>NC_049177.1:15982188-17229271 GCF_009769625.2 Cygnus olor
CATCTATGCCCATCACTTCTGACACTGAGGGGAGAAGACACAGGCTGGAGGCCCGAGGAAGCCGTCCTGGTCAGGGAGCGTTTCAACCTCCTGTGGGGGAAAGCAGCAGTGAGGGGAAAGGTTGTACGGGCTGGTGCAGCACCACGGAGCAAGGAGGCTGTTTCATCCTGGAAACAGCCAGTGCTCTGCCCTGCGCTCACCCGAAAGGACCCAAGGCAAAGAGCTGCAGGAAGGGCAGCCTCATCCATGCATAATGCAGCCCAGGAGGGGAGCACCTCCCCGGCTCAAACCCCAGCAGGGTATGTGACGGTCTGGTGAGATGAGCTTCCTTCCCAGGACGTATGTCCTCCAAGAGCCCGGCCATGGCTGGCTGCTGCTCAAGGCACCGTCCCGCAGCCCCAGGACCTCTCCCCTGCTCTGCTGCAGCCTCCGGTCCTCTCTGCCTCTCTCGGCCTCACTTTCTGCATCTGCAGCGTGGAGCTGAGGGTAATTACAGCCCCTAGAGCGGAGCTGCGTGGCTTGGCTTTCCTCCTATTTCCAAAACGCTCCAAGATGAAAGGTGCTTGAGAGAGCAGGGTATTGTTATTACTAATAATTACAAAAATTAACCAAATATTTGTCTAACAGCATCCATCCCTGCTGCTGTTTTTCACGTAAAACACACACCTGCCCTGGCTGCCAAACCAAAGCCCCAGACTCAATGCATTAGCCCTCCAGTATCGAGAAAGGGGGCAAAAAGCGCCTTGGGTCTGAAAAGGGTTGTCTGTTCCAGCAATTAATTTAATTGGCCTAAAAATAACCCAGGTACACTGCGGATCCAAATTGCTTGCTGACAACAAACCCAAACAGGGCCCACGGGCAGCCAGGCAGCGGCTTCACCACCGCTGCCGAAGCTGTGGGGCCGATCCTAGCACCCGAGCGTTTTTTTTCTCCTGGTATGAGCCACCGCTCGCTGCTGCGGAGCCAGGCTCTCGTAAAACGTTTATCAATGCCTGGGCATCTTCCAAACTGAGAAAGGGTGCACGCGGAGAGAAGTCTCCCCTCGCAGTCAGCAGGGACTGGATTTCATCACTCGTTTTAATTCACGTCCTTATAATTTTATTGCCTTTCTCCCCACCCCCCCCCCACCCCCCCACCCCAGTTTTCTAATAAGCTCCTCTAACACCTAATAAAATCAGTCCTTTTCCCTTCTACTTACCTCCCCCTGCTGCCATCGCGATTACCTAGACAAGAAAAATACAGAGCACGGGGTCCTGCCGGCTGAGGTTTTAGTGACTGATTTCAACCGACGTGAGCAGAATCGGCAATAAACTTCAATGTCATGGTATTTTGATTCCTCCTTCTTCCGTATCGCATGAAATATCTGAAGGGGACAAACGCCAGGGAGTGAGAGGAATTCTTTCGGGTCGCATAGCCAAAAATGAAACTAAGAAAGGAGCCATTTCCAAAGAGGGAGATGCAGTCAGCTGTGCCATAGTTATCTGTAATAGATGGCATCTCTCACTGACGCGATCTCTATTATCCTCCTATCTCAGCATCTCACAGCTCTTAATAGATTCTTCCTCCCAGCATCTTTGCGAGGCCGTGCCATTGTCTTATCCACATTTTACCAACTGGGACCAGAAGCATAAACAGGCCAAGACCCAGCTCCCCTAACCTACTTTGGCACCCAGTTCCCACTGTCGTAGTCTAAAAATCCATCTGTATTCTGGTCACTAGGCCACGTACCCATGAGTTTATTTGTGAAGGTAGATAAAATGATCTGTGACCACAGAGAGTCAAACAAAGCTCGTAAAAACCAAGTTTGTTATTTCCTGCTCTGCTTTCAAAACAAAACACAATAATTTTAGCAGACAATTAAACTCCTTGATTTCCAAGGGAGGAAGGCACACAAATACTTTTGAGGATCTGAGCCCACATGATTATGTAAGGAATTAGCAGGAGGGAATTAACCCAGTCGCTGGAGCATCCTTGTAGCAAGGCTCTCATCCACACTCAGGGATGCTTCAGGGGGACACACCGGAAAGAAATATAAATCCCCAAAATGCTTAAAATTCAAATCAGAAAAATGCCAGAAAATGCCACGACGTTGCTCCAGGCCAGGGCATCTCCGACCCTGCCACCATGCTGCTGTTTGCACTGCCTGAAGCCAGCAAAACCAAGCCCAAGTCCCTTGCAGGCTCTCTCTCCGGCCCATGGGATTGGGTGGCGAGCCCAGGGGCTCGTGGTCCATGTGTGGCCTCCTCCCTCAGCACCCATGGGACACTTTTTCAGGGGGCCAGAAGTGCAAATGCACTCGCAGCAGAACACAGGGACGAGGCAGGAAGAGTGCGGGGTTTCCACATCTCGGCAAGGAGCTTGCATTCCTCCCTCCAGCCTGGGGCTGCTTATTAAATATGCTGTCATATTAAAACAAAACTATTACGAAAAAAAAAATAGAAATGAGCAGGATTCGGGGAAGCAGTGGGGTAGGCTGTCGGCCTGATCCTGCTCTCCCTGGGGCCGGGGCAGCGAGGGGCATTTTAGGTGAAGCTCAGGGAAGCAGAGGAGCGAAGCAGGTCAGCAACAGGTTCCTCCGTCCCAGCCGGGGTGGGATAGAAGGGAAACCTGGCCACTTTCCCATATTTCACACCGTTGCAACCCCATTTATCACCCTGGAAGCGGCGGGACCGCTTGCACGAGCGAGGGCTGAGGCAGCCCTGGAAGCACAGAGCGTGGCCGGGGGAATTAAACCCCGGGGCCGGGACGGCAGCAGCCCCACGCACACGGCCGGCGATGCCAGCACCCCGTCCCTGCCGTGCTGGGAACCTCCCGCAGCCCTGGGCTTCACCTGGTGTTTAATGATTCACCTCCCCAGCAGCCCGCCTGTACCTTTGTAATCTTTCTGAAGGTTAACTTGTTGATCCTGGAAACTCGTCTTGAGAGAGCGAGGCAGGCAATTTTTCAGAGAGGTTCGGAGGGGAAAGTATCGTGTTTTCTGATGGAAAGTGTTTTGTTTTGTTTTTTCTTCTTGAGGGAGGAGGAAGGAGAAATAAATTGCAAAATTCAGAGGGGCTGATAAGACTTTGGAGAGAAAAAAGAAGAAGGGGGGAAAAAAAAAGGAAAGAAATATCCATAAAAAAAAAAAAGACGAGGAGGGAAAAAGCAGTTGGGTTCAGTTTCCAGCTCCTTGGAGAGGTTTTATTTCTGCTTTATAGGAATTAAAAATATATTTGTCATTTACTAGATTAAATAAAAATAATCCTGGAGTTGAAATATTTTTAGGACTTGAAGAGTTATATTCTTATGGGCAATAATCTATTTGTAAACTCTAATGGAGTAACTGGCAATTTCATACAGCTCAGAGATCGATCCTTCCCTATTTGCCGTGTACCTATGCAAATAAATATCCCATTCGATTCATGTCCGTATCGTAGAATCTGCCTGGTTCTTTCTGAGTCCTTTAATATTTAATTATTGAAAATAAGGAGAAATCCCATGCGAATTTTAGCCTCAAAAAATAGCTGGCTTATTCTTGTCATTTGAGAGTAACAGAAAAGGACGGGAAAATCTAATTCTTTTTAAGTCCTAAAACTGAAACTCAAATAAGAAAAAAAAGGACGAGAAGAAAAAATCTTAAAACCCAGGAACCAGCCCCCCCCCTTCACATGAATATTCTGCTTTTTTTTTTTTAATGTGGCTATTCATAGTCGTACCTAAATGTAGTCTATAAATCTACTAATATATTATTTAACACTCTAAATACTGGTATAAAAAATATAAAATAATTTGTTGGCAATGCATTTAATTGAATTCTTTTCAGAGACAGTTTGTTATTGCCAGCCATGCTTTTAAAGATAGTACAGAGAAATAAAAGAATTTCAGGAGGCAGTAAAACAAATAATTACCATTTTCATCATTACTTCCAGATACCCTCCCACCCAGTCACTAAATCCTTTAAGTCTAAATCAAAGGGTTTCACTGAAAGAAAATGTGCAGATCATTTCAAAGAATATAAAAATTACGCTGATGCTTTATTTGAAGAGAGAAATTGAAATTCCCGCAGCACTCGACTGGCTGAGATGTCCGAGGAGCTGTTAAACCCCCCTGCTGCTGCAGCTTGAACTCGAGAGGCCTGTTTGCAAACCATCAGGATCGATGGAAACCCCTCTTTTAATTTCCATGGGCTTGCACTCAGGCTCCCTGCAAAACTTTGAGGCTCTGTCCTTTTCCTTAGGCTCTTTTCTGCATTTTGACATCAGGGATCTGAGGGATTCTTGAACAGAAGAAAACAACACTATTAAACATACAAAACATTTATTTTATTTTTTTTTTCCAACAAAGCAACTTCTTTTGCATTAGGTTTGAGCAACTCCTTATCAGACAAGTATCTGTGGGGGTTACTGAAGTTTTTCTAACGTCGACAGCTGAAAGCTGACAGCTCAGCTGCAATGGGAGAGGTCAGCGTCCCCACCAGGAGAGGGATTGAGCACTGCCACTGGTCACACGCTGAAGATTTCTGAAGGTGCCAGGATGAGAAAATGTGGGGAAAAGCAGGCAAGCAGGCGGACTGGGGACGTGGGGCGGGTTGGAGACGTGGGACAGGTGCTGCCATCAGGCATGCAAAGGCTCTCTGGCACAGCCCCGCCGAGGCGCTCCCAGACTTTGGTCCATAACTGGTTAAAAATTGATGGGGAGAGGGCAGGGGTGGGCAGCAGTCCTCTGGTGCAGCGCCTGGCAAAGCTGGGGCTGCTTAAATCAAATCCCATCTAAATCAAAGCTGAGGCACAGACAGCGAGGGCCGTCAGTGCTCTGTTGCACGGTGCCGGCACGACGGCAGGCTTTGCACCCCTTCCACGTGTAAATAATGTTTACTCGACCTCGTCCTGAGTGCTTGCGAGACTAGGCAGGCGGGCAGGCAGCTATCTCGCTCCTTCGGCTACACGGGAGTAAAGTCGTTTCTGACAGGCAAGTTTGCACTCTCTCCTGGCAGCGAGAGCCGAGGAGATTCGCGAGTTATTTGGGCAATTTCACGGGAATATGTCCTGAGACTTTATTGAGTGCAGTGGGACCACCTTTATCAAAGCGCTCTTTTTGCGGGATATTGATCCGAGCGGTGTTTATTGCCCCAAAGGGGGCATCCTCATGCTGTGGCATGTGGCATGTAAGAGGCAACACTCTCAGACAGAGCAATGCCATCACACAGAGGCTGGGGGGCACCACAGGGTGCCCCTCCCTGGTGTCCCTCCCTCTATCTATCCGTCCATCCCTCCACTCATCCCACCCTCCAGGGTGCCCCGGTGTCCCTCTGGGAGGTGCCGAACTGTCACCCAACACCTCTGCACGGGGCGTGATGGGGGCAATAAAAATGGGGCTGGGGGCTTGTGGGGGGAAAGCTTGGGGTGGCAAGGAGCAGGGAGCCGGGGGGGTCGGCTCAGGTGTGCCCAGGGCATGTTGGAACAGCCGGGCCCTGCCGTGACATTCAAGTTTTTCCACTTCCAGTCCTTTCGCGCACGGCGAGGACCTAGCCAGATCACAAACACTCCAATAAAAAAAAAAAAAAAAAAAAAGGGAGAGAGAGAGAGAAAGCAAGAAAAAGTGCCCCGATGCACATCACGATACTCCACTCCCTGCCATTTACATGTTCCCTCTTCCCTCCTCATGGAGCTGATGGCTCTTCCGATACCGAGGAAAACATTTTGTTCTGCGCGAGGGCTAAAGCCTGCACATGACCAGCGAGAGGCGGCAGCTTGTTTAGCTTGTGGAGTTTATTTTAATTGCGGCCTTGTTTTGTAATGAGCGCGGCCGCGGGAGCCTGCTGGGAGCATGGGGCTGTTCTGGGGGAGTTTCCTTATCAATAAAAAGGAGTCTCATCTATTTAAATTTACTAGCACCGGATGGGATGCGTGCTTGCCAGCTTGGTTTGCGTGGAAGTTAAATCCTGCTCATTACAGGTTTCAGCGGCCAACAGGGACAGCGGGGCAGGGAGCACTGTCCCTGCTGAGCGCTGGCCTCCCTGGCCCCAGCCTCTGTCAGGGAGGAAAGAGGGGAGCTGATGCTGACAGGCAGAAAGCAGCCCGGTAAACTTGAGCAGTTTGTTATGATGATACATGAAAAAAAAAAAAAAAAGAGGAAAGAAAAAAAAAAGAAACCCCATGTGATTTTTATGCAAATCAGGTGAATGGACGGTTAAAAAACCCCTAAATGTCAGGTAGATAAGATCGCATACACCTAGAGCAGTGTCATGATATTCTTTTGTACGTTACATTCATACTGGAAACCAAAATGTGTTACAGAAATCAGACACCCACAAAAAGCTCTGAGATTGCACTGAGAACAGGTTCCTGCAAAGCACCAACCTCTGACAAAAAAAAAAAAAAAAAAAAAAAAGTAGGGTAGATTAGAAAACAAGATAGTTGGGCTGAACCAGGGAATACAGTGTCCCCGTGCAGCGTGTGGCCCAGCCTCAGGCACGCACCTCCATGTGCGCCCAGCTCCCTTCCAGCAGCGTCATGCAGGCTGCGGCCGCCACCGTCCCCTGCTGCCACCGGGTGCTCTTCTGTAAGGCTGAACGGCCCCCTCCCGGACACAGCTTTGGGGTCTGCTTTTTGGAAGGGGGCTGGAGAAGCCTTGTGGCTGGAAGGAGTTAATTTCTGAAGGGAAAAATGATTATGGGGTGCTGTTTATGTCGTGAGGTGAAGCGCTTCTTGACAGGGTCACCTGTGAAGAGGTGTGGGCCGCGGGGATGCTTCAAACCCACCGACGTGAGGGAAGGTCCTGCAGCCCCTCACCTCTCACCCCTGGCTCTGAAGGTCCCCAACACAGAGCTGTGGCCCTGGCAGAGGATCAGAAAGCATCCCCAGCGCCATTCAGCCCAGCAGCTCAGCCAGGGCAGATCACCCTCCGTCATGCCCAGCACGGCTCCGGCCTTGCTCTGCCAACACCACAGGGACCATTTTGCGGCGGCGATGCCCCCGTCCTGGCATCACCAAGTGGCACCAGGGTTGCAGTCCCAGTCCCAAGGAGAGGCTGCCCACGGCTGGCTACGTGATGTGGGCAAGGGGGGCCCTGTGGCAGAGGGGTCCGGGCAGCCCCGCCGCCCCTCCGCGTGCTGTGGGCTCGTCGTCGCCTTCCTCTTGGGCAGCCACCACCAGCTGCAGAGTGACCGCCCCGAGCCAGGGCTGGCCGGCACCCAGCTGGGCCAGGAGAGGGGCAGGAGGTGACAAGGCCTTGTCCTGCCCGGCACAGACCCCTCTGGCCTGTGGGGCACAGGCACAGCAAGGGGGATCCTGGGGAGACGTTCCCTTCCCTGGCACCCTGGAGCCACTGTCACTGCTTTTATGGGGTGCTGAAGCTGTGGTGGGAGGCAGCGTGGGAGCCCCATGGGTGACAGAGTAGAGGGATGAGAAGACATTAAACTGCAGAATAAATTTAAAAAAAAAAAAAAAAAGAAAAAGAAAATCCCACCCTATGAAGACGCCCAGGCCGAGCGGGTGCCTGCCGAGTTCCCAGCCCAGCGGGGATGCTGGTGGGTGACCTCTGCATCCCCATGAACAGGGGGGGCACGCTGCAGACCGAGGCAGAGCCAGCCCCCCTCACAGTGCCACCGGAGCAGAAGTCACGCCTGACCCCGGGGCTCTGCAAAAACCCCGCCGCGAGCCCTCTCGCCCTGCCTAACTTTCTGCAAGCGTTGCGTCCAGCCAGGCACAGGGGCTGGCTAAACCGAAAGCGTCACGCTGCAGAAAAATGACAAACAGCAAAGAACCTTTTTTTTTTTTTTTTTTCCTTCTCCTTAACCCCTCCACCCCCCCTCAGGCCTTTTAATTTCCGTGCTGTAAGGAAGCACAAGCCCGGAGGGCAGTCTGTGCGAGTGGGTCCCACGAGCCGGCCGCTCACAAACACCTCCCGAGCCTGCTCCCGGGGCCCGGAGCCTCGCACGGCTCCAGCCGTGCTCCCTCATTGGGAATCCCATCTTGCTTTTTAACTACAGCTTTCGAGCATATCTGAACCATCTCAAGTGTCTCGGCAGCACCGTTCTGATCTTGCCACCGGTCTATTCTTGATGATAAAATGAGTCGGATTAGCAGAACAGCTTTCTTCTTATTCCTCCCTCCCCCCCCTCCCCGACTTTAGAGCAGGCACCGAGCATTTCGGCTTGCGAGCCCCGCTGCAAAATCAAAATAAAGGCAGCACCCGGCACGCAGGAACTTCCCAGCAAAGGCACCCGTTTCGTGGGGCTCAGCGGCGACTGAATCAGCAGCTCCGAGCGACTGTATTAGCGGAGGAGCGAGGGCACCGTGACCCGTGGTGCTTATTCTCATAAACAAATTTCTATTAATTGCAATGGGAAAGGCATCCCGGCCCGGAGCGCGCCCTCCCCCTGCTCGGCCACGCTGGGCAGCCCGCAGCTGAAAAAGTGTTGGGGCAAACGGCACAGCAGGCTGGCGATGTGCTGATGCACCCCCGAAACAAACCCAAGCCGCAGGCCCCAGCGCCGGCACGGTCGGTCAAAATAAATACGCAAGGCTCGAGGCTGGAGAGGTATAAATCTCTACAGATTTACATACAGGGCGATACATTTACATACGGGACCGGAGCAACGCTCGGGTGGCGGCCCCCTCCCACCCCCCTCCGTCCTTGCGCTGCAAAACCCAACTGGAAGAAGGGTTTGCAGAAGTCTTCGCCTTATTCCCACCGCCTCCCGCAAGGGCCAGCGCAGGCCTTCGCCCTCCCCTCCGTACACCCGGCAATAGGAGCGGGCAAAAAGTGCCCGGAGAAAAACCCGGGCAACCCGGGCTCGCCAGGAGGAGCCGACGGCGTTTTGCACCCCAGCAGAGATTCGCGGAGCAGCGGAGGAACGCGAGGATGTGCACACTTACAGGCTGGGCTGCAATAAGAACCACAAGAGCTACAGAGAATTAACCCACCGCTCGGGAGTCCTGGGAAGGAAAAGAGCGAAAGCGTCTGAAAATAAAAAATAATAATAAGAAAAAAAAAATTACATCGTCATCCTTTCTTTTTTTTTTTTTTTCCTCCTCGAGAATCCCAGCGTTAAGGAGCAAAGCCAAAAAAATAAAAATGCAAAAAAAAAAAAAAAAAAAAGAAAAAGAAGCGCATGGGGGTGTGTGGGGGGGGCTTTAAGGAAAAAGCTTCTGGCCCCAAGAGTAAATCCCATCTGAGGCTGTGAGCCGAGCGTGGATGTGTTTGTCAAAAATCACCAAAAAAAAAAAAAAAAAAAAAAGAGGCAACGGAAGGAAAAATAATGAAAAATGCAAAATTCCAGTGCAGTGCAGCAGGATCCTGGCTTTTTCTTTTTTTTTTTTAAAGGGGGGGAGGGTTGACTGTTGGAATGAGAAAGTGGTCCCCCCCAAAAAAAAAAGGGATAAAAGGGAAAAGGAGAAAAAAAGGGAAAAAAGGGGAAAGGGAAAAAAGGGGAGAAGGAGGAAAAAAAGGGGGGAAATGGAGGAAAAAAAGGGGGGAAATGGAGGAAAATGGAAAAAAAGGGGGAAAGGGGAAAAAGGGAAAAGAGGGTGGAAAAGAGAAAAAAGAAGAAAGGGAGAAAAGGGAAAAAAGGAGAAAAAGGGGGAAATAAGGAAAAAACAAGGGAAAAAAGGGAAAAACAAGGGGAAAAAGGAAAAAAACGAGAAAAAGGGGGAAAAAAACAAGGAAAAAATGAAAAAAGAGTAAAAAAATGAAAAAAAATGAATTATTATTAAAAAAAAAAAAAAAAGCATATAGTTTTTCACACGCCCTCCTTCCCCCGGCATTATATTTTTGGGGGGAGGCGAGGGGGGGGCGTCCACGTGCGCTCAGCCCCGTCCCCGCTCTCGCACCCGGGACCCCCCTTTGCGTCCGCGCGGCGCGCGCCCTCGCCCGCGCCCGGGCGCGCGCCCGCGCGCGCGCGCGCTCCCGCCGCCACCCCGCCGCGCCCCCACGTCACGCCGCCGCCCGCCGCCACGTGACCCCCGCGGCCGGGCGAGACCACCGCGAGGGGGGGGAACACGGCGGGGAGCGGGGGGCAGCGGGACCCTCGCCGCCGCCGCCTCCCCACCGGGCCACCGGTCGGGGACACGGGGACACCGTCGGGGGCGTTACGGCGGGGGGAGGCGTCCCGGCGGGGCGGCGGCGGCGGCGAGGAGGCGGTAGGGGAGGTCCCCGTCCCTCCCCGCGCCGCTCGCAGTGGTAGGGCCGGCAGCTCAAATTCCGAGAATTGGGCTCTGTTGATTCTTAGAACTGGGGTTCTTAGAAGTGGTGATGCAAGGAGTTTCTAGGAAAGCCCGGAGACCAGGTGATTGCTGCTTCTATTGCCGCGGCCGATTTTACCCTTTAATTCTCTCTCTCTTTTTTTTTTTTTTTTTTTTCCTCCTCTCTCTTCCCTCCTCTCTCTCTCTCTCTCTCTCTCTCTCCCTCCTCTTTCCCTCCCTGCCCCGCTCTGGCGCCCAGCCGCCCCTATATATTTCTTACCCGTTTTTTTTTCCCCCCCCCCCCCTCCTTTTTCCCTCGGCAGGTGCCCCGACGGCACTTTTAATCCACCAAAAAAAAAAAAAAAAAATTTATTTTACCATCCCCTATTCCCCCCCCCATCCCCTTCTCCCCTTAATTTTTTTTTTCCCCTTATTTTTTTATTATTATAATAATTCCCTCTCCGTACTAAATTAACGTGCCCCCTATTAAATTAACACGGGGACACCCCCAACCCTCACCTTACACCCTTAATAGTAAAAAAAAAATAAAACAAAAAAAAAAGGGGGGGAAAGGAGGGGGAAAAAAAATTAAAAAAATCCCAGCCCCGGCTCCCCTAACGGGGCCGGCTCCCGGAGGGGGGGGTCCCCCTCGGGGGTCCCTATGGGGTCGCCGGGGGGTTTTGTCCCCCCGAGCGGTGCTGTCCCCATCCCCGCGTCCCCCAGGGGGGCCCGGCGGTGCCCCTGCACCTGCAGGCGGCCGCAGGACGGCGGCGAGCGCGGCCGCCGGGGAGCTCCGGGGTTTTTATTTTATTTTATTTTATCTTCTTTCGGCGTCGGTTCTCGGTGGCCGGAGCTCGGGCAGCGTGTTTTATATTTTATTTATTTTATCATCATTTTTTATTACTGTTCTTTCGCTTCCAGTGGCTGTCTCGCTCCTGGTCCCCGCGTGTGCGTCGTGTCGCGGCACCGGGCGGCTCGGCCCTCTCTCGGGGTGATTTTTTTTTTTTTTCCTTCCCCCTTCTCGGAGGATTTTTATTTTTTTTTTTACCGCAGTACGAGCGGGGGCTTTTTCCCCGTGTGTGTCTCCCCCCCCCCCCCCCCCCCCCCCCCCCCTTTCGGCTCCCTACCGGCTTTTTTGCAACCTGTGGCGGGGCCGCGCCGGGATCTGTCAAAGCCCCCCGGGGGCGAGGAGCCGGGCGGGGATGGAGCGGACTTTGCGGCATTTTGCCGGCCCGGGGAAAAGAAGCGGCGGAGGGGGTGGGGGGGGGCTAGGAGAGGCGGCGGGGGGGCTCGGCCTCCCTCCCGGCCTCCCTCCCTCCTTCCCGGGGCTCGGTGGAAGGAACCGCGCCGGCCTCGACGGCGGCACGACCCGCGCAGCGAGGCGGCGGGGAGGGGGAGAAGTGGCTCTGAAAATACCGCGCGGGGGGGGCTCCGATCTTTTTTTTTTTTTTTTTTTTCCCCCTACCCCCCCCCCCCCACCCCTTCCAGCGATGCCGCCGCAAACAGCGGGGGGGGAGGAGGAAAGGGGGGGGGGGGGGGGGGTCCTGCGCCTGCGGCCGCTCGGCGATGGGGTGCGGTTTTGGGGGGGGGGGGGGGCCGCTTGTCCGGGTACGGGGAAGCCCCCCCCCCCACCCCACCCGGTTGTGTGTGCCCCCCCCCCCCCTCCTTTCCCCGTGGCAGCCCTTTGCCGTGTGTTTACTACCGCGGCGGACTTGGCGCGGCGACAGGAGCTCGTAAATCTGCCGCCGGGAGCTGCGCGGCTGGCCCCCGGCCACACGCTATTCCTGGAGCGAGCCGCGCAAATAGCGCGCAGACCCCGCGCAACCGCCGCGCCCGGCCCGCTCCGCATCCCGCCCCCCCCCCCCCCTCAAAAAAAAAAATTAAAAAAAAAAAAAAAACAGCATTTGGGGGATGGGAGAAAGCTCTTTCGGTGATGCGTGTTTCATTTTTATTTTATTATTATTATTTTTAATTCCCCCCCCTTTTTTTTTTTAAAAAAAAAAAAAAAGGAAAACAAAACCGAAAAAGCCCAACTTTGTTGTGAAAACTTTTCGTGGTCGGGCGGCAGCGACCTCTCCCGGCCGTCCCCCCCCCCCCCCCCTTCTCTCTCTCTCCCCCCCCAGCCCTCTGCCTCGCCAGCCGGCCCCCCCCGCCCGTAGTTTGCAAAGTCACAGTACGAAATGTTATGAAATCGCCTCTTGGGAAGGAGGGAAACAGAAAGCAGGGCGTTTGTTTAGGAAAAAAAAAAAAAAAATCTGCGGCGGCCTCTCAGATGTGCCTAAAAAGCTGCCTTTTACCCCCTGTTGCATTTCCAGGGAAAGAGGCAAGTCGGGGCTTAAAATCACGGGTCAAAAACAACAAAAACGAAGCCCGCCTCGGTTAGTTTTTTCCACTCGCTTCGGTAGGCGCAGGATCGGTGCGAAGCGAGGCTGAGCCAGCCAGATGGGGCTCAGCACCGCGCGCTGCGGCGGTCCCGCGTCTGTCCGGGGCCAAATTCTTCCCCACAGAGCTGGACGCGTCAGCAGGGCTGGGTACGGGATCAAGCCCTCGTTCGATCCGGGGCTGCGTATCGATTCCTGTCCTGAGGTTTCAGATGCTTCAAAAAAAAATTATTTGCTGTATTGTTTTAAAGGTCAGCAGGATAAGTGCTTGAAGAACAAACGCAGGCTTCCACCTGCAGCCCCCTGGGTGGGGGGGCTGCAGTTCAAAAATTGCTTAGAAAATATTTTAGGGCAGACCTCTCTTCCTCTCCTCTCCGTCTGTAGGTAGAGCTACGGAGGCAGAACCTGAGGTTCTGTTATTTTCTTCTGACGGTGGGATTGCTGGTTTCAAAAAACCTTACGTTACAGATAGCAATTTTTGCCCCGTGAAACAAATCAGCTAGCCATCTAAAATATTCAAAGGGTGTCTAGCAATTTTCCAGAGGAATGGATTATTACATTGTTCCAGTAAGAAAAGACTTCATCTCCGAGCATTCAATTTTGACTGGCAAAACAGATCAAAGATCTCTTGGGATGCATTTCAATTCCAATTTCTAATCCCCCTCAGTTCTGCCTGTCTGAGTCAATATTCAGAAAGGAAGTGGAGGTTAACTAGTTAGTTGTTATTGTGAAGGAAGAAGTTGGAATGAGAAGTGATTCTTACAAATCTCGCTTTAAAGAGGGGAGGAAAAAAAAAAATCTGTCAAAACTCTTTATGATACTTTTTAGACGTCCCTATTTGCAGCCCTGGGAGGACGTAAGCCTGCTGTCTGATGAGACAAAAATAACCCTAGCAGAAACATTAAGTTTTGAAAAACAAGGCTGGAAAAGCTCATAAAAATAATGTTGCTCAGACGCGTTTTAAGAGAAACAGAATTACATCGACAAAATTATATGTTTTCCAGGTTTGGTTGGGGTGTTTTATTTTCCAAGGGGAAAAATTGCTCCCGCAGCAAAGCTAACTGGTGCCATCTAGTGTCCTGTCTTCTCCTTCCTCCCCGGGCAGGGGCTGAGCCGGGAGGCTCGGGAGAGTGGGAACATGTTTATTAACACTCCTTTTTAAAAAAAGAAAAAAATGCTTGCTAGCTAGGAGGAAGGTGGCAGAGGAAACTCCGGATGCCGCTGAACTTACTTAAGGAGCCTAATTGGAAACAACCGAGTGCTTATTAAAGTCACTGACATTTCCATATGGAGCGCTCTCTGCATCTGGTCATGAAATCACATGTGAAAATCTTTCCAAGTTGTGGTGCTAATCTGCCCTTGAATTTCTGCCTAATTTAGGTTGTATTGTAAAGCTATGCTTCTTTTTTTTTTTTTTTCCTCTTCCACATCATCCCCCCCCCCCCGGAGGGGCTGAAGCTTTCAGCCACCAATGGCAGCAGCCTCAGGTTAATTTGTAGGCGTGTTTTTTAGTAATAACGCTGACGCTGTCCTCCAAAACCCATTACAAAGACAGGTGGTAAAACTTACTGAGGCGGTCCCGTGTTTTTAGCAGCAGGGGTGGATGTCGTCTTAATTTGCTGGAATACCCCATTAAAAATAAACTCTTATTACAGAGTCTGTAGGTGAGTGAAATGAAGCTCTGACCTATAGGCGCGTTTCTCACATGGAGGAACAAACTGTACGGTGTTTGTCGTGGCTGGAAAAAAAAACATTTCATGCCCGTTTTAGTCCGTGTGCAGTAGTGTTTGGGCTGCAAACTCCATGAGAAGGGCTTTTACGGGTTCAGTTGGATCCCGAAATGTTGTTTTCAGGTTTCTGAGAAGTTTGTAAAATCTAAATTTGGTGAAAAGTTGCCTGCATGCTCGTAACCTCTCGTTCCGTTTTTATAGCGGCATGGGAGTCTATAAACAGGAGCCCTGTATGCTGAGTGCCTGTATTCTTTTCTAATCTATTTTTAAACCATTCTTCTGTTTGGCAAAAAGTGACACTTGGTTTCCATGTTTACAGCAGGCATTGGCAAACCTCAGGAGTTCACAGTTTGCAGTTCGGTTAGATGAATATCCAAAAGTTAGCATCTGACCAGTCAGCTTCTTCAGACTGCAAATTTAGACTGCAGATGTAGTCCTGCCTGTGTGTTTTTTTTGTTTTTTTTTTTAATCCATGCTAGGTCTTGGGTTCCCATTGCAGCAGGGCACTGGCAGCCAAAAGACACACACACACCCCTGGCCCTTAAATCAGAGCAATTCAGGGCTGCTTTCAAAGCCCAGCAATCTCAGTGGAGCTTCGCACCTAAAGCAGGGAGAGCTGTGGGAGTTGAGAGAGGGGGGGCAAATTTGGGGCTGTGTTTTCTTTCTGCTCCTCCCCTCTTAATTTCTCCTGGCCGGTGTGCCCCCTTTGGCTTGCACACCAGGAACCCGTGAGGACGGTGGGCTAAATAAACACAGAGGTGTCTCTCCCCTGCCAGGGGACCCCTGACCTTCATTCATGTCTCACCCCAGCTAAGTGGGGTGCCGAAGCTGGGCCTTGCTGCCACAATGAGCCGTGTCTCCCTATCAGCCCCAGGAGGACAGAGATGGGGGGGGGGGGTCGGTACAGGGTGGGGACAGCGGGACCTGTCCTCTGAACCTGCCTGGGACGGGGACGCCCGGCCCCGGCTGCACCCTGCCGTCAGCTCGGCGCGGGGCTCGGCAGCGCGTGGCGTCAGTCCCTTGCTCCCTTGGCTTCAGCCGGGACGCGTCCCTGCCTTCCCTTGAAAAATTAATGTGCCAAATTGCTTGGGGTCATTGGAAATGCTGAAGGAGGCTTGGCTCCTCGCTTCCCAAGGGCACTCGCTGGCTCTGCCTCGTCCTCAGCTCTCGGCTACGTGAAGGGCAGGGGGAGTCTTCCTTAGTGGAAAACGTCGGAGGCAGCTCTGGCGTGCTCCCCCCGCTCTGCTTTTTCTTCTGCAAAGACCAAAACAATGCGGAGACTTGAACTGGGCCAGCTTTCAAGGGCAATCCTTTTAAACCTTCTTTTGAAGTACAAACTATAAAGTTCCCTGCAGCGCTCAAGAAAATATGCAGTTTTCCTGGTTCCAAATGCTGATAATAAACCCGTCCGGATAATGTATTGCATTTCCTAGAAACATTTGTTTGCTGGCAGGAAATTGGATCAGATTGAAAGTTAGCAGAGACCGCTCGATATAGCGAGTGCAATCCACTCACGGAAGGGTACGATGGAAAAAACTACAGGGCTCGCACTGGTGATGCTGCTTTTGATCTGTGCTGACACAGTGCACTAGGACTTCTCTCCGTCTCTTCTTCGGTTATTATTAACCAAGCCACGTTTTGGCCTAGACGCCAACCAGAAGCTGCTAAATTAATAAAAACTGTGCTGTGACAGCTAAAGGACGCTTAGTGCCCCATGACTGTGTGACGTGGGGAAAGCCGAGCTGGGCACTTGCGTACCCCCAGCCCACAGCATCCTCTTCACGGTGGCTCACAGCACCCCCGCCTGTGTCCTGGGTCCCCCCTTTGCGCCCCCCCCCCTGCACCCCATTTCCCTTTCTATGCCTCTGCTCCCTGTGCTGGACAAAGTGAGCATCCCCTCGTGGGTTGGGGGGGAAGCTGGCAGCGTGCTGGGTAGGCAGGGGGGTGCTTCCCCCTGGGGCTGGGCTGGAGGGGGGTGGCAGGATGGAGCTTCCCCTGGGCGGGCAGTTTCGGAGCTCTGTGTGGGATGAGGCTGTGGGGAAGAGAGACTTCACCCAGCCACCCCTCCAGGGTGAGGTGAGGGAGTCAGCACTGCGGGCTCTGGAGCAGCACAGGGTGGAGGGGGAGGAGAGCCGAGCTCAGGGGGGTGAGTGGTGCCCCCACCCAGATTGTGCACGGTGGGGAGAGAGGGGCAGGATGAGGGGTAGCCCCCATGCGAAGAGGGTAGGGGAGGAAGGAGTCTCCCCTCTGCACAGGGTCGTGGGAGGATGGATGGAAAGGGATTCCCTATAAACAGGGGAGTGGATGGCTGGAGGGATTTCCCTGTGAATGGCAGGAAGATGGATGGGGGGTGGGTCCCAGCTTCTCCCCCCCCTCTTCCTGTGCCTGTGGCCGGGGACAGCTGCAGGGGTCTCCCCTTTTCATGGGGTGGAGCTGGGGGGTTCCCCCACCCGTGGGCACTCCTTCCCTGTGCCCACTGTGCTGGCCCCAGGGAGGACAGTGCTGGCCCTGGGCTCCCTTCCAGGAATGGTTTTTCTCGGGGAGGTGCCGGCAGGGAAGGGCCGTTCCCTGAACCGCTGGGGCAGACCCATTGCCTTCCTGGAAGGCAGCAGCGGTGACAGTCCCATGTGGCCACCCCCGAAATGGGCCCCGACCTTCCTCTCCGGGCACAGCAAGCCCCGGCGTGCAGCCCCGAGCACTGCCACTGGCCCCCACCTGCGAGGTACCGGGCAGGAAAACTTGGGGGGGGGGGACACTGGGGTGATGCTTTGAACCTAACTGAGCCTGGGGGCACATCCTGGGCTGAAGAGGGGTGTGGGTGGAGAGGGTCATG
The DNA here is from genome assembly GCF_009769625.2 of Cygnus olor. NCBI lineage: Eukaryota > Metazoa > Chordata > Aves > Anseriformes > Anatidae > Cygnus > Cygnus olor. The sequence goes on from NC_049177.1 coordinate 15,999,296, forward strand.
CTTGTCCATGGTGGTCTTCCCTGGTTCCCCACCGCTGTCCCCTTCTCTGCTGTTCTCCTCCCCGAGCATCCTCCCTGGGGTGCTGAGCTGGTGCTGTGCAGCGGCCGGGAGGGGCAGGGTTAACGCGGCTCGGAGGGGAAGGAAGGTCCCTCTCCCTTGTGCTGCCCACATCCTTTAGCCGGAGGGCTTGGGATGCACCTGCCCGGGTCCCATACCCCGCAGCACTGCGCTGGGGAGAGGCGATTTGGGGAAGGGGCTGAGCGGGGTCCGGCGGTGGGAGAGGAGCGGGGTGTCCCCACAGCCAGCAGTGCCGTGGCCTCGCTGTGGGTAAGGGAATTTGGTGACAGCAGCAGTGTCTCACGTGATGCTCACGGGCACAGAGTTCATCTTGCAGTTTGTTGGTTTATAGACGGGTCAGTCCTGATGGCTGTGACACCGGGGTGAGCCACCGGGAGCCCAGCCGAGGTCGGGATGCGACCCGGCCGCCCTAAATACGGCCGTCAGCTGGTATGGAAGCACGGATGCGTGCTGGGCTGCTTGCAGAGCGCCGCGAGTCCCTGGGCTTTCGCTCGCTGGTAGCGAGCGGCTGGCAGTGAGCAAGTACAGAAAGGTCAGAGTCTGCAGTATTTGGGAAATGAGTCACTTTGTGTGTGTGGTAGAGTTTGAAGATAGCCAGGCTCAGAGCAGGTCTAGAAGATTTGCATTTTATGGCCGGGATAGGGCTGTAAGACACCCTTCTGGGCTTCGCATGCGACACCATGCCTTAAATCACTCCTCTTCTTCCCACCCCAAGGTCTCTGAGGCTTGGGGTCCAGACCCACATGTCAGCTGTGAGGGAGAGGGCAGGGGACACTCGTCCTCGCAGGGCTGGATGCGCTCCGTGCAGGTGCTGGCAATCCTACTGGATCCCTCTGCATTTTGGGGTCAGCCCTAAAAATAGCATGGTAAGGTTTTGGGGTTTGTTGGTTCACTTACTCATTGCACTTCCTGTTCCTGCTGGGGCGGCTGCTGGGGACCTTCCTCCTGGTTGGTGCCAGGTCAGTTGTGTTTGTTGTTTTTTAGTCAATTTGGAGGTAGCAGCACGAGTTCTGGCAGTGAGCTCCTGGGTTTCCTTGCCCTGCTGCCCCAGCTGCGTTGCCCGCGAAGCCAGCTGCTGGAGACAAAGCTTGCGGTTTGGGGGAAGGCTTTTCCAGCAGCCAGAGGAAGGCATTTGTTTTGGGTCTCCTTCCATCTCCGCCACCGACTTCCTATGTGATCCCAGCCAAGTCGCTTTGTTTGGTTCTTGACGTCCGCATCCTCCCAGGTCTGTTTGGCAGCACCATCCAGCGCGCTTGTGCTGGTGTCTGGGGCGTGTTGGTGTCCTGAGAAGGGCGATAGCTGCTTGGAGGGCCACATTCAGGCTCTTTCCAGGTTTCCGAGTGGAGTGGCAGCAGGTGTTTGTAAGTCATACCTGATAACGAGGTGCTGGGAATATGACATTGGTCTTGGATGTGGCGCTGCCCGGGAATTCGGTCTTGGCAGGGGAGAGCTATCCCCGAAAGAAGTGGTGAGAAAATTCTCACTCGACTTCCCTTCCCCACCTGCCTTCAATTCCTGAGTCATGGAAATGAAAATCTCCTTGGCATACGCCCATGGTTTGGGCTAGAGGGTGTGGAAGAAGCTATGACTGGGTTCTCAAAGCCTGTGGTTGTGATAAGAACGTACTGTACCGGAAGAAACAAATGTTAACCTTACTGGAGAGTGGAAGGTTTGTTATCTCTAGCTTTTATCCCACTGATACTCGAGGGAAACAGCAAGCTTGTGCGCTGCCACGGCCAATTCATAATTATCAGCTAACGTGGTGTTTGTTTTCTTCTGCTTTATTTATAGGTTTGAAAGAAACTTTTGGACTGTGAATTGAGGCATTGGGTATGTAAATTTAAATTTTGTGCTTCCCTCCCCGCTTCCCTTTAAAGTGTTGAATGAAATGTTTCATTAGACCCAGCTGGGAGTTGTTTTCAGGAGAGCAGCTGCTCTGTGGAAAATGCTGTACGTTTGCATGCCGCTGGGGAAGGAGGAGGAGACAGGGCTGCGGGAAGGGGCTGGTCACTGGGGAGCGTGCTGCTGAAAACGCACGATCCAGCCCAAACCTGAGGCAGGGGGGGATGCAGACTGCCCTGAGAGGCCGGTGGCAGGGACGTCTCTGAGATGGGTCAATGGGTGTCGTGCTAGGAGAAGGCTTTGTGTGCCTTGACTAACCCAAGCCTTCCTCGCTGGGACGGACCGGGCCGCGGTGTGGGTAGCAGCCTGGCAGGTTGGATGGGTTCTGCTCCTCGCTGCCACCATCCATCCATTGGGAAACCATGGACAGGTCTTCTCCAGGGTGGCCACCTGATAGCAAGGAAGTAGTTCAGTGGTGGGTGAGGGTTGGTGAAATCAGTCAGCTCCAGCTGGGACCTCTGAGGCCTGTTTTGGTTCCGTGGCTGGGTTTGCAGCCAGCAGCTGAGGCGGGTGGCTGCCCCGGAAGGATCTGAAGGCTGGCAAGCTGTGCTGGGAGCTTCTTGGGGATGAACCTGAGGAGCAGTGGTGGTGGTGGGAGGAGTGGGCTGGGGTGGAGCCGCCATGGGCGAGGCGAGGAGAAAGAAGAGCCGGTTAGCTAATCCTCAGGAGGGTCTGGTCGCCTTCGCTCGCCAGCTGGCTGGGTGGGACTGAGGCATGCCAGGTCTTGCTGTTGGCCAAGAGACCTCACCAGGAGACCTGGCAGGCACTTGCCATGGTGTGGGGCTGTTTGTCCCAGCACCGAGGAGCTGATGCCATCCCGTCCTGGCCACCTGAAGGCATCCCAGAGCAGCAGCTGCCTCCCCGCTGAGGTTAGGTGCTCTCCTGGCTGCGTCTCCATTCCCGTCCTTCTCCCGCTTGTGTTTCGGGCAGACTCAAGATGGCCTCGCCGGCAGACAGCTGCATCCAGTTCACCCGCCACGCGAGTGATGTCCTCCTCAATCTCAACCGCCTTAGAAGCCGGGATATCCTGACTGACGTCGTCATCATTGTGAACCGGGAGCAGTTCAGAGCCCACAAAACAGTCCTGATGGCCTGCAGGTGAGAGCACCTTCCGCTTCTGGCCACCTGTGCCGCTGCTGCGTCCCCAGGGAGGCTTGTGGGTTTTATGGGCAGGGAAACTGAGGCAGAGAAGCAGAATAGAAACAGGCTGCCAAGCGATTAGCACCAATAAAGGGATTACTGAGACCTTTCATCTCCAGCATGGAGTCCACATGCAGCCCATGGGGACAAGCAGGAGCACAGTGGACGTGGGGCATCTCTGAAGGCAGGGCACAAACGCTGTGTGGGACAGGACAGGACTGGATGCTGCTGGGGTGAGCGAGTCCTCTGTGACCGTGGTGTCCCCTGCCGCTGCTATTTTTAGAGCTATTCCTCCCAGGCTTCTGGCTGCACCCACCTCTGTGGATTTTCAAGCCTGGTTGGGTCTGAAATCTCTTCCCAGGTCCAGGATTGCTTCCTAGTGACCTCTAATTAACATCCCACCACTGCCTAGCTGCATTAACTGCGGATGCCTTTCAGGGTTTCCTGCTGACAAGATGTAAAGATACAGAAAAACAAGGATTTGACTGCTAAGACATCTGAAAAATATTTTATCAACATGTCCTTTTTTTCCTTTTCCTCCTTGTTAAAGAGTGAGCATGGATGCCCCAAGAGGCTTCTGAAAGAATTGAGTCACAGTGGGAAGGGGGTGGTGGTAAGAACAACAGAAAAAGGTGAATTTCTAAACCAAGGCAGTGGGGAGTTGTTGAGCAGGTGAGATCTAAAAGCAGGCTGTGCCGGTTGGTAAAAGTGCAGCGCAGAAGACGCTTACTAAGCTAGGAAACCAAGCTTGATAATAAGGGGGAAGCTCAGGGAATACTGTAATTGCCTCCTTCTCCTCCTTCCTTATCACGCACAAAACTCCGTGAGCTAAGGGATTTCAGGTAAATTCTCCTTTCTTCCTCTGAATCGTCATAACACTCATCTTCCCTCTGCCTCTTCTCTGCAGTGGCCTCTTCTACAGCATCTTCACTGACCAGCTCAAGTGCAACTTGAATGTCATCAACCTAGACCCTGAAATTAACCCCGAGGGGTTTTGCATCCTCTTAGACTTCATGTACACATCCCGCCTGAACCTGCGGGAGAACAATATCATGGCTGTGATGGCCACAGCGCTGTACCTGCAGATGGAGCACGTGGTTGATACTTGCCGAAGGTTTGTCAAATCTAGGTGAGCGCCTTAAGTGAACTTTGGAGATCCTGGCATGGTGTGTTTGGGTGGGTGGGGGAGGACTTGTCTAAGCATCTGCAGGCTTATCCTTATGTGCTGAAAATGACTGCATCTCTTCCTTTTTGCCTGATTCCAGTGAAGCTGAGATGGTGTCTGCTGTGAAGACCCCAAGGGAAGAGTTTTTGGCTGGCCGGATGCTGAGCCACCCAGAGGTGATGGCTTATCGGAGCAGAGACGTCTCGGAGAACAGCATGCCTCTCCAGAACGGGTCCCTCTGCAACGGGAGGGCTTTTGCACCTGGCTTGTTCAACAGTTTGTCTGGATCCTCCATTCCCTACCCCGGGTACAGCCCTCTCCCTCTAAATGGCTTCCTTGTGGATGACGAATTGCGGGAGATGAGGATGCCTCTCTCCGAAGTCTCGAGGGCAGGTGCCTTCCCCAAGGAGAGGATCCTGCCGTGCGACAGCTCCAGGACGATCCCCACCGAGTACATGAGAACCATCACCGACATCTCAGCCAACATGTGCCACGCCACCATCTATGCTCCGAAAGAAGGCGCTGCTGAAGAAGCCAGGAGCGACATGCACTACGGCGTAGCCTCTGGCCCCAAACCTGTCGTCCCCTCGATCCGGAACAATCCCTACTTCTCTTGCGACAAAGTGGCCAAAGAGGAGGAGCGGACCTCTTCAGAGGATGAGATCAGCCAGCACTTTGAGCCCACCAACACCCCCCTGGACCGCAAGGGACTTATCAGCCCCCAGAGCCCCCAGAAGTCAGACTGTCAGCCCAACTCGCCGACCGAGTCCAGCAGCAGCAAGAACGCCCGCATCAGTCAGAACTCCAACTCCCTCTTCACCAAGAGCCCCACGGACCCCAAAGCCTGCAACTGGAAGAAGTACAAGTTCATCGTCCTCAACTCTCTGAATCAGAGCACCAAGCAAGACAGTGCTGACCAGAATGAGATGGGAACCCTCTCTCCTCGCACCTACATGCCCATGTCCACCTGCCAGCAGTCCATGGAACCGGAGCATCTCAACGTGCAATCCCCCACCAAGATGAGTGTGAACGGAGAAGACTCCAATATCCCCCAAGCGAGCAGACTCAACAACATCGTTAACAGGTGAGAAGATGTCCCCGGGGAGACAGGACTCCCTGTGTTGTTGGTGAGGGTTTGGAGGTGTGTGAAATAGATGTAGCGTTGCGCTGGGGTGTCCGGCCGCGGGCAGGTGGAAACCTCTGCACGTGGTGAAGCGCTGCCAGTGACGTCGGCTGGATGCTATCCATCCCCACGGTAGCGGTGCCAGCCTGGCCTGGTGGTGGAACTGGGAACACTGGGTCAGGAATTCCTGGCTTGCTTCAGCAGCTCTGGATGGTTTCTGGAGCCTGGATTCGTCGAGCCTGGTTTTCACCCTGTGCCTAGAGCTTTTGGTTGGCTTTAGGTGCTGGAAGGGCCAAACTAGTGTGGAGCAGTGTGCTGTCCCCTGGACCTGGATGTTCCTAGAGAGCTTTGAGGTCATTTTGTGATGGGCATCTGAAGGATGTGGCTCAGGGACCTGTTGTTGATCAGGGCTGTGCTGTGCATCTCACCACAAAGGTCTCCCCATAAAACGTGGATGTTCCTCGTGTCTGGAAGGGTGCAAACGTCAAGGGCCCAGTAGCTCAAGCACAGCAAGAGCCTTCTCACGGCTGTGTGCGTTGCTGTCCTTCCACAGGTCCCGGGATGGGTCCCCTCGGAGCAGCGAAGGACAGTCCCCGCTGTACATGCATTCGTCCAAGTGCAGCTCCTGCGGCTGCCAGTCCCCGCAACATGCTGAGATGTGCCTTCATACCCCTGGCTCAGCCTTTGGAGAGGAGATGGGGGAAACCCAATCTGAATACTCTGACTCCAGCTGCGGTGAGTCTTGCATCCCTGCTCACCTTTTTTCAAAGGGCAGGCGAGGGGGCTGTGCGCTCTGGGGACCCGTCCACCCGGTGCCCTTCATCCAAAGGGCATCAGACCCATCTCAGGTGCTGGTAGATCCCAAGGTGCTTTACCCTTTTAGCTGGCTGAGCAGCTGTGTGCATGCATGTGAGATGCACACACGTGGGAATTGCTTCCATCCTCCCCTTCCCCAGACACCTTGTGCGGGGAGTTAGTCACCTGCTGCCAGCTTGGCAGCTCAGGACAGGAAGCAAAGCGCACCCCACCCCGCCAGAACCACACGAGAACAAGCTTGGCAGATGTAATGACCCTAATGGGGATTGGGCAAGCTGGTGTGTCTCATGCATCCGTCATGGTGTCTTCATTATCAGGGAGCCCAATGTGCATATCTGGAGAAACGCAGATAATGAGGCTTGCAATCTTGTTGCAAAACTCCACAAGCCCAGAGACGAGTATCTGTGCGCTGATCTGCCCATAGCTCAGGGAGGGGGAATGCAGGATTGTCACTGTGGTGTGCGCAGACGTCCACAGAGGGAGCCAGGTGTGATGCTCAACAGCGTTGAAGAGTTAAGCCAGGAGGACCTGCCTGCCTCTTCAGATGATGGCAGTCTTCCCCTGTAGACATCTGTACCCATAAAGGTTTGCACCTCTAAAGGTGCTGGAGGTCCAGAACTGAGCATCCCTCCTTCAGAGGACGCCTGATAATTTGGGTGCCTTTGTGGACCTCTCTGGAAGATGCCCAGGTGAGCTGCCTGGCTTCTCAGAAGCAGCTTTATAGAAGCGGTAGCTGGCATCACGCTGAAGGAGCAGTGGCTCGTGTTGCCTTTTCTCTCTCAAGCCGCGCACGTTGATACTGTGTGCGTGAGAAGGCTGGGGAGGTCATGGCATGGCTGACCACAAATACATCTGGGCCTCCCTCCTTGTTCCAACACTCGCTCTGCCTTCCCCTCCCTACCTCCCCAAGCCATACACGGGCCCATTTTGGCGCTGGCCGCGCAGTGCCCGTCTCATCCATCTCATCGCCCCCCTCTCTGCCCTCCCAGAGAACGGAGCCTTCTTCTGCAACGAGTGCGACTGCCGGTTCTCCGAGGAGGCCTCCCTCAAGAGACACTCTCTGCAAGTCCACAGCGACAAGCCCTACAAGTGTGACCGCTGCCAGGCCTCCTTCCGCTACAAGGGGAACCTCGCCAGCCACAAAACCGTCCACACAGGTACGGCGACGTCCTGGGGGGCTGCCAGGGGCTGGGCTGCGACTCCACGAGGGCTGAGCTCATTTACTGTGAAGCCTTGGGCTTTTCTAAAGGCCGCTTGCACAACGTGTGGCTGGGAGCAGGTGCGTGGCCTCCAGGTCACTTAGTGGTAGATTTAAAAGAACAGAAAAAAAAACATTTAGGGAAAAAAATCTGTTTTGTTAGTTTTTTTTTTTTTTTTCCTACATGCTAGAAATCCAGATCATATCTAGCCTGGCAGAAAGTCTGCTGATGGGAAAATCTGTGAGCGGATGGGCTCTGTGAATCAGCACAATGAAAGCTGAGAAAGGAAAGGGATATTAAGGGTTTAGTCATTTGCTGACAAACCTGGGGATTTTTTTTTTTCTTCATGCTTTTATTAATGCCTAGCATGTCAACAGCCAGCTCCCTGGCTGGGGAAGGGAAGTGCGTGCTGCTGGGCCGTAAAGACACCATCCCACAGCCCCAGCTGAGCTCCACGTGGCCCGCAGGGGTGACCAGGGTGACACAAGCACCAGGGCATGGTTTGAGGGTGTGGGGCTCAAAGTCCTCTGGCCCCCCAGGTCCTCTGCATACACCAGGCAGGAACAGACTTGCTCTTGAATCAAAAACAAAAGAAAAAGGCAGGAAGGAATAGGCGATGGCCGTGTCCCGCTCCCCATTGAGCTCATCTTAAAGCATCCTGAAGAAACTGGTTAAAACATTTTTGCAGCTCCCCCCAGCCATGTGAAAGCCAGCCAGGGCCGACAGCGGTAATCGTAACTGAATAATGAACAGGAGCTGGGCTGCTGGGCCTCGGCTTTCTGCTCTCCCAGCTCTTCTTGAACATCCAAAGAGGCAATGAACAGCCGGGACAGGATGTGCTGGGAGCTCAGAGGGAGCCAGATGGCTCTGGGTGGCTTACTCAGGGCCAAGGGGACATCTGGGGTACCAGCTGGGAGGAGTGGTGCCGTTGGTTTTCGCTGCCAGGCTTTCCCTTTTGCCCCAAAGGCTGTGGCTCCCAACCTGAAAAGTACAACAGTGGATTAACTCTGCTCCACAGAGGAGCAAGGCTGCTCCTGCCCAGGGTCCCCTTCCTAAAATACCCATTTGCTGTGGCTGTCTCCAGCAGGGATGGGAGCCAGAGCCGGTGCAGCATGCTGTGGGGTTGGGTGTGCAAAAAGGCTGTGGTTCGGGGAGCGCTGGGGCTGGTGAGTGCAGAGCCCACTGGTATTTATGCCTTGCCCTTTTTGTTGGTCTCTGCAGGAGAAAAACCGTACCGCTGCAACATCTGCGGGGCACAGTTCAACCGGCCGGCCAACCTGAAAACCCACACACGCATCCACTCCGGAGAGAAACCCTACAAGTGCGAGACCTGTGGGGCCAGATTCGTCCAGGTGTGTGTGACCTCCGGGACCCGCAGTGCCCGGGGCAGGGGATACAGCTGGGGTCCTGCCTGAGACCTGGGATGCTGTGAGGGGGCTGAGGGGCCATGCTCGCTGCCTTGGGCAGCTTTTCCTGTATGATTAGGGGATAAATAGGGGCTCTGAGGTCTGTGGGGACCAGTTTGCTGGCTTAGTAGGAAACTTGATTTCTGCCGTTTGCTATTAAGGATTGGAGAGATCAAACCTCAGACATGCGTGGTCCTGGATCCCTGCTAGAATCCATATACAAATAAATACATAAAATAAGCTGCTGGGAGCTCTAACCTGGAACCTCTTCCCCACAGGTGGCCCACCTCCGTGCTCACGTGCTCATCCACACTGGGGAGAAGCCGTACCCCTGCGAGATCTGCGGCACGCGCTTCCGGCACCTGCAGACCCTCAAAAGCCACCTTCGAATCCACACGGGAGAGAAACCGTACCATGTGAGTGACCCTGCTTTCTTGAGGGGCTCTCAGCTCGGGGGGGATGCTGCCAAACCCAAGGAGGGGGTGGGAAGACACCCCAGTGCCCTTCACCAGCCTCTGCTCCGTGTGTCCTGTCCCCGTGTTGTGTTAGCCACATGCAGCGTGGGCTGGGCACCTCTGAGCTGCTCTCCTTTTCTTCCGCCTCTTCTGGAAGAAGGTCACACTTCTCCAAATAGCTGCAGCTTAAATTACAGCTTCCTGCGGTGCATGGGGATGGGGCAGAGGAGCAGGCAGCCTCACGGGTGCTGATGGTACCCCACCCTGCCTTGCTGCAGCCCTGGGGCTCTCGGCTCTTTGCTGAGGCTTTTTTATCTGCCAGGGAGGGAACCAGAGCAAGGACTGTCATCCAAACGTCCCTCTGGGGCTACCCTCTTGGCAGGGGTCAAAAGCAGCTCCCAAAATAGCCCTGTCACCACTTCGAGCATTTGGATTAGCAGCTTGTTGGTGCGTCCATCAAGAGCCCGGGTCACATCCTGAGGGACCTTTGTACGTCCCATAAATTGAGGTGTGCTGTGGAGAGCCTGGCATGCAGCGTGTGACCCCAGTAGAGGTGCCCGAGCTGTGGGGATGGAGCAATAGGGTGCAGGGACAAGGTCTGGGGACTCAGCAGCCTCCCTGCTGCTTTTCCCACCATGCCTCCACTTCCCCAATGCCATCTGTGCAATGGGTGCAGCGTGCCCAGGTAGCTGGGGGAGGACAGGATTTTGCTGTGGTCGTACTGCTTGGCCACCACCTCCAAGGGAAGGACGTGTCCCCTGATGTGATTTTTGATGCCCTGCACCTCTGCCTCTCGCCCCACAGTGTGAGAAGTGCAACCTGCACTTCCGCCACAAAAGCCAGCTGCGGCTCCACCTGCGGCAGAAGCACGGGGCCATCACCAACACCAAGGTGCAGTACCGCATCTCGGCGAGCGAGGTGCCTCCGGAGCTCCCCAAGGCTTGCTGAAGGCCGAGGATTTCCCAGGAGGAGGTCAGGGGGAAGCTGTCCAAAGGATACTTGCAACACTTTAAAAGAGGAGAGGAATTAAAAAAAAAAAAAAAAAATTCATCACATGATGGAGTGCCTCTAAACCCATAGTGCAGATAGGTGGAAAAACATTAGAAACAAAACAAAACAAAAAAAAATACACGGGTTTTATTTTTCCCAGTTATGTGAAACTAAAAGAAAGATAAAGTTATTCAGATCTTATTGTATATAAAACATAAAAATAAAAATAGTCATTTTAAATGTCTGTGCAGTGGAGTGTTAATAAACTCTGGAGTCTAACCTTCACAGCCTTTGCCGTTTGAAGATGAGGAATGTAATGTTGATTTATGGGAACAGATTTTTTCTTTTGTATGCAAAATGTGTGTTCTTTTAAAGAGAAAGTATGCTATTAAAGAGAGGGCTTTAACTTTTTTAACCAAAGGTGAAGGAATCTATGGCAGAGTTGTAAATATATATAGATATAAATATATAAATATATATATAAAATAAATATATATAGACCTTTAAAAAAGCTATATTAAAAATATATAAAATGCATTAAAGGCTCAGTTGGACTCTGCAGGCAGAAGCCACTCTGAGAATCTTTATTATGATAGAGCACTTAACGAGATATTTTAAAGTATTGCATCTGTACAAGTAAGAAAATATTTTGTCTAAATGCATCAGTGTATTTGTATTTTTTTGCAAGTGAAGGTTTACAATTTACAAAAAAAAGTGTGTATTAAACCAACAAAGCTGCAGAAGGAATTTAAAATAATAATAAAGTGTAATTTTTTTTGTTCTAGTTCTCAGTCTGTATATATGTAAAATGTGGTTTCGCACGGTGCCTTTCTTTTCAATGGAAGTTTTCAATGTATGGACTATATTGAGCTCAGTTTCTTCTTCAAGGTACAGCCTGATGTTGCAAAAGGAGTTTTGGTGGAACTCTCTATCGGGGAATGTTTTTTTTTTGTTTGTTTTGTTTGTTGTTTTTTTTTTTTTCAGTCTTATTTTACATGCTTGTGTTATAAACAATCTCGGGAGACAGGGTTTGGGCTGTGTCTAAACTGCATTAATGCGTTCTGTAAAATATAGCTGTACAAATAAAAGAATAAAACGAAGAAAAGTGAAGCACGGTGCGGTGAGAGGTCTCTTCTTACCCCTCCTCCTCGTGGAGCACCCTGAGCCCCAGATGCTGTCCCCGAAGGGGCTGAGCAGCTCCCTGTGACGGGTCCCGCAGAGATGGCTTCTGGAATGGCCTTGGAGCAAGGTCCCCGGGTCCTGGTGGGCACCGTCCCCCTGTGCCACCTCCGGGGGATTTTGTGCGTTTGCAGCGAAAAGCTGGCAGAGAGAAGGCAGAGCCCGCTCCCAGGTGACGAGGCATTTATTTGTATTTCCTGGAAACCTGTGCAATTGCCAGGGTGGCTCGGGGAAGGGGGCCGCTGGTTCAGCTCCTTGCACAACATTTCGGTGGAGCCGGGTCGCTGACCTCCTCCAGGAAGAGGCTGGCCCACAGCACCGGGCTTCCAGCCCCGCAGCCTGGTGCCAGGATCGGCGAGCCCTCCCCACTGCTCCTGCCTTTGGTCCATATTCTGGGGGGGGGGGGGCTGAAGCCATGGGGGGACCTGGGCTTCGGGAAGCTGGGATTCTCCAGAGCAAGGGCTCCGTGCAAGCACACGGCAGCAATGTGTGCACGACCGGCTGCAGAAAACCAGCCTCAGAGCTGCATGAGCAGCACCGTCTGTGCCGGAGCACGGCCCCTGCTCCTTGTGGCCTGGGTGGGCTCGGGGTCTGAGCTGGGCGCAGCTCATCTTTGGGTTTCCTTCACTTAATTCCTGGCCAGTTTGGGGGGCAGGGCTGGGGGGAGTGATTTACAGAGGAGGACTTTGAAACGCCAACGGGAAGGGGAGGTCCTGGCTGTGAGCGGTGAGGGGGAGCTGCAGGGAGGATGTGCCACGGGACACACGGCGCTGAGACAAGGAGGGCACGGAAAGGAAATGGCAAGATGGGAGCAAGCCAGCGTGCAGGACACTCCTCATTTCCCAGTGCCCAGAGTCTGCCAGCAGGTGAAGATACCTCCAGGGGAGCAAGGGCTGAGCAGCCTCTGCCTCCTCCTGAGGCCAGCCTCGGCCAGCGGCAGGACCTCAAACCCACAACCTCTCTCCGAGTGCTATCCCCATTTGACAAGCATTAGGTTTCTCCCCTCTCCGTTGGGATCTGACTGCCTTTGAGGCCACTACCTTTCAGGCCACTGCAGCCGGCACTTTTGGAAGCTGCCGGGCCGTGCCGACAGCCCCTGCTTTGCCCGGACGAGCAGGCTGCGTGTCCGCGCCCTCCATTCCCCATTGAGCCGCTCAGCTGCGTTTGCAAAATAAATACTGTATTTTCCTGGATCATGGCTGCGTTTCCTCCCTGGGACAGCTTTTGTGTGTTTGTTTTCTTTTTTATAGCGATGATGTCACGGCTTTTCCAGGCAGCTCTGCCGAAGCGATCGCAATCTCTCTCCCTCTCTGTCCGGGGGGCAGAGGTCTGCAGGCAGCTGGCACGGCCAGCCCGTGCCGGTGAGCTTTGCTCCGCATGTGCCGTGTTTGTAGAGGCGAGGGAGCAGTCAGACAGCTCTGCGCGGCATGTTTTAGGGCTGCCGAGCCCGCAAAGGGTGACCTGATACTGCCTGCCCGTGTCGGTGCCACTGGGTCAGCTGAAAACCCAGCTCCAGATAGGGGGGTTGGTTCCTCCCAGCCTCAGAAGGGCAGGCAACAGCGAACCGACAAGCTGGCCGCTTTCCAGGAAGGTTCCCGGAATATGTTGGAGCAGCTCCTTTGATATCCATCTCCCCCTCCTCCCACACAAAGGCAAGCCCAAAACACTGGGATGTGGTCGTGTTTCCCTTCAGATTTCTTCAGCACCGAAAAAGCATTTCCCACGCCGCCGACACCTGCCTCATTTCACTTCCCAGCACAGGCTGTGGGGCAACCCTGTAGAGAAATGGGGATTGGAGTTTCCTCCGTCTGAGCACTTTTGTGGTCGCCAGCAGCGATGCAGCAAGGTGCTGGGGCTCAGCTGATGCTGCACTCACCCATTTATCCCCTAGTCCTCGGGTTGGTGCTGAAAAACTCGTGCTGACACTGAAGTACGGAAGGTTTAAATGCAGGCAGCGCAGCTGGCACTTCCCAAAGTGTGGAAATGTGCACAGCCGGACCCTTTGCACCATTGCTGCTGGCAGCACCGCAGCCTGCGCCCAGCACCGGGGGGGCCCCGCTGCCTTCTGCCGGGTGCCCACGAGAGGGCGGGCGAGGATGGAGTTTGGGAAGGATCCCGGCAATAACCGAGCCGCGGGAATAAATGAATAAAGATAGAGATGACAATTAAAAATAAATTTAAAAATAAAAACTAATAAAAATAATACATAAAATAAATCAATAAAACCTCTATTTTATTAACCAGAGCCTCTATTATTTCATATTTGCATGTGCTCACCCATCATCTGTGTCCATCATCTCTTGCCTTGTGCTGATCATTGAGAAATAAAAAACTATCCAGGCAACTGGGAGACTCCAGTTCTTATGGGTTTGCACCCAAATCCTACTACAGAAACTGCTTTTTATCCAGAGACCTCTCAGCACAAGCATCCCCCCAGCCCTCTCAGCCTACCTTCGTGGTGAGTGTGGCCCTTCCTGGGCTAAAAGCCACGAGCTCTGCGTGACACCCGCAGCAAGGGAATTGCGGTCAGTGCACAGGGACGTGACCTAGCACACTGAGGCCTGGAGACCATCACCAGAAATGGTGTGCACAGACAAGCAATAAAACATGATCTCAGTTCATACTCATGCCCAGGCACAGAGGCATTTTATCTCAACTCTATTTCTTAAAGACTCTTTTTTTTTTTTCCCCACATGAGGGAGTAAGAGAATTTCTTGACCTTGCATGTTGCCCATCCCTGTGAGAAGCAGAAGGCAGCCTGCCACTTGCTACACAGCTGGGTCTGTCCCCAGCATCCTGCAAAGGGCTGTTGCAAGTCCATATGGCATCCCGACACCACTGCCCCCTGCACAGCCCGTCCCAGGGACACACAGCACCAGCTGGCATCAGTTTCTCCCCTTTATTTAGCTCTTGTTTCTCATTATCTCCCAGGCACAGATGACTACTCTTATTCACTCATCTGTACCTATAGCTCAGGCTGCTTTTCCAGAGGAATTTCATGATGAGGAATTTCACAGCCCTGGCTCGTGGACCGCAGCTCGGCACTACAGCACGGCTGAGTGCTGCAATATAATAATTTCTTCTTCTTTTTTTTTTTTTTTTTTTTTTTTTTTTTTCCCTGCTGTCAAGGTAGTGATATGTGGCAAGGCTGTTCTGTTCACAGAAGGGTTGGTGGCAGCTGGGGTGACGAGGTGCGAGGAGAGCCGGTCCTGCAAGCACAGTGACAGCAGAGGGCACGCTTCGCTGGCGCAGCGCTGAGCGCGCAGCCTGTGCACACAGTCCGGGCACTGCTGGACTGCTCTGGATTCGTGGAGCAAACAGGAGGAGAGCTGGGGGTAAGGAAGCAGTCCCAGGAATTCAATGCAATTCAATCGTCTGCAAAGCCACATGCCCTGCAGCGCTGCGGCAGAGAGGAAGGAACAGAATCGCCCTCGCCACAGCCGAGCGGACGGATGACGGATTTATCCGGCTGGGGAATGCAAGGAAAAAATTCTGAGCACACTGATCCCCCGGAGGAGCCGGGGGAGGGGGAAGTGGTGAATGGATCTGCACCTTGCTTGCCCCTCCGTGCCCGCGCCAGCGTCCTGAGGATGTCTGACGGTGTGCCCTGCGCCGGGGGCACGGCAGGAGACACCGCGAAGAGGCAGAGGGCAGGGGGCAGGTGGACCCCCCGCCTTCTCCACCCCCTCTCTGCTGGTTTTCTTCAGGTCAGCACAAGGGGGTTTTCTGAACCAAAGCACATATTTTCATCTTCAGTTAAATCGTATTTTTCTTTTAGATGTTATTTGAAATGGGATCCCAAAACTTTTTGGCTGGAGAACATCAGAGTGGTTCCCCCAAATTCTTCCCAAGAGCACCAAGAATATTTTGGTCCTTTCAAAATTTGATCCAGAGCAAGGCTCAGATCTAATAGGAACTCAGTTTTACTCCATTGAAATAGGCAAGTTTCTCCTAGGAGAACTTCCCCACCAGCACCCTGGCACTGGTCCTGCCTCCACCCAACGTCAGCTGAATCCCGTGAGGGATTAAAGGACCAGGATGGGCCTCAGAGCCTTCCTCAGGCTGCTCTGGGGCCAAGTCATCTCCTGGTGGGGCACAGGACCAGAGACAGCAAAAGACCACTGCCCTGCTTTTGTCAGGTAGGTGTCTAAAGCTCAGTGGGACAAATCCAAGATGTTTCCATGCAGTAATGTTTCTCCTACTGCCAGAGGACACCCCTACAATCCCTCCAGCATCCCCAGGCAAGGGTGCGGCTTCTCGCCCCCCAGTGCAGGAGAATGAAGGAGCCTGAGCCAACCTCGTCTTCCAAATCTTGTCCCCATGTGGCTGGCAGAGCCATAGTATGCATGGACACCATGAAAACCTGGATCCCCAATGGGAGAGAGGGTGTTCCTCTTGGGTCCAAATTAACCCTGTTGCATTCATTTGCACCATGATTTGGGGAGGAGGCAGTGGATGAATGTGACATGGCTGCAGATACCCACACAGAGAAAGGGGTGCATCGTGCAGGGAGGGCAGCGCCTGCTCAGCCCGGAGGTCTGCCCGGTTGGGAACCAGCACCCAGCACCAATTCCTCTTGCTGGGTTGTAAAGCAGAGCAGGAACACCTCAGTACACCCTCCTCACTTCTAGTCCAGCCTCAGCAACAGTCAGTCTGGGAGCGTGCTGGGTGGGCGTTAATTCAACACGAACTGAAAGAGTCCTTCTGGAGATTTCTGGAGACCTCTGAGCAGCAGCAGCCTTGTTCCCACAAGCCTTTGACTTCCCCCAGCTGGGAAAAGGAGGAGAGGGCCCCTGACACCACACATCGGGGTGGTAGCAGAGCCCCATCTGCTCCTGCTGCTGGCAGAGGGCTGGGGAGTCCCTTGGCATGGAGGGATCCATCCGTGGGGGCACCAGCCAGCCGTGGGGACAGGCTGGGAGAGATGGGGAGACTGGTTATCCCAATGATGGGCACGTCCCCCATGGGACCAGCACCATTGAGCTCAGGACCGGGGGGACACACGCAACCAAGGCACCGGCTGGTCCCCACTTTCCTGAGCTGCAGAGATGCTGCAGAGCTGGGGAGGCAGAAATTGCCCCCGGAGACAGCTCAGCACCCCCTGGTCCCTGCCGCTAAGCCGCTTTTTGGGGGAAGGTTTGCACTTTCCCCCACTCTACAGCCTTTTTTTACCCGACGGGGCGGGCAGCCCCACTGGGGCCAGGGGCTTTGCCCGCTGGGGCGCACAGACAGGGGGTCCCCCACCGCCCCCCGGGGGGATGCTTGAGGCTCGGGGAGGAGACAACGGACGAGCAGCGTCGAGGACCCGGACGGACGGCGGTTTGGGGAGAAAAGGAGGCGGGGGGCAGCCGGACAGCACCGAGGGGGGGGGTACAACGCGGGGGGGGGGGAGCGCCGTGGTCGCCTGGCCAGCCCCGGGCAGAGCGGAGCATCCCCGGCCGCGGCTCTCCCCCACCCCCCCAAGCCCGGGCAGGGACCCACCCCCGGCGGCGTGGGGCGAGGGGGGCGCCCCCGCCTTGACGTCAGGAGAAGGGTTTATAAAGGCGGCGGGAGGCGAGGAGATCCCCAACGCCGGAGCCGAGCCGCAGCGGAGCCGCCAGCGCTTCCCCGCCGCCTCCTGCCCGCGCCCGCCCCGCCGGCGAGATGCTGTCGTGCCGCCTCCACTGCGCCCTGGCCCTGCTCTCCATCGCCCTGGCCCTCGGCACCGTCTCGGCCGCCCCCTCGGACCCGCGGCTCCGGCAGTTCCTGCAGAAATCCCTGGCTGCCGCCGCCGGGAAGCAGGTGAGAGCCCCCCCGACGGGGCGAGCACCCCACTGGAGACCCCGACGGCCCCGCTTCTCCTCCTGCTTCCCCTCCCCTGTTCCCCTCCGGCGCCCTGGCAGACCCCTACTTTCCCCACCGCAGACCCCTCCGCTTCCCCGCTGCACACCCCGGTACCCTCAGTGCCTTTCCCCTGTTCCTCAGCAGACCTCCCCGTTGTCCCCGCTCCAGACCCCAGGCCGTTTGCTGCAGCCCCCGGTTCCCCGACGGACCCCTGGTTCCCCACCAGAGATGGGCCATGGCAGCTGGATGGCTGGGGCAGGATGGGGAGACCCCCCCCCAGCCCACCCTGCTGGGGGACAAGGAGCGGCCGCTGCCCGCACAGAGGGCAGAGCCCCTGGAGAAGCTCCCCGAGGCTTCTCCGGGGTGCAGAACCAAGGCAGCTACCTCGATGCAGCAGGAAGATGTCGTCTGCCATGCAACGGGGCAGCCAGGGCTCAGAGGGATGAGAGGAAAGAGAACCCAGTGAGAGGGTGCCCCAGCCCAGCTGCTTTCCCCAAAACCTGCCCCGTGCTGCTTCAGCAGCAGCCTCTCAGCATCCTCGCTGAGACCACCTGGGAGGGGCGGGGTGGCAGGGTGATGCTCGGGTGAGCTCCTTCCCTGCCCAGCGATCCCTTCAGCACACCGGGTAGATGTCAGTGCTCTCCTGCTCTGCTTTATTTTGTAGCCACTGCTGCTGGAAGGCAGCTGCTGGTTGGGCTGAGATGCTGGGGAGATGCAGCTCCCCATCTACTCCGGAGCTGTGCCGCTGTCCCGGGCGCAGTGCAGCGAGTCCCCAGTAGCCGAAGAGTAATCGTGCTCTCTCCCTCTTTCTCTCCCTTCTCCCCAAGGAACTGGCCAAGTACTTTTTGGCAGAACTGCTCTCAGAGCCCAGCCAGACAGAAAATGAAGCCCTGGAGTCTGAGGACTTGTCCCGAGGGGCTGAGCAGGACGAAGTGAGACTGGAGCTGGAGCGCTCGGCTAACTCAAACCCCGCTCTGGCGCCCCGGGAACGCAAAGCGGGCTGCAAGAACTTCTTCTGGAAAACTTTCACATCCTGTTAGCTTTTGAAACCCACCTCTCCTCCCCATCCATCCCTGCCTTCTTCCTAGCCCCCTGCCCCGAGCAGAACCTTCACCACAAGAGGCGAAGACTGTAAATACACGGTTATGGTGAAATGAAACACACGAGGAAAATCTGAGTTCGATTTCAAGTTGTTTTAATAAAACTTTCTGTTCCAATTGTACACGATTTGCTTGAGTTGTGATTTCTGACTAGTTCCTTAATGACATGCACTCTGCGACTCTTTCAGATGTACTATTTTTAATCCTTCATTGCAATAAAGTTTATGTTTCAAACAGTGATGCTGAGACTTGCTGGTCACTGAGGAAACCTAAGTCACCTCTCTCAGCCTGCTTGTCTTGGAAATGCTGCCTGTCTCAGGGCAATGACAGCAAATGGCAGTACAGCCCCCACATGCACACATACACAACACACGATTTCTTTAAGTAAAAATTTTTGCTGTTTTTCCTAAGGGACCTAGGGACACCGCAGTATTTTAGACATCGAATCCCTGTAAGTGGGATTGAGTCAAATCCACAGCACTGGCACTTGCACAGCACTGGCACCGACTTGTGTCGGTGCTGGCACAGCACCAACACAAGTCGGGCTAGAGGATTTACACCCAGCTCCAGTGACATTGCTGGAAATCACAGCTGTGTGTTGGAAGCTGTGGGTATCAAAAAAGAGGTTCACAGTACAGGTTTACCCCCAACATGCCTTATTCCTTCTCACTCACAAACACTGAAATGTTTTCTTACCTGGTGTATTTTATTCCTTGCAACATCCACCGCTTCTGAGACTCCTTCAGAAAGTTCTCCTTTGTTCCACTGCGCAGGGGGGGTTGCATCCTTGTAAAGGCAAGGTGCTAACCCCATGCCATCGGCATCTCTCCATCTAGTGAACCCACTACAGCAGCTTTTCTACCCTCTACATCATCATTAACAACATTATTAAAAGTGTCAGCTGGGTAGGAGATGGCACGGAGAAAAAGAAACAGTTTTCTCAATGGAAGATAAATTCTTTGTGCTTTTCCAGAACCTCTTCTCCTCCCAGCCGTGCTGCTTTCTGACATACCATCGTCGGCGAGCTGGAGACGTGGGGCACAAATGTCACTTTGATCAGAAATTCATCATTCGGGAGCAAAGGTAGCAAATATTTTGCAGACATCGTTTCCAAAGGTGAGAAATGGGGTTGTTGTTCTTTGTCTCCAGTGCAGCTGAGCGGGGTGCAACATTAACTCACCCCTGGGAGGGAGCAAAGGGGGGCAGCCCTGGGGGAGCCTCCTTAAAGAGATGTGGGAAGTGCAAGCAATGCAGATCGTTTTGCTGCCCTGAAAGCAGATAGGGTGAGAATAGGACCCCCCTTGGAAAGTGTGGATGCAGACTGAGGGGAGAGCACCAGTCCTACATCACGTCTGATTCCTCTGCTGCTGGATGTCCTTTAGGGAGCAGATTTTGGGGGACTCAGCAAAGCTGAGATCTCCCCACCCCTGTCCCTTTGCTCCTCTCCTGACTGAGGGTCCCGTCAGCTTTGAAAAAGCCGCCAATTCTTCAGTGCCAAGACAGCTGTAAGACAGCAGCTATAGGAACAGAGAGGGGGGTGGAGGTACCGGGGGCTTGAATATTCTTATGCACCGAGTCCATCCTTCATGGGCTATAAATAGAGCGCTCCTCGCCTGAGGTTTTTCCTCTTGGTCACTATGCTCAGGCAGTTCTTTTGAAGGGAGTTTAATCCTGCCAATTGCAGGAGTGAAACCCGTCACAAGTAGGGATATGGATGATCCACAGGCACAGGCAGGGATCAAGACGAAGTGATTCACATGCTACACCAGCCCGTCACGGCGGTGCAGCTGGCGGCACGGCGCGGCAGCTTCTGCGAGGCTTAATGAAGACGTACTGGTAGAGGCATGTGTGAGTGCCCTCTGCTCGAAGGCAGACAGAAAAACCTGCTCCTTCAGGCAGCTCAGGAGCTCCTGGAGGCTGGGGAGGTGGCTCCCAGGGCATTAAACACAACGTCACTCTGTGTAGTTGCACCGCAGCAGCACCAGCAATCCCAGGGACTGGGAGCCGTGCAAACACAATGCCAGAGATGGACTTGCCCTGCTGAGCTACAGAGACTACAAAGACAAAGAAAGATTTATTGCTTCTCTTTGATGGGTGGGAATTATGGGCTAAAGAGATTAAATGGCTGTATGTAATCCCTGGCCACACAACCACGGCACAGCGTCCTGGCCTGGGAAGGCTCGTGCTGGGCTGGATGTGGGGTGAGAGCACGCGGTGCGGTCAGCTCCACGGGCCTGAGCTGCCAAAGGGGAAGGGAGAGGCTTTGAGAGAGGTTTTCCAGTGAGGTTCTCAGCAGCTCAGAGCTGAGGTTCCAAGGAGGAGCAGCCCCTACATCGACCTGGGGAAGGCCGGGGGCCGCGATGACCCACGCTGGCTGATTCACCTCTCCTCGTGCACTCGGTGGCATGGGCAGACCCAGAGCAATGCCCACCCTGGCAGGTGCCTTCAGCTGGTGATTCATGAGGCACTGCATGGAAACGTCCATGAGGAGCCACATAAAAGGGCTTGAAACTGCTGTCCAAAGAGCTGCTTTTAATGAAAACCAGAAAAGATTGTATGAGGCCTGGAAGCACAGATGCCCCGATGGGAAGCCAGCGATTTGCTGCTCAGCCGTCCCCAGCAGCAACCTCTCCAAGTAACGATGCCAGGAAGGGTCATTGGCTCTAGCAAGCAGGCCAGGGTATTTGTTATGTGATGCCCAAATTTTTAGAAAGGCCAAGTCTTCCTTGTCCCAGAGGGCTCGTTGGTGACAGATAGCTCGAAGCAATTCTAGCTGCAGTGCATGAGAAATGCTTCTGGGATCCAGACTTCATAGCCTGGGGCCGCTCTGGCATCGGCAGAAATGACAAAGAGCCCAGACCCCTGGGCACAACTGTCCTTCACCCAGAACAGCCTGTACGAGGTTCCACGGTGTTTTTGCATTTAATCTGTCCCTGTAGCTCCCAGCAGGCATCACGGCAGACTCATCATTGCTCCGATCTGCAAGCATCAGGAGCATCCCCTGTTCCCAGGCCCCTGCTCTCACCATGGGAATCTTTTTCCCCTCTATCCTGCCAAAACCCCAGCACCTCTGGGGAGCACTGGAGCAGCCCCCAGCCCCTGGATGGGTCAGCACCAGGCGACTGGAAAGAAGCATTTGCTGCTGTAACCGAGCCCTAATGCTCTGAAAAAAAAGCAGCAGGATGCTTATTGACCAGGGTGAGAAACTATACCTAGGCAATAAAAGTTATTATGATAAAGGAACAGACTGTACTCTCTCTCCTCAGAACACCTTCTGACTCTTTGACAGCTCCTCACCAGAATAATGCAGTAAAATTCACTTACACTGAGCATTTTTTTTCTCCTTTGTTTTATTAGTGAATTATTTGTCGCATTTGTTAACACCTAATAGCATACCCAAAAGAGCTGTTTGGCCAGATGCTGTGAGTACCTCAGCAGTCTGGATCCCGATCTTGGGAGACTTACCCTGAAAATGCCTGGCAGAACCCCAAAAATTAACAAGCTCTCAAAAAAAAAAATCAGCAAGTGCATTTTTTCTCATATGTACAGTACACATGCTAGTTTGTGCTATGAGCTGATGTTTCCAGCATCACCGAAAAAAGAAACCCGCCTGGGTGGAACCAAAAGCCACTCGATTAACAAAATGAGGTTTCACAAAGGTCCCCAGTATCTCTTATAGAGAGATTCCCTGAGAAAGCATGAAATGATGCACTCAGATCCAGGCTTTGCTCACTGCTGGGGCAGAAGGAGAGGGACTTAGCCCTGCTCACCTCCCAGAGCATCAGTGCTGCTGCTCCCCGCTGCCTGCATCCCAATCCCTCGCAGCTGCAGGCAGGCTGCCGTGCTCTGCTGATGGGAGGAAACACTCCAGCCTCCAGCCCCGACAAAGCTGGCCCCAGAGAGATGCTCCCAGCCCTCCTGTGCCCGTCCCTCAGCACTTGTTAACCTCTGTTCCCGTGGCACTGAGCAGAGTTGGTGAATCCCTCCCAGCACTTGCTCCCTTGCACAGCTCTGGGTTTTGCCTTCAAGGAAAATCTGTCCCTCCAGCTGGAGGCTTAGGGAAGAGAAGGATCCTCCTGGAAATCAGCTGTTGCATTTGCAAGGCTGTTCGGGGAAACCTCGCTGCCACATCTTTCCTTCCCTATTTGACTTCTAGTGCTCATTGTGGTGTGTGATTCTTCCAGAGGCTCCAACACGGGACTTCTGTCCCTGCTGCTCTGCTCCCGACACCAGCCTCTTCCCTGGAGGGTGCAATGTTGGGGGACCCCCTGAGGAGCACAATCCCACGAGTGGGGTGCACTGCAGCCAGCAGAGAGAGCCAAAGAGCACAGATTGTCCTATTTGTGGTCTGTGCATCCTTGTCCGTGAGGGCAGACACTCCGCACAGCTCTCCTCCATGCCAGGGACTGTCCAAGCAGTGGAGATGGGTGCAGGGCTCCTGCAAAGAGTTTTCCCTGGAGGATCCTCACTTTCCTCTGAGGATGCAGGCAGTGCTGCTGCACTGCCAGAGATTTTTGCCCACGGCTGAGTGCCTGTTTTTCATTTCTACAGGGCATTTCTCATGCAAAAGGTGTCAACTTGTAACAGGCTGGAAGAAAGTTAAATAGCATAAAAGTGAACTGTGCTATCTACGGTTAAAAGTGGTGGGTTTTGTTCTAAAGAAAACCTTTAAAAATTGGTTCAGTGAAAATCTTCTTTCCCCTGGCAATTTTGTTGTTGTTCAGCATCCCAAACTACTCCTTACTCACTCAGCTGTCGACAGCCTCACAGTCTCGGCAGGAACCGTGTGGGCAGAGGGAGGAAGGGTTATGTCCAGTTACAGGCTCAGGGGACCAGACGGCTGTGGTGGCACGATGCGTGGCAGTCCCTGCCTCCAGGCTGCATCTTCCACAGCCTGAATAAACCACCGCTGGAGGCAACGAGGGCTGGAGGTGCTGCTGCCTGCACCGATGCCTTCACCCAGTCGCTCGGACCCACCTGCAGGAGGAACGGTCGCTGCTGGTGACAGTGGTGGCACTGGGACCCTGCCACAGGGCTGTGGCTCCCCGTGGGTGGCTCCGACCTCACAATGGCCAGCACTCGCGGCAGGCGGTTCGTGGGCTCCATGCACCCTGCCAGGAGGGGCCCAAAGGTGCCGCCGTAACATCTGCACCTCTCCATTGGAAAGGACAGCCCGCGCTGCCCTCTTGCTCCTTGTTTAGGGTGCTTGGAAGGAAACCTGGCCAGCCCTGGAAGGACAGAGCCCAACACCAAATGGGAAGGGTGGGCTCAAGCAACATGTGTGAACCAGAGCTCTCGGAGGAAGAGTGCAAGGAAAAGGTGGCAGCAGTGCTTCCCGAAACCTGCATTCAGCATTTGGAAAGCAACGCCTGGAAAGAACGGATTTCCAGCATGGAGACCCTGCAGAAGACTATCAGGGAGATGAAGAAAAGCGAGATACCGTGCCAAGCCCTGGTGAGACTGCTGTCACGGGGGTGCAAGGAGACAAAGCTCCAGGTGATGCAGAAGAAACTCCACACAATCACTCTGCTAGCCCAGGAAGGGGACTTCTCCAGGACATCGGCTCAAATTGTCCTAGAAAGCGTGGTGGAAATGGTGGGAGATGTGCTGTGCAGCACCAGTGCCCAAGGAGCCTTGACAGCTATAGCAGAGGCATGCTCATTGCCATGGACAGCACAGACAGCTATGGCATTGGCCTTCTCACAGAATAACTCCAGGATCCAGACCAAGATCTTGGACTGGCTGTCAAAGGCAATTCTGGAATTTGGCTTTGCTGGCATGGAGGCCAAGACACTAATAAATACCCTGAGGATTGCTCTTGCTGCTGCTCAGCCCAGCGTGCAGAGATCGGCCATCACTTTGCTGGGGGTTATTTACCTGTACGTGGGAGACTCGCTCAGAGAGCTGATGGAGAGTGAAAAGCTGCCCCTTCTCCCCCAGATAGATGCTGAGCTGGAGAAGGTGCACGGGCAGGTCCCACCAGCTCCCAGTCGTGCCAACCCCAAACCAGGCCTGGGTGATGGGAACCAGGAGGACTCGGGGGATCACAGAAGAACAGGAGCCAGAGACATTAGTGACAAGATCACACCAGAGCTGCTGTCCAAGCTGCAAGAGGAGGATTGGAACGTGCAGAAGGAGGGCCTGGAAGAGGTCGCCTGCATCCTCCGGGATGCCAAACACATCCAGCCAAACATAGGAGAGCTCCCAAGAGCCCTGAGGGCTTGTCTCCATGACCCGAACCCCAGCCTGGTACAGATGGCCCTGAGGGTCCTCCAGCACCTGTCCGCAGCCATGGGCTCCAATGTCACACAGCACATGAAGGACTTGGGCCTTCCCCTCATCACTCTGTTCAGGGACAGCAAAAGCAGCACGAGAGCGGCTGCCCTGGCTGCCGTGAATGCCTGGGCTGCACAGCTCAACATATCGCAGTGGCTGGGTGGGCAGAACATTTCAGGAGAGCTGGGAGAAGGAATGCCCTTCCAGAAGCAGGAGCTGGTGCGGTGGCTGGCCGAAGAGCTGCCCACCCTGCGGTCAGCTCCCTCGGACCTGCTCCGCTGCGTGCCGCTCCTCTTCTCCTGCCTACGGGACAGCAACCGGGACGTGCTCACGGCCTCGCGGGCAGCCCTGCCCTTCTTCATCATGCACCTTGGCTTTGAGAAGATGGCTGAGGCCACCAGCGAGCTGAAGGCAGGTGCAAGGGACCACGTACTTGCAATCCTGGAGAATGCCAATGCCAGTCTGTCAGCTCAAACCACTGCTTCTGTCGAGTCACTTTCTGGGCACCCTACAGACAACATCACTGCCGCTTTGCCCTCTGTTCCAACCACACCACCTGCAGCAACAGCCTTGTCTTCACAAGTGTCAGCTGAAGAGCCAGCACCCAAACTCAGCAGAGAGCTGAAGCAGGGTCCCAAGGAACCCACGTCAGGAGAGGAAGGCATGAAAGACATGGGTGCAGCCAAGGGGAAAGCACAGGCAAAGCCCACGCTGAAGGATGGGGACAAACCCGTACCCATCTTCATTGTTGTCCCCAGGGGGAAAGAGCAAAGACTGAGGGACGAGAAAGGCAGGAAAGTGCTGCAGTGGAACTTCACTGCTCCCAACAAAAGGTACATCGAGCAGCTGAAGGCCCAGATGAGCAGCTGCGTGTCCAGGAGCTTCCAGGTGGAACTGTTCCACCCCAGCTTCCTGCACCAAATCAAAGCCTTGGCCGTGATGATCAGGCACCTGGAGACAGAGAAGGAAGGAGTCATCAGCTGCCTGGACCTGATCCTGAAATGGCTTACCCTGTGTTTCTTTGACTCCAACATGTGGGTGCTTATCAAGAGCCTGGAGTACCTCAACCTGCTGCTAACTTTGCTGATCCAAGAAAAGTACCAGCTGACGGAGAATGAGGCCCTTTCCTTCCTTCCATACCTGGTCCTGAAGATGGGGGAGCCAAGGAAAGTCATTTGTAAATTGGTGCACACTGTCCTGAAGAGCATGTGCCTGGTGTACCCAGCTAAGAAGGTGTTCAGCTTCCTCATGGAAGGCATCAGGTTCCAGAACACCAAGCAGCAGGCAGGATGCCTGGTGGAGATGGGTTATCTGCTCGAGGTGTATGGCCTGGAAGTGTGTGAGCCCAGCCCTAGCAAAGCCTTGAAGAAGATAGCCGCCTTCCTCGGAGACAAAGACAGAGCTATTCATAACGCTGCTCTAAACATCATGGTCACAGCTTGCAAAACTCATGGGGAAATTGTACTCAGAATTGTTGGGGATCTCCCTGAAGAATATATGCGGGTGCTGGGACAAACTGCAGAGCAGGAACCTGGCAGGCCACGAGTGTCCCAAGCAAAACATCTTTGTGAAAAGCCTCAACAGGATTCAAACACTGGCTCTGAAGGCATCTGCCAGCAGGCAGGAGGTGCACCCTCAAAGCCAGAGCCCGCCAGCTCTGAAGGAGGAAATTTGAATAATGTGGTTGAGGCTCCTTGCTCTCTGCCTCCACGTATAGGACAGCACGAGGGCAGGCTGGTCTCCAGAAAATACAGGCGCTTAAAACTGAGGGATGTCATTCGGCTAGAAACGATCCCTGAATTCCAGACCTTGCCCGCCTCCTCAGACACTGATGACACGTGTTATATCATCACCCGTACTATTAATTCCCTTATTTGTGACATTAGAAACAGCGATGCTGAAACCAGCATTCAGGCAGTGGAAGGAATTGAGAAGATCCTGAGGCAGAACAACAAAGCAGAAGCCATGGCTGGGCACGTTAATGAGTTCCTCGTAGCCAGCTTCCAACCACTTAAGTTGTTCCAGAAGCAAAAGGAATCTGATGAGAAATGGGGGAAGGACCAAATCATCCTGAGAAGCAAAGGTGTCATCCAGGCCATGATGTTTCTCTTCCAGGAGAAGAAACTGGCTCAGGAGGCCTCGATGGAGGTGCTGAAGGATGTAATGCACAACCTCCTTACCTTAATGCTAGAATTCCTGGAGGGGGACCAAGAGGAAGATCAGAAGCTTATACAGTCCATTAATGTCCTCATGAGAAGGGTTCTAGAAAAATCTGACCAGACGAGGATCTTCTGTGCCTTGCTCAAGCTGCTCCAAGGCAGCCTGAGTGCCAAGGGCAGCCCAGATAAGTTTTCTGACCTGCTGGCCAAATGCCTCTGGAGAACTACGCGTCTTCTCCCCAGCACCATCAGCACCATCGACCTGGACAAAATCCTGCTGGATGTCAACACCCTCCTGAAGTCAATCCCAAAGGAGAAACTGAGGCGGTGCACGAACGAGCTCCCCCTGCGGACCCTGAAAACTCTGCTGCACACTTTGTGCAAGCTGAAGGGGGTGAGGATCCTAGACCACCTCTCCCTGATCGAGGATGCAGCTGGCTCCGAGGTGGAAGCTTACCTCCGAAGGACGGTCAGTCCTGCTGCCAGGGCAGGGGCAAATAAAACAGCTGTAGGGGCATGGGGAGAGGTCCCCTGGACAGCTGGTAGGGTTGCAAAGCAAAACAGGCAATGCCTTCCAGCATCTTCCAGAATATTTGTTCCTAGGAGAGTTTGAGGGAGGGTCTAGAGGAATTATAGGAATGTGAGAAAAAATGTTTTAAGTGAAAGTTGGAGTCTTTCACCGTAAACCTCTCCCTCTTCTTGCAGAGCTATTTGAATCAAAGCCTGGCCATCATCAGAACAGAGCAAAATACCAGAGAACATCTTCCTCCACCCCTTCTGGGCATGTCCCCAGAGGCAGAAGCAGCTCCCTTGGACCAACGGGGATCCCAGGAGGGACCCCTGGGGGGAAGGCAGTGACGGCACCCTGCCGCCTGGAAAACCTGCCGCCCATGGCAGGCTCCCCGCCGAGGGGCTCGTGTCACGCTTCTCCCTCCGTTCCAGGGCTGCACAGCAATGAGGTCCCTGAGGGCACGAAGAAACAACAGCAGAAATAGGAGCAGGACCTGCAGCCAAGGTGGGTGTTTAGTCACCGTTCTCAGAGCTAGCCGGCACTCTTCTGGGCACCCATCAACGGGCAGATGGCGTGAATTGTATAACCAATAAAGAAACAACTCGAGCATGAATGCCAGGAGAGTTATCTGGGATCTGGTTTCCCGGGCTTGCAAAGCCCAGGAGCTAGTCTGAGTTTCTGGTTGATGTCTCTTCTGCTGTTTTTCAGAAGCAGGGTAGTTCTGCAGGACTTGCCTGTTTGCAGAGCTCAGTCTTCATAGCAAAACTGAGTCTGGGAGAGGGCAAAACTGAACCCAGCATGCACAAATCCCTCCAGGGCACAGGGCTCAGAACCAGTCAGGATGCTGACCCTACCTGGACAACCTGCACAAGGGGGTCCATGGCAGTCCCTGTGCCGCAGATACTGTGAGTGATAGGAGATAACTGCAGCGGCAGAAGCACCCAGAGTCCTATAGGAGCAAGTGGTCTCTTGCATATTCGCAGCACTTACCCATCAGTACAGCCTCCAGCAGCAACCAGGAGTGCCCCGAACATCAGGACAATGATCTACGAGGTATTCATGCTTGCATCTCCTTGCCCCTGGCAGAGAACAGCATGCAAAGGGGTGTTGTGGTCCAGCATGGGCTTAGCTGCTCATTTGGGATTTTGCCCAACAGTTGCATTGGTTCAGGTGGTGCTAAGAAAGAGAGCAAGGACTGCAAATGTGCTTTGTTCAACAGCTCTGGGCAGGAGCTACTTCCAGCACAGGTAGCCCAGCCTGCCAGGAAATCCTGCCTTCTGCCAGGGAAATTTTACATTTTTAGAGAGTCCCTTGAAGACAGAGGAGCATGATCCTGCTGGGGACATAATGCTTAAAGGATGGGTCCTGCCACACAGGATGAAACCTCAGGGTCCTGGGATGCTTCTGCCAGCACAACGGGTTTGTCAGGTTTTTCTGAAGGACAGTTCAAACTTTCCCCATCCCACCTCCCTGCCAGCCAGCCTTCCAGCCGATCAGCCTCCTCCACAGCCCTGGGGCAGAGCAAATAGCAGAAGAGCTCTTGGGTCAGGAGGCAAGAAGGAGAGCTGTGACAAGCTCAGGAGGGAGAGCTGACCTATACCTTTTGCTCTTTCCTGGTTCGTGCCAGACTCCCTCTTCCATTTGCTGGAACCGTGACCAAACTGCAGGCTGGGGAAGTAGCAGGGTCAGGGAGATCAATGCATTATAAATAAATGCAGTATAAACAAATCAATCAGAGAGATAAAAACATTGGACAGAGCCACGCTAATTAAAAATATAATAATCCAGATAGCGGACATTTATTTAAAATGGTGCAATTACAGCTTTTAATCATCTTGGTTTAAATTAACAGCAGCAGTGAAGCGGCTGTGCAAACGTGTTCCCTATAATGAACTGATATTAGAAAGCCAGCTCGGTGATCTCTCCCTCTCTCAGGCTAATTCTCCCTCCTCTCGTTGTAAAATAACCTTTTGATGTCGTTTTCTTGTAGAGTCTTGAAGATGAAGACACAGTATCAGAGCTAAATTAAATCCCCTTCACATATTTCTCTCCTTTCAAGCTGTAAAAATTGCTGGTATCAGTCATTCAGTCTCTAGTGCTGACGCAACCACACTTGAGGAGAACATCTGGGGGCCCCAAGAGTCATTATAGGGAAAATAAAATCCTATATTACAATCAGTCAGCAATTAAAAGGCAGGATGCAAGGGGGCCAATCCTGCAAGATGCTGAGCAGGCTTGGTGGGGAAATCAAATGGTCGGCTTGTGATCCTGCGGGGCTCTTTTCTTCTCTGAGTGGACTGGGAGGAGGCTAGAAAGTTCCTTAATCTGTCCCTGCCCAGCACAAACGATCCTGGAAGCAGCTCGTGTTAATTCAGGCCGGTGCCGGTGCAGAGGTCACAGGTTTAGCACCAGCTCACGGCCACGTCTGGTGGGCTGGGGACTGGTTCTGCCTCAGCCTGGCAGGCCCCAACCAGGCTCGCATTCAGACAGGGAGGTCGTGGTGACAGCACTGCGTGGCTGCAGGGTGATGCCACCGTGGGAAGAGGGACTCGATGCAGGTGTTTTTAAGTCAGAGGCATGAAATCTGTGTGCCCAATGTGGTTCTGATTTAGTGATGTGGTGGACCTTACCTGCCCTGGGCAATCGTCATGTTTTTCCCCCAGTGTACACACCTACTTCTGCCTTATAAAGCATCTTTCCTACAGAAGAGCCCAGTGTCCACCAGCCAAGATGTCAATAATTGCTCAGTACACTGATGGAAGTGCTCAGATTCATAGACATTGGCAAGTAAACTGTTGAAGGCAAAACCATCCAGGCACTGAAGTGGGCTTGAGCCAGCAGGCGAGGAAAGGTGAATTTCCACTGGCTGCAGAGGAGCCAGGGCAGAAAGAGCCCCAGAAGTTCCTAGGTCCGAGGAACCCGAGATGTCGGTCATGCTTGTGACAGCAGGGTGCTGGTGCTGCTCACAGCATAAGGATGCTTCGCATCTCAGCTGGATGCAAAGAAAGGGACAGGGAGAAAAAAAAAATTGGGAAAAAAAGAAGTCATTTTGGAATTGTAGAAAAATGTGTGTGTGATATGAAGAGCACACAGAAGGGCGCCTGCATACGTGTGCACGCCTACGGACACATCTCTGCCCGCGTAAGCCACGGCTTCTCCCGGAGCTGCTCACCCACCCCTGGGTTTGGGTCGCTGTCACCAGGCACAATTACCGAGCTCACAATTAAAATCGGGAGCCCTTTGCAAAGGAGATTTCGTCTCCCTAATTAGCACCGAACCCTCCTCGTTTTCCTGTTTACCCAAAGAGTGTGCAAACATACAGCGAGAGAGCAAGTGAGAGTCACGCAGCCCTCGCTGCCGCAGCGGGCAATGCAATTACCTGGCCTGCACATTAGGATTAATAAATATTAACTTTACTTGTGTTTTTACTGTCCACCTAAGATGGAAACAATGAGCTTTGCCGCTTAATCAAATTAGAGCTATAAAATGATTTCCCTTTTAGAAGATTCTTTTCTGTTTTGCTGGCAATTAATGCTGATGATTTGAGTCCCATCTTTAAAACATTCTGAAATACGGAAAATGGCAGAAATGCCACAGTGCATTAACGGAGCCATAATACACATCAGGTAATAAAGCATGAAGAGCCTGTTTACTTGGAGTACTCTAATTATTTGAGAGCTTTTTTTTTAATAATAATAAAAAAACAGCAAAGCCAACATGTGAAAACTTTTATTTCATTTGAATTAATTGTTAAAAACAAACAGGAAAAAAAACCTTTTGAAGTGTTGCTTTGAAATTCCCTGCAGACAGGCCAGGCCCTAAGCAGACACAGAGGAGCAAATTCTCCTTTCTGTTCTTTTTTTTTTTCCTTACTTTTCTCGCTTTGGAGTGTGCAGGGCCCAGGGCTGAGTGGCTGGAGCATCACAGAGCCGTGCCGGCACCATCTCAAGGCATCAGCACACCTGTAGGGCACCCTCACCTTTGTCACTGCCTGGTCTGGGAGACCTGAAAACCCCTCACACTTCCAGCACAACCGTGGAAGTGCTCCTCAGCTGTAGCTTGTCTGAGGTTCAGCTCCCTGGCGAGGCAGACTGCAGATCCCACAACGTCCTCACCTCTGTGGGATG
This sequence comes from Cygnus olor, assembly GCF_009769625.2. Classification (NCBI taxonomy): domain Eukaryota; kingdom Metazoa; phylum Chordata; class Aves; order Anseriformes; family Anatidae; genus Cygnus; species Cygnus olor. The sequence continues at coordinate 16,030,745 of NC_049177.1, forward strand.
AGCAGGGTTTAATTCCTCCTCCTTACAAACTGGCCCAGCAGAGGCAGAGTGACTGAGGCAGGATGCGACCTCTGGAGGCCTCCAGCTCTACACAGAGGGGCCAACTTCCAAGCTATGTCACAGGTTTGTCCAGCTGAGGTTTGAGCATCTCCAAAGGCAGAGATTCCCCCATCGCCCTGCCCCTGTCCTGGGGCTGAGCCCCTCATTACGAATATGTCGATAATGTCCTCCTCCCACCCGCTGGCCCTCCCATCCTGCTTCCACCTCCACAGCACGGTCACAGAGAAGACAATATTACATGGAAGGGACCGAATGGCTGCTAGCAGCTGGAGAAAGCACGGCTGGGTGCCTGTGGTCTCCATCCAGCACCACTCAATGAAGCTGCCCATGGGGAAGGTGCAGGGTGCTGGGCTCGAAGCCATGGCACTTTTGGAGAGCTGCTGATGCCACCGGTTGGCATGGGGCAGCCTCTCTTAGACTGCTGCCCACACCCCAGCACTCCTGCTCTAACCACTGCCCTACAGCTTTTTGGGGATCTCCATGGGCAGGTGGCACACATCAGCCTGCACGCTGTCACCTGGGTCGGGTGGCACACAGATGGGTGGCACGGGCTTAGCTCAGGACCGCTGCTACCACGCAGAGCACAGGGCTGTGCAGAAATCACCCCCAGATCGTTTGGCCTGGTTTTTCTACAGCAGGCTGCTCTCCCTGTTGCAGTTCATGTATTGCTTCACCAGTCAAGTGTATTTGCAGCGCTATACAAGCCAAGATAAATTTGCCCCCAAAGTAATAACTTTTCAATTACCTTCCTCATTCCTTGCTCAACACAAGAACAGCACAGCTCCTCTTGAGGGAGCAGCTGAGTATTTCTCTCCAGGGTGCACATTTATTATTTTAAGAATCATTTAATTTTCCATCTGAACATGCGGGGCGAATGTAGGTCCTGAATGACTCCAGGGCCCCGTTCAATACCACGCCGCGTTATCCATCATGGCAATTACACATGGTAATCCATCTCTGAGAAACTTCAATACGCAGATCAGAGAGCATTTGAGGTACCTGGCATGGCTCGCAACTCTGGGAGCCCGTAGAAAGAAGGCATTGTGACTGGGAAACATACCACTGCTCCCCAGAAGCTCAGGCAAAGCCTTTATTAATATAACAGGACTTATAGCGTACCAGCTGGTTGTCCAAGGTTGTCTTCAGGTACCCATTTGGCAAAGGCTGCCTGGTGTAGAGAAGCTGCTGTGGGCTGTGCATCCATCCTTGGCACAGGCCTAGGCAGGATCAGGTCCCACGGGCATCCTCCAGCCTCTTTACACGACTGTTTGTCGGCGCTGGGAGCACAGCCCTGGTCTGTAATGCAATAGGAACAAGCATGGGTGAGAGATTCCCTTCAGTGCTGCTGCCACGCGTGCCCATGCTCAGCACCCGTGGGAGCAAAGCATGTCCCAGGCAGGCACACAAGTGGTGCCCTGGCTCTGCTCCCACACCATCCTGACCCCGAGCCCATCACCCAGACACACCAGCTCCAGGCACATCATTTGTTTTCACTTTCTAGATTGCACTCTTGGGAAAAGTCCACCCAGAAGCCTGATAAGTGCTCCTGACTGAAGGGCTGGCTGCCACCAGGCTTCTGGACACCCCGAAAGCTCCCAGTGCTGCCGCAGCTCCAGGACTAGCCAGGTGCAGTCGGTGTGGAGACCCCTGTCCCCTCCAGCCAGGGTACATTGGCAGGCCCAGAAGGTCCTTCAGGCTGCATTGGAAAAGCCACCTGAGAGCCTCCAAGGTACAGATTCAGAGAAGAAAACGTGTTAGATAAGCTGGTAGTCACAGACCTGGTATGCTCAGAGCGAGACCCACCCATAAGGCCGGGATGGAAATGACAAGCAGGCTGAGTAATGCGCTGCTGAGGAGCTCTCCACACAGCTCACGGGAACCAGCCTGAGAATTTGGCTAATTGGAAAATCATCTCAGATGGCTGCCGAGGTAAAGGGCCTCTCCTGAATTATCACTGCTGAGAAAACCATTGCTAACACGGAAGCAGAGAAAAGATATCTCATGCATTTGCGTCCCCTGCTATTTTCTCTCCTTTGCTCTATTCATCTGGTAAATAATTTATTTCTTTACCATTCCCCAAATTATCACAAACCCATTGCCTCAGCAAACAGCCCCCCACATTGCCAAAAAGCAGCTCAGCTAGGAGAGAAGCGTGGCAATGCTCAGATGATACCAGCATTCCCGTGTTCCCTGTGTCCTCCCCCATGAAATTCCCCAAGGGAAACAGCTTGGCTTTTTTAGGGGGGTCACTTCTATGCCAAGTTTCTCCCACTTCTGAGGTTCAGCTCTCTGCACCAAAACATTTGGTGGGGTATTTTAAGCCAACAGTTGGTGTCTTGGATATCACGCCGAGCACTGCCCCAGCTCTGCTGAGGTTCTCCCCTACTTTGCTGCACTCCTGTGGCACAAAACACACAGAGGGCATGGGGAGGCCATGTCAGGACGGTGTCTTTGCCAACAACGTCCTCTGGAGTAGCCAGAAGAGCTTCCTTGATGCTGTGCTTAAGCCATTGCAAGAGGCTAAACTGACAAGAGTGCAAACACAAAGCTCTGGCATGTGTAGCTCTTTCATCTCTGCCTCATCTTGAAAAACAAAGCACTTAGCTCTGATTGTGCACTGGCTGTCAGCTGAGGGTAGGACAGCGCTCAGAGTCGCAGAAGAAGGAACAGAGCAATTTTTCAGGTACTCTGGGGTGGGCTTTTACCAGGAAGACCAGAGCATATCGGCACCCCCAGACACGTGGAAACAAGCAGGAAGTGTCACGTTTTGGTGGCACCTACAGGCCAATGAGCCATGCACAGACCCTGGCCTCGGGGCTGTGAACAGACCACAAAGCAGCATGCCCAGCCTTCTCCCAGTGCCATGCCTGGAGGATGCCCTTTGTTTCCTCTTGCTGGTGACTGGAGAACCGTTGCTATCAGACATCTGACACTGTAGAGGGGACCCAGAAATAACAAGAAAATATCACAGCTAATTAGCCCCATGGATGAGTTTAAGCAGCTCCCTCCGGAATACCTTTGTTGGCCAGGGTTAGGTTTCTTCCCTTCCCCCTACAGCTCATCTTCCCATTTAATTACACTGGAAACCCGGCTGTGCCCGGCTCGGATGGAGTATTTTACTGTTTATATGGTCTTTGTAGATAAGAGGTGCTGCTGCTATTGCACAAGTGAAGTGGCTCTGAGAGGCCTTGTATCTCCTCTGGGAGGCTGCAGCTCCAGCCTCCTCCAGCACCGAGAACAACAAGGCAGAAATCTTTGAGGGGAAGGTAATAACTCCCATGCCTTGTGCAGGAGGAACAACACTGCCATTGTGTTGATCCTTTCTTCTACTTGGAGAGGCTAAAAGTGATGAATGGTCAGGTGAATGGTCCACGTGGGAGAGAGGAGGTAGGATCGGTTCTGGTGGAGGCCAGAGAGATCTCCAGGGATATCAAGCCTTCCGAACAGCTTGCTCAAGGGCAATGCCAGGCAGTCTGGAGAAAGCAGGCTGGACATCCATTTCAGACAGGATGTCCAAGGCAGTGTTACGTACAGTACGGTCAACAGCCAGGGTGAAACAGCAGCATACGACATCTTCCATTTCGTCAGTCAGTCTGTTTTCAAGGAGCACGAAACTGGGCCCCTGGGAGAGAAGTGATGATCCCATAGATAAGAGACAATACTGGACTGGGAATTTAACATTTAATCCACCGTTTTTTTTTCTGCCAACCACTGATAAGATCTTTTAAGTGGGGACAGCATTACGCTTGTTTCCTGAGAGCACCATGTCTACTTAGGTTACAAATTCTTTAATATTGAGGTCTTGACATCTCCTCTTCCATCCTGACACCATTTGTCACCCCACTACATGATGCATGGCATCTATCCACAGCCAGGGACTGTGTCTGCCCCAAGACAAGCCCAGCAGAGAGCCCAGTGTGGTCCTGGAGCTCTTTGTGAGACAGTCCGACTTGGTTTCCGTGTTAGACTGGCAAGAATTATGCTTGAGTCATGTAATCATACAAAATTCTCATCCTCTCAGAAGTTATTTTCTCCTGACAGGTTGAATCTCTCCCTTATGTTTTTCCTTACACTAATATGGAGCTTTTCAGACAAAAATTTCAAACTAATTGTGCACAGCGGCAGGTTAATATGATCAAAGGAGGCTAATAGGCTTTCATATGTATTTACATTACATAAGGCTTTCAAATTCAAAGACTGGATCAAGTGATTTGTGATAAATTGCACGAGGATTACTTGTCTGCCTGTTGCGTGGCGGAGAACTTCTCTGTTCTGTTGCAAAAGTCAACAGAGCATTTGCCTGGGCTGGGAAGCAGCAGCCTTTTTGGTAATGCTGTGCTGCTTTCACCACCCCTGTGCACGCAGGGAAACCTCAGCAGCTGCCATCAGCCTCACCTCGTACAGAGGAGAGCAGAGCAGAGATGCCCAGCTCAGAGCCAGGCTGGGTAAAGGTGGGAAGATGCTCCTGAGATGAAACTTTCTGCTGAGCTGGGGCACCACACAACAGGAGGAGTGAGCAGAGGCTGGAAAGGGAGCTACACACCAAGGAAAGCTTTCCTTTGGAAGGATCAAGCACAATTTGCCTACCAAGAGCAATGCCACGTTCATCATTCGCTGTTTAAAATGAGTCAGGGCAAGGCAGGGAGAAGCAAAACCCAGAGGGTTTATTCTATTTAAGTTGTGCAAAAAGGGAGAAATTTGAGCAGAGGGCAACGAGAGAGGTTCGTGACAGATAACTAAGCTTTTCTGTAGGGGATGTAGGTTCAAATCTCCTATCCAAATTGAGCAGGTGAGGGACATGAAACCAGGTTTCCAGTCCATTGGTAGCAGAGCAGGGTGGGAACCCTGTGTTTTTCTTCATGAAAGCTCCACAAATCCTCTTTTTTTTTTTTTTTTTTTTTCCAGTTCTGAAGCAGGCAAACACAAAGTTTTAAGCCTCTCCAATGTTGTTGACTTTTGAAAGTTGTTTTAATGGGAAATGTTTAGTTTTAGTGAATTCATGCTTTGTTTTTCTTTGACCTTTGAAGCTATATCAGATATATAGAGGGAAATATATATATAATAAACTCCGAGTTTGCTTTTGAGTGAAAACAGAGGAAAGATGGAAATCATCCAATGCCAGCAGATGAGTACAGGGCAATTTCCTAGACAATATTGTTCAGAAATTGGTATGTTTTGAAAAATGCTTTCTTTTAAATGAAAATAGCCATTTTCATCCAAAACTGTAAAGCTTTTCTGGCCAGCTCTGTTTGGAAGCTGGCTGATTATCGTCTCCTTCTCTTGGTATGCCTGCATTGAACACAGCAAAGCCCACGTCTGCAGCTGGGCTGTGGCAGGCTGTGACACGGGGCCGTGTCACACTGCAATGCTGGCACAATAAATGGGGACAGTGGGGTTGGAGGGGGGACAGTGTTGTAGTGCTGGCAGGGAGGATTTGCCATCTCCCTTCCTGTCTCCTGTGTCTCAGGTTTGGATCTGTTAGGATGGGGTAGGAGACGAAAAGGGCACGGGGAGGACAATGCCTTGAGCATCACTGCTGCGACCTCCTGCGTCTGTGAAGCTCTGCGAGGCTCCGCGAGATCAGCCCGAGGAAGATGCTGCTAACGAAGCGCCTGCACGGCCTGTTTACTTCAATAGCAGATCCTGGCTCAGCTCCAAAACAGTGCTGTCTGAAAAGAGAAAAACGGCCCAAAAATCGTCATCTGCTTAGAAAGCAGAGAGGGAAAGAAAAGTGAGGGAAGAGGGGGAAGGTCTGCCTTGCTGAAACACTCTCTGCATGGACTGAGGTGTGCCGCGGTGCAGCCCCAAGCCTGCCCATTATCCTGCATGGGCAGCACACTGTGGGCAATGAGCTCCTCTCCTTCCAGCATGACCGCTGTTTCTGCACACAAATTTCAGGTGTGAAGGCCCATTTCCAGGAAACCAGGAGCACAGCAACCAGGCTGATCCTTTTTGGGGAACAAGAGAGAAGGGTACATGTCCTGGGAGGTAGAGAGCTGGTGGGATGGGAGGCTCGGTTTCAAGCAGCGTCTCAAATATCCTCTTTGCATCATACTGGCTCTTAATTGTCACCAACCACGGAGGAACTGATTGAGCCCAGCAAGGGTCCAGCAAAATAGATAATTTCTCGCAGGCATCTAAAATTCATGAACGCGGCGGTGGTCCCGTCGCACCATTGCTATGTTGTTCCACGGCCCAGAGTCTCCCTTGAAGGGCGAAAATATCAGGGGTAATTTTTATTTTTTTTTCCCGAGCGCAGAATACATTTGGGTGGTTAACACACAGCTCGCACTTCAGGCGGATCCTCACCGAAGGACCAGGAGCTGGTCTCAGACCGCGTGTTGTAAATTAACTCTTAATGTGATGAATGCATTAAGGGGCTGTTAGGCCTGAAGGATGTGCTCGGAAACCCGAACTTCTGATTAAGGGCTTGATTCATAAAAGCTTTACGCACCATTTACGCAGGTCTCTTTATTGGAAATGTTACTTGGAAAGAGCTCTTGAGTGGCTTCTTCCCAGAGAAACGGAGCTGGGAGTCTGGACACGCAGGCACACACGTGTGCTTGCAAACATGGGGATTCACAGGGCAAGCAGGCGGGATGCAGACATGTAAGTGTATGCAGGGGTGCACACACACTCGTTACACGCCGCCGGCATGTGTGGCTGGCGTGCACCCCATGCGGGAGCATGAGGCTGTCCCCCACGCAGCAGGCGATGTTTCTCCTCCAGCCTGAGGTCTATGCATCGCTCAGGATGCAAACCTCAGTCCTGCTCAGGGATTTTTCCATGGGTGCTGGCTACTGCAGTCTGCAAATGGAGAGGATGCTACCTGGGCTGCTGGGTGCACACAGCGTGTGTCCCCAAGGGGCAATCATCAGGGCCATGTGCCTGTGGCCAGAAGCGTTGAAGCAGCCTGCCAGCTCTGCTACCTGGGCTGCTCAGGGCAGAATATGTCCCTTGAGGAAGCGAGCTATTTAATTTCCACATTGGCTGCATGAAAGCAGATATTTGCCATTTTCTATATCTTGCGGATCTATAGAGAGGAGCAGTCAGAAAATTGCTGGAGGGTAAAAAATAATTCATATTAAGTATGTCATTCCAGGGGGATCCAGATGAATCAGGTTTTAAGTGACACCCCACGCTGATCATGACAAACATCCCACTTGCAAAGCAGCCCCAGGAATTTTACAGCCCTTACTTAAGTAGCTTCCTGGGGAATCAGAGGAGAGTTTGCTGAGCACCGGGCATCAGGGTGGTGGGGAGCTGCTTGCTGCTTCTGCCCTGTGCTGTAGGTTGAAGGACAGCCACGGTAACACCAGCTCCTGTAAGGCCAGCCACAGTGTTCCAGAAATGTGCTGCCCCTGGGCAGAAACCTGCCTCCTTGTATCTGGTTTAAATTGGTGTTTTGCTAGCTTCGGTGAGTGTCCCAATGTCTCAGTGCTGTGGGATGTGGTGAACAAGTCTGCAGGCATCTTACTGAAAACTTTCATGATTTTCTCAGCCTTCTCTGCCTGCTGAAGAGACCCAGGGTTTTTATTCTCTCCTCACAAGGCAGCTTTCCCATCCCCTGCACCACTTCACTCTTCCCTGTACCCTCTCTAGCTCCCCTGCGTCCCGGACCCCAGGACTGCCCGCGCTGCTCAGCTCCAAACCCAAGCAGGGCAAGGGTCCCCTTGTCCCACCACCCAGCTCCCATTCTCCAAACCCAGGGCATGGCAGGCATTATCACCTGCTCAGAAAACAGCAACAGGTCTTTCGTATTCCCTCAAGTCTTTGCAATCGCTTTGTACTTTACACCCAAATTCCCCCAGAGCAGCACAAGCACGATGTGCCAAGGCAGAGGGTGCTGCAGAACCTGTGCTCTGCATTGCACCCGGCATGCCTGGGTGTGCATAAAGCCAGAAGCTTTATCCTGGTTTTAATTATAACGTGCTTCTGTGAGTCTGCTATTAGCAGGACAGGATAATGGCCCGTTCAATCCAAGCAGTCTGCCTGATCCCAGAGATGTTTAATCAGGCAAAGGCAACGGTACCTGAAATCACCACATTAGCTATATGGCAACATCCCTCCTCTCCTGATGCTGTGATAATGAGCCCCTGTTCAACAGGAACAGGCTTTATCTGAAAGGCAGAAGGAGCCTGCCTGCCTGGAGCTCACAACCAGAGCCTGCTCCAGAGCTGAGGTACTATAAGGCGGCCATCGGTGCCTCGTGTGTCCCATCCTTTGCAGTGGTGTGTCTGTCCTGAGTGCAGCTAAATGAGGAAAGAGGAGAAAAAAGTCAGGGGATATCAAATAAAGGAAAAATAAATAAATAAAAGTGAGGAGAGTAGCCAGGAGAGCAGGAGTGAGCAGCAGGGCTTTGTCCCAGTACAGAGGGAGCCAGGGCTGCAGGTACCCGGCCTCTGCTCTCCTCTCCAAGTGCAGCTCGCAGTCGAGCTGGAGAAATGAACTTGGGGAAAATAAGAACCTGAACAGTGCAAAATCAAAATGACAGATGCGATTCCCAGCTGTGTTTGAAATACAAAACAGTTCAGCCTGGCGGTTTTTAAGTGAACCTCAGAAACTGGAAGGAGGAAGCTGGTGTTTGCTGTTTGCTTTCTGTACACACAAGGTGAGCAGGGCAAGCTGGAGGGCTTCTCCTGAGAGCTTGTTTACAAAGCTACTTTTTTTCTTTTTTCTTTTTCTTTTTCTTTTTCTTTTTCTTTTTCTTTTTCTTTTTCTTTTTCTTTTTCTTTTACTTTTTCTTTTTCTTTTTCTTTTTCTTTTTCTTTTTCTTTTTCTTTTTCTTTTTTTTTTTCCTGCAGCATAAAGCTTCAGTTTAATCACTGTTTGCTGAGGAACAGCCACAGGAAGCTCTGCTCCCTTGAGCAACAACCAGAGACATTCAATTTTGAACCTGCCAGTCAACAAAAGGGCATGAAGTTATTAGCTCCGAAGACTCCATTACCTGCCAGTTTGGACCCCTGATACCATCTCTCACAGATTTTTCTGGGGATTCCCATTTTGAGTAAGGTCAGAAGCCAGGTGACTGCTGGGTGGCTTCCAAAACATCTCCAGATGGGAAAGGCTCAAGGTTCAGATTTTGCATTTTTTGTAGAAAAAAAACAGCTTATTAATAAAGTAACCGTGCCCAAGGACATTTCCATGCACAGCTGCAATTGTTCTTAAAACAAGTGGGTAAAAAGCACAATGATGATAAATTTAATGGGCTGATGAGGCCGTTTTCCTTCCCCTGTCCCCTGCGGTCCCCTGGGAGGGTCCCCAGCTGGGGGATGCTGCATCGCGACCCAGCAGGATGGAGCCAGGAGTGTCCCTGGGCAGAGCACGAACCTGCAGAGGCAGGACAGGCTATGCCTCATAGAAATGCCATGAAGTGTCTGTTCTGAGCACCGGGAAGAAAATAAATAAGGGTTTGCTGCTTAATCCCTTCTCCAGCCAGGACTATTTCAGATTTGGCAGTTTAAGCCGCAGGAGGGTTTATCTATCAAAGAGCAACTTTGAACACCTTAAAGAAATGCAGGCAGAGGCCACTAAGTGATGGTGTCAGGCAGAAGGAAGTGCTCAGATATCGTGGTAAGGAGTGAGGAAGGGATCAGTCCCTGCCCACCCGCCCGTCTGCCTACAAATGTAAGTGGATTAAATGAGGAAAGTGAGCAAAATCCCCCAGCGTGGTGAAGAAGGTTTAAACAGAGCAGCTTCGGTACACACCCCAATCTCGGTGGTTAATAGACTGGGGAGCCTTCTCGGTATGTTTCTCTAGGAGTTATTCACATCAGTTTTATCTTGGGTAATCAGAGGCTCCCCGGTCCCATCCCTCGCCTTCACGGCGCAGCGCTAACAGGAGCCTGAGCTGCTCTCAAAGCACGGCCTCCCAGCTGAAGCACGGGGCTATAATTTTACAATTTGCCTGTGGCTAATGGAGTAAATAGAATGGAGTTCATAGAGCCAGGATTTAACAGGAAAAAATATCTGTATTTATGGGCAGCAAGGAACGTGCTCGGAGATATCCTCCACCGTGAAGCTCTCCGTATCGAAGCCGGGTGATGTTAAGCAGCTGGATGCCAGGATTCAAAACCTGCTGTATTTAACAAGCAGTGGTGGCGTCTGGACGAGATCAGAGAGGAGGGGAATGATCCCAGGGATCTGCGGGGAGTTATGAGCAGCACCAGGGTGGGCTTGCCCACACCAGAGGGCTCTCTGTCTCACGGGGCTTCAAAAGGGATAAATTCACAGGGGGTGGCTCGGGTTTGCAGGCAGCCAGGGAGGACAAAAGGCATCTCCAGGGAGCAAGTTGGAGGTGGCAGTGCACCTGAAGGTCTCCTTGAGCTCTGATGGAGGCCCCTTCTCTTTGCTGGCTGGGGTCCAGAAAACCCATACAGGTGGCCGAGGACGGGGCAGTGCCTGGGTACAAACAGCCTCAAACCCCACCATGAAGCTCAGCACAGGGCAATGCTGCTCTGTGGCACAGCCCCACCATGGGACCCAGGAGAAACCTCTGGCAGCATCACCCACATCACGTCCGAGAGCCACAGCCTTGCCTTGCTCACACATTAGGCCGAGTTGCCACCCAATTTATCTCCACTAATCTGCTCCTTTATAGGCCTGTTAAGACAGAAATCTCCGAAATGAAGAGAGAGCTGCCAGAAAGCTTTTGAATTGACAGTGGGTTGCTCGACTGTTTTAACACACTATCATCCTAAATTGCCTGCTGCTCGGCACTCGCACCGGCTGCCCTAATGGCACTTCTGTACCACGCAGAACTGGAGGCTTCATCTTCCTGCGTTTATGAGAAACTAGGACATTATGTGAAGGAGGAGTAAAACAGCTCTGAGATCAGTTGTTAGCGCCAGGGACATTTTATCGGCTGGTTCGTGGGAGAAAGTTTGGGAGAGCAGCAGGGATGCCCCCGGGGCTGAGCAGCCAGACAGACGGTCATCACCGAAAGCCAAGATCGAGCCCTCGGTCATGAATCCACAGGCAGATAAAACACCGGCGGCAGCAGCAGGAGGCTTAGCTAATGTTTTTTGGCCTTGTTTTGGGAGGACCTGCCCCAGCACAGCTTGTAGCTGCCATTCAGAGCCTGGGTTTTGAGGATAATCTGCATTTCTGTTTTCCAGGGCAGGGAAGCAGATGTTCCCGACCCTGGCCCAATAGCCCTGTCATGGTCACAGCTCCCTAAAACCAAGCCAGGCACTGCCTTTAGCAGCAAGCAATTGAGCACTTCTGGGACCTGGAGATGCAGCATCCTCCAGGCCCTGCTTGAGAACAGTATTTTTTGAGACATCATTTGAATGAGACGAGTGGGAGCCCTGTTTCTGAGAGCCAGTTTGCAGCCAGCAATATAAACAAAGCAACTGAGTCAGAGGAGCGCTGGTTCAGGAAAGAGGGGGTTCTCTCTAACTGGTAGGAAGGACTTTGGAAAACCCTTGTTTTATCATACATCACTGCTGAAGGAGACAGTGAGGAGCAGAAAACCATCCCGGCCCTTCCTGCACTCTGTTAGAGGGCAGCTGGAGCCCAGTTGGAGCAGCCCTGAGCCCTTCTGCACAGGACCACAGGATGTTCCTCCTGCAGCCTCTCCGTGCTCCCCAGCAGTCCCAGGCACAGCTCTGGGGGAAGCAAACAATTCCCAGCACACTCCTTCACCTACTCCATGACCCACACCCCTGCTTGGCTTGGCCAGACGCTGCAGAATTTTAAAACTACGGCTCCGGGTGCCAAACCAGTGCTCCCCTCTCCCTGCACAAGAGCTATCACATCACAGCTGCAGGGGAAGGAGAGGTTTCCCACACCAACGTGATTTGGAAGAAGACAGCTCAAGCCTTGGTCTGTGCTGCACCCCATCATCCGATCTGCTCAGCTACAAAGACATCCCACATCCTGGCGGTGGGCTGCCAGCTGTCTGCATTTCCTACAGCCCTCAAGCCTTCCTCAAATTATTGTCTCGTAGATGAAGCAGAGCATGTTTTACCCCGATGCTATACAGGAAGGCTCCAGCGGAGACAAGGAGCGAGCCGAGCTCCTTCCCACACCTGCTGCACGATCTCTCCTCCTGTTGCAGGCAACAGCCTTGTTCCCAACAACCCAACTCACCAAGATCAATAACTCTAAAGCCTCCTGCTCAAAACACAGGGCCTGGGGACAGTGGCAGGCTCGGCTGCAGCTCGCTCCGTGTTTCATTAAGCTGCTGCCGCGGGAGGGTCGCGCTCGTGCTGCCGGAGCGGCTCGGCACCCCCGTGCGCAGAACGGATGCACGCTGCTATTTGCGACGCTGTTGTAGTGAAGAGGAAACAAAAGTGTCACATTAGTAGCCGAGGCGGGTCAGCAGTGCGATAATTGAGTACAAGAGCCATCCAGAGGGGGGGGTAATAGAATAACAAGCAATCAGCTACAATGCAAGAAGAATAAATTAAGCGGCGGCGTGCATCTGCTCGCATCCAGGCATAATTAATGCTGTTAGTCTTGAGAGATGATCCGGCTTTCTGGGGATAGCTCAATGAGACAGGTGGCACAGCTGAAAGGTGTGGGGTCTGTTACCAAAATCCAGGTACCCAGACCTCTGTATTTCAACCCCATCTTGAAAACCATTGGTGTGGTGAAGCACCCTGCTTACAACCTCTCAGCTCTCAGCCAGCGGCTGAGTCGTCTCCTGCCTGCCCGTGATATTTGTCACCTTATAAATTAATCACTTTCAGGCCATTCCTCAGCTAAAGCTGTTAAGATCCGGAGAGCCTGGGACTGTTTAATCTAGGGTAAACAACTCCACAGGAGCTCTTCTTATTTCTACCATGTTTTTATTTTTTTTTCCCTCTATCATGGAAAAAAAAATGGTTTTATTAATACTTTCCTGATGTTTCGTCTCAGGAGCAGAACTTCAAAGTGATTTCACGGTCTAGCTCACTCCTGAAAAGAAATAAATCACGAAGTCAAAGAGGCTGGTGGCAGAGCCGTAGTGGGGATTGTTAAAAATGCTGTTTTCAGCCTTTTCCATTTTCCAGGGAGCTCTCCCAAAGACTGCCCGAGGGAGACATATATTCTGCGTTGCTTTGGGGAAGACACATCTGAACAGTGCAGGCTTGCTCCCACGCCGGTGACTGATGTGACAAAGCAGGGCGAAAGGCTGCAGCCCTGTGCCCACAGCATGGGGCACCTGAGGGCAAAAAGGGGCCGTGGGGCTGGGATGCTGCTGGCCACGGATGGTGGTGGGGCTTGTGGGGGCTGCAGTGGTGCCCTCTGTGCCCGAGCAGACGTACCTGAGGCAGTTTGCAGCCTTCTTCCCCTCCCAGCACCACCCCTTGTCCTCCAAAATGCAGAAAGGGGAGCTGATTTTTTTAAATTACCTCCGTCTCTCCCAAAGGTAGATGCCCCAAGCAGGGGCAGCTGAGTAAATACTTGCGCTTTGCAACTTGGAAAAGGGAGACGGGCTCCCCAGCCCCGCCTGGGCCCCCATCTCCTCAGGGGGATGCTCCGGGGAGAACCAAGGGCTGCTTTTGGTAGTGAGCCAGAGCCATCACTGCTGGCTGAGGGAGAGCTTTGGATAACAGCTCAGCTAATGCGTGAGCAATAGCAGGGCTGCGAGAAGCAGTGCTGATTAGTGTATTGTCAGCGCTGAGGCCTCCCACACAGACAGCTCTGTCTGCGCTCCCTTCCCTCGCATCCTCAAGGATGCTACATTCATTAGTGTGTTTCTGTGCTCCGTGCCCTCCATCCCTCACCCAGTGTCCTGTGCCTGTTTATTCAAGCTTAATGCCGAGGCAAATAATCCACCTACGAGGCACTTCTCCGCACTCCTGGTGAGATGCTCTGTGCTCCGGGTTAAAAGCAGCGGCCCCGTCAAAGCTTCATCCCCCCGAGGGATGGGGACAGTGGGGTCAGGGCTGGCTGCTGCACATCCTACACCCGGAGACTTCAAGTGCTACAAGAACACGTTGCCACCACACTGCCACCACCCCCCAGCAGCACTGGGGAGCTTTCCTCACATCTTTTAGGTGGCTGGGTTTTAAAAGGGCGAGTCTGGGTCCCTGCATAGGGTTTTTGCTCATTGCTGAATGCAGAAATACTGGTGGTTTGAAAGTGGTCTTTTAAATGGACCCCCCCACATGGCCTGGGTACTCCTCACTCTGGGATATTCCCAAAAACAGACAGAGGATGCCCTCCTATCCATGCTACCCTCCTGAGAAACTGGGGAAGACCAAGTCCCAGAGCCCCTAAGGAAATCTGGGGCTAAATCAGTGAGAACTGTGCATTCCTCAAGGCATGGTGTCTTGCCTTGGTCTCACAGAAAGCCCACAGCAAAGGAAGCAGTCTCTGAAGAGAGCAGGGCTAGGCTTTGTGCTCTTAAAGGCAGTGATCACAGGCTAAGCCTGCAAAACAAGGCTTAATTAGGGCTGTTCCACATGTGGCCACAGGGTCTGCAGTGAGGGGCATTACTGGTGCCCAGCAGAGCTCCATGAGCCTGTAGAGCTCCCTGTCCTCCTATGAGGCCACCCTCCTTCTCAAGGACCATCCGAGAGCACAACATTATCCATGCCCCTACAGCCGCTGCACCCCGCAGCCCACATCCAGCACGGCTGTGGCTGCTGACATGTCAGTGCATGGAAAAAGCATGGAAAACCACTGCTCCTGCAGCTTTGAGATGGATTTGGGTCAGTTCCAGGGAGGTTTCACTCAGGGACCCTCAACCCCCTTGCTCATCCTCATTAATGGAGGCTCTGCCAAGCCCCCGCTGCAGCAGCAGGCTCCTTGGGGAGCAGGGAGCTGGGGCAGGGCAGATTTGGGAATTTACACGTGCAGAGGATGCCCCGGCTTTGTATCAGCATCCCAGGCTCCCAGAGGAGAGCTGCGGTAGCATCCCAACAGTTAAACAGCAGTCAGTCTCATTTCCTCTCTCTGATGTTCCTTTACGTAAAGGAGCCTGGGATGCACAGCGTGTGCTGGGGATCTGGAGGTGGGAGCCCCTTGGAAATGAGCTGTGCCCCCCTCTGACTGCCACCTTCAGCAAGAAAATTGGCCTTTCAGTTCTAATTAAAAAAAAAAAAAGGGGGGGGAGAAAAGATCCATATGCTTATGTGCACAGATATAAAAAGAAATTGCAGCCCCCACAGAGTGAAAGGAATAAATAAAGGAGTGGGAGAATGATTCAGTGGCAAAGGCTGGTTATGTGCGTGCCCATTAACGAAACTTAGAGAGGAATAGCACTAATGACACTGGAATAATAAAGTCATTAGAGTGAACAGCCGGAGCTGGTGCTTACACCAGGTAAGTGCTGCTGTGTCGTTGAGTAGATTGAGTTCATCCTAGTGACCACGGCTGCCTCTTCTAAAGTAATTATTGACAGATCCCCGAGCTGTTTGCTTTGCCTTTAGTGATCAATTAGAATGCAAACACTCTCCAGACTGGCGGGAGAGGCGGGATGTTTCTGTGGTTAATTATTTAAGTGCTTAGGTGACAGGATAACGGATTTCAGGAATTTTGTTGTATTTGAAGCCTGGCTGTGCCCCGCGATGTGGAAACAATCCGACTCTCATTTTAAAATTTCCATCCCAGCAAGAATTTGCTCAGCTAGAGAGGGGAAGTATCTGCGGATGCATCATTAAGATCCTGCAATAAAACGCAGCGTTATTGCAGTGCTCGGAGCCAGGGGTGTGCTGGGGGGGGGCTGGTTTGGGGGCAGGCACAGCGGGGATGCCGGGAGAGCCGGGAACCTTCCAGCCCTCAGAAAGGGCGCTGGGGAAAGCACACGCCAGAATAGGCTTGGAGTGGTGGGTACAATAGGGGGACCCTGGGCAGGGTCAGACACGAGGACTAGGGTGAAATGCTCAGAATCGTAGCACTGTCCTTCCCCCCTGGCTGCCCCAGGGTGACGGTCACCATGGCTCTGAGCAGTGCCTGTCCCTAAGAGCATGGCTCAGACATCCTTCTGCTACCCCAGCATCACATCCCATGGTCATGACAGCATCCACGACCGTCCTTTCATGCCAGCAAGGGATGAAGCACCCACGTGTTTGGCCATTCCCCTTTTCCCTGTCCATGTAGAGCTGGTACCCATGGGTCCATCCTCCCAGTCCCTCCTGCAGAGGACTTACATGGAGTCCCACGTCCAGGTTGTGTGAATGTGTTAAACCACATCCAGCCTCTGAATCCCATTATCCATCTCCCAAACTATCCTGTCCTCCAGCGCAGCATTCTTTGCAGAGCAAAACACCATCGATTTCAGTGCCAGTTTTCCAGTCCCGCTATTTATTCAGCATGAAAAGGCTAGTTCGCTTGCTGTCTCCCTCTCTGCTTATCAGTCAAGGGATGTTTACACTGTGAAAGGCATCTGTTAAGACAACAGCACCTTTCTCTGTAGCAATTTATTGTCCTTAAAAAAAAAGACGGGGCAGTTTAATATCTTGTTAACGAGTCTGTCAAACAGATTGTGATGGCTGGGGAAAAAAAATAAAAAAATAAAAAATAAAAAATGGAGCTGATATCGAAATCAATGGGAGTTTAACTACTTTATAAAATGGCGTTTTTCCCATTGGGTGTCGATTAAGCTGTCAGACTTAATAGGCCTGTCGCAGGAAAAAAAATATATCTTCAATAAATAAATGGCCTAGATAAATACATTAATAACTGGTGTGTACTGAAGGCTCCTCTGTTCTGATATTTTTTATCTTTTTTTCTCGTCTCTCAAGTTTACATAACTGTCTGAGAGCTAAAAAGCACTTAATTCTCTCCTAGCATATGGCTATTAAGGAGGATTTACTGTAGAAAGTGCTTTCTGACATGTGGCTAATAAAGCCTGTGTATGTCTCGGCTCTTTAATAGGCTCTTGAACCACAGCCGCATTGCCATGCTGCTGAGGACTCGACACAGTCTGCTCTCTCCTGCTGCTGCTCTCCGCCAGCTCCACGTTAGTGTAACGAACCTGGGGAGTGCTTAATTACTTCTTCCTCCTCCCTGGTCCCAGCTCCCAGCCCTGCCTGCGGGGGGACGTGGGGACAGGACCCCAGGTGTGGGCAGCGCTCCCGCTGACCCGGCTTCTCTGCCAGTCCCGGAGCCCCCTCGTGCTGCTGACACCCACGGTCACAGCGAGGCCAGGACCGAGTGGAGAACGTCACCAGGATGGTTAAAATAAGTGCTTCAAAGGCTCAGCTCTGAGGTTTTACCCCACCACTTGGCCACGTGCCATTTATCCACCCAAAGACTTAGCAGGCAGGGGGGCCCCGGGGCTGGGTACCTGCACAGAGGTGTAGCACCAGCCCAAGAGCTTCTCCTGCTCTGGGTTTAATTTGCAACAGAGAGCCCTGAGATGGCTGGAAATCGCCCTAGGGAGACAGCCAAGCTCCTGGGGACGAAGCCTCACCCTGTGGCACGCACACGCGGGTCCCACGTCATGGCTTGTCGAGGCGGCAGCCCCCCCACCCCACCCCGGGCTGAGCTGCGTGGTACAAGTGGAATTGCTTAGATATTCACAGCCTCTTCCCCTGTGGTGTTTACTGGGATTTACATTTCTGCAAACACTTTGATTTCACCGTGTTTCCTTTCATTCTTCCCCCGGGGAGGGTCGCGAGGGGAGGTTTCTTCCCCTTTGCTTTCCAGCAAAGCTTCAAGCCCTCACATTTCAATTTGGCGTGTTTCCCTTTTCCCTTTCCCCTCTCCATTTTCCTTCAAAGGGCTAAACCAAAGAGGCAGCAGCCTCCCCCACCTCCACAACCACCACATAAAAGCCTCCAAACTTCCCAAGCGCTTTGCCCACGATCTCTCCTCCGCTTTTGCCAGCAAGCAGCAGCAGCACTCGCAGGCGGCCTAGCCTCCGTGCGCTGCTGGGCCAGCTGCCACCGCGCTCGCTGGCCGTCTGTCCGTCTGTCCCCCGCTGCTGTTTGTCCACCAAGCTGGCCGGGAGCTGCCTCTCCTCGGCTGGCAGAGCCCACAGTTCCTGCTTCTGCAGGCAGCCTGCAGGCCAGATGCTTCGTGGGTCGGCGCTGGGGTAATAACTGTAATTAATAACAATAACGTGCCTGCAAACCGCGAGGGCAGCAGTCCCCGATCTTTCATAATACTTTTAAGACAGGAAGAGGAGAATCCTGCCACACGAGTCCTGCTCTATATCAGTTTGGAGCCGATACTTGGAGGAGGCAGAAGAGGTCTTTAATGCCATGTAAATCTGTTTTTCATTGAGCCGGGTTCTAGCAATACCACCAGTCCTTACACTGCCTCGGGATTCACTTCGTTCCGCACCTTGCAGGCAGAAAACATGCAGGAAAATGGCAACGCAATGTGATTACAGCTGTTCCCCCACGGGAAAGCAGGGAGGATGCCGTGCCATGTGGAGCACACGGCCTCTGTGCTGCTCTTTGTCCTGTGGTGAGGGGTTTGCTTTGGGTGGCTGGCAGTGGTGCTCCTGCAGCTGCCCTAGCACAGCATCCCTGCCTCTGTCCTGCAGTGCCAGCCCCGTTTAAACCCCATTTCCCCCTGCTGTGAGCAGGACATTGCTTACCCCATAGCAGAAAACAGTTTTAGGGGATGTTTTTTGGCAGAGGACTCTTCACATCTGCTTTTGCTGACCCCATGCCCCTCGTGGGCAGAAGGGACTGCTCTGCTCCTGCTCTGCCTCACAGCCCCTACCTCAGTTTCCCCATCTGTGAGACGTGGGCTGGGTAAATCCTGCTGGATGAACTGGGAGGTATTCAGAACTGTAGGCAGGCAGTGGGTACCTTGGCTTTGTGGCAAGCATTTGTGAAGCAAGCAGAGCTCCAGGGCAGAGGTGTTTCCACACAGGCATCACAGAAACAACTGCTGCTATTTACACAGCGCTGCTGCTTTGTTTGCCTGCCCCTACAAACAGCGATTACAGGAGGCTCCTGGCGGGATGTCAGAGCTGACGGGCCCCTTCACCGTGCGGTGTGTCGAGTTATGGGACCGTCTCCCACAACAGCCACCACAGCTCAACACCTGGGTGGGCTCTGCCACAGCGCACACGTCTCCCAATTACACTAATGAGGTGTGCAAGGCCCCAGAGAGGTCTGGAGATGAGACACGCCACTTGAGGTGGATTTTTAATTGGCCAGGGAGGCTGAGGGCTACCAGAGGCTCCCGGAGGTCCTGCTCTGGTCTTGGCACAGAGGCCTTGGCACGTCACAGCTGGAAGAACGTGGGGTGGCCTCCACGAGGACGGGGAGATGTTTGCAGCCACATCACCACAGCTCTCAGAGGCATCTGTGGAAAATCACGGCTTGCTTTTCAGAGGGTCTCCTTGGCACGTCTGCCCCACGGGAGCCTGTCTGCCTCCCCACCAGCAGGATGGACGAGATGGGAAGTGCTGGAGCAGAAATGCAGGGCAGCAGATCCTGGCTCTGCCTGCTGCCCCTGAGCTCCCAAATCCTCTGCCAGGGGCATCACCACATGCATCCACGTGCCCCAGCATGGAAATCCCAGGGCTCTCCTTTCCTTCACTGAGTGGTGATTCCTGCTGTGATAGCCTGTTCCGAGGCGGTTTGATATCAAACAAGGTAACCCATTTGTGTCTGTGTTATCAGGAAGGTGACCTTGGGAGGAGCATGTAAAATTTACTAAAGAAAAGATATCCTTTCTCGATAAGCACCACAAGGCTCTGCTCTGGGAGATGCCACTGCATTAACATCCCCAGCACACCTCTGCTCTGGGTTTTGGGTTCTCGTTCCCCTGCAGGAACAGCACAGGCATGACGCAGAGTACCCGGAGGGGCCATATCCATTCGTAACAGCAGGGCTGGACAAACCCAGCATCCTGCCCAGATTCTTCTAGAAAGGACCTTGCAGAAGGATCAAGCCCTACACATATTTCTTCGGGTCCCTTTGGCAACCACTGATCCTGAGTTGCAGAGCCCAAAGTGCTGCAAGAAGAAGTGACAACAAAACTATGGGAGAGAAAAAAAAAAAAAAAGACCTTAAAAGGCTTCTGATTAATGTGCATTTAATGAGAGCTTCATTGCAATCTGAGCTGTATACCTGCTCAGGGGATAGCACAAACCTCTCCTGCTTTGGCCAAAAGACCAGCTCCAATTACTGCACAGCAGTGGCTTGCTCAGCACCTGGTGGCATGAGTCAGGCCGAGAATGAGACAAAGATATACACTATTTTTGCTGGGGTTACAGTAGAGGGCATGTCTGAGTATTGGTGCCTCTGTGTTCCGAACCCACCCATAGCACTCCTAGATTGGTAGAGAGAAATGTGAGGGTAGATTTTGGGGTAAAAGCACAGTGTTTGTACATCAGTGCACAGCTAACTGCAGGGGTCAGTGAATATGGATGGATGGATGGATGGATGGATGGATGGATGGATTCACTAAACAGTAAAGCAAACCAAATCCTCAGAAACAAGTTATTTGAAAACTCATAGTAATGCCTGGTCTGAGCTCACTGCGACTGTCTGCTCTGCCAGTCTCAGGCTCACAGAAATGGGAAAAGCTTTTACAGATTTCCTTCATCATGCCAAAGGGGTAAACAAACAGGATTGCCTGCTTCTCTGAATTTGGATAAACTTGTCCATCAGGCGACTGGAAAACTGAATGTGATGGGAGCTTTAGAAAACACTATCATTATCTATCAGCTTTGTATTTGTATTCTGTGTTAATCCTTTTTTTGTTTCAACTCAGACAAAAACTGTCCTTCATTTTGGGGGGATTCTTGTTTTTTTTGATGCATGACTGATATTTTTAACACTGCAAAAAGTAATCTATCTGTAGGGGAGGATGAATGTTATTCTTCCTGTTGAGAAAATTATTAATCGGGGGGAGGGGAGGGTGGTACCCCCGTCTGCGATTCAGGTGCAGAACTACTGCATCGTGCTCCAAGCTTAGTGTTGTAATCCCCTTCCACATCTGCAAGACTAACGCAATCTTTCTCTAGAAGGGCCGTAGGCAGGATCAGTAAAGCTTAACATATGTTATATATAAGTGTACAAAATTGTTCATATTTTGAACGTAGGTAGAATTTGCCCATTCCCTCCAAGTCTAAGGGCTGAAAGAAACACCAAGCGTGACAGCCTGATCGTTATAATTAACATTTTCTACAACAGTTTAAAGGAGATAAATTCAGTTTGGTTTCTTTGGGTTTTTGTTCATACTTTCTGAAGTAACTACTTGCTATCTTAAGAAAAGCTTACAGATGAGGCAGAGACAGAAACTGCTTATTCAGAATGTTCCTTATTATGGAAATGTTTGACTGCCCTTTTGGGATTATTTCAGAGGAATTAGGCACACAAGACTGGAAGGGAAGAAAAGGGTCTTCAAGCCACATCCCCCGCAACCACAGCCTCAGGGCAGCCACGTGATAAGCAAGCGTCCTCAGAGCATCTTGTCTGCACCCCATGTGTAGGACACCCCAACATCTCCTGAGATGTCAGAGCTGGGCCAGAAAACAATCGCATGGCATGGAGAGAAAAGGCAGCAAAGGTGTCACTAAAAGCCTGAAATCACAGCAGATTTGCTTGAAGAAGGGCGGGTATGAGCTGCTCAGGAGATGGGATATGGGGTATCACAGCCCATAGGGTTTCCACCATGCCGAGCCCACTGGTACGGGGCAGGGTTGTGCTGCAGCAGGACCTGCAGCCTGGGTAGGAAAGCACTGGGAAAAAGGGGACATCCTGCTCCTTGGCTGCCTCTTCCAGGTAGAAGCCACGTTGTTAGAAGTGCGTGAGTCATCCCACGATCTGCCTGCAGCCCCCAGATGCTGGCTCCTCCACCATTTGCTCTGCCTGCCCACAACGCCTCCCAGCACTCTCATCAGCTCCCCTTTGCCCCACAGCCAGCTCGCCCCCCGGGCTGCCAGCCGCCGAGATGTGCAGAGGTCCTGCTGAAACCTGGCTTTTGCCATCTGTGTCATCCACGCAACAGATGGACACAGTAAATAGAGGTCCTGGGCAAAGGCCCGTTTGAGCCCTGGGTTTTGATGAGCTGTCTATCAAACCCATTAGCAGGGTCAGCTCCATGCACAAGCAAATGAGGGGTTGCCTGGCCAACAAAATGATGAGGATAGCAAAATGATGAGCCTTTGGCAAGGCCAGCGCTGCACAGAGCCAGGCTGGCTGCAGCTGCTGCCAGGAGATGGGTCAGAGTCTGGCCCGTGGTGGCTCCATCCCTAGGAAGAAGTGCCTTCACCCAGCGGCTGCGGGCACAGAGCGCCCTGCCCTCCTGGCTCCTCTCCTTCCTTCATGTGTCCCTTCCCATTTCCATGGCACAAGCAGCCCAAATCTGCACTCCCACCGTGATTTGGTCTCAGCCTACAGAAGCAAGGTCTGAAAGCTCGGAAGGAACTCAATTAACAGAGCCCACAGCTCCAATGATAAAGGTGCAAGGCATCGGCATTGCTTGAAAGCCATTCAATGCATTTATGGCCTCCGGGACATAGTCCCAGAACTATAAATATGCCTGTGTGACCCAGACTCGTAGATGTAGGAAGAAAGAGTCATCAAAGGCTGCGGGAGCCTGCTGTAAACCCCCCAGCCCACAGAGTGAGCCATTTCAAGCGAGCGGAGGTGGCTGGCCCTTCCACCCAGCCTTCGTGCAGGGACACTGACTCACGGTGATTTCACCCAGTGCCTCTGTGGGTCTCACCTCGTCTGCCATTCCCGTAACCTGGAACATCCCTCCCGCGCTGTTCCCCTAAGGCAGCCCCCTGCATTTCTCTCCAGCAGCCCTACCCCAGCTGAAAACATGAGTTTTTCTCCTCTTGACTCAACAGAGCCAGTAGCAGGGCGGAGGGGCAAACGAGCTTCCGCTCTGCCTTGCACATCAGCAACAAAACATGACTGACTGCCTCCTGATTGCAGACACTTTATTATTGGTGACAGCGTGGTGGAGGCACAAAGGATACAGCTGGATTCGCAGAGCCCGAGATGAGCTCTGCAGAACTGATAATTAGAAGAAATCATCTTTTGACTTGTGAGCTGAGCACATTTGAACCGAGATCAGTGAGGGGGAATAAATACGAAAACCAATTATGTCATTTGAACCAAGACACTTCCCTGATTATCATCACCTCCCCATATGGGCATAAAAAAGGTGAAAAAATGCCCGTGTCAAATTATTAAGTGAATTAGGGTGACCAGACTGTGCTTAATGACTCTGTCTCTAGTAGAATGTAAGGAAGTTGTCTGATGGGATTCTGAAGTCAGACGTGCACCGAGAGGGATAATTGGAGTATCGAGATGAGGATTTATAGCACCGTGGTGGCAGAGGACTCGGCGTAGCTTGTAAAACACTGCTCTGCCACAGGAGGAAACCTTCCTGCTGGCAGGGAGCGGAGCAGTGGCAGCAAAGCCTCGATGTGCTCATCCTGCCAGGAGTTTTCCCTCTGGTGCAATCCAGTGTTACACGGCCTGGTGGTCCAGCACCACTCTTGGCGTCCTGGTGATGACAGTGAACAGAAGAAGGGAGGAAATTTCACTTGGAAAAGCAGGGGGAAGTCAGAAGCTGCGTGAAACAAGCAGCTGCCATCTTCTTGTGAATGGGGCTGAGACCGAGCAGGCCAAAGAGCCGCAGGCACAGCCTCCAGAAGCAGATCTCATCCCGAAGGGTGCACCCCAAACATACTTACCACAGGTTAAATGCTGGATCCTCTAAGATGCTGAGCATCCACAAAGAGGTACCCAGTTTCTTCCGTAGAGCACATTCAGATTTCTTCTCTATCAGGCATAAATTCACCAAAATTAATTCCAGCACGTGCCTATGCTCTCATGCTCTAGGCAAAAGACAAACCCCGCCAGGACCCTGCAGTCCTTGCACCAAGCTCCAGCACCCATCTCATCATTGTGACCCCCTGGAAAGCCTTGAGATGAGACAAAAAGCTTAAAGAGCTGTTTGCTGGCTTCTGCGCAGGCATGAACCAAGCCTGTGCTCAAGAGCTCGCAGAGCAGTGTTTATACCCCTAAATGCACTAAGTTTCAGCAGCTTTGTTACCTCTTAGTGGAGATACGTATTTGATCCTCTGCTAGTTACCCACTGGAGGTCCTGTGGAATCTGAATCAAACACCATTAATCTGCAGCGTTTCCAGCAAAACCAGCTGGTGTCTCTCGAGCCCTCCTTCGCCAGAGGCTCCCCGCCACGCGCATCCCTCACGCCGGAGATCAGACAGCCGGCCGGGCACGCGCCAGGCTGGACTTGGCCACATTCCCCTGCCGTCAAAGGGGAAAAGCCAGCCTCTGCCAGCCAAGGGGCTGAACCAATATTTGTTCACGGGGAGGAAATCAAGGAATTTGGGCAGCTTTTCCCAGCAGAGTGCCAGGAGCATCTGAGAAGCTACAAAATCCATTTCCGTCCTCCGTGCGCAAAGCAATGCGGAGAGGCATGAGCGCTTATGTCTGTCAAACTGTTTAATCTCCCTGGCTTAAGCTGTCTGTCCAAATTTGAAGCCTAACTAGATTTTCCCTAGACTGCTTGTAAGTTTGTCTTATCCTTTTATTAAGATGAGGAGGATTATTTGAGGCTTTTGTTCTTTACAAATCCGCTCGTGCAAAGGCAAGGTGGTGCTTTAGATGAAATCTTCATCCCGGTCTTCTCGGAAGAGATGCGGTCCTTTCTCTCAAAGGATTTAATGACATTGGATGATGAAAACTGATACCATTTTTTTTTGTGTGTGTGTGTGTGACCTATGGAGCTCCAGTCTCCATGACTTCTGCTTTTCTTCCTTTGAGCCTAAGAAGCTCTGGCTCTTCAGCCCTGCAGAAGGTGGCAGAAATCCTAATTTTTTGGTGCTGGAAGCATAAAAATATACAAACTTTCCACTTGAAATGGAGGACAGGAAAAGAGTTCCCTCTAAGTGCTTGAAAACATTGGCTGCTCTGACAGTCTTTGTTTAGATGCATTGCTTGTTCTTATTTTAACTTGGTTTAACTGATTGGCAATCAGCACCACTCAGTTGAAGCATGTCTAAATCTGAGCCCTGGACCCCTGCAAGCAAGTTGCCAGGGGGCAGGCGTGCATGGGGGTCCTGGGGAATGAGGGGGCAGGTGGGAGCCCACATACCACGGGGGTTAGAAAGCACCTGGCCCCACTCACGTGCCCTGGATGGGATGGAGGGACAGACACAGAGCTTCACCTGCAAAGGTGTCACCTGCCAGCAGCTGCAGGTGGGGGTTAGGTGAGCAGGACCTCTCCGGAGGGACGCTCAGAGCGGGGAGCAAGGCATGAAACCCCATTCTGGTACACCCACTTCCTTGTTCATTCTTTTCCCAAGCATTGCTCAGCAGAGGGAAAAATGCCCCTTTTGTCGATGAGACACCCAACCAGGCGCTGTGCCAGTTCTGCCATGGCCCTGGGGGACTTCATGGCATTGGTGAGTGGCCGAGGTGCTTTAATACCTTTCTGGGGCCACCTCTTCATTTCCCTTGCCTGTCTTTTGTATAACCTTTTTAGTCTGTCAGTATTTTTAGAGCAAGTCTCCCTTACTACGTACAGCACCTGGCAGCCCAGAGCCCCCGGACAGTGTCACAGAAAGCCCTGCTACATGCCACCAAGGGCAAGGGTGGAGCTGAATCAGAGGAGCTCTCATTAGCAGGCCAGGCAGGGATGCTGAGGAACTGCCATGCTCCGTGACATGCTGCACAGGCACCCAAGAAGTCACCGGCTCTTTCAAATCCACATGCTGCTGCCCTGTAATCCCCTTGCAGGATGCAGGGAAGCCAGCAGGGAAGCGATGTCCAACAGGCACATTGCAGAGCAGAGGATATCAGCGGGATGGGGTGCTGGATTCACCCCCCGTGCCCATCTGTGCCTGTATTTCTCAGTGTTTTTCATGTGGCTGTGGCAGAGCCTTCCCTCCTATAGGTATCTTGCTGGCAAGTTGCAGTGACTTTGGCTTAGTCTTTGGGAAGTCATTCTGGGGAGTGGAAAGTGGAGCATCCCGTAAGCAATTAGCAGGAGGAACACGTGCATTGCAGATGGTTAATCTGCCTGCTTTCATGTGAACAAAAGAGAAGTCCCTTGAATGAAAGGAAACGGGTAACTTTAATGCAAGCTACAGTAAATGCAAATTAATTCCACAAATAAAGAAGCTTTTCTTCTTGTAGC
The DNA here is from genome assembly GCF_009769625.2 of Cygnus olor. Taxonomy (NCBI): domain Eukaryota; kingdom Metazoa; phylum Chordata; class Aves; order Anseriformes; family Anatidae; genus Cygnus; species Cygnus olor. Next base: position 16,056,837 of record NC_049177.1, read on the forward strand.
CAAGAAAACATTTCTCAAAGTCTGTATTTTAGATATACAATAATCTCTTTTATACCTCAGAAAGCCGTCCCTGCCGTGAGCAGTCTGATATCTTCCTTGCAGACTGTAATCAGCCCATCACCAGCACTCAAAGATGAATATTAATGTCTGATTGTTCTCTTTGTGTTCAGGCACGTCCAGTCGGGGGCTGGAGCCAGACCAGCTCCCCCGGCACCCTGAGCATCCAAAGATCTCAGTGCGGACCCACCGCCCTCCTCAGCACTAAGGGCAGATGGGGTTTTGAATCCATGATGCTGCAAAAACCCTGCTTCAATTCGGATTGCCCCATGGAGCTCATCCCTTGCTAGGGGTGCTAGAGGTGGACAGGGCTGTGTGTCCTTTCAAGGACATCTGTCCATCCTTGGCTGCTCCAGGACAGCCTGAGGGCCACGCAGAAGCAGTATCCTTTATCTGATGGGAGAATACAGCTGATATAAACAGAAATCTTGGGGCACAGCAGCACTTTTTCAGGCAAGGGAGCTGGTGCTGGCAAGGAGAGCAGCCCCTGCCCTCCCCTATCCTGCAGGCTGGAGGCAGGAGGGTGCCCCAGCGGATCACTCTTGGGCTCAGATCCCATTTTCATGCTCAGGGCAAAGGGCGAGGGGCCCAGCAGTGCTGGGTCTGTGCTGGTGGAGCAGCTGGACCAGCACTAATGGCCTGGCTCCTGTGTCTGCAGGAGCCAGATGGAGCTGGCAGGCTGGGCCAGGCGGCCAAAGAGCCTGGGGAAGCATAGCCTGGAGGTAAGTATGGCCAGGACAATGCCCCAGCCCTGAAACTAGCCAGCAGAGACTGCCAAAGGGATGCTGCCAGCCCCCTTGGCATGGATCAGGGCTGCTCTCGGATCCCCTGAGCATCTCCAGCCCCAGCACTGCTGGTCCCTCCTCCAGCCCCCTGCTCAGCGGTGGAAAACAGCCAAGAGCCAGTGCAGATGAAGCAGGGGAGGAGATGCAACACCAGTTACCAGCGTAGCCTCCGACGGTCCCACTGCTGGCTCTTTCCACCTGAAGCTCAGCGAAGGGCCATGAAATCCAAGGCAGTGGCAGGCTTCGCAGCCTGCTCCAGCATGACAGATTTGTAAGTCGGTGAAGCCGATGGCATTTGTGAGGATTTGGTTGCAGATGGATCAAAGCAAAACCCATCCCCGGAGAGAGCGTTTGCAATGAGAAGCTAAGTCGGTGTGTGAGAAGGGGAGGGGGGAGCACAGTGGGGGTAGAGGGAAGAATACAAAGCAAAAGATGATTTTAATTTCCTTCTCTTTATTAACACCCTGCCAGATCCCTGGCTGCTGCTGTGGTGCTAGGGGCCAGGCGTGGTGCAAATCAGAGGCAGAGCAAGGCTGGGACACCTGCAGAAGCCACGTCTCTCACAGCAGCAGGAGATGGAGGGGAAGAGCTGGAGATGGGGAGGGAGCGAGGAGCAGGGACAGCTCCTGCCTCTTGGGATGGCTCCAGGGGACCCGCTGCAGACATGGCCCCAAGAGGTGCTAACAGGGGACGCTGCAACATCCTGCTCAGCCCACACCTGCTTGCTGGCCTTGCCTTCAGGAGCAAACTGCCTCCAAGGTGGCACCGGTGGCCGGACCCACAGCAGGACGCATGGGCAGGGAGGGAGGTGAAAGCCCAGAGCAGCTGCAGCTGATGCTGGGGCTGGAGGAAAGGGAATCTCGTGGTACTGAAAGGAGCAGCCAGTCTCAGCTCGTGGGTGCACAGCTTCTGCCATGGAGCTGCCCGAGATGCTGTTTCTCCCTCGGCGTCCCAAAGACACGAGGCTCGTACAGACATGGAAGCACCAAACTGAGAAGGGCTGCGCGGGACAACTGAAATAAAGTAAGGATCCAGAGACATAATAAGAAGGGGAAATTCCTGGCTGTCCTTACCCTGGGCATGGCTTTGGGCAAGAAAACATCTACAGCTTCCAGTGCTGAGCAAGGGAATTTGTGCTCACCCATGCCCATCTGCCCTCTGGCCAGCAGCCCCAGGCTGCCCCCATGCCACCAGCACAGGGATGGCGATTTTGCAGCGGCACGCATGGAAACCTCCGTCAGGGGCACGGGAAGTGACAGCAACACCAGCGAGACAGGCCCTGGAGTATTAGGGCTAATAGCCATCTCAACCAAATTAATTCAAATTGCGTTCAGTCAACCATTAAAGCGTTGTTGGTGGCAGTGCTTCCCCATCCGCTCACATTTTCATGAAGTAATTAAAGCCATTAGAATGTAAACCAGCCTTTTTGGGCTTGGGAAGGAAAAGAAAGCAGGAAGGGAAAAGGGAAGCCGAAGAACGGCTTAGCTAATATTCCCTTTATTTCCACATATACTAATTAGTTCCCATTCTCCAGCCATCTCCATACCGATGCACGGCCTGGCTGGGGCAGCTCTGCAGAGGTCCCCCCGCTCCATGGAGCTGTGCCCTGCTCCCACCTCACCCTCACCCCTGGGGCTCACATCCCCGGGTGCCAGTTTGCTCTCTCCTCCACTGAAAATGTGTGGGAGGAGGGAAAAGAGCAAGGAGGTTTTGTGCTCAAAGGGAAAAAAATAAATCTCTAAGAAAATGGAGAGAAATAGGAGATTTGGAGTGACCGTGCCAAAGCCCTGCGATGGACAAAGAGGGCAGATATTCACAGGCATGCAAGTATCTGGGAGAAGCTCGGTGTGGAGGAGCCCACTGCCCTCAAGCCCACCTCTGCCCTGTGCAGCTGATGTAGCCGTGAGTTGCTGGAGATTTATTTTCCAGGCAGAGCAGAGCAGAGCAGAGTTCAGGGGCATCTGAGGGGCACGTTGTGTCTGCACAATCAGAGACAGGACTTCCTCCCTGCCAGGCCCTTGGAGGAGACCAAGGGGCAAGCAATTCTGGATGTGGCAGCTATCTGGGGGCTCTCCTGAGCTCAGCCTGTGCTTTATTGGGCCATCCCTCACCCTGGCTGACTTATCTCAGAGCTGCAAGCCCAGCAGCATCACGCAGCCCACAGGACCCAGCATGGCATAACCTGGTGGGTTTGTGGCCTCCCACAAGGAATCCGTCCATCTGAAGGATGATGTGCCCACCACTAAGCTGGAATAGCAGACTTGTGAGCACTCCTGGCTTAAGCTCAGCTGGCTGATTTTGCCCAGGAGTGGTGCAGGAGCGCTGGCATGAGCCGTGCTGTGAGCATAGCCAGGGACAGCCGTGGATCTCCTGGGGCTGTTTGCACCCACATCAGGGTCGGGACCTGGACTAAGACAAAGGTACCCTTGTTCAAAGGGCTTTTCTCGTGATCCAGGTCATTTCCCATAGCTGGTTTAGGAAAAGTCCCCAAACTCCTGCAGGGATGGGACAAGAGGGGGCAGCAATAGCAGGCAGGAGGTGCCAAGTACCCCTGGGCTGGGTTTGCAGGCAGATGGACAAGGAGGAGCAGCACCCCGTGCCTCTGCTTTCATGGCTTTCCCAGTATGGCCCAGCCCAAGCCCCAGGGGAGGCAGGATGGAAGTCAAACCTAGAGCATCCTTTACCCAGCCCCAGGATGACATTTGTCTTGAGGGGGTGTCAAACCAGAGGATGCTCCCCAAGACGTACATTGCTTCGATTCCATCTTCAAACTGGGGTTCCCGGCAGCAGCTGCTGCATGCACACACAGCACAGATGTTGGGATAAGAGGCTGTGGGAAGCAGGGGCAGGAGGAAGGAGCTGCGTTAACTGGCAGATCATTGCCAGGGGACCGCACTCACGGCTACCCGAATCCCCCCGCACCACCTCCTTGCGGCTCACACAAAGTGCTCCTTTGAGAGCACAATGCAGCAATCACCCCGGGCATTCATCCCACCTGGGCCTCTCATACGAGCGGCGCTTTCAATCAGACAACATGAAAAATAAAAGAGATTCACTTTTTCATTGACATCAGCAAAAAAGGAAGAAGAAGCCAATTGAGCCCAAGGGGCTAAATAGCATCTTTCACTCCATTTTCTATGGGCTCCTGAAACTATGGGAGAAAATTGAAATCTGCCTCTTTCTGTCTCCTTTTCTTCCTTTTTTTTTTAATAATTCCCGGTACGCAGGGCCTTGTGCCGGGACCAGCACTGTGGGGGATGAGTCCCGAGGCAGGCAGCGGGGAGGTTTGTGCCCTACCCGCGTGCGCTCGCCGCGGTTTGGGATAATGCGCCTGCCGGCTTGTCAGGTGCTGATGGGGAGCAGGAGGGGTGGGGGGGCTGAATGCATTTTTGATTGCTATAATTGCCACAGATTGGATGCTTGAGAGGAGCTAATTAACAAGGAGGCTATGGGCGGATTATACTTGCAGAGCAGAATCCCATGCAGATCCTTTCCTTTTGTGCCACACGCATGAGATCATTGGTAGGTGATTATGGCTGTGAATGCGGGGCTAATTTACTTTGCACGTCTGACGAAAATCCTGTACATAATAAACCATGAAGGCAGCTCAAAGTGGCCCAGTTCAGAGGGGAAGGACGGCCTTGCTGCTAAAGCCCTGAGCCCAGAGCTAAGCTGAAGCCTCCTCATTTCCCCATGTAACCACAGCTGCCTGACAGCTCTTCCTGCTGCCTCAGTTTCCCTCCCCAGCAAGTGGAGAAGGCAAGCTTGTAGCTATGGATGTCTGCACGGCACCAGGCACCCATTCAGGGAGGATGCTATAAAGGAAAGAACAGGAATATCTTCGTGCCATTGGAGCAGATCAGACAGCACAGCAAAAATAGCAGCCAGAATGCTGCGCATGTGGAAAAAATAGCATCTTCGTGAGCACTCTTGCTTTTGGAAGAAATGAATGTAAGCAGCAGCCCCAGCTGTTCCTGCAGCCTCACGATTAGGGAGAACTGACTGGCAGGGTTAGCTCCACCATCCTGGTCCTGCTGCTCTAACATTGCCTCACCAGCCTGTCTCCTATGTCCTCCTGGGTTTCATTCATCCACCCATCCACCCATCCATCCACCCATCCATCCAAGGTGGGGAGCTGGAGAAGGACTTGGCCATTACTGTTATGTTAGTGTCACCTTGCTGGGAGCTGGACAGCTTGATTAAATATTGGTAGTGACTTTTAGAAGGTCACACTCTGAATAAATCACATCTTTCGGTCCAAAAATGGGAGTGACACTTGCTGGTTTGGTCAGACCTTTTGTAGTCTTGGGTAATTTTCATTCAAAATACTTTCCACACTTTTCTATGGAACTTTCTTCGTAAGCATGGGCTTTTTTTTCATTAAAGTCAGCATTTCAGAGGATAAGAAGCAAAATACTTTTTCCTTTCCTTTCCTTTCCTTTCCTTTCCTTTCCTTTCCTTTCCTTTCCTTTCCTTTTCCTTTCCTTTCCTTTCCTTTCCTTTCCTTTCCTTTCCTTTCCTTTTCCTTTCCTTTCCTTTCCTTTCCTTTCCTTTCCTCGCCTTTCCTTTCCTCGCCTTTCCTCGCCTTTCCTTTTTCTTTTTCTTTTTCTTTTTCTTTTTCTTTTTCTTTTTCTTTTTCTTTTTTTTCTTTTTCTTTTTCTTTTTCTTTTTTTCTTTTTCTTTTTCTTTTTCTTTTTTTGTTTTTTTTTTTTTTTTTCTTTTTGTTTTTTTTTTTTTTTCTTTTTTTTTTTTTTTTCTTTTTCTTTTTCTTTTTCTTTTTCTTTTTTTTCTTTTTCTTTTTCTTTTTCTTTTTCTTTTTCTTTTTCTTTTTCTTTTTCTTTTTCTTTTTCTTTTTTCAGTTAAGTAAAGCTAGCATTTTGGGCTCCAAATTATATGCAGAGAGTTGATCTGAGGAAGGAAAAAGTCTATTTTACTACAACCATTTTTTGATTAAAGCCACTGTTTCAATAATGGCTCCCTGTTGATACCAAAATGAAAATATCACTGGAGTATCTCCTAATAGGAATACGCCATTTCGTAACATTTCCTCAGATTCATTTCACTTTGTGCTTATTTATTATGCTCTGTGTGACGGTTCCTAGAAAACAGAACTCCAAAGCTGCTTTTGTCCTGGGATCAAGAACTACTCACCTAAACGTTAAGCTGAAATGACTCTCTCACCTCTCTCACCCTCTGCCCTCTCCACGTGGGGGTGAATGGTGGGACCAGGCCTTTGATGTGCAAGAGGCATGAGCCTCCCAGCCATGGCAGCCTCATCCAGGATGGTGCCAAGAGACCAGTGAGTCTCTTCTGCTGGGCTGTGCTCAGACAGAAGGTTTTGGTGATCCCAGTGCTTCAATACGCATCAAACTTCAGCAGCAACTTGCCTTTTGAAGCAATGTCCCCATCATACCAAAGATTCTCTTTTTGAACAACCCCTTCGTTCATTTTTTCTCTCCTTAACAACAGGTTTTCCGTACCTCCACATCAAAGTCTGCAAATTCCCTTTGGAAAGTTGAAGAGGGACGGGATGGAAGGCGGAGATCGAGTTCAAAATTCTGCAGGTACCTTGGAAGGCAATGTGACGGATTGTGAACTCGGCGGGAGGCTGGTGGTGAGAAGAGACAGAGGCCACGTGAGGGGACGTCGTCAGGGGGTTGGCTTTCTTTAATCACTCGCATTGAAATGCTGGCATGGTTTGCCCTGATTTCTAAGCAAAATATGTATCTCTGGTGCTGAGGAGAGACAGGCTGTCACAGATGCGAGACACGCAGGACGCAGATACAGGCGGCGCGCACGGCTAGCTCCGCAGCATTAGCATACTGGCATTTGGGCCAGCGCCTTATCTGGGGCCGACTTCTGAATTCCCAGTCCTTTCAGGCACCCTGCTTCTCCCCTGCTATGGCACCTCATTATGAGGCCGGGTTTTGTTCTGCCCAGCGCCGCCTTCCCCTGCCGAGCAGCCAGTGGGGCCGCATCCTGCCCTGTGGGGTGGCCATGCAGGAGCAGCCTTGTCTCCCCAGAACACGGGGGCGCAGGGCGGCTGATAAGGGACGAGAGGGGAGCAGAAGAAAGGCCCGATGACGAACCTGGCCCAGACAATGAGGCGCTATCCGACTGCAGGCTGGCAGCTGGCGAGTGCGCAGCCCAGATAACGAAGCATCGCGCGCACACGGCACTCACCAGCTCATTGCTCGTTCTGGGTGCTGCTGGCCCTTCTGTCACATCCCCACATACCCCTGCCCAAACAGGGCTTCTGGGGATGCTGAAACACCAGTCCATCTCTGAGATCCTTCTTCCACAAAAAGCCATGTCCCTTCTGTCTTTAAAAAACAGAAGATTCCCAACAAATACCATGAAGCGTTTATTGGCCAATGGATAAAATGCATGGGGTTCTTTACAGCTGCAATGATCATTAATGAATTTTATGGTCCCTGTTAGGACTGTGGAGCAAAATAAGTGACCTCTCGCTGGTTGTTTTTTCCCTGGTTTCTAGCACTCCGAAATGATGGAGCTCCACGCAAGGAAAACCAGCAGCTATGGAACAGACTGAAGTAAAAGCACTTTGTGCCCCAGTTCTGATTTAGCTGTGATGAAAAACAGACCCAGAAGTAACTTTATAATGGGAGGAAGCTCATTTAAATATTCCCTCCCAACAGAAAGAGATTTAAGAATTAGATGAATGAGGAGATTTTCCTTTTAATGAGATTAGCCTTTTATAATTGCTCATTATGGACCACTCAAGAGATTTGGAAGAAAAAAGTTAGACAACATACCTGGAAAACACTACATAAGAAACAGCAAAACCTGCCCCTTCGCTGTCAGCTGTAAAAAGCAAAATTCAAACTAATTTATAGTTTCAAATAGCTCACTTAAAGTGGCTGCAACTCCTCCAGATCCTCTCTGCAATTACTTGGCTTTGTACAGAAAGAGAAACAGAGGCTTGAGATTTGCAAAACTTAATACATTTGCTGGAAATTTTCCCTTTCCCCCATGTTTCAGTGGAAACATATATTTTATTTGTGAGTGGCAAGGCTATGTGATTTGATTTCATCTTTCCAAATTTCAGCCCTACTGAAATAAAGGCTGGGCACAGCAGTCCCTTCTGGGCTTGAAATGCCAGCTCGAATCACAAGCACCACGCTGTGGTCAGACTAGGAGGCTTGCATTTGCATTTGGAACATTTGACTCCGAAGTCCCAGCTTTGGGCCAGGTAATCATACAACTGCAAGGATACATAAACACATATCATTTCATCCCTCTTTGATTGTGATTTATATTTAGCGTCAGGTTCTTTTGGATAAGCTGAAACTAATATTCAGAGCAGGGTTTTGTTACCAGTACCCGACAGCCGGCAGCACCACTATGGGGGCATCTCTCAGCCACACGCAAGCTGCAGGATGGGTCTTGTGCCTTTCACAGCAGCATTTCCAAATCCTTTTTCCAGCCATTGTGTAGCAGAAAGGCTGGGTGAGCACAGCTGTAAACTGTACCCCAGGCAGCCCAGGGTGCTCATGGGGATGCCCGAGGCAGCTCACCAGGGCTGGATGCTTGGTCAACAGCCAGAGGTGCTCACCTGGCTGCCAGAGCTGTCAGACCGTGCTTTGTAAAACTGCTTGGGTTCAAAGGAATTGAGGAAGGGCTGGGCTTTTTTCCTTTCAGTTTCAGCTTTTCATCAGAAGTCAAGTCATTAGTTGTTAGGTTTGGTTAATTTGATTGATACTTCCTTCCCATGTTTGTAAAGGCAAACGTTTGCTGAGCATCTCTGCTATGCGCTGCCCGCATCCACATGTAAAGCTGGGCTGGCACCAGAACCAGGGTGGAAAGCAGGATATGCCATGAACAAACCCAGCACTAACCCCCCATCTGATGCCATGCTCCCTGCTGGGCTCTCCAGGGCTTGGGAGATGCTCCTAATTGTGCATCAGATAAAAGGAACTCGGCTTACCCGTCCTTGGCCTTGAACGCATACAAATAGGCTTTATGTTAATATTTGCAAATAGCTTCTCAGAGGAGAAAGCTATCTCCGAGCTTCTCATCTGCTGGGGTTCTCTGGGTGACGGAAAACATCGGGATGGGGCAGAGGTAGAGCAGCAAACAAGGGTGCTGGCACCCACGTTAGCATTGCAGCTGTCCCCAGCCTCATTCACCCAGCTGCTGGGCAAGCACATGGGGCTTGCATGGGGTTCCGACATGGACAGGCATTTTCAGTGAAGAAAGAGGGGTGCTTTTGCTGAAAACCAGACGTTCAGGAGGGCTGGAGCTATTTGAGAATTCAGGTCAAATGCAAGGAGCCTTGGTGGAGAAGAAAGGAGGGCATTGGGAGAGAGACTGTCAAAACGTTTTCTCTCTTTCATTTTGTCTCCCCCCCACCCCATTACAAAGTAAATTATTTTCTTCAAAAATTGCCCTAATTTTCTGGAGACATTAAAACAAAACCCAGACAAACAAACCCATCTTCTAAGGCTGAGCAGAAGACGGGGGTTGACTGGAAACCTCATTTTCCTATTGAACTTACGGCTCTGCTAGCAAGAGAGCTCTGCTGGAGTAGATAGGATGGAGGAGCTGGGACAGCATTGTACCAGAGACCCCTGATGCTGTGCCTCTGGGGTGTCTATATAAGCAGGGTTCAGAGGTTCCAGCCTATCAGTTTTCAAGGAAAAGTGGAAGAATTACATTTAAAAGTGGAAAAATTACAGGGTGCTGGTCTACCAGTTCCCGCTACCCTGCCAGGATGGCAGCCTGTCCCCACTTGTCCCTGTCCCCACAGCACTGCAAGCGAGGAGATCTCATCCCTGCTGTCACCCCAGCACCATCCACCCCTGCTAGACACTTGGAAATTAAAATAATAAACAAAGCAACCAGCGCTGCGTGCGGAGGCTAATGTTCCATAATGCTCTGAAACCCAGGCAGCCGTTGCCTCACGCTGAGCAGAGAGGACGCGTTTGAAAAATGTATCTTCCTCTGACAGCAATTATTTCAACATTACCCTGCTTTTTTTTCCACTTCAGATAAGGCATTTTCTTTCCCCCAGACCATAATCTCCTTCCTCAGAAGAGCAGAGTGCGGTGGGGAACAGCAGAACGATGTCGTTTTTTAACGCAGCCAAGGTTGGTGGGATTTAAATAATGGGAAAACAAGCATATCCTCTACATGCTTCGGGTGACTTTTTAGGACTAAAACCAGCCCCTGCCCAGCAGGGGTTCCCAGCACAGCTCAAGGGGTCTGGGGGCTGCGTCCTGGCCATTCCACTGGGATGTGGGTGGTTCGATCCTCCCACCCCAGCTCACGTTGTGCACCAGCAGAAACCAAGCTGCCCACCAGAACAGCCTTCCCACAAAAAGCTGATCGCGGGTTGCCTTCCAAAACTGGTTTGTGTGATAGTTTTGGTGGCTGTCCCAGAAATACCGCTGCTGGGCTGGCCATATTGTCACACCGGGGAACTACCCACCCCACGGCATCCCTTGGTGTGCAGGGCTCTGAAGAGCATCCGAACAACCATCCCTGCCTGCAGTTTGGCAAATTCCCCTGTAACCCTGTAAAATTTGCCAGCCCACCCCTGGCAGGAGGCATCTGGAGACCTCTCAAGTCCCAGACCATGCAGTCCGGATGGGGTGGGCACGCAGGGAGCAGGGACACAACAGGCTATAAAGCCTGTTATAGCACAGGGTGTTGGTGTTTTGCTTTTCCGAGCGGAGTCGTGATGGGTCAGTTCCCCAGCAAAGCCATCTCATCTCCGCTGCAGGAAAATAAACCCCAAAGCATGTAGCCAGAACTGATGGATGATTTGAAAAGGGCAAAATCCGCTAAGAAATTCCCTTTTTCCAATTCCCAAACTAACGTGCCTGTGTTAATAAAGCGAAGTGCTCTCACCCGGAACAGCTCTGGCAGGGGAGGGAGATTTAATGCACTGAGCGGCAGAGTGGGATGGAAAATTGGCTTACAAGAAGGCCGTGTCCCAAGGGCTTGCAGGACACAGTCAGAGACCTGTTTTAATGAAACTGCTCTTAAAAAAGCAAAAAGGGAAAAGCCTCTGAGAAGTCTGACTCCTGGGCACCTCAGAGGTGGGGTCTGTGTTGTCTGGTGTCTGGCTCAGAGGGAAGGAAAGCGGGTGGAAACGGGCTGAGTCTCATTTGGGGAATGGAAAGTAAAGGATGGAAGGGGACAGGTCATCTGCTGGCTGGTGGAGGTGGATCCAAACCCATCTGAAAGCACGATGGGTCCTGTAAGACACCCCTGGTGGGAGCAGGTCTCAGCTGGACCCTGACCCCCAGCTCCGTGCTTGGGTTTGTTGGTGCTGGAGGCTCTGCAGAGAAGGAAGAGCACAGGACCTGCTGCACCTGAGGAACCAGACAAAATAATTAGCAGCAGTGGAAATAAATTAAATGGGCAATAATGCACCAAAAGCACAGGAAACCCTCACTCTCCATGCCTGCCCTCTGGACATCATGTTGCAGTGAAGGTGTTGGAGAAGGAGGCTGGTGCAAAGCGACCTGTCACACTGTGAATATTGAAACTCCAGAGGCACAAGCACATCTGCACAGATGGGAAAATTACAGTTATGGTGCCTGGGTGGTATGACAAGTAATTTTGTTGCACCCCGAAAAGAAAAAAAAAAAAACAACTCAATTGTGGGAGGAATGTGTCAGTTGCAATTTTGGAACGTAATGAAATAAATCAACCAGATGGAGAGAAGAGATGAAGACGAGCCCACACAGCCTCGTGGGAACACAAAGGCCACATGAAGCCAGCTGCCAGGGAGCTGAGATCTCGTCTGGAAGGCTTCGGAGCCACCCTTGGGGTGATGACAGCAAACTCCCCAAGTGAGGAAGCTTCTTTGAACTTTCTCCAGCTGCTGAGGATGAGGTTTCAGGAACGCACGGCTGCCGGTGTACCAAAAGGCAGCTTCTTGCTCGGCTCAGCAGCAATCCTGGGCGGGGTCTGGATGGCACCCTGCTGCTCCTGACCTGCTGGGATGCTGCTGGGTGTGCTCAGGGGACACCACACAGCAAAGGCTCTTCCTTGGGCCAAGGATGCCCGAAATAACCATGCCGCCTGCCCAAGATAACCACCAAAGGCGCCCAGTACATGGCTCTCCAGAGAGGAGGCTTTGCAGCAGGAAATTGATTTCCATAGGCTCCCTCATTAATTTTCATGGCACCCACAGTGTGGTTTTAGAACAAGCAGAATTATTAATGTTCCGAGTTACCCAAGCACTGTCGGGAACACAAGGCCCTCTGAGAGCCAAAGCAGGGCTGACAAACCGGGGAAGGAAAGGCCAGAATTGGTCGGGTCCATCCTCCAGACCCCAATGGGTTTGGCCTCAAAGCAGGGAGGAAGGCAGAAACCTTGGAGAAAAGGGCTCATGCCCCCAGATGCCTCAGCTGTCTGGAAGGAAAAATAATAAAAAATAAATAAATAAAGCAAAAAGCATAGAGTTTTGGCTTTAAAAAGTGAGTGATTTGCCTAATTGCACCTGTTCAGTGTTGCCTTGCTTATGGGCCACCCTGGGCTGCCAGGGAGCAGGACAGCAGGCAATTAGGAAGGGTGAAATATTCACACAGGCTGGCAATGATGATCCTGCCCTTGAAATCACATCTGGGCTTCAGTGACAACTCAGCTAATTAAGGAGAGAGCCTCCCAGGCACAAGTATTCACTCTGGTCAGACGTAAGGCAGCATCCCCAACCCACCCTGAGTTACCTGCTGGCTGGTATGGGAGGGAGACCAGAGCATCCCTGTCCAAATTTACCCCAACTGTGCCACCCGTGGCATCTCCAAACACCAGGCACAGCCCCACGGAGCATCAGGATGTGTCCTGCCCCTGTTGGAGTAAGAGGAAACAAGCCCCATTTGTTAACATGCCAATCGTTCTTTACACCGGCTGATTAAAAAATAATTACCCGCAGCCATTATTGAGCACTCTTGCAAATGAGCTGTGGGAAGCTGTGACCGTGCACTTAGCACACTGTGTGTTTTGCTTGTTTCAATATTATTTTAATTAAGTATCTGGGTGAAAGGCAGTTTTTAGTGTAACTTTCTTTTCATAAGCAGGGTGTGGATGGGTGGCTCTGGGCCGTGGCTGGCCTGGTGGCTGGACCCATTTTGTATTCAAATTCAACCAAAAAAGCCATAGGTAGACCCACGACGGGAGGAGAGCTTGTCTACCCCCCAGAAACATGACCCCTGTCCTTTATTTGGGGGATTTTGTCCTTTCACGTGTGCTTACATTCTCTCAGGTAGCTTTTAAGCGGCAGCACCGCTTTCAATTATCTCGTGTTTGCAAGCAAATTAACTCAGCAAACACATTTCAGATCCTCAGCTGATGCAGAGCCAACATTGCTCTGGAGAAATCGAATTACTGCGTAGATTAAAGCAGCACGCCACGGCCCCAGAGGTTCCCCTTGATCTCTCGAGCCCCCGCCTTACCAACCAAAATCCCCAACCTCGGGTTGTTTCCATCAGGAGAAAGAGATGCCCCTGCGAGGACCCCCGGACCCATCCTCCCTGCCGAGGTCGGGTGGAGGCTGAGCCCAGGACGGGTCCCAGCCTCCAGCTCTGGCCTGGGGGCTGAGGCAGCCGGGGAGGACAGAGGTGTGGAGGCAGTGGGCGGGAAGGATGAGGCCATAATAACCTGGCACCACACTGCCAGCCTGTGGGGCAGTAGCTGAGAGATCTCTGCTTTTTAAGCAAAGGGTCAGGTGGGAGGCTTTGCACAGCAAGCTGGTCATGCTCTGCGCCCGGAGCAACGCAGAGGGCACACAGTTTTTTGTCCGATGGGCACTTGCTTCTCTCCAGACAATTCCTCTCCGCAAGCTGAGAAATGTATTCATCCCAACACACACTCCAGAGAGCTGAAACCCTGAGCTTTGGGCTTTGATTAGACAGAAATAAATAAAAATCAGAAGGGTTTTCCCTTGCCTTGACAATAAACATATGTTCCCACCAGACTTTCTTTTGTGAGAAAAAAAAAAAAAAAAAACTCATTTCTGAACCAGCTCTGAATACTGCAGACGACTTCATTTCCCACGTCAGACCCCACGGTGGCAGGAGGGCAGGAGCAGGACAGCTCAGTGAAGGGGGAAGCCTGTTGATGGTAAGCTGCTGCTGCTCTCCCTGCGCCCATCCATGGCCATGAGCATCCCTCTCGCTGGGGTGCTGCCCCCCTGCTGAGCTCAGTCCCTAGCAGCCCCTGCCCTGGCTCTCTGAATTTCTTCCCGCAGCCCCAGAGTGTGTTTCCCCTGCCGGAGGTGGAGCTCCAGCAAAAATTGGTGTATATATAGCTCAACACTGCACTTTGGGACCCCTTGGGATGAAGCTTGCTGGATCAGTGCACTTCACCATCAGGAGGATGTTGATGACTATTCTAGTCTCCCCTGAAAGCCAGGCTACCAATTTACAAAGTCTTTTTTTTTTCCTTCTGTTTTTCCTTAAGGCAATAACCCTTCCTCGGAGCTTCCCCCAGGCATTTGCTGCTTCCAGCATAGTAGCTTCATACAGGTCAGGCAGATAACCTGGAAAGAGCCCTTTCAGCCCTCCCTACCTTCCATATCTTATTTACCCCTGCATTAAGCAGGCTGATACCATGGCAGAGCTGTGGATGCACTGCAGTTTGCTCCAATTTTTTTTTTTTTATTTTATTTTTTTTTACCTTTCTTGGATAATTTCACGGTCCATTAGTTTCCTGTAGCTGCTCCCCGCAAACACTCACATATCTCCATGGCGTACGAGCTTCCCTCTCGCTAGGGCGGGCACGGAGCAGGCTACACTTGTAGCGGTCCTGCTTGCTCCAGAGACCAGGGGCAGCATCCCCGTGCAGGGCAGTGCAGCAGGACGGGCAGCCCAGCTCCCCTGGCCTCCCTGGACGGGCACAGTGTGGGTGCTGGGGACTGATAAGACTGATGTCTCTACAAAATGACAGCTTGTGCTTGGAGTTCGCTTTTCTCTCCCAGACAAATGAACTTTGAAAAAAAAAAAAAAAAAAAAAAAAAAAAAAAAAAAAAAAAAGACAGGAGCAGAATGTGAATTTTGCTTAGGAAAAAAAAAGAAAAAGAAAAAAAAAGGGGGAATGAGATTTGGTAGATCTAAAGCACAAAGAAATGTTATTCATGAGCATTATTGATTAAGTTTTCCTCACCAACACATACGTAAACACTTATCTCTCAAATGAATAAGAGGCTTTCTAATGCTGGAAGGAAGAAGGGAAAAGATTATTGAAAACGTGAGGGTCAGAGAAGCATCCGGCTGCAGCGGATGCTTTGAAAAGATAAACGAAGACGTCTTTGTCAACAAATCAGTCTGCCAAAGACCAAGCGTGACAGAAGGCAGTGATTTTCGGGCACTAGAAGCAATGCTTGGGCTTTGATAACAATGAAATAAAGATTGTGGAGCAGATCCTCACCTGGGCTAAGTCAGTGCCAGGGCAGCTACGCCGATTTACATGGCTGAGCATCCTGCTCACCCCGGACAAAGCAGCCCATTAGCAGCAGGGCAGGAGCTGAGATTTATGGCAGCCTCTGCAGGGCAGGAAGAAAAGGGAAGAACAAAAATCCCCAGGGGGAGAGCAGCAAGGAGTGGGATCAAAGGAGAAACGGAGGAGAAATGGGGGCTGTGTCCCCTGAGCACCTCCCAGCCTCCACCTCCCACAGGGAGTCCCCCACCCCCAGAATGAAGCAGGAACATTTGGTGCTGAGCGTGTGGCCGTGCCAGCCCAGAAGCACTCGAGCCATCCGATAGCCACGATGGAGCACTAGGGTAACCCGTTCTGGCATCCACCATCCCCAGGGGATCAGCTCGTGCATCCTGCCCACCGTTTACATCTCCATCACCGTGACAGGCTCCCCACATGGGGAATGAACGCTGGGCACCGTGCGGGCTGGTTTGCACTGGTGGCAGGGAGGACAACCCTGCTGTGGCTAGCGGGACGTGGGTGCCATGTGCCACCTCCCCCGGGACGCGCTGACAGATGCTGACAGGGGGTGCCCGGCCAGGAGCTAGGGGAGGGCAGGTTCCCCCATCCCGGGGGGCACGTCGGGGTGTGTGAGTGCAGGACCTTGCCTTTTGCAGCATTTGCCCACCGTGTAGGGTTGGGGAGGGCATGTCCCCATGTGTGACACCAGCTGGGACAGGAGCTGGGGGCTCATCCTGAGCTGCAGGGCTGTGCTGCCACACGGCTCCCCGTGCCTCAGTTTCCCTGCCGTTCAGCAAGGACACAAGCTCCCTCCCTCAGCACCCAGTTCCTGGGATGCCTGCTCAATCCTCTTGCAGAAGGAAGGCAAAAAAAAAAAATAAAAATACTTCAGGGCCTTTCCTACCTCCTTCTCTTTGTGCCTGCATCACAGGCAGCGCAGCCCGTGCTAGCCCCGCCGAGCAGTGGCTCAGGAGCTGGAGCAGGGCAGCCCCTAGTGGCTGCAAGCCAGGAAATACCGGCCCCAAACTCACGGTTTGCTCCCGAAGCAGCCGGCCTGCATAAACCAGGGCTTGTGCTGCTGCTGCATCGCCCAGAGCCCCTAAAAGTGAGTTTTACATCCACCCCGTTTTACATCCGTGCCCTGCAGCCGTGCCGTGCTGTTGGTTGCCGCCAGCCATCAGATCCGCCGTACGGTCTCTAATTGCTGGAGCTGGCTATTGGCAGCAGATCTATCCAAATTCATTAATTACCCCCTGGAGAAGCACTGCCCCGTGTGCTGCAGGGTGCTCTGGCCCCAGGGGATGTGCAGTGACCTCTGCTGCATGTGCATGGGGAGGAAGGCTCCTTGTGCCAGCCCTGGGAGGGAGGGTCAGGACCTGAAGGAGCTTCTCCCAGCACTGCATCCATGGCCAGGACCTTGTCTGCTGTCTTGTCCCCCAGCTCTGCCAAAAAAAAAACTTTGTCTGGTGGAGGGCTGGGGCTCTGCAGCCCCTGCTCTGCAGCGCTGGGCTCCCTTTGGTGGCCAGCACAAGGCTGGAGGCTGGCTGCAATGTGTCTCTGCTTCTTCCCACCGCTCCTGCCCTCTCTCTGGCTTCCCCAGAGCAAGCTGGTAGTAAGAACTGAAGATTCCTGACACTCGGAGCAAAGACACTTAGAGCAAAGAGCAAGCCAGAGCTGGGGTTGGCCTGCTCCCTGCCAACATCAGGGGCTCATCCTGGGCTGCTGTCCTCCTCTGCAGAACCCAGCAGGGGCAAAAATGCAAGCAGCTCATGCACTTCTTTGCAGGAAAGAAGTGCCAAGTGAGGTGCCAGTCACACGCATCCCCCTGGCCAAATGCAAATGTCCAGCTGAGTGGTCAGAGAGCTTGAGCATGAGAGACAGATCCCAGCCAGCTCATCATTTGGGTGCCCGAGCCTTCCTTGCAAGCTCCTGCCCCTCCCGGAGAAGGGAAACACTCTTCCCCACGAAGGGCCATCCCACAGATCCATCACAGACCTTCAGCTTCCCCTCCCACGGGACATAAAACCGAGGAGAACAAGCCAAGTGAGACAAAATTCCTCCCGGCTGCCTCCAGGAGCCATTTGGCTTCGGCTCCGTGCATCCCTGCTCCCCGCCTCACCCTGGTTTTATTCCTGTGAGTCAGAGCTCCCCGCTAGCCGGGTGGGGACGAGGCAGGAAAGACAAGATATAACTGCTAGAGCTGAGCAGGGACCGGGCTGGAGGAGGGATGCCTGGGAGGACAGACACCTACACAGGTGCATAAATCAGCTGGGCAGAGGATGGAGAAGAAAATGAGCTCCCTGCACACCTCTGCGTTGCTCCCTAAGCACAGAGGATGCCCTAACTTCACAGGGAAGAGAGCACGGGGGTCCTGGTTAGTGAGAGGAAATCCCTCAAGCTCAGGTCTGAAACAGCCAGGAGCGTTTGGAGGTTATCAGGGGTGGTGACAGGGCTGGGAGCATCCTCTGCTAGCTGGAGGCCGAGCATCCAGACGGGCTGGGCTGCATCCCTGCGGTGTGAATCACCTGCCCACAGCCAGCCAGGCAGCGTGGATGCATCCTAAAGAAATCTTTATTTCTCTCTGTTGAACAGCACCTTGTTTCTTTTGACTGCTTCTTGCCTTTGTCGAGACAAAATAGAATCTGGAAATGTCCCAGAAGCCTTGTGGGATTATTTCTTAAAGCCCCAGGTCCTTCTTTTTGCCACTCTGTAATTATTCTTTTCAGAAATTTCAAATGTATGATGCTTCAGAATGACAGATTACAGCTGCCCTCCTCCGAAAATGCATCACAGGCAAGATAAGGCAGGACAACAGCCAGGCAAGCTGCTGAACGAGCTGACAGGGCTGTAGGGGAGGAGATAAGAGGAGGAGAGGGGCAAGATACCACCTTGTATCCTCTGCCTTCACCGTGATGTTTGTCTCTTCTTTGCTGAACCAGACCTGCTCTGGCCAGCAGCACCCGCACCGAGCAAGCCCCAGACCTGAACCAACCTGTGCTGTGCTGGGCACAGAGGGGCTGTTTTTGGTCAGATCCCTGCCTCCAACCTCTGAAAGCTCTCCACATGGCCCGCTCGACACCGAGACAGTGGCTCAGGTAGTGGCTGTGTTTCTGAAAGGGATTTAAACATCAATAATGAAGAGGGGACACAGCTCCGCGAGGCACATTGGCAGTCAGTCGGAGTTCGTTGGCCTCGTGGCTCTGTCATTAAGCACTGATGATCACAGAGTGGCTGGCAAAGCACAAGAGGCCTCTCATGATGGGAACCCTGGCTGGTGGGAGAGGATGGAGGAGCAGGATGGGCTAAATTGGCCTTGCCTCCACCAAACTGACCCTGCCTCCCCTTCACTCCCTGTCCCTAAACTATACTGGATCCAGATACGTGGTTTCACCCAGAGCATGGAAAGATTTGGTGCTGAAGCCACACGTCCCTTGATGGAGAAGCCACACAGCTTTCTGAGTCACACACACTTTACCTGATCTATCCCCAAAATCTGCTTTCCTGCCAGGGCTGTGCGCTCCGCTGTTGGAAAGCATGGCAAAATTTCTCCTGATCAGAACAGAAGAGGGGTCGTCAGATAAAACGTGCCCACTGAGTTCTCCTTGCTTGCTTCTTGGTTGCTGAACTTCTGCAGTCAATCTCAGGCCGTGATTTTCAAGCTGTTTCCCATGATTGTGAAGCGTAAAATGTCCTTTTCTTCACTAAAAGCTTAGAGTCGCAAGAATCCGTCTGAATCCAGAATGAGGAGCTTTGGAGCAAATGCCCATTTTTGCAAACATCACAATAAAATTATGTGAGCCAGTGATACTTGAAATAACACCCGATTTATCTTCCCATTTCCCTGTATGATTATGTCTTTCATTTCTCTGGGGCAGGAAACCTTGAAAACAAATGAGTCAGTTGGATTTTTGCTTCACGGAGAAGTTCATTTCCTGGCTCCTTCGCGTGCTTGCCACGTTCGGCTCTCGGTCTGAATGCTCTCTGAAAAAGAGAAGGGCTTTGGAAACATGGGCTCTGTGAGCTGGGAGGGCAAGGTCCCACACCCCCCGCCACCCTCTGATTTCACAGCAGCATCCCAGTGCCTGCGGTATGGCCTCAAAGCTTGAAACGAAGGGAACAGACCCTCCTGGGGACACGGGGACCTGCCTGGGGATACCTCTCCCCTTGTGCTCCGGGTTTTGTTCCCACAGGTGCCGTTCAGGTGTGTTCAGCAGCAATAAATCCACCAGCACAACTCCCTGGGCTGTCTCCAGTCCAAATCTGCTTCTTTGAGCCGGATCCCTGTCTCTGGAGACCTCACAAGGAACTCAAGTCTCCTTTCAACCCGTCCTGAGGAACAACCCTGCATCCTCGATTTGCTTTTCAAGGTGACCCCACCAGGCGATGGAACAGCCCAGGGATGGTTGAGCCTTTCCCTTCCCCAGATCTCTGGGAATTTCCCTCATCCCCCAGCTCTGCCCTGCATCATGCCCCATCAGCCTCAGCAGGTTAATCAGACCTTGGGGAACATCCCCTAACTCGCACTTACCATGGGTAAACTATCCCTATATCTGCAGGAAAACCAAGGCACCAACCAGCCAAATATCTCAGTCTCCCTCCCAAACCCTTCCCTTGCCTTCAGCATTTTTTCTCCCCCATGTAGCCGGTACGAGGCTCGCACACGTGGTGCTCTGCAGCCTCGCGAGGAGTTACGGCCAATTTAACAGCATAATGAATGTATGTACAGAGCAGTCCTGATTCAAACACTTGCATTAGATTTAGTCACTGCCTCCCAATACAAAATGATGGTGACACTGATTCCTCCTCAGCCTGAGTGACTAATTGTGACACAGAGGCAATTAGGCTTGGTTAAATGATCCATGTCCCTTCAAAATAATGGTCTGTCAAACTGCATTCGCCCAAAATAATCCAGGATTGACTTGACGATCAAAATATCTGTTTCTTCAAAATTAATAAAACCCCAGAGCTCCTTGCTTCTCCGTGGTGCAGCTGCAAAATGAGCGGGCTGCCTGGCTGCACAGGGGAGGGTGGGCTACCCGAGGGAGGTGGGAGCATCGAAAGGATGCTCTTGGAGGCAACAAAATACTTGCTGCAGGGACAACACAGCCGGGCAGAGCTGGATGGGTCACTCTGGCCTTATGCAAGCCTCCCTCCAAAGTCTCCAGCATGGGCAGGAGCTGGAATGAGGGGAGATGAGCCAGGCAGAGGTTTCTGGTTGTCTGGCCCAGGCTGTTACTGCAGGTGTCCTCATCAGAGGCTCTGAGCCACCAAGAGGCTCTTTGGTGGTGGCACCTCAAGGGCAATGAGGTGAGCTCCCTGGGAAGTTCCCTTCAAAGAAGCCCAGGCACCTCTGGCTGTTGAGTTGATGCTGCAAAACCCACAGCCCTGGGAAGGAGATGGGTCACCAGGTGGAAACACCTCAGTGAGAGCACCATGCTCCCAGGGACTGCGGTGGCCATGGGGACAGCGCGATGCTGCCTGCCTGGGGGACGGGGACACTCGGGAGACAGGAGCTGAGCTTCTCCAGGGCTCAGCCAGCAGATCCCGGAGCACCCCATGCTTCCCTATCCAATATCCCAACCCAGATAATGAGGACCGACCCTCGAGGTCCTTACCTAGTTATCTGCCTCCACAGGGAGCTTCTGCTAATTAAGCACGGTGGGTTAATTGGAAGAGCCCACGCAGACCTCCCTCAGGAGCAAGCCCCAGGAACACGCTCCCCATCCCCGCCGTCCCATCCCACCCCACGCCCTGCCACCCCAAGGGTGGGTGCAGAGCAGGGCACCCACCTCCCTAGCACCCAGCCACAACGCCTGGCACCTTAGCTCGTTCCTACAACACCCCAACACCTTGTGCCTCGGCAATTTCCAGCCACTGAGCACAGCTGGGAGCAAACACCTCTGGAAAGGGAATCACAAAGCAATTACCCACCTGAATGGAGGCAGATACTCCATCCCGCCTTGCCTCGTCTCTCCACGAGAGCCCACAGCTTATCAGGGACGTTCCTGGGGGGATTCTGACATGCTTAATGCTGGTGATGCTGGTTTGGGTCTCTCTCCTCTGTCTTTCACTGAACTGAAGAGGAACTTAACGTCTTTGGGGCTGTTGCATGACAGCTTTGGCTGAAACGGGTGACCCCGCTCAGAGGTGACAGGAGGTAGGGTGAGAGATGGGGAGCTTGGCTGCATTATGCTTTCATTCCTGGGACACAAAGCTGAAAAATGAGACATTTCAAGCCCAGAGCAGTGTTTTGTCTCATTCATGCTCCTGTTCCCACACAGCAGAGTCCTCTGTGTCCCCTCTCACCACGTCCCCTCTCACACACATCATCTGAATCTGCCATCACCACTTTGCAGTCAGAGTTCCCCCCCTTCCATGGCTTTAGAGGCTTCTTTGAGCCACTTTCAATAACAGCAGAGAAGGAGAAAATCATCTGCTGAGAAGCAAATTACCACCTGGGAAACGAGAAGTTTCACTGCCTCCTCCCCAAATACCAGTCCATCCCACATAATTTCCTCCTCCGTGCAACTGCTTAAAGCAGCGTGGACGGGGGGGTAAGTGTCCAGGGGGAGGTGAGCCTCATGTCCACGTGTTAGATGAGCTCTCACCAGCGGCAGAAGGTGGAGGAGGGCTCCCTGAAGCTTATGTGATGCTATGCCTGTGCTGGAAGGGAGGCAGAGCTGATGATGCCGGAGGTCTGCAACCTGTGTGCACCACGGCTGTAATGTACAGTGAGTAATGGACAGAAATAGTAACTTACTACTGGGAGAGGTTTTTCACCAAACTGCCATAGCATCTGTGGCTGCCTGGGCTGGTCTGTGAAAGGAGGCTCTAAAATACCTCCAAGGAGAAGTGGGGATAAAACACAGTCCTCCGCTGGAAAACTAAAAATCATTGATCCTTTAGAGATAGCGGTTTATTCATGTTAGCTTTTATAGCATGTGATAATCTCCCTCTCTGCCGCATCCCCTCTGTGTTGCGAGGAGATAAATTACTTGTATCCCCCATTTCCCAAAGGAGAAAGCTGGCCTATCGCTCCTGCACCAGCTAAGCCCAGTGGTTGCCAGTGGTTTTAGCTCTCAGGCCACATAGATCAACATGCCCACTTCAGCCCAGGGTGGTTATTTTCAGTTTGCACCTGACTTCAAGGCTTCCTGCTTCAACACAACGACCCAGCCCCTGACTCCTTTGGGATCCCCACATATCTGGGGCTCCTGGGTGCTCCCGGCTTGCAGCAAGGAGAAGAAACCACAGCAAAAAGGCACAGCAGGAGGCAGGCAGGAAAGCGTTAAGTCTTCGGTGCAGTGGCTCTCCCCCTCCTGCAGTGGGGACTTCATCCTTTATTTATGGGCTGGCCTCCTCTCCATAAGAGACATTTAAATTTTTCAGCAAGGTCCATGTCCCGTCACCCGGGGCAGTTTAAATTTTCACTCATTTCATCACGGACAGACACCAGCACAGGCATCAGCAGGAGGACAGTAATTACAGCAGAAAAGGATAAAAATGAAAAAAAAAAAAAAAACGGTTCTGCCATGATTATTCCCTATGTAAAATAGAATGATGTATATTTTACAAGATGAAAATGATCAGCCTGTTGCACCGCTCAGCACACAGAACAGAAGCAGTAAAAGAGCTTTTCATTAAGGTGTTGTCTCAGCCAAAGCACGCTGCTGCTGCAAACAGCCATTACATGGGAGGAAGCCCCACATAGCGCTCAGCTGCTTTGGAGCACCATGTGCCCAATAACGACTGGTTGCTCAACACAAAGGAGCTCAAGAGACAAAAATTGCTTGGCACAGGAGTCTCCAAACTGACTTGCAACATGGGATGTTTCTGCGTAGGGTCCCAGCATCCAGCTTTTAAGGGCTACAACATGCAAAGACTTCCAAAGGCTTCCCATCCTTTCCCAGCCACCCACCTCTGTGCACGGGATGGATGTCACCTTCCCACCCCTCCAGGTCGCTGGCCACACTGGGGGGCTGCAAGGAGCCACCAGGCTTTGTGGACACCAGTTCCCCCAGCAGCAGAGCAGAGAGGTGGCACAGAAGTCCCCGCTTCCAGGCCACCACAGCATGGGAAAAGGGCACACCGCTGGGAACTCCACTTGTCGGTTCTGGAAGGAGAAATTAAAAGTTCGTTTGTTTTCTTCCGCATCTGGAAAGCCCTCTAATTGCACTGGACTCTTTGCCAGAGAAGGGTGTAATTAAAAGTGAATGGTTCCAAGTCCTTTATCGTCATGATTATTAAAGAAAGGTAAACACTGCATCAATATTCATTTAAACAGAAACAGAAAATGAAAGCTGGGGCTTGATCCCGGCTGACACTTCAGAATTTTGTAAACGAAGCTATGCAGCTAGGGAAATAAGAAGAATGACGACCTTGGAACAAAGCATCTGGGACAGGCTGGAGCCACCAACCATGCCTTGCTGCCTTTCCTCAGCACCCTGTCCCCAAAACCAGTTGCTCCAGGGGAAGGCACAGGATGCTCCAGGGCTGACAGGCACTGGGATTTACCCTTATCTGCCTGCTCACCTTTGCCTACAGCACCGACGTACATGTGCTGGTAGAGTCTCTCCAGGGATGCACAGATCTAACTGGATGCTCTCGATTACACCAGCAGCCCCCCTTCAGGCTGCCCCCTCCGCCAGCTGTTTCTGCTCCATTCCTGCTCTCGGGGTGCGTTTCTTGCTCTGATGTGCTCTTGGTAGCAGCACTCGGCCCCACACGCGGCTGCATCCTGGCAGGGGGAGAAACCTCCCGTGTGCAAATCGCTTTGTGATGCCACAAGTGTTTGGTATCGGGTTTTGTGCTCAAATACACCTACAGGAGCTGCCTCCTGAAAGCATAATGCAGACGTTGCTTTCCACAAACACAGCGCAAGGCACCGTCTCTCCCTGCCCACCCTCAGCACCGACAGCCTTCTCCTTCTCCCAAAAGCCCAGCTTGTCATCGGCTGGGTCTTTGTGTCTTGGAAGGCTTGGCTGGGGCATGAGTAAGAACCGAAACGTGCCTTGAATGGCATTGCACGCAAGGTTGTGTGGGAAAGCACAAGCCACGGCAGATCTTGAAGATAACGAATGGCCCATTGCAGGTCTCATAAACGCAGGTAGGTTGTTAAAATCCACCCAGCGCTCCTGCCTCCAGCTACATGATCTATAGGTTGTTAAAATCCACCCAGCGCTCCTGCCTCCAGCTATGTGATCTATAAGCCGTGCTCCCCCTCCAGCCCCCAGAACATGTCGCATCGCCTCCCGCACCTCTAACACCAGGCGGCGGGTGATTAACAGGTTGTTAATGAGAGCAGGGCTGGTGTGTGTCGATAATATTCCACAGCCAGACCCACACAGCAGCGTGCCGGGGCAGGCAAACAGCTCTCCTGTCCCCAGAGCCCTTTTTGGCCAAGTCCTCCGCCATCAGCTCCCAGGCTCTGCACCGCTGCTCCTGGGGTGGACGCTGGCATCGGTGGCCTAAGGACTTGTCGGAGACACCTCCTTGCAGAAATCCCCCATAAATCTTTATGAATCTGGGGTCACCAACGCCTGGCAGGTGGATCCAGCCCATCACCTGCAGGGACAGGATTGCTCGCCACCGCAGACTTATTGCAGCCATCGCGGCATCACCGCCACCAAGTCTAGAAGCGATGCAGCAGCCTGACAGAGAGGGCTTTCCTGTGGGGAGCTTTGAGGATCTGCTGGCCCCAGGAGAAAGCAGACATCCAGCTCCTCCAGCAGCAGCAAGCCCTGGGTTCCCCAGGCTGTTAGTTTTCAGGCTTCCCAGGAGAAAGAGGCTGCGTTTAGGGCAGAGAGTTAGGTGCCCAAAGCAGGGGCTGCAGACCCTAATGTAGGGAGCTATGACCTGCAGGATTTGCTGTGAGTGCTCTGTAGGTGAGCAGTGGATGGTGCTGCCAGAACCATTCCTTGCAATGACTCATGCTGTGGTTTGGCACCGACCAGCTTCAGGCAAGCCAAGCTTTTGGGGAAAAAAAAAAAAAAAAAAAAAAAAAAGAGGGAAATAATGCTCTGAGTTTTTCTGCATCTTTTTTTTTTTTTTCTCTCTCTCTTTTTTTTTTTCCCCAGGAAAGCAAGGTCCTGCAAACAAACTGTTGATTGAGCTCAGCCAGCTCACATTATCTGTGCTCAGAGCACGGCGCAGCGTGTGGCCCCCTCCAACGCCGCAGATTTGCTATCGTCCCTCGCCACCCGCGTAATCACTTCAGTCACGCCAGGCTCTGCCCCCGCTGCAATTTCACAGCCGCTTGGTCAGGGGGAAATCACGGCGATTCGGGCTTGTCTGCCAGCATTACAAGAGCACGCTGCCTTTTGGAGGAGCACCGATGTGCACAGAGAGGGGTGGGCATGGTGGGACCCTCATTGGGGCCAGAGATCCCGGTGGTGGAGCTCTTGAATGAACCTGGATGAGAAAAGGGTGCTGGACCTGGGCACTTGGGGGGGTAAGCAGACCCCCTTCCTTGCCAGAAGCCCCCCTGGACTGAGGAGGGCTGAGGACCGTGGGCTTCAAAGCCAGTCCCTGCCCCAGCTTTCCTCTGGACTGCTCCAAAAAGTCTCACAGTTGTTTTTCTATCACAGGTGTGCAAATGATGCTCTGCTCCCTGCCTTTGTGGGTGCTAAGTGCCTTAAATCCTCGCAGATCTCTGGCACTTCAGCAGTGGTGTAGGCACAGCCAAGCCCATATTCTGTCATACAGGTGGATGCTCCAGCACCTCGAATCTCAAAAGCATTTAGGGGCTTCCCTCCCAGCAAAATACAAAAGCTAACAATGCCAAAATACCCACCAGTCAGCGCCAGGACACGTGGCTAAATACCCGCACAGTCACAGCTCTGGCAGCTGTCAAGAGCTGGCGAGGAAAAGAGGAGGAAGGAAGCTCAATATTTCCATCCACAGCGTTATGGATCTGCTTTCCTCCCGCAGCATCGATTTCTTGTGAATAGCCACCGGGCTGTGCTGCTGGCGCGCTGGAGGTTTCCAGGTCCCTTCCCAGGGATGCTGCGGCTACCCCAGCAAAAAAAAAAACAACTCTGCGAGGGGCCGGGGCAGGACGTGGGATGGGATCGGGGGGGCTGCAGCTCACCTGTGCCCAGCAGCCCACCCCCCCCCACGGTGTCGCGCATCGCTCGGGCCGCTGTCCCCGCAAGCAGAGGTCCAAGTGCCACCTAGCGGCACGGGGACAGGCACACTGCCAGCCTTCCTCCGGTCCCCTCTGGGCGTCCTCCCCTCTCCCAGCACCCCGCGCCCTCCCTTCCCCACCCCGTGCGCCCTCCTCCTCTCCCCAGCCCAGTGTCCCTCCTTTTTCCCACTGCCATGTGTGTTTGCCATGCTGCGCATCCTCATTTTCCCCCCTGCTTTAGGGGTCACCTCCTCCTGGGGCTGTCACAACACAGGAGCAGGCTCTAAAAGCAGGGGACAGCAAAGACAGCAAACGACCTGCCTCATCTCAAGCTCACGAAGCAGGGAGATGGTTTTGCAAGGGGACCATCTGTCCCGCTTGGGCACCTGGGGGTGTCCATTGTCACCCCATGCTTCGCCGCTCGGAGATGTCCCCAAGGAAGGTCTTGCTGCCTCCATAGGGCCAGGGGTCCGGAGGGATCCCCCACCCCAGCAGGGGGCTGTTGGCCCACCAGCAGCTCCCCAGGGGTGCCTTTGGTGGGACCCCATCAGCGGTGAGAGCCACGAGGGGGCTCCAGGAGCCCATCTGAGCCGGATGCTGGGAGCTGAGCTCCCATCTCCTGGAAGCTGGGCTCCTCTCCAGCAGCCGGGGTGGAGGAGAGCAGGAGAGATGTTGCGGTGCTGTCTCGGAGCCAGGGCTTTTGCCTCTGTCATCATGCCGAGGAGCAGCGAGCATGCTGCAAGGGCACAATGTGGGACCTGAGCGAGGCTGTGGCACGGGCTGTGCTGCACTGACCCAGCAGGGACGCAAGCTCTTTGCCAGACTCTGGTGTTCAGTGTATGATCATTTACACCAGCTGTGGATTCATCACTACTCCTGCAGGGCCAGATTTATTCCTCACAACTGTTTTATCGCTGTCTTACTCCACGGAGTGCAGGGTGTTATTTCCAGGAGGTGAATCTGGCCCCAGCATTAAAGAACTGCCTTGGGTAATGCTGCTGAGCTCTCTCCTAGACAAGCATCGTGGGCACACAGAAGTAGCTCCAGGGACCATCTCCTTGAGGATGGAGGCAGATAAAGCAGGTCCAAGCCCATCTGCTGCTTTGTCACAGTTTAACTCAGCTGTCCCACCAGCACCTGGGGAAAAAGCACTTCTGGTTAAAGACTCTGCATGCCCACTCCTGTTACTCCGTGGCCAGGCCTCATAAAACACGTACACGAGTCCCTGGTGTGGCAGGGCTAAGACTGACATCCCTGGCATCACCGATAGCCATGACGGACCCTCCTCTTGGACAGGTGGGAGCAATCCCAGAGGAGGCATTGCAGGTGGAGCAGGTTCCCCACCTCCCCTTGCCATTCCCTCCCCACCCTGCAGCACAGGAATTGCATTGCTTTAGGGGCTGGCAATGACCTGGAGTGCCAAGCCAGGATGCTGGGTGGCACGGGCATATGGGGACAGACATCTCACAGCACGCAGAGCCTGGCTGGAGGTCAGCCAGCCCCGGAGCAGGGCCAGCTCCATGGCAGAACAGCAGCCACCCGTGCAAGGCCGGCATCCCAAGCACGCCAGTGGGAATTTGGTGGGAATTTGCTTCCTGGAGGCAGGGAGGTGAGCAGGCGGTGCTCATGGGAGGGGTGTTTGCAGCATATGAGCAAGCAGCACAGAGGGCTGCTGCTGGGGTCTGCGCTGATTTGCATCCTCCCCTGCCCTCCAGTGCTCCGGGTTCGGCGTGGATGCTTTAAACCCTGCTGTTCCCAGCAGCTCGGGCTGGATGTACATTGAACTTGCATTGCCACTGCACAGGTCACAGCCAGCCTCGCAGTGTAAACACAGACTTTGGCCCTCGGTGATCTGGCTTGAAAGAGGCATCAGCAGGCAAAGAAAGTGTCACTCGAGGCTTAGAGCTGCTCCTGAAGTGCAGGAGTTGTTCCAAAAAGCTATAGGAGGTTGTCATGGTGGAAAAATGAGTGCATGAAGGACCCACCCTGCAGAACAGGCAGGGAAAAAATAGATCACAATGTATTCAGACAAGAGCACACTTGCCTGCAAAAATAAAGCCCTGCGTTTGACACATTGCTGAGCTATTAATTAGTTTGATCAGCTTGCCTGGGTGTGTTAACATGAGCGAGAGCTGGTGTTTGTACAGTGATGAGCTGTTAAAACTTCCCAAACAGAGGCAGAAAAAATGGCAGAGTGAGATCTCCCCTTTGCCCAGAGCCTTCCTGCTATTATTCCACTGCTTTTCCACTCATATTTTTCTATTTTACCCGGCTGAGTCTCCTAGGTGCCATTTCTTCCCCGGCACAGAACCAGGGACCCATGGGAGCGAGAGAAGCGGTTTCAGAGCTGAAAGCCAAGGAGCTGTCAGCCCCCAGAGCACAAAGGCAAGGAATGGAAAAACCACCCCATTTTCCTCTCCCCAGACCTCTTCCCTCCCAGCTTCTGGGGGGCTGCACGTAGCCGAAGGGGCAGGCGAGTTACCATTGCCACTTTAATGGCAGAGGCTGGGGAGGGCTGGGAGGGCTGGGAGCTGCTGCTGGGGGAGCGGTGCCAGCACATCCCCGTCTCCCTGCCCCTTGTTTTTGTGCCTTTTAGCGCGCCGCAGCTGTACCCGTGCCTGCCAGGGGGTGTCTGCAGGGTGTACATTAACCAGCTCAAGCTGAAGTTGGTCACCAACTATGAAAGTTTTGCTCTTGATGTCTCCGAGCTTGGCGTTTCTGGACGAGGGGGCCACTTGCACCCTAAGGCAGCCCTAAGGAACGATTCGGGTTGTGCAGGCAGGAGGGCTTGGGGTTTGCTCGTTCCTGGGGCAGGGAAGGGAAACCAATGTCCCATGGCTCGGTGGGCAGCGTGCAGGTCCTCACCTCGCCAGGAGGGATTCAGGCTTCGGACCTGCAGCTTTGGCATCTGCAGCTCTCGCTCCCGAGTAGAGTCCACATCCGAAGCTGCTCTTTTGCCCTGAGACAAAATGCAGAGTCCAGCCAGCCCCAAGCCCTGCAGGAGGTTCCCAGCCGGCTCTCGCCTTTATCCCGACTGCCACCAGCGGAAAGTTTCGCAGGAACCAGACCGCAGCCCCAAGCCCAGCACAGCTCAGGGTGGAGAAGCTGAAATCGGGTCCTGAGCGCAGGTCCCAGCTGCAGCACATCCCCGCAGCTCTTCATTTCTGTGCAGTTTTTTTTTTTTCACACGTTCTTGCCTTCTGTTTTTGCTGGAGGCTCCCGTCCCTATTGAGAGGCAAATTTTAGCCATCTGGCAAAGCAGACTGTAGGATAAAAAAATGAGAGAGGGAGAAAGAAAAAAAAAAAAAAACACACAATGTGCATGGGCACACACACACAAAACTCTGGAGATTAGGGAAGACAAAAACTTCTCAGCGGTTGCTGGAGAGGAGAGAAGAGGAGAGGACCGGAGAGGAAAGGAGACGTGAGGAGAGGAGAGGAGAGGAGAGGAGAGGAGAGGAGAGGAGAGGAGAGGAGAGGAGAGGAGAGGAGAGGAGCGGAGAGGAGAGGAGAGGAAGAAGGAGAGAGCCTTCAGCGCAGGCAGGTCCGTGTGTGCGTGCGGGGATGTGGGGAACCGTTGCAGGCAGGGGAAGGCGTGACCTGCATGGAAAATGCCAGACAACTCCAGACACACACGCAGAGGCGCGCACACGCTCACAAATCTCCGGCCAGAGATAAGGCGGACAGCGGAGCGTGGGGAAGGAGGCGAAGCCGGCCCCCGCCGCCCAGCCAGCCGCCCTCCCCTGCCTCCCCAGCCCCTCGGGGAGCTCTCCCGGCAGAGACATGAGGTGAGTGCCTCCGGGACGAGGGGCGATGCGGCGGGGGAGAGCCGCGCACCGGCCCCGGGGGGCTCCGGGGGGCACCGGGGGGTGGTTGGGGGGCGGCGCCGGCTTCACTCCGGAGTGGGACCGGGACTCGCGGAGAGGAGCTGGATGCGGGGTGCGAGCCGGCGGCGCTGAAGGCCAGGCGAAGCGGAGGGGGTGATGCCCGTTTCCGCCAGCCCCCGAGCAGAAGAGAAACAGATTTTTTTCCCTTCGCACATTTTTGTGGTTTCAGACGAGCCGTCAGAAAAAGGCATGTTCAACCTCAGTCCGCTCGGATGAAAAGTCGGCCCAAGTTTGTCGGTGCCCCACGACTTTGCTTTGTACCCCGGGGGCCGGGGCGAGCGGTGGGACGAGACAGACGAGCTCCAGAAAACTACTGCCCTGGTTTTGAAAGAACGCAGACAGGTTAAAAATAATCCGCTTATATAGATTCAATTTCCTCATCAGCATACCTTAATCAAGCCCTGCTTCTGAAACCGTGTGTGCGTGCATGTGTGGGTAGTTCCAGCGACTGTAATATACACCTACAAGCCTCTGCCAGGCCTTAGTACCTATTTTAGAAAGCGGAAATTTTCTCTAATGGCTCTAATTTCCTGCATGTTTCTGTTCCTCTGTGTGCTGTAAAAAGACGGAGGTCTCTCCTCCGGCCGGGTCCCATGCAATGCCATGGGCGTTTGAGTTTGCACACCCAGCATGGGCAGGGGCTTGCTCACTCCTTGCACTGAGAACTGCTCTGCTGGCACTCGCCTTCCTGCTCGAATGGAGCTCCAGGCTGGTGTGCAGTCAGCTGGGCAGCTGCAGGGTGACCTGCAATCGCTGTCCTCTGTGCCCTCCTCGGGCACAAACAAGTTGGCAACTGGGACAAACTCTCTTGGATCAGATTTTTTAAATCTGAGTTTGATGACAAAAGGTCTCTGTGGATCTTAACTTCTGTGCCCTTCTTCATTTGGGGTGAGTGGTACCCTAAGAACTGAAGAGAACTGAAGAGGGAAAAGAGAAGAGAGAAGAGAAAAAGCAAAATGAAGAGAAGCGAAGGGAAAAGTAAAAGAGAAGCGAAGAGAAGAGTAAATGAGAAATGAAGTGAAGAGAATAGAAAAAAGAAAAGGAAGAGAAGAGAAGAGAAGAGAAGAGAAGAGAAGAGAAGAGAAGAGAAGAGAAGAGAAGAGAAGAGAAGAGAAGAGAAGAGAAGAGAAGAAGAAGAGAAGAGAAGAGAAGAGAAGAGAAGAGAAGAGAAGAGAAGAGAAGAGAAGAGAAGAGAGAGAAGAGAAGAGAAGAGGAAGAGAAGAGAGAAGAGAAGAGAAGAGAAGAGAAGAGAAGAGAAGAGAAGAGAAGAGGAGAGGAAGAGAAGAGAGAAGAGAAGAGAAGAGAAGAGAAGAGAAGAGAAGAGAAGAGAAGAGAAGAGAAGAGAAGAGAAGAGAAGAGAAAGAAGAGAAGAGAAGAGAAGAGAAGAGAAAGAGAAGAGAAGAGAAGGAGAAGAGAAAGAAGAGAAGAGAAGAGAAGAGAAGAGTGTGCTAGAGGGGAGCAATGTGCAGGTTCTGCTGCTGGGGCCCTGGTCCGTCCTCGCCCAGCTGCAAAGCAGCGTGCTTTTTGCTGAGAGTCGATGATCCCCGTTTGGCAGGGTGAAGCTAAGCAGGAGTAACAACACTAGTTATTGCCATGATGCTTTCATTAAACCGATTCAGAAAGCATCATTATTTTATTAAACATCCTGATGTTTACTCTTCTATTAAGCGAAGATTTGCCCATCAGCTGTTAGTCCAAAGACGTGTAGCTGGTGGCTGCAGCTGCCAGGAGTGAGAAGCATGGAGTTCCTGATGGTGCCTGGAGCTGCAGAGGTGCCTTCGGATCCCACGGGACACCTCCGTCACCCACCTTTCTAAGGGGTTTTCCCTCCTCAGAGCCATGTGCAGCTCCCACCCTCACCTCCATGTCCCTGCAGAGAGTTTGCTGCTGGTGGCATGGTGCCACAGCGCCTCTCCCAACCTGGCACACTGGTCTGTCTCAGCTGTGCAACCTTACACAAACTTGTAAGGGTTTGGGGGAAAAAAAATGCATTTTTTGGAAAACCAGACTGAGCCCTGACAGGCTTTGGGATGGCCAGAGTTTCATTCGGTTTCTCCGTGTGCTTTCCAGGTACCCCCTGGCCTGGTCCTTCTGTGCCTGGCTGCTCGGCGTGGCGGATGCCGTTGAGCTGACGGAGATGTTTGGGGAGATCCGCTCCCCAAACTTCCCCGATTCCTATCCCAGCGACTCGGAAGTGACGTGGAACATCTCCGTGCCCGAGGGATTTAAAATCAAGCTGTACTTCATGCATTTCGACTTGGAGTCATCCTACCTCTGTGAATACGACTACGTGAAGGTGAGCGGTGGTATCAGGGGACGCGTGAACGGGCAGGTGGGACATGCGTTTGGCCAGCGGGGAGAGGGCAGCGCTGGAAAAGCTGGGAACGAGGTATTTTTCCCCATTTATTGGGCACAGGAATTGTCAGTCCAGTGGACAACAGGAAGAGCACAATAAGCTGACAACATCCATTGCATCCATTGCAGTGGGTGGGACACCCAAATCAGAGCCCAGTCAAAAAGGACCAGATTTCTGAAACTACAACACTTAATTCTCATTGAATCCTGTGGGATTCACACACCTGCGTGCTGATGAAATCCCTGTGGCAAAACCCCCAGGCTGTGCTCCTCTGATGCCAGGCACGTGCAAGGAGGCCCCTGAGCTCAGCACCCTTGGCCAGGTCATGGCTGTGGGGACACCCAGCAGAACCAAAAATAAGGGTTAGACCTGAGCTTAAGGCTGCAAGCTGTGGTCTGCATGCAGAGCAGCCCTCCTACAAGCAACTGGGACAGACCCACAGGCTCCTTTGTGTTCACTACGAACCCATATCACAGCCCAGGTCCAACTTCTGGGGCCACTGCTGGCAAATACCCTCAGCACAAACAAGCTCTGGATGTTCCCAGAGAGCTGTCGTGAGCAAAACCACAAAAGATTTCATTCTGCCTCGTTGCTGGGCAGTAACCCATCAGAAATGGTGGTGGGCCGCATGCTGTTGTGCCGCAGAGCATCCTTGCCTCCTTGCAATTCTGTGTCTCCAAACAGGGTTCCCCACCTCCAGAACAACTGGGCTCTCCGTCTCTTTGAATTTGGTCAGTTTGGGTGCTTTCTGGCAGGCCAGGTGTAGCAAGCAGGTGCTTCCTACATTTCAGGGCTGAACATTCATCACCCATCACCCAGCACAAGCCTCACCCTTCCCCTCTGCATGGAGGCAGGTGGAGATTGCACCCAGGTCTGGAAGCACTCAGCCCCAGTGCTAGGTGCCAGCTACTCGCAATTATTGTTTTATTCTCGCCCTAAGAAGACAAAGCAAACATTTGAATTTTTTTTCCTCTTGGATCTGTTTGCTGCTTTAATTTCCCCTTTGTGCTGGCACTCATTTTGCTACTAACAGCTCTCATTGAGGTTTGATTAGTTCTTTCTGCTTCTCCTGGATCTTCTCCAAGCACAAGGGCCAGGGACATATATAGAGATATATTGCTCTAAGAACCCAATAAGCTCAAGGAGCAGATTTCTTGGAAACTTTCCCCATTCCAAGCTTTACCCCTCCTCCTGCCCTTCACCCCCTGCTCATTTTTCCTTTCTCATAAGGGCTCCCTGTTATTTGGCCACGGTGCCAAGTTGGCATCACAGCTTTCCCTGCTGCTGGATTTCCATAAGAAGGTGGCATTTTTCACAGGGATTTAGATCTCAGCTGTATAAATTTGCTCTGGGCTGTAGCTCAGCTCACAGAGCCTCTACCACAGAATTGCATTTGAAAAGTGCCGAAAACGCTCAGAAACGCCCGTCTGGGTGGATTACAGGTGATCCGTAAGCTGCTCCGCTGGGTAGACATGCAATTTTGTTGCTACTAAGGCATCGGCTTGGAACATGTAAGGAGAGCAGCAGATGAATAGAAGACCATTTTCCTCCTTGGGAAAACCCAACACGTATAGATGTGTCTGTAATACTCTGCCAGCCCCACTAAAGAGGCTCATCGTGGCTCAGAAAGCCAGAGGTGCCACCTCTCTGTTTGGTACCATCTCCATCATCTTCACTGCCGTAAGACAAAGGTCAAACACAGGGGCTAAACAGCCCCGGTGCAAGGTGGAGACCCAGCTGGGGTCAGGCAGAAAGCCACCGTGCCGTGGTTTTTGCCTCCCTCACCTCCTCGGATGCCCATGTGCCCCAGCTCGAGCAGTGCAGAAAGTCATCCCCAGCAGCAAGCTCGGGGCCTGCTGAGCTGCGAGCACACGCAGGTCTCTGCCTTCGGGGTGGTCTTCGGAAGGGAACAGTTTCCAGAGCCCTGAAACAATGGCTAATTAAAACAATAGCTGTTGATTTATATATATCCACATGCATGCGCTTGCGTGTGTATATATATAAAACGAACGTGGCTCCTAGGGAAACGTGGCCAGCGGGATTGTTTGTGCAAATGGGGATGGGACGGGTGGCATTTCAGTAAGGAGGTAAGAGAGGAGGAGCAGGCAGCCCCGAGCAAGTAGGAAACACCAGCCTGCGTGCTCCTCCCCAGGCTCAGCAAGCATCCAGTGCTTCTGGACACAGGTCTCCAGCAACCCTAGGACAGAAGCAGGGAGATGGGAGGTGCAAGGTCCTTGCCCCAAATGGGACAGGTGCCTTCTCTTGAATCAGGGGAACCAAGTGGAGCTTCCAGGGGTGTGAGTTAAAACCTCAGCATGATTTTGCAGGGTTTCTTGGGAAGGAGCTTTCTGCTAAGTCTGGGAAACCTCCACTGGGGAGAGGATGCACGCATGTGGGGAAGACTCAGCTGCAGGCTCTTGCTCCCGGCTGTCCCATCCCTGCCTCGTTTCCAACAGCAAGCAGCACAGCATCAGGCATTTCACACAAAACCCCGCTAATCTGGGTGTTGCCTCCTTCCATGCACTCCGGCTGCAAGGCGGCTCCGCAGGGGCCGTTTCATGCCCTTCCCTGCCTCTGAGCCTCTCTTCCCCATGTCATGTTCCCAGTGTCTTCAGCCCGGCACTGCGATTTCTCGGCCTAATGAGCCATTTATATATATTACAAGTGGTATGCTTTGCCCTCGTCAGTCCAATTAGTGCATTCCTGGAGGGCTGGCGGCCGCGTTTCCGTGTTGCCGGCTCCGTACTCCTTTCCGATGGCAGGCACTGAGCCGCCCGGCCAAATTCCCCGCGGTGCTGGGGGGGCTTTGTTAACCCAGCCGCTGCAGGAGGCATCACCGGGACATCGCTGCTCCAGCGGCCAAAGCTGGGGCTGTCTCCTTTCTGTGTGCCCTGGGCACAGCCTGCATCGCCACGTGCGTTGTGACAGCCTCTGAGTCCCAGCCCCAGCCAAAAATCACAGGGACAGAGCCACAGCCAGGGCAGGGACCCCCCTCCATCCATAGGGGCAGGCATCGTAACAAGGAGAGCAGAGGCAAAAGCAGACAGCAAAGCTGGCAGGAGGCAGTGGCACGGGTAAATTTAAGGCACAAGAGTGTCGCTATGTTTTATTTTTCAAAGCAGGCTTCTTTCAGCGTATTTTTATAGGGAATTTCTCCTCGGCAATTGATATTTCCCTCAGGGACACATCTTCTCTAGTGAAAACGTCGACATCATGACCCGAGAGGGAGAAACTCCAAACAAACAACCAGGATTTAATTACCAGCCTGCTCGCTGGATGTAAATGATCTACGAAGAAGTATACAGTCCTCAGCAGAAGCAGCAAATATTAACCAGGGAGGATGACCTCTCTGTTTAGTTTACAGCCGGAGGGCTGTCTCTGCTCCCTGCGTCCCGGGGCATGGGACCCGTCACAGATAAGGGGCTGCCGATACCTTCGGCGAGGCCCCACGGCGAGAGCATCCTCTGGCAGGGGCACGGTCACGGGGGACGTTTCCCCGTGCATCCCCACAGAGGTGACGGCAGCACCGGCCCCGCACCGAGGAGCCGACTGGAAAACACCGCTTCCGACAGCTTTACTCCCCAAAAAAGCGGTTTCTGCAGAAAACGCAGTGCTCATGCTGCTGCAGCCGGGGCTTCAGGGGAACAAGCCCGCTTTTCGCAGCAGCCAAAGAGCCAGGCTTGTTCGCTTTTTGGAGATGGTGCTCCCGTTTTTCAGCCTGAAATGATGTTTTGTTTCAAAACACCCTTTATTTTGGATTTTTAAACGATTCTAAAGCACCACAGTATATTTCAAAGCGATTGAAACCAGATGGACCCCAAATTACTTGTTTTCCTTTTTTTTTCAGAACTCTGTTTCACAAAAAAAAGAATGAAATTCAATTGGGTTTTTGTCCCAATGCGGGACGCATGCTTTTTCTCCAAATTCTCAAAATCTATCGTCAGAAAGTCTCTCTTTTCTGGCCAGCTCTTGCTCATATGAGAGGATGGAAAATATCTGGAGGCAATGTCAAGGCATGCTGAGCTGCCATTTCCATGTTGTCTTTCCCTGGTGTAAGCGAGTTTCCTCCTGCATGCTCAGCCCTGGGAAATTTCCTTTTCTCCCCGCACCCTCCCCAGCTGGCACATCCCGAGGGTCTCGGGGAGCCACGGTGGCAGCCGCAGGAGGGTCCCACCTCACCGAGGCCATGCGAGCTGGGGGTGGCATCACAGCACCCATGGGTCCCCAAGCTGTGTGCTTTGTTATGGCCTTAATAACATGTTCTTGGTGTGAGCAAGGAGGGCTGGCGTGGTGCAGAATTGCTCGTGTTCCTCCCCTGGGTGTTATTCATATTCATAATATGACAGGGTGCTGGGAATGAGGACAGGGACCAGGGGTGGGACTGCAGGGGAAGGAGATGGGGTTGGTGCTGAAATGGTCTTGGGGAAAGGACGAGGGAAAAGGAAGGGATGGGGCTTCCAGGGAACACAGGAGGGTTTTTCACAGGGATTGCAGTGCTTCCAGGCATGGGCAAGTCTGTGCTGTAAAGGCTGCACAGAGAGGCTAGTGAGCATGCTGAAATGACAGCAGGGCATGATGGCCCCTCCATCCCCTCCTGCAGCCCCCGGGTGCCACCCTCTCCCCATCCAGGATGACTTCAGAGGGCTGCCATGGGCAGAGCGGGTGGGACACCTCGTCTCCCCTCGCAGAAACCCTTTAACAGCTTTACTGCAATGACAGCATCCCAGAAAGCCAGAGCGAGCCCAGCCTGACCTCCTGCAGGGAGGCACTGGAGGCTCTCCAGGGCTTCAGACACCCACAGCACCGTGCAGAGTACATTGAGGGGTGGCCAAGCACCGGGGAGCACCCCAAGGACACGTCAGCCCGTGTGATTTGCATAAGCCAAGCGCTCACCCAGCCTTTCTGCTACAGATTGAAGCAGAAGACCAGGAGCTGGCAACCTTCTGCGGCAGGGAGACGACAGACACCGAGCAGGCCCCTGGCCAGCAAGTCATCCTGTCCCCCGGCCCCTACATGGGGCTGACTTTCAGGTCCGACTTCTCCAACGAGGAGCGCTTCACTGGCTTCGACGCCCATTACACGGCCGTGGGTAAGCAGCACACAGCCTTGGGACCCACTGGACGCGGGGGGCTGCAGCGTGTGACCCCCCTCTCCTTGCTGTCTCCCCACCATCCCACCTAGACGTGGATGAGTGCCTGGAGAAAAGCGACGAGGAGCTGGCGTGCGACCACTACTGCCACAACTACATCGGCGGGTACTACTGCTCCTGCAGGTTTGGCTACATCCTCCACTCCGACAACAGGACCTGCAAAGGTACTGGCCGGGCACAGCAGGGCCGTGGGGATGGTCATGCAGAGCAGGCCCTGAGCAGGCAACAGACCTACTAAATACGGGCAAAACTGCCCTCTCCTGCTGCCAGGAGGGATGAGGTGCCTCCTCCCCTGCAAGCCACTAGCCTGGGACAGGAGAGTGCCCAAGGCCTGCAGTCATCTCATGAGGAATGAGATGTGGTTTCTACCTCAGCTAAACTCTAGAGACCTCCTCAAGTAGGAGAAATGAGATGTTTTAGTCTCTGCTCTGAGTATGCCTGATGAAGGTGAGATGGGTTTGGCTCTCAGCCCAGGACCTTCCACATCACGGGCATATTTGGAGCTTGTCTTGCGAGGTTCTCCTTGCATGGACCCACATTCAAGGCCACGGACCCCATCCCACAAAGGGGCTGAGCAGGCAGGGAGACGGGTGCAAGCAGGAGCAGGGGCTGGGACAAAGGGGTGCTGAGAGCTGGGTGCCCATCGGCACCCCTTATCCTGAGCGTGGCCGGGGCTGGGGGTGGCTGACGGGGCGCTGATCCGTCCTGGCTGTGTTTCAGTGGAGTGCAGCGACAACCTCTACACCCAGAGGAGCGGGGTGGTCACCAGCGCTGACTTCCCCAGCCCCTACCCCAAGAGCTCGGACTGCCTGTACCGCATCGAGCTGGAGGAGGGCTTCTTCATCACCCTGAGCTTCGAGGACAGCTTCGACGTGGAAGACCACCCCGAGGTGACCTGTCCCTATGACTACATCAAGGTGAGCTCCCTCTGCCCCACTATCCTGTCGTACACCAGGGGTCCCAATGATGGGGCCAGAATTACCCCAGTCTAAATGGGGATGGTGAAGCCAGCAGGAGCCCCATGATATTTGAACCTCCTACCACATCTGATGGTGGCCCTCTTTCTGGCCCTGGGCCCAGGACCAGTTCACATCACCCCACCACAAGGTGGTGAAGCGTCCCTGTCCATCATCCTCAGGGTGAGGAGATCCCCAGGGATCCACACCCCCTCAAGCCACCTCTTTCCCTTGGTAGATCAAAGCTGGCCCCAGGGAGTTTGGCCCTTTCTGTGGAGAGAAGTCCCCAGGACGCATCGAAACCCAAACCAACAGCGTGCAGATCCTCTTCCACAGCGATAACTCGGGGGAGAACAGGGGCTGGAAGCTGTCGTACACAGCAATCGGTAACTCCTGCTGCTTTCCTCTGTTGGCTGGGCTTGGGAAATGGGAAGGAAGGGCTTTATACACTCTGCAGGTGGAGACCTGGAGTTCGGTGGCCCATGAGCCTGTTCCTGAGCCGTGCTGGTGTAGGTTGATGGCAAGGGCAGAGCAGGATGCTCAGACCTGACCAAGGGGGATGGACGGTAGTGCTGGGACTCTCCACTTGCTCCACTTACTCAGCTAAGTGTTGTTTTGCTCTGCTTGCTCTTTATTCAAAGGAAACCCATGCCCATTGGTGCAGCCACCCATCAATGGGAAAATCGAGCCTTCCCAAGCCAAGTACACTTTCAAAGACCAGGTTGTCATCAGCTGCAACACCGGCTACAAAGTACTGAAGGTACGGGGTGACGCTGGGAGGAACCCTTCCTCCCAAAGCCATCACATCTCTGCTTGGGAGAGCAAACATGACCCACACCCCCTGGGCCTCCTCCCCAGGGCCTAGGGCACAGCCTCCTCTAGCAATTTTTAGCTAGAAAAGTCCTCTTCCAGGGAGGTCTGGTTATATCTTTATTAAACTGCCAAGAATTTGGCTTTTTATAGGCTCGTGCATTGATGGTGTTGTGGTTTTTGTTTTGTTTTGTTCTGTTTTTCTGCACAGGATAACCTAGAGAGTGAATCCTTCCAGATCGAGTGCCTGAAGGACGGGACATGGAGTAACAAGATCCCCGTTTGCAAAAGTAAGGAAACCCCACACACACCCTGTCAATGTCCTTTTCCTGCTGAAATTTCATGCTGGATAGAGCTGCCCTGCCAGAGCGGAGCTCCTTACTCAGACCCAGCCAGAGAGACTACGTAATTCTGCAACACTCTCTTGGCTCTTTCTTGGGTAGCATAACAGGGCTTGGTCCAAATGCCACAAGCAGGAGGTTTGTGCTTTCCCTTAGATTACTCATAAGTTGATTTGTGACCAGCTCTGCTGCCTCCCTGTCAAAGAAAGAGCAACCCTGGCTCTTGGGAGCTGGGTGAGCAGTAGCACTGCGATGGCTCTGCTGCCACGTGAAGGATGGCAAATTTGGGGCTGAATCCTGCTCTCGATGTGAGAGCAAGGGCTTCATGAGATGGGAAGACTCCCTGCTGTCTAGAAAACACCTACAAGCTTCCACAAAGCTTGTTTGACCGCAAAACCTGGGCATGGATCACATCAGACTTACCTCTGTGGTGATGCACCTTCATGAATGGCTACTGCTGGAGGGAGGGAGGTGGCTGGTCCCGTGTGAGTGAGGTGGGATTGTTTGAGCTGTTAGATAAATCTGACACAATTTGGGATAATCTGGTTCCTGGTCCAAATTTCCTTCCAAATGGAGGCTGCTAAGGTCATGGGCTTTAGAGAGGTGCCAGGTTCTAGCTGGGCAGTGCACAGCTAAGAGAAAGGGGACACAAAAGTTGCCCAGATACTTACAAACCTCAAAAAGAGAGAAAAGAAGGAAAAGAAAGGAGATTCCATTTGCATCAGCTCTTCTTTTGTCTAACCCAGCTCCTCTCTCAGCTCAGGCCCGGAGCTGAGCTTCTCATGTACCTGATAACACCTCTTTCCTTTCCCCAAACACTCACCAGTGCCCTTCAGCCCCAGAAGGCACTCACTGCTACTCAGCCTGCTGTAAGGCTGGCCCAGAGAGGAGAAAAGCAACAAACACTCTCAGGGAAGGTCCCAAGACCTTCCAGGACAGGCAAGATGAGATGCTCTCAAGGGGTGTGGCACCCAGGTGCTCCCCTTCTGGGCATATCCTTTTTATTTTAATGATGTCATGGATTTTACCTTAGGAGTGTGTTTTTGGAGTTTTAGATCACGTTTGCTCATTCAAAATGAAAAATGAGAGGTTGTCAGACATGCTAAATAGATTCATATCTGAAAGGGCTTCTTACAAAGTATGGGATCAGTGACGTCTCTGCCCCACCAAAGAACTACCCCTCTCACCACCAGCTTCCCATTGGTTTTATCCAGCTTGGAGAGAGATCAGATAAACACTGGCATTGCCTAGAAAAAAAAAGAAAAAAAAAAGTAGATATTTTTAACCCCCAAAGCATTAATTTTTGGAGAACATTGAAATGATTACCTGCACTATTCCGTTTGGGCTGGAACTAGTCCCTTCTTGTGTGAGATAAATCACTATGCTAAATTTCTGTGGCTTTCTTGGAAAGCCAAGAAGCCCCTAAATGGGCAGTCCAGGCCTTCAGACTGCCGTGCCTCCCACCTCCCCTGTATGTCTGGGAGAGGCAAAAATGGTTTGAAAAGAAAAGCAAAAAAATAGAAACCTTCCCCAGCCAAGGTGGATAACATCCAGCTCTGCAGCCTCGCCAGCTTCTCCCAGCCACTGTCCCCAGATCGCCCTGGATGAGCCAAGCGGGTCCCCATCAGGGTTCCCATCAGGGTCCCCATGGCTCCCGGTGCTCATTACAGATCTCTGGTGTTTTGGGGGCTGGGTTTCCTGCATGCCTCTCTCTGCTCGGCTACTAATTGAGCTTTCTCTCTCTGCTCTCCTCCTTCCCCTCTGCCTTCGGTGCAGCTGCAGACAGAGCCGACAACCAGACAGACAGAAGAGCCGGCTCGGAGCAAGTGGCTGCGTGAGGCTGGCGCCGGCCGCGCCGCCGAGATGGGCAGCCTGCCTCCGTGCCCCTCTCTGCTCTGTCCCGCACCCAGGGCAGCTCCCCTTTGCCTCTGGCTGCCAACTCCATCTCCGCGGCTTGTCTAACCGGCATGGCGCTCCTAACCCCCTGCGCACGGTGCTTTCTTAACTCCGTCTCCAGAAGGGAAATTCGGAGCCGAGCTCCCCTGTCCGTCCGTCGCCCCCTGGGAAGGTCCCTGCCTGTCCCCGGGCTGCCGCCAGCTCCTGGCGCATCCTCCGCACCCCTCCGGACGCCCCGGCCGTGCTCTGCTCCCCTCCAAGCTGGCGGTTGCGCAAGGAGCGTCGGCCCCGCACATGGTTTGTTTGTTTGGATTTAACCTCCCGCTGCCC
This sequence comes from Cygnus olor, assembly GCF_009769625.2. Lineage (NCBI taxonomy): Eukaryota > Metazoa > Chordata > Aves > Anseriformes > Anatidae > Cygnus > Cygnus olor. Next base: position 16,098,938 of record NC_049177.1, read on the forward strand.
TTCCTCCCTGGCCCAGCGTCGCAAATAAGAAACACTCCTTCCTCTCCTCTCTCCGAGCATCCTTTCAGCTCCCCCGCCCCGGGTGAGGGAGGATGGGGTGGCATCAGCAGCCTTCTCCTGACCGCCCTTGGGAGGATGCGTGCGGGACCAAGCCCTGGCACTGGTACGGGGAATGCTGCTCTGTGTACCCTTGGTCTCCGCTGCTGGCCCTGCGGAGGTGAGGATGGGCTGGTCTTGGGATGGTCACAGCCAAAAGAGGCCAGAGCCCGGTGTCTGGCCTCATCTGTGTCCCCAAGAGCCCAGGACGTGCACCCAGGGCTCCTTGAGGTGTCAGGGGCTGCACTGGGAGGGTGCTGGGAGGGGGACCAGAGGCTGGGAGAGGAGGAGGAGAGTGCTGGGGAGCTCTGCATGGCTCTGCTCTTAGGAAGATGGAAATGCTAAACAGCCCCTCTCCCAAGGCAAAAGTCTGGAAGAGCTCAAGGCACAAACTCCCTTCCCTCTCCCTTTGGGCAGGACCCGGGACAGCAGTGGGGCAGCACCTCTGTGCAGGAACCCATTCTCCAGGCATCAGGGCTGCCCTCAACACGCGGGACACGCAGGGAGGGAACAGGTTGTGCGGGCTGGGGGGCACAGCCCTGCAGCCATAAATAGCCCCAGAGCAGACGTGCCAGCCACATCGATCCCCCAACACCCATTCCCCTCCTACTGCAAGCCCCAGCATCACCCAGCACCTTATACAGGTCTTACAGGTGCTGGTACCATGGCACAAAACCACTGTGCTCCTAAGCATGGTGGAAAGACAGCAGGAAAGCTCGGGGACCCTGGGGCTGGTGACAGAGTCTGTGTCCCCTGCTCTGCCCCTTTGTGAAGCACAGGCACCCCGAGCCTCCTCCAGCCTGGCTGCACCCATCCTACCGCCCGCTGTTCCTGCCAAACCGCAGCAGGGCAGAGGGGACCCTGGTGGACAGTGAGCCACAGCATTTTGCCATAAACCAGGCTTTTTTCACCCGAGTGGGTGGCTAACCCTGAGCATCAGTACATGTCCCTGGTGCCAACATTGCTTCTAGTGATTTTTTTCTTCGTTAGCCTGGATCACCATGGTAAGGCTCCTGACTATGCTGCCTGCCCTGATAGCCCCCTCCCCATCCTCAAGCACCCAGACCCATGGAGCTCACGTGCCCCTGTTCCACTGGACCTGCTTTCTGCAAAGTCACCCATCCTCTCAGCTTCAAAGTGGCAGAGCCCAGCTCCACAGAGCTGCATTTCCCAGGCAGGATGAGTCCCTGGGTGGGTGGCACAAGCCCGGTCCATAGGAGAAGAGGCTGGGCAGGGCATGGTGAGGGGTATGGGGGAGAAGAGGGACCACAGACAGACCATGGGAAAGGGCAATGGCACCCTGGAGGTTGGAGCAGGTAGGTTTTTCCCTACAGCTGCTGGTCTCCCCCTGCCTGCAGAGCAGCCAAGCCATGCTCTCCGTGTCCTTCATCCCTGGTTGTCACAGGAGAGCCAGGACCTAGGGGTGCTCAGCCTGCGCTGTAAATGCCTATCGGCAAAGCTTGCTGAGCAGGTCCAGAGCAGGAGGGATGGGGCTGTGCTACCGACAAAGCCTGGTGCGTGCAGGAGGTGCCTGGTGAACCACTGCCTGCTTTTTCCTGCCCATTCATAAGGGGTGCAAAGACAAACTGCGGGAGCATGTCCTGACAGGTCCTGCCCACCTGTGCACATCCTTTCCCCTCTCAAAGGTACAGCAGATCGCGTCCTAAACACATAGCTCGGGACATCCTAGGAGGGATGGGAGCCGAGCCAAGGAGCCTCCAGAGCCGTGCCAGGCTGTGCTCCTTGCATTGCCCTAAAGAAGCGAGGTATGAGGCTATAGGAGCCTCACCCTGCCCTGCAGGACCACCACTCATGCTGAAACCCAGCACTGCCTGCATGGGGCTGGGCACCCTGAACATATCACAGGGCTCAATCCCGATTCTGTGTTGGCTTTCAGTTGCTGACTGCAAAGAGCCACCGGAGCTGGAGCATGGCTTTGTCACCTTCTCCTCCAGGAACAACCTCACCACCTACCGTGCGGCCATCCAGTACCACTGCCAGCACCCCTACTACCACATGGCCCCCAACACCACTGGTGAGCGGGGGGACCGGGTCCCCATGGTGCGGGTGGGCACGTGGGGGGAGCCAGGGATGGCCACAATGGGGTCTCCGTGCTGGGGAGAGCACCAGGTCCAGCAGCCCTAGGAAGGGCTCCTGAAGGCTCCCTTTCCCAAAAACCCAGCAGAACCAAAACCCTGCAGAGAGCAGTGGGATCATGGCAGACAGACCTTCACGCTTATCCACCAGCAGAGACACCACAAGGGGTTTTCACAAAACACCACAGGTCTCTGCACCCTTTGGACATGGCTCTGGGCGGCAGCCAGGGTGCACATATGTCCCAGCCCTCCTTCCTCCTCCTCCCTCAGTATGGAAAGCCAAAGAATTTCCTCACATTCCTGCCTCCCTGCTCATAGCCCTGTGCATCTGGTCCCTGCATCCAGCACTCGTTAGTGTAATGGGCAGCAGCAGCACTAATGGGGTGGCAGCTCAGAGGGCTTAAAAAGGAGATCGCATCCTGGAAAAGGGTTCAGAGGGTCCTGGTGGCAGGGCAGCATCTCTGTGTCCCCACGCTGAGGCCACAGCCCAGCTAACACGCTGCTCTCTTCCAGCCACCTACACGTGCGATGCATCAGGGGTGTGGAGGAGCGAGGAGCTGGGCACGGCGCTGCCGTCCTGCCAACCAGGTACTGGTGGGGATGGGTACCATGGTGAGGGGTGCGGGGATGTGCAGGGAGGGGCTGCCTGCCTGACCTCACCTGCTGCTCCCAGGCAGGGACCCTCTCCTTGGTGACAGAGCTATGTGCTGTATGTGTCCACTGCTGCAATGTATGGCAGAGAGGGCAGTGGGGATGGGGATCAGGAAGGCAGCAGCCTCAGCAATATGGGCACGTTCGGCCCCCAGCATCGCTGGAGCTGGCTCCAGCCAAGGGCAGAGCACGACCTGCCCAGTGGCGCCGGCTCCCGGCTCCCATTAGCAGTGTGTCCCCATGCAGGAGCAATTAGCACGTCTCCGAGCCTTGCAGAAAAAAACAGCCCTTTCGCAGGGCCAAAAGTCCCAAGCCTTTGAGCAGTGGCAGAAACGTTTGCAGCCAGCAAGTTTCCAGGCCAGGCGCCCGCTCGGGATTAAACAAAAGTCCCTGGGACGTGGGCTGGCCACAGCCGGCTGCAGACAGGGCTGGCAGCAGCCCTGGGTGCAGGCTGCGGTCGGATGTGCGGGGACGGCTCTCTGGAGCGGTGCAGGGACACAGCGGCAGGGCTCAGCCCCACAGCAGGTCTTGCTGGGTGTCTGCTCTCCAGAGACCGGGGCTGCGGCTGCTCTTGTTTCGGCAGCTGCTCCCTGCATCCCTCCTTGATGTTTCAGCCTGAAATAATTTGTGCCGGGAGCATACGGGGACATTTTTCGGGGCCTTAGCTGCCTTCATGGGCCATTTCCAGACCTCCTGATTAGTGACAGAAGTCAAGGAGGCTTCAGGAAAATGGAAAATCCCAGGGAGAGGGTGACGCTCTCCTGAGATTGGGATCTGCAGGCAGCAGCTGGCCAGCTGCTCTTCAGATCTTCCCTCGTGTCTCACGCTACCTCCCCATCAATAGAAACTCCTCTTCCAGGCCACGCCGCGCCTGCCTCTGCCATTAGTGGGAGCATTTGCAGCCTTGTCAGCGTTTTTGATATGTAATTTAATAGAATAAATATTTGGCTGGATGCGCTTCCTCTAAAATCATCTCCCTGGGATGGCTGTCAGCTTCGGTGCAGCAGAACAGCTGGGCTGGGCTGGGAGGCAGGAGCTCTTAGCCCGAGCACGTTTTCTGTTCCCTGCAGCACTGGGAAAGGCAGGGGAGTGAAGCGCAGGCAGATGCTCCCCACACACTCTGAAGTCGCAGTTTTCCTAGCAGCAGCCACAGCAAATCCACATTAGCAGCTCCCGGTGCTCCTGCCCCAGCTCTCAGCTCTGATCCCATCACCTTGGGACCCTCTTTCTGGGAGGCTCAGCATCCTCCCCTCCCAACATGGGGGCATGGGGCAGAGTCACGGCAAGCCCAAATCAGCTCCCACAGCCTCCCAGTATCATCAGCACCCCTGAGCATTAACCAGCCTGGGACTCCCCTCCCTGGCACTGCCACAGGCACAAGCCAGCTCCAAGAGCACCACATTTGTCCCAAGGAATAGGTTCCCCAAGGGCACCTTGGTTCTCAGTGCCACCTTCAGCTGCTGAATTCCTCACGGTGGGTCACAGCATGTGGATAAAGCACCTGGAGGCAAACCAGGCAGCACATCAGGGCCTCTCAGACATAATTCTGGGTCTGTTGGAGCTGAGCAGAGGGAAGCTGGTTTGGCTGCCAGAACTGCGGTGAAGACTTGGGATGCAGGAGTAAAGCCCGCGGTGCTAGGCAACATCCCGTGGCCAAGCCTCCTCCGGCCACAGCTCCGCCGGGAGGGTGAATGCCATGGCCGTGACACCACAGGCCTCGTGATGGGTCTCAGGGCGAGGGGTGAGGCTGGGCTGATGTAAGGCTCCAGTCCTCCTGGTGGCGTTCCCCTGGCACATGCTGAGCAGGAGCCCAGGCGGCTGGACAGCTGGGGAAGGGCTGAGTGAGCTCGCGGGGCAGCGTGAGGCTGCAGGATTACTCACTTGGCCTTTCTGCTTCTGAAGTGGTGAGGGTCCAGCCAAACCACTCCAGAAACTGAACTGCAAAGTGAGGAATTGCGAAGTGCAGGCTGGCCCACCAGACAGCTCTCTCTCCCACCTACCAGCACAACTGTACAACAACCTGTCATGTTGCAGCCCTGTTTTACCGCAATCCAGGCCTAGCAGAAATCCTAGCATCCACCAAGTCTTTGACACAGCAGAGTTCTCCTTCTACCTCCTCTTCTGTAAGGAGTCTGGTAACACCATGGTCCACATCTGGAGCACAAATCACACAGGTGTAAACCAAGACTGAGATCTGATCCTACTCAGAAAGCTTGAAGTCCCACCCTGGCTCCCCCTTTGCTAGCTCTGCCTGCCTTCAGTGGCAAGAGATCTGGTACAGATTTGGGGTAGTTATCACTGGGTAAAAGCCTCCTCCACATCCCCATGGTCTGCTATGAACTGTTCCCATGGTCCATTCTCACTCTCAGCAGACAACAGACCATTCTTTCCACCAGCTAAGACCACTCTTTCCACCCACTATTTGCAGGGCAAGTCCTCCAGCCCCTCTGGAGTAGAGGTCTGGCACATACCACCCATTTGCACAAGCCCACATTTTTCATCAAAGGCTTTTCACCTCCCATCATGACGGGGCCACACATACTGCAGCCCTGCCCTGACAGGCACTAAGAGCTTGACCTTTCCGAAACTTAGCAGATACTTTTTGGGACACGGACCCACCCAAATGGTAGCCAGAACTGTACCTAGAGAGACCATGGCCTCATGGCCAAGAGCATTCACCTTCTGTTTTCACAGCCTACAGCAAGGGTGGGAAAGGAGAAGGCAGCCAGGAGGCTGCTTTTTGGAGTAAACTTGCTGGGACAACCTGGGCCTTGACTGCCCATGGCTGAACCCATGCTGGAGTCCTGCAGAGCTGGGACAGCAGCCAGAGGGAGCTCCTGGCTCTGAAGATGCCTCCTTCACTGCCCCAGCACCCGGCCTAGCGGCCAAGCTTGGTCTCAGTCCTGTCTCGTTGCCAGCTGAAGGATGGCCTGTTCTGGACAGGCTGCCATAGCCATAGGAGCCATGCAGCCATGCTTCAAGGTGCTTGGGGAGATGCAGAGGGAGATTGGACCCTCTTACCCCCCCGAGAAGGTATTGCAGGTCCCAAAAGTGCAATGATGGATGGCACTGAGCAAGGTGCATTCATCATTGCAGGTAGATTATGCCACAGGCCTAGCGGAGAGCTCCTGGGGGAGCTGCCTAGAACCCTCCCTTGGGTCTCCCAGGGTGCCATGTGGGAGCAGATGACAGGATTGGGTCCCCCCCCTCACCTGGGGAAAGGGGGCCCAAATCCTGGAAAGCAACAGATTATACCGTGCCATAGACAAGACACTTCTCTAATCTATGCCTCATTGACCACAGCCACGAAAAGCATAGACAGAGGGCTTGGTATAGTTACTTTTAACTCTGGGAGAGCAGCTCCCTATTGTCCTGGACCCATGAGCAAAGGAAGATGCTCTGTGCTCCAAAAGTGTTGCTGAAATAGCTCAGGCCAACAGAGAGAAATAGCTTCATAAGGGCTGAACAGGGTCTGCAGGGGTCACCCCACCATCCTCATGGTTATGAAGATAACCAGCCACGTGGCATAATCTACAGGGAAGTCCCTTTTCATTTGTTCCCCAGATAAGTGCTGGGAGTAACAGCGCTGTCCGTTTTGTCCCCAGTGTGCGGTCGGCCAGCTCGTGCTCTGCCCGGGATCATCAAGCGCATCATCGGTGGGCGCAACGCAGAGCCCGGCTTCTTCCCCTGGCAGGCCCTGATTGTGGTGGAGGACATGTCCCGGGTGCCCAACGACAAGTGGTTTGGCAGCGGGGCCCTGCTCTCGGACTCCTGGGTGCTGACAGCCGCCCACGTGCTCCGCTCCCAGCGGCGAGACAAGACGGTCATCCCCGTTTCAAAGGAGCACGTCACTGTCTACCTGGCCCTTCACGACGTAAGGAACAAGATGGAGGCCGTCAACCGGACGGTGGAGAGGATCATACTCCACGAGGAGTTTGACATCCAGAACTACAACCACGACATCGCTCTGGTCAAGCTAAAGGAGAAGGTGACCATGGGGAACTACGTCATGCCCGTCTGCTTGCCCCAGTTCGAGCACGAGCTGGAGGGACCTCACCCCAACACACTGGGGCTGGTGGCTGGCTGGGGGATCTCCAACCCCAACATCACTGTGGACGAGATCATCAGCTCGGGTATGAGGACGCTGTCCGACATCCTGCAGTACGTCAAGCTCCCGGTGGTGCTGCATGCGGAGTGCAAGACCAGCTACGAGTCCCGGTCAGGGAACTACAGCGTGACCGAGAACATGTTCTGCGCCGGCTACTACGAAGGTGGGAAGGACACTTGCTTGGGAGACAGCGGGGGAGCCTTCGTCATTCAGGACCCGGGAACCCGGAGGTGGGTGGCCCAAGGGCTGGTCTCATGGGGTGGCCCAGAGGAGTGTGGCAGCAAGCAAGTGTATGGGGTGTACACCAAAGTCTCCAACTACGTGGACTGGGTGGAGAAGAAAACAGGCTCCTCAGAGAGGTGGACATTTCTGGACCCTGAGCTGGAGAGATGAGTGACTAAGCACTGCCTGCTGCCGCAGCTTCCTTTCTTCTTGTTGTTTTTTAATATGCTCCAGACTCTGGTCTTTCGCAAGCAGTAGCCACGATGCTCAGCCGCGCTTCGGGCCTTTGCCAGCCCTCCACGTCATCCGTTTCGCTTGGTCCCACATCCCTTTGCTTGCACTCTTAAGAAATGCTTGCTGGGGAGCTGGGGGAAGGGAGCAAAGGGTGAGATCTCATCCGGCATCCTTAGCTCATGCTGCCAGGCTCCAAACCTTGCCCACCCTCCCAGGGAGGCTCCCTCCAAGCTATGACAAAGGCACAGTGACAGAAGCAGCATTTCCCTGCCACCAAAGCCTTGGGCCATGCGCAGAGACTTGCCCACGCCCTCACAGCTCTCAGGCCAGCTCTTTCCATCAGATGATGTAACTGGAGGAGCAACAGGGGCTGTGGACAGCATGGGAAACATGGACAGGCAGTCCTGGACCTCACAGGGCCCCCTCACTGTGTCACGCACCGTTTCTGGGCAAGGAGCAGTGAGAGAGCCCTGTGGGTTTGCTGGTATTTATGTTTGCAGACAAACATCCCTTCCCGATGGCATCTCAGGTGATGTCCACCTGGCCCCGGGGATGTGAGGATGTGTCCACGTTAGCCCTAAACTTCAGCCATGGCTGGAAAGTTAATGGCTGCTGAGATGGCACCGACCCAGCATATGGGATGGCCAGGTAAGCTTAGCTTCCTTCAGCAGGGACATCAACTCCTTCACTTGCCAGCAAAGCCCTCGTATAGCTGTAAGCAACATGCAACAACTGCCTGCTGTTCTCTCTGCATGCCTCTAACCTTCTTTGGGCCTGTCCTCCTCCTCCTCCTCCTTTGGTTTTGCCATGCAAGAAATGAGTCAACAGTAAATGAGCCACTCTCCATTTTGCTATCGTCCAAAAAGCCATTTGTAGAGCATGTAGAGGAGCAGAAGGCCTAAGGAAGGTCTAATTTGCAGACACGCTAAGAACTGTATTCTTGGCTATGTCATGTAACTGCAAGGTATTTTTATATATATATATTTCTTTTTTTGATACTACATTCTGTAAAATATCCAATGTCATGTAAGGATGGTTCTGTGTAATCTTCCTCTTGAGAACAAAATAAAACTTTAATATTTACTGAGTTTGTACCCTGAGGCTTTTTTCCAGGCAGATCAAGGTCAAGGACTGAGGGCAAAGGCAGGTCACAAATCTGTGCCACGCACCCCTGCTACTTCTCCATGGCATCTGCTCTCTGTCCATGTCAGACCTTATCAACCATGCCCTTAGCTCCACACAGTCCAGCTCTGCATCACACAAACTCTTTCCATGGCCAAGACAAAGACTGGAGCATACTGCACAGAAAATGTAAGGGAGGTGCGATCCAGTGCTGGAGAACTGACCACAATGAATAGACTACACATTCGCAACAAGCAAGACAAGCAAGCCATGTCTGCAAGGAGCATTTTAGGGAAAGCTAGGCTGCTGGGTCTCACATGGTGTAGTCATCCTGCCCACCCATGTATAGCAGTGCTGCAAAATACCAGCACACTTGAAAGGGTGGAGCTCCTTAGCCTTCAGTCAGGTTCGACAACCTGTGGGCTTTACAAGCCTGAATACTACCCAGTCTCACAGTGATCAGTGCCCAGAAACATCCGTATCACTTTGGGAAATCTGTCTGCAATTACCATCAGCTTCAGCAAGCATTTGCTGAGCAGAGAACGGCCAAGGCCCTCTAGAAACCTTCCCATGGACCATTTCCCAGGCTTCTGGTCGCTGCTGGTAACACAGGCTGCTTTCCATACTGCCAGCAACACAGAATCAGAGCCCCTCCATTCCACATGGCCTGGGAATGCAGCAAGTACTCAGGACCATATGGCTCTTTGGAAACCCTTGGAAACAGCAGGAAAAGTCTGGAAACCCGCTCAGGGTTGTAAGATCCAAGTGATGGCCTCGAAATTCCCTTCACTCAGGTTTAAGGAGAGGCACTCCGTATCCTTTTACTCCACCACACCCCAGTAAGGGTGACTGCAAAGTCTGGGTGTTTACATCCCTCACATCTCACTTTCTTCCCTCTGGTTGCAGTGTGTGGGAAGCCCAGGTTTTCCAGGAATACCATGTCCCGGCCCGCAGGCAGACACCTCTCCCAGCGAGGAGCCTCCCCCTGGATCGCTATGCTCTCTCAGGGCGGCCGGCCCTTCTGCGCAGGTTCCCTTCTGGGTAAGACCATCCTCGGGGAGATGCTGCAGGAGGTGAGAGCGGGCTGGGAATATCCTGCCTGTGGTTAGGGAAGATCTTAGGACGCTGGGAGCCTCCAGCCTGCTGCTGCCCAGGGACTCCCAGGCTCAGATGTGGTGCCTTTGAGCTTCACCATCCTGCTTGATGAAAATACTGATGTGGTTTTTGAACATATGTAAAGATTTGGTCCCTCACAGTAACCCACAGGGTGACTGCTCCTCATGTTCATTGGAGCCAGCTTCACTTAATGCTCCCTTCCTCTTGAACTACAAGAGAAGTGAGCACCCCTACTCCCATGGCTTCCTCCTTTTGTGCAATTCCCACTGCCAAAGGCCCAGGGAGCTGCGCTGCCACTGGGCTTTCTCCCATACGTGGTGAGCAAGAGCATCTAGGGTGGACTCTTCAGAGGGACACTGATGCCCGGGGGTTGTTTCCTAGGGAACAAGTGGATTGTCACCGCAGCCCACTGCCTCCACAACGAACTGGACATGGAGAGCCCCCAACTCCGCAGCTCGGATCTGCTTGCCCCTTCCTCCTTCAGGATCATCCTGGGTGAGCAGAGCGCTGATGGGGGGTTGTGGAGCCATGGCCAGGGCTCTGCTTTCCCCACGGTGGCTCTGGGTACAGCTTGAAAAATAACCTCTGAAAGACACATGCAGAGCACCCAGCCACGGTGTGAGCTGCCCTAATTGCCGAAACGCCATGGAGCCACCTCCCTCTTTGGTACAAACATCTCCCTGCCTCCCCTCCCTCCCAGGGAAGCACAGCACCCTGAGGCAGGATGGCACGGAGCAGCAGATGCACCCCAAAGCCCTCCTCGTCCACCCGTCCTACCGCCCTGCCACCCTGGAGTACGACATCGGGCTGGTGGAGCTGTCTGGAGCAGCAGTGTTGAACGACTACGTCATGCCCATTTGCCTCCCTGACCAGAAGCAGCCACGAGGCAAGAGCTTTGCTGCCCTCCTCTCCCTCCTCCACTGCGGGGAAGGGGCTGCAGGAGGGCTCAAGAGGTGGAAGGGAGCAGGGATGAGGAGTGGCAGCAGCCAGGGTGTACCCCAAGAGCGGCTGGGTAATGAGCCAGGGTGGGTGCAGGGGGCACCTCGATGCATGTGAGATGTCTTGGGGAGGTGGAGAGGGAAAGAGCCAGGGTGTTGAGGAGGGGCAATGGCAGGGATGAAATATCATATGAAGTGGTGCTGGAAGGGACCTCACAAGGACTCTGGCTTGGCTTGGGATCAACCAAGTGAAAGCATCCCTGGAACATGCTCCTCAGACCTCACCGGGGAGTTAGATAGCATATCAAGACAGCCTTCTAGAGTTGGAGCAACAGCTTTTGGTGGTGGTTAGCCTCCTCAGAGACCGCATGAACCTGATACACTCATCCTCGCAGCTCTGAGTGATTTGTGAACCCAGAACCACAATCCCCTCCCTCTCCTCTTCCTAACCCCCTCGTCCCTTATCTAAGTGTAGCCCAGACATCCTGTCTGAAAACTGTTTTCCCGGGCTGCCACACACCTGTGTGAGGTCCAGGCGGCTTTGCCTGCTCCACACATCTCTTCTAGCTTCCCAGCAAAACTACGGGACTCCCCAGCCCCGAACCACAGCTCGGATGGGGGAGCTGGAGCAGGAGCTGCCAGGCAGGGGCAGCCTTCAGGAGAGGGGAGGTGGGAGGCAGAGACAGCATGCAGGTGGGCAGGAGGAGCATCCAACCTCTGAGAACCACCAGGCAACAAGGGCAGCACACACGGTGAGCAGTGCAGCATCTTCCCTTTCCCTTTCAGACACCCTGGTCATCATCAGTGGTTGGGGGAAACCCTTTCTGGAACGGCTTCCAGAAACCCTGATGGAGGTGAGAGCTACAGCTGGCCTCAGGGCCCGGTATGGATGTAATTTTCAGCAGGACATGGCACTGCCCCATGTCCCCATCACGTTGGGGTTCCCTCCATGGGGTTGGGGCTCACGCAGCACTTGGTGAGAAGATCTGGAGGCTCAGGAAGTGCTGTTGAGGAGGCTGGGTGGGGGAAGCAGGAAGAAATGAACCAAAGCACTTGCGTTGCAGGTAGAGGTGCCCATTGTCGAGCACAGCGAGTGCAGAGATGCCTACACCAGGCTCCACAGAACGGTGACCAATGACATGATCTGTGCCGGGGAGAAAGAAGGTAAAAATCTGTGCCATTTCCAGCCTCACATCCCAGTCCCTGCTCCCTGCAAGCCCCTGTTTCACTCCATGGGGGTGTCTGGGTTCCCAGAGAGGTTTTGCAGCAGTTTTCACCCCGTGCAGGTGGGAACGATGCTTGCAGCGGAGATTCAGGGGGCCCCATGGTCACCTTCAGCCCCAAGAAGAGCCACTGGCAGCTGCTGGGCACTGTGTCCTGGGGGGATGGCTGTGGGGTGAAGGAGCAGTACGGGGTTTATTCCAGTGTCATCCAGAGCCTGGAGTGGCTCAGGAAGGTCACAGCAGTGGAGCACTGACTTCCCACCCACTCCCAAGCACGGGGAGCCCAGTGGGTGATGCAATGGGCTGCTAAAGCCCAGGTGTTGATGTGGACTCATGCCTATCCTACCTGAAAAAGGGAAAGAAAACAGATTCCTCAGCCCAGAGAAAGGAGAGAATTGTGGAGGAGAGTTTATTCCTGTGGACCCAAGGGGAGTGCTTGCCTCCTCACCGCTGCCCACGGTTGTCCCAGCTCCCTGCCCCATGGCAATGCACAGGTTGAAGGCAGCTCAGAAATGGTCCCCAGTGGCTGCAGATTGCAGAGAAGCCTTTCAAGGCCAGGAATTCTGCAACACCGCTGAGCCCTTTGGCTTTCAATAAACTCCCTCTTCAGAAGTGCTGGGAAAAAAAATATTTATCCCTGAAAGCAAACAATTAAACTGAAGCGCATGCAATATATCTCTTGTTCCTAAGCGTCACGGGTGAAATGCTAACAAAATCCCCCAGTATTGCAAATAACCCTTCGTCTCTGCCAGCTGGGCTGGTGTCCAGCAGTGCATCCACCACCCGCCACTACCGACTGCGGCGGTGGCTGATTTCAAAGCCCTTGGGCTCTCCGTTTACACTGTCAGTTTATTTTAAGCTACTTCGGGATCAGAGATAACACACCAAGGGGAGAAATGCTGTGGTTCCACCAGCACTTGTGGTTTCACCTGTGCAGGGTGGATGCTCAGAGGGGCTCTGCCCTGTGCAAGCTGGCAGTGTGTCTGCTCAGCTACAGCCCCTGCAGCTTCATGGGCTGAGACAGACCTGGACTGGCCAGGAATGCAAATTGCAGGGAAAAGCAAGAGGTGAGATCCTGCCCTTCAATTATTTATAGCCCTAGCATGTCATTAAAGATGGGGTTGGTGGCCGGGGGAGAGCACAGCAAGAGAGAATAAAAATTAAATCTGGGTTCAATCAGCATGCAGAAAATCTAACAGGTAAGTGACTTTTGTTTTAAAAGGGGTGAAGAAGCAGCCTGTCCCTGCTAGCTGTTGTTGGGAGAGTACATCCTCACAGCAGGAGCTCTGCAGCAAACACGGATGGAAGTTGGGGCAGGGACACAGCTCTGCTGAGCATCCCTTCTCCACATCACAGGCTGTGAAAATCCAGCCTTTGGAGAGAGCCTAAACCACGGGCATGTTTTCTGCCTTGTGCCCAGATCCAGGGCTGGGAGCTGGGTTGTTGGCCCCCAGTTTCCTACAGCACAGGACTGAAATAACACCACTGGGCTCCTCAGGGTTCATAGCAGGGTGGCTGCCCAGGCTCGTTCACACATGGGTGTGCTGGCATGTCCAAAGATATCCAAAGAATGAAGGGAAAGAGAAAGAAAAAGCAAAAGCAAAAGATGGTCCCCTGGGCATCGAACCTCAGCTGTAGGACCTGTGCCTAGACAGCTCGCAGGCAAGTTACAAAATGCTGCTGCCCACAAGATACCCATCACAAATAAAGCCCGTCTTCCTCCCTCCCACAGCTCTGCTGGGAAGTCCCCGATGCCACCCAGCCCATGTCCCCTGCTCACTGCCCTGTGTGCCACCAAGTGCCAGCCCCTCGTGCCAGCCCCTCGCCCCAGTGCCGCGGGGATGGGAGTGGGCAGCAGACGGGAACAGGCAACGGAGACAGCAATTTATCAGTCTGGCTGTGGTAAAAGGTCAGCAAAATACCCCTGGGTGAGGTTTGCCCGTCCCTGGCCAGGTGTAAGCACCAGACATCAGCTGTGGAGGAGCCCAGCCCCGGAGTGGCACAAGGGGGGGGCAGTGAGGACCTGCCCAGGACCCCCAGCATCCCACCAGGAGAGAGAGCATCCTTCATCCTTCTGCCACCTTCCTTGGGACGGGCTCGCTGTCTCCATGCCACTCACCTTCCCTGGCCACTGAGCTGAGCTGGGGGGGGCTTGCTCTGGCCTCCAAATTGCCAAGAGCCATGCAGAGCAGCACACAGAGGGCATTTTGCTAAGAAACCCATGGGGGATTGGCACAACTGAACATCAGAGTAGAGTATCCTGGAAAAAAAGCCCCAAAATGAGGCTGTGGCTCAGAAGCCAATGTGTACACGGGTGTTGTTGAGTGATAGGGGGGGATGAAGCAGCTGCACGATGGAGGGGGCAGAGCCCCCCTGGACACACACACAGCACAAGGAGACAGGCAGGCAGCATCAGCCAGGGGACTGGGGAAAAAAGCAGCGTATGCATGCAAGGCCATGGGTGAAGGAGCCTGGGTGTGTGTAGAGAACATTGCAAGGGGGGGTTAAGGGATGCCTCTGCCCTTGAAAAAGAGCAGAGAGACACAAGCAAGAAAACAAGGACCCCCGCAGGGATGTAGTCTCCACCAGAGCTGGCTTCGCAGGAGGAGGCGAGGGAGTTCCCCCTGCAGCTGGGTGGCTGGGCAGGCTGCAGGCAGCCAGACACGGTGACTGACTGGGGCTGGGAAAACCTCAGCATGGAAAGAAGAGGGCCAGGGGCAATGGCAGCAAGAAACTTGGCAGTGTGTCTGCCTTCATGACATAACGCTGGCAGGGAGAGGGCTGGTCCCAGCGCCAGGACAGCCGTGGGATGGAAGGGACTCCATCTGCAGGACCAGCTCCTCCCGCGGCACAGCTCGGCCCCTGGCTGCTCCAAGCAAGCAGAAACCTCTAGAAAGATGGGGACATTCAGGTTCCCCTGCCCAAATTGCTCAGGAAACCCGGTGCTTTGCATCACTTGAGCATCTATCTCCAGTGCTCTGAGACTGGAGAAACCAGAGAGAGAGACCAGCTCGTCAACAGGCTGGCACCATACCAACATAGGGCACGGTCTGGGGGAGCCACGCTGCAGGGAGCCAGCAGGGCACTGGGATCGGGGAGAGGGCTGCCCCCATTTAGAGAGGGCTGCCCCCTCCCAATGCTAGCGGGTCACTGGTCCCAGTGCTTCCCAGTGCGGTGCTGGAGATCTCGCTGCTCCATCTGCTGGCGCTGGGGCTGTGGGAGGCAGCCGATGAGGAAAGGGTTGGGGAAAGGGAGAGAGAGCTGGTGGGATAGTGAAAACCCCAGAGAGAAGGGCAGAGGTGAATAAGCAGTGCAGCTCTGGTCCGTGGAGCCTCAGGGACACACACACTGCTTGAAGGTCCTCATCTGCACCCAGACCCGCACCTCAGCCTGGTCCAGGTGGCTGTGGAAGAGGCCGATGGCCTGGGCTGAGCTCTAAAAGTGCTCACATTGGGATCACCAAAGCTGAAAGAGAGGAGAGCCCCAGTGGTGGGATGGGGCAGCACTGGGCGCTGCAGGAAGAGAAGCACAAAGCCACATCATCACCTACATCCCTGTTGCTGCAGCAACCTGGGGACACTCAGGTTCCCTGCCTGGCCCCACGGCATCTGTCTCCAGGGCAGTGGAAAGCTGGAAGGAATAAGGGGGATGACCACGGCATGGCTGGGGTCCATTTTACAAATGGGGAAAGCGAGGCACAAAGTCACCAATCCACCTGTGTGGTATGGATCGGGCAGGTGCTGCTGGCTCCTGGTGCATTTGCTGCAAACCTTCAGTTCCAGGTGCCCTTCGGCTGCCTTGGGTACCCATCTTCACTAAGGCTGAGCCAGCAGAGCAATGGGATGTGTCTCCTAAGAGCTGCTTCCAGCTGAGCTGGTCACACATACCCAGAAAAGGCTTTGGAGAAATTAAAAAAGCACAAATGCATCCTCGGGCTGAGGACAAAGAGCTGGTTTATTCTTGCATGTACACTCCATCCTTTGTGTGGGGGAGCTGGGGGGTCATCCTCGTGCAGAATGTGTCCCACAAAAAGCCATCAGACCTGCCGGGCTCCCCTGAGCTGGGACTGAGGTCCCCAAGCATGGTGGTGGTGGCCGTCCCAGACCCCTGTGTGCTGGGGAAACTTCACCAAGATGAGGAAAAGGGATGGCCCTGGGCACCCAAATTTCCATCCACCACCTTCATCGTCCCCACCCCCACAGCCATCACCCTGGCTCCCGTTTGCCAGCCCCGGCTCCCACTACTTCAAGGTGAAATACAAGAGGATGAAGAGGACCACTGCCACAACACATACAAAGAGGAGCACAAAGCAACATTTCCGGGGAAAGCCGCTGCTGAGGAGCTGGCGTGGAGGGCTCGTGGCCGTGTCCACGTGCCTCCTGGGCTTCCAGGCTGGTGGCTTCGGGGCCACTCGTGGCTTGGAGCAAACCCCAAGCCGGCAGCCCTCGCAGCGGCTGCTGTCGTGCGGCCCCACCAGCACCGAGTCCACCACCACTTCCAGGAGG
Organism: Cygnus olor; assembly: GCF_009769625.2. NCBI lineage: Eukaryota > Metazoa > Chordata > Aves > Anseriformes > Anatidae > Cygnus > Cygnus olor. The sequence goes on from NC_049177.1 coordinate 16,115,249, forward strand.
TCAGAGGGCTGCACGGGCACCTTGTAGAAGTCCTTGAGGATCTGAAGCACCAGGTTGTGCAGGATCCTCTCCAGGTTCTCCTGGCTGAAACTGGGCTCCTCCAGCTGGGGGCTGAGGCAGCGCCGGCAGGCCTGCCGGAAGATTCGCATCCTCACCTTGCCCCGGCGCATGTGGAAGAGGATGTGCACCTTGGCTGAGGACCACTCGTGTAAGCACTGGGAGCACTGGAACCTGCCGGGGCACAGGGGACACCAGCTCATCCCTGGCTCCCTGCTGCAGCCCAGCAGCTCCCCACGCCATCAGTAGGGACCAGGGCAGTCGGGGCTGAGGGACGAGCTTCACGCAAGGACACCCATGGCCTGTCCTCCCCTGTGGGCCTGACACCAGCCTGGGTAGCTCAGCACAGGTGAGCTGGGGGCTGGCCAGATTTTAGGACCAGCCTGGTGCCCTCACCCATCTGGACCCTGCCACCCCGAGCAGGGGCCCTGGGGGAGGGAAGCATCCGGCACCGGCTCCATTTGGGGCTCCGGCCCCCAGCCCGTGCTGTTGCAGCACATCTCAGCGGAAAGCCAGCATCAACAAGGGGCAGGGGAAGTCGAAAAAGAAGCAAAATAGAAGGAAGGTGTGGGTGGAGGCCGCAGGGCAGGTGAGGAGATGTCTTGAGTAGTCAAAAGGGGAGAAACCTGCAGCTCCTCATCTTTCACAACATGTACGGGGGCTGGCAGCCCAGCACCCCCCTCTGCATCCCCTCCTCCCTCCCAGGCTGCAGGGTGCTGTGGCAAAGGGCTCTGCACCCCTCTGCCAAGGCCGGGGTCACCCTGCTGCAGCCTGAGGCAGGAGGAGGCTTTTTGGGGAGGACAGCAGTGGTGGTCCAAAGGGGACCAAGTCAGCAGCCCCTACCTCCCAGCTGCATGGTTCTGCAAATACTCCCTCCGGCCATGCTTAGGGCTGTGCACCTGCAGGCTGTCATCCTCCTGAAGCGTCCACGGCTCCTTCACGTGCATGTCCGCAACCTTCTGTGCAAAAATCTTCTGCCATGTCCTCATGGTCCTGCCTGGAGCTGGGGAAGTGGCGGTGGCCAAGGCCAAGCTTGCAGCTTCTGGGCGCTGATACGTGTGCAGCTCACGGTGCCCCACACCGTTCTTCCCTCCCTCGTGGGTGCAAAGTCACATCCTGTTGCCTGGAGAGGGGAACCTTTGCTCCCGCGTGAGCAGCACCACCCCATCCCAACTCCCGTTTCCCCGGTTCTGCTGACGCTGTGCCACATCTGGACAGGTGAAAAGCCCCCCAAAGCAAAGACAAGGCAGGTGTCCCCAATGCGTTTTGCATGCAAGACTTGGGCACGGGGCAAAATCCCACCCCTGCTGAAGCTGTCATCACTGTCTGTAGGCAGAGAGGCTCAAAATGCAAAACCCCTGTGCTGGCCAGGACCACCAATATCAGAGCAATGGGGCAGAATCAGCAGAGATTTTGCCCAGCATAGGAATAATGGAAGCAAAACCCACCGAAAATGCAGAGCTCAGCAGCTGACAAAACCCCAGGTACACTTATCTCTCTCGATAGCTGCCACCAAACATGGGGTGTTTTTAACAACTTTCAGCCAACTCGAGCAGAAAAAGCCTGACATGAAACCGCAGAGTGGAAAGTCGGGGATGATGGCACCGCACATAAAACCGAAAGTGGGGAGGTGAGCTCTGTGCCGAGAGCGCCGCGGGAGGTGAAAGCAGCAGGGCCGGGGCTGCTGGCAACCCCCTGCCTCCCCCATCACCGGGCATCCCACCCGGAGCCACGCAGGATGGGCAGATAAGGGGCTGAATGGCATCTGGTCTTGAGAGAGGAGCTGGGGGAAGATCTGCAGCCTGGTGGAGCCACCTTGAAGCGAAACCATCTCGTCCGGCCTGAAGGATCCAAAGGAGACCATCCTGTGCACAGCGAGGGCACAGAACTCCCCAAAGTGCCCAGCCTTTCAGGGCACCACCAAGGATGCAGCCACTGGGAAAAATTACAGCAGCAAATCGTGTTGGGTGCCTAAAAAAGGCCATGCGGGCCACCGTGGTTTGAGCACAGCGGCTATAGCCCCTCGCCAGGTGTGGTGTGCAGCAGCTCCCCAGGACAATGCCCAGCTTCTCCTCCAGAGGCTGGAGAAGCAGCAGGGTTCCCTGCTGGCACACTGCCTCCTGTGCCTGCTTTTTCCTCATTTTGAGGTCCTTCCACCCTTTACAGCAACGCCACCCTGTCATCTGGAGCAGGGCTAGGAGGGAGGAACAGAGGTTTTCCTGCAAGCTGAGGAGCCAAGCCGGAGTTTTCAGGATCCTTATGGAGAGCTAGCAAAGCCCTAACCTGCAGATGGGACCCGAGAGCCTTGCCACGGGGACCCACTGGCATCCTGCAGTGCCTGGCATCACTCTGACACAGAGAGCCACCAGCAACAGGGCAGCAGGGACAGGGCCACCACCCTGCAGCACCTGCCCACCCCCTCAGCCCCTCTGCTTTCGGGGCTGAGATTTATCCTGGGGGATGAATGCAAGGAAAAAGAAAAGGGGAGGCTCCAGGGATGCCAGCATTGCTCCCGCTCTCCCTGTCGCCCCTCGGGCTCGGGGGGCCGGGTGCCTCCAAAACCCCGCTGTCATGGAAAGCCTGCCCCGCTGCGTCACGGCAACACGACTCAGATCTCGACTCAGGGCGCCGAGCCCTCGCGCTCCTCTCTGCGAGGAGCCGGGCACTGCTCCCTCTGTCAGAGCCCGGTGCTTGCCGGCACTGAAGGGACTTTCCCAGAACCACCCACAGAGCTGAAACTGCTTTGACGTCCTGTTCCACTCGGCGCACACCTCACAGCGCTGTCCTAGCGCCCTGATGCTTACCGGCACCTGCCTGGAAAAAAAAAAAAAAAAAAAAAAGGTCCCACAGGACCCCCAGCATGGCCTCGATGGGCAATGGGCACCAGCCCCATCCCACCATGGGGCCGGACCCCACAAGCCCTCTCCATCCCGGAGCTCCAGCCCTGACTCCTCCACGGGATGGGTGAAGGAGAAGATGAGACACAGCCCGCAAGGTGCTTTCCCTGCCACATTCACACAGCCCGAATTTATTTTTGGCTTCGGTTCCCACCCCCAGGTGAGCTGGGGTGTGAGGAGGAAGGTGGATACCTTCCTCTCCTCCCCTTCCAGCTCTCGCTGTGCCAACGTTTTTTTCAGGGTATTTTTGCTCCTTTCTCCAGCTCACCCGTGGATTTGGTTTCTAACCCTCTTCCCTGATGGCCTCCACAGCCTCCCTAAATAGCAGACTGCCTTCACTCGGGCCATGCACTTCCCTTCCCCAGAGAAACCCTATCTGAAGAGCCTGCCATCACGGGCTATTGATAACTCTTTTGGGGATATAGCTTCTCGGGTAGCAGTCCACCCACAGTGGGAGAATTTCCCATTTCCCTAATTTGCTTACGAGAACCTAACATAACACACTGCACAAAGATAGCATCACTCCCAGTTTCCTTGCACCACCCAGCTCGTCACCCTAATGAAAAGAGCATTAGGTTGGTTTGACACAATTTGTTCCTGCTAAATCTATGTTCTCAGTCCCAGTGCTGCCCTCTCAGTGTTTACCGCTTGGTGGCCTTACTAATTTGTTCCAGCGGTTTTCCGGGTACAGAGGCTGACTCATCTGTAGCTTCCTGGATCCTCTTTTTTCCCTTTCCTTGATGCAGATGGCGAGTTTGGCATCCGTACCCTCCTGGGAGCCAGCACCATGCCAGCTCCCCGTGTCCCTGTCCCCCACACCAAGTTTGCACTGGTGTCACTGCTTGTCACCCCATCACGGTGAGGCCCACGTCCTCTAGGGACCAGTATCCCTTCCAGGCTGGGCTACCTTCACGGCTGAGCCCTTAGAGAAGGCAGGTCTGTCCCAGAACGGATTTGAGGCATGAAGAATCAGATCCCAAGGAAATGGGGACATGCCTGAGCTGGGCTGGACATTGTCCCCTTGCCCCCAGCCTTCTGGGATGGAGAGGGATGCTGAGCAGTGGGGAGAGATACACGGGAGGAACCAGCTGAGGAAACACCATCAGGTACCACCTCAAGTGGGTTTTGGTGCCCCATTGGTCTGATGGCCCCATGGTGGTCCTCCTGGTGTAAGGAGAGGGCTCAGCCCCCCCCGAGGAGGCTGTGCCTGGTGCGGTGGCAGTGGGTTTGTTCCTGGGCGCAGGGCTCAGCACTGCTCAGCCGGCCAGCCCCTCCAGCAGCACATCCCTCCCAAGGGAGGAAGAGAGAGAAGGAGAAACCATGGAGCCGACTCAAAGCAAAACTAGAGAAAGCAAAATGAGGGCAGGAGGAGGAAACGCAGATGTTCGGCAAGCCTCCAGCACTCTCAGTCGCAGGCAGGGCTCTCGGTGGGATGGGACGGAGGAGATGCTGTGGGTCCGGACCCATCAGGACACACCGGGGTGGTGTAGATGGGCTTTGGTTAGGGGTCCAGGCAACCTGCCCAGCAGCACATCTGACCACCTGCAGCATGCATCCCACCTCAGCTCCTTGCCCCCAGAAATGACATCCGCTCTCCCAGCCAGACAAGGCCATAGAGATGCTCCCATGCCACCACACCCGGGGGGCCAGTCCCACCCAGAGATCACCACCTCATAACCCAGGGGCCAGCAACACGCACACCTATCCCCCTGCAGCCCAGCCCTTCCAAAAACCAAAACACTGCTCTGAAACCTCCCAGCTCTCTGCGCTTGTAAGTGACCAGGACACTGCTTGCTCTTAAGTGACCTTAATGCCTTACTGTCCCTTCTTCCCCCTACAAGTGCAATGCCCTATTTTGCAGGAACAGTGCTTTGATGTTTCATGGCAAGGCTCTCCTTGAAGACACTCCTGCAAGCAGCAGCAGAGGATTTCCTCTCCATCTTCCTGCCCACTTCCTCAAAACCCAGCCTTTGGGCTAGGGCATCTTTAAGGGACTCACATGTTCCCAATCACCTCTGACCACAGCTGGGCTACATAAGGAGCTACAGTCAGGGTTCAGACAGCTCTGCTGGGGCGTTTGCTTGCTCAGGCACTTCACTGCACGTGAAGCTTCTTGTGTGTGCTGATGGGAAGCAGCTCCAGCTCTTGGAGGTCTCCCGGGGGACCTGCCCGCTCCCCCAGCCGTGGGACTGGAGCTGGGGCGAGCCCTGCTCTCTGGATGCACCTGAGATGCTGACAAAGCGCTTCAGCAGCGATGCTAGTGACAGCCCCTGCTGCCCTGAGGAAGTGTGCGGTGGCCGTGGTTGGAAGTGGCTGCTGTGACAGGCCCAAGAGACCAGGAAATGTGGCGGTGGCTGCAGCCACCCCAGCTGCACCCGGTCCTGCGCAGCACCAGGGCTGGCTGGGGGCACGGCTGCAGGGTGTGGGTGAGCTCTGGTGGCCACAACGCTGAAGTGAGTGAGCTCAAAATCAGAGGGAGGTTTTTGGGGGGCCTTGCTAGCTGCTCTGTAGCAAGCTTTTTCTCTGCAGCCTAAACAGAGGACCATTAAAATCGTTCCTCTTCGCAGCAATGCAAAGCAGCTATGGCAGAAAGGCCAGAATTTGCCAAATCCCCCAAAACTTCCTGACCCATCACAACCCAAGCTTGGTGCGGGCAGGGAGAGTTAAAGTACCTGCAGGGCACCAGTCCTTGAGGGTGCCAACTCAGCCCCTCCAGAAAACCTGATGCAAACCTTAATAGAGGTGGACGTGAGTTGCTGGGGTCCCTGCTCAATTCGGAGCAGAGAAAAGGGGTGCCAAGTCAGTGCCAATGCCAGCTGGTGCGGCGGTGGGCAAAAGCAGGAGGGCTCTGACACAGAGAGAGGGGCTGGGAAGGAGGGACGTGGAATGGTGGGGCTGGGAAAGCCAGAACTGGGGACCTCTCAGGGTGGGAGACAAAACAGATGGCTTCAGGTGCCACGCAGTGACTCCAGAAAGATGGGGCTACCATCACCAAGCTGGAGGGAAAATCAAAATAGTGGCTGATCTGGCTTGCGTGGAAAGATGTAGCAGTTTGGGCAGATGGAAAGAGCCTCCAGCTTGGAGCAGGGCACTGCTCGGCCCAGGGATGCTCAGCTGGGGACCTGAAGCCTGCCCCCTGCTTGGAGCTCACCCAGCAAGAAGCTGGGTGAGAAGCTCCAAGCTCCACTCCGGGAGCCCGGTCCTGTTGGGCCAGCACCAGCACCCTGCCCTGCAAACAGGGGTGGGAGATGGTGCCTGGGGCATCCCCACCACGCACCCCAAATGTCCCCAGCCGCACTGCCTTGCTCCCTGCGAGGCACGGGGTGGTGGCCAGGCTGCTGGGTGCCCCGAGGGGCGCAGGCACTGCCGTGGCTCGGGTGTTCGCTGGGGTTTTCATTAAGTGCTGAGCCCCCAAGGCGTGCCTGGCACCCCTGCTGCCCAAAGAGGCAGGGTGGAAAAAATGAAGCAGGGCCCACCCTCCTGCGTGCACTCTTACGGGAAAGGCAGAACCAAAACTGCTGACTGAGCTCCCACTTCTTGTTTGCTGCAGCTGCCTCCTGCACGACCATTGCGCTGCTGGGGCAGCGCGGCGCTGCTGCAGGGCGAGGAGCGGAGCTGCTCCTTGCACCGAGTCCGGATGGACTGAGCTGCACTGTGATGTGTGTAAACGTGGGGTGAGATGTGCCACTGCCCCAGGGGAGCTTGCAGAGGGTCAGGGGACTGAGCGGGGCTGCCACGTCCATGACCCTGCCCTAGGAAAGGATGTAGGCCACCCTGGATGGATGCTCATCCCATATGATCTTCTCTGGAGGCTTCTTGTGGATGTCACAGCCCCCAGAGGGCACAGACCACGGTGCCTGGTGTCTCAAGACTATGCTACTTTTAGCTGCGGTAATGGGAAAAGAAAGTTGCTGACAGTGCCACAACGTGCAGTATGCAAATGGCCCTTTGTTTGCTTGGGGTTTCATGGTCTCCCAGCAGGACGCTGCTGCCTCCAAGCCTGCTTCTCACCAGGGCTTCTCCAGTCTCTAGCGACTGTTGCTGCTTTCTCTTTTGGTTTCTGTAAGCTTTTGGCTGGGCTGCACATCCCTGGCACTGCTTTCAAGGGAAAAATGGAAGTTTGGAGACAGCTTTGCAGCTGGGCTGTGCCAGGCACCACACCATGAGCATCACCCTGCATGGTGGCAGCCAGTCCCCAGCACCTTGTCCCCAGCTGGGTAGGCAGAAACCCCAAGCTGAGCCCAGAGAGGGGAGTGGGGTTTTTTTTTTGTGGCTGCCCCAGCCCCGTCTGCACCCAGGCCCAGCCCAGGCAGGGGTGGGAAGCAGGGAGCAGCTCGTTCTCTAAATTATTAAGAGCAACTTCATGGAAGAGCGGCTTGCTTATCGCGCGGAGGGGCCCAGGAACCACAACAGACACCGCCGCCTCCCGGCTCTCACCTGCGTGCTGCCAGGAGCTGTTATTTGCCTGCCCACGCGCCTGCCACCACGAGTCAGCAAACAGCCCGGGCGCCAAACCCTTTATTCACCCCCACAGCCGGATCCGGCTCCCACCAGGCACAGCGTCCTTGTCCCGGGATGCCCAGCAGAGCCCCTCGTCCCCGCGGAGGAGGGAAGTGTCTGATAGCACCCGCCAGCTTCCCAGGGGCTCGATAAATAGCAGTACGTGCAGAAGTCCCTGCCCCGAGCTGGCACAGACCCTGGGGTGGGGATGTTGCTCCCGCGGGGTGGCAGCTCCCAGCACTGCCCCTGTTCTCGCTCTGGAGCCTGTCCCAAAGCCCTGCTTTGCCGGCAGGCTTGGACGCAGATATCCCCGGGGAGAGGTGGGAGACTGATGATGAGAGACCATCCCTCAGCACAGACCCGTTGGCATCGCTGCTCGGTCCCATCCTGCCCTGAGTACGGAGGCACCTGGAGCCCAGCACCAGGCCAGCAGGGACCTGTCCCTGTCCCTCGGTGCCTGTCCCGTGGCCGTGACACCAGCACAGCCAGCGCTGTCCGACACAAACCGCAGCAGCAGCACCTCCATCGCTCCGCTCAGCGCACACATGTGGCTTTGGGGCCAGCCCGGCCCTCAGCAGGGCTGTGACGGCGGCTGCCACGTCCTCTCATCCAGGTGCCTCTTGCCCCGCTCGGGCGTGACAGGTTTCTCCTCGGGGAAGATGATGGTGGCATACTCGGTCTGGTCGTCCGGACGGGTCTCAGGAGGCAGCTGGGTGTGCGGGTCCCACTGAAATTCCAGCACGCCGTAGTCCACGGTGGACACGGACACCACGGGTGGCTTCTCTTCCTTCTGCAGAGGAAGGACACCCCATTGGGATAATTCATCCCCTGTCCAGAGGCACCGTTCATTCCCAGCACGAGTCCCTTTGTACAGCAAGTGCCAGAACGAGCATCCCAGGAGGGCAAGAGCAGTGCAGACGGGAAGGACGTACAGACCTGGGGTGGCATTTGTGCAGGGAAACCAGACCCTGAGCCTTGGGGTCACCCGCAGGCAGGTCAGGGTCCCTTTTCACACCTCTCCATGGGCACCGGTGGCACAGGGTGAGCTTGGGGCTGCAACTGCTCAGCCCAGAGAGGGGAGAGTGAAGGCTGCCCTCAGCTACCTAACGGGCTTGGAGGAAGACAGACACTGCAGGCAGTGCCCAGCAAAAGGAAGAGAGGGAACAAGCCAAGCTGCAGCGAGAGGTGGGTACGGGGTGGGAGTGTCTCCCATTATTCACAGCAACAAAATTCCCCATCACATAAAACCTTGGTTTGAGCAAGGGTTGGACTAGAGAGGCCCCTGTCCTGCCTCAGGCGGTTTTTTGATTTTGCGATGGGGCCGTGCTGCAGGTGCAGAAGAGCAGCCGTAGTGGTGCAGGAGAGATCGCGCAGTGCCAGAGGAGATAGGGGAAGCGAGAAGCCTGATAAAGGGAGGCCCCGTGCCCTCCGCTCCCGCACCCAGCGCCGCTCCCCCGCGGCACGGCGGGCTGTCGGAGGCGGAGAACTCACCTCTGCAGCGTTTTCACTTGGTGGTTTCTGCACATCTGCAAAGTAACACGTTTGGTTAGCAGATGCTCGTGTGCCAAGGCAGTGTGAGCAGCTGGGGCTGACCCAGCCTTGCCACGCTGCTGCGCTGGGGCTCGCCAGTCCCCTCGGATCCTTAGGCAGTGCTCCAAGGAGAGGTGCAGAGCCGCAGCACATGGGCTGGGGGGCAAGCGGGGCCCTGAGCACCCTTGTCCCATCAGCACGGAGATGCCTGCCCCGCGGGGACAAGCCACACTTGAGTTTGGGCACGGCAAACCAGCCCACGTGCACCCCACCTATCCATCTGCCCCCAGGTCCCAGCTGGGTTTGCTGAAGGAGCATCACCCCACGGGTCCCCTAGCACACCCCCAGATCCCTCGGCACGGCGAGCGGGGTCCCCGGGCTCCTCACCTCCTCTCCTGTAGGTGATGATGCAGTAGCCGAGGACCACCAGCACGACCGCGCAGCCCAGCAGCAGGACGCCCAGGATCACGGCCTTGATGTGGCTTGGGGGGCTGCTGTCCTCCACGCCGGGCTCCTCAGTGGTGTTTATCTTCTCAGGGGCTGCTGCAAGAACCATGACAAAAGCCAGCAGGTCAGGAGCATAAGATCTCTGTGAATGGTAACGGGGGAGCACAGGGGGTGTCCCCAGAAAGGGCTCGGTTCCAGGCTGGCTGCCACAGCCCCGCCATCCCTCCCGGGCCCTCAAATTGGGCTGATGTGGGGGGTCTTTTGGCCACGTCCCACTCCTCCTCATTGCGGGTGGTGAGGATGATCCCACACGGGCTGACAGTGAGGGTGTAGGGGCCAGGACACCCGCAGGCAGTCTCTCACAGCAGGACCCGATCCCCATTCCCAAGGAGAACACAGCTCCCCCAAGCATCTCAGACACCTCCACATCTTGGGGCCAGCTCACGCTGGCAGGAGCTGTGTAAGAAGACTAACTTTTGCCATTTTTTCCCCTTTTTGTTAAAGGGAATGCCATCAGTGAGGACTCGTTCCTCCCCAGAGCATCCTTGGGGACGGAGACCTCCTGCCTCGGGGCCAGATCCAGCTGCAGTGTGCTCAGGGAAAGGACAGCCTGCTGTGTCCCGGACCTCAACAGTACGAGTAAAGGGCAGGGTTGTGCTCTCCTGACCCACACCAGGTCCTCCCCAGGAGGGTGCTGCCTGCCTGGGGCCGTACATTTCACCAGACATGGGGTTTCTCCATCTCTGGGACACAGCCCCTTGGCAGGCACCGCAGCTGAGATGCCACCAGCATGCCCCTGGAGCAGGGAGCAGGGCAGAGGGAGGACATCACTCCATAGCTGACACGTGCAAAGCCCCACAGGGCTCTCACCAAGAACAAATCCAGGAGTCCCCATCCCCTCGCCATCCACCCCAGTCTCTACCCTCTGGGGTGGCACTGCTGGGTGACACCGATGGCCTGTCCCCTTCGGCTGACCTGTGACCACCAGGTGGGACCGGTTGCTCTCCTCCACTTTATTGGGCTGGAAGAAGGCGATCAGCCCGCAGTAGTAGGAGCCCGAGTCATTCTGGTGGAGGTTCAGGATCTCGATCTTGAAGACAGGAGTGTGGTTGGAGAGCAGGTACTTCTCCGTCTTTGTCTGGGGGATGCTCCGGCTGATCTGAGCAATTTTTTGGGGATCGCTGTGGTTGGTCTCCTTGTACCAGTTGAGATTGTACTCCAGGCTGGAATTGTTCTCTATGGAGATGTTGCAGAAGAAGGTGGCTGAGCCGCCTGCGGGGCGAGTTAACATGGCTGGGGAGAAGGTCACTGTTGGGGAGAGAAGAAGCAGGGAAATGACATGGTGACAGCGGGCACCTGGGCAGCAGAAGCAGACGTGCCCTTCGCGGGAGCCTGGGCTGCAAAACGGGTGAGAGCCCCCTGCAGCTCCCATCCCGCACAGAGGTGATGGTAACCCATGCCCCTCGTGCTTCTGCCTCGTGTGCCAGAGTCCCCGCTCACTCCTCAGCTGTCCCACCCTCAGCTCCTGAAGGCCAGATTCACAAAGGGGATTTGTGAAAATCTGCTCACGAGCCCAGCCCTGTGACCTGCACCAAGTGGTCTCAGCAGAGCCCCCTACAATGAACCCACAGGAGCTTTTGCACCAGAGAAAACAGACTTCAGGGAGGGGAGGCATATTATTACTGCTATTAAATCCAGGCTCGGTGTTAACGTTGGGTTTCACCCTTCCTCCAGCTGGTATCACCTCCAAAAGCGAGAAGAAGGACTGGATCCCCGTTTGGGGCACCTCAGTTCTGCCCACCCAGTCCCAGCAGGGCTGTAGGCATGGGCCAGGCACCTTCCACCACCTCCTGATCAAAGCCAGGTCTGCAGAGCCCCAGCAGTGCCCTCTTGTCCCCCAGCAAGCCCCTAATTAGCAAGAATTAGCAATACTGATCCTGCCCGTCAGACTCTCTGCCTGCCTCTCACTTTGGCTGCTTGAGCCACTGGAACAGGTGATGTCCTGGCATGGACAAGCAGACCGAGCAGGGACAGGTAGCTGCTGTATTATATTGGGTTCAGAGCAAAAAAAAAGCAGAAAAGGAAAAAAAAATCACATAGGTTTTCTGACCACACGTGATCCAAACCATCGGTGAAATTTAACTTCCCATTTTTCAGAAACCAGCACCGATACCAGCCCCTGGACTCGGAGGCAGGATCAGAAAGTGCCCCCTCACCCTTCAGCATTGGCCTGAGGCCAGTACATACAAACAGGCTCACCAAGCAGAGAAGGTACCAGGACAGTTCCTTGATTACAGGATTAGCTGAAAAACTGGACTGAAAAAAATGAGAAACGATACCAGACGGGAGGATGGAGAGAGGGAACTGCTCCAGCTCCCGGCGGGCAGCGTTTGCTGTGACAGTGCCTATGCTGAGAGTTTTAATTGTTGCAGTATTCTTAGTTTCTTGCATTTAACAGGAAATATTCAGCAGGCTCAGGGCTGTGTTTCCTACCGAGCACCACTGTCAGCAATGAATGAACTGCTCGGAGGATGTCCTGAGCAGGGGCTGGTTTTACAGGTATCCCTGCCTCTTCCCAGCACCAGCTGCGATCGGTGCCTGGGGAGGGTCCCACGAAGGGCTTCCAGCCCCGTGTTCACCACTGGGACATAAAAAAAAACGATGCCACCAAAGCAGGGACCTGGCTTCACCAGGATTCTTCCTTGTCCTGCCCAGACTCACCCACTCACCCTCTCCATCTGCCTTTCTCTCCCGAAATTTCACCCCGAGCAAAACCAGAGGCAGGAGCCTGCCTCGGTGAGGATCAAGCCCACCCCAGGAGGCAAAGCACGGGGGCATGAAAGCCAGAGCAGGAAACCCCAGCACCTGACAAACCCAAACCTCCAACACCAAACCCCAACCATGGTTGGCACGCACACAGCAGGGCTCCAGCACCACCAGCACCACAGCCTCAGGACCTGGCCCTTTTCTCCATCCTTTAACCCCATTCCTCCCGCGAGCTCCCCCCATTCCCCTTGCTTCCGTACCCAAAACCTTTGGGTTTTCTACCTACCCCGGTGGCAGCCGGCCAGCACAGGGCTGCAGCACAGCAGCAGGACGCAGAGCCCGGCCAGGGCCACGTCCACGTTGCCCCGCGTGGTCCTCGAGGCGCCGGGAGCCATGGCGAGGCAGCGGGCCCCCTGCCCGTGCCGCGTGCCCCGTGCCGTGCCGCGCAGCCCCGGCTCTCGCCGCGCTTCCTTCCCCACGGTGCTGTCTCGTCCTCCGCCACACGCGGCAGGGGTTGGGGTGGAAATGAAACGTGCCCATCTCGGCCCCGCAGGGAAACCCGGGCTGCCTCCCGCCCCCGGCTTCCTCCTCACCGAGGCAGGGAACAGCTGAGCTGTGGCCTGGCCCCTTCCCCTCCCCGTGCGCTCCCCCCGCGGCACACCGCAGCACCCCATAACATGTCCCCAGCCCTGAAGATGGCCCATGGGTGGCAGGGAAAGGGGTGTCCGGGGCTGCAGGCACCCACGGGTCCTCCTGCTGGGTGCTGACACTGGGAGGGGATGGGGAGAGGAGGGAGGAGGAGAGAAGAAGGTGAAAATCAGAGGGGGAAAATGAGAAAATGAGAAGAAGGAGAAAAGGAGAAAAAGGAGCAAAGGGAGAAGGAGCAAAGGAGAAGGAGGAGAAAGGGGCAAAGGAAGAGGAGGAGGAAGAGAAAGTGGAGAAGGAGAAGGATGAGGAGAAGAAGGAGAAGAAGAAGAAGGAGGAGAAGGAAGAGAAAAAAGAGGAGAAAAAGGAGAAGGAGAAGGAGAAGGAGAGGAAGGAGAAGGGGAAGGGGAAGGAGAAGGAGAAGGAGAAGGAGAAGGAGAAGGAGAAGGAGAAGGAGAAGGAGAAGGAGAAGGAGAAGGAGAAGGAGAAGGAGAAGGAGACTTTGCCTCCTCGGGCCTGTTTCTAATGAAGCGATGAATTTACAGGGGGCAGGTGCCCAAGGTCAGGGTACAGTTATCGGGGTGACCTTTGCTGCAGACTTCTTTAATTTCTCTGCCAGCAATGCTTCCCGCTCGCCCTGCTGACTAATATTCACGTCGCAAATAAGCAGCGGTGAAACCGCGCTGTTCGCTGGCTCCTCCTGCTTCTACCGAGCCCAGCCGTGATGTGGTGGCAATTTTTGGAAAGTGTTGGGGGAAAATTAATAACTGGGGCAAAGGATGCTATTCTTATGACGATTTAATAATTTCCCAGGCTCTCAGAAGCAAGCAGTGGGGCTGAGGCTCACTCACATCTCACTTTCAGACCCAACTGCAGCCAAGGAGGGGGCTGAGCCCAGGCTGGGGGCTCCATCCAGCCCCGCCTGGATCCTGCCTCCGGCCTCCTCCTGGTGCTGTAGCTTCACACCTTGGCCCTCAGCTTTTGCCATTGCATGGGCCAAGGAAAGAGCCCAGGGGCTGTCCCATGCTTGTCACCTCCCAAGGCCACCACGCAGCCTGGCATGGTGACAGGGGAGCGCTCTTCAGCATGTACAGCAGCGCTGGTGGATTTCAGATGGTTATTGCCTCATCCTGTGTTCCCGTTAAAAAAACAAACAAACCAACCAACCAACAACAAAAACCACTAAAGAAACTAAAATGAACTCCAGAAAACAGCTCAGAGCAAGGCGGCTTTTCCCCCTCGGTGCTCTGTGTCTCCACACCACAGCATCACTGGGCCACCCCAGTCCCCTTTGGAGACTCCCCCAGCCTGCTTTTTTTTCAGGGCCAGGGCTCTCGCCGCCTGCCCTGCAGCCCCAGAAAACCTCCAGGCGGTCCTGACGGCGTGTTTGGGTGGAAGATGTGACGGGTATCGCTGCAGAGGCTGCAGCTCGCCGAGGGAAGGATCGGCAGGAAAAACTGGCTCACGCCCCTGTGCGGCTGGCACGGGGCTGATTAAAATCATAGCGCGGTTGCTCAAACTTTCCAACACACGCTCGAAACGAGGCGTCAGGGGGTTGTTGCTCAGCGGGGCGGGGAAGGCTGCTGTGTCCACTAGAAAACAATGAGGGGGAAATGCAGGGAGTAAGGCAACGTTTCGTGATGCTCAAGTTCCCTGTGGGTCAGGCAGAAGTTCTCCCTGGCTCCACAGCACACCATGACTGAGGCGGCAGGTTCCGGCAGAGCAGGAAGGGCAGGGGAAATACCCACTGCTTGGAAACAAAAATTCCTATGGGAAAACACATTTCTCAGCACCAGCACCCGGGCACCCCTTAGTTTTGCTGTTTGCTTCCTGCTGCTTTAGACTCTTCCCCCCAGAATCATTGCAGTAGCTGTGTTTCTGCAGAAAGCTGAGCCAAAGCTCAGGGGCAGTGAGGCACAGGATGAGGCCCCACTGGGTGGCCATGAAGCACAGGGGAGGCTGCAGAGCTGGGCACGCAGCAGAAACCACGAGCCACGAGCTGTCCGACTGAGCACTGGTAGAAAGCACACGAAAGTGTGAAAAAAAAAATAAAAAAAAAAAAAAGAAGAAGAAGAAGAAGAAAAAGGCCAAGATCTACCTTGCTACAACAAAGTGGCTGCAGGGGAAGTGAGATGAGCAGCTGTGCAGGGACCCTGCAGGTGCCCTGGGTGCTGGCATCACAGGGGGGAGCCTGGCCCCAGCAACGGGCCCAGCAAGGATGGAGCAAGGACAGGGCAGACAGGAAGGGGGAGCTGGATGCCAGGGGAGGAAAAGCAGTGCTCAAGCTGTACACGATCTTGTGATGCTTTAAAAAATAAATTCTCCATCTCTGAGCTGGAACGGTGCATGGGGCAGTCCTTCACCTGTATCCTTCACCCTGCCAAGGCCAGCACACCCCAAGCGGCTCAAAGGGCCTAAAGTCAGTCCCAAAGCAGCTTGAAATCACCTGGGGTATTTATTTAAGGAGTACAGAAAGTGTGGAAGAGGAACAAGAAAGCACTGTTCAAACACCTGGTATGCAGCTTGATGAGGCCCCATCCTGAATGCCCACAAAGCCTTGGGAAAACAAAGCCTCCCAGATGAGCGGGACCATGAAACCAACCATGAAAAGATGCTGAGGAAGATCAGCCCGCAGGTTTATCATGTCCCCCCACACACACAGCTTCTTAATTGAGTTTGCATCTGTGGCTCTGATCTAGGCAGCAGGCGGCAATGGCTGGGCAGCAGCAGGAAATGGTTAATGGTGTTTGCAAATAAATGCAAAGCAAGCCCGATGCCTTTCAGATACTTCTCGGAAATTAAGAAGGCCCGTGCAGATGATTTGCATGAGCTTCGCCAGACCCTGCGGGGAAGCGAGGCGGCTCCAGCCCACACAGCCCAGCGGCGCCTGGGGCTGAGCGAGTGCCGGGTGCTAGGAGAGGGAGCGGTGTCACCGAGGGGCTCCTACAGCCAGCAGAAACCTGCGGGGCCCTGGTACAGGGTTGGGAAAAGCTGAGCTGCTGACCAAGGTGCACAGCGCATGTCCAGGGCCGGTGCTCCCATGCCCAGGGCTCTGGTGGATCGTCTCAGAGAGTGATGCTGCTGAAGCACTGAGCCCATGGGCATCGGCAGCTGTTGCACCTCGGGTCTCAGCAACCCGCATGTGGTCAGGGGAGGCTCGGAGCAGGAGCTGGTGCAAGCCTAGCTGCGTCAGAGCCCACAGCCGCCGCAGGAAGGGGCTCCGCTCCCCGGCCGGGAGAGCAGCCCGTGCCCACAGGCTGGCCAGCCTGCGCCCGTTTGGCAGCCGGGGGTGGTTTCCTGCTCCCTCAGCCCCGCGCCGCGCTCCACCCCGCAGCCAGCTGCACTTTTCGTGCCGTTTCTATTCTAGCCCAGGCGCCGAGTTCTCAACGGTGTCACCCGCCGTACGTAGGAAACTCGCTCGGAGAGATTGCCGCAGCGAGATAAACAGCAGAGGAAGCAGGATGTCAGCTTCTCAGAAGGTGACTGCCGCGAGCTGTTACCAACAGCGCGGGACAGAGAGCGGGCAGGGGGAGCAGCACAGCTCTGTGATGACGATGTGTAATTACTAAATGCTTTTTTTTTTTTTTTTAAAAGCTCACGGTGCAACCCCCATGGCGGGGCAGCGCAGGAGGGTGCACGGCACCAGCGGCAAGGCGGTGAGCAGGGACCGGGCTGCGCCATGCAGCGGCTCCATGCGGCATGTCCCCGAGCCCTGAGGGTGGGGTGGGGGCTCTGGGAGCACCCCGGGGGGCGCAGCAGCACCCACGGGTGCGGGCAGGGCAGGGCAGGGTGCAGGCAGCCCCAGCCCGCCACGTGCCGCCCTTGGCGCGAAAACGGGGCGTGGCGCCGTGACGTCAGTCACGCGGAAGTCAGCAACGCGGAAGTAGCGGTGCGGAAGTGCCCGCGGTTGCCATGGTAACCGAGGCCGGCGGGCGGCCATGGGCGAGCTGGGCCCCGAGGGCTCCGGGGGCGCTCACAGGCTGCGGCCTGGCCTGCGGTCGCGGTGAGGCGGGGCTGGGGCTGCCCCTGCCCGTGTTTGGCCGCCGGGATTTTATTTGTAGCAGGTTTAGGAGCTAGCTCCCTTCGAGCTAAGCTCTTTTCTCTACGGTTCTTCGGTTTGTCCGACTTTTTAATGGGAAAGCTAAGCTTGCCCGGGGGTGCGTGTGTGTTCCTGTGTGTAACGTAAATATCCTGAGCCTCTTCTTGCTGTTTTTTTTTTCCCCCCCTGATAGATTTAAGTCGTCCACGGTGAAAGAATGCATCCATGCGATACTGAAGGAGAAGCTGGCCGATGCTCAGTACATCCCTGAAGAAGTGCCTCAACTTACAAAGTCTTTATCAGAGATAATAAAAGACAGGCTGAAAGGTAAGGAGGTGTGCAGGGAAAGCCGCTTCTTTTCTTACTCTGTCCTCTTCCTTTGATAAATCTCCTCTTTCCTACTTTATTCATAAAGCCTATTCCTTCACTGTCTGCTGACTGAAAGTCTACTGTTATGATCTATGAACATGAAGTTATGTTCTATATACATGTGCCTTACCTGTGGAACCAGAAATCTAATTCAAGCAAGCAGCTTTGTTTTCATATGGATGGGTTGATGTGGGATGTCAGCCTTGCAGGGCTGTAAGGGAAAGAAGCTTCGTTAGAGAGAAGGAGGAAAGATTGCTTCTTGCTTCAACAAACAGAAGTGTTCTTTTTTTTTGTGTGTGTGTGTTCCTGAGATGGGAACAAGGCCAGGTGGAAGCAGTGAAGGGTGAGTTGGGAGCACAGTTGGCTAGGGAAGGATGTGAATACAGCACTGGAAGAGTGGTGGTGCTGCTGCACAAGATACCCTCCAACGTTTTTGAGTGCAAGATCCAGCAGGTGTTTCCTGTGCTCAGTGCTGGAAAAAGTAGGTAGGTGTGAGTTGGTGTGGTCACTTCTTTTCCCCTCTTCCCGTGGGACAGGCTGGTGCTCCATCTGCTGGGCTGATGAGCAGTGGCTGTGCAGAAATGCCATCACCCTCAGCAGGAACTGTGGTTTTATGCTTCTCCCAGAGTTACACATCTGCTTTAAAAGCAGCAGCAGCTGTAGTCCCAGCACATGTTGATGGCAAGCTAAAATGCACAGGGCTAGACTTCAGCAATCTGTAAGCACACTCACAGTAGCCTGAAGCAAGACTGGCCCAGCGTGGCAGTTGTATGGGCTGACATCTCTGATAAGCATTGACACAGTGGATGTTACCAGACGCAGCATGTAATATTCAATCTTCCAGCGGAAACAGGCACTCGAGTCTTCCCTTATGTTGCTTTATTGAAGATAAAGGCATTAGGATTAATATTTTCTTTAAAGCGTGCTTGTTCTGGTTTGAATTCTGGAACCTTGTCATGGCCCGATTGGGTCTGGCCTCTGCCCCAAAGGTATCCCATTACTATTGTGAAACAATCACGTATTTTTGCAGACACACAACTTAGACCTGCCTAAGCTTTTTTGTGACCTTTTATCTCAGCTCAGAAGCAAAGGAAACACCTACGCGGCAGAAAAATCTCTAAAATACCTTTGCATCAGAACAGCTTTAAAATAAGCCAATTTTCTTAAATTGGCTTTTGCCTACCAGCAGCCTTATTTACATTCTCGCTATGTGTTCAGTTCTTGAACGCTGTAGAACTGGAATGTTTGCATATAGGAGGGCTGTTCAGGTGTATCTTCTGATTTAGATGCATCTTCTGACAGATACCAAATACCCTGTTCAACCTTTGAGTAAAACGAGGTTGTGGTAGTCCCTACCTAGGAGAGTGAAGTGATGAGGCAGTTTGTCTGCTCTGCCAATTGCATGTACTTTTAATTTGTACAGGACACTGCTTTGTAACTAGAAATCTTTCTCTCTGTGTGTCCTGTTTTGGGCTCATATCTTAAACAAATACAGAGTTTGAAGTTGTTCTCCCTTTCTTTTGTTTTTCTTTTCCCAGAGGAGGGATTTGACAGGTACAAAATGGTGGTGCAGGTTGTGATTGGAGAGCAGAGGGGAGAAGGAGTGAAGTAAGTTTTGCCTTTTCTAATTGTATTTCTGTGATTTTTGTTTTATCTTTTTCCATTCTCCTTTGGGAGCTGCTTCCAACTTTTCCAGCTTCTAAGATATCTCTGCCTGTACTAAAATGTAAAGCGCTTCCTTTTCTCTTAAGTAGGAAGTGCGGGCTTGGACTGTGGCTGATTGAATTCCTAGTCAGTTGACTGGTGATAATTGGCTGTGTGATGGGTATTAACAAGCTGAAATGCTGAGAAGCATTTGTGAGGTGTGTTGCAGAAAAGCATTCTATATTGTATTGATGATGAACTGGAGCATACATCCAGTCTATTCTCAGGGCCCTGCTGGAGCACAAGAGCCATGGTAACTCACTTGTGCCTAAAGCCAGATTTCCATAAGTACTTCGTTTGCATTTAATCCCCCCAAATAAGTATTTTTCAGTAGTTCAAATTCCTGTAATCCTCCTGCAGTACTGTTATGGGAATCTAGCCCAGGCTGGGGGTGCTGAGCACTTGGAAATCTAGCTCCCAGTGCCTGCAATCAGACAAAAGAATTACTCTTTGCTGCTGTGGTGGGCTGTAGCTTTCCATTACTGCTGGGCAAGGAGAAAACAAAAAGGAACAGCCTGCAAGGTTTATGTGCCTTATATACTGGGCTTCACGTTATTATTGTGCTTGGTACTCCAGCAGATCAGTGAAGCAAACAGGAGTCCTGTCAGTTGAGACTGAGTGGGGAAGGTAGTGAGCTGGGCATTTGCTGTAGAGAAGAGAGTGTCAGTGACATTAAACAAGGCAGCATTGAGATCTCATCCAGAATATCCTCTGACAGTCTAGTTGCTTGTCTTCAAAGTAAAGCAGATGCAGAAAAAGCCTGCCAGAATTCTCAGGGAACAGACAGTGTAGATATGAAAGGGCTAGAAGAGTTCAGCTTGGTTCTAGTAATGTGAAGGCTGCCAAGGAATACGATAGCTCCCTATAAATAAATTGGTAGTATGCATCAGGAGGGCACGGGAGGTGAAGGATGAGAACAAATCAGCTAAATTAGCCACTGATATGCATACATCAGAAGTCAAAAGGTTCTTAAGCACGAAAGCAAGGAGGCTGCAAGCCCTGCTGCACAGCGGAGCTGGCAGAATTGATAGTTGAGGAGTTTGAAGATGCACCTTGATCAACGTACAAAGGGGGTTACAGCATGTGGCAGAATTCAGCAGTGCTCAGGATTCAGGGGAACACGTCCAGTTTCCTTTATCCTTAAAGGAAGCTTAGTTTGTTTTTTGAGGGAAAGTGTGATCACTTAGTTCTTTACATCTAACTTTGTAGGTAATGGCTGTGCTTTCTCCTTTGTCTAGTATGGCTGCACGTTGTTTCTGGGATGCTGACACTGACAGCTATGCTCATGATGTTTTCGTTAATGTAAGTATTGACTGTTTACATAGGAAATGTAAAGCTACTACTTCTTGTATGACAGGCAGACTAATTTTAAAATGTGAAGCAGGCAAAAGCAACTGCTAGCCCCTTTGGAAGTAACCAAAGCCAAATCAAAACAGTATGATTTACGGTCTCATTCACAAATTCATTAAATAGACTTAATATCCAACACAGTAAAACTTGTTTATTGAGTAGATCATACAATATTGTACAAAAGTCATTTAAGTTGCACCGTCTTACGGGTAGGGAGAGGAAGCACAAGAGATGAAGTGCTTTGTTTTTTTACGTGCTTTGCCGAGCTGCTGTCCAGAACTACCGCTGGAATTCAGGACTGAGCAAAAGCCAATATTTTATTTTAAAACCTCCTTCATTACTGTCCTGACTCCGCAGAGCATTTCCCAGGTTAAATTCTCTGTGAAGGGCTTCAGACTCTCTGCTGTCAAAGGCATCAGGCTACGGGGCTTTCAGGAAGGAGGATGTCCTTTTCGTGAGCTACAGGTAACAGGCAGGAGCACTGATTGCTCTTTGGTGAGAACATTCACCTAGATTTGGGTTTGGTCACTGCAGCAGAAATTTTTCATGCTTTACATTGTTTCTGGGTCGTTATTTTCTCTTCACTGAGCTGAGAAATTGTTGGGACCCATTCCCACAGTGCCTATGGATCCTGAAACAGTAGGGGTGCTCTAAGAACGCCCTGTGGGTGGAGCCCAGAGGTATACTCGGCTTTGGGCCCTGGAGAGGTGAAGGTAGGGCAAGGGCCAAGTTATTCAGTTCTGATGAGACTGGGACACTTCTAGGTACGCATCGAAATGACACCTACACACCTTTGGGTGTGCGGCTGGAGAAACCTGAGGCACTTCTGGCATTCAGACTCACTGACCTGGGTTACACCACACCTGAAGTAAATAAGTGACTAAAAAGACGAAAGTTTGAAGGATTTTACAGTATAAAGCTATAACTATTTTTAGTGCTCTGGTCCAAGTGTTCCCCTAGGCTAGTCTTTTCAGTTAACGCTAGCAAAGAGTTTGCCTTTACTAACGCAGAGCCTTTCTGTTTTCCCCAGGACAGCCTCTTTTGTGTGGTAGCTGCATTTGGCTGCTTCTACTATTGAAGATGGTTCAGATTGCACAAAAGGACAAAGGTGGGGAGGAATATATTAGAGTATTTTTGTTAACACACTCAAAGGCACCATATTCTTCCTTTAATACCTAACACAATACAGCTCTACAAAGCACGTCCTACACCTGTTACACTACAACATCCCCCCTCCCTTGCGGATATCAATATAGTTTTAAGCACGTTATTATTATCTCCTTTATTTAAATCACTCTTTGTTTTTATGTAGCGTACTGGTTTTGTCCTAAAATGTATACTGCCAATAGCCATTGTTTCTAGGGCAAACTCAACTCTCGTTGTAAAAGAGCTCTGTTAATTTTACTTTTCTTAATTTTCTGAAGTGAATGAAATATTTCTAAGAAATGTAACTTAATAAATCTGTGTATTTACTGTTTCTCTCCTGTGTGTTTACCCTTGCCATTTCCACCACTTGTTCTTTTTCTCCACTCTGCAAAATGCACTAGCCTTGATTGCTCATCAGTGCTTCTCAGATAAGCATTTTCTGAGGATTCTTTGTAAATTAATCAATAAAGCTGATCTCTAATTCTGGCTATCCAGACTTGTTACTATGACTTCTGTAAGAATTATGTTGTCAGTCCCAGCTAAGTGTCACATGAAATGATACTAACTGACAAGAAGACAAGTTGCTTAGGACAATAGTTCAAGCCAGTAGCCTGCACACCCCACCAAGTGCCCAAACTTCCAGCTGTATCTCCTCGTTGGTTCTGTGCAATTTGGCACCTGTGGAAGTGTTGAATAATCATTGCTCAGTGCCCAATTCAATAGATATTGCAGTGCTTTCTCAATCTTTGCCTTTCTGTAACTGTTTCAGGATACACAGTTGGATGTTTGGAGACCAAAATTGTTAGGACTCGAGCCTTGAAAGGAGCGATAGAAAAGGCTGCTGTAAATCAGAAAGGGAGCTCCAAAATCTCTTATCTCCCCAGAATTTAGAGGATGAGGTTGGTTCCTGAGAGATGGGTGCTACTGGAATGCATCTGAAATGCCCGTTGTAAGACAGGAGGAGTTGCTCTCTTGTGATGCCTGTTCTCTGTCTGTGCTGACTGAGGAAGAAGCATAGCTGAACAATTTCAACTGCATGAATGGTTCTTGCAGTGCTAAAGCTTAGCACGGTGAATCCTGAATCCCACCCTCACCAACTGTTAGAGCAGAACACACTCTGCCCGTGCACCTTTTAGCAGAGAAGTCAAAAATTATGGTTCATCTTCTAGAATCACTCTTCTGTCTACAATCCTGGAACAAGTACATTGCTATTTCTGTAATAGGTTTGTTTGAAAGCAGCTTCATCTAATTTACCTCTGATGGGAAATAGATGGTGGCTTCCCTGATGTCTTTGTATCTGTGACATGTTAAATGAGCTGCTGAGGATGTAATGGCACCACTAAGTGTGTGTGAACCTGAGAGTCCACAGGCTTTGGAAAACAGTGAAACAACCCATTAAAAAAATCACTGAGAGATTATATATACCCTCAGACTTGTATTGATGTTTTTATCAAGTCACAGTAATTAAATCATGATTTTTTTGCACTGCAGGTGTTCTGTTTTCGGAGGTTTTTAACACCTGCTTCACAAAGACATTGCACAAAGCACAGGTCTAAGTCTGGTAACTCCAGTTACCCGTAACAGCAGCAGGGTAATGGATAG
Source organism: Cygnus olor (assembly GCF_009769625.2). NCBI lineage: Eukaryota > Metazoa > Chordata > Aves > Anseriformes > Anatidae > Cygnus > Cygnus olor. Next base: position 16,138,301 of record NC_049177.1, read on the forward strand.
CGTGTTTCCCCCGAAGAAAAACCAAGGGGCTGTGAACAATACAGCCTGGTCCCTGTCAGCCCTTAGGGCGAGCACCAGGGGTCCTGCAGCCGGTTCTGGGACGCAGTACCCCTCTGATAACTTGCAGCATTTACCCTCGATGCTCGCCCTGCCGTAGCAAGGCTGCAAGCCGCAGCGTTCTCCCGCACACCCCGTCCACCTGCTGACTTTGTCACCCAGCAGCCAAACCCTGCGGAACCCCTGCCCCGACCCCCTCCACCTCGCCCGGCCGAGGAGTCAGCCGGGGCTCGGAAGGAGGCGGCGGGGACGCTGCGGGCCCGGAACGCGGCTTCGGGCCGCGGTTTCCCGGGGCGCCGCCGGTCCCTTCCTGCGGCCCGGGCCCTGCGCGGCGGCTCCGCCCGCGCCCCGTTGGCGGCAGCGGGGCGGGACCGGCACCGGCACCGGGAGGCTGCGGCTCCAGGGCTCCGGCACCGGGCGGCGGCGGGTGAAGGTGTGTGGGGACGGGGCGGGGGATGGGGACAGGGACCCGCACCGGGAGGGCCCCGGGGGGCTGCAGCGGGCGGTGCTCGCCCCGCAGCCGGGGGGGCGGGTTAATGGGGTCGTAATTCGGGACCGGGGGGTGGGCAGCGGTCCGGGCAGGGCACGGTCCGAAAGGGGGCACCCGTGGGGGGGTTGGTCGGAGGGTGGCCGCTGGGTTTGGTGGTGAAACGTGTTGTGAATGCCTGCGCGGTGCTTACCGGAGAATGATCGCAGGGTTAGTAAAATGTATGGGCTGGAAGGTTCTCAGCGCAAGGAGGGGGTCGTAATGGTCTCGGGGGGGGGTTGTAATGGTCTCGGTGTTACCGCAGGGCGAGCCCTGAAGGTGGCTGGGGGGCTTGGTGGCGATGGGCAGCCCTCCTGAGGGAGGCTGGCACCCAGCTCTCAGTAGGCGCTGCTGGCGGACCCTAAAACACGAGGAGCAACCCGAAAGTCAGGCGGAACGACCGCCCACCCTTGTACATTACGGCCCCTCAGCAAGCCCCAAACCTGCGATATCCTCCAGAAACCTGCTCCTGCAAACCGCAGCAGAGACCTTGTTGTGTGCTCGGGAGCTCGGTGCCCCAGGTTACGGCGTGCCCAGCAGGGCTGCGAATTCACCGAAAAGGTCCTGCCGGCAATTCCTTTATTTTTTTATACTTCATAGCAGCACTGCCTCGGTGATCACACAGCACCCTGCTCGGCTGTGGCGGCGGTAGGGAGAATCACCTCGAGCCTTTGGGGCTCGGGTGGCGCCCGGCATCCTTCCATTGACCGCAGAGTGCTGGTACCAGATCTGCGTGTGACTGCTAATACATCGCAAGTAGCCGAAGCGGCCCGTGTTTTGAGTGTGAGCAGGGCTCGGTGTGTGCCAGACCCCGCCGGACCTTTGTGAGGGGCTTGAGGGCTTGGAGCAGAGCAGGCACCGAGCGTAGGGACAGCCGCAGTCTGGGCCGTTTCCACTCGCTTTTTGTGCCGCTGCCCTCGGTCTGGGGCATCGGGCAAGGCTGGGCTGTGAATGAGGTTGGCGTGGAGATTGGGCAAGATTTTTAAACACCGACTGAAGAGAGATCCTGATCTCTCCCGGTAATTACGTACAGGTTAACCCCCATCTTGTAAACAGCCTTTCATCAGTATCTAGAGGAGTCTGTGACGAGCCTTGTCATTAACTTCTTCTGAGCCTTCCTGCCTACAGCGGATCTCTACAGAGATGCATACCAGTGAGATTAATCATAAATTGGGGGCTGGAGATGGAGAGCAGAATACAGAGTCTGTTCTCCCCATGGCTGAGGAATGCAGGGTAGGTTGGTGCTTTGCAGCCTGGCAGGGGAATTATCTGAGGTGACAGGACCTCTTCCTTTTCCCTGGGGCTCTCGCTTCGTGCCTTCCATGTGTCAGGGCAATTCTTCACCGCGGACAGCTGCCAGAGTGCAAAGTTTAGTAGTATTTGCCTGCAGATGAGTCAGCAGAAGAGAAATAGCTTGCTTCTGTGTAGTGGAATCATCTTGTAGGCAGAGCAGCACATGACAGTCACATCTGACCGTGCTAACAACGCCTTCCGAGTTCAGCGGGCGACGGGAGCGTGCGAGCAGGCTGTGGAGCCTGGGGTCGGGGGCTCGGTGTCCCGGTGTGCCGGCCTCCTGCTGACCTTCATCTCTGCTGGTAAATGCAACAGCTCGGGGCTGGAGCGCTTACGGGGTTGTGGCAGCCACCTCTTGTTTCGTACGTGTTTCAAGTTTAAGTAGCAGGTTTTATTTTGCCTTGTTGCAAGCAAGACGCAGCAGAAGTGGCAGGAGAAATCCTGCTGCTGCACGTAGATTTGCAAATCGTAATATTCTTCGAGAAATCCCTCGAGTCTCGAAACACAAAGAATGCAGATGAGTCAGGTCCCCGTTCCATCAGTGGGCTCGGGATGCAGGAATATCTGCTCTGCTTCTGTGGTGTCACGCGAGGCAGAGTCCTGCGACACCGCGAATGCCTACACTCGGGGCTAAACAAAACATCACAGCTGCCTGGGAAGGAGCAGTCCCTGAGGTAAGGCTTTGGTAAGCAACAGGATTTGCTGCACCAATTCTGGGACCTTGTCCGTATGCCACAGGTGCTGTGGTGAAATTCCAGCTCAGATGATGATTAGTTAACTCGCGCTAAGGGGAAAAAAAATTAATTTTCCTTGTGCTGCTCAATGCCTGTCCTTTCTCCCCCCCCAAGAAGTGGCTGCGTTCCTGTGGGAAATGCGCTGAGCTTTGTAGTCGGCTCCTCCTGGCAGAGCCCATGCAGCTCTCAGCTCGGGGTGAGCCAGCAGGCAGGTGATGGAGGGCACTTCCTTGATACAGGGTGCACACCGAAGAGATGAGTTTTGGAAGCGAAGCCACAAGCGTTCTGTAAAGTGGCGCAGAGGCTGGGATTTGCCCCTTGGGCCTTCCCTGATAGGGCACTTGTTAGCTTTGCTCCTAGAGAGCACTTTCTCGTGTCGAGCACGGATTCGGTTCTGCAAGAGGTTGATGCGTTAGGCAAAGTGGAACAGTGTTGATGTTTTACAACAGGGCCGTTTCTTCTGGTTATGCCAGTTCTTTGTCTTGGAGTTTTTCAGAATAAGCTTTCAGAGCTATCTTTCCTTCCCTGCTCCCCATCTGCTGCAAGTATAATTAATTTTAGAACAGGCAGTGTTTTACTCATTTGGGGAAGCAAAGATGCGTGCTCATGTGTTCAGCTCAGCTACAGATGCTGCATCCCATTGTTAGGAAGTAATTGTTTAGGGTGCTATTTTAGTCCTTTGGGTCAAAAAAAATTTGTTCTAAGAGCAGTAGCTTTATCGCAGTAAGGTATGGCTTGTTTTCCAAAACAACTTGTTCCCAGTTATTTTCATTAATAACTTCGGTGCTGGGAGGAGTTCCCGGAAACGCGCTAGCCACAGGGTAAAGGTTTTAGAGCCCCGAAGAGGTAAAATTACTGCTTAATTTCTGCATTAATTTGAGTAATTAACAGAGCTGCGTCACTCCTGAGGTGCCCAGCCAAGCTCTCCAGACTCTGCGGAGGCTCCTTCAGCACGGTCTAGCCTGTAACATCAGGGCAGGGAGAGCGCTTGTGTGCCATCCACCAGCCAGGTAGTCGAGAAAACCTACAGCTGTTTTCCCCCACTCTTTCCATCAACGTTAAGGTTGCTTCCACCAGAAACAGAATTGTGCTGCTTTTAGGTGAACCGGGCAGTTTCCGACAGGACTGTTGTCTTTCCCCAGTGTTTTTTGGCTTCCCGCTCACCTAAAGATTCTCTTTTTGTGGTCTTAGTGCCCTACGTTAGGTCTAACAGAGCAGCCTGGGGTACGTACCTGCAGGTAACACCACACCAGAGGCACTTGGCCCTACACCTGCTTGTAAGGTACCGCCTGGTTGGTGCTAGGTGGGGAGAGTTGTGCTCGTGTGTTACTAAACTGCATTTGACTCCTTACCTGGGGACATTCCTTAACTTGGATTCAAGTAAGCCCAACCCCTAAATCTGCTTCTTACCAGCTCCCTTTCGCAGAGCCCAGGCTCGCTGGCGGCCGAGGAGCAGAGCTTTACCCCGTGGACAGGCTGCGCAGAGGGACGCTGCCCGTCCCCTTCCCTCGCACTGCCCCGCCTAACGTGTTCCAGCACATCCTCTGCAAAGGGTGGGGAGAAGTTTTACATTCCACCTGGCTCTTATTAGAAGGGTGTGGAGGCATGCACGTAATCATCATTCCTGGGTGGAGGGAGGGCTCGTGCTGCTCGCAGCTCCAAAATGCTGCTTGCTGCGAGGGGAGCTGCGCAGCTCAGGTGGGCAGGAGGCACAAGACTTAGCTGCTGCTCTTCACTTACAGCCTCTGCAAACGCAGTGCCTCTTTCTATCTCAGCAGCTGAAAAGGGAGTGTGGGCTGTCACGCATTTTATAAATCCCTAGCTTTGCTTCAGCTGTGCGGAATACTTCCTAATGCTCCGGGGCCCTTTGGGAAGACAGCAGCGTACGGTAACTCCGGTTCACACGCCAGGGTAGCTCACGGCCACAGGGCTGCCGCGATTTCTGTCCCAAGCTGGCCGTCTGTCTGCCCATTCATCGCAGAAACGGTTCAGCTGAACTAATTACAACCTGGTACATAAAGTGCCAGGAGTAAGCGTGTGCCCGCATGTGGTGACAGCAGCTGCCTCGCCACCAGCTGAGTCACCGCTGCAGTGGGGACAGGGGACGAGAGGGGAGGATGGTGGCAGCCATCCCAAGGTGAGCTGTCCCCGCTGAGCCGCGGCTTGGTCTTGCGCAAACAGCAAAGCAAACAGCAAGCCGTCTCGTTAGTGAAGTTATGACCGTGGGTTGCACCCCTTCGCTCCTTCTCCTCCCCTTGTCCTTCTGCTTAAACCGGCTTCTTCCTCGCATCGGGGTTGCGCGGGGACCCGGCGTCTCGAAGCGGGGGCTGCAGCACTGAGGGGTAGAAGTGTTTGCGTTCGGTGTCATCGAAAAGAGCTGGGGGAGGGCTGGATGTGGACTGGGCATGCCTTAATCCTCAGCTTGCCTTTCAGATGCTAAAACAGCATAATGAGCCTTGTTCTGTTGATTTATAACTTGCACTGCAACTCTTGGGTGAGTTTGTCTCCAGCCAGCTGACTGCTGCACACTTCTCGCTCTGCAGAAGAGCCCCGAGTTGCACTCGATGATTCCGTATTCCCACCAGGCACTGTTTGTCAAGCCTTGGCAGCTGATGCCAAATACAACTGGCTAAGCCCCTTGTTAGGTGGCTGTGTCTTTGCACTGACCTTCTGTACGCTGTGCCTGCTGTTGACTGATTTTTTATTTTTTTTTTTTGCTTTGGAAGAGCTGAGAAATATCTCTCCCTCCCCTCCCTTTTTTCTTTTTTTCTTCTCCTTCATTTTGTCCCAGTTCCTACTGGACGCGCTTGGCAAGATGGAGCCGCCGACCTCCTCCAGGCTGAATTCCCGCAAGAGAAGAAAAGATGGATCCGGCCCCAACGGGGCGACGGAGCTGGATGGAATCCCTCCAAAAATGTCCCGGCGCTCATTCGTAAGTAAGCAGAGATAGGAGCTGTAGGTGCCTGGAGATTACACATTGAAGTCTTAGCAGCAGGAAGATAAATGTTATGGGGTTTCTGTGGAGACGGAAAACAAGGGGGAGGAAAGAAGCAAATGACAGTAGCTATGCTTCTTGTAGAGCCAGTTTGAAATCTTCCTTTGCTCATACTAATAACATGCTTACAACATGGGCTTAAATTAGATCTGAAGCGAGCGTTGCTAAGCTGCTTTTGTGGTCTGGTCAGCCTCTTTGTAGTCACTTAATCTGCACCCAAAGAGGCATGCATATAGATATCCACGTGCTACAAGAGGAAGCATGCTCTTCACATAGGTGGCTTTTCTCAGTGGCCAGCAGGAGGGAGAAATACACCCAAAAAAGTACGTAACAACTCGTGTACCTAGCAGAAAGTCCGCGTCAAGTCAGGGGACCCATTGGTGGGCTTGAAGTTTGTTAGCACCTGCAGAAGAAAGCTGCTGAAACCACTGTCTGCAACACTGGGAAGATGACTTCTTTGATTCTCCTTGTGTGGCAGGATGCTGCATTTATGTTGCTGATACTTCAGGAATGTTTAAAAGAGAATAAATGGAAAGTATTTCTCCTTCTAGATCAAACTTGGAGTCTCTTCTAAAGGTCATCTGTCTCAGCTAATGTCACTGTGAAGAGCTGACTTTATCTTGTCCTTGCCAACCATTGTGGTGATTGGTTTTCTACAGCTCTTCTCTGCTCCTTTTCCTTGAGCTCTCCTGTGCATCACGTGTTTGCTGGTTGCTCTTTCCTTATCTCTGCGAGAAGCAACTACCGTCCCTGCCACGTCACACTGGGGTCATAGTCCTTGGTAAAATTTGGTGATGTGTCACGGCTTTCCTCTTGGATAACGTTTTGCTCTTGGGGAGTACTTCAGTGCTGTCCCAAGACATTTGACAGATGTTAACAGTGTTGGAAGTGGAGGATTGAGCTGTTGCATGACTTATTCCACAGGGCCTTAATATCCTTGACTTCCATAAAGATCCATCCCGTCCCTCTTGAAAATTCCACATATTTCAGTGAGGAAAGAGAAGCATAAGGGTTATTCCATGGAAATCACTTGCTCTTCAGTTTGGTGTCTGTCCTGTGTTAGAAATAAAGCATCTATCTATATGAACAGCATGAAACAGGTAATACCCAGCCTGTTTTATTGTGCACATTTGGTTGTGTCCTGACCTTTCTAGGTGCTGCAGAGGAAGGGTGAGGTTGGCAGGAGCTTTTGAGAGCATTTCTCTGTGATTCTTTGATAATTTTGGTAGTTTTTTATGCTATTACTCCTAGCTTTGTATCACATACATGACAACCAAGCTGCAAAGAGTCTGGTTTTATTCACAAGTACCAGATATCATGGCAGTGAGGAAAGGAGAGAGAGGACCTGACGATAGGGACCCACCAGAGGAGGTGGTGTGTGAAATGTGGGTACCAGAGCCTCAGAAGATGCTCCTGTTGAAGGAGGTTTCAGCAGCATCAGTTTGCTTTAGTGTAGTGGTCAGTGGGTTGCTTTTCCTTTGCACCTCACTTGGAGCACTGTAGTAAGGGCTCACATTAACAGTACTGGCAGTGGTCTTTCTGGTTGCAGCGGTGCTGGGTACTGTGGCAGGACGCTGCAATGGGACAGGAAGCCAGAGAGGAAACTGCTGATTAGCTTTCTGCAGCTTGAAGGTATTATTGTAACGATCTGCAGGCTTGTTTCCCAGCCTTCTGGCTCAGGAAAGAGAAGGCATTGCTGCCTCACACCTTCCTGCGAGAAGGAAGTTGAGCTGTTTGTTCCATTATGGGGAGGTCAGATGTTTTGTTCCCGCTCAGAGGAGACCAGAAAGGATACCTGGACTTCAGCTGCTGATTAAATGTAACTGTCGTGATCAGGCTAGTAGATTAGCGAGGTTTTCCTGCAGCACTAGGATATGTTCTGCCACAGATCGAGGTCAGTCTCTTGTTACATATGCCTCAGAAAAGGGAGATGATGCACATGTTCCTTGGGGATTTGTGCTGCTGTTGGTATTGCTCTTTTGCTCATTTGTGTATTCAAACTGAGGAGCTGTTAGAATTTGCACATCACAGCACAGGCACACAAGTACAGCAAAGTGATTGTCTTGCCCGGGTGGGCAAAGTCACAGCCGTGACAATGAGGTTTGCTGAAGCTCCCCCTGTCAAATTCAGGCTAATCGCCCTGCAGGGCTGTTTTGAGGTTTAACACTAATTAGTCTTTCAGTACACGTGCTCGAATCATGCAGACGCAGTAAGTCACTCCGTGCCTAGAGCACTGCAGTTGCCTTGCTGCTGCTACGTGGCGCGCTCACCTTTGCGTTCTCACGGCTGACCACCTCTGGCTTTTTAGGGACTGAAGGAACCAGCTCCGTTTTCAGATGAAGTGGAAATCGATTACACTAAGCCATACATCAGAGTGACGTATGAAGAAGCGATGAGAGGGACCCCTTGTAAGTAAGAACCAGACTGGACGGGGTTTGTATAAATGTTGGGTTTGGGGAAGAGGTTTGGCTCTTGATACCTGAGACTGATCCAACCTTCTGTGTAAGACCAGGTTTGCAGCCCATGACTTTATTCATGCTTTAGTGGTTAAATAACTCTTTCTATGTGAAATTGGGTCTGCCAGTTCAGCTGAAATTGGAGGCTCTGTGTGTGAGGTGTTGTGCCTTTGTCAGTAAGATTCTCTGAGGTAAATAAATATTCATATTTTAGCTTTTCCTATGCCACTGACAGCTAAAGAGTACTGTCAGAGCTGAACATTTTTCTGTGCTACTTTGTCTGAAGCAGCTTAAAGTTAGGCACTTTAAAAGTCATCTCTTTTGGAATTTGAAATGCCAAGTAAAACCAACATATGTCTTTGTCCAGAGTATCCCATTCTAGCCTGGATTTGAATTAAAGTCAGTGTCATTAATCAAAATAGTCTACCCCCACAGCAGGAACGTGCCCTTCTGTTTTATAAAACAAACTGGGAGAAACTCTGCTCTTTGCAAGTCCATCAGGGAAGCAGAGGCAGGACTGGCTCCTCCTGAAGGATGGCTGCCCTCTGTTGCCAAGCTGTGTGCAGACAGTGCTGTCTTGCTTGGCCTCTCCGTTATGGAGACCCTGAGAGAATAAAAATGCCGCACTTCTGATTACCTGACTGCTGCTGATGTTGAGAGAGAAGCCAGCTTAGAATGAGATCTGGCAGTGATTTCCTGCAGGAGTTTCTGGAAATCCAGTGCTTTTCACAGTCCGCGTTAGTCTCCCAGCTGAAAGTCTCCAGAACCTGCACAAAGGTCTCTGATTTCAACATCGATGGCTCTCCTGCCTGCTAAGACTAAAATACACTGCATGCTTCCCTGTTGTTGTTTATGCCTGTGCTCAGCAACTGTGGCTGCTGCAGGTACAGAGGAAAAGAGACAGATGTCCCAGCCAATTCCCAGAACATAATTGCGCTTTAATAAAGGGGCGTGCCAGGGCCAGCCCTCTCCTGGCATACAGAAAGCTCTTGCAGTCTTAGGCTTTCAGATCCTTGGCCCTCCAGAGCCTCCTGGCACCTTCAGACAGAGGCAGATTTGCTGACAAATGACTGGAAGAGGCTGTCCTCAGGCTGACTCCTCTGCTTAGCTTGAACTTAACATCCTTCCCTTTGCATCAAGTCTTCCTCTCCCATGCTCTGTCTCTAGGTGCAGTCAGAGCCCTTCCCAGACCCAGGAGGTTTCGGCTCTCTTGATGGGTCTTCTCTCTGCCCCTTCCTCCCTGCAGCTTTGGTGTGCCTCTGAATCAGTCTGCGTGAACTGGGCCAGAGAGCAGCAGCCCATTCCCAAGTGTCATATAACAAGAATATGTGGCTTTCTGTCACCAGCAACAAGAGAGCCGGAGCCCCGTGTGGCCCCAGGGGACCAGAAGTCGGGGAGTCTCCTGCTGCTACGTGGCAGTACTCCTCTATCTCAACTTATCTTTGTGCTGACCTCAGGGAAGAGCTACGATTTACCCTGTCAGAGATGGGCTGATGGCCTTTGTTCCTCCTTATTAATCTATGATTTCAGTGCATGCCAGCAGTTCAGCAGAATTGTATTTGCCTTTCTCTGAGTAGTCCAGATGGGTTTTCAGATACAGGCGCACACTTCATTAGACTGTAGGGAACCAATGATGCTGGTGGGGAATCAGAACAGCCTGGTCCCTCAAACAGACGTGGTAGCTGTGGCAGTGGGCTGTAGAGAGGAGGATTTTGAGAAGGTCTTGAGATGCGGTCCTGGCTGGTAGGGGAAGTCAGGCACCTACAAAACATTTTGGCCAGTTCCCCTCTTGTATCTCCTTGCTGTGGAAAAAAAAAAAAAAAAAAAGAATGCTACATTTAGATTCCACAGGAGGGAGATATTCAGACTTTGCTTTCCCTTTAGTGTCCCTTCATGGTAGGTATGTGGTAGGTTTTGAGTCTGTTTTTGAACACGGTTGTATTTCAGCTCTGTTCTCTGCTGTGTTTGTTTCCATGTGCGAAGGAAAAGAGCCAGCCATTTTCACAAATCTTTCCTGGCTATGGCTCTGCACCCTGCCAGTTTCCTGCAACTCCCCCCCTGAGTTTCAGAAGGTCCCCATATGCATGCATGAGCAGCAACTACTTCTCCAGGAAGGCATCTTCACAAATGTCTGTCTGTCTGTCTCTTTGGCACAGTGGATCGCCCTGTCAGAGTTTATGCCGATGGAATATTTGACTTGTTTCACTCCGGACACGCCCGGGCCTTGATGCAAGCAAAAAACCTCTTCCCAAACACATACCTCATTGTGGGAGGTAAGGAGTGATCTTGTTGACTTTGGCTGTCATGGGAGCACAGTTAACCTCCGCTGTTGTGCATACAGGTGGCATAACAGGGTTTTTGTCTTTATGGCCTTGGTGGCTGTCCCTGCAGTTGTCCCAAATCCCACTTTGTTGTCGAAGTGTTACTGCAGTATGTTAAGAGTAAGATACATCTGCAGAAAGAAATCCTGTACCAAAAGAACACAAGGAAAAGACTCCTCATCAGCCTGTTCAAACTTGGCCCCTCTGTTTGTGACAGATACCACTGAGTATGAAAATATACTAGCGGCAGCTGAGCATCTGCCTCTCAGTTAACAGTTCCCCCATGGCTGGTTGAGCTTTGTGTCACTTGTATTTCCCTGCAAGTCACCCTCCCACTCCAGCTCTCTGCTGGGAATTGCTTCTGGCTAACCCCAAGCAGGTCCTGCCAGGAGCATGAAGATAACAGTGGTTCCTTGGGCACACGAGTGGCCACGTGGAAGTCAGTAAAGCCCCTGTTTCTCCAATAAAAAGTTCATATTTTGTTCATTAGATTCAAAGTCCTTGAGATAAAACCAGGAATATCCTGCTCGCTGCCTGAGGGGATCCAGCAGAGGTGTTTCAGCCAGGTCTCCTTCAAGAATATAACAGGAAAGAAGAAACTCTTTCCTCTGGCTGCTGCAATACGCTGGCCTCTGTCCACGCAGTGCCTCTGTGCCTGTACCTTCACCCACGTTTCTGATATGTGACACTAGAGACACCTCAGGCTGTGGATGCTGTCTATCAGGAGGTGACCTCTAGTCAGGCTGCGTAATAATGCTGAGGTGTCAGGAGCTGAGAATACCTTTAACTAGTTTTCTCAACTGTCATTAACTTCCTGCAGCAAAATGAAACTGATTCTATGACAGACCATTAATGTCTTTGTGTTTTGTTTCACTGCTGAGAGCATTTTTACAGTGGTATTTCTGTATGTTTTGTGTGTGCTCCAGTAGTGTCTGGAAGGGGAGAGGAGGGAGGAAAGCTGATAAAGTTAATCAAACTTTCAAAACGCTCTAAACTCAGAAATCTTGCAGGCAGAAAGACAAGCCATGTACATAAACGTACATCAGACAGGAAAATACCTTCAGGTAACGCTGTTAACATGCCAATTAAGATGTGTAGTTTTGCTCTCTGCCTCCGGGAGACTGGGGAGCTGTGGAGGGCAGTGAGCTGCTCCCCTTGCACCAGGAAATGAGGGAGACAAGAGGCCACAGCCCAAGTGAACGTTAACTCCAAGCTGGGAGCAATCTCACCCGCTCTTTATCATCTGTTTGTCTGGAACATAAATATATCCAATACCCTGAGACTGGTAATCCCTTGTTTACTTTTGAGTCTGATAACCAAGTGAAACTGCTTCCTCCTCAATGTATTATGTGCAGATTGTGAAGAGTCGTTCATTTACTTTTTTCATAGAACATAATTAAATGAACTTAATTTAAAGTGAACTCGCTCTTCATTTTAGTTTTCCAAGAGCTAGACTGTGTTGTGTTATTTATGAAATTAGAAGTTTAGGGAGGTGGGTTTTTTGGTGGTTTTTTTGTTCGTTTGTTTTTTACTTTTATTTTTATTTTCATACGGGCTCCAGTTTCCAAAGCTGAGACATGCAGAGGATAATAAGCAAGTTTCTGCCAGGTAGAACCCCAGGTGTCATTTCATACAGGAGAGTTGTCTTCTGTATTGGTTGGTTTTCTTGGTAAGCATTGAAGAAGTCTCCAGGGACCTTGAGGGCTTAGGGTACAGGTCCCCAGCTTGTGCAGAAATCCCCCAAGCAAATGGACAATTCCCCTTGCTCAGCCTGCCTAGAATGGCTCGAGAGTCTAGTGCCCTGTCACCACTGCCTGGTTCTAGTGATTTTTGGCTAGAAGTTAGGTTTGGAAGCGCCAGCCTCTGTCAGCAGCTGGAATTGTCTGGCTTGGCAGGGGTGTATGCAGGGTCCTTTCTCTGCAAAGTATTAGGGTAAATACCTCAGTCTCACTCTTCTCTGTGCCTGTTTCTTCAGTCTGCAGCGATGAGCTGACCCATAACTTCAAGGGCTTCACGGTGATGAATGAAAACGAGCGGTACGATGCTGTGCAGCACTGTCGCTATGTGGACGAAGTGGTGAGAAATGCACCATGGACGCTCACCCCTGAATTCCTGGCAGAGCACAGGGTAATATGTGGCATCTGATCTGCTTTGAATTTTGATTAGCTGCTGTCTGTGCTTGCTATTTACAGCAAGAATTCATCCGTGGGGGTGACCTCTGCCTGATCAACCCATTTCTGTTGAAGATCCTTAAATATAGAATGAGCTGGGTTATGGGAACCAGGTGGGGCTTCTTGGAAGATTAGAAGTGTGTGCTGAGCTGGCAGATAGTGACAAGGTAAAGGAGCCTGAGAGGGCAAAAGGGTTTTCTATGTTCGAGGAGAAGCTGATGCTGGTTACACATTGGTGCGCAACATGAAAAAGGGAGAGCATAACATTGGGTGGAAGGGATTTCTGGAGGTCGTGTGGTCCAGCCCCCTGCTTTCAGCAGTGCCAGATTAAATCTACATCAGCTTCCCCGCAGCAGGAGACCAGGCAAGCTGTATTGTGAGTCTTTTATCAGTAGGTAAGATGAAGTAAAAAGAGTCTCTGACATCTGTTGAACTGCTTTGGGAAGTGAAACAGCATCTGGCGAGTACGCTTAGTTTCCCCCTGTGGCCGTTAACAAGCTGTTTCTCTCAGGAGCTTAGAGCAGCTGTGTCCTTAGTCCCAGCCCTTCCTTTTCGTTGTGTGCTAACAAGTTTGATATGCAGTTGCCAGTGAGAATTTGTGACTGCTCTTGGTTGTTTTTTCGGGGGGAAACTGTCTTGCAGTTCTCGGTCATGCCTCTGAGTGGAGGTGTTGAGCAAAAAGTTACCATCCGTGGCAGAAAGCAGGAGACTTGCGTACTCGAGATAAAATGTTGATTCTCATGTTGTTCTTAATTTTCAGATCGACTTTGTTGCACATGATGACATCCCCTATTCTTCTGCTGGCAGCGATGATGTATATAAGCACATAAAAGAAGCAGGTGAGTCTGGGTCAGATTCTCTGCTGTAGTTTTTCCTGTGCTCCTGTATGGCAGGGTCGTGCCCTGCAGAGTGGCCCTGTGGGGACGCGGTCTGCCCAGGAGGCTCTGAGGGCAGGAAGAAGTACAGCTTTGGGCACTAGTTCATAAGGCCTAGACTGTTCCACATGCCATATCAAGGATTGCCTTACAAGGTTGTACATAAAAATTAATGTTACTGTGATTGAATTCACAGCCACCTTTTGACAAAATATTACGGCTTGTCTTACAGATTCTCACGAATGGAGAATCTTACAGACTTTACAGAGTGGATCCTCTAGCTGATTGATGTACTACTTGGGGGGGGGGGGGGGCAGTTTATTTTAAGCTTTCAAAACCCAGCCATCAGGGCTTATGTTTCTACCCGTTAAATTGTGGGACCCCTTATGCTGTCCTTGTCACCACGCTATTCTAAATGCAGTGGGTTGTAGTCAATAGTTTCGAAACCACATGAAGTGAAGAGTTGGAGCTTTTCTTTAGAAGATATATTTGTATTTGAGTAAGAAATTGTTTCTGACATGGTTAGGTCTTTCTTAGTTCCTCCTCATACTCCCAGAAAGGAGGAGCCAGGTATTGTGCATGCCAGGGCAGAGTCATGATGGTGTGAGGACGGTTAGGAGTGTTCACAGGAGAAGTTGTTTACTATTAGAGGTGGCAGCAGCTTTTTACCATGTGTCTTGCTACAGCTGTCCTGAGTCCTGTTCCTCAACTTTAGGCATGTTTGCACCAACTCAGAGGACCGAGGGGATTTCAACATCAGATATCATCACCCGCATTGTGCGGGACTACGATGTTTATGCCAGACGGAACCTGCAACGGGGCTACACAGCTAAAGAGCTCAACGTCAGTTTCATAAATGTGAGTCAAAGTGTGTCTCACCACAACTTCTTGCTCAGAGAAGCTGTGGATGCCCCATCCCTGGAAGTGTTCAAGGTCAGGTTGGACAGGGCTTTGAGCAACCTGGTCTAGTGGGAGGTGTCCCTGCCCTTCAGGGGGGTTAGAACTAGGTGATCTGTAAGGCCTCCTTCACCCCAAACCATTCTATGGTTCTATAAGCTGTGTGAAGCTGTGTCTTGCATAGCAGTAGCACGCTCCTGCTGTATACCAGTGAGCAGCAAGTCTGCAGAGCTAAACAGTTACACCAAACTAGTGTCCTTATAGTAGTAGAAATTAGATTTCTTCCTCCCCTGGAATGCTCACTGTCAGGAGTGGGCCCGTCCAGAGGAGCTGGGGTTTTGCTAATACTGCTCTATTGTCAGAAATCACTTGGTGACATTTCACCAGTTGAGAGAGCCGGAGGCCAGGGCATGTGGCAAAATGCGTGTTTTGTTGAACCGAGTGAGGTGTTGGTTGTTCCTGGCAGCAGCTGCAGCTCCTCGTATCTCTCCTTCCCTCAGCCACTTCCCCGAGGCAGAGGCATTTGTTAGGATAAAATCTGATCCTGTTCTCGCTGTGCTATTCCCTCTCTGGAGCTGCAGGAGTTAAGGGAGAAGGATGTGCTCTGATCCTGTACTGAGCGTCTTTTAGCACACAAGCAGAATGCATGGCAGGAGGCTTTTCTTAAGTAGAAAACATTTTTCTTATCACTCAGACACTATGCCTTTTTAATACAATCAAATACAAAATGAAACAGGAGAGGTAACGGCTGCTTGGCCTCTCTTTGGCATCCAACTGTCTCTGTTTACGAACACCCAGCAAAAAGTCTTGTGCTGTCACGATATGCAAGGAGACCTACAGCAGGTCCCTCAAATCTAATCTGTATATTTTATAAATATTTCCCTCTTCCATGCACTGCTCTTAGATAGTCCTTATCTCTGGGTTTAGTCTTGCTTTGTGGACTGTGCCAGGGCCTGCCACAAAGCGTCTCGCAGCCCCGCTGCATGTCTGCCATTTAGTCTAGGGAAGAAGCATCACTGAAGTGAGGGAGAAGTGTCACAAAACTGGTGGAGATGCTGAGTCTTAAGCAACGGTTCAGTGTAATAACGCAGATCAGAGGTGGTCGCCACTTAGATCTGGTGAGCTGTATTCTGATCCATCATTTACTCAACAGGAAAAGAAATACCACCTCCAGGAGCGTGTGGATAAGGTGAAAAAAAGGGTGAAGGATGTGGAGGAGAAGTCAAAGGAATTTGTCCAGAAAGTGGAGGAGAAGAGTATTGATCTCATTCAGAAGTGGGAAGAGAAGTCCCGGGAGTTCATTGGCAATTTCCTGGAGATGTTTGGCCCAGAAGGCGCGTTGGTAAGGAGCTGCCCGGGGAGAAGGGGAAAGGGGAGTTGGAGTCTGCGAACTCCAGCTTGTGTCCCTCAGGCCACGGAGCAAAGAGACTGACAGTCACTTTGTCACTGGCCTGGGACGGGATGGGTCTGAAACAACTGTTTTTTGCCTGGCTGTCCCGTGGTGCTGGCCAAATGTCACAGGCACTTCATGCTAGAGGTGCTTGAAAGTGGGTAATGGCGGAAGTGGATGCAGTGTCCGAAGGCACTATAGCACCGTGCTTGGGTTTCTGCTCTTATATTGCATGAGGAGTTGAGACACAACAGCTCAAAACTCTGCACGGGCTGTGAGCAGTGTCCATTTCCGTCACTGTTTGAGCCATGCTAACGTCCCTCCTGCTTCTGTCACAGAAACACATGCTGAAGGAGGGCAAGGGCCGGATGCTGCAGGCCATCAGCCCCAAGCAGAGCCCCAGCAGCAGCCCCACGCACGACCGCTCCCCGTCACCCTCCTTCCGCTGGCCCTTTTCAACTAAGACTCCTCCTTCCTCGCCGGCCAACCGCTCCAGGAACGAGTCTGCAGTCACCTACGACATCAGTGAGGATGAAGAGGATTAAGCTGCCAGCCGGGATTTGCTGCGACCCACTAATCGCCGAATCCTAAGTCCAGACCCACTGGGGAACTCTAACTGAGCAAGAGAGCCATAGGAACAGGGCTGACGGTGAGCACAGGGCCTCGGAGGCACCCGTTGCTCTTAGTGAGGGCTGCTGCCTGGAAGCACATTCAAACCTCCTCTCCCTTCTCCCCAAATTCCCTTTTTATTGTTTACGTTCTAGTGGTCTCCAGGGGAAAGATGGTTTTTATATTTTAAGAAACTACTCTTTTAAAACACAAAGAATAGCACTCGAGTGTGGCTCTTGTTCTGGTTTCTTTTCCCCTGTTAAACTCTCCAGGCGAGACAGAGAGTGGTAAGACCCACCTGCCCCTTCTTTCTTTCAGCTCCCCTGTCTTATCCCTCCCAGCCCCAGGCAGTATCCGTGCCACTGCCAAATGAAAGACCCCTCGGTTCCTCAACCAGGGTGACCTCGACAGCACGCAGGGAGCAGTTGCGTAGAGAAACTGCTAGGACACAGGGACATCTCTGCTGCTCTGGAGCCGATAGGAACTTACCTGGCAGGCTCGGCAGCGCTGGCATGCCTCTTGGCCGAGCTTCCCGGCGTGCCGCGGTGAGGATGTGCTGGGGAGAGGGCTGCCAGCTTAGCGTGCACGAGTCACCCCCTGGAAGAAGTCGCAGCACCGTAGTCGCACGCCCTGCAGGTGTGCAGCATTTGCAGCTCCAAATCCGCACAGGCGGCTGCAGGGGAAAGGCCTTTTCCAGCTAATCTTAACGGGACTGCTAAATCTCGAGCTAAAATTGAGCCCTCAGTTGCTGTTGGAGAGAAGAGAATGAATCTTTGCTTCAGGGCACTTTGTCTGTGCGTTTCCTCGGGTGTGTGAGCGCCCAGGTAGGAAATGAATGTGTGTGCTCCTTTGAGAAGTTCCTTGTCCCAGTCTCTGGTGTGTCCTAAGTGTTTGTCCGTCCACGCGGCCCCTCAGCGCTGTGCTCTGCGCGTCTCCGTGTTTCAGTTGCTGTGCTCTGAGGACTGGCGCAGTCCTTCACACTGGTCAAGTTGCTGCTATAAGGACAAAACAAGAATTCACGCAGCCAGTTTGCTGTCTGTCGGTATGTGCAGCTGGACAGATGAGGGGCATGTTTTACTGCCCAGTGAAGGGTGACAGTCCCGTGTTACCTGTCCTGTGCAATAAATGCACAAATCCTGCCCATTTACTCCGCTCCTCAAGGCAGGCCGGGAAGAACATCAGAGAGTGCTGCGGCTTTTTAAGATTTTAAACGTGTGCTCTGCTCATTTGAAAGGTCCTAGTCCTGCCTGCTGTCGTGTGTGTGTAGTAAGCGTCGAGCTTTGTGGCCCTCAGCTCTTCGGGTGGAAGTTTCCCTCCCCGTGCCAGGTCCCGAGCTGCTCGGCGCGCTGTCCCCGCAGCCAGCTGGCTGTCCCATGAACCTCCCACTCGCTTTTCCCTTCGGGTTTGTCTCTGGGTGGAGCTGCTGGGCTGAGCCCCCGTGAGCTCCTGCAGTGCTGGCAGCAGGCGAGGAGGGCTCGCAGCCCCGCAGGGAGCTCTGCCACGCGGGATGGGGGGCTTGGGGAGCAGCAGGGAGGCGAATCATCCCAGGCTGCTGCTGCTTGCTGGCTTTTACCTTGCTGTTCCTCTGTCGTGCTGCCCAGAGGGCTTGGCAGAGTCTCGTAGGAGAGAAACCTCTTCGCTCTGGGCTTCTGCTGAGGCCAGAGCCTGTGTGAGAAAGGGTATTTTGGGGATTCCTCATCCGCCACTCGGACCTCTCTCAGCAGGGGTGTGCACAGCTCTGGGAGTGTGGCTGGCTGCTGTTGGCTTTAAGCTGTGAGAGCAAAGAACGGTCCCTTGGTACGAGCCAGCCTTTACTGACCTGGCTTATTTATGATGGTGGAGCACTTATTTTGTATCACCCACGGTCTCTCTTCCCTATCTTCCCCACTTTCCTTCCTTCACCCTTCCCTCACTAGGGGTGTCAAGTCGCTTTCCCCAGGCGGATCACAAAGGCCAGGCTGCTTCAGAGCCTTGCAGCTGTTTTAAACACAAGTTATGCAACAGTGTTCTGTAATTTTGGGTAACAGTGGTGTGTTTTGGATGGTGGCTTGTTCTGTGGAGACCCTGCGTGTTTCTTGGTGTCTTTGCACAACCCGGGGCACTTAGGAAGAAGCCAGGCATGGTTTTACGTGTAGCTTGGAATAACAGAGCTGTTTCTTGTAACCAATAATCCCTGCTTCCTCCTTGCACTTAAATTAAAAAAAAAACACTCAAATCCCAGAGCAGTCTTTTTTTTTTTTCCTTTTTAGTTTTGTTTGTTTCCTCCTGGATTGCTGGACTGGCCCCATTTCCAGCGCTGCCCTGTCTTACCAAGACATTTTAGAGGGTCAGGACTTTATTGTAACCCGAGGCAGGTGTTGGAGCAGTGAATACACCTGGCAGTAGCGGTGACTTTGGGACAAACCCTGCCTCTTGCCCTCAGGGAAGACTTGGTGCTCACAAGGGCTCCCTGCTGGACGGGCTGGGTGTCCTACCTGCCGCAGGTAAGGAGCTGGGTCTGGCTGTCCAACAAGGTGACCGAATCCCGTGTTTTGCTGCTTGCCTGCGTGTTGCTGCTTGTCAAAACCAGGAGATTTCCGGGCCCAACGCTACCGTTGGTGCCTAGAAAGTCCTGTCATGCTCTGTTGCCAGGAGTCTGTCAAGCCTGACGGTCTCAAAACTGCTCACCAGTGTGTCTTCCAGCTGAGCAGTTTCACTCTGAATGCAGCCACCCACAAAAAGCTTTGAGTCACTTTTTTCCCCCCTTGATGGGAAAGAGAACTTTTTCCCTGAAATGGATGAAAGAAACGAAAGAGTGGGAGTTGGGAGCTTTGGTTTTCTGACTCTTCTCTTCCCCAGGGTTGCACCGGCCAGAGGTAGTGTGCTGGGGGGCACTGGGAGATCACCAGGGTGCTGGTCGCAGGAAGCTCTGGTGGTGCCCAGCACCCACAGTGTGGCCTTAGCACCCACATTCTGCCATCCCCTGCCCATCCCTGGCCTTGTGCATCAGCTACTCTTGCTGTCACCTCGGGCTGGCTCTTCCCAATCCGTGTTCGCTGTGCTGGTTTCTCTGTATGGCCTGCGTGCACAGCCCCGTGTCTTACTTGTTCTGGAGTTGTTTTTTTGGCTTCTGTGTTTAGCCAAATAAATGCAAAGTCGTTTTATTCGTTGCGTGCCAGGTCCCTTTTGCTGTTCTAGCCCAGCCAGCTCTCGTCGTGGCCTCCTCACGTGCCGTCTTAGCAGTGGTTGGAGGGAGAAGGGGCTTCAGTGGGGGGTGCTGGGCACCTCATCAGCCCCAGCCCACTGCGAGCCCTGCACCATGGCTCTGCTGCCCTGGGCTCCGTCCTCCCACGATCTGAGCCCAGTGACCAACACAAGACCCACGTACAGAGTTACCTTTATTCAGTGCAAGACAAGAGCCCCCCCGGGGCTGGACGACTGCCGCGCAGCTCCCTCTGGCTCATGGCCTTCAGGTTTCGGACCCTGTCACCCTCCGCTGACACGCCCTTTCCCCCTCTGCTGCCTTTGCTCCCAGCAGCTTCCCAGGGCCGCAGGAGGAGGAGGAGATGGCTGTGCAGGGAGGGCAGCACCCCGGGCTCTGCCCCTCGCACCCTCCTGTGCTCCCCCCCGCTCACGCCTTGGCGTTGCTGCTGGCGGGCGTGATGTTGAAGGGCTGGTAGCCCGGCTTGTCATCCTGCTTGCGGTAGTATATCCGCGTCACCACGGCCAGGATGAAGGTTTGCGGGATTAACAGCTGCATGTTCATCTCTGAAAGCGAGAAACGGAGACGGGTTGGTCGAAGATGTCTTCATTGGCCGTGTCCATTCCCTGCTGCGTGCTGGAGGTGCTTGGCCAGGAGCGAGCGATCTGCTCCCGCGTCTCCCGACTTACGCTGCGACCTGGCCTTGGAGGAGAAGGGCGGCGAGCAGGCGATGTTGCCGTTGTTGGCCAGGATACTGAAGATGGCGGGCTGCAGCGCTGTCAGGATGAGGAGAACCTGCAAACACAACACCCCCGGTGAGAGGCTGCTGTCCCCACCCGCAGCTGGACCTGGGTCTCGTCCACCAGCAGCTCCTGTCCCTGCACACCTCGTCGCCAACCTCCAGCCTGTGCTGCGAATTTCTCCTTGTGCTCAGGTTTACCTGGAAGCAGGTGAACTTGGCCTTGATGTTCTGCTCCGTCAGATGCAGCCGGGCCTGCCGGAAGAGGATGCCCAGAGCCCACAGCCCGAAGAGGGTGGAGGCACCGACGACGGTGTTGATCCAGAGCGCCACGCTCTCCGCTGAGATCTGGGGGGCAGGAAATGCGGCTGGGCTGCCGGAGCCACTGGCTGCGAGGCTGGGGCTGCGGTGGGGCTCCCCCCTCTCACACGTCACCCTGCCCATCCCCACGCCGCGGCACTCACATCAGCGGGGTTGTAGTTCCCGTCAGCAGACAGCACCAGCCCCAGGAAGACGGCGGCCGTCCTCAAGAAGGCGTACTGGAAAGTCCCTAGCATCAGCAACCGCAGCTTGCTCCTGGCACGGGGAGAGAGGTCGGTGGCGTCCCGAGGTCCCCTGCCTGGGGCCTCCTCCTCTGCCCCAGCAGAAGCAGGGGGTGAAGCCCCTGCCCCAGCCATCCCTCACCTGCTCATGGTGATTCGGGGCAGGCAGGGGCAGCAGCAGCAGCAGGGCCCGGTGTTGAGCACCATGGGCACGTCCTTCAGGGTGCTGAGCACCGCCTCCTTGCCCCCAAAGCCCTCCACCATGACCAGCATCAGGAGGTAGAAGCAGATGGCGAAGTACCTGGGGAGGAGGAGGAGGATGAGGGACAGAGGTGCTCAGGTCCCGCGGGCTCCCCAGCCCCACCGCCCCGGGGCAGGCACTACTCACATCGTGGTCGCCATCTCCACCACCATCATGGAGCGCGGGATCCACAGCCCGAAGCAGCTGAACACGGCCACAACCTGTGGGAGACGTGGGCATGGCACACAGCCGCTCCCCATCCCCGGGGGGGCTCAGACCCCTCGGGTGCCCCTGGTGCTGCCCCCCCACCGCCCCCATCCCCAGCTCACCGTGGGGGCCGAGCTGCTCCAGCGGAGGGTCTTCATCTTGATGGGGCAGCGGATCTTGTGGGTGAGGTAGATGGCCTCTTCCACGTAGATGGCGACCGACACCAGCGTCAGGATGGTGGCCAAGCCCATGATGGAGAGTTGGACCATGTCCAGCTCTGCCAGGGAGGGGTGAGAAAGGGGTTCGGTCAAATCCTGTTGCGTGTCCCTCCCCAGAGCCACCGCAGCAGGGTGCTGCCCCCAGCCCACCTCGGGGTCCCTTTTGGCACAGCACTGGAAGCCACTCGCTGTGTCCTTGGTGGATCTGGCAGTGCCGGAGCCGGTGCTTTGGTCCCTCCCCCCCCATCCCATGTCACCCACCCGCTGCTCCCCTCACTGCTCTCTTCCGCCACCACCACCCCCTGGGCAGGGCTCTGGGGTGGGAGCTGAGACCCCAGCAGCACCCCATTGCCTCCCCCCTTCTTGTCCCTGCCGCATCCCCCTCCATCCCTCATCCCCGTCCCACTGCCCAGGGGGACACAAGGAGGGTCCCCCCGCACCGCCCGCTCCCTCCGCTTACCCTGCAGCAGCTGCCGGGAGGTGGGCGGCAGGGAGAAGCAGGCTGCCGGCACGCTGAAGTTGGTTATCAGCATCTCCACCAGCGAGCGGGGGAACCTGCGGAGAAGGGGAACACTGCCAGGGACACGGGGACACCCAGCCCCATTGGGTCCCCCTGCCTCGCCCCCCCCACCTGCCTCCCTTCCTTTAACCCAAAATCCTGCTCCGAAAAGCAGCTGCAAAGCGTCCCAGCAGCACGTGGGGGGTTCCCCACAACCCACCTGGGGTCATCTGCCAGCTCCACGGCGGGCTCCATCCTGCCCCGCTGCTCCCCGGCTCTGTCCCAGCGGCTGCGGGGCTGCTCGGCGCCGCCTGCCTCCGCGTCCCCTCCCCGATCCTACGTGGGGTCAGAGTCCCCAGGGCAGGGACCTCGGGGAGGCTTCGGTGCCTCGTTCAAGTTTAACCAGCTCCGGGCGCTCATTGGCGAGCCCCCGCGCCCTGCCGGCCCCACAAACACCTCGGCCGCCCGGTTATCGACCCGGGTGCCGGGAGGAGCGGCCGTCCGCGTGCCATCGCGCCTGCGTGTCCCCAAAACCCCCCTGCGATGGCATGACACCACCTGCCCGCCCCTTGGGGCACCCCACGGATGGGTTTGGGTGGGGGGTCCCCATGGTGCCGGGGTCCCCGTGCGCCCTCCTGTCCCCTCTGCGGCAGTGGCTGGATGGGACCTGGTGCCACCATGCCTGCCACCTTCCGTCCGTCCTTCCCGGCAGTGGCACCTGCCCTGCTCGCATGGCAGCAGGGGGCTGGGCCCTGCTGGGAGCAGCTCCCGTGACGCTAGAGGGCAGGGCCAGCCCTGCTCAGCACCACGGCTCAGCACCCAGCGTCAGTGCCGGCACCCGGGGTGAAGTCCCGGTGCCCTCCCAGCACCCCAAGGCAGACGGGCTCTGGTTTGCGCTGGGACCTCAGACGTCTTCAAGCCCCTCTCCCTCTGCCCCCAGGCAGGGGGCTCCTGCAGGAGCCAGGGTGGCACCTGCACCCCAAAAGGGTCCCCAGCACCCTGCTGCGGGAGCAGGATGCTGCGGTTGCCGTGGGACTGGGGTTCCGGGGGGATGCCGGGGTTGCCGTGGGAGTGGAATGGGGTTGTTGGGCTGTGGCCAGGAGAAGGGGATGCAGTCCACCCAGCGAGGCCGTGGCCAAGGCCTCGCAGCTGCCCAGCCCACCATGGAGCTCTTCATGCCCCTTCACTTCACCATCCTCCTGTGCCTGTGCTTGCTGCTCTTGGGCCCGTAAGTCGCCCCACAGCAGCGGTCCGAGCCCCATCCTGCCGACACGGGGCAACAGAGCCGCCCTTCCACGTCGGCATCCTGCAGATGTTAGAGCCGGGCATCAGCTCTGACATCCCCGAGCTGCATCGTCTCCCGTGCCCACCGCCCGTCCCAAGCAGCCCCTGGGCCTGGGCACCCCACTGCCCGCTCGTCCCCTCTCCCTCGGCCCCAAGCTCCCCTCGCTCCCGCCGCAGGTGCAGCTGGCTGGCTCTGCACGTCCTGCTGCTGGTCCCCATCTCCAGCACCATCTTCGTGATCCTCATCCTGGCTGTCACCAGCCTCGTCCTGCTCAGCGTTGCCTACCTGGAGCTCCCCCAGCCAGGTGAGGCGCCCGGACGGGTGGGGGATACGGGAGCGGGGGGCTGGGGGGAGCAGCGTCCCCATCGTGTCACCCGCACCAGGGGCCTGGGAGGACGCGCTGGAGCAGAGGCTCTGTGGCACAGCGAGACGGCAGCGCTGGCGCGGGTGCCAGTGGCCCCGCTGGCGACGCATCGTCTGCTGCCCTCACTGCAACGGCTACGTGAAGGTGAGGGACACGGGGTGCCCGAGGTGCCTCGCACACCCAGCGCTGCCCACCCCGCGCCACAGTCCCACTGACCACATCCTGCACCCTTGTCCCTACGCACCGCGCACCCCATGCATCCTGTGCCCTCTCTGCACCTCGCGTGCCCAGCCCTGTGCACTCCATCACCCCTTGCACACTCGGCACCGTGTTCATGACCCTCGGTGCCCCCGACCCCATCGGGGTGCACAGGAGCTGCCCCCTGCCACCGGCACCCCTCCGCCACACCAGTTCAACCCGCATTGCCCGGGGCTGGGAAAACACATCAGCTCCTGCAACAGCTGCTGTCCCTGACGGTCGCTGTGCGCTATGTCACGACTGTCCCGCTGTCCTGCGTCACCTACCCGGTGCTCAGCCCCCTGAGCCCATTGCCCTGGGGAAGAGCTGCACGTATCCTTGGCCCGGAGAGGCAGAGCCCTGCCCCGACGTGCACGCACACGTGTTGCACGCCCCGTGGTGCCGCCCGGGCTGGCACATGCTGGAGCCTGTTCCCCTTGCTGCGCGTAGCCCCAGGGCCAGCAGTGGGGCTGGGTGCCCTCTGCACAGCACGACCACGGCTCCTGGTCCCTGACTGGCTCTGCAGCATCGTGGCGACCTTCCTCAGCGCTCCCTGCCCGAACCTGCTCGTGTCCTGGGTCCCCTGCTTCGTCACCTGAGCGCAGCACACACCGAGGTGCCAGGTACAGCCACAGGGTGCCCCCACCAGGCTCCGTCACCCCCGTGTCCCCACAGCCACCCTTCTCCCCGCAGGCTGCTGCTGCAGGCAAAGGCAGGCAGGACGGGCAGGAGCCAAAGGCAGGTGAGCATCCGCCTCCTGGCACAGGCAGGACCAGGCGAGGTTTTGGGGCAGCCCCATCACCTCAGACCCGGCCAGGGCACTCCTCACAGCCCCAGGATGCTGTAGGGCTGACCAGCTCCCCTGAGGACTGCACCGGGATTCCCCTTTCCTGCCAAAAAATCCCTTAGGTGGAGAAGGAGAATGGAGCACCCAGCAGAGCCACTCAAGCCACCGGGCCCTGGCAATTTAAGGCTCAGGGAACCCCCAGTGCCACGGGCATTGCGGTGGGTGTTGTGCTCCAAGGAGCTGCTGGAGGGGGCATGGTGTGCTGGCAAACCCTCTCTGCTTGGTTAGCTTTTTCTTTCTTTAAACAAAACTGTTTGACCTTTGAAACCCTGCCCAAAAAAGCCGATCGGACCCCTCTCAGCGTGTCTGCGTCGCCCACACGGCTGCTTTGTCAGCGTTCCCCAATACTTGGAAAAGCTCTGGAAATGCAAATATTTGCATGGGGTTTGGGGATGGTTTTCCGCCCATCTCTAACTGCCCGGGGCTGCGGCCGGAGCAGCTGGCCCAGCTCCTGGGGAGCCCACGGGGGCCGGCAGCTGTGCTTGTCCCCGGGGGCTGCGTGCCACCGGCCCCTGGCTTCCTGGTGGCCAGGCCAGGTGGCCTGGCTGCTTGTCCCAGCTGATGTCCCTCGCAGAGCCCTGCTGAGAGCTGTCAGGAGGCCGAAATGCTCCTGTCTCCCTGCTCTCCTCTCCCACCCAGCGCCTAGGGGTGTGGCGGATGGCAGGGATGCCAAGGAGTGAAAATGTCCCGCTGCACCCGCACCGGCTCCCCGCACCGTCCCGCACACCGAGGGACACGCACTGCTCCAGCACCCGGCCTTCAGGCTGAGCTCCGTCCACACAAACAGGCAATAAACATCTTCACCCCGAGCTCTCCTGCCCAGGACTCTGCTCTGTGCTGTCACTGTGTCAGCCACACAGCCCCGGTACCCCCGTGTCAGGGTTTTAGGGGGAGCTGGTGACCCCGCTCAGCCCCCCGCGGCGTGCCGGCAGCACCCCACGGAGACGCTGGAAGCAGGAGGGTGGACGCGGCTTAAGAGAAACAAATAAAGCGTGGCGGTGGCCGGACTTGAGAAAGGGACAGGAAAGCCTTTCCCAGGGCGCCGGCTCTGCCTGGCCTCCCCCGCACCCCATGAGCATCGCCAAGAGGAAACTCGACGGCGAGAGGCCGGGGGGCCGGATCCTGCCGGTGGCAAGGCGAGGCGAGGCTCCGTTTGCCATTGCATGCCCTGCTGCAACGCAACGCCAGAGCTCCTGGCATTGGCACACTCGCTGCCAGGTTGCGGGGGGACACCAGGACGGAGTCCTGGCCCCGAGAGCATCGCCGTGCAATGGTCAGCGCGGGGCCGTGGCTGTGCCCCCGGGGCTGGCCCCAGCACAGGAGGGATGGGGCTGTGTCCCCCTGGCCCCGGGGCTGCAGCCGCCCCGCTGATAGCGCCGCAGGGGAGCCCTGCCCGCGGCTGGCCCGCAGATAAGCGCGGTGTGCGCCCCACCGATTGCCCCTGGAAGGAGGCGGCCAGCAGGGCGGGAGCGGCCGTCCCCGGCAGATAGGGCTGGGAGGGAGCAGAGCTGTGCGGCAGGAGGTGGGGACCCCCTGGCAGAGCAGCAGCCCCCCCCTCAGATCACCCTTTCGCAGTGGGGAGCAGTCCCTCTGCAAAAAGAAAACCCCTCCCGATGCCCCTGCAAACCCCCAGGTCTCCTGCAGTCGAGGCCCTCGCCGTGCCTCGGTTTCCCCATCTGTAACAAGACAAACGATGCCTGTGGCAGGAGAGCAGAGTCAGCTCATTGCTTTGCTCTGATGCCAGGGGAGAGCCCGTGCCATGCGTTATTTGTAGCCGGGGCCGGCATTTCAGGCAGGCACACGCTGCCCATCAAGGTCACCGGGGCCAGGGGGGAGAATGGGGAGGGAAGGTGGGGGCGCAGGCGCAGCCAGCGGTGCCGCCGCACCCATCCTCGGTGTCCCCGTCCCCAGCGCTCGGCGCAGGTGAAATGAAAGAAATGTTTGACCGTGTACGCGGTCACAGGAAAGCCATACATATCCGTACAGAAGCGTGTCTACATGACTTTACACAATATACAGGGGCCTTACAGAGCGTGTATATACCCAGGGGGTGTGCCCCCGAGGCAGGCAAGGCACGGCACGGCCCCGCCGGCCGGTTATCGACCCAGCCCCAGCCTCAATCACGCTTCCCAAAGCAGTGCTCCACGAGGCACCGGCCGTGCTGGTCCTGCCCCGAGGTTCCCTGTCCCCAAGGGTGGCCCTGAGCAGGTTGCTCAGGGCACCGCACATTCAGTGTGTCAATATTTTTGTCGTCTCCTGGCCGGAGGAGATTGTCGGGAGAGGAGGAGGATGGCGGGAGGAGGAAGGGGAGCCCATCACGGCTGGGGAGAAGCCGGGCAGTCGCTGGCACCAACATCCCCGGCTCCATCTTCTGCTGAGCAGCTCCGGGCTCCCTTTTTTCTTTGCTTTTCCTCCCAGCAGAGCCACGTCCGGCGGTGCCATGCTCGGCCGGAGCGGAAGCGGCTGAACGGCAGGGCCTGGCAGGGCGGGCGGGGGCTTTGTCACCTTCAAAGGGGACGAACGGACGGCGTCGGTCCCCAGCCCGCCCGCGGGATCCTGAGGAAGCGCCGCAGTCAACAGGCTCGGGCGCTGCTTCCTCCCCGCGCCCAGCATCTGCTCCAGCGCCGGCTGCTCAACCACAGCGGGTTCCTGCAGCCGGCCCCCGCATGAAAAGGCACCTTGTTTGAAAACAGAGGGGCTTTTTTCTCCTGCGGCCACCTAAAACGCTGCGCGTCACTGCTGATGTTTGCACTTTGAGAGTGACGAGGTAAAAGCACACTGTGCGTGGGCTCCGGGCGTTTTCTTTGGTCGGGAGTTTATTTTCCTACCCGTCTGCCTCTTGCGAGGATCTCGCAGGTGAAAATGCTGAGGCTCTGAAAAAGGCACGCCTCAAACCCCAAACTATTCTCCCGGGGAGCCAGCACACACACACACTGCACGTTTGTGAAAGAGGAGCGCTGCTCCTGCCCATCCTGCCCCGTCTGTCCCGCGGGGACACCGCGCCAGCAGCGGGGAGCGGGCACCCAGCCCCGACAGCGCTGCCGCGTGCGCACGTCGTGGGCACCGGGACTCCTTCCGTCGGAGGTGGGGAGGTGGAAAACATCCCGAGTGCTGCGCAGCGGGAACCGAGGCAAACGCCTTCCTTCCTTCCCCTGCCGTCGCTTTCTGCAGGTGCCGGGCAAGCCTGGCCGCCCGCACCCACCCGCTGCGGCGCTGGCGGGCGGGCAGGAATTTCCTCGCTGCCCCATAAATCCTCGCTTTGTGCCTGCAGGCGAGGCGGGCACGGCAGCACCCTGCGCCGAGGAGACGGGTCGGGGTGGGGGGGGGGGGGGCGAGTGGGTGCACCCCGAGGTGCGTGGGCGCACGCACGTAGGTGTGTATGCGCCCGTACTCGCAGGGATGGATGTGTGGGTGTGAGCGCGTGGCACAGCCCTGCCCCTCCTGGGGACCAGGAGGACACCCGGCACCGCTCGCCCTGGGTGCTGCCGCCCTGCACCAGGGGTGGGTGCCCGCCCCGGGGGGCTCGGAGCAGCGCATCCAAGCAGGGAGCAGGACCCTGCTCCTCCGTGAGCAGTGCTGGCTGCGCAGCGTTGGCGCCCGCCCCTGTAATAAATGAAGCAGCTGCTCTGAGCGGCTGGGACGTGCAGGAGCAGAGGAGGGCACTTTCACAAGGCACACAGCTGATAAAACCCGCAACTGCACCCGGCCGGCTGCAGGGGAGGCAGGGGAAGGAGCCCGGGAGGTGCCTGCGCCCACAAGTGGGCTCAGCAGCCCCCGGGGCCGCTCCTGAGCCGGGCTGTGCTAAAGGAGAGGCCAGTGCTGGACACGGTCCCTGTGGCCGTTTCTTTACGGGCCAAGGATGACTAAAAGTCAGGAGGTCAGGGCACCAGACTGCTCATCGCCGGGGGAAGGCGGAAGGGAGAAGGGAGGTTGTTTCCATTGGCTTTGGAGTGTTTTTTTTAGTTGCTTCAACTTTCAGGCCGCGTCGAGACAGAAATACAAGCTGACATATTTTTTTTTCCCCTAGGGTAAAGCCAGCTTTTCCCACTGAGCGGGCTCCTGCCCTGCTGTGCGTGCATCCCAGGGGAAGGCTGCAGGACAGGCGAGGCTGCGCTGGCTGCAGACATTTGCCTTCAGCACCCCGTCCCTCGGAGAACGTGCACTGGGCCGGCGCCCAGGGCTGTTGCAGGGCAGAACAGCACACCCTGGAAGGTCAGCAATTTGGCCGGGCAGCGGGGCCGCTTATCTCAGGTTTTCCAGCGGCATGCCCCTTCTCCAGCCAAAGATTTGCCCTTGAGGTGCCGACCGGCTTTGCGTGCCCGGGGCAAACAGCACGGCAGGCTCCTGTGTGCAGCGGTCACGGCGAGAGCGGGTCGAGCCAGCGCCCTGCACCGGGGACACCGGGTGCCAGGAGCCAGAGCAAGCCCCCTGGTCGGAGGCACCACGTTGGACCAGCCAGGTTGCAAATAAACCCGCAAATAAACCCGCAAATAAACCCACAAACAAACCTACCGACAAGCCCCGCGGCTCGCCTGGGCCCCAGCACAGCCAGGCAGGCAGGCAGGCAGCCAGCAGCAGGTTTCGCAGCCGCAGATAAGGGGCAATTAGCAGGAAAGAAGAAAGCTCCCCCTCTCCCTGCTAATCCCAGCCCAATTAAAGCCCCCTCTCTGCTTTCGAATATTGCTCCGAGAGATTAATCCTGCCTAAAACAAGGCTTTTCCAGCAGGCTGACAAGACAAAGCAAAAGCTCCGATTGCAAAAAGCTCCGGGCACCTGCTTGGGGAGCGATCAATTCCCCTGACTACGGCTTCGGAAGCAGCAAAGCCACCGGGGCCAAGAAGCCCTGCGGTCAGAAAGCTGCACAAAGGCACAAAGGCTCTGCCCGGCCCCGCTCAGCTGCTCCCAGCCTCCTGGGGCCAGCGCCGCGGGTTACAGCAGCTTCCCCGGCGCAGAAGTCAAGGGGGCTTCTCCCCAGTCCCCTTGGGGACAATTTTCCTCGGCAGAGCCAGCCGGCAGTGCACAACAGGGTGCTGTTTCCCCCTCTGTTGTTTTAACTTCCCCCCCTTCGGGCTCCTCTTTTGCCAATAAATGCATGAAAAAAACGAGAAACAGAGCAGCGGGCAGGTCTAATCTCCGGAGCCAACGCGCTCCCTTATCTCGGCGGGGCTGCGTCGGGCAGGGTGGCTGTGCCGTCCCCGCGGTGCAGCCGGGCAGGCTCCCGCTGTCGGGTGCCCACACGCAGCAGCGAGCGCAGGCACTGCAGAGCAAATCAGAGGGGAAACTTTTCCGGGCTTTCCAGCCTCTTCCCAGGCCCTTTTGGGAGCACGGGAATAAACAAGGAGGGACTTTCGCAGGACCGATGCCGGTAGAGGGGCTCAGCTGGTGTAGCAGGGCCCCACAAGCAGGCTGGGATGTAGGGGTGGTGGTGCAGGGGGTGGCAGGTGCTGAGCACCTCCGTGGCTTTTCTAGGGCTCAGCCCACCGAATCTGCAAGGGAAAAAAAGAAACACAAAGCTCCCAGCTGTGGCAATCGCAGATCGAGGACGAGTGAAACGGCGCACAAGGCACTTTGGAAAAGGACCCGGACGCCTGCCCGGAGATGCGGGGAAGTGGGGAAGAGAGGGGCAGTGTGCTGCGCTGGAGATACGGATCAGCCAGGGCCAGAACAAAGTGGGACCGAGGGAGCTCATGAGAAACCCGTGATGTGGAGCCTGGGGGCTGTATCCCGGCCCCGTGCCTGCCCTCTCCCCACTGCTACCTTTTCCCTTTCCGCTTCCCACCGCTCCAGCCCCCCTGGCCAGCCGGGGCCAGGCCCGCGGCGATCAAACACGGGGGCTGCTGGGGAGCCGCAAGCTCGAGACGGGGCCTTTGATGTGCCCCGGGACGGCCGCGCTGCGTCCCCCTGCTTTTCAAAGCCCCGTCCTCGGCCATTGTGCTCACATCCTGAGCTTGTTTGTGCACTTGTTGGGGGGCCCCCAGCCCCGCAGCCCCCCTGCGGGTGCCTGGCTCTGTCGGACCACAGCCCCGACCAGCAGATAAGCGCAGCCGGGCTTGCCCTGGGGGCAGAGCTGCTATCGGGGCCGTGGCGAGCAGCGGTGTGCCGCGGTGCAGCCGCCCAGATAGCGGGAACGCTGCCGCGCTGACCCCGCGGCACTGGTGGCTCTGGGTCAACAACAGCTCTTGCTCCAGCTGCCCACCGCACCGCTGTCTGTTGGCGAGAGCCGTATCAGCCCCGTGCACACCGGGGATTTGTCCTAGCGCCGTTGCTGTCCCCTCGGGAAGGGCCGAGAGTCCTGCCAAAAGGTTTAACCGATGCTGGCCTCTGGCAAGCAGCACGGTGGTAGCAAGCACCGCCAGCCCCGCTTCCTTCCTTCAGCAGTCTCCGGAGGGTTTGGGTGTCTCGTGGGAAGACGGAGGTCTCTTGGAGGGGTCTGTAGCTTCGTGAGGGTCCCCGGCTGCTCGGCGCTCTGCGGGGCCAGCCGAGGACAATGAGCCAGGCCGGAGCCAGGTGTTTCCCCGGGAAGGACGCAAAGTCAAATTTGTTTCAAAGGGAAGACGGAGCTGCGGCCAGCTCTCAGCGCTACCTGCCACGTCTCCACTCCCTCCAGCGCCTTTTCCTGGCCCCTGCTGCAGGAAGGTGGGCTGCAGATCCTCTCCCAGATACCGGTGCTGCCGGGCTCCCTCTTTTACGCAGAGCATTTGGGAAGGTCAGAAGGAAATGGCGAAACCACAAGGCCACCTCCTAGAGGATGGAGACACTCTTTGCCAAATTCTGGGATATCACACTTGCAGCTGGGAAGGAGACACGAGCAAGGCAGGGCAGGGTCTTTCTGGCGGGGCAGGATGTGGGTTGCAGCACAGTTCCCAAAATTGCAAAAACGTGGATTTACCAACTCCTTTGGGACCTACAATAGCTGATTGCAGCCTGGTGCAGGCTGTGAGTTGAGCAGGGAGCACAGCCAACGCACTGCTCCAATCTGCTGCCAGAAAGGCAGGAGCTGGCACTGCCGGGGAAGCAGCCCGTAGGCAGGGCAGATTGAAGCCTTTCCTGTCTCCTGAGTCCACCATGTCTCCGGCGACTTTTGCCCTCAGCCCTGCGCTCGGCTGCAGCACCTCTGGTTTGGCACCAATCTCCTGCACTTTGTCCCTGGCTTTTCCATCCTTCCAGATTAAAAAGCCACAGTGCTTCCAGTATTTCTTGATATAAAAGTACTCGAGTCACCTCCCAGTCGTTTTTGATAAGCGGCTCACAGAGCACAGGGCATCCTTCCCAACCTGGTTATCTCTGGGGCTTTTGTTTTCCCTCTGCTTTGTAACTGCCACCGCCAAAATGTGGGTAGCACAGCTGGTCACGCAAGCATCAGCCATGCCATAAAGCTGAAGTAAAACCTTGTTTTTACTCCCACGTTTTGGTCACATGTTTGGGCATTCGTCCAGCAGGAGGAACACGGTCACATTGTGGGGTATTGCACAAGGGACTGGGGAATCATTTGAGTCTAAGTCAGGGGACGCACGAGCCCCTCAGAGTTTAGACAAACATCTCCTAAAAACACCACGGCCAAGCTGCCATGAGGAGGAACGCCCTGGTGGAAGCTGGACCGGGGTTAAACTGCTCTCAGGTACCATGTTGCACCTGAAGCATGCAACATTTTAAGGCCAGCACTAGCTAAGTTGCAAAGATAGCTGTGTTTCTAATGTCAGCTTTCTCCCCTCTTCCGGGCAGGCGTAAAAATGGGGAACTGCTGAGCATGTGGCCAGAGATGTGAGAGGGAACAGAAAACACCTGCAGCTGGTATGTGCCAAGGCAGGTTGGGGCTGGCACCGCGCAGCACGCCTTGCCTCCTCCGGAATGGAGGTGGCAGCCAACGGAGGCCACGGAGAGACGTAAATCAATGGCTGCTTTTCAGCATCGCTCCTCTGTCTCCGAACCTGCTTCTGTGTACTCGCAGCGTGCCGAGTGCTGTGCACACCAGCACAGGCGCTACCAGAAGGTGAAGTTTTGTGGGGAGCTGGAAAGCCCGATTTTACAAAAGGGAACAGTTCCGGAGGCCTCCAGTGGTTTGGATGGGTTGCACATAGGCGAAAACCTGCCTGGAGCGAAACTGAAGGAAAGGCCCTTCTCTGGGCCTTAGGGCGATGCTGCCATTTCACAGGTCTTGTCCTCTCCATGATGGGTGCCTCATCCTTCCCTGAAGGTGATATGATGAGCACGTGAGTCTTTAATTGCAAGGCAATGGCACCTCCAGCCCCGTCAACAGCCTTCACAGCAGGAGATTTTATTCATTTGTTCAGGAGGAACATAAAACGTTGGGCAGGGCTTGGGCTGCATTCCCCTGGTTAGATACTTCCCTGCATCTAGACTTGTATTTAAAAACAACCAGAGGATCCCCGCTCCAGGACTGCTCTAATCCCTTTCTGCACCCTCTTACACTCCTGGCTTCCCCCGAGGACCCCGCAGCAGCGTGTCCTGGGGCCCTACACCCCGAGTGAAGGAGGTGCCTACCCGTTACTGGCACTAGCAGCCAGCCCTGTAGGGCTGGGGGAACCCAAACCTCAGGACTGGAGCCCGGGTCGCACCTCGTGCCACAAACTGGGCTGGCCCACCAGCACGGCTCGCCACGGCGCTGCCGGCTGCCATTTTCCTGAGGCTTGTCTCCAGACGGCCGCATCGAGTCCAGGCCTAGCTTAATCCCCCCTTTATCAGCGCAGGAATGTATTTCTTTTCACGAAGCATAATCCTCTTTGCAATCATGTGTTCTGCCAAACTACAAACTTTCTGCTCCCATCGTTCTTTCCCGGGAGAGGATTTGAGGCAATAATCCGGCCCTACCCACTTATTTCTTTAACGAGCAAGAGGAAAAACGAACACAGCACCGCGGAGCGTGTGCACACCGAAACCTCGAGGCAGTTCTGGCCCTCGTGTGAGTGACGGGATGAATTCAGCCACGGAGGCTGGGAGCAGTGCCCAGCTCATGGTGGAGCCCGGACAGAGGGGACAAGTGGCTCCAGGGCCACTCGTGAGCACGGGCAGTTCTGGTGTTTTGCGGACCGAGGTGCCCCGAGGGCTGAGCAGGGACACAGGGAGCGGGGCAGCGTCCCCGCCACGTTCCCTGTCCCCTCGGGGTGCTGGCCAGGCAGTGCCACGCTCCCAGCCAGCAGCTGGGGCTCTCCTTTTCCTGAAGGATCTGTTTGTGTTTCCAGTGACTCTGTGCGCCGCAGTTCTTCATCGCTCCCGGAGTTACTGCCTTCACCGCCCACTGATGTGGTTAACCTGGCATTGTACTGAGCGCTGGAGATAGGCTCACCAAGGGCATGGGCGGTTTATGGGTTTCTTAAATACCTTCCATGTAATATTTACTGCCCTCACCGTTAACCCACTCCCTGCGTGAAGCACGCTGGAAGAAGGCACACGCGACACATTTCACTTCTCCTTAAGAGTTCCCTGGAAACAGAACGGGGAACCCCCCCGGGGCTTTGCTCCTGCCCTCTCTCAGACCTCCACCCCCTCACCCCGGGCAGTCTCGGCCGTGCCCCGGGCTGGACCCCCGCTGACACACGGCTTGCCAGAGCCGGGCCACGCCATGCAGCCCCCCAGGAGCCATCCTGTGGTGGCCAGCCACGGTTGGTGGCTTTTGTCAGGGCAGCGCGGGTGGCCACAGGGACTGCTTCAACGGGCACAAGAAGGGCTGCTGCGCGCTGGCGGCGCTTATTAGGGCTGCAGGCACTGCTGGGGGGCTCTCAGGGAGTCCCCACAGCCCGAGTCACAACCTCTCCCCTCAGCACGGCGGTGCCATATTGGCTCGGCGCCGCCTCTCCCTCCACACACGCAGACACACAGCGAGGCACGGACAGCGCTGAGGTGAGCCGGGGGGGGGGGGGGGGGGGGGGAGAAACTGCGGCGGCACCACCTCCCCGACAGCCCGGGGGTTCTGGGCGGGGCTCCCGCCTGCGCCTGCGCGCGGCGCGCTGATTGGCGGCGGGGCGGCAGGGGGCGTGGCGCGGCGTGCAGCGATGATCCGGGCGGCGGCCGCCGCGGCGCGCAGTGTGTGCTCGGGGCGCGGGGCGGCGGTGAGTGCAGCGGGAAGGGCGCGCGCGCGCGCGTGGCGGCGGCTGCGGCTGCGGCCGTTGGAAGGGCGGGAAGGGCGCGCGCCGCGCCGGGGCGGGAAGGGCCCCGAGGCGGGAAGGGCCCCGAGGCGGGAAGGGCCCCGAGGCGGGAAGGGCCCTGAGGTGAGGTGAGGCGAGGCGGGGAGGGGCGGGCACGTGGGCGCTGCCATGGCCGCCTGACCTTGAACGGGGGGAGCAGCGCCGCCGTGCTGAGGCGACGAGGGGGCCCCTGAGGGGAGAGAGACGTGCCCCGGGAGGGCGGCGTATCGGCCCCGCCGCTTATCGGGCGGCTGGCAGCCGGGCCCTGCCCGCGATACCGCACCTCGCGAGAGGCGGCTCCTCGCCTGTTTTTTTTTTTAATTTTATTTATTTTATTTATTTTTTTTTTCCCCCCTCTGTCGAGGTGTGTGTGGGAGGGGGGGTGGATGCGGGTGCCGGGTGTAACGGGGGCGCTGCCGCAGTGCTGTGCCGAGCATCCCTCCTCACGCGGGGCCTGCAGGCCCTTGGGCGCTGCCAGCCCGTCCCTCACCTGCCCGAGCTGCTCCCGGAGCCTGCCCTGCCCGCTCCCCCCTCGGGGTGGCTGCTCCGCCTGCCGGGTGGCGGCCTGGGCCTCGAAACATCGCCTGGAAAGGCTGCTGGGGCTCGTCTCCTCCCCGCAGCCCTGTTCTGAGGGAAAGGTGAAACAAATGGCAGGCCATTGTTAACCTTTGGTCCCTGCTGCTGGCTCCCGGTGCAGAGCTGCGCGGTGTAAAGGTGATAATCCACGTGCATCTGAAGATCAGCTCGAGTGCTCTGCCCACATGCACCAGCTCAAAGCCATTTCTCAGCAGCACTGCTCGAGGATGTGCTCAGGCTGCATGTTCCCAACCCAAGCTGCCTGGTCACTAGCTTACAAAGCTCCTTCAAACATCTTCCCAAGGAAGAAGTGCTAAACAGATTCAAATCATAAGTTATACCCTCCAGGGAAATGCAGGCTATAAAAGTACCTGCAGTGTCTTTGGGTGGTTGCTCTTAGTCATTCTGGGAGACGGGCCAGCGTGGAGATTGTCTTTATGAAATTATAAAGAAATAGTCACCTGGAAGGGACCTTCCAGATGAAAGTGTTCCTGTAGGGTAGGAATTGGTGCAGCTTCTGAATGATGGTGTTGTGCCACCTCTGGCTACCAGTCAGATATATGTCTCTGTGCTGTCATTGAGCCCCAGTGTCTCCGTGTGCTGTCCCTTGTCACTGCTGAGCAGCTACCTCTTGTGAGCCCTTCCCAAGTGGAGGTGGCCCTACAATTGACAAGAGCCTTGGCTGAACTTAGCTGTGTGAGGCCGTACTCCTCAGTTATACCCTTCCCACCACTGGGTTTCAACAAAAAGAATGTTTGTTCATCTGCAGAGTGAATGTGTGAACTTCAGGTTGTGTTCAAGGTTAAGGGGCAAGCTTGATCTAGTGTAACCAACATTGTGACTTATATAGAAGGGCTTATATAAAATCCGTGGGCAAACGTTCTGCTAGTGGCTGTGGCTGATCTTGGGCATCTTACATAATTGCAGGGGAACAGCCTGAGTTGATTTGTTGTGCTCTGAACTTCTAGGGCTTCAGTCACGTTGGTGGGTACTCTTCCAGAAGGCGATGGACCATGCCAGAGCAGCAATCTCTAACTTGGTAAGACACTGCCACCCCCGTGCCATTTATCTCTCGGTGACAAACTGGCAATACTGTAGAAGTACGATTCAGCGAAGTCCATGTTGGTATCAGAGGATGGAAAGTCTAACGTGCTGCTAGGTGCTACTGTGCAAGTTGCTGTAGCTAGCTGGCTATGTATGATAAGGAAGTGGTTTAAGCTGTTCGGTCTGGTAGGGTTATCTTTAACTGCTACAGTGTCTTGGGTCTTTGAAGAAGCTGGAAAAGCGATAAGTGGAGGGGCAAGTGAGCTTTGAACAATGTTCCAGGAGGAAGTACTGATGAGGAAGCTGATTAAATGCCCGTTGGGACAATCAGCATGGGACAATCAACACATGTTCTATTATGCCCTCTCTAGGGGGGAGGGAAGGGGAGCTCAACTACAAAGCCAGCCTTTGTGACACGTGCTTCTGAAACTAGTACTGGGGAGATGTTGCTGCAGTTTTTCCCCTCAGTTACAAGAGCTGCCAGGCACTTCATTTCAGGTAGCGTGGGCAGACTGTAGTAGCTTGGGTACGTTCTGCCGCCTGCTTCTTCAGCATAGCAGGGAGGCCGCAGGACTGCTGCTCCCAGAACTATTCCTCTGGCTCTTAGCCAGCCTCCTGCCTGTCCCCAGCAAGTACCCAAGCACAAGCATGGCTACAAGCGGGCTCGGTGGCTCTAATGGGAGCTGTGTGATTCTGCTTAGAGTTAAGTCAGCTACGCCGCCTGGGCGCTGAAAAAGAGCTCTCAAATGGTTCCCATTGCTGCTGGATGTGAGAAGTGCATCCCTGCCTTCCTGTCAGCTAAGGCTATAAGGGTTCCCATGGATCATCTCTCTTCAGCCTAGCTGCTCTATAATACTCATCGATAATGTGATTTAAGAGTAGCCTGGGGCAGCTTAATACAAGATTATACAGATATTGGATGAGACTACTTGCGTCAAAGTGAATGTGGCTCAAAGGCACGGCTATGGAGGGGTTGCCTTTCCTTTCCTCTGTTCTGATCCAAGTTGCCTTCTGTGCAAGTCGCGCGTGTTCAGGTCAAACCAGTGCATTCCTGCTGAAGACCAGGAGATTCTGCTTCTGTCAGCCATTGCCAAGGGGCTCCATGGGAAATGTCAATACCGTTGCCTGCGTTGTATCTGGAAGAGTCCAGGCTAGAATCTGACTAGCGTAGCTTTGAGCTTGTGCAGGGCAAACAGCTGCGAGGCTCTGGAGACCCCGAGTGGGTCCAGCTGTGTCTGTTAGCAGCCAGCCTGCCTTATTGACAGCCGACACTTGGCTGTGCTGGAGCGGTTTCAGATGAACACGCTGTACTTAGCACAAGTGCAACTGGCTGCGGGGGCTGTAGGCTGGCATAGCGGACTCTCTACCATCACGTGGCTGTCTTTCGACACAGTTCGGTGGCGAGCCGATGTCGTACACTCGCTTCAGCATTGCCCGGCAAACGGACGGAGACAACAGCCATGTGGAGATGAAGCTGTCTGCTGATGATGAGGAAGGAGGAGAGGCGGGGAGGCCCGAGCACCTGCATGCCCACGTGGCTCAGCCGTGGAGGAATGGCAAGAACCTCTGCTTCCTAGTCATTGCGGCTTTTCTCCTCCTTTTGATTGGTAAGAAAGGGTGGGAAACAAACTAAGTACCAGGCTCTGCTCCATGCGGTTACTTGAGGCTATCCACTAATGTTAGAATTCGTATTGTTTCGGGACAGAATTAAAGAGCCTGGATCCAGGCTGCAGCCTCTTGTCACTAACTCTTAAGAACGCCTGGCTCAGACTTGTATAGAATTGGGCACAGAAGTGTGAAGCTTGATAGCGGGACTGT
This sequence comes from Cygnus olor, assembly GCF_009769625.2. Taxonomy (NCBI): domain Eukaryota; kingdom Metazoa; phylum Chordata; class Aves; order Anseriformes; family Anatidae; genus Cygnus; species Cygnus olor. The sequence continues at coordinate 16,176,565 of NC_049177.1, forward strand.
GACTTAGCCAAAGGGCGAACCAGTCACTGCTTTTTCCCCTTATCAACTCCTAGCACTTCTCTAGAGATGTGGGTGAACACATCAGTAAGGCTGGATGCTGGTCTTTCCAAGGTCTTAGCACTGCCACCAATGTAAAGCAATCCTTCTCCTCCCTGTCTGGAGGGACTCTGCCAAGCACAAGATCAGGTCTACAGTGTGCCTTAAAATGTGCTAGCTCAGGCAAAATGTCAGGCTGCATACTCCTTCATGTCTGTCCCTAGGTATTCCAGCTCGTTAAAAATGGTGTGAGAACAGTGCTGCATCTTAACTGTCAGGCTGCTGCGAGCGCGCTGGTGTGGTCATCTTTCTGACATGTATCCTCTCTGCAGGGTTTCTGATCGGCTACTTGAGTTACCGTGGACGAATGCAGCTGGCTGCCAAGTGTCTGGAGGGAAGTGGCAAGTGTGAGGTGACTCCTACCGCATCTTATTTAGCGGATGGTGATGAAACTGAGGAAGAGGAGGTTCAAGGACCACCTATCCTCTACTGGCCTGATCTTAAGAGCCTGTTGTCAAATAAGCTGTCAGAAAGGCGTCTTGAGGAGAACTTGAGGTAACAGTTCCGGAAAGCTTAGCTTACAGCTATGGGAAAGGCAAAGCCTGTGAGCAGAACTCAGGCTTGCTTGGAGAACAAGAGGCGTGGCGATGTAGGGGGGCACGTGGTTAAAGGTGGATTTAAATGTCTCATCCAAATTGGGTTTGTAGGCTGGGGGGCTGTGGTGCAGCCTGGTGCTGTAGCCTAAGCCATACGTCCTTTATCTGCAGGCAAAGAGCAAGTAAGTACTCCTTTGAAGCTGGCCAGAGTGAAGATGAGAACATGGCCATCTACATTCATGACCAGTTCAAGAGCTTCTTTTTGAATCAAGTGTGGAAGGATAAGCACTATATAAAGCTGCAGGTCAAAGGCAGGTATGTTAATGAAAAGCTGCAGGTCTCTCCCTTATAGCATGGATCTCCATAGTCCTGAGTAAACACTTAATTGCTGTTGAGATTGCGTGCCAGTTACCTCTCTCCAAAGAAGCCCTTATCTAGCCAAGCTGTAGCTGCTCCTTTCTTCAGGCTCCTTAAATCCAAAGGACCTAGTAGCAGTCCTCTGAATTTTAGCTGGGACAGCTGGCTCTTAAAGCATGGGTAAGCAATGGAGAGAAAACACACAGAGTAAAGGCTCAGCTGAAAAGTAGACTCCCCGTGCCCAAGACTGATAGCAGGGTGATGTCTTGTTACCCAGGCAGGTGCTGCAGACCTGGCGGTGGCTCCCAGCAGCTCAGAAGGGTGTCAGCTGCCATTGAGTGGGCTGACAGCTCACATCCCCAGGTCCTCCTGTCTGTTCATGCTAGGGGAGTGGAATTTCCTTCATTAATGTCTGAACAATCCCCGAGATTGTTTTGTGAAAGCACTGGAATGAGTTGGCCTGTTTCAGGCTTTGCATGGACTTGATCAGAATTACAAGGGTTATTACGCTGAAATACGTGAGGTAGCTAAATATGCACTTAACGTAGGAAAGAATGTAACGCTGTCTCCTGACACTTAACAGCACCAAGAACAAAGTGTCCGTTTTGGAGGATGGTAAAGAAGAGGACCTGGAGACTCCTGATGCGTATGTGGCATACAGTGAGACCGGCTCAGTTACTGTAAGTGACTCCAAGAAAATCCTGGGATTTTTGTGTGCCTGTCAGGTGGCAATGTGTGAAATACGTTGTGTCAAGACCTGTGCTGCTTAAAGGCCTTCCCAATTAAAGAGCCGCTGGGGAGAGGGAGGGAAAAGAGTGGGCCCAGGCAGTTTTCTTACTTTGTCAAGAGGCAGAAGTTAGTGTTTAAATTTCTCTGCTGGGATCCAGCCAGGAACTTTTGACAGAACTGCTCCAATACGTGTGTTGCGTGTGATCAGAGTTTACATTGCTGAAATTGAACTCCGCGCTGCTAGTGGCAGGCTGATGTGTTCCAGGCTCTGTAACTGGGCAGGGTGCTTCAGGTGCCTTCCTAGCACAGGACTGCTGTGTTTATAACCAGTGTTTCTGTCCTAGGGCAAACCAGTCTATGCAAACTATGGACAGAAAACAGATTTTCAGAAGCTAGAGAAGTCAGCGATTGAACTGAATGGAACCATAGTCATTGTCAGAGCTGGCAAAATAACCCTTGCTGAGAAGGTAAGCAGCCTGTGGCCCAAAGCCTGGCAAAACGTGGCAGCAGGGAGCTATGTTTTTTTCTTCTGTAGTCACACCACTTTACCTCAGTTCACGTCGCAAGAATTCATAGGTAGGCTTGTCCTGCAGGCCTGGTCTTGTTTGTTTGCTCCAAGCTTCCACGTGCAGGTCTGGACACCGAGGTTGAATGGAGCTGGTTACCACTCATGGGGCTGCTGTTCTTAGCCTCTGGCAGTCTGGTTGGGATAGCCAAGCATTTAAGAGGCAGAGAGAGGCAGTCTGCGAACTGCCGCGTGCGGAGCTGGCTGCTATGGCTAGGTGCAGCTGCTAGAAGCAGAGCAGCTTCAGCCCCCAGGGCACCTCCTGCTGCTGCGACCAGGTACCTTCAAAGCTCGGCTGCCGTGTCTGCACTGAGCTCTTGCAGGCATGGTCCGAGTGAAGGTGCTGGCACTGCCTTCCCAGTCAGTTGCCATGTGTTGTTTAACATTCCCTTCATAGCAAGCGATGCGGAACAGCCAGGCGGCCTAAAAGATCCAAGTCCTGTGCACAAGCCCATTTTAGGTCTGCCTCAGAACTGCCCCTCAGAGGGGTGCTTGTGGAGAGGCTGGGGTGTCGCTGCTGGGTGTCGCTCTGGCTCTGCCTGTCAGTGTGCATCGTGGACACGGACAAAGCTGAAACCTGCTTCCACAAGTGGGGACCACTGGTACTCCAGTCCCATTCCCGCTCCTCAAACTGGTGTGTGGTCTTGGAGGAGTGTTTGGACCTGTGGCATACTGGAGGCAGCTGGGTTGTAGGCATTAAACAGGGACCTGATGAGGCCGCTCTGTCTCTATTTTTGACATGAAGATGGGCCTCCAGTGGCTTCTTGTCCCGAGATAAACTTAATCTCGGGAAAACAGACCATAATCGCAATTAAATAGCATCTTTCTTCCAAGCTGCTCCAAGGAGTAAGTTTGTGCTGAAGGAATTGCAGGGTGAGACGCTAATCAAGGAGTGTCGTAACTGTTCAGAAGGGTGTTAGAGACATGCCTGGAGTAAGGCTGTTAGCTTTCATGTCCTTGTGTACACGTCTCTGTCAGGTGGCTCTTAAAGCCTGTTGTGGAGCTGGGCAGTGAGGAGCTCAGCCCCTCACACCCGTTACTTGATGTACTTGCCTGAACTCCCCTTGCTTGCTGTGCACGTGCGCAGCTAACGTTGCTCTGCACCTCAGGTTATGAACGCCAAGGAGAAAGGAGCAGTCGGTGTGCTGATGTACCTGGATCCGTACGAGTATGGAAACACAGACGACCTTGTCCCGTTTGGGCATGTGAGTACGCAGTTGGCTCTCCTGTCTGCCGTTCTCATGAAGCTTTCGTTCTGTGGGCTGCAAACTGTAGCAGTCCTTCTGCAGGCTTCCAGCCCAGCAGTGCTTCATGCCCTTGTGTAGGCGGAAACTGTTGGTCTCCTGAGACATGAGGGCTCCTTACTTTCCACAGGCCCACCTTGGAACCGGAGACCCTTACACCCCAGGCTTCCCTTCTTTCAACCACACCCAGTTTCCTCCCATTGAATCTTCAGGACTACCCCACATTGCTGTTCAGACCATCTCCAGCCACGCAGCGAGCAAGCTGTTCAGGTAACGGGCTCTTGGTGGCTCTGCTGCAGAGGTGAGAATGATGATGAGGTGCTGCGAGCCCAGGGAGCTCTCTGCTGGTCTGTGCTGTGTATCGCAGGGAACACTTACTGCAACTGGCTGTAGAAATGTTGCTCATCCATGTCTCCGTGCTTAAAGGCAGGTCTTAATCTAGTGTTCAGTTCTTCTTGGCCTCTGCATTCTTCCTTTCTGCACTTAATTAGCAGGGCTTCACAGGGCTGCAGGCTTGTTCCTGAGCAAGCTCTGAACAAGGCTGCACCTGCAGTTGCAGGCTTGATGGTGTGGTTTTTTTTTTTTTGATAGTTAAATGAGGCCAGAGCTGGATAATGAGTTCAGAGGTGTTTTTTTTCCTTTCCCCTCAGCAAAATGGATGGGGAGTCATGCCTTCCCCAGTGGAGAGGTGGCCTTGTGGTCTGTAAGATGACGGTGAGCAGCAACAAGCAGCTGATGGTGAAACTGGACGTGAACAATATCATGGTGGACAGGAAGATTCTGAACATCTTTGGTGCTATCACAGGATTTGAAGAACCAGGTAACAGCAACTGCCCTCTGGCTCAGACTCAAGGGGAACATTTCGTCTTCTGTGATCTCCATAACATGGCAGCTGCTCCCAGAGACAGCCTCAGTAGCAGCAAGACCCGTCTCTGAGGGTTAAGAGAAAAGCTGAACTGCAGTGCCAGGGAAAGGCTAGATGAAAGCAGTGTGCTTCATACAAGGGTTAGACTCTGCACTTGATTCCTGGCACAAAAGCTCAAAGTTGCCTCTTTGGTAGACGATGTTTGCAATCTGAAGCTCGCAGCTCAGATCTTGATGTCTCCTTTATAGATCGGTACGTTGTGATCGGAGCGCAGAGAGACTCCTGGGGCCCAGGAGCAGCCAAGGCTGGCGTTGGAACTGCTATATTGTTGGAACTTGCCCGTGTGATCTCGGACATAGTGAAAAATGGTAAATATCTGTGTACAAAAGCGTGGGGTTGAGGGGTTGATACAGGTTTAGGTCTGTGTGTGTTAACACTGGAGAGCCCAGTTACAAAATAATCCTTTGAGAATGTGTGGGAAATCTGACAAAGCTTTCTGAGAAGCTGTTACTTGTCCAACACAGACAGCTTGTCTGCAGCCAGCGTTTGCTTCCAAGGGACTGCCTGCTCGTATCTGATACGGCTTGAATGCAAGAATATCCTTGTATAGTGTGCACTGCAAAGCTCAAATGTGAGCTGGCTATTGGACAGCCAGGCCTGGAGGTGAAAAACAGCAGCTGACCAGCTGGAGGGGTAGGGGCTGCACGGTGGCACTTAGTGCGAGTGCTCTTGTCCCCAGGGTTAATTCTGAATAAAGAAAGGGGGTAAAATACAGAGAATGTGGCTTCATCACGCAGCTCTGCAGCATGCAGAAGGTCGAGGAGGGCCGGAAAGGGTACAGTGCCCTTGCTGCCACTAGTGCACATGTTTGTCTGCGGCAGCCAGAATGTTTCAGCTCTGTCTGAGCAGCAGGTGACTTCATCAGCCCAGGTCCGGAGTGCTAATCCACGTCTCAGGGGAAGGGCGGAGATCTCAGTCTGTCTCTTTGCAGATGGCTACAAACCGAGGCGAAGCATCATCTTCGCTAGCTGGAGTGCGGGAGACTACGGCGCTGTGGGTGCTACGGAATGGCTGGAGGTACTGGTTCTTTGGACTGTTGTGTGATGACTGCTCAGTCGTCATTTCTCATTCCACATTTCCCTGTGGAATAAACTCCCTCGTATTATGCTGCCGTTGCTTATCCTAAAATGCTTGTTTTGTTCTAGGGGTACTCAGCCACGCTGCATGCCAAAGCTTTCACTTACATCAACCTGGATGCTGCAGTCCTGGGTAACTTGCCACTCTTAATTTTGCTTTCTTGAAACCATGGGACGAGGATAGTTTGACAGATATCCATTAGCCTCCAGAAATGGAGGCGCTTCCCTGACTGTGCTAGAGGTGGTGGTGGGTGTTTGGCTGAAGGCCAGAATGACTCCGTTTGTTGTTGGCCCGCTGTCACTGAAACCGGGAGGTTGCTGCAGCCTGAACCAGAAGACGGTTCTGCTAGGTTCCTGTAGTTTCTGCCTTGTGTGTATTGAAAACCTTTTGGCAACAAGCTGTAGATCACTTGACCCAGAAGGCCTTGTTGCTCGGTCGCAGGTCTGAGCTGTTCTGGCAATTACTTGTCAGTGTGTTAAACACCCCTTTTCTCTTGCAGGCACAAAAAACATCAAGATTTCTGCTAGCCCCCTGCTGTATGCGCTGCTGGAGAGAACTATGAAGGGGGTGAGTTGAAGGGTCTCAGGTGGATCAGGTGTGATAATAGTTTAAGCCACTTTCCACTGGGTCCCTTTCCTCAGCAGAGCTGGCACCTCTTAAAGAGAAGCCGCACTTAAGACGAGGGGCTGAAATATTCTGGAGGGCCCTGTCTGAAGTCAGCTGGGCTCTGGGAATTGCAGTTCACTTATGTAAAATCTGGAATTAATAAATGCCACGGTTTGGTGGGAAGTGAGTGCCTGTCCTGCATGGAGTGTGCTCGTGTAAAGAACAGTCAGGAGAGCACACCTGACTGGCCTCTGTGAGCTCTGGGGCACACCCAGCAGCCTGGAAGCCTAAACAGAGGTCAGAACAAGTGCAGTGACTGTCATCTCTCTGCAGGTAAAGGATCCGACAAACTTAGGAAACCTCTATAGCAGAGTTGGCTCCGACTGGGTAAAATCAATGTAAGTATTCCAGTCCTGCTGTTGAGGAAAGCAAATCTCCATAAAGGCACAAACTAAACTGCTTCTGCTCTTTGCGCTGGAATGGCACGCCGCTGTCCGGGGCGGGCTTTCCCTGCTGCACTGGAGTCAGGCAGGCGTGACCAGCAGAGCACTAGCTGTGCTGAGTGCTGCCCCAAGCTGCCCGTAGGCAGTTCAGACACCCTTTTTGCAGGGCAACAACCGCCTTGTACAAGGAGCAGTGGCCGGAAATGGACCAGCAGCCCTTAGCACTTGGCTCGGACTCCTTGCCAAAACCTGTCTTGTCTAGACAGAGTAGCCCAGTTGGCTCAGAGCTTCAACTTGAGCCCTGTAGCTTTTCAGCTGGGCTGTCTAAACCCGTCGGTAACTATACCCGTCTCTTGCAGCGTTCCTTTTGGCCTAGATAACGCAGCATTCCCTTTTCTGGCGTACTCTGGAATCCCAGTGGTGTCCTTTGGTTTCTACAATGTAAGTATTGCCCGCCCGCCTGCCTAGTGTTCGCGCTGTGGAAAGTGCTGTAGGGATCGCTGCTCTCCAGGATGGCAAAGCACAAGCTGCTGTCCTGAGCTCAGTGTCCATGCAGGAGCCTCTCTGAGGGAGGAGGTGCAGCCTCTGGACCTGGGGCAGTACTTGTGAAGGCTGCTCCTGGGACGTGGCTGGCCTTTAGCTCCTGTTTGAGAGTCCTGGATGCTTGTGTTCTGTTGGGAGAGGGGGCCATCTCTCTTCTGGAGGCTCAGATGTCAACGATGTAGAAATTGAAAGCACTAAGAGATGCCAAGCTTCCACTACTTCAATTAGAGAATGTACTGCAGCCTGCTTGCTCAGCAAGCAGGGTGCTCTGGGGAAGCTGTACAGCTGGCCAGAGCAAATAGAAACTCAAGACATTCCAGATCTGCTGTTGCAGCTTGGTGCTGGCAAAATGGCAGCAGCCTGGCAGCCTGCACTGTTACTGCAGGTGTGCAGCTGGGACCCTTTCTGCTAACAGCTTCCTTGGTTCCTGAGTGCTTGGATTTTGCGAGTGTCAGGCTTCCTCCACAAAAATCTTGGGCTGTTCTGCTCAGAAGGGTTGGAGAGCGCTGTCAGCACTAACTGAACTGGGTGATGGTTTGCCTGCTTGCAGCTCCGCAGGGAGCTCTGACAGAATGGGTCTGTGTGTCTCGGGCCTAACAAACTCACAGGGCACGTGGCTGATCGCTGGAGGCTGTGAGGGGCTAGATGAGGGCGTTCCGTTCCCCTCCCTCATGTTCTGAAACTTTGCCCCTCAAATCTCACTACATAGGAGCACAAGTTGATGGGATGTGCTGGGAGCTGAGAACTCCTAGTTGGAGAAGCATTGCTGTCTAACTTTTACGCCTTCTCTCTTGTAGAAAGATGAGGAGTATCCCTTCCTGGGCACTACTCAGGACACTGTGGAGAACCTGAAGACGATTAACAGTCTGTACGCTCTTCTGTGTGCTGCTGCGGAAGTAGCTGGACAAATAGCTCTCAGGCTGACCCATGACCATGAGCTCTTCCTAGACTTTGGGAGATACAGTGAGGAACTGTTAGCGTTCCAGGAAAAGTTTTTGGTCTACGATCAGGATGTGAAGGTAAGAAAGGATCTGAATGCACGGAAACCCTGTAGGCTGTTCTGGGGTCGTGTGTTAACAAGGCTCTGACTACTACGTGTAACTGGGTGGACATCTTTCTTCTTGACATGAGTGTCACAAGATGTGATCTGAATTAATGTTCCTTATGGAACAGTGCAGACATGGTAGCTGTGGCAGACAGGTTTAGCTACAGTGGCTTTAGAGTTCTTGAGGAAATGGATGTGGCTGTGGTTGTTTCTAGTCTGAATATCATTCACAGTGCAGCTTTGCATCTCATTTGCACCTCTGCTGAAACAGTACGAGAAACTGTGGGTGGGGAGAGAACGTCACTGTGCTCGGTGACCTCAGGAAAGACTGCCAGGAACTTGCTCTGCTACTTGGTTAACTGGCAAAAAAAAAAAAAAAAAACACAACAACTTGGTAAGAGCAGCAAAAGAAGAAAATCAGGTTTGCTAACAGTTCCTCCCTCACAGGAGCTGGGGCTGAACTTGGACTGGCTGTTTCTTGCCCGTGGTGACTTCCAGCGAGCTGCAAATGCACTGAGAAGAGACATCGAAAACAGTGACAAGGAGAACAAGGTCATCCGCAGAGCCCTGAATGACAGGATCATGAAGGTAGGTGCCTGCAGCTGGTTTGCCTCCCTCTGCAAAGGGACAGAGCTGCCTGGGGTGGGCTTTCCACTTGGAAGCTGTGGACACTGTGCAGATCCGTGTCTCTTCTTATGTAGCGTTAATGTGACCGACTGCTGCTGTCAGGAGAGGATCTGGCCTGTGCAGAGCTGCTCTAGGAAAGGGCTGGGTGGGGGTGGGAGGCTGGGGGCTCGTGATGGGACAGATTAGGAAAGAAAAACTTGGGCGGTGAGCGTAACCTGAAGTTTGCACCTCTGCTCCAGGTGGAATATGACTTCCTCTCCCCGTATCTCTCGCCAAAAGATGCTCCCCTTCGCCACATCTTCTTCGGGAAAGGCTCCCACACCCTGCAGAGTCTGCTGGAGCATCTGCAGCTGCTGAAAACTAGCAGGAGCGACGTGGATTTGAACATGCTGAGAGAGCAGCTGGCCCTGGCGACCTGGACCATTAAAGGGGCTGCCAATGCGTTAGAGGGTGATATTTGGAATACAGACAATACATTCTAGACACAGCAAACACCTGGTTAAGGTACAGGATAAAGGAAACCCACTCCCTAACACGGCATTATTTTTCTGTAGAGGTTTTTTTTGGCAACAGATCCCTTTTTGACCAAAGTTGAAGATAAAATTTAAATCTCACCTCACAAATTCACAGGAGGCAGTTTAAAAGCAGGTACTAAAATTTCCATGAAATCTTCTCTGATCAGGCTCCCATCTGACCATAGTCCAACCCGGTCATGTACGGCTGCTTTGTGGCGTTTGCTCTCTGGTATACTTGAGAACTAACAGCTCAGGTGAATCCTGAACCGGTACCTTGAGTGGGGAGGTACCATATCATGTGTTTATTTTTCGTTGTTGGCCTCCTAAATGTGGTGACAGAACAGGGAATGGATTCCTCTATTGTTTGTAGCTTGTAGTAAGGATTTCTTCTCTGTCCAGGGAGCTGCAGACACAAAACTATAGTTCAAGAGTAAAACAGCTTACTACAACAGCTTACTACTAGCCTGTTAGTGCTGGATTAGCAGCAAGCTCTGAAGTGCCCGGCCTGCCTTTTCTCAACAGCAGGGCTCCAATAAAATCTTGGAGGCTTGCTTCTGCAAAGGCAGGTCTCGGCACCCAGGAAGGATAACCCAAAGGCTATATAATGCCCCGTCTTGTATCCTTAGTCGGCGCCTCCGTGAGTGCTGTGGCATTGAGAAATGGCTCAGGACTGGCACTTCAGACCTTGCAGAGCTGGGGCCTTTTGCGAAATCGAGTCTCTTGCTGGCCAAACGCTGTTTGGCTGATACCATTTTTGCAGGATGGCTCTTGTTTGGCACTGAGATATTTATTTGTTTATTTATTTATCAGTGACAGCGTTCACTATAAATGGTGTGGTTTTTTTATAGAAGATAATTATCGGAAGCAGTGCCTTCCATAATTATGACAGTTATACTGTCGTTTTTGAATAAAGCAGCATCTGCTATTACAATCAAACATGATACTGGAACTTTGCATTTGAAATAATCTAAACAAGCCCCCCCCAACTACTTATTTTTTATTATTTTTCTTAAAACTAGCAATTAAGCTTTCTGTGGCAAAAACGCCCCTCTGGAAGAAACCTGATGGTGCAAACCTGGTAACAAGCCTCCGGGTTGCGCTTCAAAACAATCCTTGAAATGCTGAAAACCTGGGTGAGAACTCAAATACTGCAAATTTGGCTTCCCCGAGGTGCCTGTGCCTCTCTGGCCTTAGGACTCCCTCTTCTCCCCCCCTTTCTGGCAGCTTTGCCCCCTTGTGGGGAGCGCAGCTTCCTTGCTGGCCGGGGCGGAGGGGCAGAGGCACCCTGAGCAGGGCTCATTGTGTAGCTCTTGCTCCACCCACTGCAGCACTCGCAAAGTACCTTGGATTAGGCATTGGCCCAATTTTAAATGGCAGCTTCCTGCAAACTTCCAGTACCTTATGTATCATGAAACCTAACTGACATTATCGGAGGCAGTGTCTTCCATAATGTGTAAAGAACAAGGTAGTTTTTGCCTACCACAGTGTTATATCGGAGGCAGTGACCTCCATATGTTGCACTATGGGTGTACCTAATTATCGGGGACAGTGTTTCCCATAATTGTTTTATGCTTATCATGCAATGTCATCTGCAAAGCTGGATGGTTAGTATCTAACGTGGATTAACTTCCCGCAGTCATATTTCTTTCGCTCTCCTGTGGTGATGCAAATACAAACTTCAGCCTGTTATGTACTTCTCTAGACTCTACCTTCCCTCTAAGCTGAACTTTCTCATAGCTGTGCTGTCTCGAAGTGGCTTCCTGCCCCCAGTCCTGAGACTGGTGTTTGAATGTTAGTGGAAGCTAGGCTAGATAGATTGTGTGCTCTGTGATTTAGTAAACTTCCTTCCAAAGACTTGGTGAATTAAAGGTGAGTGTGGGGGTTCGGGCTGACCGCAGCCTAGAGGACTCAGGCAGCTGCTCTAGCTAGGTCAGCGTACTACTGAAAGGAAGAACTTGGCCTGCTTTGGCAGTCCGGGGGCCTGCTTACTCCCCTCCCCAGGTCTCTCTAGAAAGCCCCAGCCTTGGCTCCTGGGCCCGCGTGAGGGAAATCACCGGCACCTTTCTCCTGGTGCCACCCTGCTCCCTGACCTGACGCTCAGCACTGTTGCTGTTTGACACTACTGCGCGTTGCCGTGTACTTTGCAAAAAGTTTGGTCTGGCTTTTAAACCTCAAAGCAAGTGCCCTTGAGGTAACAAACGTTCAGCTGGGGCGGAGACTTGGGCCTCCACACGGACCGGGCAAGGAGAAGTCCGTGGCTGGGTTGGTAAGCTTAGTTCTCGCTAACTCGGGGAAGGGGGGGGCAGAGGGACACGGACACGCTGGATTTTCATCGGTCTTTTTGGAAGCCTTAGGTCCAGGCTTATGCAACTCCTAGCTCTTCTTTAAGTACCCTGCTCTCTCTGAGGCATGTGTGCAGCCCTGTTTGTGTTACTGTTTTCTAGTGGCACTTCTCCAGGTGGCATTTAAGAGATGCTGTCTAGGAGTCTTCACTGTAGCGTTTGCATGCATCTTGATGTCAGACTTAATCATGTGCTTTGTAACCAGCAGAGGAAGATTAAACCCTGGCTAGGCGGGAGACGCCACAGCTGTGGCTGCTGGGGTGCTGATACCCCTCGCTCAGTCCTGGCATCTGACGCGGTGTGGGGTGCAGTGTCTGTTTCTAGGCTACCTGCTGTCTGCTTGAATAAAGTTGTAAAGCTTGAACACTCGACTCCTCTTGTGAATTCTTGCCAAGCCGTCGGGCTCTTGCGGACACGGGTGAGCTTCAACTTTCACCATGGCTCGGCGTGCTCACAGTCCTGCCTCACGACAGGTTATGGGGGTGAGGGCGTGAGCAATGATGTGGAAAAATAACGCATGCGAGTTCCTCTGCCCTTCTTCCCCTTACAGGGCTGGTACCCGCCTCCTCTCTCTTAGGTCCCCAGGGTGGTGGCTCTAAGCAGCCGGGGGTGTCTGGGGGGGACGGCAGGAGGCTGACTGTGGGACTTCCCACCTGTCCGGGCCTTACACTGCTGCCTGGCTGTCCCTGGGTCTCAGGAGGCCAGGCCTCACCTGCTCCCCTCTCTTCGTGCATCGGCGCACTGGGTGCTGCCGTGCGTGGCTCCCAGCCCTTCCCCTCGGCTGTGTCCTTGCCCCTGCTCGCTGCCCTGGTGCTCCCCCCCCCCCCCAGCCCCCTGCAGCCTTACCTTACCTGCTCGGGGGGCTTCCAGTGCTCGGGGAAGCTCCCCTGGGCTTTTCTGGGCTGCCTTCCCCTCTCCCTCACGCCAATGTCACATCGTAGTTGAGGTGCGTCCCCCGAAAAGCGACACTTGGGGGGTGGGAGGCAGCGCCTCCAGGAGCCCTGGCTCTGCTCGGGGGGCCCGTGCCCGAGGAGCTCCTTCCTCCCTTGCTGCCCCGGGCACCCCCTGCACCCCGTGTCCGTCTGTCCCTCCGTGCGCGCCGCCCCTGGCCGCCCGCCCTCCCTTCCCCCGGCCCTTCCCTGCCCCTCCGTCCCTCCTCACCCCCCCCTAACCCCCCCCTTCCCGTTACGTAAAAGCCGGGGGCGCGGCTCCTTTAAGAGCGGGGCCGGGGCGGGAGCGCGCCGCCCCGGGAGCGCGCCCCGGCGGCGGGGAGCGCGCACCGCGGCGGGGTAGGGGCCGTGCGGGGTGGGGGGGGGGGGAGGCCGCGGCGGGGCTGCGGCACCGGGAAGCGGGCGCCGGAGCCGAGCCCCCAGCGTGCGGGGCCGGGGGGCGCCGCCTGCACCATCCGGGGGCCGGGGGTCGCGGAGGGCGGGGGGCTGAGCCCGGGGGTGGAGGAAGGCGGCGGCGTGGCCCCGGGGGTGCAGGAGGCGGGGGGCTTGGCGGAGGGGGTGCAAGAAGCGGGGCTGGGAGCCCGGGGCCAGGAGCTGGTGACCGGCGGGAGGGCACCGGAGGGCGGCGGCGGCGGCGGCGGGGCCGGGCGGCCGGGGCAGTGGCAGCGGGTGCTGCTGGGGGTGCGCGCGGGGCTGCAGGAGCGCGGCGACCGGCCGGTGCCCACCGTGGGCACCAAGCCCCCGCCGGGCTTGCGGCGCCCCCGCGAGCAGCAGGGGGCTCCCAGGGGGCGGCCGAGCCCCGGCGAGCCTCGGGTGGGCGTGCGGAGGGCGAGGGGGGCCGAGGGGGGCAGCCCCGGGGCCAGGAGGGTCCGGGCGGGTGGGCGCGGGGTGCAGGAGCGCGGCCCCAAAGCGCGGCAGGAGCAGGGCCCGAGCCGCAGGGCGCAGCAGGAGCGCGGCGCCCGCAGGGACAGCGGCAGCCCCCCCCCCGGGGCGAGCCCGCTGGTGGGTGCGCAGGGGTCGGCAGGAGGAAGGGGAGGCGCTGGGTGGGGTGCAGGAGGAGGGCGAGCGCTACCGCGGGGAGCAGGAGCAGCCCCCCGGCACGTGGCCCCCGCGACGACGCCAGGCCAGGGTGTGAAGGCGGAGACCCCGCCGAGCGCGCCCCCCGCCATGCCGCCCGCCCGCGGCCCTCCTCGCCCCGCCGACGCCACCACGCCGGCACCGGACACCCGGCGAGGGATGCCACGGCCGTGAGCATTGAGGTAAGGGGCGACGCGGGCACCGGGACCGCTGGCGGAGGCGGTGCGGCGCTGGCACCGTGCCCTGCAGCACTGCGGGCATCCCCGGCAGCAGGCACCGGGGATGCTCGCCCTCGGTCCCCCTGCTCCCCTCCGCCGAGGTTTGGTGTCTGAACCCGCAGCGGAAGCCGGGGGAAGGATTCCTTTTTTTTTTTTTTTTTTCTTTTGCTCTGCTCTTCCTCCTCCCCGGGCTGAACAGAGGACCCTTGTCCTCCGGGCACGGCCCCGCATCTCGGGGGCGTCGCGCCGCTGCCAGCGCCGGGAGCAGCACGGAGACCCTCCGCATCCCCGTCACATCCGCCTCTGGCCGCATCGGGGCAGGTTTTTCTCACCGAAGCGCTCAGGACGCTTTCTTTTGCTCGCTTTTTCTTGCTTGCTCTAAAAGTTAACTCTGGCGACGCGCTCTCGGCAGCCTCGGCACGGATCCTTCCCCAGCAGGAGGAGGAACCCTGCTCTGCTGCCGTCCTCTCACCGCTGCTTCTCCGGCTCCACAGCTCCGGACGGGTTTGGAGCCTCCCCAGTTACCCACAGCCAGCAGCTCGGCCCCGTGCCCCTCGCCCTGCCGGCTGGAGGAGCCGAAGCAACCCCGGGCACGGGGCAGCCTCCCTGCCCGCAGCCGCCGCCGAGGCTCCCGCACGCCCCGGGCCGGGGAAGCGCCAGGGCCGTGCCGTCTGGGCAGGGCAGGCCGAGGCAGAGCCCGGCGCCGCCGCTTCCCCACGCGCTCGCCTCCGTGGTGCCGCCCCGGCACGGCCTCTCCCCCCTGCCCCGCGTTCCCCGGGCTGCTGCGGCGTCGGCGCGCCGCCCTGCGCCGTGGGTGCCCTCGCGGTGCCGGGCCTCTGCATCCAAACCCTTGCTGGCGAATTGGCAAAGGCCATCGGGTTTTGGGAAACCCTGCTAAAATTGCGGCCTGAGCGCAGGGTATGCACGAGGAGCCGGGCCGGAGGGGGGGGGGGGCTGCTCCTCCAGGACCCTTTTTAGGGAGCCCCCCGAGCGGGTAAAACCCCATCCCGCGGTCCCGCTCGAACCAACCCCTGCCTGGGGGCGCGGGCGGGGGCGCACCAGCGGGATTCGGGGCTGCGCAACCAGTTAGCAGCCCCTTGAGCCACCCGGGGCCTCGTTAGCCCGGTGTTCATTAGCGTGGGGCGTGGTGCCGGTGGGGCGTTGTGGGAAGCACGGCTGCGAGGCCGCCGGTGGTGCCCGGTTCTCCTGTGCCGCTGCCCCGGGCAGGGTGCGGGGGTGGCAGCCGTGACTCAGCTCCCCTGGGGCTTGGGGGGCACAACGGGGGAGCAGCTTCCCCCCGCGCACCCGGGTTGTAGGGCCAGGGGGAAGCTTCCCAGGCGTCTCTGCCCCCTGCTCCCTTTGGGAAGGGCTTGGAGGCCGTTTTGAGCCCCCAGCCCATCCGACGCTCGCCCACGGGCACCCCTTGATGCTGGCTGAGCATCGCCTCGGGCTGGGGGTGCCAGCCCCAGGGAGCTTTAGGGAGAAACTCTCCCTCCTCCCCCTGCCGCCACCCACGGCGCTGGGACGCTGCAGCTGCTACGGATGGAGGAGGAGGAGGAGGAGGAGGAGGAGGAGGAGGAGGAGGAGGAGAGCCGGGGGGGTGCGGTGCTGGGGGGGGCTGTGCCTGCAGGGGGGGGGCAGCTGGGCCTCCTGTGCCGGTACCACCGGTTCCTGCAGGTGTGGTGCCACAGGAGAGGGTGAGACCGTGCGGCTCCTGCTCCCACACAGTACAGAAGGGTCCCTTGGGTGCCCTGTCCCCCGTGGGGTGCCCGGCTGCCCCTCTGCAGCTACGCTCCAGACCTCAGCTTGCTGCACTGGCTGAGCAGCCCCAGGGGGCACTGCCCATGCTGCAGCCTGGCCAATTAGGCTGCCTTCAATTAGCGCTAATGACTAGCAGATGCTCAATGGTCTGGCCAGGGCACCGCTCTGCTCCAAACCACCGTCCCTTCCCAGCGCCAGGTGCTGGGGCAGGTCGGGGGTTCCTGGACGTGCCTGAGCCCGGGGGGGACATGGGGCTGGGGGCACCATGGGGCAAAGCCTGCCCGACACCCAGGGGTGCTGAGCCCCTCTCCCTCCCCGTGGCCCCGATAAGCTCCTTCACAGGGGAGCAGGAGCCCAGCCATGGGTGCAGGGTGGCATTTCCAGCTCTGACCTGGCCCCCAGCACCGGCTGGACAGATCCCCCCGTGCACAAGGCTGGTGCTCCACGGCCAGGGTAACCGTGGGTGCTGCCATGCCAGCCACAGGTGGGCATTTTGGGGGGCTCCCGTCAGACCCCGGGTTTGGTTTTCCACCCTTACAGGGTTTGGGGCAGGCGACGGGTGCGGGGTCAGCAGGCTCCCATCCTGACCTCTCCTTCCTGCTTGGCCCCAGGGGACCCTGCGGCCAGCGTGAGCGGAGCCCTGCCATGGCTGCGCAGGCGAAGCCCTGACGCCATCCTGCGTCACCGCCGGCCTCGCGGGGACACCGGGACACGGAGCAGCCCTGCCAGGGGACCCCAGCAGCGCGGCCGCCCCGGCCCAGGTAGGATCAGCACGGGAGCTGTTGGGCACGGACCAGCTTTGCGTTGGGGTGCTGGTTTGCAAAGGGGGTGTCCCTCCGAGTGCTCGGTGACACCAAGCCCAGTGCCCTCTCGTGGCAACGCCGGGCTCAGCTGCGCGCTCTGCCAGTGCTGCCCGGGGCACGGGGCCCAGGTGGGTGCTGCGGGGGGTGCCGTGCTCGGGGGTGCCCACGGGGAACGCGGTCGCTGCATGCGTTCTCGCCCTTTCTCCCGGCTTGCACTGCTCTCCTGCCTCTTCGTGCCGAAGCAGGGTTGGTTTGTCCCTTAAACCAGCCCGGTGCTTGCCCTGCTCGGTGACAAATGGAGATGGGGACGAGATGGGGGTTGGCCAGGGGGTCGTGTGTGCCCCCTGCCCCTCTCCATGCACCCTGGGCAGCACAGGGCGCGCACCTGGCCCCGTTGTTTCCCCCATCACCCCTGGGGATGCGTTGCAGACTGGGCCGGATCCTGCTGCGGATGCAGAGATGGGGATCAGCCCCTCAGGTGCGATGGGCTACCGTGGCTGCACGTGGGCTCGTGGTCCAGCCAGGCAGGCTGCTAGCCACGCTGGGAGCGCAGCATGCCCTCAGCCTGCCCCTTGGCTGCCTGTGCCGCCACCGCTCGCCATACGGCGGGGATTTAGCAGAGGAAAGAGGCTTAGGAAGAGGATTGGGGTTGCGCCGGGCTTTGTCAGGGCGGGGGGGCACCGCTGGGTGCGGCTGCTCCCGGACAGGCTCCGAGGGACGATTGCTGCCCGGAGAGGAGGGGACGCGCTGAGGCAGGATCCGGCCATGGCATCGGGCTCCGGTGGCACGGAGAGCGCAGTGTGGGGGCACCTGGCACCCCGTCCTCGCCGTCCGCCCCCGCCGCGGGTGTCACCGTCCCTCCGTGCCGGCTGCTCGGGACACCCCAGCGAGCTGCGTTGGGTGCCGGATGCGAAACACACGCCGGTATGGGCTCACCGAGATGTGGAGGGGACCGGGGTGGCACGGCAGCGGGTGGTCCCCAGGGAGCACGGGCAGCAGCATCCCGCAGGCGGGCAGGATGCAGCCGGCAGCCCTGTTCTTCACCACGCCGTGCTGTGTGTGTGTGTTTGCACGTGTGTGCGCGCACGCCTGCGCCGGAGCAGCCGGCCCGGGGAGTGTTGTCAGTGCAATTTGGGGCCGCCCCTGGGCCCCGCCAGGGCTGAGCGAGCCAGCCCGGGGCGCCGCGGCCGTGCCGCTGCCGGTGACATCACTTCCAGGTGACACTGCCACCAGGAAGGTGGCAGGGGGGGTGGCGGGCCCCAGCACGGCCAGATGTGACGGCGAGCGGGGCGATGCGCTGGAGGTGAGCGGGGACCCGGTCCCCCCAACTTGGGGGGGCTGCCCTATTTCGGAGCCCCGACGGCTCCCCCGGGGCGCTGTGAGCGGGGCGAGGGTGGGCGCAGGGCGGGATGCTGCTGTGTGCGCCCCGGGGATGCTGAGAGGGATGCGGGGACAAACTGGGATGCTGGTTTGCCTGGAGGGCTGGGGAGGTCTGGTGTCCCTGCGGTGGGAGGGACGCCCTGTGGTCACCGTGACTGTCACCGCCCCGGGGGCTTCGGTGGCCGTGGTTTTGGTGGGAATCGCGGGTGTCGTGCTCTCCGTCCTGCTCCGGAGACCTCATGCTTTGGGTTTTGGCTGAGCCAGCACCTGAGGGTCCGTGGTGCTGGGATTGGCACGGTTTCGGTCCCCAGCGCAACACCCAGAGGCTCGTGCCACCCACCCCCGTGTCACCTGGGGCTGGCCGGCATGCGCGGGGTGACCCCGCGGGGACGGGGCACGGACCCCCCCGCCGCACCGCTCCGCCGGCACCGGGGGGGAAGGTCGGGGTGGGGTGGGGTGGGTTGGGATGGTGGGGACACAGACACGGGCACTGGGTGGCTGGAGGGCCGGTGGCATACATAGCACGTGCGTCAGTCACCGGCCCGCGGCGTGCCAGCACGGTGACGCCGGCGGGCCGCGCGCGGGGGCGGCTGGCTGCTCCCACGCCCCGCGCCCGCGGGCTCGGCTCGGCGGCTGAGCTCACCTCTGTGGTATGGCAGGAGGAGCCGCCGAGAGCCTGCCCGGGGCGCAACCCCCCCCCCCCCATACAGCCCCCCGGGGTCAGCGCCCCCCGGGATGTGGGGTGTGATGGGAGCAGGGTTGGTGTGGGGGGGACAGGATGGGCCACCTGGTGTCACCCCCCCCTCCCCCCCCCCCAGATTAGCCAGGGGTTTGGATGCGTGGTGGGGGCGAAGGGGAGAATAAGGGGGTGGCTGTGGGGGGGTCACTGGGGAGAGATGGGGGTACGTAGGAGTGTTTGTGGGGGACGGGATGGGGCATCGCGCCCTGCGGTGTTGGCACCAGGAGCCTTTTGGTCCCCGGGGCTGCGCGATGCCTCCGAGCACAGGCAGGTGCGGGGGGGGCTGCAGGGCCCCCACCCTCTGCCTCCTCCCGTGCTCACAGCTCTGCTCGGGGGGCTCTGCCCCCATCCAGCCAGGCGGTGTCAGGGCACGGGGGCGGCTCCGATGGGACGCTGACAGGTCCCCCGTCCCGGTTCCCCGTCTCCCCGCGCGGGGGGTGGCTTCCCACCCCCTGGAACCACATCTGATGCTGGAGGGCTGCAGGCAGACGCATCATCCAGGAGACCCCCAGCACCGTGATAAGGGCGGCGAGAGGGTTGATCGCAGGATAAATCCTCCCGGCACATCCCCCCCCCCCCCCCAACCCCAGGACCCCATCAAACCGGGGCCCGGCCGCGCTCCCTGCCCTGCCGAGCTTGCGCCAGCGCGGCCCCGCTGCCGGCTCGCTGCGGAGCAGCCATCTTCCCCGAGCATCCCTTCCCCCTCCGCCGCCGCGGGGGTGCCCGCAGCGGGAGGGATGCCGAGGATGCTGCGCTCCCCACCTCCCTTCGCCCCCCGTGGGCGCCCCGCAGCGGGGCACGCTGCCCCCGTCCCCACCCCGCTTGCCGCAGAGCCGCAGCCGCTGGGCGCTGCTCCCCTCCGCTCCCCTCCGCTGGGCTGGGGGGAGAAGGGGGCCGCCAGCGCGGGCGGCGATGCCACCACCACCGATGCCACCTCCTCCCCGCTCGGGTGCCGGGGGGGACAGCGGGCACGCAGGCAGCGGAGCCGGGAGGAAGGCGGCGATGCCAGGGCTCGGGGTGAGGACGGGTGCCCAAGGGGCTGCCCTTTTCTCTGTGTTTTTTGTTTTTTGTTTTTTCCCCCCTCCCCTCTGCATCCATCCACCCCCCCCCTCCCTCCCTCCTTCCCCTCCATCACCGCGGTCACCTTCACCCTCTCGCTGTTTTCCGGAACTGCAGCAACTTTCTGCCATGTGATCCCACGCCCGGCTCCAGCCCTCGCCGCCCCCAGGCAGGCGCGGGCGTCTCCGCAGAGCCCCCCGCTCGCCGCCGCGGCCCCAGCCATGGGCGAGAGGTGCGACTACCAGCGCCTGAGCAGCGCCGAGGAGGAGGAGGAGATGCTCGGCCCCCTGCCCCACAGCCTCTCGGACAGCACCGGGCTGCGAGCCCCGCGGCCGGGCGGTGGGCACCACGGGCGGCCCCCCCAGCAGGACGTCACCCTGGGCATGCCGTGCCGGCGGGTCAGTGCCGGGGGGGAGCCGTGGGGAACCGGTGGCACGTGTGTCCCCGAGAGGTGCTGGGTCCTGCTGGGCCGTGGGGGGGGGGGGGGGGGGGGGGGGGGGGGGGCTCGTAGCGATGCTCCCCTGCATGGCATCTCTGTGTCGGGGCCCTGCGGCGTCCGGCTGCGGGGGTGGCATGGGGACAGCACCCGCCCCGCATGGCTGCGCTCCTGTCCTGAGCCACGAGCAGGGCTGGCTGCTCCTGCCTGCTGGGGAAACTGAGGCATGGGGGCAGGAATGTCATTGCTGGGGGGGAAGAGGGGGGCAGTGCTGGGGTGGGGACCCAGGTGTCCCCGCAGCGGCACGTATTGTCCCTTCCCGATGCAGCTTGGGGCATGGCAGGAGCTTGGCTCGTCGGGCGCTGGCACAGGTCTGGGGACGGAGGGGGTGCCACAGGGCGGGCACGGTGCCCGGCGTGGGCGGCTGGTGGCCAGGCCAGTGGCCATCCACGCTGGCAGGGACCCGCGTCCCCTGCCCTGGGTGTCCCTGGGCAAATTAGGAGTCGGCCCTTCCCCCCCACGAAGGGGGCTGGCAGGTGCCTTGGTGCCTCTCACCCGCCGTGCCTCAGTTTCCCCAAATGAGAGCGAGGGGTGGGGGGCGCTTGGATGCTGGGGAAGGGTCCGGTGTGGGGTCAGGATCTGCACACCCCAGGCACCTCCTGCTCTGGGGAGGTGGAAAAACGGGGGGTGCACGTATGGATGATGTGTGCACGGGGGTGTAAGTGGTATGGGCGCAGCTGGGGAGGCATAAAGCTGCGTGTAGCAGGTCTGTGCTGGGGGTATAAGGAGCGCACCGGCGCGTAGGCACCTTGTGGGTGCAGACGGAGATGTCGGGGTGCCATCACGGGCAGCGCTGAGCGTGGGAGACAGACGGGGTGCGTTTGCACCCCCGCGCGCCGCCTCGGGAGGGCGTGCACGGTGTGCGCGATGCGCCGATGGCTGCGTGGCTGGCAGGGGTGAGCCGGGTGCCAGCGGGCAGACGTGACGTGTGTGTGCCACGCCGTGCCGCGGGTGGGTGCCCGTGGGCGCACGGTGCCCGGGCACGATGGATGTGTGTGCACGGGGGAGCAGGGTGCGGGCGGTGCTGTGCGCAGGGGGAGCACCGGGGGCTTTGCCGCGGGGCTCGGGGTGTCTGCGCACGTGCGCCCGGGCACAGCGGGAGCTGCGGGGAGGGTGGTGGTGGGGATGGAGTGGGGGGGACGCGCGGAGGTGATGTGTTTGGGCGCCGTTAGCACTCGCGCCGGGGGGCGGCGGTGGTGCGGTTGCGGTCGTGCACGTGTCGGGGTGTGTGCGTGGTGCGTGTGGTTGCAGGAGCGCGCGTGTGTGGTCCTGGGGTGCACGTGAGAGTCGGCACCGCCTGCACATGAGTGTGTGCGCACGTAGGGTGCATCCCCCGAGCTGCAGGTTGGGCTGGGGGGGGGGCCCCGTTCTCCCTGGCTGCACTGTGCTACCCAGCCCCTTGCGCCCTGCGCCGCGGCTCTATGCAGTATCCTGGGTTTTGGGGGGCTGTTGTCTGCGTCCCACAGCCTTTGGGGACAGTGACCCCGCGCCCTGCTGCCGTGCTGGCATGGGGATCACCATCAGACTCTGCTCGCTGGTCTCTGACCCAAGGTCTCCGTGCTACCCCTGCATGTGTGGGCCCAATGCCAGGAGGGAAACTGAGGCACGGAGCCTCCCCAGCACAGCGAGCACAGCCAGAGCCCCTCGCTGTGCAGGATCAGGCCCTGCCTGCTGCACTGCGCTGACCTGGGCAGCCTTGCCTGGGGCTTGGGGGTGCTGGAGGCAGCGCAGATGCTGCCCCTGGCTACTGGGGGCCATGCACCGGCGTGGGGCAGGGAACCCCCCGCGTCCCCAGCGTCCCCCGGGCTGGGGAGCCGGCGCGTGGCAGAGCTTGGTGCCGAGGGCACCGTGCCCGGCTGTGCCCGGTCAATGGGGCTGTTGTGCCGGGTGCCGGCCGGGATCCCGGCGGTGGGAGCCACCGCGGAGGCTCCTCCAGCGCAGCGAGGGCTCCCCGCCTGCCCCATCCCCTTCCCGGGCACCTCGGCACAGCCAGGGCTGCAGCGGGGGTCCAGCACTGGAGATTTGGGGGGGCCGCAGCAGGAGAGTGCCCCGGGTCTTTCCTCTCTCACGCCGCGGCTGCCGGCACCGCCAGCTGTTCTCCCCGGGGAGCTCGCCGGCGGACAACGCGCCCGTGTTCGGGTGCCAGCCCTTGGCCCCAGCCCCATCGGGGACGGGAGCCAGCCCCGGGACACCGGTGGCCGCGGAGGGTCCCGTGCCCACCTCCCCCAGCACCCCGCAGGGCCTGGCACCCGGGCAGACAGGCGCAGGCCTGAGGGGCCGGCAGCACGCCCGCCGTCCCTTTGGGCCCACGGGGGCGACGGCGGCACGGTGCCCATCACCCTGGCGTCGTGCCTGCCGCCTCCTTTTGGGAGCGCGGGGCCGGATGTCTCCCCTCCCTCCTCGCTTCCTTGGGGGGGGGGGGGGGGGGGGGGGGGGAACTGAGGCCCGGGAACGTTTCCCAAGGCCGGAGCGAGGTTTCCATGGCAATGGGAGCCGGGGGTCCGGTCTCCCAGGCGGTGCAGCTGCCGGAGCGCCCGCTGAACAAGAGAGAAAGCAGCACATTGATCGGAGCCCGGCCCCCCTGGGCTCGCCGCCCAGCGCCGGGCCAACGCGCAGCTAAAATAAACCCTCCTGGGACACGGGCTGCGCGGGCAGCCGGGCCGGGACGGCGGTCGATGCCCGGCTGCCGGCCTGGGGGGGAGCCCCACAGAAAGCCAGGAGCGAGCCCACGGCCGCTGCTCGGAAAACGCCAACGCCACGGCTCCGGTCCGGCCCCGGCCCGATTGCGTTCGGGAAGGGGAGGGCAGGACGGTCGGGAAGGAGAGGCTGGAGAGCACGAAGGAAGGAGGAGGAGGAGGAGGAGAGGGACAGCCCCGCGTCCTGCCGCCAGCCCCGGTGCTGCGGGGATGCGCTGAGCCCCCTGCTTGCACCAGGGGATTTGTGGGGCGGCTGTGCCCAGCTGGCAAAGAGCGGCGCGGGGGCCAGGAGGAGGCCGTCACCCACCAGGCTGTAGCCACCATGACTCCTCCACGGCTCCCCCGGCTCCGCTGAGCGCCCTGTGCCCCGGTGACACCGTCACCAGGCAGGGGACGTGCCCCCGGAGGAGCAGCAGAAGCGTGCGGGCGGCCGCGGTGCCCCGGGCGAGGCTGGCTCCGGGGACGAGGCCGCCTTGCCCGGTGGCCGGCCAAACAGGATGCGACGCTTCGAGACGCTGCGCCGTTCCTTCCCGTTCCTCGCCCGCTTCCGCGTCTACCGAGTAAGTGGCCGTCACCCACCCCCCCCCCCCGGTGCCCACGGGCAGGGGACCCGGGTGGCCCCGTCCGTGCTGGGAGCCGCCGGCTCCCTGTGCCGCGGGTGCCCCCGTGTGCCCCGTGCCCGGCCGCCTGCCGCGCCCGCCGTATTTTTAGCCCCGTGCCGAGGATTGGGATCACGGTGACGCGGACCCGAGAGCGCGGGGAGGGGGGAGAAAGGGCCGGGGCTGGGGGGGGGGGGTCATGTCTAATCCTGGGGGAAAGGAGAGGATGGAGGGGGCTGCCCGGCGGTGGGGCCGGGCCGGGGGCTTTCCCACGTCCCCTCCGGCTCTCGGGGGCGGGGGGCAGAGCCGGGTCCCTTCCCGGAACGGCTGCGATCTCGGGCAGGGGCGCGATGCGGCAAGGGGTGCGTTTTGGGGGGGATGCGGAGATCCCTGCTGGGAGCTGGCCCCGTGCCTCGCACAGCTGCAGGGGGCGATGCTGGCAGCACCGGGACGCTGCTTGGACCCCGTCCTCGTCCCCCACACCCTCATGGCTCTGCGTCCCCATCCGTCCCTTCCCCGAGGCTGCCGGCACAGGGCCACCACCCCGTGGCAGAGCCACAGGTCTGTGCCCCGTCCCAGCCCTGCTGGGTGTGCGGGGACACGAGGGGACACTGAGGCAGTGCTGTGGGGTCTGTCCCTGCTGGGGACAGCAGCCGCCTCCACTGTCAGCCACTCCAGCTGGGCACAGGGAGCCTGGCAGGCAGTGTTTGGGGTGCCCTGCGTGCATGTGTGGTGCCAGGGCACGGAGCATCCCTTACAAGGTTGTGATGTTCCCCTTGCATGGGGCTGGAATCGGGGACATCCATGCCACGCCTTAGGTTCTGACCCGTCTCCATCCCTGGCTTCAGCGGGGCTGTGGGAACAATGGGGCAGAGATGGGGTCCCTGCCCTTCCCCGGGGGTCCTGCTCTGCAGGAGATGAGTCCCTCGCATCCCCCCCCGTCCCTGCTGGCACAGGGACCGGCCCCAGCTTTCAGCCCCCTTGGGCTGCAGGTGGCAGGAGAGGGACGGGCCCCTGGGGACGGAGGGGAGCAGGGCAGGGTCCCCGCTAACCAGGCGCGGTGTCCGGCAGAAGCTGAGCTGTAGCATGCAGTCGGAGGAGGGCACGGACTGGCTGCTGGAGCTGCTCACCGAGCTGCAGCTGCAGCAGTACTTCCTGCGCATCCGGGACGAGCTCAACGTCACCCGCCTCTCCCACTTCGAGTACGTCAAAAATGAGGATCTGGAGAAGATCGGCATGGGGCGCCCCGGTGTGTACATCCCCCCCAGATATCCCCCCGTTTGGCTGCACCCCATTTTTGGGGGAGCCCAGAGGGACGTGTGGTCCCAAGGGATGGAGAGGGGTTTTTCTCGGGAGGGGACCCCCGTGTTGGTGACGGTCCCCGTGTCCTGCAGGCCAGCGGCGGCTGTGGGAGGCGGTGAAGCGGAGGAAAGCCATGTGCAAGAGGAAATCCTGGATGAGCAAGGTACGGCCGGGAGAGGGGCAGGGAGGGTGTGACGGGGAAACTGAGGCACGCCGGAGGAATGGCGCTGCCTCGGCCCCGTGCAAGGAGCTGGTTTCTGTGTGCCCCTCTGCCACCTCCTTCCCACATTTCTCCCTCGGCCCTCTCGGTGCCCGTCTCTCCCAGTGCTGCAGGGTACTGGGGACAGCCCTGTCCCCCCCGGTGCTGGCAGGGATTGGGACACAAGCCCCCGCCGCATGTCCTGCTGCGGCGTCACCCTGCCCGGCCCCGCACGGGTTGCTTCACAGCTAGGGACAGCAGTCAGGAAATTCATTCCCCTCGCGTGATTTGCCTCTTTTTTTTTTTCCAGGAAACTCATTCAGAGCTAATTAGTAGCAGAGCCTCAGCCGGCTCCGTGGGCAGCATCCCCGCTGTCCGTCCCCCTGCCTGCCCCAGTGCCCTGCAGCACCGAGGCAGGGGACCCCGGGATGCGTGCGGGTGTCCCTTGTGCCCCCGGGGTGCTGCACCCCTGGGCACCTCGCACCCCCAAAACGCCCGTGCGCTTGCCAGCTGGGCGCTGGGTCGTGGCCTCTCCCTTTCGTGACTCATCTGGACCGAGCCGGGGCCGGGATGGGCTTTTAATAGAAGGCGACTCAGCCTCGTGCCGGGCCGAGAAATGCCACCTCCCACCCTGGCCACATGCCTGCCCCGGCCCCCGCGCAGGTGCCAGCATCCCCAGCTGGGAGCCGGGGCTGGGACAGACCCCATCCCTTCCCTTCCCGGTGCTCGGGCCGGTGGGGAGGAGAGGCACGGAGAGCCCATCCCCAGGGAGAGCCCATCCCCGTCCCCTCTGGGCTGGTGACCAACACAGGGCGGGTGGCAGGGCCCGGCAGCCGGGGTGGTGGTGGCGGCAG
Source organism: Cygnus olor (assembly GCF_009769625.2). NCBI lineage: Eukaryota > Metazoa > Chordata > Aves > Anseriformes > Anatidae > Cygnus > Cygnus olor. The sequence goes on from NC_049177.1 coordinate 16,202,348, forward strand.
CCGCGCGTGTTGCAAGGCCCACGTCGCTGCGGGGATGTGTCACCGCGCTGGAGGTTTCTCTTGGCCCGCTGCCCAGGCACATCGTGCGGCCGCAGCCCGGCCGAGGAGTGCCCGGGGACCTTCTGGGCTCCTGGGGGGGTGGCCTCTTCCCTCTCTCCATCCCGAATCGCGGCTCAGCAAGCAGGCAGCCAGAGGAGAGGAGCCTGCTGCAGCCAGCCTGCCTGGGGGAAGAGCTGGGGTCATCATTAGGTTCCAGAGTGTACGTGAGGTTTAGGTCACCATTAGGTTCCAGAGTGTACGTACTGCGTGCAGGCGATTTATTGGCACCACTCCCAACACCAAGAGGTGGACGGGGTGGCCTGGTTGGCACCAGATGGGCACTGATATCACCATTATGGGAAGGGGAAACTGAGGCAAGCCGTGCCCACCAGCAGGCAGGAAGGTTCGGGGTCCCCATGTGTCTCCGCGCCCCCATCCCACACCCCCTCTGCGCCCCACAGGTGTTCAGCGGCAAGCGCCCCGAGTCGGAGCTGCCCCCCCAGCCCCAGAGCACCTTCCGCAAGCCTCCCACGCCGCCCCCCCCCGGACACCGGGGGCCAGCACTCGCTGACCTGCCTGATCCGGGAGCGGGACCTGTCGCTCTTCGAGAAGCTGGGCGACGGCTCCTTCGGCGTCGTGCGCCGTGGCGAGTGGTGCACGCCCGCCGGCAAGACGGTGAGGGGCCGCGCGCCCGCGCCGCTGCTGCTTGTGGCGTGGGGGGCCGGGCACGGGGAGACCCCCGGGAAGGTGTCGTGCCCGGTCCCGTGGCTGTATTTGGTTTATTTAATTTTTATTATTTGTCTGTAGCTCAACGTGGCCGTGAAGTGCCTCAAGACGGACGTGCTGAGCCAGCCGGAGGTGCTGGACGACTTCATCCGCGAGGTGAACGCCATGCACTCCCTGGACCACAAGAACCTCATCCGCCTCTACGGCGTGGTGCTCTCCCACCCCATGAAGATGGTGAGTCCGGGGGGGCAGCGGGACTGACCCCATCCCGTGGCTGCTGCCACCGCTGAGCCCCACGAGGCAGTGATCCCATCCTACAGGGCACCGTCAGCCCGATGGGCTCCGTGCCCCGAGTCCTCCACCAGCATCCCCAGGACTGGGGATTTAACGGGGCTGGAAAGCAGCCCCAAATAACGTGTCCCTGGCCTGACCACCCCGCTGTCCCCTCCCTGCGGCCCAGGTGACGGAGCTGGCCCCGCTGGGCTCCCTCCTGGACCGTCTGCGGAAGAACCAGGGCCACTTCCTCATCTCCACACTGTGCCAGTACGCCATCCAGGTGGCCAAGGGCATGGCCTACCTGGAGTCCAAGCGCTTCATCCACCGCGACCTGGCCGCCCGCAACATCCTGCTGGCCTCCAACGAGCAGGTCAAGATTGGGGACTTCGGGCTCATGCGGGCCCTGCCCAAAAACGACGACCACTACGTGATGCAGGAGCACCGCAAGGTGCCCTTCGCCTGGTGAGCCTGGGGAGCCGAGGGCAGCACCCCAGAGTGCTGACACCCAGGGAGGAGGAGCAGGGGGCTCTGCCCAGCCCCTCCTGATGCTCATGTCCCTCCCGATGCTTGTGCCCTTCACTCAGGTGTGCTCCCGAGAGCCTCAAGACACGCACCTTCTCCCACGCCAGCGACACCTGGATGTTCGGGGTGACGCTCTGGGAGATGTCACATACGGGAAGGAGCCCTGGATCGGCCTCAACGGCAGCCAGGTGGGGGTGCATGGTGCCAATGGGATCAGCACCCTCACCCGCAGCGCCCCCAGGCCAAGCGGGACCCCAGCACCCCGTAACGGCGCTGCCTGCCCCGCAGATCCTGCACAAGATCGACAAGGAGGGCGAGCGGCTGCCGCGGCCCGAGGACTGTCCCCAGGACGTCTACAACGTTCATGCTGCAGTGCTGGGCGCACAAACCCGAGGACCGGCCGACCTTCGTGGCCATGCGGGACTTCCTGATGGAGGTAGGCAGGGAGAGAGGGGATGGGGTCCTCAGTGCCCCCTTCCCATCAGCTGTGCTGGAGCGTGGGCAGAGTTAAGGGTACCCGAGCGGGTGACTCGGTCTCGTGCCCATTGCCAGGGCTCCCCAACCCCAAGCAGGGGACGTGGGGATGCTGCGTCCCCGTGTGCTCATGTCCCGTGTGCTCACCCTGTCCCCGTCCCCCCCAGGCCCAGCCCACCGACATGAGGGCCCTGCAGGACTTCGAGGAGCCTGACAAGCTGCACATCCAGATGAACGATATCATCACCGTCATCGAGGGCAGGTATTGCACGGCGGGGGGAACCGCGTGCCAGCCTGCACGGGGACGGGGGACCCCAAGAATTGGGGTAGGGACGGGGTGGGGATGGGGGGCTCTGCGCCCCCTCCGGCACACCTGGCTGCAGACCCCACAGGCGGGCAGCCCCCTCGATGGGGACATCCCAGCTGGGGGCACGGGGCCACCGCCGTGCCCGCGGGCAGCGTGGCTCTTCCCCACGCCGCCCAGGCTCCCTGCGCCGCCCGGCCCCGCTGACTCACCCCGCTGCACTTGTTGCTTTGCCCCGGCCTTGCCCGGGTAAACGCCTGCCAGGCGGCCGCACGCACCGGGGCCGCTCCCTGCTGATAGTGGCGGGGACGTGCCACCGTCACCGCAGGGGCACCGGGCGCTCCGTGCCGCCGTGGCGTGGCCTCTGCCTGCACCGAAGGCTTTGCTTACCGGCTCCTCCATCCCTGCTGGATGCCCTTGTTCCCCCCCCCAAACCGGGGGTCCCAGGACCCCGTGCTTCAGGCTTGGGGGGGACTTTTTGTCCCCAGGTGCCCATCCTAGGAGTGGCGTCACCCTCGAGGGTTCCTGCCCCGCTCCAGCCCTGTTATGCTGCTTGGGGACAGCAAGGGGGCACCCCCAAAAGTGTCCCTTCCTGGTGGCATGCAGCGCTCCAGCACCCCGGGTGGCCCCGTAGCAGGGGGGAGGCGAGGAGAAAGGAGCTGCTTTCCCTCTCCCCCCTCCTCTGGGGCCAGATCCCTGCATTTAGTCACGGCCCGGAGGTGAATCAGGCCGGATTTGTGTGTCTGGAGGGACCAGCTTTCTCCCCGGGCTGCCGATGACTCTTGCCCAGGGTCTGGCGGTGGTGGTTTAATTGCAGGGAGGGGAGGGGAGGGGAAGGGAAACGGCGTCGGCGGAGCGAGGGAGGGAGGGAAGGAGCGGCGGAGGGCGGCGCGGCCGCGCCAGAGCGCGCACATCGTCCCCGGTGCATCACGGGCGGGCTGGGGGCCCCGCTGCCGCCGCCACCGCCGCTCGCCCCGGCTGCGCTCGCCCCAGGTGAACCGCACGGGTTGGGACGCGGCGGGGAGGGACGCTGGCGGGGTGCCCTGGCCCTGCCGGTGGTGCCGGGAGCACGGGCTGTGGGAGCACGGGGTGCTGGAGGAGCTGGGGTGCAGCCTCTCCTGCCTCAGTTTCCCCAGGCGGGCACGGTTTGGGGGCGCCTGAGGGGGGTGCGGGAAGGGGTAATGGGGGTCCCAGCGGGTGCCAGTGCTCCGGTGTGCCCCAACAGGCAGGAGCACCGAGCCCTCGCCCCGTGCCTCAGTTTCCCCAGGGGTTGCTGCCCCCCTCGCCGGGTGCTGGGGAAGGCGGGCGGGGGGCTCCTGGGGGGGCCGCATCCGGCCCCGGCGAGGCCGCCCGGGGCGCCGTAAACACCCCCCACCCCTTTTTCAAGCCCCTGCGTGTCGTTTGAATGAGCGCCGGGTGTGCGTACGTGTGTGTGGGCAGGGGAAGGGGCCCCCGGCTCCGTGCACACGGCAGCAGGACCTACCTGAAAGCCCCGCGGGCCCAGCCGGCCGCGGGGTGGGGAACGGGGCGGGGGGGGGCGGGGGGGCAGCTTTTGGGGTGGGGGTGCAGAGCGGGTTTGTGCCGGGGGTCCGAGCAGCGGGGCTGGGGGGGCACAGAGGGGACCAGCTTGGCCTCAGCATCCCTCCGGGGTGCTGCTGGGAGCGGGGAGGAGAGCGGGGGAGACCTCCCAGGGTGGGGGGCCCGGCCCCCGGCCCCCCTCGGCCGCCCTCCCCGGCACGCTGCGGGCGAGGGAGGGTGCCCGGTGCCGGCTGGGCTCGGGCTCGGCCACGCCGAGGGGTCCCGGCGCTGAGTAATGCGGCTGGCTGGCGGCGAGCGGGGAAGGTAAACAGGAAAAGGGCTGAGCTAGTGGCCGCGGGTGACTCACAGGTGACTCCAGGAAACCGCGGGGCCCGTGCCAGCCTCGCCGAGCTGGCACCGCAGGCGGCAGTGCCACCCTCCGCACGGCCTCGCGGACAGCAGGCAGCCCCCCCGGGGTCCCCCGACACGGGGCGGGGGGGGGGGACGTGGTGGGTGCGGGATGGGGAGAGGCTGGGGGTGCCGCTCGGGGTGCCCTCCTGGGGTCCCCTAGCTGTGTTTGTCCCCTGCCGAGGCAGGGCTCTGCCGCTGCCCTGTCCCACCCCTGTTGGTGGCCGTGTCCCCCCAAGGCTGCTCCTGCCCTGGGGTGGCCCCAGGGGGTGTCACGGCTCAGGTCCCCCTGCCCACGCCAGCCTGCTTGCAGGAGGGTCACCCCACGCAGGGCTCCACCATAACGTAGGAAGGAAGCAAGGGAGACCCCACAGCCCTGCGTCCCTCACCGTGGTCCCCTCAATTCCCCCCGTGGGGGCTGGGATATGTGGGGTTGGACAGCAGCGCCCAAGCTGCTCAGTCCCATGCACATTGCTTGTGCTGCCCCTGGTGGCGTGGGACACGGGTGTCACCCCCACGGCTCCTGCACGTCCTGCGCCACCCAGGGCTCAGAAGGGGCACGTCCTTTAGGGAACTCCGTTCCTCATCCCCCGCATCCCCAGCGGGTCGGATCCTGACCCCCTTCCCGGGGCGCGGGGTGGGGGGGGCAGAGCACGCCATGGGTGCGGGGTTAGGATCCTGGGCACCCTCCCTGGCTGTGCCACCGCCTGCCTGCGTGACCTCGGGTGAGTCACTTTGCCTCCTCCCGTGTCACCGGGGCAGGGCGCGTGCCCCGCTCCCACCGCCACCCGGGGGTCTCGCCGTCCTCCCACGCCGTCCGTAACGAAGGTCCTTTTTGTTCCTTAGGGCCGAGAATTACTGGTGGCGGGGTCAGAATAAGCGGACCCTAAAAGTGGGCCAGTTCCCCCGAAACACGGTGACCTCGGTGGCGGGGCTGTCGGCCCACGACATCAGCCAGCCGCTTAAAAACAGCTTCATCCACACAGGCCATGGAGACACCAACCCGCAGCAGTGCTGGGGGTTTCCCGATAAAATTGATGAGTAAGAAACTTTCTGTCTTCTCTGCACCCCCCTGCCTCCCCCCCCGCCTTCACGGGAGCCAGCCACAGCTTGGCTTTCCTCCCTTTAAAAAAAAAAAAACTCCTCTTCCTCCCTGGTGTGCTGGGGCTGGTGGCTCGTGGCAGGGTCCCTGCAGCTTGACTAACTCCCTCGCCTCTTCTCACTAACGGGGTCGGGCGCTGCATGGGGGGGAGCTTGGGGGCTGTGGAGCTGTGCTGGCGGGGCTGCTCGTGATGGGGTATGGGGCCAGGCTGGGCACGGAGCCCCTTGTCCCAGCCTCGTGGCCCCTCGGTGCTTTGCAGCACCCCTGCTGCATAGGGACGGGGGAAATGTCCCCCCAGAGGTGGCTGCCAATGTTTTTGGGGTGTCCTGGGGCATCATGTGCTTGGAGGGGAGTCGGTGTGAGCGTGCAGCCTGGCCGCATGCTTTTAACAGCGTGTGTCCTCTTAAAAAGCAAAATATATTTAAAAAAAAAAAAAGGGGGGGGGGGGGCCGGGCATCGTGCAGCGTGTCTTGGCAGGAGCTGGGTGCCAGGACCCCGCACCCCGGGGTGCCGCAGCGCCCAGGAAGCTGTGGGCAGGGTGCGCTGGCTTGCTGCGGGGTCACGGCGGCTCTCTGCCAGCGCTGGGGCTGGGGGGGCCGTGGGAGGGCTGTTTGGGGGGGCAGGGTACGATTTCAAAGCCTGGAAAGCTCCCGCTGGGCCGAGCCAGCTCCTGCGCCCATCTCACCGCATCCCATGGGACGGCGATCCCCGTGGCCGTTGGGCACCCCGACCCGATACGGCCCTGCTGGTACTCTCGATCCCATTCTGCCCTCGTCCCCACGGGGCCGTGTCCCGGCGGCCCCCCGGAGCGTTTCACCGCCGCGCGTGCGCGGACGCGCCTCGTGCCCCGGCAGGCCTCCCCGCGCCCCGCTGCGTGGGCACGCACCCTGGGTACGTGCCGTCCGGGCCGCGGAGAACGCACCGAGCCCGGCACACGCCCAGGCCTTGGGGCTCCGCCGGCTCCCTGCCTCACCACGCCTGGCTTGCGACGGCTCGCCCGGGCCTCCCGCCGCGCTGCTCCCGCCGTGCCCTGGGCGCGCGTGGCACCCCCGAGCACCCCGGTGCGGCACCGCGGCTCTCCGTGCCTCGTGCGCGTGGCACGTCGTGCATGGATGGGTGCCGGAGCCGGGGAGGGGATGGGTGGCACCGGGACAGCACCAGGGGGCTGTGCCCTGGAGGGAAAAGCCTCTCGGGGTGCATCCCCGGGCACCCAGCAGTCGTGGGGATGGTGCTCGCAGCGGGATGTGGATCTCCCTCCGGGGCACGGTGCTTGGTGGAGGGGCTGTGGGGTCTTCCCCATGTCCCCATCCCATAGCAGTGGGCAGGTTTTCCTCCTTTCGCCCCCCAGCAGCCCCCCACCGTAGGCGGGGGTGTGCTGAACGTGCGCCCGAGCACGTGCTGCAAGCGTGGGGAGTGCGGGGGCCCTGCACAGCACCCCGCTGAGCCCCCGCGGCGCTCTTCTCTCTCCCCGCAGGCTGTACCTGGGAAATCCCATGGACCCTCCTGACATTTTAGGTGTGGACCTGACTGCTGCCAGACCCACCCAGCTTCCAGGAAGGGCTAAAAGTAAGCAGCTTTTCCCCCTGCACCCCCTGCCTCCAGCCTGCCGGCTGCGCAAAGTCCCTTCTCTCTGCGCCGGGAGCTGTGCCCTTTCACCTGGGTGACGGGCAGGATCTGTCCCTCCGTCCCCTCCGCTCTGTCTCTCTGCTGCCACTTGCTTGCTGCAGCCCCGGGTGGCAGGGAGCCGGGGGTGACGGCGCGTGCCAGCGGTGTGGGCGGCTCTGCCCAGCCCCGCCAGGCTGGACTCTGCCCCGCTGGCCTTCGGCCGGGCCCCTCGTCCCCTCCCGGGGCAGGGCTCCCCATTGCGGGGGAGATCGGCTCGGCGCAGTCGGAGCCACGAAGTCCCCGGACGGGGAGGGAGGTCAGACAGTGTGAGTGCCGCCAACCCCCTAAATCTGCGATCCGGGGGGAGCTGGGGGGCCCCCACCAGCATCTGCTCCCGGCCAGCAGCGGCTGGAGGGGGGCACGAAGCATGCACCGCGCCCCCGCTAACAACCGCCCCGGCTGCCGCTTGCTCCCCGCGCTCCCCCTGCGCCTCCCCTGCTCTCGGGCTCTCTCTTCTCCTGCAGGGCAGCCGCCTCCGCGCCCGCCTCAGCCTTCAATCCTGCTTACGAGTAAGTTGGGCTGTTCTGGGAGCCGCCAGCCCTGCTCGTGCCCCCCTCTCTTCTCTCTTAGCTCCTTTCTTCCAAGGTACTCGGGGCGTGCTGTGCGCTTCTCGCCCGGGGCAGCCCCCTGCCCTCGCCGGCACGCACGGGCACCGCCGGGCACCCGCGGGTGACAGCGCGGCTCTGCTCCCCGCGGAGGAACGCGTCCCCAGCCCTCCAAACCCGGGGCAGGCGTCCCCGGGGAGATGGTGCCGCCCGTGCTGCCTGCCCCTGGGCGTCTCCAGGCTTGTCCCCCTCCTCTCACGTCTTCCCTGGAGGGACCGGCGGGGACTAACCGCTCCGAGGGGCCACCCGCCACCGGTACTGACCCGGGTGCCGCTGGACCGGGCATGGCTGCAGCGTGGCATGCGCTGGGGTGGCCGTGGAGCAAGGGGGAGACAGGGCAGGGTCCCGGGGGGTGGGGAAGGGCAGGGGCACCTCGGGTGCAACCCCCTGTCCCCCCCGGATCCTGCCCCAGGAAGGCAAGCATTGCTGTGGCCAAGGTGGGAGTGGGGCGAGGAGGCACGGAGTGGTGGAGCTGAGGCTGCCGTGCCATGGGTTTGGGGGAGCTTTCTGTATGCTGGGGTCTCGCCGTGGCTTCGGGAAGGAGGGCAGTTGGGATCTGGAGTCAGTCCCCAGGAGGGTTGTCCCCACCTGGGGGCAGGAGTTGGGGATGTTGGTGGGTGACGCCACGGGACCCTCACCGCCTTCTCCCTTGCATCCTAGAGCCCTCCTACGACCCGGTCAGCGAGGAGGACGAGGGCCTGTCGTCTGGCTTCCGAAAACTCTGCCTGAAGAAGCCGGGCCCGGGGAAGGGTCTGCGGCTGGCCAAGCCCTCTGCCCGCGTGCCGGGCACCAAGGTGGGCGAGCGGCAGCCCGGCCGGCCACCCAGCGAGGGACCGGGGAGCGGCGAGGTGACCCTCATCGACTTCGGGGAGGAGGTGCCCCCCGCCAGCCCCTCGCCCGTGGGGGAGCTGACAGCCCCCTCCCTCGCCAAGCTGGCCATGGAGGCCTTCTCGCTGCTGGACAAGACCCCCCCGCAGAGCCCCACGCGAGCCCTGCCCCGACCCCTCCACCCCACGCCGGTGGTGGACTGGGACGCGCGGCCCTTGCCCCCGCCGCCCGCCTACGACGACGTGGCGCAGGACGAGGACGACTTCGAGGTGTGCTCCATCAACAGCCCCCCCGGGCGGCGGGGGCAGCCGTGCTGGGCTGCCCAGGGCGCGCGAGCGGGGCGAGACCAACTACGGCTTCGTGGACGAGGGCGAGCGGGCGGCGGGGCTGGAGGACAACCTCTTCCTGCCCCCCAAGGAGGCCAAGCAGCCCAGCCTGACGCAGACCACCGAGATCTTCGAGGAGCTGCAGCAGGAGTGCATGAAGAGGTTCAACGTGCCCCGGGGGCCGGCCGCCTGCCCGGCAGACGACAAACCCCAAATCCCTCCCCGCGTCCCCATCCCGCCCCGGCCCCTGCGCCGCAACGAACCCGGGCGCTGGTCGGGGGAGCTATCCCCGGCCTCGGGGGGCGAGGAGGACCGGCCGCCCCAGATCCCCCCCCGGGACCCCCTGTCGCAGCCCACCTCGCGGACGCCCAGCCCCATGGCCCTGCAGGTGGGCTCCCCCCAGCAGCGCGGCGCCCTCTGCTCCTGCCTCTCCACCTCGCCGGGGAAGCCCATGCCCACCACGCAGAGCTTCGCCCTCGACCCCAAATACGCCACCCCCAAGGTGATCCAGGCGCAGGGCAAGGACTGCTCCAAGGGGCCCTGCATCCTGCCCATCGTGAAGGACGGGCAGAAGGTCAGCAGCACCCACTACTACCTGCTGCCCGAGCGCCCTGCCTACCTGGACAAGTACGAGAAGTTTTTCAAGGAGGCCAAAAGCCCCGAGGAGGCACCGGCGTCCCGCGTGGTCACCACGGCCACCGTCCGGCCCATGGTGCAGCAGCAGCCGGACTACAAGGCCAACTTCTCCTCCAACAACAGCAACCTCGGGCCCAAGTGCCTGGTGAAAGCCTCCTGCAGCCTCCAGAAGATTGTCTACGATGGGCCGGATGGCTACCGCCCCTCCGAGAAGATCCGGCTGGTAAGCGGCTTCCCCCGGGGACGCGGTGGCTTTTGGCCGGGTGGCCGTGGGCTTGTTGTGTCACTTGGGCAACAGCCATCCCTACCCCGTGCCTCGGTTTCCCCGTGTTCAATCCCCAAGTGGGTGGCTGCGAGGAGTCCCCAGACGTGCAAAAAGAAGCTCCAAAATGGGGATTGGAGACCCTTTTAACCCAAATTAGCCCTACCCATGGAGGGGGAGGAAGGTGGCCGTCCCTGCTGGGCACAGGGAGGTGGCTGGGGATCTGCACCCCAGCACAGGAGGCAGAAATCCCACATTGGCTCCCTGGTGCCTGGTGCCCAGCTCTTCCTAGCTGGGGATGGAGTCATGGGAGGGGCATCCCTGGTGTCCTAACCACCCCCACCCCCCCCAGCTCCTTGCTGGTGGCACGTGGTGACCGTCAGCCTCCCCCAGGTGCAGGACATGGTGCACGGCGTCACCACCGAGGAGTGCCAGGCGGCCCTGCAGAACCATGGCTGGAACGTCCAACGGGCCATCCAGTACCTGAAGGTACGGCACGCTGCGGCGCCCACGCCAGCTCCCGCGGGGGTGGGTGCGCCCCTGCCACCCTCCCCACCCCGCCCGTCCTCGCGCCCTGTCCCCTTGCAGGTGGAGCAGCTCTTCTGCCTGGGGCTGAAGTCCCGCGTGGAGTGCCACCGGGTGCTGGAGATGTTCGACTGGAACCTGGCGCAGGCCAGCTCCCACCTCCTCGACCCCTGCGGCTCCTCCCGGCAGAAGTAAGTTATTTTTGGGGCGGCTTGGGGGGGCTCTTCCGCGCCACGCTGCCCTCGGGCTTCCAGCCTTGTCCCCCCCCCCCCCCCCCTCCTGATCTCACGTCCTCCCCTCGCAGGCGGTGACAGCGGGGACCAGGCGAGCTGCGTTGGATCCGGAGCAGGCGCCTGGCTGCGGGGCCGCCGCGCAGTGCCCACCCCGAGCCGCACCACCCGCTGCTGGACTCTGGACTGAGCCCCACCTGGGGGACGGGGGCGCCCCAAAAGGGTCTGGGAAGGCCCCGGCCTCTGTGCCAGGCTGCCTGCGCCCTGGCTTGAGAGATGAGCTCCGTCCCCTGGCCTGTTGTTGAATTGTTTTTTGTAAAGAGAAATGTAATTTTAATATATATATTATATATATATATTATATATATATATATAAAATATTCTATGGAGAGGAGGAGGGTGCCTGTGCCCGTCTCCTGGCTTCCTCCCTGCCAGCACATGGGGACCAGGGTGTCCCTGAGCCCCCCGCAGAGGGACACCACGCGTTCCCAGGAGGGATGCGGCCATGCTCCCGTGGCACCCCGCAAGGGGACCCCCACGGCACGACCCCAGTTCCTCCCCTTTTCCCCTCCCCACGGCTCCAGCCGCCCCCGCGCCCCGCGGCAGATGTGCCGGGAGCCTGCTCGTGACTCATGCCCGGGCAGGGAGCGGCGAGCCCTGCGTCGCCCCCACCCACGCGAGGGGCGTTGTGCAACCGGGTGGCACCGCCAAGCCGCAGCCAGGTGCTGGGGAGGTGGGTGGGGGGCTGGCACCCCACAAGCCGGGTGCCAGTGTTAATCTACCCCCAGCATGTGTTGGACCCCCCCCCCCCCCCTCTAGCTGGGTTCCCCCAAGTTCCACCTTGCGCCAAGGGGGGGACCTCGGTGGCCAAGCCCTCCGGGGTGCTGGAGCACCTGAATGCGCGGGGGGGGCGGATGTGGTGGTCCCTGGGGTGTCATCTGCCCCGTGTGCGTGCAGAGGTGGTGGAGAAGTCCCCGTGAGTCACCCCGCTATGGCCACAGGTCCCTGGCACCCGCTGCTCCCCAGGGGACAGGCAGGTTTGGTGGTGGTGCTGCTGGGGGGACACCTGTGTACAGGCAGCTGGGGCTCTCCTGTGCCTCAGTTTCCCCACCCAGAGCTGTCACGACATGTCATCGACATGGGATGGGTGTCCATGAAGCGAGGGAGGCGCAACGCCTTAACCAACTTGTTTTTTCTCCCCCCCCCCCTTAAAAATCCCAGAGCTGGAATAGGCCCTGAGAGGGAGGAAGCAAGCATTTCTTTACTGTAACGACTCCTGCCAGGTCCAGGGGGGCCATTGCACGCCAGGGTGAGTCTCGCTGTCCTTCCACTGGTTTAAGGTGACCTGCGAGCCAGGGGACGGCCCAGCCCATGTTAGAACAACCCCCCCGGCACGGATCTGCGTGGGTGTTTGCAATGGGATGCACTCCGATGGGCAGATAACCCCCCGCACGCAAGGACTCCATTAAGGTCATCAGCCCTGAACGCAACGCCCCGCGCCTTCGGGGGCAAAGCTGGGATGCCCCATGCGCTGCCCCCATCCCCAGAGAGCCCCCTAATAGCCAGGGTCCCTTTTGGGCAGGCGGGCTTATGCAGCATCCGGGACTGGATTTTTTTTGGGGGGGGGCTGCATGAGCAGGGATCGCCCCCGAGCAGCAAAGCATCAGTGCGCTGGGGTAGGGCACGGCCATGGGTGTCGGGCAGGGGTGGTATGAGCACCACCAAGTCTCTGCGTGGCCTGGGGGGGGCGATGCCATGCCCCCGGGATGGGGAAGGGTTAAGCAGCGCCGGACCCCGAGGCGGTGGGAGCTGCTCCCTTCCTTGTTCCTCCTGGGCGGCGAGCCCATGGGTGCCAGGGGTTATCGGCTGCCTGGTCAAGTGTGGCCAGGACGTGGCAGCAAACGGGGAGGGGTGGGTGCCAGGCTGGGGGGAGCACCCACCCCCAGCAGTGCTGGGGACCCCAGCCCCTCTCGCCATCCCGTGTCCTCTTACAGCCCACCAGGTAGCCCCCAGCATTTATTGACCCTACAGATGCCCCCAACCTTGGGGTGTCAACCATGGGGTCGGTCTGGGTAAGATCCCAAAGCCTCCCCATGGCTAAAGCAAGGACTAGGAGTGTCCCCCAGCACCAGCACATCCCCAGGGCTGGGATGCGGCCACCCCCTAGGAATGGGGAGCTGTCGGTGCCCCGGGGCAGGGCACGTGGCGCTGGTGGCAGCGGGAGGAGGGCTGGCACGGGGCAGTGCTCGCTGGTGGGGCCGCCCCGCTGCATCACTCCCCTCGGACACTGGGAGCCACGGGAGGTGCCAGCGACGCCGGGAGCCTGCTGCTGCCACACCATGGGGTGCTGGTGGCCGCTCTGGAGCTGGGGGCTCTGGGTGCTGCTGGGTAAGTGCCGGGGTGGCCGATCCCATCTGGGTTACGGGTGACGGGCTGTGATGGTGCCGGCTGCTCTGCGTGTCCACAGCGGGGGCGCGGGACAGGCTCTGGGGTCAGGTCGCTGGAGCCATGAACGGTGGCATCCAGCAGTCCCAAAACTGACCCCAGTTTCCAAGTGTGCAGTGCTGGTGCAAGGCGTTCACACTCCATCGGCTTGCAGATCAGATGTGGGACTTGTGCAAGGGGAAGGCACGAGCGCCGGGTGCCCACCTCGCTCTTGGTGTTTGTCCAGCTGCGGTGCCGGGGCTGCCCTTGGTGGCACGGGGGACACCTTCTTGAAGCAGCCAGGCACGGTGGGGAGGAGGGATGGGAACCACGATGCAGCAAAGGGCTGGCATGCCCGTCCTGCCCTCACTCACCTGCAAACCCTGCCAGGGGCTGCAGGAGCAGAGCCGGGCAGCATCTCCCGTGCGGCTGATAGCGCCGAGCTGCCTCCGGACGTGTCACCCACCGTGGCCAGGCTGGGCATGTGCCAGGTGTCCCCCAGCAGCACAGCCAGCCCGCCGGAGCAGCCCTCTGTCCCCGGGGACAGTTCAGGTAACGCCACTCGGAGCAGGTCCCTGCCTGCCAGGGAGCTGGTCCCGGCACTGCCAAGCGCGATCCACACGCCGCCGGGCGCAGGTAGGAGCGCCTTGTCCCTCCTCGCAGGTGATGTAGGGACGGAGGTGATGGCAGCACAGGTCCCCACAAGCCCCAGCAAGGAGCAGGAGGAGCCCCCTGGCACAGCAGCTCTCTCTGGGGGGTTGGCAGCAGGGGATATTCCCCAGGCAGGGGCTGGGTTTTCCTCCCCGAACCCTGCTGGCCATCCGCCCAGTGTCCCTCCAGCTCCTGTCACCCCTCAGCTGCTGTCCCCTGTGCCAGCAGGGCACACGGTGGCTCTCACCGGTGGTGGGCCAGCCACAGCCATGTTGTCCCCAGCTCCATCTGTCCCCACTGAGAAGGGGACAGGCAAAATAGTGCCATCAGGCAGCAGCACTGCCCCTGAGCAGGCTCCGGAGGTGTTTAGGGGGGTGGAGAACATTGCTGGAGAGCCAAAACTGGGAACAGCCGTCCCTGTAGTGCAAAGGACCGTGCCCAAAGCACTTACAGGTGATGCCAGTACGCTGACAGGTCACATCCCAGCACCAGGCAGAGGTTTGTCTCCACCAGTGGCACTTGTCCTTGCTGCTCAACCGGTGCTGGGGACAAAAGCATCTTCCTCAGCCACAAGCAAAGCGACCGATGCCAGTGAGTTGGCGCAGCCCTACAGCGCTGTCACTGCAGAGGGGACGCTGGGGACAGCGTGGACTACCGTGCCATCCCGTGTCGAACACAGCACAGGGACATCACCCCCTGCCATCAGCAAGAGCCCCGCCGAGCCATACGCAACCACCGCGCTCCCGTCCCAAAAGGCCACACCAGAGCTGGACACGGCCACCCCTCCTCCTGCCACTGCAGCCAGCATCTTGCCGGCCTCCCCTGGGGACACGGGCCACTCCGTGGAGCCACCAGCAGCCCTGGCTGGCCATGTCACCGACCCCACCATGTCAGCAGCCACCGGGGGTCCCCTCCACGCAGCCACAGAAGGATCCAGGATCCCAGCACCTGCAGCCACCCCAGGAGCATCCTCAGCAGCGATCACCTCTTCTCCTGCCACTGCTGCTGTCAGCGAGGCTGCGGAGCAAGGGACACCAGCCCCTGGCACTGCTGGAGCTGGGCTGCTCGGATCCAACCCTGCCACCCGTCCCCGTGCCACCACACCGTCCCTGGGACCACCAGCCATGGCACTGGATGTCACCGCCACAGCGCACGGCCCCACCGCGCCACTTCCAGCCCTGGGAAATGCTGAGCTGGTGGCCACTGGTGCTGGAGCCACAACGGGCACTGCTGCCCTGCACACCGAGGCCACCCCCATGCAGCTGGACGCGGGGCAGGTCCCCAGCACAGCCCCTGCTGTGTCACTCCCTGGTGGTGGCCTCTCCCCTGGGTCCTCTTCTGCAGTCCCCAGGACCACCGCGGCACAGGCAGACGGGGACAGATCCCCTCCGGCCAGCCCCAGTGTGGGCACGTCCCTGTCCCTCATGGATGGAGCAAAGCCCACGTCTTCCCTCCAAGGGTATGGCACCGGGACCCAGCCAGCTGCCCTCGTTAGCAAAACTCCAATTAGTGAAGCAGGGCTGGAGACAGCATCACCAGCCAGCAGCGACACTACTGTGATGGCACGGGATGGCAGCTCCAGTGCCACCCCAGCTGCTTCAGGGGTACCCAGGACACTCAGCACCCCTGGGGTACCATGGGCAGGCATCCCGTGGGACAGCAGTGCCACCGCAGGGATGGCAGTGGGGGTGTCCCCATCCAGCAGCTCCCCGGAGGTGGCATCAGGCACCTCCTTGCTGTCTCCAGCCGCCCTGCTGCCAGCGCTGGGTGCCCCTACTGCCCGTCCCGATGGCAGCACCGCCGGGCGAGCAGTGGGGACGGTGTCCCCGGGTGTGGGCACCGACCCATCGGGGACAGCTCCCAGCCATGTCATCGTCACCACCGGGCCATCACCAGAGCCGTCCACCCCAGGGACCGACGTCCCCAAAACCGAGCCACCGACGAGCTTTCCCCTCCTGGTCCCCAGAGGCAGTCGCTCGGCCCCGTCGGCCACAGCAGACCCCAGCCCAGCTCCGGACACAGCCGTGCCCCTCGGCACCACCGCTGGCAGCCAGGATCCCCCACCGGTAACAGCTCAGCCTGCCCAAACCACAGCCACCGAGGGAGCTGGGGGCAGGCCCCGGCCAGCAGGAGACGGCAGCACCACGCAGGCAGCGCCAGGCTCGACCCCGTATGAAAGTCCTGCAGGGGATGCCCTGACAGCTACGCCCAGCAGTGGGAACACCTCCGTGGGGACAACTGCATCGGTGTCACCCCCAAACAGAGCCAGCAGCACTGCTCAGCCCGGCACGGCCACGCAGGAGCACAGCTACAGCACTGCTCAGCCAACAGTGGGCAGGGGCACGGAGACATCCCTGGGCACCTCAGGGGACGGGGCCGTGGGGCTGCCCCACACTCTGCCCACCCCTGTGGCTGGGGGTGCTGAGCCAGGCACCATCAGGGCCACCCCGGTGTCACCCTACGCACCGGGCAGCCAAAACCCTGTGGCAGGGGCAGGCACGGTGTCACCCACAGCTCCGGAGCCGGTCACAGCACCATCCCCTGTCCTCAGCCACAGCACGGCTGAGCCAGATGTGAGCATGTCCCCTCCTGTGCTTGGGGACACCAGTCCGGCGGTGGTGGCATCCTCTGTGACACCCAGCACCGGTGCCACCGGTCCGGCAGCAGGAACAAGCGATGCCGGTCTCAGCACGGTCACAGCACCCTCCTCCACTGCCTCCAGCACCACCTCTGCTCTGTACAGCCCCCATGTCCCCCCTGGGCCACCCAGCGAGGCCACCAGCAGCACCCATGGCCCAGCTGCTGAGGACAAGCCCTCTGTCGGGGTGTCCTCGCTGAGCACTGCCAGCTCATATACATGGGAAACCACAGCCACATCCTGGACAGCCCCCGTCCCCGCCAGTGACACCGAAATGTCAGCTGGCTCCCCCAGCAGGGACACCCCCGTGGTGACCGGGCACACCACATCTGCCATGGCCAAGGCCACCAGCAGCACCCCGTCCCCCTCTGTCACCCACGATGTCCCCACCGCCCCGGGCAGGGTGACGAGCCACGATGCCAGCCCTGCGTTTGCTGCCGTGCCCAGCCTGGCCAGAGGGACCCCGCCAGCAGCCACCAGCCCCACCGGGGCAGCTCCTGCTTTGGGGACACAGAGGGGACCGGCCACCACACCGAGGACGCCTGCTCACACCACTTCCAGCCACGGACACCCACTGTCTGAGCCCCAGCCCAGCCACGGGCTCGGTAAGTCGATTTTCTTCCTCCTTGAGGCGATGAAGAGGAGGGGGCTGTCGGCTGGCACAGCACCGTGGTCACAGTAGGAAGAGTCCCAAAGCCCTGGGGGGGCTCGGCCCCATCCGTGCATCCCGAGCTCCCCGCTCACCACTGCAGGGGCCAAACCCTGCACCCCTTCCCCATCCCAGCTCTCCTCCTTTTCGTGTTTTTTTTTGCCTTAACTTTTACAGCTGAAGTGAGCGAAGTCACCAAAATACCTGCTCAGAATTTTGCCTAAATCCCACCCGGGAAGCAGCGGGGTTTGTAGGGTTAAGCATCCGCAGGCACAGAGCCCCCCCCCGCCCGCCTTAGGACGTGCCGGGCACAGCGCGTCGGGTTCATTATTCACGGCATTCCAGCCCAAAATTGGAGGAGTCACCGAAGTGGCTCATTTCCTCCAGATGCGAGCCCTGCTTGAGTCACCCAAGACCAAATTGGGTTAAAAATCGTGACAGCATCGGGGCGGGCGGGGGCACCCCGGGGGACGGCTCTCCGGAGGGGCTCTCCTCGTCTGTCATTCCTAAAATTGCATCCCACGGCACGAGGGCATGCTTGTCTTGGCTGCGAGAAAGCTGGGGCAGAAGTTAATCGTTTCTAACCTTCTCCATTAATCTCCTGCCCGTCCCAGGCCCGGCGGTGTCCCTGTACCCGTTTGGCACAGAGGGAGGTGACAGAGAGTGTGTCCAGAGGACGGTGGATTTTAATTCCCCCTTGTTCAAGCCGGAGATCGGGTTCCCCTTCGGGAAGGCGCTGCGTGACTCCCTCTACGTGAGTTTCTGTGGCCGCAGAGCATGTAAGGGATGTACAGCTCCATAGGAAAAAAAAAAAAAAAAAACACACACAGAGACACAAAAATGGAACAGAAACCTAATTTAATCTGAATGTTATTTTTTCCCAACTTAAAATAGACATTTACTGCTTGCACATGTGCAGAGTAGGGATTAAAATCCCCCCAGGCCAGGGGGAACCACCCGGGGAGCCGGGTGCCGGTGCCTAATGGGTGATTTCGGTTAGTTTACAGACAACGGGCAAATCATTTTCCCACCCACGGACAACGTCGTCCCCTCAAACCCCAACCCACCTGCCCGGGGATTCAGTGGCCGTGAGGCGCTGCCGACGGTGGCCGTGTTTTGGGAGGACGCAGATTTCTCGCATGGCGTTGGCACCACCTGGTACCAGGTCAGGGCTGCCGGGGACCTGCGCCCAGAGATCCCAGTGCCCCCATCAGCCCTCACCCACCGACCCCCCCCTTGCAAAAAGCAGGAGTACCCCACCCTCGGATCTACCCGAGACCCCCTCGTTCGTGATGTGGAGGCAAAAATTGAGAAATACCTGAAAACCTCTTACACAGCGAGATGGACCCTGAAGGTGACGTGGGAGAAGGCCCCGGCGTACCCGTCCCAGCAGGACGATGCTCAGGTGAGCACAGGGCAGATGACAAAGGGGACAGCCACCAGCGATGGATGGGGCATGGCAGAGCCCAGCTGGTTGGGGTATTTGGGGTCTCGCCTTGGTTTAGCCCAGCCCCACACCAGGGCACGGTGTATTTTTACATTTCAATCCTGCTGCATCCTCGATCTGCGCTTCGGGAGAGGGGAGGGAGGCTCTGGGGGTGCTAACGGGGCGCTGCGGGTTCCTGCAGACAAGCACGTACCAGGCCGTCCTCTCCACCGATGGGAACCAGTCCTTCGCCCTGCTGCTGTACCAGGACGGCGGAATGAGGTGGGACTACGCCGGGCTGGCAGCCGGGAACGTGCTGATCGGCTTCTCCAGGTGCCGTGTCCCCACGTCTGTGTGTGTTTTGGGGCACCTTGTATTCCTCCACCATGCTGGGGCCACCAGAGGCCTCCAGCCCAGGAGAGCCCAGCTCCCACCTCGCGTAACCCCATCCCATTTAAACCCTCTCTCTGCAAACTGGCAGGAAAACCCACGGAGCCCCCCAGCCTGAAATCCTGCCGGCCGCTCTGTGCCGAGCCATCGCCCCGCCGCAGCCCTTCCCCTTCTTGCTTGGCAGGCAGTGGTGATGGGGGACGTGGGAGGGAGACCCCAACCCAACCCTAACCCCAGACCCGCTCTCTTTACACAGCGGCGATGGGTATGCCCAAAACAACGAGCTGACTCAAAAGCCACCGGCTGTTAAGTACCGACCCGACCAGCACCGCAGCTCTGGCACCGGTACGGCACCCTTGGTCCGGGGCTGGGGGGGGACGGATGGTGTCAGGACCCCCCTGTGGGGTTTTGGTGGTCGCTGCAGCTCCAATGTGTGTGTTGTTCTCCTGTCGTCCCCCCAGACGTGCGGGGGCTGTGGCTGTACCGGCTGGACAGCCGCGGCCGGGTGAACTACCGGCTGCGGTGCCTGACGTGGCTGGAGGCACAGCCTGCCCCGGCCACCTGGAGGACGGAGCTGCCACCCTGCCCCTGCTCACGGCCCCAGGCCGAGCTGGACCCCCGCTACCGCCGGAGCAGAGGTGCTGAGCGTGGGGCTGAGCCCCCTCCCGCAGCCGGGGCGGCTGCCACCCCCCGGGATGTCTCAGACCCAGCAGACACCGCTGTGAGGGTGCTGCGCACCGCGTCCCCCAGCCGGGCGGGTGCTGGGGTGCGGTGTGTGTACCGAGGCACGAGCTTTCTGGAGGGCTGGCAGGAGAGAGCCTGGAGCCCACCCACCCACACCACGGCCGGTAAGTGGGCACAGTGCTCCCTAAAGCACCCACAGGGTCCCCCCATGCACCGGGTGTTCTCCAGGCGCAGCGGGGTCCCAGCACCCATCTGCCCTCCTCCCACAGACGAGGAGCTGGAGGCGTTCGAGTGGTGCTGCCGGCGCGTGGGGAAGCCCCGGTTCTGCACCAGGTTTGCCGAGAAGAGACCGAGGACCGGCTGCGAGGGATACGTGCCGCCCACCCCCGGTGAGTCCCCGGGGTCCCTGTCCTCTGTGCTGGGGCGGGTGGCACGGCCATATGTAGTCCCCGTGCCAGGCAGAGCCACCCGCACTTCGCAGCATCCTGATGGAGACTGCTGAGCACTGTGATTTGCCCTCCTCCATGCGATGACACCAGCATTCGTTTTCCTTCCTCCCCCCAAAATATCTCCATCTCCTTCGGACCCCAGCCAGTGCCTTCGGGGACCCCCACATCACCACCCTGGATGGCCTCACCTACACGTTCAATGGCCTCGGGGACTTTGTCCTGTTGCTGGCCGGCGATGCCCAGAGCAGCTTCGTGCTGCAAGGGCGCACGGCCCGGACCGGCACAGCCCAGGCCACCAACTTCGTGGCCTTCGCTGCCCAGTACGTCTCCAGCACCACCACCACAGTGAGTAGGAGTGACCGAGGAATCGGTTTGAGCATCTAACGGGACAGATCCCTTGGGCAGTTGGGGTGTTGCATCTGC
Organism: Cygnus olor; assembly: GCF_009769625.2. NCBI lineage: Eukaryota > Metazoa > Chordata > Aves > Anseriformes > Anatidae > Cygnus > Cygnus olor. The sequence goes on from NC_049177.1 coordinate 16,222,528, forward strand.
ACGTACCTACAAGTGCTCGGGACCAGAGGAGCATCCTGCCACCTCCCGTCAGCCCAGCAAGCTGCTAAGGGCAGTGGGTTGGGCTAAGACTAACGAGGCACGGCTCTGACACCTCTTGCAAGCTGTCCAGCATGGGCCTGGAGCCCTGCAGGGACACGGGCTGCTCCAGCCCTCCCACTGCACCCCGACCACCGGTCTCCTTTGGACATGGTAGTGCCTGTGCGTGCTCTTCCTTGCTTTGCAGAATTGCTCCCCGCACCCTTTTCAGTAAGCAACATCTCCCAGTGTCACCAGAAGGAGCCCCTGAGCAGCAGGAGAGAGCCTGGAGCCCACCACTGCAGCTCTCCATGTTCCAAGGGTCAGCCAAGCAGCGGTGGCAGCCTGGATGTGCCCCGGGACGGTGGCAGCGGGGAGCAGTTCTCCGTCTTCACCCACACAACCACCCAAGCTGCATTGTATTGCATTTGCTTGGGGTGACGAGCGTGCTAGTATGGCCCCCGGGCTGAATATCTCTGCTGGGGCTGGAGAAGGATGGGGTGTAACATCACGTCCCGAGCAGGAGGTGGGGAGGGACGAGCGGAGGGGCTGATGGGGACATCCATTGCCATTTGCAGGTTGAGTGGACTTTGGGGAGCCAGGGTGACATCCAAGTCCTCCTGAACTACCAAACCATCCAGTTTTCCTACTCCCAAGGTGAGCAGGAGGTGGTGATAAAATGTTCAGTGTGTCTGGGGGGGTTGAGGGGTGTCCCCATCCCACGGGGACCTGGCCAGGGGGATGGGGAGAGCTCCCCTCCCCGAATTCAGAGGCATCACTTCAGACCCAGACTCACGTGGGCTCTCCCCTTGTGTTCATATCCCCTTGCAGACATGGGTGCCGAGGTGCACTACAGCCCTGGGGTGCTGCTGGTCAACACCTCCTCCGTCACGGCCACCTTTGACGGCACCGTCTCCATCTCCATCTCAGCCAGCGCCGGGCTCCTCAGCGTGGTGTGCAGCCTGCCGGATCGGTACCGCAACAGCACCAAGGGCCTCCTGGGTGAGGGCACTGCCAGCTGGGCCACAGCAGCCTCATTTCTCCTCCGGCATGCTTGCAGGGCCAGGGTGCAAGGTCCCCTTCCCACCCCAAAGCAGGCGGCAGAGGTGGTGGGAGCGTGGTTCTGGGTGTCCCCGGGTGACACTGGAGGTGGGACCCCAATCCTGCGGTGGTGCTCCCACAGGTGTGTGGAACAACAACCCCGCAGATGACTTCCAGATGTCAAACGGGACCAGCATCCCTGTGAACAGCAGCGAGGAGGAGATCTTCAGCTACGGGATGACCTGTAAGGCTGGGCTTGGGATCCACCCTGGCCATCCCCGCACTCCAACACCTTCTGGCCACGCTTTGGCTAGGGGGATTTGGACATTTCTCTCGGCAAGACTGGTGCCAGGGAACCCTTTGGTCTCTTCATTGCTCCATGTAAACCATCCCTGAAGAGAACGAACTTTAAAAACCAAAGGCCCTACCCACGGTGTGCTCTCTTGCAGGGGCTGTTGGAGAGCACAGCCTGTTCGCCCAGCCCTTGGCCACACCGGAGAAGAACTTCACCCCCATCTTCTTGTCTCGGCTGCAGCAGGAGAATGAAAGCCAGTACCAGCGGGCAGCCTCGCAGTGCCGCGGCAGCAAGGAGTGCGTCTACGATACGCTGAGCACAGGGGACGTGACCCTGGGCCTGGCCACCCAGAGCCTCGTGGAGGACTTCCAGGAGAAGAAGACGGCGCTCAGTAAGTGGAGCAGGTCCTCAGCTCCACGAGGGCATGGGCTTGGATAACGACTCCTGAGGTCCAAGGTCTTGGATTTTTCTCCACACCTGGGAGATGCCACCAGCAGGATAGATGCCACCAAGGTCTTGAGTTGCATTGCCTGGCTGGCTGCTCTCCAGCCCTGGAGATGCCATCTAGGGGGGATTTTTGGTGGGCGGTCACAGCTACACCTGCCTGGGGTCTGTCCCCTCCTGGCCAAGAGGGACACAGAGCCAAAGGATGCCAAGGCCACACGGCAAGCACACCGGGCTGCTGTTTCCTCAGACGCCTTCCCTCCCGTCATCACCGGCGACCCGTCGCTCACAGCCTTCAGGACAGAGCGGGTCACGAGGCAGTACCGAGCTGAGGGGCCGGGCGCGCTCTTTGTCCCCCACATCTCCCCAGAGCTCAACATTTCGGGTAGGGATGGGGACAGCGGGCAGCCGGGGCAGGATGGGCACCGCACAGACGCCGGGCTCCAGGGGGAACCCCTCCAGGAGGACAGGGATGTGACCCCCACTGCGTGCCCACCTCCTCCTCTGGCTCCTTTAGAGAACGGCACCCTGACGTGGGAGCCCCGCGGGACGGCCCCGCTCAGCGTCACCTTGCAGGCCGTGGGCTCCCAGCACCTCGCCGCCCTCCTCCAGCTCAGCTTCACCCTCTGCAGCTGCCGCACGAGCCACGAGTGCGACTACAACGACACGGCCACTGTCAACGGCTCCTCCCTGCAGGTAACAGCATGGGGCAGCGCCACGTGCCAGGAAGCTCCTCCGGCACCATCCTCTCCGCCCATCCATCCTCGTGTCCCCTAAGCCGGTGTCCCCATCCCCTTGGCAGCTGGCAGCCTGCAGGTGTGACGACGGCTACTCGGGTCCCTTCTGCCAGCACCCGCCGGACCCTTGCGCCCAGGGGTGCTTCCCCGGGGTGGGCTGTGACCCGCTCGCCGGCTGCGACCCCTGCCCGCCCGGCCTGATGGGTGACGGGAGGCACTGCTCAGGTGATGAGGGCTGGCTTTGGGGAGGAATGGGGTGCCAAAGGGCTTTGCCTGGTGCCATGCAGCGTTGTCCCCGCAGATATCGATGAGTGCGCGCAGGGGACGGCGTGTCCGGGGAACGGCACCTGCACCAACACCGTGGGCAGCTATACCTGCTCCTGCCCACCTGGTGTGGAGGGTGAGTGATGGCATCCTGGGATGTGCTTTGGGATCTCAGCCCCAAAAAAGGCAAAAAAAAAAAAAAAAAAAAAAAAGAGGGGAAGAAAGGCATCGCAGCGTGGGAGCGGCGAGGATGGAGCAGTGCACTTTGACCAGTGCCTGCCCCTGAGCCGTGTGGGCGCAGATTGGTGTCCCCGTGTCACCCCTGCTCCTGTCCCGCAGGCGAGGGGCCGGGCTGTGGCACAGCCTGCTGGTCCCGCTCCTGCCCCGAGGGCTTCTGCAGCAATGGGGGACGCTGCCACCTGCACCCCTCCTCCTGTGCGCCCGCCTGTGTGTGTCCCCCGGCCTTCACTGACCAACGCTGCTTGGTGGCAGGGGGGGACTTTCGACCCCCGGCCAGCCCAGGTGGGTGCCTGTGCCCCATGCCCCATCCCAGCTTGGCCAGCCCTGGGGCACAAAAGGCACCGCTGTGGTTTTGCCTGGCAGATCTGCCCCGGAGGAGTGTGCGTCTGCGGGTCAGGGCTCTGCAAAATGCCACAGCTGGGGAAGTCAATGTCACCGTACGTAGCTGGCAGGGGACAGGGTGTCACTGTGGCTCAGGGACGGGGGGATGTCATGGCGTGGGGTGCCCGTGCCTCCTGCACCCTGTGCATCCCCTCCCATGGCATCCCATCAGCTCCTGGAGCATGGCCATCGCCTTTCCGCATGCTCCCTGCTGCCATGTGCCAGGTCCCCAAGGCAGGAACGAGGCCTGAGTAGCCCTTGGGGCTGGGGCACGGTGCCTGCAGCCTTCCACTAATCCCCCCACACCCCTCAGCACAGGTCTCGGCCATCCTGGGCTCCCTGGAGGTGAAGGCTTTCCAGAGCAACACCAACATCACCCGCATGTGAGTGTCGAGCAGACGAGGCAAGGGTTGGGGCACAAAGGGCATTTCCCCCTGGGCCACCCAGGATTCTATTTATCCAGCCCCAAAACTGTTAAACCCTTGGAAATACCTTACAGTAATGAGCCCCCTTCTTTCCCTCCCTGCCCACACGTGGGGAAACTGAGGCACGGTGCAGCCTGGCCGCCCTGCTCAGTGCTGGTGGGGATGCCAGCAGCCAGCTCCTCTCTCCGCAGGGCAGCTGCTGGCTTCACCTTCGCCGTGGTGGCCGAGTTCAACTACGGCAGCAGCGGCTCCGTGATCCGCTTCCTGAACGAGGAGCTGGTGGGGGCCATTGCCAGCGCCTTCAACGAGCGGCGGGGGACAGCGGGACGTGGGCACACACATCCTCTTTGAGCACCTGCACCTGGACAATGTCACCGACATGGTGAAACGTGAGTGCCCCTGGCACCGTGGTGTCCCCACGGCCCATCCCCTGCCACCCGGCATGCCCTGGGGTTTGTGGGGTGGAGGAGAGGGGTCGGTGGTGATTCCCATCCAAGGGATCCGGCTCTGGGGGACCTGGGGATGCTGCCCCAAAACCCAGGGACGCCCCAAATTATGGGCCACACAGCCAAACCTGTGCCATCTCTCGCCAGTGACGGTGGCGGAGCTGAGGCACTACTTCTCCTGCGCTCTGTACGGCTACGAAGGCTACCAGCTTGACTACGTGGGGACCACTGGCTTCCTCTGCATCTCCCCTTGCAAGAAAGGCTACTGCCAGCACGGCGGCCGGTGCCGGCACCTGCCCGAGGGCCCCATGTGCAGGTAGGTAGCAGTGACACCATGGTGGAGGACACCCCATGTGGCCGCCTCTCCCCACAGCCAAACCTTGTCTCCGTCCCCTCCGCAGCTGCACCCCCTTCTCCATCTTCTCCCCGGCCGGTGCACGGTGCGAGCAGCTCGCCGTCAGCCTCGCCGCCTTCCTCGGCATCCTGCTGGGGGCCCTGGCTTTGCTCTGCCTCCTGCTTGCCGCCGCCTGCCTCGCCTTGCACCTCTGCCGCCGGCACCGGGACCCCTGGGGGTGAGTGAGGGGCTCGGGGCAGCGGGGGCTGGACCCACACGGGATGGGTGCTGTGGGGTGTGAGAGCAGCAGGGAATTTTGGCGGGGCCTCAGGAGGAGGTTTGCCAGAATGAAAATGTAGTGGAAAATCCATCCTGGGGAAAAAAGGGCAAAGGGTGCTGCTGCCCTGGGGAAGGGGCTGAGCAGGGCCCAGCCCCTGCTGCAGGTACCTGGTACAATAACATCAGCGGGGTGACTTCAGCTTCCTTTTTCGCCCCCATGTCAGAGATTATTTGCATTTCTTCCTCATCCCACCCAGTGCTTGGTTACAGAAGGGCTTTCCATTTGACTTGAATTTGAATGCCATCCAAATGTTCTCCACTGAAACTCATGGTCCCCTGGAAAGAGTTGGGCAGGGAAGTGTTGGCTGTCACTTGTACTTGGGGCAGGGCAAGAAACAGTGTGTGTGTGCAATAGCAGGGGCTTTTTTCCCTTAAATCCCTGTCCCGAAGCCCCATCTACCCCACACTCAGTCACTGCTCCCCACACTGGAAATGGGACAAGGCGGGGGCTCTCCCAGCTCCCCTGACCCGTTGTCCCCATTCTGTGCCCCTCTCCTAGGACCAAGGACACCTTCTGGAGGCCTCGGCAGTTCTCCTGTGAGCACACCCTGCAACCTAACCCAGCCTGCCTCTGCTTTGTGCGGCAGCCGTGCCCCAGCTCGGGCACATGCTGGGTCACTGGGGTGGCTCTGTGCCCCCCGGTGTCCCCCAGCTCTGCTCCTCTCCCCCACCCCAGCCCTGACCAAGGCAGCAGCGAGAGCAGAGAGCACCCGTTCCCACGGCTCAGGAAGGCTCTGGGAGCCGCAGCTCCAGGCCATCGACCCATCCGTCCAGGTCTGCCTGGGGTTATTGTCCCCTGCGTGGGGTGGCGCTGGCCTGGCCGGGCACCAACGTCCTTGTCCCGGGGCTCAAAGTCCATCAGAGCTGCCCTGCGGTGCCCACTCCCAAAGCATCGGAGACGTCGGGGGCTGCACTGCTACTGGGCCTTGTAGCAAAACCAGCACCGCTTGTCCCATCCCTTCTTTGCAGATAAGGATCAAGAGACCCCAGGTCAGGGCTCCGAGCCAACCTGCCCTGCAGCCGTAGCCTCCATGCAGCCTCCCCAGCAGCGAGATGTGGCCGCTCCCGGGGGTCCCAGCATCCGTGCCCACCCGGGGCAGGGGCAGGATCGGATGGGGGGCTCCGGGCACGTGCCCGCTGGGCATGGTGCATCGCATCTGGGGGCTGTGGGAGGTGCCTGTGCTACTGGGGGGCTGCTTGGGTCAGCAAAGCGGGGGTCTCGCCTTCTGCTGAGGACCTGCAGAAGTGACTGGGGTCATCCATGGGTGAGTCTGTCTGGTGTGGCCCTGCACAGCACAGCTGGACCCAGGGATCATGACCCATTATGAACAGAATAAATGTGAAATGACAGCACGCTGCTGCGTAGTGTGCGCACCCCACCTCACAGCTCCCCCAGATTGGACTGGTCAGGCCCTGGTCCCCGCTCCAAGCCTGCTCCCTTCCTCCTCCTGCCCCCCCCCGACAGACACCACAGTGATGCTCAGACCCTCCGGCACTTTATTGAAGAGACTAGATTTAACAAGGACTACTTGTGGTTTCAGAAGAAGTGCAGATGTTCTCTCACACTCACAAATTACTATTTTTCTCCCAACATTTCTGATCATGGGGGTGGCCCCATGCAAGGTGACCCGAACCCCCCCGCCAGCACAGGAGGTAGCGCCAGACCTCGCCCGGCCAGCCCCAGGCAGGGGAGCAGGGACAAGGGACACGGTGGCACTGCCTGTCCCCCTGCCACCAGCGATGAGGTGGCAGCCTGGGGGGAAACGAGAACTTCTACGGTGAAGGCGACCACTGGCACGGGGTGACCACTGCCGGGGGGAGCGGGGACACGCAGGGGGACACTCAGGTTTGCTGGGTGTGGTGGGGAGCAAAGGACTCAGAGGATCAGCCGTGGTCCAGACCGCATTGTGGATGTGCATCCCCTGAGTTACTCATCCTCCTCATCTGCAAAGAAGTGGTGAGAGCTTGGCCATCTCCTACCTGAGGGTCTGGGGTGAGCAGCGACCCCCCAAGGGGATTTCTGCCTTCTGGGGAGGGGGCAGCAGGACTGAGGAGTGGAGGCTGGTGGAGAGGAGCCCCCTGAGCCCGCTCACCTCTCTGCTCCTCTGAGTCGTTGTCTTCTGAGGAATCTGCTGTGGATTGCAAGAAAGACCCAGGTCAGCTCACACCTAGAGCCGCTGTCACTGTGGTGATGCCACGGCCAGGTGCCTGCCTAGGGGAGGGATTGGGTGCTGCACGGAGGAACTGGGTGCCGTATGGAGGAACTGGGCGCTGTATGGAGGTACTGGGTGCTGCACGGAGCTGCTGGGTGCTGCACGGAGCAGCGGGACCCAACCTGCTTACCCTCCCCATCTGACCTGCCCAGGGCTCTTGTTGCACTAACCGGGGGTGGCTGGGATGTCCCCCGCTTTGGCACAGAGGTTGCATCACCCCAGCACACAGGGGCTGGGAACCCACCCATGCCAAGTGCCTGGTATCCGTCACAGCCGATCCTCGGCCTCTTCTCGCCGTAGCGGGCGCAGAGGCGGGCGCTTGCCGCCTGGTTGCAGCACCAGTCGTACAGCTTCAGCTCCTGGTCTGGGGGCAAGGATTAAAGAAATCAGAAGCAGGGGCTGAGGAGGGGAGAAGAGTGGGGGCAACTGGCTCCAAGCAAGCAGGGCGCTCGCCGCAGCACAGCCCCGTGCACCCCCAAAGTGCCAGAAGACAGGGTGGCACGGGGATTAAAACGATTTACAGGCTCCAGTTGGTGCCGTGCAGCTTGGCACAGGGATGCTTCCAGCCCACCCACGCCTTGGTTGGCAGCTCTGGGATGCCCGAGGCCGGCTGTGCTTACCACGGTATGGGGACGCCTGTCTGGAGGACCTCCAGTACCTCTCCTGCCGCCCCTCCACGAGCTGCCCCCGGCTGTCGTACAGGCAGCGCACGCCGGCACCGTACCGGTTGGGAGAGGCAGAGTGCAGCATGGACACACGGGCAGACCACCAGCCTAAAACGGGGCTGCCATCAGCTTTTGGGCGCTGCAGGGGTCCCAAAGGGGGATGGCGGGGTCCCCCCCCAGAGGGGACACCGAGGAGGGGACACCCAGGAGGGGACACCCAGCCACCCCGCAGGGGACACGCTGGGCACGGCGGTGCCACTTGCCTCCCCGGCTGCTCTTGAAGCGCGGGTCCTGCTGCCCTTGCTGCAGGGAGCAGGGGCAGGCGGGCAGGTCCTGGCTCCACGTCCGCGGCTCCTGCTGCCGCCCCGTCCACGCCAGGCACTTCAGGCGGTAGTTGATGCCCACGCGGCTCTCCAGCTTGTACAGCCACAGCCCACGGAGATCTGTGCAGGAGGGGAGGCACGAGATGTGACCGGGATGCCCCCAGCCCCGGGACCCCATACACAACAGTCCCCCAACGCCAGGGAAATGGGGGGAGCAGCACTTGACAAAGAAGAAATGCCCAGGACACAGCCATGGCACCAAAAATTGATGTGCCAAGGGTGTTTCAGGCTCAGCCTCAAGGCGCAGCTGGTGCCCAGGGGTGGCATTTTATGTGCTCAGGGCGAATCCCACTGACAATGACCTCTCTGAGAGCCTTGCTGCACCAGCTGGATTCCACCCCCGTCCTGGGGATGTCCCCATCCCCCTGCAGAGCTTCCCCGGGCCGTTGCCCCTACCTGTGTTGTATCCCCTGAACTGGTCAGGGCGATATTTGGCAGCCGGGGGTCCTTGAGTCAGGTCATCGTTGTGGTAAGAGCCATCCCCGCTGCGCAGAGGGAAGGGGGAGAGTCAGGCATCGCCCTTCCCGGCTCGGATCACCCAGCAGCCCTGGTGCAGCCCTGTGCTATAACACCACGCGCAGTACCTGGTGTAGCCGATGAGCGCGTTCGCAGCCGGCAGCTGGCTGTAATCCCACCGCATGCCCCCGTCCTGGTACAGGAGCAGGACGTAGGACCTGAAGCCGTCGGTGGTGAGGACCGCCTGGTACGTGTTAGTCTGGGGAGAAGCATGGCAGGCGGGTAAGAAGCCAAGCAAAGCTGCTGGGTTTAAAACTAAATTTAAAATAGGGTGTGGGTCGCTGCAGGTGGTGGTGGAGAGAGGGCCTGGCTTCCTGACACGACAAATGGAGGCTGGGCGGCTTCAGGACTGACATTTTTGGCAGAACCGGCTCCTTCTGTGCAGGCACCCATGGGTGCAGCTCTCACCTTTAGCACCCGGCCACCCCCGAGCCCCGGCAGCCCCTTACCCTCCGGCTGTCGCCCCGCGCGCCGTAGGCAGGCGCCTTGTCCCAGGTGACCTTCAGGGTCCAGGCTGCAGAGTAGGAGGACCTCAGGTACCGCCGGACCTTCGCCTCCACGTCACGGATGAAGGGCGGCTTCTCCGAATTCAGGGTGAGGAACTCCTGCGGGTTTAGGGTGCGCACACATGCTTTGTCTCCCAGCAAAGCGCAGGCGGCGCTGAATTTTGGGTCTCAAAGGGAGATCCGCTTGTGATGCTCCGTACTGAGACACGGGTTTGGCTGGCAGAGCCTTTCCGCCCAGCCTCTGTGCAGGTGATGGACTCACACAGGACCAAAACCTCTTAGATCTGGCCCAGAAAATTGAAATGCCACCGGCCAACCCCATCGATCATACATCCCAAGGGGCATCCTCAAACATGGATCACCTAAAGGTGCTTAACGCGGTCACGCACAAGGATGGCTTCACCCACCTGATAAAAGGTGGTGCCGGTGCCCCTGGAGAAGTCGGCGTTGTCCCAAAACACGGCGATCATGGGCACCTCCTCGTGGCCGTTGAACCCCCCGGGAGGCGGGTTGGGGGATGTGGGGATGCTGCTGTCGGAGGCTGGGAAGATGATCTGGCCATTGTCTGTAAACTGAGCACAGGGGGAGGAGATGAAATGGCCACAAAGTCACCTCCTGACGCAAACGGACCCTGCAAGCATCCCAACCAACCCGTGCCTGCATGAATCCCAAGCCGGGCCCCAGCTCCTGGTGTCTCCCCAAGGTTTTTAGGGGATGGCCGCCCACCCTGCAGCAAGTCAGGGCAATGCAGACTCACGTAGAGAGAGTCACGGAGGGTTTTCCCAAACGGGAACCCAGTCTCGGGCTTGAAAAGGGGAGAGTTGAAGTCCACTCTCCTTTCCACGTACTCGCGGTCATTTTCCCTTGGTCCGTATCCATAGAGGGACACAGCTGCGACTAAAACAGAAAAACAAACAAACAAACAAACAAAAACAGAAAAATAATAATAATAAAAAAAAAACTTGGTTATAGCAAAACCTTTGGTCTGTGCCAACACAAATGGCTGAAACAATTCTGCATTCAGAGACACAGGCTGGGCAGCAGGAGGATGGGGGACACCGGGACACCCTGCACATCACCTTCCCTTGCAGGAACCCTCTCCCACCCCTCTCCCTGCCCTACCCGGTGCATCACCTACCTGTGGGGCCGGGCGGAGGGACTGGGGCAGCTGCTGCTGATCGTGGTGGAGCTGGAAACGTGAAGGATGATGCACGGGTGGCGAGAGAGGCTGCCTCATTTTTCCCTGGCCCCGGCAGCCCCTTCTTGCCCCCAGGGCTGGGAGCTGGCAGGGTTGGGCTGCAGGACACGGCTGGATGCAGGGTGGTGGGGAGAGACCCCCCCTGGGCTCCCCCCTGGCCTGGGATGGGTGCGGGGACGCTCGCCCCGCCGGCGGCAGGGACCCCATTTGCAGGGGTGGCACTGCCCAAGGAGGGGTGCAGGACTGGGGGCGATGAACCCCCGGCAGGTCCCGGCCCCGGGATTTTGGGCAGGGGGCTGCCAGCAGTGGGGCCAGTGGGAGGAAGGACAGAGAGAGACCCCGGGCTGCCCCCCGCCAGGGGCTGAGTGGGGGTCTCCAAGGCTCCCCCAGCTCCTCCTGGTCCTACAGAGACACTGGGACGTGGTTCCCCAGGCACAGGGCCATCGGTGTCCCCTCTGCCTTCAGCCACCGAGGGTCTGGGGGGGACCACGGGGCCCCCAGGCTGGAGAGGAGGAAGGAAGGCAGCAGCCCCCCCCCACGGCAGCCCCCAGCTCTCCCCGTGTCCCCGCGCCCCACTCACTTCCAGAAACCGGAGAGGAAACTGGTGGGGGGCGAGCAGCCACCCCCTCTGCTGCATCCTCTCTCTCTGAGGCTGGAGGCAGAGCAGGGGCAGTGTTGGGGGGCGCGGGGGCATGTGGGGACTCTTCTCCCAAAGGTGCTGGCATCCCTGAGGCCATTTCATATTCGGGGGACCCTGGCAGAGTGCTCCCAGCACCTGCCACCGCTGCAGTCAGTGGGGAGCCCAGTGCCAAGGGGCTGCTCCCACTTGGGGTGCCGGAGGCAGAGGGGGGGCCCCCGTTGGGTGCTGGTGCTGAGCTCCCCCCCATGCCCCCAGCAGAGGCAGCCAGCAAGGGGCTGGAGGCATCCGGGGCCACCGGGACCAGGGGCTGCACCTCCCAGGGAGAGGACAGGACGGAGGGGGCCAGCACCCCTGATGTGATCTGGATGATGGCCCCTGCCCCGTCTGCTGTGCCGGCACCAGGGGAAGGTGCCCAAGGGGCCGAGGCTCCCGTTTCTCCTCCAGCCAGCTGCACCACGTTGGTTTGGCTCAGGTTCGCATCAGAGAGCCCGAGGTCGGCGCCGCTCTGGATGCCGGGGGCAGGCACAGGGGTCTCCTCATCGCCTTGGGGGCCAGCAGCCTCCAGGCCTGGGCTCAGTCCTACACCAGCTCCACCAGCTCCAGGACCTCCTGCTCCCTCAGCAGCTCCACCGCTTGTCCGGGCTGAAGAAGATCCCTCGGGAGATGGAGAGGGAGATGCAGAGTGCAGCACGGCTCCCGTTCCTCCACCAGAGGCTCCAGCTGCTCCATCCAGGTCCTGGGACACCCCCAGGGACTCCCCATTGCCAGCCCCAGCCCCTTCGCCCCCACCTCCTCCTGCAGGAGGATGGGCGCCAGGACCAGCACCCAGGGCAGGCTGCACAGCACTGGGAGCTGCGTCCACTCCTCCCAGGGCACCTGGGCTGGCTGAATCCAAAACAGAGGGTGCTGTGAGTGTGTCACCGGGAGAGGCGGGACCGGGCAGGGACACGGCACCAGGCAGTAGATCCGTCCCGACCTCCATCCCAGCGCCAGGAGAGGAGCTCAGGGATGGCTCAGACCCAGTCCCGCTGCCTCCCAGCGCCTGCCCCTCTGCTCCCAGCACCCCCAGCTCTGCGCCGGGCTGGACCCCGAGGGTGGGCGATGGGGGTCCCACGGGTCCATGCGATGCTGAGCCGGGGGCATCCAGTGTCGAACTGAAGTCATTGCCTGGTCCCTCAGCCCCAGGGAGAACTGCTCCCATGGGAGCACCAGCTGCCATCCCCCACGGCTGTGATCCCACAAGGAATGGGGATATGGGGGCTCCCTGGGCAGCACCGAGGTCGGGGTTTGCTGCCCTCTCTGCCCCATCGCTGGTCCCAAACGCAGCTCCAGATGCAGCAACAGGAGGTGGGAAAGCAGCGCTGGGAGCACCTGGGGCTTGGCTGGGCAGGGGTCCTGGTCCTTCAGCCCCCGAGAGGTCGGGCTCCAGCCCCACATGGCCGGGAGCCATGGGACCAGGCGGGGACACTTCTCCCGGTGCCGGGGCTGCTCCTGCTCCATCCCCATGTCCTGCAGCAGGGGACAGCTCGGTGCTGGGCAGGGCTCCTGCTGGGGCTGCTGGCAGCTCTGCGGTGTCAGCGGGACCCTGCTGAGCGCTGCTGGACGAAGAGCTGGTGTCCATGTAGGGACTTCTGCTCCCTGGGTTTGCTGCCTCTGTCGTATCTCCTGCACTCTCAGTTCCCTGCGCCGTGGCGAGCTCTGGGCCAGTTTCGCTGTACAGAGAGCCCTGGGACAGGCGGTCAGGGCCAGGGGCTGCTGCTGGCATGGGGGCTGCTGCTCCACCGTTCTCCAAAGTGGAAGATATTGGAAGTGTGTCACCGGGAGAGGCGGGGACCGGGCAGGGACACAGCACCAGGCAGTAGATCCGTCCCGACCTCCATCCCAGCGCCAGGAGAGGAGCTCAGGGATGGCCCAGACCCGGTCCCGCTGCCTCCCAGCGCCTGCCCCTCTGCTCCCGGCACCCCCAGGTCTGCGCCGGGCTGGACCCCGAGGGTGGGCGATGGGGGTCCCACGGATCCATGCGATGCAGAGCTGGGGGCATCCAGTGTCGAACTGAAGTCATTGCCTGGTCCCTCAGCCCCAGGGAGAGCTGCTCCCATGGGAGCACCAGCTGCCATCCCCCACGGCTGTGATCCCACAAGGAATGGGGATATGGGGGCTCCCTGGGCAGCACTGAGGTCGGGGTTTGCTGCTCTCTCTGCCCCATCGCTGGTTCCAAACGCAGCTCCAGACGCAGCAACAGGAGGTGGGAAAGCAGCGCCGGGAGCACCTGGGGCTTGGCTGGGCAGGGGTCCTGGTCCTTCAGCCCCCGAGAGGTCGGGCTCCAGCCCCACATGGCCGGGAGCCATGGGACCAGGCGGGGACACTTCTCCCGGTGCCGGGGGCTGCTCCTGCTCCGTCCCCAGGCGCTGCAGCAGGGGACAGCTCGGTGCTGGGCAGGGTTCCTGCTGGGGCTGCCGGCAGCTCTGCGGTGTCAGCGGGACCCTGCTGAGCGCTGCTGGACGAAGAGCTGGTGTCACCCTGGGTGCCTGCGTAAGGACTGCTGTCCCCTGTGTCCCCTGCCCGTGCCGTGTCTGCTGTGTCCCCCTGAGTAGGCCCTGCCAGGCCATTGGGTCCAGAAGAAGCCAGGCTGGCAGCATCCAGAGCTGAATTCGGGACGGTGCCAGCTCCATCAGCTCCCTCGGGAGCACCGGCTGCTGTCCCCCATGGCTGTGACCCCCCAGGGGACAGCGAGGCAGGCGCTCCTGGGGCAGCACCGAGGTCGGGGTTCGCTGTTGTCTCTGCCCCATCACCAGCTGCAGCCCCTGGGGGTGGGAAAGCAGCCCCGGGAGCACTGGGGGTGTCCGTGTGGGACGGCAGAGCGGCGGCAAGCTGCGGTTGCTGTTCTCCGGTGGGGCTCTGCCATGGGGCAGGCTGCAGGGAAGGCTCGGCCGGACCCACAGCCCCCGTGGGCAGGGGCAGTGTGATGGATGGGGCTGGGGCATCCGTGTCGCTCTGCGCATCCGTGGGGGCCCTGGAGGCCAGAAGCGAGGTGGCCGTGTCCCCTCGCTCCCCAGGTGCCTCGGGGGCTGCAGGAGCTGGGGCTGAGCCGGGGCTGGCCGGTGGCACCGCTGGGGCTCCCTGCACATCTCCATCCCCGCCACTGGCCGGTCCTGGTGAGGTGGCCGGGCTCAGCCCTGCCTGTCCAGCGAGGAGGGAGGTCAGCCCTGGGTTTTCTGCTGCTCCCGACACTGTCCCATTCTCTGGAGCCAGATGGGATGAATCAGTTTTGCCAACAGCACCATTTACTGCATCTCCCGCATCGCCAGACCCCAGAGCTGCTGGCCCCGGAGTGACACCCACGGTCTCACTCAGCACCTCGTCCCACCGTGTCGTGAGCAGCCCCCCAGCCCCGGGGCTGGGGATCGAGGAGGGGGCACTGCCTTCTCCTTGGCTGTCCCCAGGCAGGGTGACACCTTCCTCCGCAGCTCCCATGGCCGTGGCCAGCCCTTGGCTCAGCAGTGCGGTGACATGGGGACCCAGGGGGCTGCCGGTTGTCGGCTCTGCCCTCATGGCTGCTGGTGGCAGGGTGGCAGGGAGGGATGTGGCATCAGCCGTGGGCTCCAAGTCCGCTCCTTCCCTTGTCACCGACGCGAGGATGTCCTTGCTCATGTCTGCAAACAGAGGGGTGGCCCCGGGGGGTGCAGCAGGAGCGGCCGCCGTTACATCAAGCTCTGCGCTGGGGGTGAAAGCGGGCTGGGGGGTGAAAACCAAGGCGGCAGCCGAAACCGTCTGGTTTCCCTGGGACGCATTAAGAGACGTGGCCACGTCCGTCACCGCCTGGGGCTCTCCGCTGGGAGCCCGTGTTGCTGTGCTGGGGCTGAGCCCAGCCTCAGCATCGCTCCCCGCAGCCGGAGCACTGGTCGGAGCGCTGGTCGTGGTCACCAAATCTGCCTCAGCCCCGGAGGGGAAGGACGGGCTCGCCGGGCGTCCCGCGAGGACGCTCTCGGTTGTCTCAGTATCAGCCACGGCGGTGCTCGTCCCCGCGGTGCCCAGCGGCAGGGCGCCCCGTGCCTCGCTCTGCGCCGCGGTGGGAGAAGCTGTGTGGACACCAAACGGCCCCTCCGTGGTCACAGGGACGGCGACGGCGGCCCCGAGCCCTGCAGGGAGCACGGAGCAGGGCGTTACGGGGGGGACGGGGCCAGCAGCCCCCTGCTCCTTGGGTGGGAGCACAGGGGACGGTGGGACAGCGGGGCAGGGGTGACACAAAGCAGGCAGGGGCTGCAGGCATCCGTGTGCCTGCACAAAGGGGAATTTTCCTCCTTTGTTTTGCTCCTTCATGACGTGGGACAGAGCTCTGCAGTCTTAGGGAAGCCCCTTAGCGCTCTCTGCCTCACTGCAGAGACACCCCTGGGCGCAGCTTTGCGTTTTTGAATCTTTTGGGTGTCTGAGAGAAATTTAAATATGTTTTACCCAAAGCTCTTTGGCAGAGATGGCATCCACGGTTTGGTGAAACGTTTGCTGGCTGCAAATGGCTTCCGGCCCACTGCAGCCCCCCTTTCCCTGCCAAAACCCTGCCCCGCACCCAGGCCCTTATCTGCAGCGGGTGGATGGAGACCCCCCCCAACCCCAGGAGCCTCTCCCCAGCCCCAAAGCTGCAGGAGGGGCCGAGCAGCCGCCCATCAGGGCAGGCACCAGCCCCTTGCTGAGGTCCCACCCAGCCCTATTTTTAGGACAGGGGTGCAACCGCCGAAGGGATGGAGCAGCAGCCTGGAGGATCTGCTGACACTTGGCTCCGGGTGGCTGCAATTAGGGGAGACCTAATCAGCACCCTGCGGGTGAGACTGGGCGTTCAGCCCGCTCCCGGCCCTGGTGCTCCTGTTCGGCAGGTTCCCCCCGCGAGGCCGCCGACCCCCCAGCAGCAGAGGTGCCTCCCAGGCTCGGTGGCGTGCCGAGAGCTGCGTGCCACAGCAATGACCGCTGCCTCCTGTCCCAGTCCTGGGGTCCCCCCCCGGCTCTCCTTCCTCCGGGCTGCTTCCTCCCCTTCCCCTTCCTGCCCCGCTCCCGTCTTCGCCTGATGAATTAAGGTGTTTGCAGCAACCCCCCCCCCGCCCCTTCCCTATCGGCCGGAGGAGATGAGCCGCTTCCCTTCTCAGCTCGGGGAAAACAGTGAGTCACCCGAGTCCCCGAGTCAGGTTATTTTGGCACTCTGCACCCTAATAAATCCATGTTTTATCTTAATTCTTGCACGTAGAGCAGGAAATGCCGTGCACCCTGCGGCGGCCGAGCGGGGATGCTCGTGCAAGAGGAGCCTTAGCATGGAGCTGGGCTGTGGGTGAGGTGGAGCAGCCCTGGTGCACCCCCAGTGCCTGCCTTTGGTGTCCTTGCTGTGGGGGGACCTGGCTGCACCTAGCTTTGTGGGGCCATGTCTGCCCCCTAAAACACTTTCCCGGCTTTTTGGTTGCAAAGGACTGCAAGCACTTGTCCTAGGAAAAGCTTCCAATGAAGCCAGGAGGAAAAAAGACATCTCATCCATACCCCCTGGGGCAGATTGCGCCGGGGATTTGCAAGGACTGGGGTAGCAGAATAGGGGACATACCATGCAGAATCCATAGGCAGCATCCCACGAAGGCTGGAAGCGTCCATCCCCTGGTCCCCATGCTGCTGGAGCACCGGGAAGCTGGAAGGGAGGCAAGAGCAGCAAGGTGCAGCCCTGGCCCTGCTCTCCTGCTGGAGCTGGAGTCCCACAGGTGCAATCCCGCTCCCGGTCCCTCCTATTTATAGGGATGGCAAAGGAGGCAGGTCCCCTCCCGCCCCCGGTGCTCTCCCTCCACATCCCTGTCCTCAGCCCCTTCCCTCCCCGCCCTCCCCTCCACCTCCCCGGGAGGCTCTGGGGGCCCCCACCAGCCCCATAGAGCTGGGTGTGGGTTGGGGGCCACCCAAAAGCCCCCCCACAGGGACCCGACCCAGGCAGGGCACGGCCTGGAGCAGCGTTGCAGCACCAAAGTGAGCTGCGGAGGTGTGCCTGTGCCTGGGGTCAGGCAGGATGCAAGTCCCCCTTGGTTCAGCGTTTCCATCCAAAAGGAGGGGAACACACGGCTGGGGCAGGCCCTGGGGCATCAGCCACCCCCCCACACACCCCCCCCCACAGTGCTCCTCCATGACTGGGAGCACTGGGGAGCCCCGTCCAAGCCCCCAGCATCACCACCCTGTGTGCAGGCACAGCAGTGCCGGGGCGGGTGCTGGGTCGCTGCACCCCATATCCTCCCCACCCCCAGCCCGTTCCCCTACAGCAGCAATCCCTGCTCCCCACTCGGGGCTCCCCGGCGGCGAAAGGCGTTGCACAACACCCGCCGGTGGGCGTTTGGTAAGCAATTAAACGCTCCTTAACCAGCAGTGCCCGCGGGCGGCTCCTGCCCGGTGCCATTAGCAGCAGCACGGCGCGCGGCGTGCCGCCCGAGCCGGCAAACGTGGAGCTGGCGGCGGTGGCGGCGGCAGCGGCAGCGTGGGCGATGCCAGGGGAGGCCAAGTCACGACGAACACCCGTCACGCCAACCCACCCACGCCTTACCCCCTTGCCCGGGCACCGGGAGCTGGCCGTAAATCACCGCTCACCCGGAACGAATTGGGAGAGCGGTGGCGATGCGGGGGGACAGTGCCCAAAAGCTCCCTCTCCCCTGCGCTCCCCAAAACCCCCTCTTCCCCATTTTGGGCCAGCAGAGCCGAGGCATAGATTGGGGCGAGGATCCAAGCACATCCCCGCAACCCAGCGCCCGCAGCCCTCCTGGGGATCAGCACTGCGGGGATCGTCCTCGCCGTGAGCATGGTGTCCCGCTCCCACCCTGGGAAGGGGCTGTGCATTTATCCTTCTGCTGCGCCCGAAACCCATAGATCTTTTTGCTGTGCCCAAAACCAGGATCCCAGCAAGCCACCGGATCCCGCGGGGCTATTTCTCATCCGCAGTTATCGAGGCAGCACAGCACAGGATGGACACCAGAGCCAAGAAATGGGACAGAGGGCACAGAACTCAGAACTGTACAGACAGAGCCTGGTTTTGGGGGTTAGCAGGGTCCCACCAAGCCCACGGCGGGGAGATGCTGGATCTGAGGATGGGACCCCCCCCCCTCGGGATCGTGAGTCTGGGGTGGGCAGTGCTGGGAACCCCAGCGCCGGGGGGCTCAGCACCACGCAGCACAGCGTGGCATGGCAGCGCCTTATCGGCCTTCCTGGAATTAATGGGCTGCTTGTTCCAGCCCCGCGGAGATTACGGCATCTCCTGCCGGCAAGGGCATCTGGAGAGGGCTCGGGGGGGCCGGGTTATCCATCAACCCCGCGGGTTCTGGATCACTTGGTGTGCCGGGCACAGCGCAGTGAAGGGATGAAGGGGAGGGGGACGCGGGAGGGGACACCTAGGTCACCAGAGGCTGGTGACCACAGCCACGCACCCCATAACGCCACCCTCCAGAGGTGAGGGTCCCCCTGGGTGCCGGGGAGCGGGGTCTGCTCCCAGGGATGATGCTGATGGAGGGGAGCGGGTTACAGCAAGGAGGGTGGGAGATGATTTAAGGGCTGGAAGAGCCCCTCAGTGCAAGCAACATCCCTGTCTCAGTCATCAGCACACCCCAGCGAGCTGATGGTGGCAAAACCCCATCCTCGTGGGGAGGGCTCCACACCACAGAGGAGAAACCCCCAAAGGCGTCCACGTTGGGAAGTGTAGGGTGGGAAATATTCAGACTGGGAACCACAGGACTGGTGCTACGGGCACAGCTGGCTCCCATCACCTTCCCCCAGCTGTGAGTGGGGGCTCTGGGAGGGGTGCAGCTTCCCGGGGCAATTTCTGTGCTCAGGACCGCAGCGGTACCCAGACCCTACAAAGCAGCTGTGGGGGAAAGGCACCAGGCAGCACCATCAGGGATGTCAGGCACGCAGAGCACGGGCATTTGGCTGTGCTGGAGATGGCTGGGAGCCTGTCACAGCTCAGCGTCCCCAGTTCTGGATCGGTCCCCAGCACCCCCATCACAGCCGTGTCCCCTCTTCTCCGTCCCAGGATGAGGGCAGAGGGGCTTGGCCAGCCCGGAGCATCTCCTCCCCCTGCCACGACAGCGGTGGAAGGCAGCTGTGCCGGACGGGGATGGTAAGTGCCCCGGTCACCTTTTCATCCCAGCACTTGGGGACCTTTTCCTCCCTTTGTGACGCACTTTGGCTGCAGTCTCCCGGCCTTGGCCCCGCGCCACATCCCGGGGTCTGAAGTTATGGATTCAACAGCCGGCAGGATCAGCCCGGTGGGACTCGGCGTGGGAGGGCTCCTGGCTCGGCGCCACGGCGTGGGCAGAGCACGAGGATGATTTCCCCAGTGCCCCGCAAGGCGTGGGGAGCGGGGACCCCATCCAGCAGGCTCTGCCCTGGTCCCCCCGCTCTGCACCCCACTGTGCTAATGGCTCAAAAAAGCCCCAAAAAGCCAGGCAGTATCCTGGCTGGGAAACGGCTCTCTGGGGAATTTGGGTGTGCTCCTGCACGCTGCCTTTCCCCGTGGGGAAACGGGTGCAGGTCCTGGAGGCGGATAACCCCGTCCAGCTGGGGCTGGTGGCCGGCAGCAGGTGACACGTCTGCGGGTGACACAGCCAGAGCCTCAGGGCCAGGCAGTTCCCCTCCTCTCTCTCCCAGAATTGGGGTCACCATCAGCAGGGTCACTATGTGACCACAGCGGGACGTGTTCTTACGTCCCTGTTCGTGCACCCTCCCTGTCACAGCCCGGCCTGCGACTCACACAGACCAGAATGAGAGGAGCCAGCAGCGGGTTGGGAATGGATCCTGCCCAAATCGCATCACCCTGGTGAGCTCTTTGGGCTCCAGACCCCGCCGAGCCTCCCCCCTTTGCCCAGACCCTGTGAGCTGGGTGGCTGCGAGGTGCCTTTGTGTCCTGCCTGGCTGCTGGGTGACAGCTCAGGTGCCTGGGAGCGGTCCCCAGGTTTGGTGTTTGCAGCCCCAAACGCCCCCTCCCTCGGTGGGACACGGGCTGCAGGAAGGGATCAGCCAAAAATCCCGCCCCCCCAGTAACAACACAGCCATTTTGGTAATTATTTCACTTTTTAATCTCTCCGCGAGGTGACTTGCTTAGGGTAATAACTGCTTCGGCCTGATTTTATCTGGCTAATTAATCAGTTAATAAATGACTTTGCTGCAGGGGGATAGATGCTGCGGCCGTCTCCTTAGCCGGGGACTGGAAAAAAACCAGGGAAGGATTTCAGCCCACGGGATTTCCACAGCCCCACGGTGCACGCAGCTGCCCCACCAGCCGGTGGGGGAGCAGAGCACTGACATGGGCCCCCCCCGGCTGTGCCCCCGCAGCCAGCCAGGTCCTGAAATCTGCTTATTTCGGAGCACACGGGCTGACAACGGGCTGCAGGGGCTCCTTCCTCGTCTTCCTCAGTGCCACGGGTGGCTGGGGGGCTGCAGCGTGGGGTGGGATGCAGTGAGGCTGCGGGGAGGCAGGCAAGAGGGGTGCAGGCGGGCACCGGGGGTCCCGGGGGACCCAGGTTCAGCAGGATCCGTGCAGATCGCCCCCGAGGGACACAGCGGTGGGGGACGAGGAGCGGCGAGCAGGAGGCTGGGGGCTGGCTCGGGTCCCTGCCCAGCAGGACCTCGGCGGGCGAGGGGCAGCGCTCAGGGTTTCTTCCCTCTCCACTGCATCGTGAAGTTGGCGTGCGGGAACCTGACCTGCAGCCTGTGTTGGAGCTGGGGGCAAAGAACGGCCGTGACACCGCGCAGCATTTACAGGTGGTGCCGGAGGGGGTCTCCTGCCCCCTGTCCCCACCCAGGAAGGGACCCCAGACAAAGGAAAGACCCCCTAGGGAAGGGCTGCGGGCACACCTCACCTCGGACACGATCAGGTCCTGCACATTTGTGTTCCCGAGGCCCAGGGGGCTGGCCAGACGCATCGACAGGAAGATGTGGGACTCCCCTGGGAGCAGAAGACACACAGCTCTGCTTGTTCCCCTTCCATCCTGTGCCATGGCAGGACCTGGGGGTCTCTCCCCAGCACCACGAACAGAGCTGTGCAGGCTCAGGCGTGCCACCCACCCTCAGGCACGGACAGGGGGTGTCTGTGCCACCCTGCTCTGTGACACCGGCAGGAGAACAACCCTCCGTACGCACAGCAAACCATGCATCCCACCCACCACTGGTACCCCCAGGCTGAGAACATGGCAAGAGGGGCTGCAGGACCCCCCCAAAAGGCCACCACCATGCCAGGGGGGTGGTGATGCCCATGGGACACATGTGGCCCTACCAGCCAGACTTCAGAGAAGAGTTTGGGGTCCCAAGAGGTGGCACTTACTGACTGGGCTCATGATGCCGGGGCAGGCGGGCTGTGCCATCGGCAGGGCTGTGGAGGTGCTGGAGGTGTTGTTTGGGCTCTGGGTTGAGTTGGTGGCAGGGGAGGAAGGCTCCGTGCCTGGGCAAAGCAACGTGGCGTTAGTGCTGCCTGCAGGGAGAGCCAGGGGGTCCTAAACCTGGGGAAGACCCATTCTTCACCCCTCAGCCACACTCACCTGTGGTGGCACCGGGGCTCTGGGGTGACGCCTGGGTGTCCGGGGTTGTCCCCGTGGTCAGGGTGGAGGTACCAGGGCTGGTCCCATCTGTGGTCCCCAGTGGCTGGCTGGGAGTTGGGGTGCTCCCGGGCACCCCTGTGCTGGTGTGGGAGGGGGCTGTGGTGTCCTGAGGGGCTGTCGAGGGCTCGGCTGGTGCAGCTGTGTGTGGGGCTACGGTGGGAAGAGAGGGACTGCTGCTCCCCGGGGGTGTGCCGGGTGTCTCTGGAGTGGAGGCTCCTGTTTCAGGGCTGGAGGGAGGAGCGGAGGCTGTGCCGGTGGAGGCGGTGGTGGGCTGCAGCGCCGTGGTCTCTGTGGGTTTCAGGGAGGCAGAGAGAGCTGAGATCGCTGTAGCATTCAAGTCAGGCAGCCACCTCCTCCCTGAGCTGCTGCAGCCTGCCAGAAGTTAAATAATAATGCTATGAAGGGCAAAGGTCTGCTCTCAGCCCCTGCCCAGATGGATGTCTGCTCCCGAGGGCCCCGTCCTCACACAAGGGAGGAGGTGGAAGTCCACCTCTGCGTCCCGTTCACCCCACCAAGGCGAGAACAGGCGGCTGCATCCCCAGGCAGCCCCCAGGAAGAGGTAGAGGAAATTTGCATGTGAGGCAGCAGAAATAAAACAAAGCTTGTTGCTTACATGGTGCACAGCACGGCCCCGTTCTCCTGCCGGGAAGGGGCCGCTCAGCAAGCAGCACCCGCAGCGCGTCACGTCCCGTGCCCCCCACTGTGCATAAAGTCACCCCGGGGCCACCCAGCGCCCTGGCAGTGATGCTCCCCGCGCGTCCCCCTCGGCCCTTACCCAGCGCCAGCTCGGACACGGCGAGGCTCAGCAGCAGCAGCAGGGTCAGGAGCAGCCCTCCTCTGTGCCCGGCCATGCCCAGGCGGGCGGGAGCTGATGCCCCCCGGCAGGCCCACCCAGCTCCGAGCGCTCCCCGCAGCCCTGGCACTGCGGTGTCCGCGCTCCCTTTGCCGGATAGAGGCAGAGCGGCCAGGTGGGTGCTTTTATTCCCTGGGTGCTCGCAGGGAAGGAGGGGTTTCCACCCAGCACTGATGCCCCCAGGGATGGGTGCGATGCCCAGCAGACCTCCACCGGCCCTCCAGCAGAGGTCCTCTGCCTGGTGAGGGGACGGCTCCGATGGGAAAAAGCCCGGGGAAGCAGCTGGGCTGCCTGGGGCCGTCCCTGCGCCCCGAGACGGGGGTGATGCTTGGTGCCTGCAGCACCGAGGCCCCCGGGAGACAACAGCCCGCTCTGCCTGCGGACGAGTAAGCGGCCGAGAGAGCAGGCGGCGCTCAGGAAGGGCGTGCTCCAGCCCAAGGACTTGTCTCCCGGGCCGTCTGCGCAGGCATCACTTCCCCAGAACGTGTCGCAGCCGCGCGGAGCCGCTTCCTTCTTGTCGGGCTCAGGATCGAGCCCGCTCGGAGGCGCCCGCAGGCACCGGGCACGGCCACGCGCGCGGCCGGGACGAAGGCACCCAAGGGTGCCGGGGCGGGGCGCACGGGGGATGCCCAAGGGACACGGCTCCGGCGGCGGGGCGCAGCCCCCGGGGCGCCACGGGGAGCGCGCCACCGCGGGGCCACGCCCACTGCCACGCCCACCGCGGGCCACGCCCACTTCTGGCCACGCCCGCCGCCGCCCGCCCATTCATAGCCGGCACCGCCCTGCCGCGAGCCACGCCCCCGCCCATTCAAACCACGCCCATTCTGCCCCGCCCATTCGTGGCCCCGCCCATTCGTGGCCCCGCCCACTTTCCCCACCCTATATAAAGCCCGTGGCCGGGCACTGCTGGCCCTGGGGGGGTTTGGGGGTGCTGCCCTTCTCCTGCACTCACCTGTGGTGGCACCAGGGCTCTGGGGGGTGTCCGGGGATGTCCCCACGGTCCCGGTGGCGGTCCCTGGTGGCTGGCTGGGAGTTGGGGTGCTCCTGGGGACCCCTGTGCTGGGGTGCGAGGGGGTTGTGGTGTCGGTTGTGGTGTCCAGGGGGGTTGTAGAGGTTGGTGCGGTGGGAAGAGAGGGACTGCCGCTCCCCGGGGGCGTGATGCTGAGCGGTGTGGTTACAGCTGGCCCTTTGCTGGCGCTTGCGCCAAGCGCGGTGCCCAGCGAGGTAGAGGGGAGAGATGTGGAGTGAAGGGGGGGCAGCGCGCTGCTCGCAGTTCCTGCCGAGGTGATGCTCGGAGCTGGGGACGCGCTGGTCCCCGCTGACATGCCAGCTGCCGCCTCAGACCAGGTGGGTGTCGTGGCTGCGGAGGTTGGGCTTGGAGGTGTGGTGGCGGTGGTGGTGGCGGCGGTGAGCCCCGGCCGTGTGCTGGTGGCATAAGGGAGCAGCGTGGTGCTGGCAGGAGAACCCACACTGTCCCCCACCTCCGACGGGGGGCTGCTGGGGGCTGCCAGGCTGCTGCCCCAGGTCGGCACAGCGCTGCTCATGAAGGCATCCATCGGCATGCTGGACATCTCTGGGGTGGAGGCTCCTGTTTCAGGGCTGGAGGTAGGCAGGGAGGCTGTGTCGGTGGAGGCAGCGGTGGTGGGCAGCAGCGTTGGAGTCCCCACAGGCGTCAGGGAGGTGGGGAGAGCTGAGGTCACCGCAGCGTTTGTGGCTGTGATCCCTGCGAAGAGGTGGGACGGCGAGGCGTGAAAGGCTGGCACCATGATGGTGCTGGGGATGGCCCGGCACCACCGCCAGCATGAGCTCCTGGAGGCACCCTAGGCCACGGAGTCAGCAGCGGGGATTTGCCATCCTGCAGGGGCCCAACACGCGTTCCTCCTGAGCAGCAGCACCCTGCTCGTCGGTGTGCAAGGACAATAAATGCCCCAGCCTGACAAACAAGGAACTGGCCGTGGGCACGGCCGCCCTCTGGGCAGAAACACCTTCTGGCGCCAGCGATAAGCCCCGTGCCACCCTCTCCAGCCCTCCCGGGGGAAGTCAAACAAACCCGTCTGACGGGAAGAGCGGCGCAGGAACCGGTTACCGCGCTCGGGCTGGAATCTCCTCGGCAGTTTACACAAACCTCTCTGCTGCAGATCTTCAGGAACCGATAACGCGATGCATAAATAGTGGCGGCGGGGAAGCCAGCCCCGTAGGAAGGGAGGGGGAGAGGAGCAAATCCCTGCATGCGTGTCAGGGGTGAGCGGCGAGACGTGCTGCAACCCATGTAAGCCCTGTGCTCTGCAGGGGTTGAGGGATGGGGTCAGGGGTTGTTCCCCAGGGCTTGCAAGAGGCCGTAAGGCTGGTGAGCCCTGAATTTCCTCCTTTGCCCCGCTGGACATCAATTCTGCATTGTGCCCAGGGCAACCGCTTGCAGTTTCCCAGTCCTACAACAGCCCAGCACCCCTGCTGGGCAGGCACAGCTCGCAGGGAAGGTGACAACCCCTGCAGGGACCCACGCAGCAAGGTACAGCCCTGGAGTTCCGTGCTGCAGCACAGCAGAGGCCTCCTCTGCCTGCCGGAGACGCAATCGAAATAAAACTTGACGTGGGGGCGAAGCCGCCCCGGGGCCACCCAGCGCCCTGGCAGCAATGCTCCCTGCGCATCCCGCTCGGCCCTTACCCAGCACCAGCTTGGACACGGCGAGGCTCAGCAGGAGCAGCAGCAGGGGCAGGAGCAGCAGCAGGGGCAGGAGCAACCCTCCTCTGTGCCCGGCCATGCCCAGGAGGGTGGGAGCGATGCCCCCCGGCAGGCCCAGCTCCGAGCGCTCCCCGCAGCCCTGGCACTGCGGTGTCCGCGCTCCCTTTGCAGGACAGAGGCAGAGCGGCCAGGTGGGTGCTTTTATTCCCTGGGTGCTCGCAGGGAGCGGGGGATTTCCACCCAACGGGGCCACTCCCAGGGATGGGCAGGGTGCCCAGCAGACACCTGCGGGGGGGGCAGCGGGACCTCCAGCACCCCAGGGACAGCCCCCAGCACCCCTGGGGCCGTGCTGGGCATGGGGGGGTCGGTGCCAGCGGGGACCCCCTTGGGGGGGGGGGGGGGGGGGAGACCAGGCTGGATGTAGGGGCTGGGACAGCAACCCGTGGGTGGTGCACGGCCAGGAGGCTCCGCCCCTCACCCTCAAGCCCCGCCCCTTTTTTCTTGGCCCCGCCCCGCGTTGTATAACGCCCGCCGCCACGTGGGGGAGGCTCCGGGGGTCCCCGCCGGTGCTGGCAGCCGTCGGGCCGGGGTCCCGGGGCTGTCCCGAGCCGAGGATGCCGCGGGGCAGCGGGAAGAGGAAAGCCTCCGGGGGTGGGGAGGCTGCGAAGAGGAGGGAGGAGGAAGAGGAAGCGGAGGAGGAGGAGGAAGAGGCCGCGGGGAGGCTGGAGGCAGCGCTGCGGGAGGCCCGGCGGGCGGCGGCCCCGTCGGTGCGGGAGTTCAGGTACAACAAGAAGCGGGTCCGGCTCGTCTCCCGGGGCCCCGAGCTGAGGGAGGACGCCAAATGCATCCTCTACTGGATGTCCCGGGACCAGAGGGTGCAAGGTAAGGATCCGAGCCCCCGGCCTCCACCCTGGCACGCTGGGGCGACATTTGGGGGGGCTCCTCCTGCGCAGCCCGCGGCTCCTTCCCCTCGCAGCGCGTCCCCGACACAGCCCCTGTGCTTTATCCCCCAGATAACTGGGCTTTTCTCTACGCCCAGCGCCTGGCCCTCAAACAGGAGCTGCCTCTGCGCGTCTGCTTCTGCCTGGTGCCCAAATTCCTCGGTGCTACCATCCGCCACTACGGCTTCATGCTGAGGGGGCTGCAGGAGGTCAGCAAGGTACGGGGACACGCGGGGGTCAGGGTGGGACACGGAGCCACCAGGACCGTCCCTCAGCCCTCTCGTCTCGTTGCAGGAGTGCACGGAGCTGAACATCCCCTTCCACTTGCTGCTGGGCTACGCCAAGGACGTGCTGCCCCCCTTCGTGGTGCAGCAAGGCGTGGGAGGGCTGGTGACAGACTTCTGTCCCCTGCGTGTCCCCAGGCAGTGGGTGGAGGATGTCAGGGAGCGGTTGCCTGAGGACGTGCCCTTTGTGCAGGTGGGTCTCGGTGATCTAGGGGAGGGGGGGAAAGCCCAGGCTGGTGAGATAGGGAAGAAACAAACGTTCTCCTGCTTGGGCTGGCTGTGGAGGTGCATTGGAGTGGCCCAAGCGGGGGGGGGGAGGACGTTGTCCTGGGTGCGGTGTGGGTCTTGCCGTCAGGACTGTTTTCTTCTCGTTTGCTGATGTCCTTCTCCGTGGCTTTGCTTCCCAGGTGGACGCCCACAACATCGTGCCCTGCTGGGTCACCTCCCCGAAGCAGGAGTACAGCGCCAGGACCATCCGGGGCAAGATCCACAGCCAGCTCCCGGAGTTCCTCACCGAGTTCCCTCCCGTCATTCGGCACCCGCATTCCCCGTCCTGCCCCGCGGAGGTACCGGGAGCCACCCCTCTGCACCAAGCCCTGGATAGCTTCACAGCTGCTCTGTGATCCTGGGAGCGGGGACAATGACCTGGCCACGGGCAGTGGGAGATGGGGAGACCCTGGGGAAGGGAGGTTCCCACCCCATTCTTCCAGATATCGAGCAGATCTCAGCCATGCAGGGCTGGTTTGTAGCTGGCATGAGCTGGGGGCTTGCAGGCAGGGGACGGCCCTAAGCAGGCACACGGGGGACATAAATAAGACTCAGGGCAGCCTTGTCTAGAGATCGTCTGCTGCTGGGGCTCAGCTCTGGCACAGCAAACGCACTCACTCTGCTTGGTTGCTCGCAGCCCATCGCGTGGGACGCCTGCTACTCCAGCCTGCAGGTGGACCGCTCGGTGGCAGAGGTGGAGTGGGCGACCCCCGGCACCTCCGCGGGGCTGGCCGTGCTGCAGTCCTTCATCGCCGAGCGGCTCAAGTCCTTCGGCTCCCAGCGGAACGACCCCAACAAGGCTGCTCTCAGCAACCTCTCTCCCTGGTTCCACTTCGGTGAGCGCCCCGGCCGTCCTGCCGTGCGCAGTGGCACAGACGGGTGACCTGATGGGTGACCTGACCCGCACCTTCCCCGTGTCCCCAGGCCAGGTGTCCACCCAGCGAGCCATCCTGGAGGTGCAGAAACACCGGCGCGCACACAAGGAGTCAGTGGATGCATTCGTGGAGGAGGCCGTGGTGCGGCGGGAGCTGGCCGATAACTTCTGCTACTACAACGAGAACTACGACAGCCTGCAAGGTGGCGCTCCAGGGCGGGTGGGCAACTCTGGGGGGTCAGATTAGTGCCCAACTGTGGTCACCTCAACTTGGCCAGCCCCTGTTTTCGCTAAGGAAGGGGCCATGGGGGCATTAATGTGCCATCAATATCCCCTGGACATAGGCCAGGAGGCAACTAATGCCCCCTTGGGAGGCTGCCTGCAGGGTTGGGGTCTCCAGCGCTTGGTTCCCCCCTTGCCCATTGAGCCGGTCGCTCAGCGTTGCTCCTCATCTCCCACAGGTGCCTATGACTGGGCGCAGACCACCCTGAAGCTCCACGCCAAAGACAAGAGGCCTTTCCTCTACGAGCTGCAGCAACTGGAGCAGGCCACCACGCACGACCCGCTCTGGAACGCTGCCCAGGTCAGGGACCCCAAAGGCCCCGCTGCCTCCCCTGGGACCTCCAGCCACGCCGAGCGGGCTGCGGCCATGCCGTGGGGTGAATGGGGGCTGGGAGAGGCACAGGCTTTCCCAAGTTGACCCCTGTGGCTATCCCCTTCCCCACAGCTGCAGATGGTTCGGGAGGGCAAGATGCACGGCTTCCTGCGGATGTACTGGGCCAAGAAGATCCTGGAGTGGACCCGCTCCCCCGAGGAGGCCCTGCGCTTTGCCATCTACCTCAACGACCGCTATGAGCTGGATGGGAGAGACCCCAACGGCTACGTAGGCACGTTGCGGGAGGGGTTATGGGGTGGGGGGTCTCATCCCTTACGGCCACAGCATGGGGATGGGGGACAGGGCTCTCAGCCTTTCCATCTTCCTCGGCGCCCCATCCCGGCTGCTTACTGGCCCCCAGATGCCCACAAGCACGGGGCAGAGCTGATGTCCACCTCCGTGTCCAACAGGCTGCCTCTGGTCCATCTGCGGCATACACGACCAGGGCTGGAAGGAGCGGGACGTCTTCGGGAAGATCCGCTACATGAACTACTCCGGCTGCAAGCGCAAGTTCGATGTGGACCAGTTCGAGCGCCGCTACGCCCGCTGAGAGCTCTCCCAGTGACTGGCGCAGTGGTGCCCGGGATGCAAGGGGTGAGATGGGGGCGTGCTCCTCCCTGCGCAGGGTGGATGTGCCTTTGCTGTGGTGCTGGCTCACATCTAACCCAGGATAGCCCTGGGTGCAGCTGGAGGGCTCCTACCAGTGGCAAGCCCCAGGGTTTTGCAGGTTTCTGCTTTCTCTCACCCCCAGCTAGAGCTGGGGCAGCTGTGTGGGGCTTGCCACAGGCAGCAAGGTGCAATCCTCAGCCAGAAAGCTTTTTCTACAACCACTGTGCTCAGGATAAGCCAGAGTCTGTGCAGCTGCTACCCACAGCTTAGCTTTTTTTTTTTTTCTGGGGAAAGGTCCCCAGAACCAGGCTCCTCATGCCATGCCTCCTGCAGAGCAACTTGGTGCAAAGCCAGCATGGTGCTGGGCTTGCCCAAGCACCCTCAAACAGTTAGCCCCCAGCCTTTTGGTGTAAGGTCTACAGTTCGTATCCCCAGTGTTTGTGGGTCAATGCATGAGCCCTGCTGCTGGCAGGGGGCTCAGCCTCAGGAAAGAACAGCTCAGAACACAACCACAGTTAGTTTAACTTAGTTTATTAGGGACGGCGTTTCACTGCTCTGCTGTGCAATAGTCCCGTGGGGAGGGCTCCAGTTAAATGCCAGGGCAGCCCCTGGCTCTCCCTTCAGACATCGCAGCAGTGTTAGTGTTGTGCGTCACCTTGCCCAGAGACCTCCCCCAGGTTTTAGGTTCCCATTGCATCCAGAGGGAGGGGGGGGAAAAACACAAATAAACCAAAATCCATTCGCTTGTCTCTAAAGATACTCAGTGCTTCTAGAACTGGACGTGGGCAGTCACTCAGCCAGTGGCCCACGACATTAAAGTGCTTCAAACAAAACAGTGTGGGTGAAGGTGTGCTGCTCTGAGCCAGCTCCTAGGAGGGGGGAGACCAGCTCCAGACCTGCCGAGCCGGATGGCAGCATGGGGACAAGAGGGAAGGATCGTGGCAATGCTCTCTGCTTGCAAGGTGGCCCAGCTGCTGGCAGCTTCAAGGCTTGTAGAGCTCGTGCCAGCTGTGGAACAAGCAGGAGAGCAGCTGCTCCCCTGGGGAAAAGGAGGATAAAGGAGGATAAAGACAGGAGGAGGCAAAAACCCAAGGGAGAAGGAGGGGAACTACCTGTCCCAGGCCAGGACTGCTAGAGCTGGTAAGTAGCCAGCCCTGGTTTTGTTAGGGCACCGGCATGGAAGACATGTCCCCAGCAGTGAGGCTTGGAGCCACCCTGCAGCCACCTCTCCTGGTCCCAGCCTCTCCCCTCTGAGCCTGCCATCAGGGGCAGCCCACGAGCAGTGACATCCCAGCCTCAAGGCAGGCTGAAAGCTGGTGTCCCCTGTCCCTCAACACCCTTCATCCTTCCCACCACCTGACTGCCAGGCTGGGTGGGCTCCGGCTCCCCCAGTGCTACCTTGGTGCTGGACACTGCCCGTACTGTGGGACAAAGCATCCCCTGGGTGCAGCGGCACCCTGCAGCACCGCCAGTGCCAATCCCTCTCCCAAAAAGTGCACCCCCGCTTGAGAGCAACCTGTCCAGCTTCTCCCTGGAGGCTCTGCCTGGCTCAGTGACCCCTCTCCCAAGGGGAGCAGGGCTGATGGGAGAGGGGACACCTGGCAGCTGCCAGCCCTGGTCAGGGGTGAGGTACCAGGAGCAGGGAAGCTCTGGAGGTCTTATATGCCCCCACGTAGGAGCATTTCCAGCAGCACCTTCTTGAGGGGTGGGGAGCAAACAGTTAAAAATACAAACAACAGCGTTAAAAAAAAATAAAACCAAATCCAGCCAATTAAAAAAAACAAAAGCCCAACCTAAAAGAACAACCTGTGACAGAGGCTGGGGGGAGGCACCCAGAGGGCTGAGCTAAGAGCCTTCACACGCATCCCAGGGTGACACTGCCAGGGTGAGGTCCCATGTCACCCTTAAAGGAGGAGACATCCCCAAGAACAGACCAGCAGCATGAGGGAGAAGCAAGGTTCAAAGCCTCTCTTGCTGTGCTCTCCTGCCACAAGATCTCCCATGCGATGCCTAGAAGCATGGGTCCCCTTGGGTGGCTGCACCTCCTGGCTGCCCCCTGGGTGCTGCCTCTGCAGGGGCAAGGGGGGCAGACACACCACATTTTTACCATTGCTACCTCTGTTCTGATCCTGGAGGAAGAGAAATGGGTCTCTGGCAATGGTTCCAGTCCACATGTGAAAAAGGGAGCTGCTAACTGTACTGTTCAGCCCCAACCCCCTACCCTCCCTCCACAAACACACGCAGCAGCAGCAAGACAAGCCTGGGAAGACTCGGAGAGCTGATTCCTGCCTCCCAGGAGGGGACATGGCCAGGGCTTCCAGCGTCCAGCTGCTGAGCAGAAAGTGCTGACCCCACTGGGGAACCTCCCAGGGAGGAGGAGACGGGGACAGGCCATGCAGCCCTGCCTGGCCCAGCAGTTCCCAAAGGGGAAGACAGCAGCCCGGCACGTGAGCGACTGCCTGGTAAAGGTCCGTGTTCAGCCTGCAGGACAGACAGGGGTGGCTGCCTTTCCCCAAGCCAAGGCATCAGGGGGGCAACTGGTACCTGGAGCAGACTTAGAAGACAGAAAATGTTCATTCCCCAGCACTGCTGCACCGGGGAAAACAGCTCCCTTCGAGCCAGTGCTCCAAGCACCCAGCGTGACAAGTGTCCCAGCGCTGCTCCTCATCACAAGTCCGCTTGGCTCAGTCTCTGGTGATGAAGGCCACAGGTATAAACAAACCCGCTACCTGCTCCTCTGCTGCAGTACGCTCATGTGGTTGCTGCTGCATCCTGCTGCTCCAACTCATCTTCATAGTCCGAGACGTAGGACTCCATGCTCTGCTTGGCCAGCAGCTCCCGCCGAGCTTGGAGTCGCTCACAGCGCGGGCAGTGGGTGGACTTGAAGCAGGACTTGTGGTAGCAGGCTTTGCACTCTGCAAGGAGAGAGGAAGGGCATCTGAGACCTGCAGGCTGGCAGAGGCTGACTCAGGCTGGCTGGCTCTCCGTACCCTCCAGGCTTGTCCAGGAGGACACTGCAATCCCCTCCCCATTTCTCCCCAGTACCTCACCTTCACACGTCCTGCACTTGTTGAGCTCGAAGGGGAAGATGACGTCGTCTTCATTCTGGCAGAACTCGCAGATGAAGCCTTTAGCTTGGCACAGCTAGAAGAAAAGGTGAGGAAAAAGTGGCTAAATGCTCCTCGTCTCCCTGGCAAGCCAGACAGGAGGTAGAGAGGAGAAGGACAGTAGGACACAGTGCCCTGCTCTAGCCATGTGCAAAAGTCCATCCCCAGCACCGTGCACAGCAAGGCAGAATCAACACCTCGTGTTAGGGAAGAGAAAGCCAAAATGGGTTAAGAAATATCCCACACCTGCTGGGTAGCAGCTCTGTGTAACAGGCAGGAGCAGCTAGCATTTAACCAGTTAACTCTGTGGCTGCTCTGCATGTCAAAGGCCTCGCCACTGGCTATTTATGCAGCAAAGCCTGCTCCAAAGGGTGCAGAGCTGCACAAGTGGTGAATGAAGCCTTACCATGCACTTCTCAACGTGCAGGCTGCCTGCCTTCAGCAGTTCCGTCAGGCGAGGCACCAGGTCCCCCCTCTTTGTGGCGTTGAGGTCGCTCAGGGAGTAGAGGTGCAAATCCTCCGTCAAGTGGCCGGGCACTGCATCAAAGGAGTCCAGTAGGCTGCAAGGACAGAAAAACTGGAGCTCAGAGGCGAGGGACTGCACAAAGTCCTCTCTCTGCACTGCTTCTGCTTTCTCTCTCCCTCCGCTCAGCACTTCACCAAGTCACCCTGCCATTTGTGGTGGGATCTTGGAAAGAGCCCTCACCAGACACCTTCCATGCCTGGAGCAGGAGGCTTTTAGGAAGCAAGGGATGCCAACAAGACCCCGAATCAAATCCCTTCCGGTCACTGCAGTTGATGCAGTGTGACCTGGTGCACACCCCAATCCACGGGACTTCACCAGCTCCCAAAGCCCCCACTGAGCTCCTCAAGACTTCAACAGTGCTAGAGGTGAGAGACAGGAACAAGCTCAGAGGTCACAGAGGTATCAGGACAGACTTTGCAAGCCTCCGTTTATCCCCAGTCTGCACAGACCCCCTTTGCAAATTGCCATGGGACAGACACAGGACAGCAAACAGCTTAGCCTCACACCGCAGGACTCACTCTTTAGCTAGCCGGCAGGTCTTAAACATGTTCTTCATGTGGAAAAGCTGGATTCGCAGCATCTGGAGAGGAAGGCGGGACACAAGAATCAGTAAACAGATCACAGTCCTTAGCTAAACATGTCTGCCCCGTTTCCTGCACTGGTGAAATGCCTGCTGCTCCTCAGCTGCAGTTCCCAGGTATTGAGACGTTTACACCATGCTGAATAAGGCAAGCACAACCAGTCAGCACGTGCTCCAGGAAATAAAGCACCAAGGCCCAGCTGAACACCACGCAGAAATTCCTTCCCGCTCTACGTTACTGTACAGGAAACGAGATGTGAATGGAAACCCGCAGCGCTGAGGTTTTAAGCTTCAAAACCTGACATATCCGCTTCTCCCCAGCCGCTCCAGCACGTTTTTACAACTGGCAGCCACCCACCCCACCCAAACCCCACACAGAGAGGCACGGGAAGGGTCTTACCCACACTTGGTTGAGAGACTTCACTTTCCTGTACAGGGCAGGATTGATATCCTGCACGTTGAAGAGTGGGTCGCTCCAGATCTTGCTCAGCAGGTCTTTGGAGAAGTTGCTCACGTAGTACTTGCTGAAGTCCCACTTGCGCAGGATGCGGCTGGGGATGACCGTCTGGGCGTTCTCGTGGCAGCACTGGCAGAAATACTTCCCCAGGTACTCACAGTACCGCATCCGCTTGATGTAATCTGGCCCAGCCCAGGAAGACAGGGAGGTCGGATGATGTGCAGGCTCTGCCCAGCCACGTTTCAGACCCCCAGCGCTGCTCAACGTTCCCAACAAGCAGGGCGTTCTGCCTGCTGCCACCTCCTGCAGCCCCCAACTGCCCAACACCGGAGTCTGCACGCTCCCTACGGACTGCGGAAGCCTTTGGGACCGCCATGTGCCCATCAGTCCCATGCGGCCACACCTGCCTAGGCATTCAGGAAGGACTGCTAAGCAAAGAGCTCAGCAGCTGTACCCACAGCAGAACCTGCTGGGAGCTTTAGGGAGACGCATGAAAACTGTGACCCGAACTTGTGGACACAGACACTGTAGAACCTGAGGAATGAGGAAGAGTGTGCCATTTTCCCAGTGACCTCATGCTGAGCTCTGCCACGACCCACCCACTCTGCATCTTCCCACTCATTCACAGGCTATTCCCTGCTTTCCAGCTATGGGTCAGGGTCCCAGCGCTCACCAGGATCAGTCCGGATGCCACAGCCCGCGCAGCGGTAATTCTGCTTGGCCACAGCCACCTTCCTCCTGCCCAGAGACAAAAGATGACACGCATGAATCCAGCCCTGATGGCACCTGGCACCAGAGGAGGGGCACTGTCCTAGCTCTCCGTGGCAGGGACATCCATATTTATTGCCACCTAGGTGTGGACAACAGCTAAGGAGAGGGGACAAGCCCTGGTGCACACCAAAGGCAGCATCCACAGGCACCAGCTCCATCGCACAGCACCAGCTGCTGGAGATGACCAACGCGGATTTACCAGGCTGAGAGCAGAGAAGCCCCGCCAGCAAAGCAGGAAGGGCAGAAAATCCACCTTGGCATTGCTGGGAAAGGGGGAAAGGGCAGGTACCGGAGAGCCCAATGCCACACAGGTCCTTACGTTGGGGCTGGGTGAACGTTGAAGATGATCTGCGGTCGTGGGGGGGCCCACTCCAGGTTTCCGCGCACCCGAATCCTCAGCTTGTAGATGTCGGCGTGCTCTCCATCGTCGGGAGAGATGGGCAGAGAGTCGGGGATGGGCAGGAGCTGGGAGAGGCAAGCAAGAGCGTCAGATCCCTGCCTGGCACCGAAAAGGCAACACACTTGTCTGGCTTGCCAGGAACCCACAAGCGCAGCCCCCTGAAAAACTGCCTGGCACCACTGCCCAGCCCTGCTGCTCCGGCTGAACAGAGGGGCTGGAGAAGGGATTTCCTCAGGAATCCGAGCACTCTGCTGTACGAGGCTCCAGTGGCTCTGCCACTGCCATTTGCATGCGGGGTCTTTTCTGTTTGTTTTTTTTTTTTCACACACTTTCACTCTTCCCTGATCTCTAAGCAGCCCAGGAAACTGGACAAGTCTTCTCATGCTTCCCAAGCAGAGCACTTCTCCCAGCTCACCGGGGTGTGATCCTTCAGCCCTTCAGGGCATGGGTAGGTCATGGGCAAGCAGAAGAGCCTGGCAGAGAGCTGGCACAGGGCAGAGGATGCTGAGCTAGAACAGGAATGAGCCCAAGTCCCTTAGATCCCCAGGACAGCACACACTGAAGAGCAACCTGCATTTTGGGGAGACCAGACACAGCAGCCTCTGGGAGGAAACCACACGGAGGAGGGCTGAGCACAAGACAGGCAAACCCACCAAGATGCCAGTGTTATTCTCTGCAGACATTAGTAGGAAAAGGCCGAGGCACAGCTGCCCAGGAGGACGTGGCAGCAAAACACCCCAAGAGAACATGCTGCAGGTGGCA
This sequence comes from Cygnus olor, assembly GCF_009769625.2. Classification (NCBI taxonomy): domain Eukaryota; kingdom Metazoa; phylum Chordata; class Aves; order Anseriformes; family Anatidae; genus Cygnus; species Cygnus olor. The sequence continues at coordinate 16,257,988 of NC_049177.1, forward strand.
GAGAAGAAGCCACTTCCACAGCACTGCTGGAGATGCCTCCTGCTCCTTCAGGAGTTCTTCAACTCTCAGCTCTTCTCCCTGGTGCCTCCAGGAGGCCCTGACAGACCTCACAGCACGCTGACAACTCATTTCCACACTGGTGCCTCAATAAAGGGACCGTTTAGCATATTGTATGTGGTGTGAGAGAGGCACCAGACAAGCCTGCTGTCGTTGGCAGGGGCATCAGGGATGCCACACGGGGCCTTGGGAACACTCCGAGCTGCCCTGGAGGTTTGCACCAACTCTGGCAAACCTCCCTCTTGCCTCCAGAGCCACTCTCAGCAGAGGAGGGGAACTGGTATTAGGTGCTGTCTACACTCAGTCCTGCCTCCAAACCACCCTCCACGCTGGAGGGGAAGATGTGGAAGGTGTTACCCAGCTGGGCACTGCTGGGTTGAGCAGTTAGTGCACGCTACGGCCCACGCATGCTCCCTCCGGGCACACTGTCCACTCCCAACGTACCAGCAGGAGCTTTTTGGAAAGCTGCCTTTTCTTATACCAGCCGGGACGCCTAAAGAACTTTTTTAGAGACCGTCTCAGGCCCTGAAAACCAACAGCAAATAAGCTGTGAAGGTGCTCAGCGAGAGCAGCCGGTGAGCAGCCGTGCAGGCTGTGCCGCTGCCCCAGCTCTGCCCTGCACAGCTCCCACCCGTAAGCTGCTGCTGGTCCCACATTGCTTCCTCTCTCCTCCTGGCTGCTAGGCAAGGCACTGCACAGCAAGCGGCACAGCCCGGAAAAAAACCCATCCTTCCCTCCTCGCAAAGGGATTGTCAGGGCTAGCAAAGGCCCGAGGCAGTGGGCACAAGGCCAGGGGTTCACGGAAAAGCCATCAAATAATCAGTGACTTGGGATTTCCACAGAGCAGTGGGAGCTTTGCTTGTATGCTTCTCCAATCACTGTGCTTACGTGCTTCCTTGCTCCTGTCCTGGCATCCCCACGTGCCTTGGTGGATCCACCCCGGCCATTCTGCCACCTTCCTGTACACACAAACACACACACTCGTACCCCTACCTTCTGCGGAGCGTCGTGCTCGGGGACGAGCCATTCCAGTTCGGAGGCAGCCGGCAGCTGCATGCCCTCAAACTGCTTCAGCAAGCCCATGGCAACGGCTTCTGCCGAGTTCGAATTGCTGAAGGAGTGGGATCTGGTCAACGAAGGAAGGGGTTAGTGCCAGGGGTCTCAATGCTGTGCCCTCTTCACATACCCCCGTCCTCTGATCCCATTCTCAGCTCAAGCTGAAAACGCTCCCTCAAACTCTGGTACCTTATTTCTGCACCTCTACACAGGCTTGAAGTTGATATACGTGATTTATTTTTGTCTTTGCAGCTGCCCCCAAGCAAAGCTGGCTAATAACACACCAAAAAGAGGGTTGATGTGAAACGGGCAGCACCACGTAGCCTAACAGGCTGTCCTGGCTGAGAGAGGGGAAGGCAGGGGAAGCTCAGAGCTAGCTGCAAGCCAGGAACCAGTCTGGGTGCTCCCGGTCATGCCAGGTCCCCTCCCCAGCCTCCTACTACCAGGAGGTACGGGGATCTCTCCAGACACCAATACACATATTACCTCGTGCCCACACAGCATGTGAATGACCCTGATCATCCCAGGTGCTGCTTCTCAAACTCAAGACTAGGACCCAGCTGTGCCCCACTGCTAAATAAATACAGGGAGGAAGGGAGAAAGAGATGTCTGCCCCAGTGCAAAATGGCAGCTGATGCACTTGGAAGAGCAGAGCTGGACGGGAAGGGGAATTGAGTACCGAGACGTCTCACCACAACTCGAATACGTACATGGACTCCGAGGAGAGAAAGGGCTTCCTGCTGCAGTCTGGATTCCTCTTGATGTCTGCATCTGAATCACAAACAAACACGGTGAAGCAGACCGGGCAGGGCTGGAGGATGCACTCACTCCAAACGAAAGCTTCACTTTAAAACTCATCAAGCTGTTTAAAAGCACATAAACTACAGCATCAACTTCTACCAGTAACACGGAGCAGCAAGGAGAGGTGCAGTCTAATCCGTCACCTGGTGGCATTACAAGGCAAGGATGCGGTGGGATGATGCAAAAACACAGTCGGCCGGGGATTTGGGTGTGACAAGTGGTTGCTGGTGCAAGTCGCACACCAAGTCCTAGCGGTTACGTGGCCTGAAACGTTGTGCACACACAGCTGGAGCTAGGAGGGCATGACAGCGGGGTTAGCTAGAAGGTTTAGTAGCTCTCTAAGCGGTACAGGCGCTGCAGGGCGTTAGCAGTGGGATGCAGAACCCTCCTCTCTACTTAACCACAACCTGTAACGTAAGACTGTGGCCACGACACAGCTTGTGAGCTGCTGCACCACAGGGGATGGCAGCCTGAGCCCTGCACTCAAGAGACAGGTCAGCATCCATGCAGAGAGCTGGTCCCTGCAGCTGCGGAGGCCACAGAGCCATCACGCCCTTCCTTGGAAGGCCGAAGTCCAAGACAAGGTTCAGGATGCTGCAGGGTCCGGCTCCCTCCAGCCCTCCATCAGCTCCCCAACAGCCCTGGGCTGCCCCACGTCCCTCCTCGGTGCCAGTCTGGGTACCACAGTGGTACCTGAGAGGTACCGTCATCACTCATTGCTTTCTTTCACTCCAACAGGTTTCTCTGTTAAACCCTGACAAAGAATTCATCTGGAGGGCAGAAGGTCACTCTGCTCTTACACCCCGAGCAGGTCGGTGACGCAGACCCACGCAGAGCTTGTCCGCTCCTGGCCACGCTCGCCCTGCAGTAGGAGAGCCAGCACGCCGAGCCGTCAGCACCCCTACAAAGAACGGGGCTGCCCTGGCAGGAAGCGGAGCAAGGATTTCCGAAGGATTAGAGCGGAGTGCTCTGCGGGAGCAAGTGACCCTGCCTTTGAGTGCTCCTGGCTTCAGAAATGGAAAGATGTGCGAAGAGCCCAGGGCAAGCCTTCACAGTCCTTCCACTAAATTTACAGACTTGCGCTAGCAGAGGTCAGCATGGCCCCATAACAGTCCGTGTTCGACATCCATTGCTAGAAACCAACATGAAAGCATCCTAATGCTAAGGAACCCAAGTATCTGCATCATGCGAGCAGACTTCTAGAGCAGAAAAGAGGGAATTCAGGCAAACGTAGCCTCCTGACCACATACAACACCAGACAGACAAATCTACCATGCTCTGGTGCCTTCAGCTCTGTGCAGGAAGGCTTTGCATGGTCCTAGGCTATGACGAGCTCAAGCGAACAGTGGAGCACACACAGCATAGTATGGGCCAAGCAGTACCGGGAGATTTGGGGCAGAGCCCAGTTCAGGCACTGGCATCATCTCAGGGATGGCAGAGGGAGCCACATTTGGCCCTAGGCTGCCTCAGGGGCTAGAGCTGGGATGATGCCACCACTCTTTCCCCAGCCTTAACTGCAGACAATCCCCAGAGATCTCCAGTTACTTGCCCAAAACGCCACTACTGCCAACGCTTTCTCCACGTGGGACAGTCGCCAGGATGTTGGAGAACAGCACCCAAACCAAGGGAAGTCACCGCAGCCCCCAGGTGCCAGCTTCAGGCCAGGAGGAGCCACCCTGCACTACACCCACGGGCGCTGTAAACTCTGGGTACAGCAGAGCTGCCAGGAAGCTCTGAGCATCAGCACCTCTGGCAAGAGCGGCGTGCTGGTGCCAAACGCCTGACAGCAGAGATCAGCAGCAGGAAAGCAAGACCTGGCTGCACGTGATCCCAGTGTCCAGGGCCTCCAATCCGAATAAAACGCCTGTGCCCTGACTGCTCTCACTGCTTCTCCCTCCTTTGTGGAAGGATTCTTCCCTGAGTCAAGTCTGGGCAGGAAGGGAAGGGTTGGCCACGGATTGAATCGGAGTTACGGCATGCCAGCTCCGCAGAGTCAAGCAGGATAACTCCCCCCAAGGCACCAACAGCCTCAGAGTGCTTTGGTCCTGTCCTAGCTCTGCCTCATGGCCACAAGCTGACAGCAGGGTCATTTTGAGAGCGAGGTTTCTTCCTTCCTGGCTCCCTCCCTGTCTCACACGTCTCATCTTCAGCAGACAGGGAGCTGCAGGGCAGCTCCATCCCAAGCCATAATGTTGGAGAGGGACAGGATTTCTGGGATGGAGACCTGGTCCCACAGCGTAGAGGGCTGTGCTCTCACCCAGCCCAGCAGCTACAAAGCTGTGCCTTTGCCTTCTCCTGAGCCACACGCCAGACAAGACAAGTGTTCACCACAGGAGGCACTTCTCGTGTATACAAACCACTGCAAGGCAAAACACCCTGCAGGACGGTGCCCCTGGCAGAGCTCCCCTGCTTCCTCTCTGCTCCCCCACAAAGCATCACCCTTCCACGGATTTCCTTGCTGACACTTGGATGCTACTGTGTCACGGTTCCCAAAGCAGGCGGATCACAGATCACAAGGATCTGGTTTACACACACAGAGCAGCGAGGGAGAACAGCTGAAATATCCTCACTAGTGGCTTGAGATGGGGTCTGGAAGTAAATTTTGGTGATTTTGTGCCTGGTCTGAAGCTGACCTGCTGATGCAGCATGAACTCAACACCTCAGGAGCCTGTACAGAGACTGAGGCCTCTGCGCCCCCTGTAATACCCGAGGGGACACACCGAGAAGTGTGCACGTGCGAGGCACACACACGCACACACCTTGCACACACACGCACGCGTGCCGCAAGGGAGCACTGCGGGGTACTACCTGAGAACAAGGAAGCCATTGACACTGAGAGGCCGTTCTTGGACATTTGAATCAGGTTAGATCCATCGTTACCATCTGTATAACACGGTGATGACAAAACAGTTCACTTCAGTGCTTTGGCCAGGCCAAAGGGAAAGGGCATAACACAAGAGCAGCACTTGCAGGAGAGAAGCCCAGAACTGAACTCACACACCCCTCCGTGGACTTCAAAACCGAGCCCAAAATCTAGCCCTTGGGGACTGAAATGAGGGTTTTGTTGTCAGCAGAGACGAGAAGATTGAGAAGTTCATAGCTGGAGACTGGATTGCTCCATCGTCTCTCATCGCACCTCTAAAGTCAGCGTGATGGAGGTACTGCTGAGAAATGAGTCATCCACCCCGGAGGATGAACAAGGTTTTAAACAAAGGGGATGCCCAGGAGCCTAGGCCGGTCTCCTGCATGCAATAAGCTCAGCTGTCCCAGCTGCCAGGGCCAGAGACCACAGGTATGGCCAGGATGTGACCAGCGGCCAGCCGCTCCCACCCAAAAGACAAGCGGGCAAAAGTATGGCTCCTTCTGCCTGGGCAGCAGCTCTCCCATCTCTCTAGCTCTGACAGCTGCTCTGGCAAGTGAAACGGAAACCACGTACCAGCTAGAGGCACTGAATGCGAAAGGATTACAGAGGATTTTGAAAGAAAGTCATGCCACCACATGAGGGAAACTCATGCTCAGCATTCAGCCGTTTGTTTGGGAAAAGCCATCCTGAAGGCCAGAGGGACATGCTCTTCTCGGTGTGACCGACCTCAACACAATCACGCCCAGGAGAAGCCTCGCTCTACGCGAGAAGCTAACGCAGCCGTTCCCTCTCACCTTGTATCTCGTACTCTTCCACATCCTCCGCAGAGCCAGAATCAGACAGGCGCATGGAGCCACGGGAGCTGAACTGGGACTCGCTGTCTGTCGCCACAAGGCCTGGGAGGCAAAGAAAAGGCAACACAGCCAGGCCATCAGTGGAAGCGGTCTGCATGGGTCACTGACAGCTAAGGGAGATCTCAATAGCCAGACGTGGCATCCTTGACAGACATCAAGGATGGAAAATGGGTTATGCGTTCAAAGTGAAATCACATTTCTTAATTCAGTGTCACCAGAGCACAAGAGTTACAAATGTATGGTACCAGCCCCATCACGATCTTCAACAGAAGCAGAGTTTCACAAATCTCTGCAGCACCCTATTAGCAATATGATTGTTTCCCGTAAACGGGCAGGAAGGCAGGATGCTGCAAGAACAGGCAATGGACAGAAATCCCACATCCCACCCGCTGATGAGCCACAAAAACATCACCCACTGTCTGAGCCCATCTCCTGGCAGGCAGGGAACAGGTGCTTGGTACGGATCTGCTGGCGCCTAATGCGAATCTTTTGTTTAAGCTCCTGGATCTCCTTGTCGCTGTCTTCCTCCTCCTCCTCCAGCTGCCGGCTCATCATGTTGCATTTCATCAGCTCGATGGCAGCGATCAGTGACTCTGAGATGCTGAAGTGGGCATTCTCCTGTGAGGAAAAAGTAAAAGCATTCAAAGCTGTACAACAGGGAAATTAGGAAGCCCTGGTAAAATGCGGTTCCCTACCTGTGACAGGAAAGGGTTTAATATTCATGGAAGGCGGCAGAAAGACCTTATGTCCTCCTGGCCCTATGAAACCTTACTGTCCTGTGATGACCTAGAAATTAAAGCCTTCTTGGGCACCAGAATACTTGCAAAACACAAGGGGAATCCTACGAAGAGACGTGCAACAAATTCACTCTGGGGAGTCAGCACATGTCCCTGAGGAGCCCCAGCACGTTGCAGTATATGCTGGACGGGCAGATCCTGGTGGCCTAACAACGATGTGCAACTCACCATGGAAGTTCTGTGCACAGCTCTACAGCAGGAAGTACTATGGGATTCTCTCCCCCATAGAGGGAAGTATCACTGAACCTGCACCAAAATCCTTTCTCCTGAGCACACAGGCTGCTGCCGCCTCCCTCACCTTCTCCAGGTCTGCGCAGCTGCCGAAGTCCTGCTCAGAGAGGTAGCTGATGAGGGACTGCCCTTCCGAGGGTCTTCTGAACATCCCTTCCCCCGAGCTCAGGTACTGGCCAGAGTCTAGAAGAGCAAGAGACAAACATATGAGGGAAGGACCTGGAAACCCACTGCTCAAAGCACTGGGTAACAGCCCACGCTCTGCACCAACACACTGGCTAGCCCACGTGGCCAACAGCTGGCCTGTCCCACCCTACAGATCGTATCGGATCTCTGCTTCATCCTAATGGATAACAGCGACTAACAAAGTGCCATTAAGATGACAAGACAAAACGTGACAGCAGGCACCCTAGAATCGCCCAGCCCTCCTGAACATCCCACCCTAAACATGAAGGAGCAGGAGCTCACTGAAAGCCCTGAAGCCTCTTGACTCTTCTGGCTGCTACCAGATGCTCTCGTGCTTCTCTGTGGCTCTCAGCCAGAAGGCAGCAATGATTTTGGAGCAATGACCGACATGTCTGCAAACGTCTTCAGGGCAGGGGCCAGGTGCCCTGGAGCACAAGGAGACCCTGATCTCAGGCAGCCCTAGGGCCCCAGCACTGCACACGCATTCAGTCACTATCCCTACACGTCCTGGGCAGAGCTGCTAAGACAAGAGCCAGGAAAGCACTCCTGGCAGCCTCCAGGTAACCAACGTTTGTTATTCAGGATAAAACGGAAGATGAGGGATACCCCAAATAACAAAACAATATGAATAATAGACACCTCAGCATACCGTAGGCAGCAGAGAGGGTACACACCCATGCCAAAAGTGCACTACAGTGCATGACCAGGAGCAAACGTCCTGACTCAGGCTCGCTATACTCACCATACTCCATGTAGAGGGAGCTGGGTGTGCTCAGCTCGCTGCTCTGGATGGAACCAGACACTGTCCCTCTGCCTCTGCCCGTGTCACCATGGGACTCTGCAGGGGAAGACAACACCAGGCACACATCAGTATCCCAAAGGAGCCCAGACCGGATCTCAGTGTGAAGTGGAAGGAGCTCAGCATCACGTGGGTGGACACAAATGGATGGGAATCAAGGAGGGAAATCCTCTGCTTGGCTAGCCTGCTCTGTGCCATGCCTGAGGCCAAGCCCAAGAGGGGACAAAACTAGAGGGGCATTTCAGGCAGGAGAGGAGGAAGGGGAAAGGAGAGAAGCTTGTGAGAGCACTGAATCAGTCGAGTCCTGAGCCTTCCCCTCTTTATCCCCTAGCAGATCCAGGGAATGCAACAGCCTCCAGCAAGTGCCTCTGCCAGCCCCTTCTTCCTCCTGGAGCACCTCCAAGGAAGAATGACCCCACACGGCTGGGCCATGAGACAAGGGGACCCCGAGCAACCAAGGGATCAGTGGGGCTTGCAGCCCTGAAAGGCAACCTGGGCAAAGGTGGAAGGAGGCGTCTGAAGGACATGCTCTCACTTGGCTAGGAAAAGCCAGGGCTCCCTGCAGGCAACCCCAAAGTCAGGACCGCAGTGCTCAAGGTGACCTGCCCACGCACGCACTGCAGGGCCACCCGCTGCCAGGCGGAGCCGGTGGGGACCGCCAGGAGATGGCCTCATCGGGGACAACCAACCAGCAGTGCTCCCTGGAGAGCAACAGCCCCAGAGAGCAGCTGACCTGGCTGACTGGAGGACTGCGGGAAGGTAAGAAAACCTCCAGGAGGGGCTTCAGAACGGAGCCTTTCCAGCCACGGACATCTCAGCACCCTGAGCTAGGAAACCCAGGGCCACCGCTGATCAATAGATGCAAAACAGACCGTTTTTCAGAGCTGCTACTCTGTGCGAGGGACCGGTCCCTCTCCGTGCCCAGTATGGTGTAGCACCCAGGAGTCCCAGCTCCCAGTGCAAACAGGGCTAGCTGGGATGCAGCTGAACTCTGCCAGCATCAAACCGCCCCTGTACTGCAGACCCGTTCCATGAAAAATAGGGTGTTCAAACCCACACCTTCCTAGCTACCAGCCCTTAGTCGCTGGTTCCCAGAGCAGTAGGGGGTGGAGGAGAGGGCAGGGGAAGCGGGTCAGGGACAGCCCTTCCAAACACCATGCAGGAGAGCTGGGCGCCAGCCGCGGCCTGGTCTACTGCTGCCAAAAGAGCAAGCTGGGATCTTCAGTCAGGTCACATGCACAAACCTGAGGCACCCTTCAAAGCACCACCTGGCAGTCAGGGAACAAAGAATTTTTTGTTGTTTTCTACATGGACATTAATGGGATGATGGAAATCCTGAACGTAATGCAATGATCACTAATGAAGGGCTTATTCTGGCTCCCAAACCTGCCACTGGATCTTCTATTATAATGGTGATATCCCTGAGGCCTCCTGGACAGACAGAGGAGGAAGAGGGCAGCAGTAAGGGAGAGAAAACAGAGACAGACTGGTTACCGCTCAGCAAGGATCTGTGTTTCTCCCATGAAGGCAGCACCAGCGGGACAGACTCTCAGACTGGCTGTCCCTTCACACCCCACTCCTCCCGCCATGCATTCACCCATCCAAGGAGGGCCCAGCACGTTACCAGCACGATGACAAGAAGCCCAGGCCTCAGCCCAATGCCCTGCCGTGGCCCAGGTGGACAAGGCCAGAGGGGAAAAGCAGGACAGATAACGGCACAGCATGGCTGGTGTTTTCTAACCCTCAAGTGAAGGCCACCAGGGAGCTGCCAACACCAAAACCAGACTGGCCCTGGGCATTCTGGGACACAAGATGTCAGCCCGTTGCTCCACTGTGGAGCAGGAAAAGGCAAAAAAAACAAATTTCCAAACTGCTTGCCCACTGCTCCCCTCGCTCAGCTGACACGTGGAGTCAAAGGGGCAGCCAACATCCCGGTACCAGTGACTCCCACCCGGCTGTGGTCCCACATCTGTGCCCACACCCCGAAGCCACCCTGTGCGCCCCAAAAAGTAGCCCCATTACCGTGCAATTTCCCCGAGGCCACGTTGGTGTCAGAGTGCGAGCGCACGTGGCTCTTCTTGAGGATGCCCTGCGGAGCTGACGACTGCCCCTCCGAGAAGCTGGACCGGCGCAACAGGCCCAGGCCCCAGCTCCCACCTCCGCTCGCCCCCTGCTCCCCCAGGGAGGAGACCGAGTCCAGCTTCTGGGAGCTGCTGGAGGAGAAGAGGTTGGAGCTGCTGCTCTTGTTGCTGCTGGTGCTGGCGCTGCTGCAGGCCCGGCCCCGGCGCCCCAAGTTCCCGATGGCCAGGTACTCTGGCCCATCGTTCGCGTCGCTCTGCGCATCGTCCTGGCTCCCCGTCCAAGTGTCCTCGCTCTGGCTGGTGGTGCTGGAACTCATCTCGCTGGCCGGAGAGAAGGGGTCTTTGGGTGAGGGGACGCGGGAGCTGGGCTGCTCCAGGGAGGTCCTGCCCTCGCTGAAGGAGGAGGACCGGGTGGCCGGGCAGTGTTCCTGGGGCTGGTCGGTGCTGGAGCAGACGGAGGAGCTCGCTGGTCTCCTGTCTGAACGGGGACAGGAAGGGGACGTCACACACCCTGGCACAAGCAGACCACCCTATGGCACTAAGCCACTAAGCCACGTGGCTTCAAACAGGCATGTCCACCCACCACAAGCAAAGGCAAGGGATCTCCACGCCAACACAGGCAGACTCCTCACACAACAAATCTAACAAAGCACAAAGAAGGCAAACCATTGTCCCAGCTGCCCCTTCACTGCAGCTCTGCTTGGACCTGCATTTTGTCATCTGAGATGACCCAGCCCAAAGCGTGTGCTCTACAGACAGACACCGAGTGAGCAAGGGGCTCAAGTGGCCTTCCAGCCCCCCCTGGTTACCTGGGAGGCCAGACGAGGCTGGATGGGGCAGGCTGGAGAAGGACCCGCAGTGGCGCTGCTGCGCGCAGCCTGCAGACGGGGCGTACGGGGACCCGGGGAGGGCAGTCAGGCTCTGGCTCTTTGTCACCAGAGACGGACCTTCACCCCTCCTGGTGAGCTGAAAAGAGGTGGCATCATTAATAAATCAGCACTTATGGGGCTACGTGTCAAAGGAGCAGCGACTGAACATGCAGCGCCTGCACAAGCACCTGCCTTGGAGCAGCAGGGTCTGCAGGGTGGGATAAAACGCCCCGCAGCAAAGGGAAGCAGCTCTTTATTCACAGCTAAACAAAAAGCCTCCCCGTCTGAAAATTACCAGGCTCTCAGCAAGATGATCCAGGCAGCCCAGCGCCCCAGGCAAGCGGCTCTGGTGTCCTTCAGCGTCACAGTCACGTGTATCTCTTGTCCCGGCAGAGGGACCTGACGCGCACAGGGATGGCAGTGACGTGCCAGCCAGCTGAAAGAACACAGCCCCCATTTAACGAAGTGTCATTAATCATCCTCCTCTGGGGAGCTCTCTGCAAAGAAAGCAGCCGCTGTTCCCCTCCTCTGGGGAGAGGGCAGCTGGCACGGGGCTGCACAGGGTCGGTGACATCTCCTCTGAGGATGGCTGACTCTGAAGCCTGGGACTTTCAGGACTTTAGAGGCATTTTAAAGGAACTGGTTCCTGCTATCAGGGCCTCAGATTCTCAGTGCCATCCAGAACCAAGGTGCCTCACTACAGACATCTCCCCCCTACCCCAATCCCCTCTCCTTTTGCTATTTCCGAGTCCAGGCCCTTGTCCAACGGCTCTCTGAATGAGACATCGTACGAGCAGCCACAGCCGGACAGCACTTAGGGAAGGCCAGATGTAAAAGCTGGGGGCCTCAGCTCACCATGGACGTGTCAATCTGAGCCAGCAGCCTGGGGTTGTTCTGCTCGACAGCCTCCAGGCACTGCAGCATGGCCGTGACGTGGGCGTCACTGAGCAGGAAGGCAGTGTCTGCGGGGAGAGAACTGCTGTCAGGGGGCTTTCTCCTTACCACCCCCAGCACGAAGGCAGCAGGAGGAGCAGGATGCTCTTGCAGCAATCTGAGAGGCAAAGCCTGAGCCCTCACGGAGGGGTTTGCTGCCTGCACTTCACCCTGTAGGACAGCCACAGCCAGCCCAAGAGAGACAAGGAGGATCCCATGCTCCTGGGCAAGGGTCTCAAGAAGGAAAGCTTCTCTTACCAAAGGGGGTCAGAACCAGGCTCCTCACTCCACTGCGAATGGATTAAACAGGAATAATGCTTGGAGGCCAGTGAGGCTGTCAGAAAACTCACCATTCTAGTGGATATAACACCCAGCAATTCTAGGAGAAACCTCTTGCTGGCCCAGGCTCTCTACCACCAGAGGAGGAACCAAGATTCTTCCAGACCCAGCCTAAGCCTGAGCCAAAAGGCTCACATTTCAAATTATTATATTTGGGTTGAGGTTTTGTTTTAATTAAAGAGAAGCCATTGAAAAACTTCTCTCTTCACTACTCTAAAATGCAGAATTAAAGAAAGATCCTGTCCCAGATCAATATAGGTAATCTTTGTCCTTGCTACTGATTTTTACTTTTTGACAAAATCTCAAGTTTTCACAAAAAATTCTTAACATCTGTGAAGCTGCACAAAGGGCTTCAATTTTCACCTACAAAGTAGTAGAAACACAGCTGTGTTTCCACATAACAAAGAGATGAAGCTCTGACCTCTGATGATTAGAAAGCTTCCGGGGCAGAAAACAGCCCAGAGTATTTTTGAAACAGATTCAAAACTGACTTTCTATGCCCATTTTATTTCTTTCTAATGAAAACGCATTTCTCCAAGACTTCTGGTGCAAGCCTGGACATAGGATTAAGACCAGACCAACTCACTACTTTCAGCAGAAACCTTTGAGCGCATGCAAAAAAGCTGCTGCAAGAGAAAGATGAGGATGTCCAGCATGTTCACACAGGCTCAAGCTCCCGCTTGGGCAGCAGGGAGGGCCCAGACACAGGCAGGACCAAGCGTGCTCCAGACAAGCTTGCTGCAGAAAGCCTGAGCTCAGCTCTTCCCACATGCATCCGGGCTGTGCTTACAGCATGGACACAGCACACAAGTCACCCACTTTGCCTGACAGCACAGATTGCCCAGCTGCAAACCACCTTTTCTGCTGTCCCCTTCACTCACGCGTGATATTTTCACAGGAAGATGAAAAAGGCCCATTTTTATTTACCTGCGTAGAATTTCCTTATGTACTGCCTGTTCCTCAGGAGAGGTCTGAGCTGTGCCGAGAGGCAGTGGAACTGCAGGCTGTGCTGCAGCCACAGCTTGGCAATAGCTTGGTCGCTGCGGCCGTCTGGGCCGGGCTGGCCGTTCTCGTGCAGGCTGATGAACTGGAAACAAATGCCAGGCACAAGTTAAGGCAAGAAGAGGAGCAGGGATCGTTCCTCCTCACAGCTTTGGCCCCTGAGAGCAGCAGCTTTCCAGCGCCAGGCACTGTCTGCGGGAACACAGTCACATCCTAGCAGCTTCCCAGCTACCAACCGAGGGAGCACAGGGAGACAGAAGCACTGGAGAGGAACAACACTTCAAAGGTCAGCCAGCAGGAGCGACCAAAGTCCTGCCGACAGCCACCAGCAATATGAATTTCAATGGCATGTTCTCCCACCTCTGACCTGGAGGGACCCCACACTCCCAAATCTAATTGCTTTCCTGCGGTGACGGTCATGTTCTTGCTGACACATTAACTGACGTGTCCATCCTCACTGCCCCAGAGCGGACCCTGCTCACACGTCTGTGCCCGCATTGGAGGGCAGCACGGTACCCATCAAGGCACAGGGCTGCCACGGGCTGAGAGCATCCCCGTGTGTCAGCAGACAGCACAAGCCAGGCAGGGAAGAACCAAATTAATGGTCAGGGCTGAGACACAACCCAGAAATGAGACAGCCAAAGCCTCTGGAGATTCGCACCAATGCATCAATCGCTCTTGTATGCACAGAAGCACTGCCTGTGCCGGTTCCCTTGGTGACGCCAGCGGTACCCAACCCAGAGGAGCTGGAGACTGGCCTGTGAGAAATAAGGACCCGATTGTCTCAGCCTAAATCACGCTGAGTTCCTGGGATGTGGCTTGCACACAACCACGTGGCTGGTTTGTCCCTTTTTCACCCGCAGCAGGCCAAGGCAAGGCGAACCCAGCAGGGAGGCCCGCAGCCCGGCTGCTCTCTCCCCACCAGCTGGGTACAGAAAAATACCCCCAGAACTCACCTTCTCCAGGTGATGAGCAGAGTTGGGACTCAGCCGGCGAATGTCTTTCACGAACTGCCAGTAATCCTTCTGCCTGCAGCACACCTGCCCGGGAGAGGCTCGGTTAGGGCCCACCACACAACTCCCACCACAAGGCCAACTGGTGCTGCAGGCTCGGACTGGGGAAGCTGGACACCAGACACCTCCAGCAGAGCTGCCACAGGCCTGCGCAGGCACTGACAGGGCACGGGTGATGAACTCCTTCCCAGCAATTACAAAATAAGAGAGTCGGACAGCTAAGAGAGGGCATTCAACCTAGAACATGACAGGACGGAACCTACAGCCTGTTCCCACCAGCCTCCTGCTTAAAGGTTTGGGGACGGAGAGCTGTTCTGACCACAAAGCCCTCCAGCTCTGCTTGAGCGCTCTTTAAATGCAAAGCAGGAGCACACACAGCACAGTGTCAGCCCCAGTTAAGTGACAACATTTCCTATTAACCACATGCTATCATCAGCCCCCAGCGCTAACAAGGTGGGCCTGGAGCTAGAAAAGATAGGAAGAGCAAAGTTGCTTTGCAGAAGGGGAAAAAGAATGAGTGAGAAGGTCTAGCATAGTTTTATAGACATAAAATTGGGAAAGGGATCAAGCCACAAAACACTGACTTGATGTACATAAGCTATCTAATGCAAAGTCTACTCCCACAGTGACCTCCCCACTGCGTTCAGCCCACAAGTAAGAAGACAGCAGGTCCCCTCCGCTGCTTCTCCTCCAGCGGGTAAGATCCCAGCCCACCACCCCATGGAGACAGGACAGATCTTAAGACCGGGAAGAGACGTGGCATTGAAAGGTTCCCCCCACCTCAGCGTAAGGAGGACACTAAAGGCCACCAGCAGTTCAGCAGCAGACCAGGGAGCAGAGCCAGCACCACCACCGCCAGGCAGGAGCGGGCACAGGGGCAGGAGAAGGGTGACCTCGGGTGCTAGCTGCACCTATAGCAAACCATGTCCAGTGCCTCAGCCCTCTGCCCACGTCCTCCCGGTCACTCTGTGCATCACCATGTCACGTACGCACCCCTCTCTGCCTATGGCGGTCTGCCCAGGTCAGAGCTGGCCGAGCTCCCGTGTCACTGGTCACCTCCTGCCAGAGCAGGACTTGGAGGAGGGTGCTGGCAGCTCAGTCCCACAAGAAGGGCCAGGCTTCAGCAAGGGGATGCAGTGGGCAGCAAGAAACACATCCCAGCGAAACCTGCAACAACCGGGGTCCTGTAACACCAGCCACCAACAAGGACACCGGCATGGCTGAGCACCACGGGTAAGAAATTTGAAGCAGCATGCTCTGGCATTGCGTTTCCATCAGCAATTTGCTGTTTACCTTGACTTTATTCAGACACTGAGTTATTTTTTCTTTCTTATTCTTCCAGCTAAAGAGGAACTGCAGAAGAGCTGCTGTTTTCCTCATCACTTTATCGGGTGTAAACGCAGCCCCAGAATGTCTCTCTTCACAAAAATGCTGTTTTTTTCCTCCATCTCTACTTCCTCTTTCACGAGTGTCAGACGAATTGGTTCTGTTTTGTGGTTTATTTGTTTGAGGGGGTTATTTTTTTGTTGTTGTTCTTTTTAAAACTAGAGCACTAACACAGAAATTTTAGCCCTTTATATTCAACTGGGGTTTTCTGGACAAATTAACAAAATTCACTCAAAAGTTTAAAAACCTCTTATCCTAGTTCTCTTAACATGTACATATGGATTTTTTTATTTTATTTTTTATTCCTAGTCATAGAAAAAAGCTGATACAAAAATAAATAAGTAAAAGGAAGTTTCTCTGGAGCAAATATGAGAAAACTCCAGCTAGGAAGCTGTATTTTCATGGGCCTTGCTTTGCAGCTATTATAGATGGAGTGGTGTCACACACACACAAAAATGAAGGAGCATTTCTAAGTGAGAACTGCCTTTGTGTGTAGCATCAAGAAAGGCACTGTGCTGTCCTACTTTGCAGGTGTCTGTTTCCTCAAGCTGTGGCATGAACTGTTACCAATACACGGATGAGTGGAAATCATTTAAATTTCACTTCCTGAAGTCTATTTATAGCACATGTATCGGAAATGAGCACTGTATTCCTCACATATAAAGGGTAACTTCTCTCTTTGCTCAAGTCCCAGAGGAGGTCACAGGCCCACACCGCTGGGGACTAATGACACAGAGCATCACCTCGAGCAAGTGCTGTCTGCAGCTCCTAAATCCAGGGAGCAAAATCCCAGACCTCTGCTGGGATGATGTGCCAGTTCCTGGAGGTTTATCAGCTCGGATGCAGCACTGCCTGAATCAGTGGTACCACCCGAGCCCAGCTGCACAAGCCTTCCCTGGGCTTCTCTGCACCTCTGCAGCTGCGGAGCTGGCTGGTGGGAAGCCTGCCTGAGGCGTGCCCTGCAGGCTTGCTGTAACTCTCCCTTGTGAAATAACTGCAGTGGTAATTGCAAGCTGAAGGGGAGATCCTCAGGCCTCTGCACACGACTGCTGTCCAGAGTGGGAAAGAGAAAGTCTTCCTGGCGGTCAGGGAGATGGGGAGGGCTGGATGAGCAACTGCACGGAATGGCGAGAGCCTGGAGGGAGGCCTCATTCACGCCGAGCGCAGCTGCGGCTGCCAGCCCCTATCACTAACACAGCTAACCAGAAACAGTCAAGATACAAGGCTCCTCTTGCCAGACCTCACTGGGGAGTTGTCCAAGTACACAGGGCCAGAGGCTGACTCATGGCAAATTCGGCTTTATCTCTTCGCTACAGGCTGCAGCGGGGCGAAAGAAGAGGCCTCTCCTCACAGAGGGCACGGATGCTTAACAAAAACGTGTCAGAAGTGCATGAGATGGAAAGAACAGAGGCACAGGCCCCTCTGACAACCACGGTGCTCGTGATGCAGGCTGTGACTGCCACCAAAGCCGCAGCAGGAGGGCAGCGGGGCTGGCAGAACAGACGCCTACCTTGTCATGGATGAGCCCGTGGTAAAGGATGCTGTGCATGTCTCTGCAGAGCCGTTCCAAGCCGCCATACTTAGACCAGACGTTGGGGTTGCTGGTGGACACCAACCCTTCCACTGTGGTCTTCAGGTTGCCCAGCAGCTTCCAGTGCTCCTTCCTGCAGAGGAACACAGCGGGTTGCCTAACGAGCAGCAGATATAAGGCAAGAGGAGCTTCAGAGCAGGACGTGCTCCCCACACGGAGACTCTGGTCAGACTGAAACTTTTGGTAGTCTGGAAAACAGCTTCAGGACTTCACACCTCTCTGTGGTCTAGCCCTGTGGTCTCCAGCACACAGTTTGTGGACAAGAGGCCCTACAGTGATGATGCACATATGACTGGCAGCCACCACCAATACAGCTCCCAGAGACAGACAGAGCACGGACCAACGGTGCCCGCACCACGCTGCTGGCTGCGTGTGGGCCACCAACGAGGGAGGACATCGTCCCTGCCACTGTCCTGCTCGCCTTACTCACCTGCTCCATCACAGACCGTTGAGTAGCAGTGGACAGAAGCACAGCACCTGCGAGCATACACCAAATCCAGCAGGCACTGCCTGCGCTGCTCCTGTGCTCGCAGATACCAGCGCTCCCGAGCAATGTGCAAAGCATCAAGAGCTTGGGAAGGACGAGGAAGCGTTCAGCTCCTCATAGGGAACAGCTGGGATCTGCTCACGTGCACACAAGCACTTTGGTTGCTCGATTCAGGGATGTGGGAGATGGACATCAGCAGCGACAGCACAGATGGGTACCGTGCCTTGCCTGTGCAAAAGCAGTTTTGGGGAAGGAAATTTTGGATGGTGGATGTCTGGCCTTCTCCATCCAAGCTTTTTGACAGTGTTGCCAGCTGCCAAAAAGATGTATTCAGACAGGAGCCGCCCTCTCAGAAGCAACAGGAATGTTGCAAGGCGTGCAACAGGAATGTTGCAAGGTATATTTGGGTGTGCAACTGTCAAAAAAAATGTGCCTCTGCAGGATTTTAACAAAAGCATTGGAGATAACAGCCTGGAATGAAAGTTTAACCTTTACACTGCAAGAACAAGCCCCAGTGTTTCAGCTGTTAATCCCTCTCCCTGCCCAAAATAAACCAGATTGCCAAAGTAAACAAAAAAAAAAAAAAAAGGAAAACCTGCTTTCGTTTTCATCCTTGTGGGTTAAAGTATGGGCCGCACGCTTCTCGCGGTGCAGAGAAGGACACTAACAAGCAATATAACCCTGTTCCTTGAAAACAAGCTCTTCTCGCCAATATTCTCATTTTGAGACTTAGTTTGTTACTGCAAAACTGATTAAGTGAACAAGCCGATAATGAAATATTGGATCTACTTCAAGCTACCCAGTCCCTTTACCAGGTCTCCCTAGGGAAAGCCACCACTTTTAGTGTTTGCCCAAGCTCAGACCACGAGGCGGCCCATCCATCCTGCCAGCACAGCTTGGCACTTGTCACAGAGACAGAGCAGCAGCTCTGCAGCCGAGCTGCCATTCGTAAGGAAGTCCCAACACATCGTAAGGGTAGCAGAAGGAACCTGTTCACACGCAGTCTGATGCCTCCACCACTGCCCAGGGCAGAGGAAGCCCCGTGCCAGGGCTGCGAAAGCCACACTGCAGAAATTCCTAGAGCTGTACAACGATGCTGCAGTCAATCCCTAGCGCTCCTAACCCCATCCTAAAATGGGCTTACTGAATGTTAGTAGATGTCCAGAAAAATTCAACAACAGAGCCGTGTTTGCCTCCAGCTGCCCATGCTTATGCTGGCTTGCGCCTGGAAAACAGCAGCTGCTGTAGGATCAGTCAAATGATCAGAGTTTAATCCCAGTAGTACCAGCAAACGGGTTTATCTCAGGAGAGAAAGAATAAAGCATGGATCTAAATCAAAAGCAACCTCCTGAAGGAGATGTGACCTGATGAGACCGAAAAACCTCAGAGGACAGCTCTCCCAAGCCATCCATCTGAATTGAGAGGCTTTTCAAGCCCTGCCCTCCTGCCAGGGGTGCACGGAGCAGCAGCACCGGCCCCAGGTCAGAGAGCAGCCACCGGACACGAGAGCTCCAGCAGCTCCTCCCCAAAGTATTTCTGACACTCAGAGTTAGGAAATGCAAGTGAAAGCTCAGCCACGCTGCTCAGCTTCCAAGTCCATGAGTCAGGAAAACTCCCTCCTCGCTACTTTGTGCTATAAAAAGCTTGCAGTGCGCACAGCGACGGGGGGCAGCGCACGCTGCAGGGTGAGCAGTGCTCCCCCAGAGGCAGGAAAATCGGGATCCAGCAAACGGGAATCACAGCTCCTCTAATACAAATTAATCTTTAAACAAAATAACTGCTAAAGCAGTGCCTCTGTCGCTGAGCTCAGAAGCATGCAGGAAACAATCAGCACAATTGAAGCACCTCCACGGAGATGATTCAGAAGCTGCCAAAAGTGAATTAAATCTCTGAATCAACACAGAGACTGCCAGGGGACGGGGCTTCTTGACCCAAATGATTCAAAAGCATGTCGCAGGTTGGATGTGCAGGACCTTACCCACACCCAAACCGCAGCTGCTCCTGGGCTGGAGCACGCTGCATGCTGAAAAGCAGGCGGTGACACAAGCCCAGAGCAATTCAGACCCACACACCTGGCTGCAGGTAGATGGCAAGGAGGCACGGCACAGCCGACCACAGCCAGTTTTGACTGGACTTTTGGGTTAACCCTTAATTAGTGGCAGGATTTGCTCCCCTCTCATTGAGTCTGGGCTGCCCGGAGGGATGGAAAACGACCGGGTGCCAGCTGCCCTCCAGTTCCCTGTTTCTGCAGATGTTCAGAGCGCTACTAAGAAATCTGCTTCTTTCTCACCAAATAAAGAAAACTCTTCTCTAATTCTAAAAAAAAAAAAACTAACACGCCCTGAGACGGGGGTAAGGACAACTCAAATCACATCATGAAAATACCCCTGCTTACAGGAAGGGCAAAGGGAGCAACACACCCAAGGGAGGTCACAGTACACGAGCAGACCTTCCCCTGCGAGAACCAGACGTGCTGCTCCTTCCGTGCCCTCCCACGGGCTGCTTCCCCCCCCTCCACGCCAGCTGGGTGCGTTTGCACAGCTCCTTGCTGCATCCTGCTGCAGCTCCCAGCTTCCCAAACACCGGGCTGGGGAGAAAGAAGGCTTGGCAGGATGGGGTTTGCTCGATACCTAACCCACAACCTTCTCTCTTTGCTCACGGGAGCTCAGCCCTGTGCAGCCAGGGATGTTCTTTAATGCGCTGTGATTTACGTTACCCGGGTGAGAATCTGGATGTGCTCCAGCTTCAGCGGAGACGCGCAGAAAACAGCAGCTCGAGCTCGATGGGAGCAGCAGCATTTCCTCAGGGAAACCATGGCTTGGGTGCGGCTGCACTGAGTGGGGTTAGAGTCTGGAGGGTTTACGGCATACGGCTCCGCGCAGGGAAACAGACAACGCTGCCCTGAGAGGGGGGCACGGTCTGGGGCCTTTTCCTAAGGAACACGCTTCATATGTTGAAAAGGAATTGGTCATTATGTGAGAGCTGCCCGTGCAGTACCAGCGAGACCCCGGGCACATCTCGCTCCCTCCTTACAGACGCCCTCTGATTCAGCCACCAACTTAACCACCAGCCCCACAAACCCCGTCTGGGATTTCTGGCCAGTCAGTCTCCTTGCTTTGCCAATACCGACTCTTTTCCAGGCGCAGACACATCAACCTGTGGGCAGGACTTGTTCAAAATACAATTGAAAGTTTTGCATTGGAGTAATAAAAGACTGAACACAGCCTTGGCGCTGGAAATCACTCAGTGCCAGCGTTGACAGAAAGGACGGGGGAAATTCTGCGGGAAATTCTGCTTGTTCTCCCGAGGCTTCCTCAGTCCTTCCACGCTAGCAAGAGTAGGAACAACCTCTGGGCCAAATCAGCAGAGGTGACTCAGAACAGACGCAGGGAACCATGCTGCTGAGTCAGGTGAACTTCATTAAAAAAATAAAAAATAAATAAAAAAATCACAGAGGTAACCAATATCCAAAAAAATGGAGCTTACACAGCACGTGCCGTACGCCTTCCCATGCTCTGCAGGGGAGCAATTGCTGCCCCAGCACTGTTCTCTACCTGGAGGCATCGCTTGATCCTTCTTAGCACGCTAAAGAGATCGGGCTGAGGATACCGAGGTCGTTTGGGGGTAACCACAGAGGGGCTTCTGCCACATCCCCAGGGACGTTCCTGCTCTGGCTGCTCCTCCTGCGGATTTCAAGGTGCCGGTGCCCTGCTGCTGCGCACAGGCAGCTCCGAATCCATCACAGGCAGCTCTGAATCCACCCGTCCACAGGTTTCCTAGACAACGAGCAGCAAATTTCCTTGTGCTTTGCTGCCTGCTCCTCCGCCAGGCTTGGCGCTTCTGGGAAAGAGGAATTAAAAGAAACGCAGGCTTCGCGCAGCTCGGCTGCAGCGGCGGGGAGCAGCTCACGAGCCAAAGGAAGCCCCAGAGCTCCTTCAGCCCAGCGGCTCAGCCCCACGGAGCCCGGGCAGGCTGGCTGGAAACCCACGTGCAGGGCTGCTTGCAGCAGGACTGGAAGCCTGCAGTTACTAAAACGGGGGCACAGCCACGGAACGGCCCCCCAGAGAACGCAGCCCCCACCTGCAGCTCCCCACAGCACCTTTCCCTGCACTGGCAGGGAACGAGGGAAGCACACGGGCTTTACAGGCCTCTCCCCTAGCGCTGCCCTGCTCTTGAGGAGGCCAGGCTGCCAAAGCAGGCACGAGAGCCTCGTTTTCCTTTCCTGCCCTTGCAAAAGGAAGGAGTCCAGCGAAATAACTTTTGCTTCTGCACTTCCCATGATCCGTGTCCGGTCCAGCGGCCCCGTCCTCTTGCTATCAGTCGCGGCCACAATCTGCGGTGGAATGGCACCTCGCTGGGAAGTAGGATGCTGCACCGTTCGCAAAAAGGACAACGCAAGGCCCATGCCAAAATCCTCCCCGGTGCGAAATCAGACAGCCAGGAGGACAGACAGACACCTCCTCGTGCACCAGAGGGGACGATGCCCTCTTCTTTCCCCCAGCGAATGTGGCACCACATCAGCCCTACCCGCCACACAGCGATACGGTTCGGCAGAGCAGGGCCTGAGCTTATAAAGGCAAGAAAACAGGCTAAGATGACTCTGGAAATATAAGCGAAGCGAACGTAGTCAATTCTGTCTCTCTTTCTGAATGCGCTGGGTCTGACACCTTAGCTCAGAGAGGGAGAATGGCTCGAACCGTGCAAAGCATGGCAGCACCGGCCACATTTTCACAGCTGGTACCGTGAACGGGCACCCAGCAGCTAGCTGAGCCTGTCAGATAAGGAATGCCTCTCTTGTATCGGGTTTCAGCCGTTCCCTCCTCCCCGGCCCCTTTCCATCTGACATCCATTCTGCCTTTCTGGACACCACTGCAAAACTGGAGCCCAAAACCAAGACCTGCGAACACCTGAAGCGAATAGCACTTGCCACCGAAACGCCTCCAGGGAACAAGCCCTGTCACCCGCTTAAATGCAAACCAGAAAAAGCGTGCCTAAAGCACGAGCCCGGATCACACCGACCGACCGAGCTGCCGCGGCGCCGCCGCTGTCACCTGCCAGGTCTGGGCGCAGGAGCCGCCAGCCACGTGCAGCCACCAGGCCTCGCGGCCAGAGACGGCGAGGAGCTGGGGGCTGAGTTTAAATGTCCAGAGCGGGCGGTGCAGCCGACTGCCGGGAGGGCGGTGGGACACGACCCAAACCCCAAACCCAGCGAGCTGCGGACGCCAGAGGTGCAGCGCGGGGGGACGAGGCAGGACGGTTCCTCACCGAGCGCTGGCAGCACAGCGGCTGCCTCCGCTACGGCGGGTGACAGGGACGGGGACATCGGGCACTTAGGGCACGTGTGCCTGCACCACCGCCACGCAGCCCTCTCACCCATGGGTGCTCGGCATGGCCAGGCAGCGCGCACACAGACACACACCCCTGCTGTCTCCTGCGGTGCTGCTACCGCACAGCGTGTCCCCATGTGTCCCCAGCATGTCCCCATGGGTCCCCAGCATGTCCCCA
Source organism: Cygnus olor (assembly GCF_009769625.2). NCBI lineage: Eukaryota > Metazoa > Chordata > Aves > Anseriformes > Anatidae > Cygnus > Cygnus olor. The sequence goes on from NC_049177.1 coordinate 16,280,838, forward strand.
CGGGTCCCCATGTGTCCCCAGCATGTCCCCATGGGTCCCCGTGTGTCCCCAGCATGTCCCCATGGGTCCTCAGCATGTCCCCACGGGTCTCCATGTGTCCCCAGCATGTCCCCATGTGTCCCCAGCATGTCCCCATGGGTCCTCAGCATGTCCCCACGGGTCTCCATGTGTCCCCAGCATGTCCCCATGTGTCCCCAGCATGTCCCCATAGGTCCCCATGCGCCCCCAGCACGTCCCCGTGTGTTCTCATGCATCCCCAGCCTGTCCCCAGCGTGTCCCCATCGCGCACCCAGCTGCCGCCCACCTGCAGCCCCATCCCCGGCTGTCCCCCGCCCGCCCTGCACCCACACCCCCCGACCCCACCGGCGTCCCCAAAACCGGCGCCCGCTGCCCCGCCGCCACCCCTTACCCCAGCACCGGCGGGATGCTGCCCCCCCCCGCCCCGCTCCACCCCCCACCGGTGCCGCGCCTCCCGCGTGCACGCGCGCGCCCCCCCCCCATCTCCCCCATCCCCATCCCCGCTGCCCCCGCCGACCCCCCCCCCCCCCCCCCGCGCGCCCCCGCGGCCCCACCTGCTCTCCGCGCGCCCCCCGCGGGGTTCGACCTCCATGCCGGGCGCGCGCACCCCGCCGCCACCGCCCCGCCGCCGTCACGTGGGGGCGAGCGCCCGCCCCGCCCACCTCGCCGCGAGAACTACAACTCCCGGCGCGCCCCGCGCGCGGAGGGGGGGAGGGGGGAGGACTACACCTCCCGGCGTGCACCGCGCGCAAGAGGCTCTGTGTGCTGGTGGTCCCCTGAGGTGGGGGGGTGAGGGGCTGAAGGGTTACACGTGATTTTCCGTAAAAAGCAGTGAAATGAAAGTTGAAAAAGGGAAGAACTGCTGCTGCCGGCGTCAGGCTGAGAGTAGCCAAGGGCGAATTAGCAAGGGAGGCAAGAACTAAATATGTCTCAGGACATAATGGCGCCTCAGCAAGGGTTTCTGTACTATTTTGCATAGTGGAAACTTCTTGCAGCTGCGCTCTTAATGAATACATGCTGCCCACTGATGCTTCCTATGTGAAAACGCACCACTGGAAACATTTCTGAGACTACAGTGTGGCTTATTGTACTTCAGCATTTGGGGGAACAGGATTCTGCACTGCCACTCCAAAAGCAATAACAGCAAAACATTTCTCAGAAGGCACTTAAATAGGAGACCAGGACTCCCCACGCATCCCAGTAATTACATGCAATTATGGGACAACTCCCAGCACAGTTGCCAGTCAGGCAGAAATTTGCACAGAGCCTACCTCATTGATCACGCAGGTTGAAAACGCTGTATATAGTGGATTGGCATCTGATGATGTCTCGCACAGTATAACAATTAACTTTCACAGTGTACGTATCGGAGAAAGACTGTTGTAAGATCACTGTTAGTCATCACACCAAGTAAAATGGAGCATACAGGTGAAGCTTGCAATTCTCGTATAGCTCTTAAATAGGGAATTACAAGATTCTTCTAGCTCCACAAGTCAGAAATAGCCTAGAAATGACGTTGAGCCCAGTGAAAAAAGGTGTTAAATGTGTAAATTTAAATAAATAGAGAAAACGTTCATCAGGTACGCCACTCTGTTGATACACTTAGCTCTACTACAAAGTGAACAAACATAACTAACTCAAAGCCCTGGAGAGCTGGAAAATGGTTGGGAGAAAAAAAAAAAAAAAAAAAAAAAAAAAAACTGTGACAGAAACAAATCTTTTATACAGTTAAAGTATAAAGTCTTTACAATTGTGAATGCCATATGGAACCATTGTCACTCATCCAGATGCTGTCACTATCCTGAGAGGTAGGCAGAAAACCAAGAGCTGATGTTTGGTTGGTTGCCTCTATCATCCCAGTGCTATTTTAGCCATCTTGAGCACAGTAAAATTATTTTTTGTGATCAGAACCTTTGCTTGGTTTTATGTTGTGCTGAGCAGAAGACAGCTGGTGTCCTGTTTGGATAATAAATGCAACAAATTGATGTGGTACAATCTGGATCTTGTCTGATTTCCACCTGCCACGAGGGCAGGCAGCATCTGCCACCTTTGCAGTTAGCATATTTGTTTTGGGTAAACAGCATTTGTTTCTCAGTGTGACACAGTCACCAGATGGAGCTGCACCCTATAACATCACAGGAATTTGATTTAAGGTTTTGCAAAAAATGCACATTTTATTTGACACCTCCATTATTAGTATTTATCGGTAATCTGGCGATAGCATCTTTCCTTTAGAAATGTGACCTTTAAAAACCTCAAGTCCCACACATCATCAATCACTTGTCATCAAATCCCACTTGTCATCTGGAGGAAAATGCATAAATTATCAAATATTTGGCTCCAAGACTCTACGTCTGAAGTTATTCTGCACATGAGAGAACACAGAGAAGAAAATGGGGATAGAATTCACAGCATCCTGCACTGTGGTTGTGAGTTCCTCCTGCTTGCATGACTGGAAAATCTCTCACTAGCTGAAGATTTCCGATGATGTTAACTGAGCCATTCTCTTCCAGCCAGTAATTCAGCAAGAGGAACATCCAGAAGCATGTTATTGGCCTTATTTTGAAAGGAAAGACATGCATAAAGAGCATAAAAGCATGGAAAAGGCCTTGTCAACAGTTTGTGGTACAGTACAGATCCTCAATTCTTTTCTGTCATTCTTGCTCTTCATGATTTATACTCCTAGAAAGATCTCATTCTGCTCTTAAGGGGCAAAGGACTGCCTAGTGTTTAGATTAAGGTACCTCTGGCATGGAAGGATAAAACTGTGCCAGCGATTACATACACGAGGATTTAGTTGTGCGCTGGGTACTTTGGATATTGCATTTGGCAGAGAGGTATTTGCTAGGGAAAATTTGTTGTAGCAAACGAGCATATGTTGTATGCAGGCAGTTAATGAAATGTGGGAGTATTCACACTGTAAGGGGAAGGTTGTGTCTGTGGAAATATTTATTCCTGCCCAAGGGTGTTTGCAATATAGTGCCTGGAGTCTGCATGCAGTCAGTCAAACCCTAAAACAAGTTATCCTCTGGTCACATTGCAAAGCCTGCTGCAGGTCAAGGGCATGGGGCAATCAAATTTTGAATGGCAGCTTCAACACAAATCCCAGAGAAAATGCAGGGAGATGTGGACAATAACACAAGATGCCCATTGTGAACAGGGGAAACTGATACGGATTTTTCCTTTCAGCATTTATCAACTGTTTTCTGAAGGAAGTCCAGCCTATATGACCATGTTGTCTGCCCATCTGTTCCTTCCTTTAGTATCTCTAGAACTCACTGACCAATTTCAACCAACAATAAGCAAGATGATGTAGAGATTTCAACGATAATTACAATCCCTAAAGTTCGATGAAGAGAGTGCCAGATGAAGGAAAAAAATTTCCTTCACTGAGTTGGGTTGCCCAGGGAAGTGGTGAGTCAGGTGTTTAAGGAAAGGTTAGGTGCTTAGGGACATGGTTTAGTGGGTAACATTGGCAGTAGGGTGATGGTTGCACCAGATGATCTTGGAGGTCTTTTCCAACCTTAATGATTCTATGAAAAAGAGGTAGCCAGCCCTGTTACACCTCATTTAGCAGCAGTCAGCTGGCCACTAGGTATGCATGTACTGTTGACCCATCAACAATACACACACCTCCACAGAACGGAAATATACGGAAAAAAATGCTTTGCTAGATTCCTTATTGAAGAAAAACAAATTCTTCCTATTAATCATCCTGAACTTCAGAATTGTGACTGACAAAAAGCTGCAGAAAGTGACTTTGACAAGAATCCAAAGAAAACAAAACATCAGTCGCCATACTCTTTTATTTCTAAATGACAATTCCAATCCCAACGTGCTACTTTGGGCTCGGACCCCTGTTCCTTGCCTCACAGCCACCCGCAGCCCTGACACCAGGCCCGCGGCCTGAGGGGCTCTCCCTGCGCACGCGCCGCCGGCCATTTTGGGGAAGGGGGGGGGCGCTGGCCGAGGGGAGGGCTGCTGCGCGTGCGCAGTGCGCATGCGCGAGGCCCGCCCGCCGTCGGTTCGGGCCGGCTGAGGGGAGGCGGCGGAGCGAGGGCGGCCATGAGCGGGTTCGGGGCTGCGGCGCCGCTTTCGGCCTCCTCGGCCGCTGCGGGGGCCCGGAGCGGGAGCAGCGACAGCCTGGAGAAGATTGACATGTCCCTGGGTGAGCTGGGGGGGCGTAGGGTTGAGCCAAAGGGGGTGCGGAGCGAGCCAACGGCTGGGGGGCGGGGGGGGGGTGCCGTTATCGGTTGGGGACGAGCCCGGAGGCCTGAGGTGGGTCCCCGGGGTGGTAGGGGGGTGTCCGGGGCACGGCAGAGACCTGCTTCCCTTCTTCTGTCCTACCTCCCTTCTCCTGCCCTCCAAGCCTGTCAGGAAGGTGCAGGGCCGCTTCAGGCCTGCGGGCCTGGCTGCCCCTCAGGCGGGGCCCGCAACCTGGCACCCCTCATCATTATATATTTCCAAACTAATTCTGCTCTGATCCTCGGCGCTGAGCCTGCTTGGTAGTTGGCGGAACGTTTGGTGGATGCCTGGAGTACGTCTTCCAGTCAGGGTTTGTTCAGAAAAACCCCAGCAGCAAAAACCTGGTGTTGTGGCTCCGAGACTGCTCTGTTTTGCTGCGAAAGCATGGTGGATTGGTACCGCCAGGAGGTTCTCTTCAAACAGTGAAATCATGGCTTGAATTGGAAGGCTACGGTAGACTTGGCTTTTGTGGATCACCTTAAAATAAGAGGATATGTACATTTTTTCCCTTTGTAGAAGATCCAGTGGAGTTCTTTGTTCTGGTGATGACATGTAAAATGATGTTTAGAGTGTTTCTGAATGTCAAGTCCCATTACAGCATTCCAATAAATCTATTTTTATTTATAGACTAGCATACTGAGTCTTTGTTTCCAAGGTTACTAAGAATAAGGTCATTGATTCTCAGCAACTAGCTTATTTTCATAAAGTTGAATATTTTCTTATTTGGCCAAATTAACTTCTGAATTTGCCACTGCTACATATTCTGGGCATTGCCCAATAACAGATGGTGAAGAACTGTTGTGGTGTCATGGTGGCGTTTTGGTTAAGAATCTGTAGAGGGTGGGTGTGTCCCTTAGCTTGTTTAATTGCAGGGGAAACTTGCATGAGAACAGTTTCGTCCCCACCTACTGTCCCTAAGTCATAGTTTTATGGCCTGCTGTAAACGAAGATAAGGTTCAGTCCCACATCTGTCATTGTATCAAAAAATTGTCATGATGCTAAACTAGGAAATCTTAGGATCTAGATCTTAGTGTTGAGTATTTTGACGTACTAATAAGGATTAAACCTATTTTTATTGCTAGAGTATGTAACTCATCTGAGGCTAAGCATTCAGTTTGATAATATTCCTAAATTATTCTGCTGTTCCAGGTGTAATTTTAATCTCTGATCGCAGACAAGGTAGGAGAACACACTCCTTAGTTAAGACCTGAAGCATAATGGTAAATTATAAAGATAACCTTCGTTTCCCCAAATAAGAGAATTGCTGAAACTTTAGTCCTTTTGTTTCAAAAACTTGCAAGCCTGTGTGCATCAACAGCTGTCTGTTTTGCCAAAATGGGATCTGAGATGGAGCAGATGAACTGTGAAACAAGGGTCAATGTTCTCTGAACCTGGTAGTTTGCATCACAGGGACATTGGGGTGGAGGTACCCCTTATGCAGAAGTACACAGAGTCATAGAATCATTCAGGTTGGAAAAGACCTCTAAGATCATCTAGTCCAACCTTTAACCTCGCACTGACAAGTCCAGCACTAAACCATGCTACTAACTTCTACGTCTTTCTTGAAGAGCTCCAGGGTCAGCTCTTCAAGACCCTGTAGATCCAAGGTTGGGGGTTTATCTTTTGCTCAGCACCAGTTTATTGCTGGTACTAAGCTTGAGCAATGCTTCCAGTTGAGTACTGCATTTGTCAGCGATATTTTGAGCTATTTTTGAGCTGGATACCATTTTGAAGTGGCTCTGGTTTCCGTTGTCATACAGAAAGGTTTGTTCAGGAATCTCTTCTCTAGGGACGAGCTCTTTGGTAAAGAAGTTTCTATAGCAATCGAAACCCGAGTGACCTGTATCAGCAGTCCTTTACCTAATGGATTTTTTTTTCCAAATACTCATTCATTTTTGCAGCAAAGTAGGCTGATTTTCTCTTTACTTCAGTAGGATACAAAGCATTTGCTAACAAAATTTTGTGATTTTTTTCTATTGGCTGTTTTCTCTTTTCTACCCCATCTAAGTCCATTTGAACTTGGTTAAATACAGCAACCCTGCTCCCTTCTCTACCTGGCTCAGAAAGGGATGTCCATGTTTGTGGTAGCTCTCTGGAATATGATGTTTGTGTCAGTTGTGCTCCCACGATTGAGATGCAATAAAGTACAATTCGACATCTTCTTTTATGGTGTTTTTGTAGACAAGCGAACAGTCAAGTGAAGGCATACCGCAGCTGTTACTTTACACGTATCTCCTGAGTCAGCTCCCTGATCAGTGGATGAAATCAAGCTGGTGTGGCATGGTTTGCTATTGACAAACCTGTTTGCTTTTCATGAATTTATCAGTTTATAATCTTAGACATATTCTTAAACCCAGTAATAATTTGTTCAACATTGTTCCCTACGACAATAGATAAGATGATTGCTTAGGATTGCAGGTACTTGGGGAGAGAAGTCTTGCTTGCTTTTTCCTGTCGTCTGAACCTCAGTGAACTTATAAAGATAACTGATAGCCTGAGTTCCTCTGTCTGATTTCATTGAGTAACATAGGATGAAAGAGTTAAGGCTTGAACTAACATTTTTTCTGTAGCCTGGAAGGTGTGAGAGTGAGATGGGATTACCTTTTCTTCAATGGTCTACAAAAACTAACAGATTGTTTGTTTTTTAAATGTAATGATCTTTCAAGTGTCTTGGATGTTCTGAATGTGTGCAACAGCTCCTTTTTTCTAGGACATTATATTATCAAATAAGGACTGTAAGACTAATCAGGACTGGATGCTTTATGGAGATATTACTGGGACCTCAACTTGTCTGTGCTGGTTTCTCAAGATTAACTGGTCTGTTTCACGTAACTCTAAGCAGCTGTGGTTTCTTTTCTTTAGAACTAAAATATGTCTGCAATATGTCAAATCTTTTTTTTTTTTCCTTCTTACAGATGATATAATTAAGCTGAACAAGAAAGAAGAGAGAAAGCAATATTCCCCCAAAATGAAAAGAGGGCTTCATCAGAATCGAACTCGGCAGTTCAGGACACCAGGCTCCAAGTGGGGAATCCAACAACAGAAGGGTGGGTATATCAAATACGATGTGGACTGTGAAATTTTTTTGAGTTGAAATGTAAGCTCCTGAAAATGTACGGATTGACGCAGTCAATTTGGGTGTTTTTCAAATAGAGTTATACAGTTTTGATTGTAATACAGCTTTTTGTGATGTGTTTACGTTTGTGTTTTTTTTCCTGCTTCAGTATGAGAACAACATTGAGATGTCTGGCCAACAGGCAGCTTAGGTACTTCGTGGACTCTCTTGATGCAAGGAAGGATTGCCTTTCTTTCTGATTTTTTTTCCATTTTCTTTCAGTATTGGAAATTGTGTTAGTACTTGGTCCCTCAGAGATGGATGGAGAGTGTTCATGCCAAAACTCGTATATTAGGAAATGTGCAGGCCTTGCCAAACTTTGGAGCTTTGTGAAAAAGAGCCAATAGATTTATATATGCTAGGTAGAGTTCTCCTAGCAGGCTTCCCAAAAATAGCTGTTACTGCAGTCTGTAGCGCTGCCTCTGGGACATACAGATGGATAGTGCAGGGTGTCTGAGTTGGCTTTTCTTGTTAAGACTTTGGGTTGCAAAGGAAGTACCACGTCAGCCTTCTTAAGTGTGTGCTTTTACAGTGGAGTACAGCAGTTGGGGAAAAAAATCACGTAGGCAGGGAGTGAAGAGGGGAAAAGTACACAGTAACACCTTTACTGCAGATTTCCTGAGTAGCTGTCAGATTTTTCAATAAGTAGGAGTCATTTTTAGATGATTCCCAGGTATTAGTCTGGTACAAGAAGAGCACCTGCTAGAAATAAAAACTGTTTTTGCTTACGTTTAATTTTGAAAAGTACCATTTTAGCACCGGTTGATACTGTCCATACAGAACGTTTACCACCTCAGCTAACTAAATGTTTAGTATACACAATTTCTTGTTAAGTAGCATTCGTTTAAAACAAATGCACATCTGTCTGGTGTATTCACAGTAATCCCCATGTTTTCTTTGTCACTGCTTAATATTTGTTGTAGCAGTGGTTTTTGTGTTCTTAGACCCAAATGTCTTTTGGAGATCGATGAAATGTCATGTAACTCAGAGTTGTTTTGCTTTTTAGACAGGCCAACGTAACAGTGTTAATTAATTTGTGCATCTTTGGTAAATTGTTGACAGTACAGGAGAATGTTTTATGTCAGTCAGCTAAGTGTAAGACTATTTGTGGAGGTGAGAGTAAGTGAATTTAAGTGGTAGATTGTCAAGTGTAGGCTTCTATTTACAACCACAGTTCTCCAATGCAGCTGTTTGTGACCTGAAGGGCACAAAAGAAGCAAGTATTACAATTTAGAATTTTAGGAAGAACTTGAGCTTCAAATACAAAATCTGTAATACAACTGTCTTGGCAGTTACTTTGAACTCTTGGAACTTTCCTCCCTTGTCTGCCCTTGTTCTAGGGGAAAAAAGGCAAACTTTTTTTTCCCAGAATTGCTAGCTTCATGATTTGTTGAAACACTGTGAATAGCTTTAACTGCTCCATTCTAGACGGGTCCATACATTTCCTTCCATACGTTTCCTCCCATTGAAGCACCCCTCATCTGTATTGTTTTTGAGCATAAGGTATCATTAAATAGTTCTTCTGAGGATTTTAGTTATTACTTACTTACGACCAGTAGATTTACTGCTACTCCATGGCCATTGAAGTTATTCTGATAAGTGGCAAATCCTCTCTTGTGTGTGGACAGCTACAGAAACCACAAATGATGAGCATTCAATTCCCTCTGGTTTTAGAAGTTGCTGCCAAACTCTCTGAAAGGAAGCAAGGAACTCGAGCTGGGACTTTCTCAGCTTTTGTGGGGAGAAGCAGAGAGATCATTGTCCATTTGAATAAAAGTTGTCCTTGGTGATACACAGAATGCAACCCCACAAAACCCTGGGCAGCCTGAGCTGACTTTGAAGTTGTCATTTCATTGAGCAGAGCTTGGTCCAGAGAGCTTGTGAGGTCCCTTCCAGCCTAAATAACTCTGTTTTTCAGCTTTTCTTTTAACGGGGAAGAGCATTTGTTAACTGTCTACACAGTGTGGTTACATAGCAGTTTCTCAACAGCAGATTAATCCAAGCTAGGTTCTGATCCACGGCTTGCCTCATGATCGGGTCTCATGAGGAAGCACAGATCTGTCATCAGTGCTACGAAGTCACATATGTCAGGACTTAGATGTGTCTGTTTCTGCAGAGCTGACTTCTCAGTCTTAAATTTATCTTGCAGTCTGAGGTTCTAGAGGGGATGCTAACTTGGGGATAAAACCGAAGCATGGTATGTTTATGTAACGTGAAGCTAAATGGCTCCAGACAGGGTTAACCAAACCCTTGTAACCGGAGACTTGAGATGTTTATACTACAGACCTCAGACTTGCAAGCCTTTTATATCCAAAGACAGCTGTCATTTCTCAGTCTTGTGTAGACTGCCATGCAGGCTTCTAATTTGAAAACACTTTAAATGTGATCTAATTCATATACTGTTTAATATGGTTTTGTGGGCCACTTGCTATATTCTTTTTTTTCTTAAGTTATGTCTTGGGAACCACTGATGTACATAATAAGCTTTGAAGTTGCTTTTTTTCTCTTTTTTTTTTCTTTATTAAGTTGGTAATTTGAAGTCTGCTGAATTGCTGGGGACCTGAATTATTTGGTTTGATTTTGTGTTACTCAGTACTTGATGAAGGTCCATTTTGGTGTATTTGGTAGTTTCCTATGCCAGAAGGACTCTTAAGTTGTCCCTGCAGACATGTCAAATAACAAGTTTTCAACATTAATTAATTCAGTGAAGGAAAGCAAAATTGTGATCTGTATGAGAAGGTGATTATTGTTGTGCTAGCTGTAGAGCCAGACTTAATAAAATAACTGAATGACCAAACTGTCTTCAAGCGTAGTGATATTTTCTACTCTAAGGCTAGAAGTGTGCAGCCAAATAAGCTGCGTTGCTTGCATAGCATTTTAACACAATAAACTTTGTATTTCAGTAAGAATTGTTGAACTGTTCAAATTTTTTTTTGCAGGTTACGGTAAAAATCGTTTGGGACACAGAAAGAAGATAGCAGGGAAGAAGCGTTCTTACGGAGTTAAAACAGGCTTGGCAGCCAAGAAAGCAATGGGTTCACGCAAAGGAATTAGTCCTCTGAACAGACAGCCGCTTAGTGAGAAGGTAATTAATGCAATTCCAGTGGTTCATGTAATTGTCTGCATTAGGTGTAACCCTGACTTTGCTAAAACAACCCATTAGAAATGGAACACAGTGGCTTCAGACTACTGCTACTGAAATATATTCCAGTGTGCTGGTTCTATAGCATGCAGACACCTGGTACAACCTTCTGTGAAATTGCGGGTGTGTTGGCTGAGTGGTTTTTTGTTTTGAGAGGGATGGATAGTGACTAGGTTTGAAAGGTTTTGAACAAGCAAAAGCCCTGCAAAGTGAAAAAAAAAAAAAAAAAAGCAAAAGCCATGCAAAGCAAAGCAAGCCATGAAGATTGAAGCGCAGAAGTATGTTCTGTGAGAGTGTGTGAGTATTTATGGTATTTTTACAAGAAAAGCTCACTTATTAGGATTTCTTGTCATCTGTGTTGCTTTGCTACAAACCAGTGATTCAACACACGTGCAGGTGTTAAACATGGGCCTATTACAAAAAAGAAGTTTTGCAAATACCTCTGTCAGTAGCCTCCCTCTTCTGCATTCCTCCAGTGCATTCCTGCCTGCTCCAGCTAGTCTGGTATTGTAGAACAGGGATTGCTTTTGGATTTGTGAAGAAGAGCAATTTTAAAGGTGTGTGGAGGAGGCATTGTCAGTTATATATAGGGAGGTGAAATAATCAAAAAGTAACTGCTAAGCTATGCTTTTTTTGGCCTGGTAATGAGGGGAACATATGATTCATAACAGTATAGATGGTATTTCTCAAATTACAGTGAACTGTGAAAGATGGGCAAAGCGAAATGTGTTCTGTAAGAAGCTTGTAAACAAAAATTGAAGGAAAAATCTCAGTTTCCAGGAGAACCTGACAAAGCTTGAAACTGCAGAAGCGCATACAGTTACAATACACAGGAGAGAAATATAGATGTTTTTAAATGGCAATTCTAATATATACCTGTTTCAGTTTAACAACTGACTCATGAAATACTCTCCTTTTTAGAGATAGGAAAGGACTCAGTAATAAGTGTACGTTCAGGTTATAGCTATGTTGTTCCTAATTCAATTTAGCGTGTGTTTTTATGTATATATTATACATATATATTGCATTTATTTATTTTCTTATTTTTAAGAACACACAGCGGAATTATCCAGTTTTGAAAAAGAAAACAAATTTGCAGAGACAATCTGATATGCAGAGAAAACAAATTCCAGTCCTCAGGAGGCCTGCTCCACTAAACAGAAGGTAAAATGCCATGTCTGCTTTCTGAGCTCTTCTTGATAACTTTCCATGATGAGTCTTGTTTCTGACAGAACTGTGTCCGAGGGAAAATGGTAGGTACTGGCAGTCGTAGTACTATCAAGACTGTCATGTGTATGAAGTTTAGTAGATCTGAAGCTGAACATGATCTCGATACAAAGACAGGAAGTTATCGCTGCGTAGAACACTTGGGAAGTACCTGCATTTGTGAGCATCTGGTATTCTGCCTTCATTTAAATCGTAGGCAACCTACATGAAAATGGCCAACATGGATTTCCATAGCTTCAAAGTGACAACCGTGGTTTAGTGAATTTTCTAAATAAAATGTCTTTGTGGAAGCTGGTGCCATCTTCAGTTTCTTGGAAGGTATTGCATATTTTATTTGTGCCACAATTGATCTGTATCAGTTACAAACTGCAGCTGAACTCGTCTTTGTGATGGAAATTTTCACTGTGTGGCTCGTATGGAAACTGTAAACACAGCTTGTTTACAGTTACCAATACTGCTCTTTTTTATCTAATATAAAGTCCTGGAGGATATTAAAGTGAAAAAGCAGAATTATTAACCTGTGACATAGGAGTCCTAATGCCAGGTGCTGCACTTGGGTCATAACAGCCCCGTGCAGCAGTATAGACTTTGAAGAGAGTGGCTGGAAAGTTGCCTGGCAAAGAAGGACCTGGGGGTGCTGGCCAACAGCCAGCTGAATATGAGCTGGCAACATGTCCAGGTGATCAAAAGGCCAGTGGCGTCCTGGCCTGCACCAGAAATAGTGTGGCTAGCAGGACTATAGAAGTGATTGTCCCTCTGTACCCAACACCACACTTCAAGTACTGAGTTTGGTTTTGGGCCCATCACTACAAGAAAAGCATTGAGTTGCTCAGGTGTGTGCAGAGAAGAGCAACAAAGCTGGTGAAGGGGTGAGAAAACAAGACGTGAGGAGCGGCTGAGGGAACCTGGGCTGTTTAGGGTGGAGAAAAGGAGGCTGAGGGGAGATGTCATCGCTCTCTATAACTACCTGAAAGGAGGTTGAAGCAAGGAGGGTGTCAGTCTCTTTTCTCAAGTGATAGGACATGAGGTGACAGGAGCAAGTTCTGCCAGCGGAAGTTTAGACTGGCTGTCAGGAAGTGTTTCTTCACAGGAAGGGTGGTAAGGTATTGAAACAGGCTGCTCAGGGAGGTGGTGGAGTCACCATCCCTGGAAGTGTTTAAGAGGTGTGTGGATGTGGCGCTTAGGGAAATGGTTCACCAGTGGACGTATAGTGGTAGGTGGATAGTTGGACTTGATGATCTTAGAGGTCTCTTCAAACCTAAACGATTCTATGGATCTATAATCTCTAGTCCTAAAAATGTCTCCATTTTAAAATGTTTTTTTCCTAGTTGGTAAGCTTATTGCAACTGAAATTTTATGCCTCAAAGAGGCAGCTTTGCAGATGTCCTTAGTGATGCGTTGGGCAGTTTCCTGACCTTCGTAGTGGTCTCTCTTAAATGTTATCTATGGAGCCTTTGACTATATTTTCTAAATATTATAGGAATAACACGCAGTCCGCTTTTGCCAGAATTGGAAACAAACTAAATCAACAGAAAGACACTCGTCAAGCAACTTTCTTGTTTCGAAGAGGCTTGAAGGTAATAAACATTGCTGAAAACAAAGTTGTGCCACAGATTTTGAGCTAACCCATAACATTAAAATTAATTAATCACCTTTGATCATCAGATCTAAGTAGAAACTTCAAGTAGACTGGAAAATAGGCACATGTTCTTCTGGAGACATGTACTTGTTCCCTTCGGTTATTGTAACCTATTAGGTCTTGCTTCCTATTCCAGCATAGCTCGACTGTTCTGAAGGGCATGGAACTTGGCTGAGTATTTGAGGATAGCTTTAAGCTATTACTTCTTCCTCTCAAAAGTAAATGTTAGAAAGCAATGCACAGCTTTCAACAGCTGCCTTCAGGTAAATGATAGAGCAATAACGTGTTTCAGAATCTGAATATGTCCATCTTATTTGTATTCAAAGAGGGTTTTTTAGTTATTTTGAGTAAGATTTAAAAAAAAAAAAAGGGATATGCAGTGAATGGTGTTCTCAGGTTTCATTCATGCCTTTATTCTACATCTGCTGTTATTTTAACTCTAGGTAGTTACTGTTTTCCATCCACAGGAATTGCAGAACTACAGCCGTGGCTTTTCTTGCTGGCCTGGTAACGCTTTGGTGCATCTTGATAATGTTTGCTGAAGTTCTCCAAGATGTTTTCATCTCTTTATTGGTTAAGTTACTTTATTGACGATGCTTAAAACATTTTAGGTTCTTAGAGTAATTTTCTTCCAATGCCTTACAAAGTTAATAGGATAGTTATTTCATGTCCCTCTGAAAGTACAGCCCAGTTTGTGCACAGTGTGTAAACAGCTTTAAACTTCTATTTTTGAACTGCTGTATTTCCAGCTTCTACAATGGGAGTTGAAGCAGTGTGCAAATCCAGTGTCTGTATTGATGTGCTTTCAGGTGCAGGCCCAAGTGCAGACAACAGAAGATCTTGATAACCAGACAGTAAAGAGAACTCGTCAGTAAGTATTTCACTTGGAAAACTTGAGTGTAGTTACTTGTTTGTACTGCTGTTCCCCTTTTAATTCTGGCTTCTGCTCCTAGCTGTGGTAATAGGATGCTTTTTTTCGTTCCCCTATAGATATCTCAACTGAGTGACAGCGATCCTCCCCCTATTTTTCTCAGTTGTTTTCTAAATTATTTCTCAATTTAACTAGGAGGAGTTTATTTGCAATAAGACACTTGCAGGAAGGAGGGGGTAGGTGGTAACTTCAGAGGAACAGACTAGTCTCATGAATACTGCACAGATGAGAAGAAAAACTCAAATGTCAGTGGTCTCCTAAGCTCTTGATGCAATTTCCATTTTATTCGATACAAATATAGAGCCTGTGAAGGAGTTTGGAAATATGCAAGGCAGGCCACAAGATGGACACCCTCCACCCTCACCCTTCGTATTCATCTTGTATCATGTTGTTGGTAACAAAGCAGGCTGAGTAAATTTGGCTGCATGTGATCTTTGTATTGGCCTATATTCTGAAAACTTGCACGTTCCTTATTAGCCTGAGTTCTGGACACACATTTGAAGATGTTCTGACTGAAATTTCAGCAATATTTTTGTGATTTCTGTGTTTTCAAACTAGATGGCGAACTTCTACCACAAGTGGAGGGATTCTGACTGTGTCCATCGACAACCCAGGAGCAATCCTATCCCCACTGTGAGTTTGAGAAATAGTTCTGAAATGTTAACGTAAATGAAGTCGCTGTTCCTGAGCCATTTAGCAAGTTCCTTTTGGATAGTCTTTCATGTGACTTCACGTGACAGCTTCTTCTGAAGACTTCTAAATCTGTCCCGTTTATGAGTATTTCTGAGCTGTGTTAGTAATACCACAGCTGAGTTTAACGAGACATCTTCTGATCAGGAGCTTGATCTGCTGGGTAGAGTCGAAGAGTGGTGGGCTGGTAGATCACCTTGTCTGCCCGTTCCAATTCAGGCTGTATTACAGCTGTTTTCCTTCCTGATCTGAATAAAAATGAATTTAGCATCTAGTTGATGAGTGATGGTAATAGTTTCTGCCTGATCAGTAATGACGCTGCTGGAACTGTGCTTAAAGAAAGCATTGCTGTATTTGTCTTCATGAAATTGAAGGCAATGTTGATTCATGAGGTGTTTTATTTTAAAAATCTGTTGAGTAGCTTTTTCCATTATTAACATTTTATCTGCAGGGAAAACTATACCAGTTTTTATTTTATGTATTTACAAGAATAATTAACCGTGAATAATGGGTTTGTCAGTAAAAAATAAAATTGCTTCCTTTTGGGACACTTGCTGTCTAATAACAGTAACAAATCCTACACTTTTATAGTTCTGCTTCACTTTAACCTCCTTGAATTTGAGCCCTCCAGCTAGTCAGCTGGCCTAATCAAATGGCATGATGAAAAATTCATATTTCTATCAGCAGTAAGGCTTCGTTGCATAAAACATGTATTCACGGTGTCCTGTCTAATGTTCTTCTTTCACAGTTCCCAGAAATTGCGATTAACTCGCACTCCTGTGCCCCCATTTCTGATGAAAAGGGACCAGTCTGAAGAGAAGAAGATTCCCAAAGGGGTTCCATTGCAGTTTGATATTAATAGTGTTGGAAAACAGGTAAATGTAGTTTCATTCTTTGACTGTGGAAGTAGTTTTAAGACAGATAAAATCTGGTGAGCCGGGCACTTTTCTCCTAGATTCGCTAGTGAAAAAAGGGGGAACTGGCGACGACTTCATTTCCACTTCTAGTTCTTCCACTAACTTGCTGTGTAACTTCAAGCAAGTACCTGAACTCACTGTTCCTGTTCCGCTAGTTTACATCTTGAATACCCACGTGCTTTAAATAGGATTTAAAATGCTGAATGTTTCTAAAAGCTTTCTGGTGTTCCTGCTGTGCTTGAATCAGCAAGTGTGCGTAATTCAGGAACAAGCGTCATTTGGTGGTGTAACCTGATTTTATAGGGCAACCTTTGCTATGCATCTAGCATTTAAAAAAAAAAAAAAAAAAAAGGTGGGGTGAGAAAATCAGATGTGATCAGTGTGATGACACAACCACTTGAATGATTAATATTTTTCCAAAGTTTAATGAAGATGAGTGATCGGATGCAGAAATCTTAGTGCTGTCATTGATGAAATTCTTACAGGCTGACAGATGCCGGAGAATTTGACCACAAGATGAGGCTGTTCTTATAATCAGCTCCTTGCTGCCATCTGCAGAAAACTGTATAGGGTCAGGGCATTGGTCTGGATTTGTTCCTTTAATGAACAAGCAGTATGTCAAAAATAGTCTACTATAATATTGGAAAAAATATTTGAACTTTTGGACTAGAATCCAGTATGCAGCCTCAACTGGATGAACTGGAAAACAAACTGCATTATAGTGGTTAAACAGCTGTAGTTGTTGAAGTTGCATAGAATCTCTGTGGGGAAATACGTGTAGTAAAAGTTCCCTTTTCAGTCTGTCTGTCCTTAGTTTAACTTTTTTACAGTTTTCTGAGTAGGCTGTCAGTCTTGACATTGTGTACCATGTATTCTTAATAAATTCGAAGAAGTAGCAGCTCTTGATTTTTTTAAATGGTGCAGGAAAGGGCTAAACCAAAACAGACCTTTTTTTGTTTTAGGAATTTGAGTTAGGAGGTCAAGTGACGAAACCAAAGGAGGAAAAAAATATTCTTGTATTTATTACTTTGACTAAATTAACCTAACGTCTTTTAAGTTTATGAAATTATTTTATTTTTCAGACAGGAATGACACTGAACGAACGTTTTGGGATCCTGAAGGAGCAAAGAACAGCGCTGTCTCAGAACAAAGGAAGCCGTTTTGTAACCGTGGGCTAACCTGTCGAATGGACTTGAGCGCTGATCCCACCTACTTAAGAAAGTGAGATGAAAGTGGGCAGAAGAATATGGCGTACGTCCCTGAAATTCTCCAGACTTCTTGCTAAGATGGTGGCACTGTCTTTATTACTTTTACTTTGAGCAGTAAAAGACATTTTGCCCTGAGAGGGGGAAAACTGGGAAACTAATCTACTGGAGTAGCACCATCACCTGGTTGGAAAAGATTCTGTTGCCCAGCTGTTAACAAACACCGATTTTGGTTCATCTTGCAACCAATATTTAAACATGAAGTTAAAAGGTTTTTCTTTCTGTTTAGAAGTACTCGGTATCTGTTCTTTGACCCCCTGCTATAGTAAAGATTGTGTCAGTGTATCATTACAAATCCCACTTTAGGATGTTAGGGACTGCCTATGAACTTTCCTCTGGACTGCAGTTTGGCACAGAGCCTCAGTCCGTGAATACTTTAGTAGTGATGTAGCAGCATTTTTCATGGGAGCATTGGTTGTACTTCTTTGTGCTTTTGAAGTTCTTTTTTTTTCCTTTCTTGAAGACTAAATGTTTTGCATTCTCTATTTCACAAATAAAGCTGTTAGCTGAGACCCATAATATGTAATTGGGATGGAGACTATTCTACTCTTATCCTTAAAAGTGGTCCAGACAATATTGGAGGAGTACTGCACAGGCAGTATGAGAGTAACTTATATTACAAATATCTCAAGTTCATTAGCATCCTCTGCAAATGGAGTTTATACACCTCCTATTTTTCTTAAACTTTTGCTTACTATTTCTTTTTGTAAGTTTTTTTTTTTTCAAACTTAATGCAATAACTTCAAATTTTTGGATAACTTCATAGGAATAAATGTAACAGTTCACAAGAAAGTCAGTGGCATGATAGAGTTCCTTACATTCCCAGACACAGGATTTTCATCTTGCAAACCTTGACCCAGAGGGTTTTCTGTGGCTCATACAAATGGCCAGAGGCATGCAATCTGACGGCACTTGCTTGTATATACCAAAGAGAGGTAAAATGTGAAGTTGATCAAACTTTGTCAGGTGTCTTGAAATTGGCTGAAACTGGGGAATGTCACTGGAAGAAAGCCCTCAGTCTACCAGCGTGTGTAAGGCATTGAGCAGGAGCAGGTAGTCACTTGCTGCAGGCATAGCTTTGTGTATCCGAATCTGCAGGATGGTAAGGACTGGGGCATCCTCAATATTAATTTATGATTCCTAAAAGTGAGGCACCTGTTCAGGAATAACATACAGTTAAAACTGCTTCCAGCCCAGGAACTGATGAGTTTAACCCTGTTCTGTAGCAATGGAGTTTAGGTACAGCCACGTAAAAGACTGGCTGGTTGCTGCATCCACAAATGTTCATGGTGTTTGAAGTGGTTTTACTTCGTTTTATTTTTCTTGAAGAGTTTACATTGGACTTCTTACAGAACCGGTTTCCTTGCATTTTTATCTCAAATTTCAAGTTAACTAGCGTTTACTGGGGACTTCAATGTTTGAAGAGCATTGACTGTAGAAGGGCTTTCATTCATACAGCAATTTTAAAGTCCGAATGCATCCTTGATGCTATATAGAACTTAAACCCTTGTTTTTAATGTTGACAAATATACCTTAGCAGAAATGAACTAAGCATAACAGTGTTAAGGTGTTTTTTCTTAATTACTAGTAGGCTTTTTTTGAAAAATAAGATGTCCCACTGTTAGAATTTGAGTAGATAATGTGGTGTCAGTCATTCTGTTTCAGTGTATACATTTTCCATGTGCCAGGATGCAACAAAAAAAAACTCTTTTGCATCAACATAGATGCAAAACATTGATGCAATGCATCAAAAAAAAAATGCTAGTTTGTATTTAATGAGAAGATGCTTTACACTGTACCTTTTGGTATTTTTTGGAGAAGTTATTACATTTGATCTATTCTGAAGCTGTTAATTTTTTTTAAAATAAAAAGTTACAGGTTTCGTGCTGTCTTGTCCCTGTTATAACCACTTGGGCAGTAATATGTTGGTTATATGCGTTTTCTGATATATCTTAGGGGGTTGTTAATGATTAAATCATTATTAAATGTTCCGAAGAATGTAACAAAAAATAGTCTAATTTGAAGAGGGCTTGCATTTGTTGCCTGTACTGGGAAAAGTAATTACTTTTTGCAGTGGTGCTGTAAAAGTTAATGTATATTTTAGTAGCTCTGTGTGGTGTGACTGTAGTAGCTGATATCATAATCTGACAGCTGATATCACAATCTAATACGGGTTTCTACGTTGCTGTGACACGTCCTGCTGACGAGAACTCTGCAACCTCAACCTCGCGTCACAGGATCAGCGCGAACACCCTGATAAACCTCGGCGGTCGCGGTTTTGAGTAAGTGTGCTTGGCAGAGGGACGCATGTAAGCCGTGGAAGGGGTTCAGGAAGAAAATACTGCCCGTGTGCCTATCTGATGAGGTGCTGGGCACGGTAAATGACCCGGCACCCGCCTTTGTTCACAGGGGTGGCGGTGGCAGGCCGCGCCCCGCCATCGCCCTCACAGGCAGGGAGGGGATGGGGGGCGTGCTGCGCATGCGCACTCCCCGCCGCGCCTGTCATGGCCGGCGCACGGGTCCTGTCTGCCCGGTCGGGGGGCGCTCCGCGCATGCGCAGCGCGGCACGAAGCCGGAGCGGCGGCGGCGGTGGCGACGGGGAAATGGCGGCCGCGGGGCTGGCGGCGCCGGAGGGCGGCTCCGCCGTGATGCCGCTGGGCGCCGCGGTGGCGACGGCGGCGGCGGTCTGTCCTCCTCCGGCGGGCCCCGGCTCGTGGAGCCGTTCCTTGGACCGAGCTCTGGAAGAAGCGGCGGCCAGCGGCACGCTCAGCTTGAGCGGCAGGAAGCTCCGCGACTACCCGCGGGCCAGCGCCGCCAACCACGACCTCAGCGACACCACCCAGGCCGGTGAGGGACGGGAACGGGCACCGGGACCGCAGCCCTGCCCGCGGGGCTGAGGGGGCTGGGGGCTCGGCTCGCTGTGCTGTCGGGGCGCTGCGCGGGGAGCTGCCTCAGGGGGTGCCCGGAGGAGTCGGGATCCCCCCACCCGCTCCCCGTTTTCTTTTCCCTCCTCAGGAGCACGCAGAGAGGGGTTTCCCCGCTCCGGGCCGGCCCGCAGGCCGTTCCCTCTCTCTCCTGGGGCGATGCTCGGCGTGTTTCTGCTCTCGGGCTGCTTCTCCCTCACGCCTTCCCTCCCCGCCCTTCCTCTGCTCCTCGGGGAGAGCCGGGCGGGCTGCCCTCCCTCTCTGCCCCTCCGCAGCCTCCTGGAGGGCTCCTGGGCTGCTTTGCCGTGCCTTGCTTCGTCGTCTCCCACGGGGAGGTGTTCCCCTGCTCGGAGACTGAGTTTTAAAAAGAGTTACGGGGTTTGTCGCAGTGCCTGCTGCTCACTGATGGGGTTTTAGTCGGGCAGGTTCTTGGTCGGGTGTGCGTGTCTGTGAGCATCTCCGAGTGTCTGTGTTTGTGAGTGCGTACACGTCCTCGATATCTTTCCCTATAAACATTTTGCCCTGTTGACAGGGGAAAACCGCTTTGCAAACCGGCAGGTGTGCATAAGCTAAAGGCAACTGTTCCTTGTGCTCTTACACTGTTGTTATCATCGCTTCTGACAGCCATAAGCAAGGTGCTTTCAACAGAATTTTGTCCTCCTTCCCTTATTTCCGGATGGAGAAATACATTAAGGATTTTTAAAACATATTTTACAAGGTAGAGTAAGCAATTAGACTGTGTTTTCTCCTCTGCTCCCTAAATACGTTCCCAGTAGACTCAGAATGTGTATTTATTCTGTGAGCACCCTTGACTGTAAGGAAGAACACGTGTAAACATCTGTGGCATATGTTAACGTGTCTCCGTATTAAATGGAGAGATAAGAAACAACGAGGGTTTGTGTAGGATGTAGTAGTTTTCTTAATGCATTATATACAGAAAACATAGTTTATGTTTATTTTAACTGTCTGGTTGTGTAACTGAGGTTGAAATGCTTTTGGGAGGCATCAGCAGGCCGTTTGGTTTTAGCTTAGTTTACTTACACAGTGACTTAGATTTTCTCATGCTGCGTGTTTATAACTTTGTCAGTTCCATTGCCGTGCTTTTGTTTGAAGATTCTAGCTTAAAAATAAACTCCCAACATGGCTTTTTGAAAGTTACAATGTTTATTAGTGTGTTGATACCCTGCCAGTGAAGTATTTCAAAATGGAGCCTCCTTTAAAGTTGTCCAACTCCGTGCTCTGTCATATAATGTCCTATTTGTGCAAAAATCTCTCACTAATATGAAAAAAATCCGAGACAAATGTGCTTTGTCTTACTTAAACACATCTATAAGCAGAAAATGCTCCCTGTTAGAGTGTAATGTTTTTGTTTGAAGGATTTTCTACAAGTGCAGTTGCACAGTGAGTGCGTAGTGGGCTAATCTGTGGGTAAATGCAACGTACACGTTTGTGAGAGATTTGGGCTTTTTGTTTATAATGCTGTTCATTTACTGTACTCTTAAACAATTTGTGGGAATTCTTGTTTCCACCAAGGTTCCCATCTATTGTGATGACCATTTGCATTGTAGTTGTTCAAGAAGCATTAAATTCTAATAAGCGGTAGTGCATACCATACACTTTTGTGTGTTTATCATCACAATGAACCTTAGAAAAAGCTAGGACTGTTCTGAACTTGTAAGAAGCAAAGCTTATTGAGTGAAGGGGGGAACATTCTCTTTAAAGTCTCGGTTTTGAAGGCTGCTGGGAATAACTCCATCTCGTGCCTTTTTTAGTGTAACGTGTTCTAAGACTAGTAGTGGAGAAAAATCCATGCAAGTGTTTCTGACCCCCAATAGTCAGTTGAGTGCTCAGCTACAAACTTAATGCACTTCTTCGTCCATGCTGATTTCTTTCCCGTGAAGCTTCCAATTATATGGTAGCAGCCACAAATAATAATGTGCAAATGTGTATGAAGTGTTATAAACACTTAAAATAGCCTCCTTGCATGCTGTGCTGCAGAGACTCAAAGCACGTCAGATGGAGCATGCATGTGTGGAGTTTCCCAAAAACCATTGGAATTACTCCCAAACTGTAAAACTGAAGATGAAAGAACGTATATGCAAATCTTACTCCATTTTATGTGCCAGAATAGACACCTCTCTAGTGTGAATCACGTTATACTGGTATAGCTCATTCCAATTCTTCTACTAATAAAAATAATTGCATGTCACTGTTACTGCATCCATCTTAAAGTGGTGGGAGTTAATCACATCCCTCATTAACGTAACTATGCTGCTAGCAAACTGGCAGCTAGCATAGCCTTAAGCCTTAGCAGAATCAGTGGCCTTGCCTGGAAGGTGCTAACATGGATGAACCACCAGAGCAGCTCAGCAGGAGGAACAGGGTGCTAGAGATCAGGTGCTGGATCAAGTTAGCTGGGTGCTCGGTGCAGATTTTAAGGTTGGTGATTAACAAGGGCAGAATCTCTAAATCAGCTTAAAAAAATACATTTTTAAGTATTAAATCAATGTAAAGAGCACATCTCTTTGGATCTTTCGAGGGCTCAGAGCTGACAGTTCTCCTAACCCGAGTGCTCAAGCTCCAGTAGCTGCTTTTTGCATACTCGTTCGTTTCCTAATTCTAGTTATTAACTGGGTAAATATCCAGTAGTTTCACATTAGTGGAAATTGCAGAAGCATTTACTATACCAAATCCCAATTTATGTAATCTTATTTAAGCTTATTTTTCCCCACTTGTACCTGCTTTCAGATAGCTGTGGACTGTGTAGATCATTACGTCCCCTGCCCCATTACAGTCGTCTTGCCTGTTTTGTTCCCACTACGGTGTTTCTATACAGAGATACCATTTTCAGGTGAACTGTAGCCCTCTGATAAAACCTGAGTTGCACGCGGCCCCTCCTTCTCGTCACCTGGCCCCAGTAATATAGTAGTTAATATATTTCTGTTAAGCATCAGTGGGAAAATTAGGTTCCTCATTAATTGTTTGCCTCAATCACAAGACTTGCCAGTGGAAATACCAGAGCCTCAGCTGCCTCCAGATGCTGGAGACCCACGGAAAGCATCTGAAACCAAGATCGGTGCCCAAGGTTGTTTTCAGAACTGAGCAGGTAACTTATGAAGGCATTGTAGTAATGAGTTCCTGGTTGGTTTGCAATTTGACTGGAATTAAGATCACGTAAGAAGCAGGGAAGACCGAGGGGAAGGCAGCCCCCTGGTCTTCGTGCTCATCCTTGCAGCCTGGAATTCTAGGAAGTGACTCAAGCTTGCAAAACTCATTGATGATGAAGAATGAGCAAACTTCTTTGTTACCAAAGCAAGGATGTGCTTCTCTTTTTCTTTCACGCTCTTTCACTTAACCACTGTTATGTATCTCCGTTTAATTTGGGTTGAATTACAATCCGTTTGTTCGTTCCACTCTCCTTTTCGACAAGGGAATAGGAAAAGGAAGGGCCATAAACCATCCGAGTTAAATATGAAAGGAAATGTAGTTGCATTTTGCCAGTCCTAATGTGGACTCTGATGTCATTATTTGACAGCTTTCCCAGTGGCTTGAAGCATACATTGAGCAGAGAAATTATTTGTCAAACCCGCCGTGACAGCTGTAATTACCTAAACCACTCAGACTCCATTTTTAAAGGCGAAAATGGGAATCTGTGGGTTTTTGCAATCTAAAAAATGGCTGTTGTATGGAAATTGACTGGTACGATAACTATGTGCTGAGCACTATATCTTGTTTCTGGAATATATTAATAGTGAACAAGGGTTCTGAAAAGGGGGAAAAAAAAAAAAGGTTATCTCCTACTGCATTTTAAATGACTTGAATGGCTTTGCCAGTAAGGTATCTTTATAGTTTTCTTCTTAGCAGCTCTCCACAGAAACAGTAAAGGCTGAGCATACTGTCAATACAACTTCTATATGCTAAATGCTTGCGTGCTTTTAGATGGATTACAGTGACTACGAGCGTTCTGCAGTAAGAGGTCTCATTGGTATTTGTAATTTCTGCCAGAAATTTAGTTGATGAAATGTAAAACAGCGTGAAAAGTACAGCGTGGCTCCAATAGCAACGTCCGTAATTCCCGAACATGTGTTCTTATAGCCACAACAGCAAAGTCCAAACCATGCTAAAATTGAACAATTGTTTGAATAAAACTCTTTGGGTTACTGTAGGAATGTAATTTCATTAAGATCTTTAAGATGACTCGGAGGGGGACAGGATGGTTTTTCATTTGAGTAGCAGGGGTTTGTCACTAGCTTGCAATGTTGGCTGTTTATTATCCCTGAAGTTGCAGCATTAAAACTCAGCATTTCATTAGGGTAGTTTAGACTCATGCTTTGGTACGCTGAGGTCACTTCTCCCCGTATTTAGAAGGTAACAAAAAAGTGAGGGAAGTTGACTGGTAGTTTATGGGTTTTGTTGAATGTGTTGGGGTGGATTTGGATGGAGAGCTGAGGCTTGCAGCAATGTTCAGAGCCTCTTGGCACACAGGCAGTCCTTTTGCTTCATGTTTTATAGCAGCTGGGAAAGTGGAGTCTGAGCTTGTAGTTTCTAAGCCTTGTTGCAATAAAACTAATACGTGACATTTGGAATTCCTTTATTTTAGTGAGTTGACCTAAAAAAAAAAAAAGTCTCACAGTCAGACTTTTACTACCAGTAAACCCTCCTAAGTGGTGTTCAGAATTACGTGTGTTTCTGGTTACTTCTCTAGTAGCCCTCCACCTCCCTGCCTCCATCACAACCAGATTGTATTATAAGGGCTTGTTTGCATACTCAATCTTAGTTGGTTTTGGATATAACTGTAGCTACATAAACGGGAAAATGGAGAGGGACCGATAGGTGAATACATCAACTCCTCCAATCTCATGAAGGACAGATTTGAGTTTAGGAAACAGGTGAATGAGTGTTTTTGTTTCTCCTGCGGTGTCCTCCAGCCCTCTCCTGTGGCTTACCTGTGCTCGGAGGTAGCAAATTTCTGTTAGTTAAGTGCTCCCCGAAGTCAGGTGTAAGTACGCGGCCTAAAGTGATCCAAGTTGTCTGCCGATGCCAAAAGGGGAAGCTCTGCCTTCATCTCCTGCTGCGCAGCCAACACCAGTGCTCCCGGTGCCTTCCAGCAAGCTGGTTTGTGCTTACCAGGCTGAAAGCTGTGAGCCAGCAACTCCTCGGCAGTTGGATCAAGCCTCGGACAGCTCGCTGTGCCTTCACGTGTGGGGGTGCCAGCAAACCAAAGGGTGGAAAGACTGCATGGGGTGATGAGAAGGAGAGGGCCTGGTTTGGCTGATGTGTAAACTGGTATCAGCTGTGAATCGCACCGTAACTCCACTTTGAAACCCTTTACCACTGACCTGTTGCAGATTTGCTAATTATTTTTTTGTAGAACAAGATGCGAGCCTTTGAGTCAGTGGGCCTGGGAATTTCTTCTTTTACAGCACGGCTTACGGAGCTGGGTTGCATTCGCTGAAACTTCATTGCTGACAGGTTTGGATCTCCTGCTTTCATCTGGCAAAACACATCGTTCTGTGCAAGTAATTTTAAACGGATGGTTTGCGTTTAGCTTTAGACTGCAGTAGGCATAATTAGCTTCGCTAGTGGAAGAACCAGCAGTAAAGAGTTAGTTACAACAAATGCTGCAAATTACACAGCGTATGTTAAAAGCGACATGACGCGGTAGCCAACGAAAAGGCTGCAACTCCAGGGTTTATGCTCCATTCAAGGGTTTCTCTGCCTTTAATAATTAATCAGGCTTGGAGCGCATGGTTTCCGATGTTAGCCAAGCAGCTCAGATGAATAGCAGTTGTGTATTTAGCTGAAGTCACGGGCTGAGCAGTGTGCTTTTTTCTTTTATCTGCTGATATCCCCCTATCAACAGCGGAGGGGGGAAAAACCCATTCATGTTAGAAGTGTCTTGAAGGTTAGACTTTTCAGTGTATTAAAGGAGTTCAAGTATTTCTTTAGTTCTCTGGATTATACATATTTAAAGAGGACTCTGATCTTTTTTTTATAGGATTGTTTTGCATAAACTAGTACTTCTGTATATATGCAAGAAGAGGGCCTTAATTTCACTTTGAAGTCCCCCTAAGTGTTCCGATAGTCCTTTATTTCAGCATCACTTATGATTGCACACTACAAACCACTGCTTTTAATGACAGAGCACAGAAGTCTCTTTAGAGTGAGAGGAGAGCCTTTGTTCTTTCCCGGCTGGTCATGTTATTGATTTGAAAGTTAAAATATCTGCAGTCCTAGTCTTCTCTGAATGTAGCCGAAGCACTCCAAAATGAGGAGATGCCTAAAAAATCCCATTTTCCATGCAGCCCATGTGTTGACTCCATGGCTTTTAACCATGTTCTGCTCTGTGCAGAGGCCAGTAGAATTAGTGAGCATCTATTCTTTTTTTTTCCTGTTGTGCAACTAACCATGTGAATTCCATTCTCTTTATTCTGCATGCTGTTGAAATTTAGCTGTGAATACCGGACTGTGTTACTGTTGCCTTGGGCTTTGGTTAGTGCTCCCTACTGTTGAAAAGGCTTCAAACGCCATTTTTCCATGTAATCTCTGAAATGAAGCAAGGTCATGTTACTGCATTTTACAGATACGAATCTTGGAATTACACAAAGCCTGAAAGCATTCGCTGATTTGGGGTACCAAGTTCAAAGCACTTAGTGTCTGAAGGTTTTAGGCGACCCAGACGTTGCAGGTTTTTATATATACTTTTAAAAATGCGGTTCTTAACTTCCAATGCCGTGGTGACTCCTCGGTAGTACTGGAAATCAAGCCCAACCTCTAGAACAATGGAAATGTGTGGTTGAAGACCTTGGAAAATATATTAGAAGATTTGCTTAGTGCTGTGAAGGAAATACATGGCAGTGACAGGATGCAATCCATTTTCCCAAAGCAGCGTTCATCAACTTTGGGGTAAGCCATCCCTTTTTCTTCCTGTAGTTCTCTGCTTTGTTCCTGATGGTTTTTCAACAACAGGCTCTTGCAGAAGGCCTTTGCTATGATCAGCACTCGTTCAGTAAGTTCATCTTGTCTGAAGAAGTCTGCTTGAACAGAAAAATCTCGAAGAGGAACGAGAAGTAGCGTGTGGTTATAATCAAAGACCTGTGGGCAGTAGCAATGCACAGGAAGTAAGAAATTAGTTACGTGGGCATCTTTGATTACAGACTGTTCAGTCTGCTTGAGTTTCCAGTCTTACCTAAGAGTTTGACTTTGTTTTTTTTTTTTAAAAATGAAGTCTTGGTGCCTCTTCCAGGTTATGTTTTGGTGCCGAATCCTAGATAGAGGCTGGGTATCTAGATGCAATCAGTTGGAATCACGCTGGCATCCGCGTGACTCGTGAGCACTGTCCAAATGCCTGTCGCGTCTCTTTCCTGAGCTAGTCGGGCGGCCGCTGGTTGTCCTTCCCTGGGGGCTCTTTGGGCAGTGGGATGCTCGGCCTCTGTGCTGTGCTGCTGTTTGGGAGTGGAGGCAAGGTGGCACGTGCAGAGCTTGGGCTCTGCGCCTGGTACCGGAGGGAACTGACCTCGGGCAGGGTGGGCTCCTCCGTGCGGTTGAGTCGGGTGTCCCCAGCACCGTGCTGTTGTCTCCGTTTTCTCTTCTGTCCCCCTTTTGGTTCATCTGCTTCAGCCCAGCTCCCACCTCCTAGCCTTTCCTCTCCTTCTGAACCTTCCTCTCTACCCCAAACGCACCATGCGTTACCATCTCCATTCTTCTCCAGGCTGTTACTGCGGAAAAAGAGGAGTAAGCTGCATCTTAACATTTGGTAGAAAATTTCTTTTAAATCCAAGGAGACCATTAATTTTAGGGTGCTGATGAGCCAAGTCGTAATTTAAGCCTGCTTAATTCACTGTTACCGTTATTTATGGCCGTGTGTATTACCTCTTGGTTCAGTCATAGCCAAAGGCTTCTGTCAGCCGTCGCGCTGGTGTCATAGGCGCTGTTCCCCAGGAGTAAAAGAGTCATTGAGCACAATCAGAGCCGCACAATTACGTGCTTGTCACTGCGTTGACTCTGAGCTCGGCTATGGAATAAATGTTTTTGTAGAGGGCCATGACTGAATGTGGTTATGGGCCATAAAAGATCTGCTACTTCCTTTTATTCTGCTGGCCTGCCAAGGGGCAGGTGGATTTTTGCTTAGTAGGGGAAAAAATTATCTTTGGGACTCATCTGTGCTAAAGCAGCAGACGGATCGTTTGAGCTATAAATGTGTTGCAAAGTATTCGAGTATTGCATGTTTTATGGCTCTGTGCTGCCGCTGTGCAAATCATATCACATCGTTTAGCGGTGTCTCGTGTCAGAAGATTGTTGTAATTGCCATTAAAAGTTATATGGTGCCGGGGAAAGCCTAGAAGCTTTTCATCGTCTTCGCTGGTGATTAAATACTAGCTTTTCATTCTGAGCACGCAGATGGTTGTGAGCGTAGTGAATAAATCTGAAAAATAAGCATGAAAAAAAGTTGGTACAAACTACATTTATCCTAGAGCTGAAACTAGGAAGGTCGCAAATCTTGATTACGCTTCTTTTTTGTTACTTAGTGCAAGAGTCTCTTCCAGTTCATAGAATTTCATCTAGACTGAAGTATTGAACTACTAATAAAAGGAATATTATAAATAGCTTTTCTTGCCAGAAATCTTTATTCCTTATGAAATGAATACACTACGTGTATTTTCCTGGGGTTTAACTTTTCCTGTACCGTGGCATTCTGCTCAAATTGCATCTAGGGAAGAGCGTTGTGTTTGCTGCCATCGGTTAATGAATAAGCATGGAGCACTTTGAAGAGGAGGGGCACAAAGCAAGTGGTACTGATCTGACTGTATCCCTTCAGCGTGATGCAGTTCTTTTCAAGTCTTGACCATATTGAATATCCAGCAGATGGAAATACAGGGACTTTTTTAGAAGCATGTGAAGCGTCCTTTACGAGCTGTTTGGGCAGGTTCTGGTGTAAATTGAATGAGGCATTGTCCCCTCTGTTTTGGGGGAGGGATTTCCTTTTTCTAATGAATGACTACAACACATGTCTCTGGAGCTTTCTCAGTAGTAGTAATGAGAAATGTATCAGATACCTGACAATTGCTCAGGGCCTTGGGGATTACGAAAGCAAATAAACACAAAAGTCTGACCAGAATCGTGAGACCTTTTCTTTGCTCTTGCGTGGCACCGACGCGATGCAGTGCACGAGGCAGAGAAGCTCTGTCTGTAGGTTGGCACGGCTCCCTACCCCTCACACTTGGAGATACACTTCGTACTTGTATGTTTCTCCACTGAGGACAGTTTAGTCTACTTTTAAATCATATTAGAAGAAAATTTTTTTATATGTCGAGTAAATGATGCTTCTTATTTTGGCTATTCTGTTTCAATTCTGTTTCCGACCTTACAGAAATCCTTCCACCACCACTTCTCCCACCTCTTTGCATCTTGCTTTTCCTGTGCTGCTTGTGTGGTACGTGCTGCTTCCTCACTGGGATGCGTGTGTGCGTGTGTCAGAGGCGTTTAGAGAAGAGCATGTGGCGTATTGTTTTACTTCCCAGGCAAAGTCGTGTAATGTTAGAGCTAAAGAACACATTTTGTGCCCCATGAAGCAAGGGGGGAAAAAGGAAATTGTAAACCGTCCATCTTATCTGGGGGACATGAATCTCATTTCACTTCAAGTTTGATGTTGAACATACATTTAAACATTTTGAAAGTGTTTTATATGCCCTTGTTTCTTTCCATGCCAGTTGATTTGAAACCTACTACATCATGTAATTCATCAACTTGCATGCTGTGCAGGGATAACAGTACGTAGGAGGGACTGGGCACGTTAACAGGTATAAAGCTGGGCATGCCCTTTTTGATCAGCAAAAAATAAGAGATCTGAATTCATAGACCAGCGTCAACCTACCTCTGACAGGTAGCATCTTCTGCAATGAGGGGATTAACGAAGAAGAATCCAACACAATTGTACGTATTACATTGAAAACGCAACTTTAATTTCTCTCAACACCAGTAGCATCAGTTGCAGAGTTGAACTGTAATAAACTTTATTGCGCTCTGGCTGTTCACAGGCTTGCATCGCGTTGCTTTCCACATAACAGCTTTTCCACGTGGCTCTTGCAAGTTACAGACGAGTTCTTCCTGCTGCATGGCTGGTTTTAACTGTTTAAGCGGGTGCCAAGCTTCAGTGGCAAACTTTCATTTGCCATATTTTTAATCCGCGTATGGCATCTTGTCTTGTGATCTCTGCCATTCATGCTAGCAACAAAAGTGCAGTGCTCTTTGTTTCTTTTATGTAGTATTTCTTGTCACAGTTATAACAGCTGCTGCTGCTTTGGCTGTCGCTGCAGTCTCACAGAGATGAAGTTCGTGTTTGTGAAGAATGGTAAATACTATCAGGTGAAATGGGCTATAAACTCAGTTTTATTTTCAAACGTATTTTATGGTGACACTTTTCACAAGTTTCTCTTTACTTTATAGTGGCCTGAAGAGTTTTATTTTACTTCTGTTAGAAGTGTAGATGTATTTCTGAGTTTCTGGTGATCTCAGGATGCTTTGTGTATGTACTTACAGCATGTAAGTACATACATTATGTACTTACAGTAACAAGACATCAGTGTTGCTTTCAGGGCAAGAGCAATACTGCTGCTTCAGTACCATCAGTATTGTTAATGCTTTAGCATCGTCTTTTGTTTTGTATAAATTTCAAATATTCCTGCTCGACTAATATTTTCCTACCCATACTGCTTTCTTGTTACTGATCATTTCCGTATTTATAATGAAGTTAAATTAATAATGTGCTGGTTTTATAATATATTTTCTTTTCTAAAAAATTGCTCAGCAGGGCCAATTAATTTGTGTATAACTGTCCCCCTGCGCGATTCATTGGCTTTTTCTGGGGAAGATAAGTGGGTTGAATTTATATTAAATGTATGGTTTTAACAACACTTGTAATTTCTAATAGGAAAAAAGAAATAGATGGATACAGAGGTTTGCACGTGGATTGTGTGTCTTGTAATCTAGCAATAGGTCTAGCTCTGTATTCAAAGCTTTTATCTGCCATTTGTCTTAAAACTTAATTTTAAGTTGATTTGCTTAGTTAGATAATTCCTTTTGGACCTAAAGAAATTTTAACCGGGCTGGGGGACGGGGGAGATGAGTTATTTGCTTTGCACTTCCCCTCGCTGCTAACTCAGTGAAGCACTTGTGTAAAATGAAACCTGGCTCTGCTGGAAGCCAGTCAAGTATTTCTCGAGCAGTGGCAGCAGGCAGGGTGTCCTGTTGCTGAGGGGCAGGAGGAGGCTTTGGGTGTCCTTGTGCTCGTGTCTACGTGTTAGAGAAAGTGCTTCACGTATGCTAACTCGGAGATTTTCCATTTGAATTTTTGTTGGGTTTGCATTTTTGCACGTTTTCGAGTTAACACTTCCCTTTGTTTGCAAGGTTTTGTGCATAGTTAGAGCTCTAAAAATCATAGATGGTCAAATACTAATTATGAAGAGGAGTGCTGGTGATCTCTGCAAGTGGGATTCTCATTGTGCAGTGCAGGCAGTCGCCAGGCAGCTTTTATTCTGGGGCTCAGTGTTCGTCAAGAATTTTCCTATCAGACAAGCAGCTTTCATTTTCCTGTTTCTTATGTTCCGTGCAGCTCGTCCTGAGTCAGTATAGCTGGAATTGCCTAGGCACAAAGCTGTCCGTGGTGCTTCTCAGGAGCTGCAGGGATGGTGCCACCGCTTCCACGCAGACCAGCCCAAAGCTCTCAAAGTGACTACTGCAGTTTGGGCTGAATTTGCATCAGTGACTCACAGGAAAAACGTTGACTGCTCAGCCAGGGCTGGTTTTGAAAAAACACATTTTCAACTGCAGTCAGATCACTTTGGATTTTGTTTGTTGCCCTGGGTTTCATAACGTTTAATTTTTTTGTGAAAGGTTATATGCAAGTCAGCTCAAAATATTAATTGGAGAAGGTAACATTCATTTTGATCGCCTTGCTTCTGTTTTTTAGCCAGCTTAGCTTTTAACATAATGAAGATGGATGAAATTGTGACCACCACTTCTGTAGGCCTTGATCCTTGCTAATGTCTGCGTGACGTGTTTTTGACTGAAGGTGACTTTTATGGTTTCCAGATTCAAAATTTATTTTATATTATGAACATATGTTTTGGCAATTGCTGTCATTTATCTCCTCATCTGGCTGTTCTCTGTTTGATGCGGGATACTTTCCGTACATATCCTATACCTTTTTTTTTATTTCTTGACACTGAAATGGCTTGTATTGTACAGATGACTTGGTAAGGCTCCATCTCCTTTTCTAGGATTCTGGCTATAATTGTCCTATTGAAAACTGCAGCGCTGCTTGTGTAAAGTGTAACAGGCTTTTTTTGTTAGCAATGATGTCAGCATGAGAGATGGCCTCAAGGAGTCATTAAGAGAACATAGGACTTTTGACTGCTAGGACTTTATTGACTTTTCTCTGCAATAAAATACCATCCTGCTGAAGACAGATCAGTGTCTGCAGTGGTATGAGACGTATTTGGTGACCTTACTGCACAGTCTGATGAAGCTGTAGCTAAATGCCAGAAATACGGAGGCACTCTATTAAGAACTTTGCAGAAATGCGTTAATAACAGGCATAAAATTTTATAGAAATGCTTGCCTTTCTCTGGAAATAATTGGCCTTTTATTGTGAAATTACTTTTTTTTTTTTTTTTTTTTAAGATGTCTGAATTTTCAGCTCAGGTTTAAGCCAGTTTGTTTCTAATTCTCCATGAAAGACATTCCAAGCTGCATTTGTAGCTAAAACTTCTTTGCACTGTCCGTCTATTACTGACTTTAATATATCATTCTACTTAAATTGTCTGTGGGGAAAAAAGGCAATGTAGTAAGGTAAGGTATTTTTAACTTCTTGGTGAAAAATACAGAGGGGAATATGCAAAGCTAGTGTGACGCTAGGTTAGGTTGCAGCTGCTGCTAATATCCCTATTCTGTTAGCTGAAATGGTTACACGTGAACGTTCTCGTAGATGGAGAACAATACGTACGATATTAAGATGAATTGAAATCATTGCTAGCATTTAGTAAAATAAGTAGATGAACGGTGGAAATACAGAGCCTTTGTTGGTTGCATTTTACATTTCCAGCCCTTCTGACTGCCTTATTCTTGTCTTTATTGCATGCCAGCTCTCCCTCCCCGAGTTCCAGTTCGGTTGCCAAGCTGTTGGAACCGCTGAATGTGTGATGTATTTCACTGATACAGATGAAAGCCGCAGCAGAGCATTAAGCAAAGTGACGGTAACATACGATCTTCTCACTGGGAGTCCCTTCAGGCTGAACTCTCCATAGCTGTGAGCAGATTGTTCGGGGTGGTTTCACAGAGCAGTAAGTGCACTGGGGGTACCTGAGCTGGTTACGGGACCACCAGGTCGGACAGCAAACCTCTGGTGAAGAGGCACTCTGCTGCCTTCCAGGGGTTTCTAGTCTGGGTCAGAGCTGCCTAGGAGGTCTTGGTACTCTTCTGTCAGCAGTGTCGTTACCGAGCATTGTACGTCATCTGCATTGTTTTATATTAACCTGTGGTTTTGCTTTACCCACTTTATCAGCCCCTTCCCCACTGCCCCCCTGTTTCTGAAAAATTGACTTGTCAGTGGATCTTATGCTATGGACTGTGGTATCTAGCATAATATCTAGAGTCTAATCATGAGGTGTGGGAGCTAATATTTATCATACATTTATCTTTTGTCGGGAGCTGTGTGTGCAATATAGTTTCTTGGCAAGAGTCTTTTCTATTTTATGTAACGTCTTGCGTGTGCAGTACCTTATGTACATACCATAAGTTATAGGCTTTCCCTGTAAAAAATGCAAAAGTGAGAAATGGAACTGAAGGAGATGATGATGTACGTGAAAACCTAGAAGCGCTTACTGGCAGGCCTCTGGACTATGAGAAAAGTGTTTCCTTAAACTTACAGAAGTAAGGAAATGTAACATTGCCAAGTAGAACTCGCAGCCTCTCCTCTGCTAACAAGCAGACGTCTTCCCATTACAGCACAGCTTAGCCACCTGTTCGGGAGGTGGCAGCTTGGCGTTCTGTCCTGTAATGAAGCACGCTTCTGAATACAGCTTACTGCGACAGGACAGTAACACATTTTCTCTTTAAAAGTAAGATTAAAAATACGTATTACTAAGTGACCTGACATTCTGACTCCAGCCTCCAAACGAATGTCTTCAGCTGAAGTTTCATGAAGCTGGCGTGTAGTTTCAAGAGACACTGTCGCAGCAGGTTGAAGAAGTTGTGGCCCTTTGCCACGCTCATTCCTGTTTCTGCGCAGCGGTTCAGTGCTTCTCTGCTCAGCGCTGGAAACCAGATCGCTAAGAACAAGTTGCTGCCAGGTTAGTTCTGCCCCTGTGAAAGTAAGAAGTGGTATGCAGGTCTTGAGCTGTCAGTTGTCCTGGCGTGCTCATGGGAAAAGGAAAGAGCTGTGAAAGAAAATGAGAAATTGCTTCCTGGCAGGGGAAGAGAGCCCATGGAAGGGAGGTATGTCTTTTCTAAGTAGTATGGGAAAAGGGCAGCTCGGGCCTATGGGAAGCAAAAATAGTGGACAGCACTGAAATGGTTGGTGGGATTTTGTGCGTTTACTCATACTCATTTTGAAGCATGATAGTTTTTCCATAGCTCTGAGAATGAGAACCCAGAAAAGCAGATCTCTTGTATTAAAGGCAAGCAAGAAATGCAGAAGGGCTAAATTTCATCCTGTGTTTGCTGGGATTGAGGGACTGAATCTGTTTATCTGAAACAGGTAATGGTTCTAAGCGGTGGTGGTGCAGCAAAACGCTTGCAACGTGAGCTTAGTCTCCTTTATAATGAGGACATTTTGCTCCTGTTTTAGCAAAGATGGCTGCTTAATGATGAAAGAAAACAGAATGTTTAAGTAATGAGGGCTCTGATCCGATTCCAAGTAGTCTGTTTAGATGATCCCGATTACAGATATTTTTTTCCAAAGTCGCCGCCTTTCTTCCCGTCTTCTAGGCGTTTTCACAGAGGCAAGGCTTCTACTTGTTTGTCAGTGTGCAGATAAGAGCTAGTGACTCCACGGGACCCGCTAGAGAATGCAGTTCATATAGGTCCTCCCTAAGTTAGCTTCAGGCAGAAGTTGCAAGAAGAGTTTTAACAACTTAAAACCCAGTATGAGCTAACTTGACTGTTTTCTTGCCTGATGCAAATGGGGCAATGCTCACCCAAGTGTTGCAGAATCAGTAGCTTACTGCAAAGGGGGGTGTGGTAAGGAGTATCCAATACTTGCGGTCATTTTACACCAGTATAATGGGATGCCAGAGGGTGCCTCTCCAAGGCTTTCAGATGTGATTGTATACTGTTTTGATTATAATAATGTAAAAATCTGGGCATACAGGTTTCATGCCGTGATTTGACTTTGTTCTTTGTTTTAGTTTATCTTAAGTCAACTAGGAGTAGGTTTGGGTCAAGCCAAAGTAGCCGCCTTTAAACCGGGTTTATCAATGAAAGGGTGTGTGCTGCCTTAACCAGCTTTGTAGGTGTCATCCAAGGGCTGCTTTTCCTGGAGATAAATCCTGTATGCGTGTTTTACACAAATAAACACGGGGAATGTGCAATGCAGCCAGCCAGCCAGGAACAGAACTTCCCCAGAGTGAGCAGAGTTGGTGAGCTGGAGACCCTGGTTCATTTCCCCCGCGTTAGAACTCTTGTGACATTGCTTCTCCTACTTTCACTTATTTTAGTTTGTTTGGCTTGATATTTTAGGGTTGTTTGAAAGAGACGCGTGATGATCCTGTTGGCTGGATGCCCGTGGTTAGTGAGGAAATGGAATGAAATAGCTGGAAGATAGAAGATATGAGGGGGTGGGGAAGACTATATATAAACTTTTTCAACTTACAGCTCCTTAGGAAAGGGTTAGAATTAATCCTTATTTTCAGAGATGGATAAACAGTTCTGCTTTGCTTGTGTCATCTGTGCCGTAGCAGCACATCCAGTTGCAGTGTGTATTCTGTCTGTAGTCTGTCCTCTTGTTTACTGACAGGTCGTAAGGCCCAGCTGCTGGGTCGTCGGACTTCCTTCTGCACGGCTCTCTCCTCAAGTCACTGATTTCTTCTCCCCACTTGTCTGAGAAGTGGTGGCATCTCATTCCTGAAGTGTTTGCTTCGCTCCACCACGTGCCGTCCTTAAAATACTGTGCTGTGTCCACAAGCACCTATCTGTAAGGAGCAAAACCTGGGAATAAATCCCTGGTTGCGACCCTGACTTTGCTATTCTGAAACGATCCCTGTTTTATTAGGAGCGTGTATGGTAAGGAACCAGAGAAGTGCGGTTTTGTGGTTATCATAAAGCAGCTAGTCCAAATCCCAGCGCCTCGCAGAAGTCATGGTCTCCTTCTTCCCTACACACGTAGCCTCACATTCTCGTCTTCTCCCTTGCGTTGATGTAAGAGCTTACACAACAGCACCGTGAATCAGATCATGCCTCAGAAGGGCTGAAAACTATTTGTGGCTTTGTGTTTTGGGTTTTTTTTTTTTTCTTTCTTTCAGGATTTGTTCACAGTAATGAGGTCCAACTGGCTGTGTGGCTGTGCAATCAGCAGCGCTGGCGCGAGGGAGGGGATGATGATGAGGCCAGTGAGGAATTGTTCCCTTCTGTGGTCCTGCCGGCTTAGATTGGCTGACTGCGAAGCCACAATCTACGTTGAAACATAAATAAGGCTTGACATAAGTTTGGTTTGTCTAGGCTACTGATTTGCCTGCTCTAGAGCCAACTAGAGGAAAAGCAACTGAAGTTTGTGGAATATTAGGAATTCTCTGCTCCTTGTGGGGACTAGAGCCTCTCGCTTTGCCTGTTTGCTAGTAGTCACGTGAGAACAGCTGTGTGATGGTGTTTTGCAGTTCCCACTTTTTTGTGTTAGTAAAAAAATATATACGTATGTTTTCCTTGTGAAAGGAAAGTGAAAAAAATTCTCAGAGAAAGCGGCATTTTATTCCAAGCTGTTACTCTGATTTGAATGTTTATCCTCCTCTTGCAGTACTCGTGATCTGCTGCGGTGAGAAAATCGTGCTGTCAGGGGGGAATGTGCTTTCTTCTCAAAGGATGTACGGCATCTGGTCCGAAGTGCGGGACTGTAAAATACGTGTTTGTGTTTAGTCAGTGTTTCTTTTTTTTTACGGTGACACCTGTGAGGTTTTCATTCATGTGCAAAAGAAAAAGCTAAACTAGAACAAATATGCAGTAAAATAACGTGGAGAGCAAAAATGGAGGGAACATGGGAGTGAGTTCCTAGTCTTCTGTTTTCCTCTTTGATCCCAGGTATGACTGAGTTTTCTCAATTTGGTAGAATATAAATAGAAGCAGAACTAAAGCTCTTGCAGATTTTTGTACGTACATTTTCTTAGTGTGAACGGTGAATACTACGGAGACTAAGCTCGGTGGCAGTTGTATTTGATCCATTTCTTGTGCAAATGATGTGTTCTAGTGGAGAAGAGTTGAAGGGGCAAATTAATGTTAAAAAAAATAGTGTAGTTCAAGTAATTGGGGACCACAGTCTGCAAAGTACTATTGTATGACTCTTAGTAAGATGTTTCTGAGCTAAAAAAAAAAAAGTTTCATTTCGTAATCTCTGTGTTGAAACAAGAGTTGAGTGCTTTGGCCTAAATTGCTACATGCAAAGGATTTGTAAGAATTCTTCAGGGGAAGTGAGGGGTTTTCTTGTTTTGTTTTGAATAGCTGGCAAGAAACTTGATTTATTTTGTAAAAATTCATGAGAACAAAGCATATCCAGAGGAAATACCATATGAGAAACTTTGATCCACACATCTGAAACTTGACAATGGTTTGGCAACGATTTGAAGTCCCTTTTTACAAAGGACAGTGTTAAGCAGCGTTGCTTGAAAGCATACTGCAAACCGTGTCTTTACAAACCTTGTCTTTAGCACACGAGGCAGGAAATCTAGAGGGCTGATTCCAGTGCAGAGTGTAATCTTTCAGTTCATTTTGTGTGCTACGCGGTATGTTCTCGAGATGGTGAAACAGGCTTTGGTGGTGAGCACCTCTGTGTTCGAGGCGCAGCACCGCCGAGCTGACATTCGGAACAAACCACTAACTTTTGCCTCGCTTTCTGTATCTGCAGAAATCATAGCCTGTTCGTGTTGTAAAATGCAACAGGCTTGGCTGGTTCTTGGCTCCAAAATGGTAGGCCCTGGAAATGGTTAAAAGAGTTGAATGCTGCTAGTATTCCTGCTAAGGCAGAATGTGATTATACACACCAAGAGTGGGTCTGCTGAGAATTGAAATGCGAGAAGTGTATCAAGGTCAAATTGCATGTCTTAGACTAACTTGCCTAACGTCATGAAATACTGGAAATTGAAACTAGGAATTGGGGGTTGTGTTCATTATAGGGCTACAAAAATCATGTAGGTGAAAATAAAAAAGGAAAAGAAGGAACAGTCTCAGCTCAGGCCAGTAAATGCCACCTTCTTTTGCTTTGACTTAATAAGTTTCCAAGAGGTGTATCTAAGATGCGTGGGGAAATAGTTAGGAAAAGTTCAGGTTTGACAGGACTAGCAGGTGGAAGGTAAGTCAAGAGATGACATTTCTGAGGTTTGTTTTAAATTAGGGTATGACAAAAGTGGTGGTGTTACATCATAGCAGACAGGAAGAGGTAAAATCACCCATCCTGTGTCAGGAAATCCTCCAAGTATGAAATGAGGCTGTAAGGTTGCTAGTGTTTTCAGTGCCTAAAAAGAAAACTATTCCCACGTAATGAGTATAGAGACCACTAGTATCAGATTTATAGCACAGGTATTTTTTATGATTTTTTTTTCATTTTCTTGCACAAGAAAACTGTGCAATAATACCAGTAACTCATCTGTTTAGGGCTATGCTTTCATTTTACTCGTTTTCTTTTAGTAGCTTTATGGGAATGTTTCCTAAAAATCAGTAGGGCTGCAAGTATTGCTCTTAGGTTTTCGTTTCAATGTCTGAAATGTTTAAGAGGTGAAACATACCAAGTCATGAAAACAGTATCAATGTGCATGAATTTATTTGGCTGATGGAATGGATGACAAACTAACAAAATTGGAGTTACAGTTTGTATAACGATGTGCTTCGAATGCATTTGGAACTGTAAGTAATAGTCCTGAGAGAGTTGGCTCTAAATGTCACACTTGAGCTATCAGATGACACCAGGAAGCTCCTCAAAAGGTCCGCTTTGTGACATTATCTGCAAGATGAGGCTTGTAGCCTCAGCAGCGAATTCCCAGGGAGCAGGCTGACTTCAGGAGCAGCGGTTGTAAAGGAGCTGTTCAGGTGAGCCGCCTTCATCTCTGCGAGATCACATCAGCTACTTCGCTGTTTTACAAGAAGCTGACGATAACACAGTCCTGTTATCGTGAAACCGTGGAGTTTGCTGCCGGTTTTTAAGTTGTGTATGTGAAGAAACCCATCTGTTTGTGAAGAAACACAATTTTGGACGTGGTTCTTCTTGACCAGCTGGCCTTTGTCATCGTAAAGCAGTTCCTTCTGCCTCTTTCTGTCTGTCATTACTCTGGCTATCAGCCTCCTGGTCATGGGTTGGTTGACTTAATTATTTATATTAAAATAGATTTTGTCTGTCATCTGCAGGCTAATACATCTTAGATTCATCTGGCGTAAAAGGAAAACCGTGAGAGTGCTTTTAATTTGCAACACAGGGAAAGCAGAACATTTTCTTGCCCTTCGGTGAGGTATAATCTTAGCTGAGGGCAGCGTACAGCAGCAGGCATCGATGCTGGGATTCAAACCACGTCACAGACACCAGCCTTGTTGCATCACTAAGTGTGGTCACAGCTGATGTCACAATACGTCACGACTGGGAGCCCACACCTTGCAGCTGCTGCCCTTGTCGCAGTCTCTTTCACATCAGCGTTTTGCCAGCAGGTGTTACGGTGGTTGCTGACTTTTGGGTTTTGGTAGACAGACAAAGATCTAGGTTTTGCTGGTTTACATTTTTAGTTTGAAAGAAAAAGCCCTGTATGGAACACAGGCAAGTCTGCGGTGACAAAAGTCCGATTTTTATCAACAAAGTTTTGTATCCCAGGCCAGGCTTAGGGCTGGCTTTCGTCGTCGCAGTCGACTGGAATGAGACGCCGTGCTCCCGATGCAGCAGGCTCGGCAGGCTGATCATCTCACCAGGAGCTGGAATTCGCCACCGCCCTGCTGCTTTGAGTGCCAGCAGCAGCTGAGCTGCAGCTCCCTCCCGGCCCAGCCTGGGGCAGCGGGTTCAAGCACCCGGTACCTTAAACGGCGGGTCTTCGTGCTTTGGGGTTTGTCGGAGACACGTTCGCGTTACGGCTGAAGTTCAGCAGGGCTCTGTTCACACATCTTGTTTGGTCTTACTGTAACATTCTTCTTTGAGCAGAAGTTTACATTCAGTGCTGAATGATGCAACTTTAATATAATGTAGCGTATTCTCGATTTGCATTTACCATTGGATTTGTTGGCCTTCTGAGTGGAATCCCAATTAGGATGGAAAAGGTCAGCGATCTGACTCCGCTCTGAGATTTCGTTTTGTGTTTGTACTGTTGGCTGTTTTATCTTCCACAAAGAGCTTAGTTCCAAAGAACGTTTCCCCTTTGCCAAAATTCCACATGGTCGTGCCTTCAAGGAAATGCATCCATTTTTAGCAGGCAAGGAGAACCTTTGTTTTTTTTGAAGCAGATTCCTTTTAATGGTTACTTTAACCCATTAAAGCCGAACACAAGTCATTCCTAGTTCAAATTACAGTAGCTGTATTTCACTCGTTTGTTTCTTCATAGTAAAATTCAGCATTTGTACTTTTGAGAGGGAATTAGTATGCTTGCTCTCTGCATTTTGTGGTATGACAAGGAAAAAAGGGTTTACACATATTAAATCAAATATTCTGCGTCACATTGATTATTGCTTGCTTGATTTGGCAGTTATCAATTACTTCTTAGTTCACGCTACAATATTTGTAAAAAAATAAAATGTAAATAATATCTCACTGCAGCATTGCCATTTTTCTGAGAAATGGAGAGAAATCCTTGTACAAATTTTAGCTTTCACAACAGTTCATGCTATTAACACCTTTTATTTTTTGGTTGTTACTAAACAGTTACTTTATATCTGCAGTGACAGAAGAGTATTTATAACTAAAACAAGTCGTAATTGTCAAGATATTTTTGATGAAATGGCTTTTTTTTCGTTTGCCTCACTTCCACTTCCTCCTTTGGAAAAGCACCAGATGCTGCTGTGCTGCAGGTATATAGGCTGGAGTGCTTTTTTCTTTAAATATTTACCTCCTAGTTTTGTTAGAGCTGTTCCTTTCATTCAGATATTTTTAGGAAGAAGGTGGGGAAGAGGATGGAGTTGAATTGCTTCATTCAATGACTGCTGTACTCGGCCCTGTTTCTGTTTCCATTGAAGGTCTGGTTTCGGGGGCGGGGGGGGAGACTTCCAGAGGAAGTGGCCAAAATCAGAAATGTCACTGAGGCTTAGGATGCTGTCGTGGAAAGCTTAAATTCTTGTTGGAGTCTCCTGCGGGACAGGAGAAAATTGCAAATAACCAAAAGCTGTTCTTGATTTGAAGGTGTAAATTCTCACTCAATTTTATAAGATATTTGCTTCTGTCTTATTCTTGAAGTGCTTTTGTTTTATTCTAAAGCTCAGCCTCCTTTATGATACTTGCCTTTTTTTGATGTTCCTGGCAGGTCTCCCTCTTAATTCCCCCTTTGAGCACATGAAATCATAGTTACTTTGTAGGAGATGACATTGTCATGACTATCATGTGAGCAAAAATGCTGCAGCATTATCAACCAAACTCGTAATTGGTTAGACCGATTTTGAATGATTTAAGGGACTGTATTGCTGTCTCAGATTTAGCTCCAATTTGATCTGCTTTCCATTGAATTTCAAGTCCTGGACCGAAATGCCAAGTTTTAAAATCACTGTAGATTGAGAGAAGTCTGGAAAAACTTAGCCGTTGCTGCTAACCCACTTTGATGTCTCTTTTCTATCACGCTATGAGCTCATGTGTTGTTTAAAAAAGTGTATTTTCATTCTTCCTACCTAATCTTGTTTTGCAGGGAGTTATTTCTAAAGAAATACTGAATCATAGCTCAGAAAATACAAAGTTCGTGTCTAGTACTCAGATGCTATGAGGGTCTAGGCAATAGAACAATGTGTAAACACGAGGTTTTAAATACTGCTTGTTTCACTTTATCTTTCCAAAGAATAATTGAGAGACTTCTCATGTTTGTGGTTAAACCCTTTCCAAAACAGTGAAAACAAACTTTTTCTCTGTGGCTCTTCTGCCAGAAAACATGGTTCATTACTTGGGAAGTCTAGTTCTTTGTTAAAATGAGTAGTATTGAAAACAGGCAGCACAGCTGTGTGAAGGAGGGAGAAAGCTGTGGGTTGGAGAATGTCAGTATCCTGTGGTACAACTCAGTCCCAGCCCCCCAAGGTCCCTAAAAAAACAACAAAAAAAGCACCTTACCCCTTAGATGACGACCAAAGTTGTAAGTAATTATTTAAAATAGATGCTTAAGCATGTGGGCAGTGTAGAAGCTGAGTATTTTTCTACATTACTCTTGCTTGTTTCTGAAATAATTTGCATTCTTTTCCCTTTCCGATATGTAACAAACGACTGTGCTGTGAAACCTTATGCAAAGCCGTATTAGAGGTGAGTTCAGTGGTCACAACTGCTGTGGTTGGCTGCACTTACTACGAAATTTGCAGGATACATCACTTTTATTTGTGTTGGGACTGTGTGTGTTTGGAAATCACTCTTCTCCTACATTTTAGGACAATGTTGGCACAGGAGAGATTCCCCTGGGAGTGTCGCAATTTTGGCCATCACATTGTTGCCTAGTTTTAGTGCTGTTACTCTGCTTTAAATCTGCTGCAGCTATACAGATGTTATTTGGAGGGAAGTGGGTTGGAGTTGGCTGTCATTTTTAGTAAATCACTAACGAAAATTAAATTAGGGAAGTAAAGCAAAATAAACCCTGGGACAGGCTTGTGGCTTACAGGAGATGGCTCATACAAAATGTGCCCGCTGCGTAAATTCCCTTGAAAGTGTACACTGTGTCCCTGCAGGGTATACACAGATATTTTATTGCTTCCTTTACTGTCTGCAGATTCTGATCGGTCTTATTTGTTCTCTGTCTGCGCTTAGGCTGGAGTTCAGCAAGTGCTTTAAGGCAGCAAAAGGAATCCCTGCCAGGAGAACAGAGATCTGCCACCTGCACCACCGTTTCCCTGCAGCTCACGTAGCGTTTGGGTGATCAGAAAAACTAGATTTAATTCCCACAAACTGTGGCAATAAAAAGGGCAATGGAAGTAAGAAGTCTTGGGGTATGGCAGTAACAGGAAGTAGGATTCATCGCGGTGGTCTGGCTTGGCATTTGACGTGTTTATCCGATGATTTATCAGGATTAGGACGTGGTAAGATTAGGATGTTTATGGAAGCTGTCTTTAGCAATCTGTAAGTGCAGGTTTTTCCTCAAAAAAAAAAAAAAAAAAAAAGCTTGACCTCTTTCTCAAAAAATAGAAAAAGGAGGAAAATCCATAATCCTTATTTGTTAAAAGGCAATTCTAGAGATTCAGTGCAGACTTAATGCTAATGACTTCTTTTGGTTTGTAGTTTTAGCTCCCACTGTTACAGCTGGTCAGAAATGATGAGTTAAAAATGGTGGCTTTCCAAAATCAAGTTCAAACTTAGTTGAAGCTGAGGGCAACTTCGATGTTGATACAAGCTGAAAAGAAACACTTGGTGTAATTTTTCCTACTTTTTGCTGAACAGGCAATGAGATTTGTTATGTTCCCCGTTACCTTTTATATCAGTGGGTTAGAAGTTTCCATGACTTTCCTGTTTTCTTATCTGTGTGTGCCGTACACCACCTTATTTTATATCCATCTTATTCTTTAGTTAACTTCGGTCATATCTGCAGTTTGGTTAATGCGGTCTCTTATCACTTACACTAAAATACATCTGAGAGTTTTTCTCTGCAAAGTTCAGTGTAGTGCTTCTTTCTCCTGAGGTTTTTAATTACTGGTTCTTTATCCGTAGTAACTCGTGGCTTTTTCTGATCCAAGTTGTAAAAATTGAGACAGACCTAGTGGCAGCTCCGGGTGCCCTAGCATTAACCTTTTTTCCTTCAGCACCATAGAGCAGCATACACTGAAACAGAGTGGTAGACAAGAGCTCTGCAGGGAGGGCTTTTTTACTCTGTAAAAGCTTCCCGTTGTTTAAAAATAATAATAATAGTAGTCCAAGACTCGCGAGACCTATCTGAATTGTCAGCCTTTAAAAAGTAATCTGTATCGGATGGTTCCTTCGTGGAATAAAGGTGCACTACAAGTTTATTTTATTTGAAGGATAACCCCAAAACTAATAAAGGGTAAAAACAAATAAAGAATATAGCAATTCCATTTGGATATTTGCTGTGATCGTTC
The DNA here is from genome assembly GCF_009769625.2 of Cygnus olor. NCBI lineage: Eukaryota > Metazoa > Chordata > Aves > Anseriformes > Anatidae > Cygnus > Cygnus olor. The sequence goes on from NC_049177.1 coordinate 16,325,383, forward strand.
ACGACGCTGATTGAGATTAACTGGGGTTTTTACAGTGAATGTCTGCCTGCTTAAAAAGGTGTGGGTGAAGTGTCAGTCTATTACCAGGCGGTATCTCTAAAACTCCTTGCTGACGCAAAGTCATCTGTCTTGTGCTCTTAATGGTGAACGTAACCCCTGTCAGATCTAAGAGCTGGGTGTGTTAGGAAGTGGGAGCTACTAGCGTGTGTTTGTGAGAACTGTCCTTTGGCATTCATAACCGAGAGCTTGGCTTGACCTTTAAGGAGAAAATAACACTTTGAGCAGTGTTATTTATCACAACGCAGCTTTTACCCTTGGAGGAGAGTAATGCTGATGGATACACGTAGGGCTTCAGTTTGGACTGGCTGAGGAAAAATGTTGATTCTTCAAACGCAAATATTTGGTGGTAGTTTTGATTAAACTTTGTCTCTTGCCCAGCAGGGAATGTTTGATCACAGAGAAATAGTAAATCTTGCTGCTAGCAGCGAGCAGGCATTTCTCTGCTACCAAGACAACTGGTTATTGCGTTACATGATTGAGATTTCAGGATTGAACTGGTGTCTTTGTGAAGGGAGGGATGCTTTGGCTGTAGTATAGAAGGCTTATATGTGGTGTGTGCCCCATGCTTCCCCTGCTGGAGCTGTTATATATAAATGTGCACTATGTATTCTATGTAAAGTGAATATTTTAGACTAGAAGTTTGAAGCTGAGAGATCCATGTGACAGAGCTTAGCAGGGGGCTGGGAGAAGAGTACTTGTGGGTTTTGTTTGTGTTTCATTACAGCACCACTCACCCTATACAAAATCCATAATCTAAAGGTGGAGCTGGTCCTGGAACAGATTTGAAGCTGGGCTTTCAACATCTTAAACTAACTCCCTTAAGCTTTAAGTGGTTAGGGATGCAGAAGCATGACTGTGAAAGGAATGGAGCATTTGTCTCTCTTTCTCATTGTCACTACGAGATTTTAAGATGTTAATTTATTTCCTGTGTAATGTGTAAATCATTTTCTAATCTTGAAAACTTTGCAGGCAGGATGGCAAGACTGCTTCCTGTCCAACTCTTCCCACTATGTGACGGCAAATATACAGATAATACTTGCCCTCATTAAATTTTAACATAGCTTCATGGAATGTTTTTTTCTTCCCCTTCAGATTTGTCACGGAACAGACTGTCAGAGCTTCCAGCAGAAGCATGTCACTTTGTCTCCCTTGAGAGCCTTAATGTGTACCAGAACTGCATTCGATATATCCCAGAGGCTGTTTTGAACTTACAGTCTTTAACATTTCTAAATATCAGGTAACAATTGTCTTAAAAACTGCTTTAGTGTGTGTGTATATATATATATATATATAAGTAGTCTGGGTTGATCAACTTTGGTGCATCCATAAATAATACAGACACAGCGTGTGATCATCACGTTGTTGTATTGTGTGTCATTGAAACAAGGCAGCGTGTACCAGTCTCACTTAGGTAGATCATGGAACACAAGGATTAAGCGGCAGCATGTAGAAGTGGAGTATGAAGAGGAAAGCTAATTCCAACTTGCAGTACTCATAATAAGTTCCAGTAGTTTTCATGTGAAATACATCCATGCTGACTGAAAAGAGAGGGTAGTGTTGTTGGATAATCTGTAAATTTCAAATCTGAGCACATGAATAATCTTTATGGAATTTATCTTCATTGTACTAGTGGTTTTTAAACAGCTTTCTCAAGGACAAAGACCTACCTGCCAGTGCTAAAAGCTAATTGGTGCAATGTATCCTATGGATAAAATTCAGCTGTGTACAGCATTCTCCGTTTCTAGAAACAGTCTTTTATGAGGTGGTGAAAGGTCTTAGTTACAGATTGCCAGTGATAGCAATCAAGAAAAACGCCAGGCTTTTTCATTCTGGTGTCATACTTCTGCCAATTTTATTAGCTTGTTTTTTATTGCTGTTGAGAATTATAGGGTATAAATAGGATATAGGATATAAATAGGGTATAGATTTCTTATTGCTCTGATCTCTAGCAGGTACAGTCCAACTATAATCCTTTTAAAAGCTGTTGTTGATTCAGCTACTGCTCAGATATTTTTAATAGCAAGGAAATCTGGGCTTCAGGCATGAAAAAACAGCATATTTTGGTAAATGTCAACATCTGATCAAAGCCTTAGTTAAGATCCTTTGCTACGATCATAATAACTTTCATTGTAAACATCCATGCTTTGCTCTTTGCTATGTTTTATTTTGAAAGATAGTCTTTCTCCTTTTATAATCCATTCTCATCCTACTTGATTCTTGTTTGAGGTTACAGTCGAGTCATATGACCTCATATTTGCTTTAATAGTAGTCTGTTGTGAAATGTACAACACTGGATTTTGGAATAGCCAAATCCATCCTGGCAAGGTTTGTGATCCTCATGACTTCCTGAATATTTCAAGTATACTTCTAATTTTGTATCTAATGAATTTCTCTGTGGAATTTTGTATGCGCTGACCTGCAATACTACCCACCTGGAAGGCTTTTGCACCGTGTTCAAACATACTAAGTTATGACAGAGGATGCCCAGTTTTCAGAAGTCCCAAAAATATTTTTATGTAGCTGAGTTCAAAAGCATCAGATCAGGCTTGGTATTTGACATTCAAAGTGTGTTCAGACACAACTGGATAAAGCAAGTAACGGTTCAGGGAGCAAGGAAGGTTTCATGGAACTAGTTTTACAGTAATTATATTATTTAAAAAAAAAACTGAGCTGATTGTCAAAATGGAGTGTGCTTTTTGCGTATATCTTTCATTGCGTTTTCACTGCATTTGAGAGGTGAGCTCTCATGAGAGTTGTAATGATCTTGTTTTCTTTCTGTCCAAAAAGCCGAAACCAGCTTTCAACATTGCCAGTACACCTCTGTAGTCTACCACTAAAAGTTTTGATAGCAAGTAATAATAAATTGGTTTCAATACCTGAAGAAATAGGACAGCTCAGACAGCTGACAGAGCTTGTGAGTATGCAATTATTCTTTAACCACCACTATTTGATCTTTAATTTAATTGACTTAATTAAATGAATTAAATTGATTTAATTGTGCATAATAGGTTCAGATGTGCTTCAGATAAACTGCTAAAAACAGGGCAGTAATTGGGATGCTCTCTGGGGATCTGTGAGATTAACATTCTGTTAAGAACTTTGTGATTGTAAACCAGTCACTTGCATGCAGTAGCAAGTTATTTAAATCTGCTTTTAGTCTAAGAAGGATTTCTATCTACTCTAGTATCTCCAGTTGTGTTGCGTGGAATGTACTAACTCACTCTTCACTCGTGCTTTGTAGGATGTGAGCTGTAATGAAATACAAACAATACCTCCGCAGATTGGCAATTTGGAATCCTTACGGGACCTAAATGTCAGAAGAAATCATCTGGTGCGTTTACCTGAAGGTGAGATAAAGGCTCTCAGTTGTAACAGCAGAAACTTCAAGCACTTCTGTATTTTTAATGCCTTTTTCTTCCGCTGAGAACTAGAAGCATATACACTTAATTATTTTGTAAAGTACATGTACAGGGTTTTTTATGTTCTTGCTTTTAAATCTGCTGAATTAATTATTTTCTACCTCCAGAGCTCGCTGAGTTGCCTTTGATTCGGTTAGATTTCTCCTGCAATAAAATAACAACAATCCCAGTTTGTTATAGGAACCTCAGACATCTGCAAACCATCATGTTAGAGAACAACCCTCTCCAGTCACCCCCTGCACAGGTAAACTGCAGCTGGGAATTCAGATAACTGGTTTAATTAAAATGGGTGGAACAAAGTTAAAAGCTGAAATAATTTTTATTAGAACCTGTGCTTATGAACGAGAAGACTTTAAATAAATTGTATTCCCTGAAAGCGTTAAATATACAGCACAGCTTGAAAACTCCTTTTTTCTTCTATTTATTGCATTAGTAGTCTCAGCTATGGGATTATACTAAAAATTCCACTGTTAGCATTGTGCTAATATTAGCTGAAGATTTCAGATAGGTTTAGGAGAGGTGTAGGAGGGAGGCAGCTCTGTTACGGAAAGCTGGTTTTGTGCCACTCAAATGTCAAAATTTTGACTGAGGCCTCGGTGCTGCTGTGCGCCAGTTCACTTTGCAGCAGAGTGATCAAACTGGCATTGGAACTAGAAACTGCAGTATGGCTAGTGATTAATTTTTAATGCAGGTATATAAGCCACTGAGAATTACAGATTCTGCTGTGAGCTTCTGCTTCTGAATCTACAGTGGCACTTGCTGAAATCTGTAGTTTCCACAGGCTTTTGCCTCCCTTTAGAAAGCAAAACTGTGATTGTCTTCAGACACTTTAACTAAGAGCTTGCTTTGGCAGTCTGCCACTGCCATTCAAAGCTGGACATGGGTAGGATGCATCTGTTCTGATGCCAAGGGTATAAATTCTAGTACTTGTACATACTTAAGTCTATTTTTCATGATGAAGTTTCAGCATTCAGCTGACAAAGTTGTATGCAGACCAGATGTACGTGGAGGACAGCATCCATTTGTTTAACAGGCATCTCATGACTCTCCACTACAACTGTTCATCTAAAATGCACTGAGGTTAAAAGAAAAGATGCATTGGTTGACATAAATGTGTTCATTTATTACCATGCACTGCAGGTTAAATCTCTGTTAGAGTATTTTGAAAGTGTATTGTAAAATTATAGTTATTTCCTTTTTTTTTTTTTTAATTCATAGATATGTATAAAAGGAAAAATCCACATATTTAAATACCTGAATATAGAAGCATGCAAGATAGCTCCAGACTTGCCCGATTATGATAGGAGACCCATGGGATTTGGATCTTGGTAAGTTTTGCAACATCCAGGCTTCCAGCTTTGATGTCATTCAGGAAAGTTTTGTCAGCCATCTGAATTTTAAAACAAAATAGATCCAAGGACTGTTCTTTGGTAAGTTCATTGATGGAGGTAGCTTTGAAGAATGTCATTTATGTTATCATGGTATAATCTAGCAAGGTACTACTATTTAAGAAAACCTTAGCAATATCATATGAAAGGAAGTACTAGAGTTAACTGTACAGTAAGAAGCATATTCTTAGTACGGGGGCATGCTGTCTTGTTGTTAACGTGTTCAGTTTATAAGATCTCAATATATTCCATATACTTGCTGAAGTATATCCCTGCTGTGATTTTTAACCTGTTGTACAGAATTTTATAACTGCTATGCTCGAACTGCAGGTGTAAGTGCTGATCTCCACCCAGTTAGTAAATTGTTATTCTTGGCAAGCTTTCACTTGGCAGTATTGCTTAGCTTTGTAACACAAATATTGGAACAGTCAGCTGTATCAGCTGCTAAATTAAGATGTCTAGAGAAAAGCAGGAGTTAAGATTTATTTCTGTTATATGGTAGAGAAGAAAGGGAGTCAGTGAAGTATGAAACTAAGTGTATATATAAAAGTTACCTCAGTCGTCTTGGAAGGTGGTAATAATGTGCAGAGGAGTAGTTGCTAAAGGATGTACTGCAGCAGTAAAACACAGATCAGGGGGCCTCACGATAAATCATCACGAGTCAGATTTGTGAAGAAGAATTTGCACGAGGAACTGACAGAATGATTTCTTATCAGCATTGTCTGTCTTAAATTATTTTTCTGTCTGAAGTCAACATGTGAATTGAGTATTTTGGGTTTTCCTCACTTTCCTAGAACATAAGCTGTTGCAGACAGTCTCTGTGCAATACTAGGGATACCATCCTGCTATTGAAAAGAAGAGGCTCTGAAAGACAAACTGTCATGATCTCTTTCTCTCTGGTGTGATTTGTTTATTTTTTAAGAGAAAATCCAAGATCGGGGTCTCACTGACTGACTGTTGTATTACTATCAAAGTTTTCAATAATTGCTTTTCTGAAATGAGAATTTTTGTTTTAATCATAGCTTGGAAATATGAATGCAAAAAAGATTTGTATCAAAATGCTTTTCCATTTTTGAGATGTAGCCAAGGAGCCATTGTGATGCTCTTCAATTCTGTGTAATTGATCAACTTAGAACAGGGTTCTCACAGCTTCTAGGAGTATGGATATATTTAAAATGTAATTAAACAGCAGATAGATTTTTTTTTTTCTTCTCTGAGCCATGTTTTACAACCGTTAAGTATTGTGAACTACCAGTGTAAGTGTTGTTCTGTCATCAGTGTCTCAAATTAATAGTTCTTTAACTGCACTCAGCATTTGTGTCTTTCTTCCCAACCCTGAAGAAGGGAAGTACTTTTTTCCCCTTATTACTTGGTAAGGCTTTTTATGCAGATAATCTTTCTGCTCAAATACGAGGCCGTAACAGTGTGACTCTCCTGAGTTAACCTAAACTCCATGCAGGTGCAAGAGCTTGTCTTCTGGTGTCTGTTTGCAGAAGTTTTAACTGCATAGAAGTAGATGTATAGCCTAATAGTTCTCATCTGTAGCTCTCCATCCCTCCTATTACTTTTTTTTTTTTTTTAATGTCTATCTGAAAACGTAAGTAGCCCTAGGTCTGTAAGTTTTGAAAGCCCCATGCATGCATATGTGCTGCTTAAATAACAGTAATGAGTAATTTAAAAATAAGTCTGTCCTGAAAGAGGGATTTTTAGAGGGAGCAGCAACTTGAGAGCAATACCAGTGAGAAAATGCCTGGCAATTTGGTTATGATGGGGTGAACCAATTAGCTTCCTGAAGTTCTTCCTTGTGTATTATGTAGTAATTACTGCTGCAGTTCTCCCTGGGGCATCGAGTGCCAGTAGGACAGTTGAGCCATTGTGAAATGCCATCTGCAGTGGGTCAGACAAGTCCCATTGTCTCTTTACTGCAGCTATCTGCAGCAGTTGCCAGGCTTGACATCTGTGATGGCTGTACTGCTGAATTATGTAGTTTCTGAGCCCAGAAATTCAGGGATCTTGTATGGCTGTTTGTTTGTGTGTATTGTAACACCAGGCACATGTTTAATGCCTTTGTCTAGACGTGTCATCGACAAAGTCAGACTCTGTAGATGGAAGCCATACTTCTATATTTAATATATCATGAAATATTTGAAATATTGCCCTGCTTTCTGTACATTTTAGGTAGATAATTATGATACGGAAGATAGTCACATAATACATTATACATATAATACATAATACATATATTTTGCTATACCTGTATTTTTTGTAATTTTATATGCTTTTTGCCTGTTTGAGGAAAAACTTTGTGAGAAGTAAATAGAAGTGTTTTTCAACCAAAACAGACGAGTAGTAGAAAATGAAAGCTTGACATGGTAAACAGTGAAATAATAATGAGACCACTTTGCTGTTTTCTTTGTCATAATTTCTGCTTGGGAAATGTTTGCAGTATGGATAAATACTTTGGTCGGATTAGCTCTTAAAATGCAGGTGAACAGCTGACCAAGATCATGCCGCTTGTTCTGCATGGCAAATGCAGTACGATGCTTTCTAATATGCTGAGCTTGTGAAAACACTGCAACTGTGCTTGGTAGCCCTTTCTACCTTTAGTTCTGTAGTAGCTGACAATTTTTCAGTGACTTCTATGTTGCGCTAACTAAACCATTGTGTTTGACAGCCATGAGGAACTTTATTCCGGTCGTCCATATGGAGCACTTGATTCTGGCTTCAACAGTGTGGACAGTGGAGACAAAAGATGGTCAGGGAATGAAGTAAGTGTTGCAACTTTTTTTTTTTTTGAGTGCCATATTTTGCAGGAAAGAAAAATAATAAGTATACATCTGGAAGCATATTCAGTAGGGAACGTGTACATGTTAGTATGGAAATTGTATTCATCCAATATTTGTAAATGTATTCAAGTAAATCAAGCATAATTTTATATGGGATGGACATGAAGTTAAAAGTAAGAGAAATGTGCATGACAGATGAATTTACTGGAGCACAAAAGATGAGGAAAAGGGGGTTCCTCATTTTAAAAAAAAATCTTAGCTGTCATTAAAATGATGAGTCATCTTCATTTACTTCTGAGTAGCTGTTTCAATAAAATCTGAACATGAAAATTGAGCTTCAAAAGTGAGATGGGAATTTCATCATCTTCGCAGCTTTTTTCAAATGTTAAAAATAAAGTCCGTTTACTACTTAGAGCATGGAAATAGTACCTCCTAGCAAGGAGGTTGTCAATTTTTCTTTCCAGGAAGAAGCACCCGTTTCCTCTTGGGACAGGTAGAAAAGGCAGTAGCCAAGATTTTAAGTGCTTTTGTGAACTGCTTTCTATATGCCTCTTGGTGCTCCTAGCTTGGTTTTAGGAAGAGTTCTAGGACTTCTATCGTGGGATGTTTTCAAGCACTTAAAATTATTCCGGAGAAAAGCTATAGTCAAACTGTGCTTGGTTGGTTTGTTTTTTATTTTGTTTAGGAAAGCTTAAATATATGTTATTTAAAGACAATACACCTTAGCTATATTTTGATAGTGTTTTGTACATGCAAAAGAGGACAATTGAAGTAAAAACACAAATCAAGAGATAATAACTTGCAAGATGTTTCCCAAGAAAATTTTTCTTCACCATTTGTTTTTGTAAAGCCAACAGATGAGTTTTCAGACCTCCCTTTACGTGTGGCAGAAATCACTAAAGAACAGAGACTGCGAAGAGAAAGTCAGTATCAAGAAAACCGGGGGAGCACAGTTGTAACTAACGGTGGAGGTAAATAGTGATCTTTGACTAATAATATTTATTGTTGTTGTTATATATTTCAGAATATTTGCTGTAAATAATAGGCTGTCTAAAGACAAAAAAAAAAAAAAAAGAGAGAAAGATATAGGTAGAATTATTCTGAAAGACTGTTGTGTAAACAGTATGTTAAGTATGTTGCAAGGCAAAATCAATTAGCGTTGGAATTAGGATTATCTGGGAAACATTATGTCAGCTTCTGCATATGTACTAGGGTAAAATTGCCAAATAGTTTGAACAGTGCTTAGGAATCTTAAACTTCAGTTCATGGAATTTTGCAGCTTGAGCTACTGGGAGAATTTACAGCAGCAGTAAATTGGCTGTGCTCTGTGTTAACCGCTGTCAGAAAAGGATGAGCAGTTTTGTCAGGGAATTCCATGTTTTCAAGCAGCAAATGTGCCTTGTTCACGAATCTTAGGTTTTCACACAAACACGTGAGCTGTCTAGGAGGGACAGGTACTTGTGAGATTGCTTTTTTGACATTTCTCAATTTGTTGTCCTGCAGCCTGAAAGTAGCACCCTCCTGTTTGGTCAATAGATGACAGTCCTTCCCATGTTTCTTGATCTCCACAGTCCTTCTGTATTTTAACTTGCAATAATCCCCTGCTACCACTGGCTTGCAGTTCAGTCCTCTTTTTGTTACTGTGACCTGTTTTAGCGTTCTTCCAGGCTTGTTTGTTTGTTTTTTTTCAGTCATTCCATCTTCTCCATTTCACCCACTACTGGTTACTGGATCTCTCATCCCCACATACACTGATTAAGTTTTCTTCTTGCTTAGCTGCTCTCTGTTTTCCATTTCCCTTAAGGGTTCCAGTTCACATACCTCGAGTCTCACTCTCCCAAGCAGTTTTAATTTCCCTCTCGTGGCTCCCACTTTCTCTTCCCTCTTTCTTCCTTCTCACCTTATTCAACTTTTACCATCTTCTTCTCTTGGTCTTACTCTTTTCTGCTACAGTGTTTTTGTTTTCTTTGCTAGCATCTGGAAATATCTGAAACTTTTTTAAACTCGCATTCCTCTACACATCAATGGATTAGAAAAATTAGTTCAAACAGTTACATTCTGGCAAAGCTAGAAGAATTGAAAACATGATGTTATGGGAAGCTGTGGGCAGCCTTAATAGCAGGTAACACTGCCAGCTTTACCTCTAAGACTAGCTTTATTCTGTTCTTTGGGTTTTGTACGCCAGGCATTTCAAAAGGCCTCACTAGTCTTTTAAGGTGGAGCTCAGTCAGTTCACGAGTAGGAGTATTGGAGAGCTGTACAAGCCATAGCATGTGCTGTCAGGGATCCAGGAGATCCTTTCCAATTTTGTGCTCCTAACACAGTTACTAATGTCTTTCACCCTCTGCTGTATTGTTGTTAAAGTTTAATAAGGTGGTGGTTGTTGTGGTGTGGTTTTTGTTGTGTGTTTTCCTTGTATTTTTTTTTTTTTAATATTTGAAACTGAGATGGAGATTTCATGAAGCCAAAATATATAGGAATGCTGTTTTGGATGGGTGTAGTAGCAGAGGAGGTGGCTTTGGCAGTAACAGTTGCAAGATTGTGTGGTGAAGCAAAGAGAAGTCTGTTTTAGACAAGCAGGAAAGGGGCGGGGGAGTAGAAAAAGAATGTCTGCAAGAGAGTTGAGAGAGAATTTGGGGACAGTTTTAAGAATGAGAAGACTGGTGCTCAGAAAAGGAGCTTACGCTTTACCCTGCATCCATGGCACAGTATTTTTCACCCAGGTAGTTTACTAGATGTCATGTTTCTCGGAATCTCTGGGCAGAATGCACATTCTGGGTTTATAACATAAAATTTGGAGGTGCTTTTAGGTGCTTTTGAGGTTTCTGTTGCTTGCTGTACTACCCTCCATTATTTCCACTTACACATTTTTTTATTCATTGCATTTGCATCCTGATAACTTCATCACGCTGTCCTCTTTTGTTGTTGTAGTAATAACGTACTAGTAGAAGTATGTCATATCCATCCTAATTTGTCTGAAGGAGATGATTTAGAAAAAAGATAAATTGTTCAAAACGTACACAAATCATTCTGCAGTCTCGATGTTAGGTGATAGATTTTGATAAATACTTCTCAGCATTGAGAAAGTCACATGTTTTTTAGTCACTACTAAATTATCTGCAGCTGGCAATTTAAAACTACATATTTGATATCTTTATCATTGCTTTTTAAAAAACATTAATTTTATTACTATTTCAAAATCTGATGTTTAACAAATGTTAGCGGGCCAGGCAGAATTCAATACTTTTCAGGCTGAGCTTTCCCAGATGGAAGAAAGACGGTATGGTCTTAGTTCCTGACGCTGTTTTTGTTGTTTATTTTTCCCCTCCTGTTGGTCATCTAATTATGGGTATTTCCTTTGTGTATGTATGTCAAGTGGAACATGATCTCGATCAGATCGACTATATTGATAGCTGTGCCACAGAAGAGGAGGAGGAAGAGGTGAGGCAACCCAAGTGCATGGACTCAGACAGCCTCAGCTCACAATTCATGGCATATATTGACCAGCGGCGAATCTCTAATGAGGTGGTGCTTTTACTTAAATTAGTTAAATTCATATGCCACAGGAAAGCCTTTGTGATGATATTAATGCTTCTTGTCCTCAGAGGTTTTCTTTGGTTTAAAAAAAAAAAAAAAAGGAAACAACAAAACACCAAAAAAACACTGAGTGATCTGGAGGAAGAGCACAGTGTTGTGCTTTGTGGAGGGTCAGAAGTGGGATGTTAAGTTGCTCTCAGGCGCCCTTTGGGATATGTAGAATGAGTCCAACGCAGCCACGCTGTTCTCCTGTCCTGAGGGTTCTTGCAAGCTTTTGCTTTAAGCATATGTGAAGTGAATGGTTTTCCAAAGGAGTGTTTTCACCAGAAAGCACATTTGATGCTTCCAGTTGGTAATTGGTGATACCTGGGAAACTGTTCATGTTTACTTGGTGAATTACTTGCTGAATAAATGTCTTTTTTTAAAGGAAAAATGTTCACTGTTATCAGCTTAGACATACTACAGGAATTTTGAAACTTCATTAATTTGGCTGTTTGTATTGATTATGAGTTATTTGCCAGTAAACTTACTGTCTTAAGCATCCATTTTAAGTTTAGACTAACTTCAATACTCAGACTTTTCAGAAAGCCTGCTGCTTACAGAAAACAATTTCTCCATTTTGAGCAAGGCTCTGAAGTGTCACCACAGGTTACAGTAGACTCGGATACGTATACAGTCACCTTTCTGAACAAAAGCCATCATCAGTAGTTCAGGATAAATCTGGCATTAAACTGTTCTCAGTGAGTAAAAGTATACAGTTAAATGAGCAATACGTGAAAGCATTGCTAGACAGGTCGGAAAGTTATCCAGACAGCTTTTTTCAAATGTCTAGAAACAGGCATGAGTGGCTCCAGACATTGCCCTATTTTCTCCTTTTACACACACACACACACAAAAAAAAGGGGGGGGGGGGGGGGGGGGGGGGCAAAGAAGCCTCTGTTCTTGTTTCCCAACAAGTCTAAACAGTATCTTTCTTTTTTGTTCTCAAGAGTCTTTGTATTTAAGCTGATATGCAGTACTTGCACTGGAATGCTGCATTTCAGAAATCTCAGTAACTGTAATATAATTCCTGAGAGTCACGATACATGCACCCATTTCCCCACAACATATGGACGAAGAACTTAATTTGTTTGCACATTCACAATATAGTATGCTAATAATAGTTGCTTTTATTGGTTGCTTACTATAGCCAGGTGACGTCCATGAGCAGACAAAGGCAGTAATTTCTGTGAAGTTACCGTCATTTTTCTTTTGTTCATGTCCTTTCATTGCTTTCTAACTGCACAAGGATTAGCGTGCACTTGATCAAAATTCACTAAAGTTGCTTTGAAATTGTACAAATCACCAAAACTGGAAAATGTCTTTGTTCCAGTTGTAGTAGCCACTGCTGTGAACAAACACACGGAGAAGACTGTTCCCTGTTAAGTCTCCAATGCCTACCACTTGGATGGTAGACATTGGAGAGTGTTCTCAGAAATCGAACTACAGAAATGGATTTCTAGCTATATAATGTTTCTTTCTGTGTTCTATGAGTCTTACTACCAGTGTACACAGCTTCACAATTCAGTGGCTCATTGTATATGCTACATGAGCAATTGGTCTGAGAAAATCCTTGTGGTCGATATGCTTAAACAGTAGCTATTATGCTGCAATTCAAACGTGTCCTTTCGTATTGTTTTGTGTTTTGAAGCAAAAAGATATTTGCTCTTTGGGGAAAGAAGAAGTCATGGATCTTTAATATTCACATAGGAGCCTGGTGCCTGTTTTGTCCACTTTATGTTACTGTTTACTATGTTAAAAATCAGTGACACAAACATCTATTGGAGATGCATTCGTTTTGCAGATCTCACAAATTCAATATCAAATTGTGGAAGCTGATGCCATTTGAAGCATAGACATGAGCAAAACTCAGAAAAGGCAGCTGCTGGCATTACAACGCAAGGACTCTTCACTGTAGATAATGAAAAGGCATTGAACAACATCAAAAAAGTTATTAATAGGGTTCATAGGTATTCATAAAAATTAAGCTGTTTGCAGTTTTTCTGAAAATACAAACAACCTAAAACTCTGACCTAAGTAGTAGTCTAACTGTATGCAATATAGCAGTATCGATACCGGCACGAGTGAAAATTGACAAGTTAATCTTGAAGTTTCCATTTCCCTGTGTTAGTGGGTATCAATAGAAGTGCAATATGTCTCTGTTCCCAGTAGGATAAATGACTTCATAACTCAAATGAAGCCATAGGTGTGCTCTTTCATACCTCTTTTTTTTTTTGCTTTTTTATTCACCAGTGACCTGTCCTTAGGGCATCAGCTATTGTATCCTGTATTTCTGAGATTCCAGACTACATTGCTCTACAGTTCTATATGCCTTCTTTAGAGCTTAATTCTACATTTCTTCTAAGTGATGTTAATTATTTTCTACCTACATTTACTTCTCTGCATTATCCTTAATAGTGGAGGTTTTAAAACTCATTTAAACAGTAGGCATATTAAGTCTTGAAACTAAAGTTTCTTTAAATAGCAGAGGGGAAAAAAAGGTGAGCTTGCCTAGCTGGAAACAAAAATCTTTGAGCTGTGTTTTGTTGTTCTTTGTTGGGTATTTTGAATACTTTGTATGTATGACTTTCATGTACAGTGTTATGAATACATTGCTAATTTAGTCTTCTGTGTTATTTTGCATAGGGCTCCCCAGTAAAACCTGTATCCCTAAGAGAATTTCAAAAAACGGAAAACAGATACTTACACCAAAATAGGTAAGAATATGTGGTAGAAGTAATTTTGTGCAAAGTTTCATGATGAATGCAAAGCAGATATTTACGGAATGTTTTTTTTTAAATTACGTTTTTTGTTGCTTCACCAGAAATGTGCGTGGTGCTTTACAATTAAGTTATTGCTCTAGATTTGGAATTCATATTCTAATAATGACGACCAAAAGGCTTGACTGTACTATACTAGTGCTTAGATTTAAGTATATTGGTTAAAACATCAGGGGAGGAAGGGCTAGATTGGAAGTCACTGATGACAATGGAAGAACCGCATGGTCACTTAGTTTAACAAAGTTGACCTTTCTGAAGTATGTCCATACTTCTTAGTGATTGCTTGGCTTGTCGGAGGATTAGTGCTTATCCATAAAACATGGGTCAGAGCCGGACAGTATATAAATGAGGTGATTAGGTTTGAGAAGAGATGTCTGGGTTGAAAGAACAGAAGATAGGCAAATGTATAGCTTCTTCTAATGCAACTAAAATCAAAACTGACAGAACCTTCCATATACCATTGAAGGATTTCAGTATTCTGTGGAGTAAAAATGAATGTTAAGGAATCAGCAGAAAACCAACTCAATTGTACTAGGAATGTTTAAAGAGAGAGAGAGAGAGAGAGAGAGAGAGAGAGAGAGAACTGCTAGCCTTAGGGATGTCATTATTTACGCGGTCACTAAGTTTAATGGCATTCAGAAATGGTCTTCAAAGAGAAAATGAAATCAAGAATAATGTTTAAATTTCTCCAGAGTTATGGCAGTGTTTTTAATAGAGATTTTGAAATGTACAGTCAGTGTGCAAATATAGTAGTTGTGTTGATATAATGGAGGGTAACTCCTTCAGCATATATTGGCATTCCTTACCCTGTAGTGTCTACAAGTAAAGCATAAAATAACCTAACAGTCTGACGTGTTCTTCCCAAATGAAGTGCTCTTGGTTTGAAAGACTGATTTTTATTTTTTTTCCTTTTTGAACATTTGTGGTCAACATGGAAGTAATTAGACAAACACTGGATTCCAAGAAATATCTACAGAAAATAAGACGAGAAGGCTAGCTAGCCAGGAGTGAGCTGCTGTTTACATACACAGATTTTAATGATAAAGGAAGTTGTATCTCGCTTAGGGTGTCCATTGTTATCAAAATTTTACGTGGGAATGGCAGTGGATCTTGATGTGCAAGTAGTTAATTAAAGACCTAAAGGAATTGTAGATTGTTCATATTCTGGTGCAGCAGAGTGAAATTCTTAATGAGGCACTAAAAACAGGTTATGTTGTTGCCCTCAAGATTATGGAAAAACAGCCATATGACAACTAGTCTTTTTTTAAATAATTTTAAGCATTTATTAGTCAAATATTTCATTTGTGCCAACCACAAGCTGTGAACTGCTTCCACAATAATTCGTTGCAAATGCCTTGGCAAGCAGCCTCTTTTTTTTTTTGGTTCAGCATGCTAAAGCCATTAAAACCCTTGAAGAGTTGGATGTAACGCAGACTTCATCTTAAGAGTACTTATATTAGTTGATTCAGTTCAGTAAATAAGGTTTTTGCCTCTGGACAGACTGTGGTTCGTTTCTGATGCAACAAAGCTGTGTGTACTCTAGTCTGAATATGCTTCTTAGCACTTAGTTGAACCCAGTCCTGTGTATTCAAAGCACTGCAGTAGTGGATTTGTCATGTTGTGCATCAGTGCTAACTCAAGTAACGGGAAACCTGTAGCATATGCATCTTCCACATCTTTTAAGCTTCTCCGCAGAGAGTAGGTGTAGAATTAGTCAGCACACAGGCAGTAAGAATGATGTTTTCCAAAGTGCATTGAGAAGTCTCTCCCTATTCCATGGTTGACCCAGGAGCAAGGGTTGCTGAGTCAAGGGTACCGGAGTAATCTACTTGATTTCCATCTACCTTCTTGTATGAAACCAGCATGGCAGGCAACATGTTGTAGACTGTGGAATTGTAGACCTTAGGAATTGTTTCAGTGCTCACAGCTACATTCTAGCTAAGACCTTACTGCAAAATTTCTCTTCTATTGTTAGTATGATAGGTATGAGACAGCTCAGTTACTGTTTATCTTGTGACTTTGATGGCTTGCATCACTGATGGTTAGAAAGTTGTCATTTGATTGGTGAAGTGAGATTTGTTCTGAAAATATCAGAGGATGATAATGTTTTAAAAACAATTGTTCTTTCCAGAAAAAAAAAGGCCTACAATCACCAGAATATAATCTTGAGAAATTCCATTTTTGTGTGTTTTGAAACCATTCTGTTAATTGAGCAAGTTACATTTATTAAATTATGAACTGTAGTAATTGTGATCTAACCTGGTATCACAGTGTGATTTCTTTAGTCATCTTAAATTTCACCTTTGTGATTATCTGAAGCTAATTGTCTAGGCAATTACTTTCACAAACAGCTGTAGTGTAGAGAAGAATTCACCTGACAGTAGTGTTTATGCATCAGTGGCCAATCCCCCTTCCACCTGGTGTTTACCTGCAGGGATACTGATGAATTACGAAGACCTGAAACTCTAAATTTGGTGCAGGACAGAGAGCATCACCAAGTACTAAGGAGTTATGTGGACAGGACAGAGAGGTAGGGAAAAGAAACGTATAGTTTCTACTTTTTTTTTTTCTTTTTTGCTAAACAGCCATTGTAACCAGTTGTTCCTCTACATGAGGATCATCAGAAAAGTTCCTATATTGGTTACTTAATCAGCTCCTGGAGAATGAGAATTAAGATACTGAATATCTCAATATAATAGGCCAAATATACAAACCCATTGATACATCCTTAGCTGCAGGAGGATTTTTGTCACAATTCAGGAGAAGAGGTAGAAATGACTGCACAAAATCTATCAAGCAGTAACAATAAGTTATATCATTATTGCAGCAGTTTAGCAGCTTACTAAATAGTTACTTTCCTGGAGTTGATGAGATGTGTGAGTTGTCAGTGATGCACATGTATGAATTATTTTTTTTACTTAAGTTTAAAATATAGTCACTCTCTGTTTTTTCCATTTGTCAGGCCCCCAGCTGATTCACCGTATTTTCTCTCTCTATCAAGTCACCACAGTCAGGTAACACGTTGAACTGCACTGTTTTATTCTTTTGGCTAAGACTGGTGCAAAACCAAACTTATGTTAGCCAGAAGATATGGACTATTGCTCTGTAACCATTCTGTCTTACCCACTGTAGTTCTGTCTTAACAACGTAGTGCACTCTTTTGTTCCAGGTGCCCAATACAGATCCCGAGCTGCACCGCAGGCACATAGAGCGTACCCGTCGAGAGGCACAGCTAGCAGCACTTCAGTACGAGGAGGAAAGGATGAGAACGAAACAGATCCAGAGAGAAGCTGTTCTTGACTTTGTTAAAGTACCTCCTTTTAGTACCTACTTGATTCCAAACCTTTATCTTTTCTGATTCCCTTAATGAAAATTAGTTGCCAAGATCATTAACGCTGGAATATTGCAGAAAATAATTGTAATTGTAAAATTACAATTGTAAAATTGTAATTGTAGAAAAAAGGTTTCTAGCTGCCTGAAACAGGGCTTTTCATTAACATCAACTAATCTCAGACTCCTGGCAGTGTTTTGCAGAAAAGGTGCTTTTATTAAAAATTCAACTTGGTCTTTCAGTTAAAGACTTAAGATATTTAGGATGCATTTTGTTCATTGACAAGCCTTTTTTCTTTTTTTTTTTTTCTGTTGCCTTTGTTATTCATGAGCGCTTTGTTCTCAGCAATGAAATTACTCCCTTGGATTATATTTTTGGTTTATTATGCATCTTTTAATATGCAAAAACAATTTGGTTTTTTGTTTTCATACAGAATGAAAGCTATTTTTTGACTAATAATATTAGTGTTTTCATCTCAGTAGAAACTTGAAATTTCCCCAGTACGTGTTTTATTTAAAAACTAGGACTTCACGTGTTTTAAAACACTTCTAAATTATGCTGTTCTGTTCAGAGCTTTTGTTTCTCTGTCACATCCTTTTAAATTTCTTTTGTTTTTCCTTTTTCTCTGTAGCAAAAAGCATCTTTAAGTACCCAGAAGCAAAGTCCTTTGGATAGTGAGGTAAGACTCCAATATAAGTATTAATTGGGTTTGGCAGTACCTGAATTCTTAGCTCTCTCCATCAGAGATCACAGAGATTTTCCTGATTGTGGAGAACTCTTCAGGAATGGGTTATAACATAAGTTTTTCACATCTAATAGGCCCTGAGTTGGTCCCTTTTTTTTTTTTTTTTTTTTGCTTATGGACCAGTTTAGTATTTCCTTCTGTTCATGTAGATTGTTTGTCTGCGTGTTTTGTTGTTTTTTGTATGTGTTCTATGTTTTATACAGAAAATAGATTTAATGTTCCATTTGAAGATGCTGCTTGGAAGCAGTACAGTTAAATTTCTAATGGGAGTATTTAAACAAGATTTTGTGTTGCAGTGATTTCTCCTTCATTGATCAGTTTTCTCCTATTTGTCTCTCACATTACCAGTTATCCCAGAAAGATTAACTATTTTTATTTTGAGGGTTATCTATTTATTTTTTTAAAAAGGTTTCTTTTAGTGTAGTTTTATAGTCAAAAGCAGTGAGTAAATAGGGGATAAAAATTACACAAGGCTCAGCCTTCTAAAGTCTACAGACCTGAGCCAATGACATCTGTTCATTCTCTGCACCACATTTCTGTTTGGTAATAGCTCTTCCACTGCTTGCCATCCTCACTTTTGTCTGGGGAAGATAATTCACATGGCAGTGTTAATCAGATCAAAACCTTTAATGGCATAATGCTTACAAATAGCTCTTCAGAATCATTTTTCACCTTTTTTTTGTTTGAAAATTACTGAAACATGGGGTATTTGAAATAGTTTTTGCTTCTTTTCCTTATTAATGTTCTTCTGTTCTTAATTTATTCTTTTAAAGGGTCCTTTGTTCTGCCACAGTAAGAATTGTGAATACGTAGTTGTCTGTATTTGCTTGAGACAGCGCAGAGCACAATAATTGATTCCTTAAGTGATATGAATATACTGTAATTCGTGGGTCATGTGGCTATATATTCCTACACAGTTATGTATACTGTATAGAACTGTAGAAATAATGCCTCAAAATGCTATAAACAAGCAGTACGTGTCCCTGAATGTCTGTCTGTTCACAGCTGTGTCATTCTGTTTGTTTCTGACATTACTCCATCTCTCCCACCTCCCAGTGTCCCTTTCCATCCAGAAGGTCTCAGCATACTGATGATAGTGCCTTGTTAGTGGTAAGATCCTGCACGCAATGGCCTTTTTATCTGGCAGATTCTAGAGCATAAAAATAGCTACACGTTATGGTTGCCTCAGATTAGACAAACTATTTTAGAGCTAATCTAAATAGCATAAAACATGACCATCTTCTTTGAAAAGTGACTTAGTTCAAATATATCGATATTTGTACCGTCAGCTATTTGTTATAATAATATAGTGATATTTTTCCATAAAATAATTAAAGTTTAGAGAAGAAGGAAAATTACTGATAGTGAAGAACAGCTTATAAAATTCAAAATCCTCCTCTAGTAGTTCCAGTTTGATTTCTCCTCCGTTTAGCTTGCTTCCTAATTGATGAGCTCTTCAGTGTCAAGTAAACAATTTTAATGCTTTGAATACAGCCTTCTACTTCAACTTCGTTTGCATCCTGCACCTGGTCGTTAGAAATGCTTAGTGTCATGGTAACCATATCATAGCAAAGGGAAAAACTGCTGTACGTGTCAATACTAAAAGTCATGAAATATTCCCCATACCCTCTTACTATTTGTTGATGAAGATGTCTTAATAATCCGTTTTGAGCACTAGTAAAAATAAAAACATTTATGTACTCACTTTCATGTTTTATGCTATTTTTTCTTTTATGGCATCTTAGTGATGTAGCATAATTAAAGAATATAATTAATGCCACAATCATTGTCTATAAAAGAAAAATACACTTGATTTGCCTGCTGTTGCATGACTGCATGCCTGAGATTTGTTTTCTTAATTCATGCGCATCCATTATCTGCCTAAATTTTCTTCAGGCAGTGCTCTCGGTTAGAATATATCTCTTCAGAACATGTTGGTCAAGGTGTTTACTGTCTCTTTATTCAGACTTTTTGGTTTTCCTGCTATCACATGAGTAGCACTGTGAGGGAGAAAAAGAAGGCTCATAATGTTATGGAGAGATTTAGTTGTGATCATGCATGTGCCTTTTTAGAGAGATCACAATCAGTATATAAAAATGTGCTTTTATATTTAGGTCATAAGAACCAGGAGAGCAGATGTGGTTCATGTTAAATGTTGATGTTCTGTTGTCAGTGAATTCATCTTTGGAATGTATTTTAAAGATATATTTTAAGGACCCCATTTCTTTTTGTTTGTGTGATCCGTGTTTTTTGTTGTAAATTAATATATTGAATTTTAGGTTGTAGATGTGACTAAGAATATTCAGAAATTGTTTTACTGGGCTTCCATCCATGTTGATTTCTTTTGTGTCTTTAAGTTAAATCCTTGCACTTCTCTCTCTCTCTCTCTCTCTCTCTCTCACACATGTACACACTCCCTCTCTTCTCTCACCCCTTCCCAGGCTGATAGGGAAAGATTGAACAGGATTTGAAAATGATCAGTTCTGTATTCATTTTTCTTTTAATTCCTTGCTCATTTCAGCAGCACTAAACTACGCATCTTGTACATGGTGGTTTCGGTATATGAAACACTGGTTTTCTGAACTGCTGAATTGAGATCTGCAGATCTATATTGTAGTGGAAATATATACTGTGCCTAATGATGACATAAGCCAGGACAGCTGTTTCTGGTGATTATTGTAACTAGAACGTTAAGCTCTTGCTAGGTCATGAATTTGTAGTGGTTTTTTTTCCACAAATGTATTACAAAACCTTGGTCAACAACAAGGAAATGTTCATTAGTTTGCTTAAAAAACAAGTCTGTTGTAAGAGTTGAAATTCTTTTACCTTTTTTAATTTTTGCATTTTATTTGGCATTTCTCCTGTCCTTATGGATTTGAAATTTAGTTAGATCTGATTTCTTAGGATGTTTTTTTTTTTTAAGGGAAGTGAAGTATAGGGGCATTTCATATCAAAATACCATTTCCTAATGGCAGTTCTCAGTACACGTTTTCCATTGACATGCATTCCTCTTTGTTATTTTCTCTCTCTGCCTAATGACTGCATGCAGTGGTGTAAACTTCACCTATTAACTTCAGAAACTTTTGGATATAGAAACTTGCAGATAGGCTAATTTAAAAAAAAAAAAATAATAAAGTTGTGTGCCATTAGATTTTCCACTGTTTGTTCCAGTTTTAAGGTGTGTCAATAATACTGTGTAGCAAAAGAGGAGAGTGTTACATAGAGGTGTAGTAAAAGATGAGAATTCTATAAACTGAGCAATTACTTGCATTTTTTTTCCTCCAAACAATGTATTCAGCCCAGATGTAATGGGAAGAAAATCTAGTAGGTAGAAGGCAAGAGAGCTCTCCTTTATTTTGATTTTTCTCTGTTCTGGTGTCGTTACTGCTTTTACAGAAACTTTCTTAAAAGCAAAATTCAAGTTGTGAATCTACTTTTTAAATCTTACATCATGTTTCTTTTGGTGGTCTTCTGTGTTGCCTTTTATCACAAATTAAAATGCATTCACTTTGCACATGTTACTCTGATCATGTCTTTCTACTTACAAACACTTTGAGGACAGTATTTCAATTTACAAAATGACTATCCATACCTTCTGTGAATATTAATAGGTTACTTCTGTGTTTCTTCAACATGCCTGTGATTTGATGCAAGATGGGGTTTGGTTATAGGACATCTGGATATTTGGTTATAGGAATCTGCTCTGACAGATTTCATTGTGTTGATTTATAATAGCCAGGCTAACTAAAACTTTGCTGAAGAAATATAGTCAATGACCTCTCTTGAGAAAATTTGCACTAGACCTCAAAGTCTTGTATTAGTCATATCCTGCTTGCTGTTCTTACCAGGGTAGGCTCATTCATTACAATTGAGTTACCTTGTTAATACAGTATTGAGGCTTCAGACTTGGCTAAAGTTTTCAACCCCGATTGCTTATGAATCTCATTTTCCCCAAATATCTTCTTTTTTTTCCCTTTCATACTGTATGTTGCAAGGCGATTACCGTCAAAAACAAGTATAAAAGGTACCATCCTTTGATTTCTGTCAAACTATTTCTCAATTTCTGTCATGAAGCCTGTGAAACACTCGATAAGCATCAGACAGCTGGTGCGACCTCTTCCTTCCATAACCCACATGTCACTGCTACGTTGTGCTGCCTTCGTTGTGTTGTGTTTTCTTGTTGTGGTCTCAAACGTGACCTGAGACCATCAAGTCACAGTTAACACAGGATTTCTGAAACGTTTTAAGATAAGGCTTTGGGGCATCAGTGTGCTACAAGTAGTAACGGTGTGAGTAAAGTAAGCAGGACATGAATTATACTAACCTGTTCCCTGGAGTTTTCTGTCAGACAGTTGGCATCCCTTTGTGTATTTAGGCAACTAATAATCAAATTCACTTAAAATGTCTTTATTTGGTTAGCACAGAGTCATGGTTGGGCTCTGCTTTGGCATCCCCTGTATCTACGGTTGTTTCTGGCTTGGGGAGGTTTCTCTGACTTAAGAGCTAGACCTAGAGCTGAAGTTCAGCATGTGCAGCAGTGTTGTGAGGCTAAATTTGCAGCATCCTGGTTCCTTGTGTATTGTGGCTACCTTCTCTTACAGTTGTTCTCTGCCTCACTTCTTACTCTCTTCCCTCCCTTTCTTCCCTTGCTGTCCCTGACAGAATGGCTTTGAGCCTCTCTTTGTCTTTGAGATTGACAGTAACACCAATACCATTAAAAGAAGGCCAGGGACTCGCAAACAGGTGAAGAGCATGCGGTGTGTTGCTGTTGTGGTTGTCCTACCCTATGGTGTGCCGTGTTACCCTTCTCTTTGCCCGCTGGTGGCTATGTGGATTGTGATGACTACTTGTTAGTCTGTGTCAAGGGTGTCTTGTTCCTTTTCACATAGGAATAAAGAGTTCTGTGAATGTTAGACCAGCATTTTGTTTTATATTGCTTTTTGCATATACTAGCTAATGTTTTAATTGCTGAAGTGGTATTTTGAAACTCTTCAAACAACAACAAAAAAAATGTTTGCACTGCTACAGAGAAGAGGCTGTTTTGAGATCAGCTACTAAGTCTGCATAGGACCTGCAGATGTTTGTGTAAGGCTTGGCCTGTGTAGAGCATCTCCTTCTAGTCCTTCCTGGCTGTGCTGTTCTGAAGCGACAGAATAGTTGCAAACCTTTGAAAATACTAACACCCCAAAGTGTGTAGTTGACATCTATGAAGTTTCTAGGTGTCATTTGGTGTGTTTTTCGTGTGCTGAATTTCCACTTCACTATTTGAATGCCATTTCAGAAAGTATTGGTTCATTCTTGAGTCATTCAGTCCTCAAATGTTAATGTTTTAAGTATGCTTGCAGTAACCAGAGGGGAAGAAATTAAAATTTAAAGGAAAGGCTTAGGTTTTTATTTGAAGTGCTTGAGACTTTAAGCACCCCCACATGTCCTTTGTTGGGCTTTTCCATGATGCAAGTTTGATTTGGGCAGCTGTTACATCTTTAAAATGTAGGCTTTCATAGTAGGTGTTGTTTTCAGTGCTGTGTCACCGCACCACTTGCATGTACCTTAGCAGCAGAATTGGCTGAAGGGTTGATGGAGATGCAGAATTTGGCCTTCGAGATCCGCCTGTCAGTGACAGATGAATATTGGCATGCTGGAGATTCCATTCTGGAAACATTAAAAGTTATTTGTTGTGTTTTGTTTGGTTTTGGTGGTTTTTAATCCAGTGGTTATAATTGAAGTTTGACAGTACTTTATTTTGGACAACACTGTAAATCTTCACACTGATGTCTTCTCCAAGAGCTAAATTTCACCCACAGAATCTTTCTTTCTCTGTAACTCGCAAAGATCGGGATTAAGTGTTTGTGGTAGACCAAATGTGTATTCGTTAGTCCATTAGATGCAAGTTTCTCTAATTTTACAAAACTGATGAGAAATTAACTTACTAAAATCCATAGCATACTTGAAACACTAAAAAGAAGGCTTTTGTTTTGAATAGTGGCTCAGGACAAACTGCTACGGGGTAAACTTTTCTTTTTGGTCTAGAGCCTGATGGCATAGGTATTACTTCAGGTCTTTCTTTAGTAAGGTCTTACCTACTTATTATTTAGTTCTGCTTCTGATGTCACTTTGTGTGTAAAAAGGAATATTTCATCTCCCAAGTTTGTTAGCCATAAAGTTCAGGAGAGTAGGAAGGCTTTTCTCTCTGCAAGCAGTTTAGTTCGGCAAGTCGTTTTGTGTTGTTTCTGTGTTCTGCCTGTTGAATGTTTCTGAGAACGTGACCATGATGACCACTTTTTCCATTCTAACTCGTTTACTCAATTCCACCTTTGCACATGACCTTTCAGCCGTTTGCTAACACTGCTACTGCGTTCTCTTTCTTTCTGCATTCAGTCACTCTCAGGGTTGAATCAAGAGAGCTGTGCTACTAGCCTGCCCAATGCTTCTACCTTCAGTCCTGTCAAGGTATCTCTCGCTATTATCATTCACCAATAAAGCCAACAAAAAACTCTTGGATCCACACATCTGTTTCAACAGGTGTTAGTCTGTCAGCTTCTAGCCAAAAGTTCAAGTAGGGGATGAATCTGATTTAACTGATTAAACTGTAGTAGGTATTACCTCATCTTAGCTTTAGGCTGTGTCTACAGGAGGCCTAAGCTATAAAAACATGGTAACCCATCTCTGCTCCAAGGGGTTCTTGGTTGTCTTTGATGTTGCTTTTTATTTACAAGATGATTTTTTTTCTTGACCAAGTTGAGTTTATCAAAAATACTTTTGTTCTGTTCTTTACCACCTTGCTTTTATCACTGAATATCCTTTATTTCTTTCTCTTTTGTGGAAACTGCTGTACTGAACGCATTCATCATGAGTAACCAGCCTATGTTAATCACCATAGTAAACCACAATGTGTTTCTCTAGGGAGAGTGATGTTCAGTGAATAGCAGTTTTGCATTACCAAAGATGTCAAAGAGGCTGTGTATTCTCCAGTGTTGCTGTTATGCAAGTTCTGCACGTTAATTTAATTATCTGCTTTTCTGTGTCCATTTTGCAAAGAATACTTTGAAATTTTGGGTTAGATGAAAGAGTAAATATAGATCTGTCATTGCACTGTCAGTGCTGTTTAATCTTTGTTTTTTTCCTTGGAGAAGAGCAATTGTGTCATTTCTGCAAAAGAAAAAGCTTCATTGCTTTCTGCAGAGATGAGATGTGGGGAACAATGTGGTTTGTGTTTTTTCACGTTTGTTTTTTTCTGAAGCATATTTAGATGGATGGAGCCTATTTTAAAACATATCAAATGAAAATGTGGTCACAGTTTTTCCAGATTAGGACCATTTATACTCTTTTACTTTTTTTTATCCACAGAGTGATGACAGATCTACCATCTCTCCTGGCTCACCTACCACTCAGACAGGTAACAGGGAAAGGCAGTAAAGTTTCTGGAAAAAAAAAAGAGATCAAAATGCCTGCTTGCATATTCGTGCTGTAAGGAGAAGGGAGCATAGCTTCCCATCTTCCTATGTGGCACTGCTGTGCTTGATAGTTTACGCGGTTATTTGAGTCTCCTTGGAAACACATGAGGGAAGAGACAGCAGGGGTGAAGCATGTCTTCAGGGAGAGTTGTAGGGTTTGGCTGCTTTAGGCTTTCCTGCAAGCTTTGGCCCACAGATGCATTCAGCAGCAGTCAGAACAGTTGTTGGAAGCGGTATGTGGAATGTGCTTTGCATGCAAGTGTCCTTGAAAGCGCCTTTTCCTGCTCTGTGCTTTTATCATGCATGCATGTAACTTATTTTGTCATTATATTAAAATTTTTGTTTTGTTCTTTTTATTTACCACATTGCTGAACCCATTTTCTATTTAAACTCTAACCGTTTCCTTCTTCCTCCTTTCCTGTGCCTTTCTGCATTTGTTTAGTCCACCTTTCCCCTCCATATCCTGGTCATGCAGCCCCGCCTTCCTATAGAAACCCTTCCCAGCGACCTGAGAGTTTCCTTTTCCGAACAGCTGTCAGGGATGAAGCAAACAAAGGTAGGTTACATAGCTCAGAAATTAGCTAGTTTTGCTACATTTTATTAATATCTGCTTGCCTAGGTTTTGCACTGTTCTATTACTTCGGGTCGTTATTGTCAAACTAGTTTTGGAGTTCCATTTATAGACACATAGCATTAAATACTTTGTGAATAAGCAATTTTTTATTTAGAGCTGCCAAATATTCTTTTATCATATTTGCAGAAACATGGGAATTTGTTCTTCCTGGTCTGTGCTTACACTTAAGGACATGCCACACAAGCCTTCAACAAGTGGTGAGGGCAGCTATAGTAGCACATAACAAAATTGCAATTCCTGTAGAAAGACTGAACTCTTTCAACATAATTTATCTGTCAAAACTTTGTCATCTTTTTGTGAATGATTATTAGCCAACAAAAACAAAGAAATCTAAACGCAAAGGAGCATGTGTTATGGGAACACCTTATTAGATTAGTAGATCATTAGCTTGATAGATTAGTAAGCTAATGAAAGAAACAAGTTTGAAAAAAGGAATACGCTGTACCCCTTCTGGAACATTGTGTGTGCTGTGTAGTGCAGCAGGGAAGGACAATCAGCCAAACCATGCTTATTGGCTTTTCTTTCCTTCCTGCTGCTTTTTCAGTGGTTACTTCACCTTCTACACACGCCTTGTCTCCCGTTAATGACTGCGCAGACCCCAGAGTCAGACAAAACTCCAAACAGCGTGAAGAGGAGCTGGAGCTAATAGAGCAGCTCCGTAAGGTAAGTGCTTACAGAAACCAGTGTGTGGACATCTTGGTAAATGCATTGCATGCCATCATGTTAAGGCTGCCTTTGTGTTTTGGACTGATTTCAATGAACCGTTTATGGCAGGGAGTTGACCAAAATGAAATGGCACCATGCAATCTGAGTGTTTCTTTCAGATGGATGCAGTGGTGGTCACTTTGTTGTGGGGGAGTTGTTAAGTTAGCTTAAGTGCTGTAGAATATACAGTCCTGACTATTGCTTTTGAACGGCCAATGATCTCTGCTTTTAAAATATGTACTTTCTTCCTTATCACCCTTCCCACTTGTTAGGAAGTCTCTGGAAAGCTCCCACAATGTCCTCCTTTTAATCACTTTTTAAAAACTCAGCTGTAAAGCCCCCACAGAAAAGCAAGCGGAATGCAGAGGCTCCTGCCAGTAATGCTGACAGCGTGGTGTCCTTGTGTGTTCTGAATCCACCCATTGCTTCCTGCTTTAGCTATCCTTAGTTATGTGTAGAATATCTGTAGCATGGATATTTCTTGTGCTTGTACTTCTTGTCTGTTTAGGCTCGGTAGGCCCGGTTTGTGCCCAGGTACAGTGGTGAATGTGCCACGTGCCATTAAGGTACTGCTCTGTTCTGCTTTGCCCCAGGCATGTTTCTGGTGAGCATGAAGGGCTTCCCTGAAGTGCTCTAATGCTTTGAGCTTTCTCAAGAAAAAAGAATTCCTGTTTGTTAAAGCTGATTTTAAAAGCTATAAGCGTTCCAGATGGACAGAGGGAGTTCCTTCTCTTTGCGAATTTTGAAGTAAGGACGATCTGCTTTCTCTGAAGAGAAAGTTCTCTTAAGTAAAATGAAAGAAAACTTGATGTTTGTAGAGCCTTTGATCTCTTATCTTGGAATGCTTTGTATGCAGTCTCTCTTGTTCTGCTTCGTGGGTAAGCTTAAATCTTCTTTTGTGTTCTTAAAATTTAAGATACAGCATAGCTCAGAGAAACTCACGCAACATATGACATAAGATGAAATGCCTGATTTGAATTCCCTGAAACAACTGTTAACTACCTTGTTTTTTAAAACTATTGGCACAAAGTAGTTAGTTTTTTTCTTTACAGAGACTTTCATTAGCTGTGTTGTCCTCCAACCCACAAACACTATTATTTTCAATTCTCTTGGCAGAACCATTCACTGAGAATGTGTAGGATTAGGAATACTGTTCTTAGACTCTGACTTCTGTTATTTTTGACTAAAGGTTGCATTAATCGCCTGTGCTGTGCAATGAAAGCTGTTCGTCATTGAACTCAGCTGCTCCCAGATTGTGTTCAGCTCTGGCCCGGTGCTGTGCAGAACCTTTCTTGGTGTATTGCTCAGAAAGCTGTTCAGTAGTGTCTTGAGGAAGGACAAAGTTGTAATGCAAATTCTTCTGCCTCTTATAAAATGTTCTGCAGAGTGAAACGATTGGAAACAGCTCTTACTTTTGTGTGTCCACATTCATTCTTCACAGAATATTGAATCACGGTTGAAAGTGTCACTGCCCAGTGATCTTGGAGCAGCTCTCACCGATGGTGTTGTTCTGTGCCATTTAGCTAATCATGTGCGTCCTCGGTCTGTTCCCAGCATTCATGTCCCCTCACCTGCTGTTGTAAGTATGTAATAATGGTAGTATTTTATAGATGTCCAAAATGCCATCCTGCAAAATTCTGTAATCCAGGCAAGTGCTAAATTCATCATTCTCATCTGTGATCATACATGACAAAAAATAACTGTCTGTTTTGTCTGAACAATGTCTGTAGCTTCATTAAAAATGCACTATGTTTAGGTTTGTTTCATTTAAATAAAGTTACTTCTCATACAGATTTTAAGAAAACATTAAGATTTTCAAGCCCTTGCTATGTTAACTTGAAAACTAATGAAATGAAAGACAGTTCAGCATGAAAACTGAAGTAGGATATTTCAGAAGATCAAAAGTTCTGAGAAGTTCAGGAAAACAGGGAAACGTAATGGTCTTTACAATACTTACAATCCCACTGCACAAGAGAGCGCAAACGAGCAGAGAAGCCAAATTGTGTCCATTTCACAGCAAGATAAATTTCTCCACTTAGGAATTTTAGCAGAGCACACTTGAGCTACAGTTGCATGTGCTTGGACAACACCATCTCCTGGAACAAAATAAATGCAGTCATACCTTTGTGATAACAGGAAAAAAAGTTTACTTTGTATTTGTGGGCTGTTCAGAGCAAGAAAAGAAGTACACAGAGAAGTTTGAAATACCCTGTCTAACCGCAGTGTTTCTGGAAACAGTGAAGACAATATATTTATAGGTGCATTACTCTGTATCACATAGGGAAAGTGTAGAATGAGAGAAAGGTGAAGAACTGTGACATGCTGACAAATTATTTGCCTGATCTCTCAACCAAAACAAAAAATCTCTGGCGGTTAAAGTTCAGTGAAAATATTTAGAATCAGCTACTTGAAGGTAGCATGGAGAGACAAAATGCTTGTTATGCACCTTCACATTTTCTTAAAATTATGTAAATAAGGGGAAAAAAACCCTCTCCTGGGGGAAGAAGTTGAAACAAGCATGTTATTTGCTTTTACTTATTTTGGAGTCAGTTTTTGTGTTGGAATTTGAACTGGCACTGCTGCATACTGTATCATTGTGGTTCTTCTCGCTTGGATTTATGTGAACAAGCAGATGTCTTCATTATTTTGAGAACGATTGAGCTGGACACGCCATTTTAGGCAGATCGTGGAATCATTAAGAGAAGAGGCATACAGCCGCTATTCAGAAGACTCATGTCATTAAGAATATCTTTTCAATGGCCTGGTTTTATGTGCTGTGGCATATTCTGTGTTACAAATTAAATCATGGCTTTGTCAGAAATCTCAAGGAAGAGGCAGCCTGTAGCTGGACGGCTCCAGGAGCAGAAGCGGCATCATGTCTTTCCTCACTTACAGTGGGATCTTTGTATTCCCTTCATCCTTCAGAAGAAGTCAGCAATACCCTTTAACCTGCTTTCTTGGTGCGGAAATATGTCATGCTGATGGGACAAAGGAAAAAAAACACCAGTCTACGTTTCCCCCACTTACAGAAAAATATTGAACTCGTAGAAGCTGCCACCTGCTGCTACGTAGACTGTGGGTAGCTTGTACAAAAGAACAGGAAGCTTCTGTCTTTTTTTAATCGGAAAAGAATAAGCTTCAAGAATAGAAACAAGACAGAGCCTGTGCAGTGGTATGTCTGTGTAGCGGTGAGAGAAAACTATGGAGGAAAAAAAAAATTGAAAAAAATGCCAGTGAGTTCAATTCAAGCAGCTGTATTAAACCCACCTGCAAGAGGCTTACATGCAGCAAGTCTCAATTCCAGTTTTATTCCATTAATTTCTGGTTTCATCTAGCCTTCATTTTTATTGTTGTTAATTGAAATAAAGTTGGAAATATTTGTATAATATAGTGACCCAGAACAAACTCCAGATTGCTTCATATCATGAAATCGCTCAGAAATCACAGTACAGGAGCTACGTGTGTGTGTGCTTCATTCAGAATGCTTTTTTAATTATCATATTTCAGTCGTTAAAAGTGTTAGCCTGTTTTATGTAACACCTTGAATACAAATATTGCACAGGTTAGAATTGTCTTTTTTTTAAAAAAAAACATCCAGCATTCATAAATTGGCTTGGAAATTTTTTAAATTTTGAAACTGCAACAGAGCCTGGTTTGAATTAGACAAGTTTTTCAGTGTGGTATGTTTTTAGCAAAGAGATTTATTAAGAGTTTTATTTAAATAAAGAAATCCTTCCAGTTAAGAATGCTATGCCTGCCTCCTTTGCAGCCTAAACTTACGATGGCAAAATGCAGACGAAACGTGGAGAATTTCTTGGAAGCTTGCAGAAGGATTGGAGTACCTCAGGTACATATTCCTGTTACTCTTATGTTACGTCTCAGGTACGGTTTTGTACGACCAGTAAATAAAACCTTCCTTGAAAGAGTTTACAAAAACAAGATGATTAAAAGTTTAGAAGGCTCAGGTATGAGGTATGCCATACTATGTAGATCAGACTTATGTTGCATTGTCTTCCAGAATAAAATAAAGTTGGAAATAGTCTATATAGAGGTCTGATTCACTTACTGATGTGCCTTAAGTTCTTAATAGTTGGATGCAGCTTGAGCCTGCCTTTAGAACTGCAAGGTACATCTTTAAAAACAATCAGGTTTTCTCAAGATTAGATACTGGGTGGGATAAAATTTGGATGGTGTTTTGCATGTGTTACTTCCATTCTAAAACATTTGGCATTCCTTCATAATAATCCTTTTACATGAGCATCTGTACTGTCTTGCTGAGAAGTCACACTGTTGTTGGCCTTTCTCTGGTGGTAGCTATCTTTGCATAGATCCTAATTCTTCTTGTTATGTACCAGTGGTAGAACTCTTACCTTCTGGTATTCCTTTTCTGTTTGAAACTGGAAGAGCTAGGAGGTAGGAACATATAAAATAATCTGAGTCCAGCTATCTTGTTTTATACTGTCCTATCCTTCCAACTTTGTTTTATTCAGCAGCTGTCTCAGTACAAATAATTTTGATACGTCATGTTTTTCTTTATTTTTCTTCTAGCGCATTAATTGGATTGGTTTCTTATGCTGCTAAGTATTAGTGTTTTTGTTGTAGGTGCTCTTTTCTGTATTATGAAAGAGAAAAGTAGATCCAGTGACTCATTTCCCTGCTGTTTCTAAAAGCAATGCTCTCAAGTCAGTCATGCAGTATTATCTGATAGCTTCGCTGGAAGGCGTTTGAGCCATTGGGATTTTCGGATAGCGTATTTATTGAGCTAACAATTTCACATGGCTCACTGGTGAATGTCACTGGAACGTGGTAGGGAGTCAAAACTGGTCATTAGTGCTCTGAGATTCTTCGCTATTTTGGTTCCTCTAAGAAAGTTGAGACTTTGCTTCCCAGAGGGACTGTACAATATAAATTCTTCTGGGGCAAAATTGTTCAATTCCATCCCGGCTTCCCTATTTATAGCTCCCTCAGATAAGTAGATTAACTTTTGTCGGGTTAGAATACAAAGCAGATCACTGAAATGACCCACATTTAAAAACGAAACAAAATAACACTCGAGCAGAAATTCCCCTATAGACCCTGTCTGCTACATCTGCTACAGCTACTATCTAGAGTCCTCCCATTTTTCTTGTTTCTCCTGCTTTCATGTGAAAGAGTTCAAGGAGAATGTCTCTGGGGAAACTTACTGAAATACCCCCAGCTGAATTCTAAAGTTGCTCTGACATATCTATATTACATGTCTACTGAGACGGTAAGATACCTGTATGAAAGAATGGCATGGCAGCCTAATATATTTCTTTGCTGAAAAGATGCCTGCAGGTATTTCCTTTCATTTAAATCATAATTACAAAAATGAAAGGCTTTCTGGAAGTATGGATCTATGTAGAAATACTTACCTTCTAAGAGGAAGGCTACTTCATGTAAAAAGCTACTTTAGAAAATGGTAATTACAGGCATCACAGTGAAGCAGCTATTTCTGTAGGACTTTACTAGTTAGAGCTCTTGCACCAAAAGAAACCAAAGTTAAACGGATTGGCATGTGCATCTAGTTCATTGATTTACAGCAGTTATCTCTGTGAAAGGGACACAAATGGTACCCAGTGGGAATAGTTATAGAACACAAATTAATTAGTAATAGATTCAACTGTAGTTTGTAATAGATGTTTCCGTAGAGTACTGCACTGGAGCATCAATTACGTACAAATAATGCCTTGTACTGTTTTTGTTAAGATACAGTGTGAGTATTCAGTGCCAAAAGCATCTCAAGAAGCTGCAGTCTGTTTCCCCTGAAAAAAATGGTTGTCCCTAAGGCACGTGTACACTGCTGTGTTTTTAACAACAAAGATTGGTACATGTTTAAGGCGCACAGGTGACAGATACCTCACTGAACTCCAAGTAGTTGCATTGAGTGCGTTCTTTGTCATACAGATTCTTTTGGAGAATTAACCTGCTGTGATGTGCTTCTTGAACATGTAGGATGTATCTGAAATGTCTGATGTCTGACTGCTTCGTGGATGTTGCTATGGCTAACTGACCTTTTTTTTCTGTCTGTTTTCCCTTCCTGCTCACACACTCTGGACAGGACAATCTTTGTTCCCCTTCTGACATTCTTCAGCTAAACCTCAGCGTTAAAAGAACAGTTGAGACTCTTCTTTCCCTGGGGACAGATTCAGAAGAATCCAGTCTTGTCTCCCTTTCCATTCAGCTCTGGGGCTTTGTGGTGTTTTACTGTACTCTAATGCTAACGCTCTGTATGGTCTATCGCTGGGTCTTTTTTCTCTAGCTGAAGGATAGTGTCGCTGCTTCCTCCCTCCAGCGCTTGGTAAAGGATTTGGGGTTTTGTCAAGACCCCGTGTATGAAGCGCTTTCTTTCCCACTTATGGGATAGAGGTAACAAGTACGGTGTGGAAACACACTGGTGTGTCCACACCACCATCTGTGACGTAACTCACATTTGTATTTGCTGTGTGATATTTAGCAGATGTAATGCGAAGGGGGGAAGTGCTGTCCATGGGCTAGAGCAAGGGACTGAGGGTTAGGGACGTGTAGGTGCGTGCTATAGTCTGACTGCTGCTGAGTGATGTAGCACTGGGAAAACTGCATTGTCAGTTTGTGCCTCGATTTCCCTGTCTGTATAATAGGAATTGCACCACTTTGGTAAATTGCTTCAGGATTATCTGATGAAAAATGTTAACGAATGCGAAGTATTTCTTCTCAACATTAGTGTTCTTGTTGAGATCTCACAGTCTTAGGAGACATGGTCTGATAAGTTTTGTCCACAAGACTTTGGGGTTTTTTCTAGCTCCTTATCCTGCTTCTGAGGAGATACAACTTTCACGTTTGTAGACTCTGGTGTATTACTTCTCAGTCAGGATTTTTAAAATAACTGTCAGTGAATCCTGAGCTACTTGGGCTTTGTAACAGGTCAAGCAGGAAATTTTCGGAGAGAGTGAGCTCTTCTGTCAACTCAGAGGGAACTTTTCTGGCACAGAAGGAGAAAACTTTAAGGTTCTATTGGATGCCACAGGATTGCTGCAGCATTTTACGGTGCTCTGACAAAAACTTAACAAAGGCTTCTTGAGTTGCCACTCAGCTGTAGGAGCCCCAGACTATGCTTATTCCCTTCTTCCCGCTATCCAGTCATTTTCAGAAACTTGTGTATCACGCAGTTGCAGAAATACAAGTCCTGGCTGCACATACAGTTCCTTCTTCACTGTTTTACAAAACTCAGGTAGTCTTCCACAACACTCAAAGCTTTTCCCTCCCCTGGAGAAGCATCCTGGCTCATTAATGCATTTCTCAGGGACACCTCCAAACTTCAGGGCCCTCCTCATGTCATGTACAAAAGACCATGTCTCCTCAGAGTGTAGGTCGGTTCAGGGAACTCCGTTCAGAGCTCAGTTACAGGTAAGTGTTAAGTGAAATGGCTGTTCTGAATGTTGTTTCAATAAATTTCTGCTATATCTGAATATCCAGTAAATGGCTTGTAAGCCCTGTCCAAGTGGTGTTAGCATTCCAGCATTAGCCTGGCACAAACTCCGAAGCACTGTTTAAGATACGCAGGAGTTTGGCTGCAGATGAGGTCACTACCAGTAAAGATGTGTTGTGTACATGGATCTCACAAGCTCTTGTAACATAAAATGAGTATTTAACGAAGGAGCAAGTAGAGGAGTTAATGCCCTCTTCCTGAACCACACTGTGACTGGCACAAAGCGTTCTGTCCAAGCAAAACATTTCTGCTGCAAGAGGGGACCTTTGGCAGGGGGGAGAGATTATTTTATTTTTCAACAAGCTATTTTTGCACTGTTTACTGGTGTGAACTGAAATGAACTCGGTTCCTATGTTTCTTAACTTCTTCTAATGAACACTGTGATAAAAGCTGCAAGGGGTCTTATACTAACAGTGCCTTCCAGTCTTTAAATTTTGTTTGTCATGGCTGTCTCTGTGGTATGGAGTCATTCCAAAGCTTCTCCCCCTTATCTATTTGCATACATAAGAAAAATGATAAATATTTGCTCCAGTTTACAAGTATTTCTCAAAAAGCACATTTTTTTTTTTCAAAATAACAATTTTGCTGAAAGAAAAATGCATTTCGGCTTGATCGTCTGGCTTACTGCAAGAATTTGTCTGGGTTAATTTGCTTTTTCTCCACTCTGAGCTTTGTGGGAGGTGTATTGGCTGCTGTTATTCTGAAGGATTTAATATCAAAAAATACCAGTAAAGATGCAAAGAGTGGAAAATTCATATTGCAGTGGAAATAACATGTGAAAAGGGAAATCTCTGCAGCTCTATAGGAAGGACACAATTTGGTTATTTCTAGAGATACAGAGGACTGTTGGACATGCATCCTGTCTCTGGATGATTGTTGTGGGGTGAGGATGGCCCAGGTGTGCCAAGGATTTATGTAGGATGAGGCTTTAAATCCACCTGATACTGAGAATAGCACAATTCTTAATAAACGATTTGAAACCTCTTTTTGCACTTGGTGTATTACTCTTACTCTTCAGAATGGTTGTGGAAGTGACCTGTTAAGTAAGCTGCTTTCTGAAAGGTTAAAAAAAAAAAAAAAAAGGCAGTAGTGACTGGTACATAATATCAGAGGGATATTTGCCCTTAAACACTATCAATTTCTCGTTGCCTTGAACAGGAGAAATTACATTTTCGACATCTATTATCAAAGTTATTCGTACACAGTAGCAAGTCGAGGGGGTTCCTTCAAAAAACAAGCTTTTTTTTTTTTTATGCATCTCCTGAGGAATTTGGGAAATCGAGACCAGGCCATACATCTGGGCAGAAGGATCTCAGATGTGCAACGTCTCCTTACGAGAACTGATTTTAAGCGTGACATTTCCTGTTAGCCTTGTTGCACAGTGTTTCCATGGCACACATTAGTACTTCATTCTCTGCCTTAAAGTTGGTATTCACTTGGTAACTGAACAAGGCTTGCTATGTGATGACTCTCAAAAAGTCAATTATGTTTGGGAAAGGAAGCCGTGGTTCCTTCTCTCCTCTGCAGATTCATGTTGAGGCGAAGCTTTCCCCCTCCTTAAGCCAGTCTAATTTTGGTTTCATAAACTGCTACCATTTAAGTGTGAGCAGAGATAAAGGATTTTACTGTTTCGCAGTTTTCCTATAATCCTTTTTCAAATTCTCATTATTCATACACGTTTTCTGTACGATGCCTGATAAATAAACACGATTAGCCTAAGAACTCTTGTTTTGAGTAATCACGTTCAGTTCTTTATTCACCAGTAGAAATTTCATTTCATTTGTGTGCGCGCTAGCTGTCCGTAGCATTTCATATTTCAGTCTCCTTTTGCTTAATTTTTCGTTTCGGTTGAGTGTTTTTTCATCCATTTTGTTTTTGTCTTTTGTTTTGTTCCCCATT
Source organism: Cygnus olor (assembly GCF_009769625.2). Classification (NCBI taxonomy): domain Eukaryota; kingdom Metazoa; phylum Chordata; class Aves; order Anseriformes; family Anatidae; genus Cygnus; species Cygnus olor. The sequence continues at coordinate 16,361,646 of NC_049177.1, forward strand.
CAGGAGCAATTATGTTTGCCTCTGCATATTTTAGAAGAGAAAGGTTTGACACAGGTAGCTGTGACTGTGCAGGCGCTCCTGGAGCTGGCACCCCCAAAGCAGCAGCAGCTTCACCACCTGTCTGCTGTGTAAAGACCTCCGGGACCTTTTGGGTTACCTTGGCTAAGCAGAAGGACGTCAAGACTTTACTGCCCATGCAGTGCATCCACACACACAGAGCTCTGTCCTAAGGAAAGGAGTTCCCGTGATTCCTGACAGGAATGTTTTGCTTCGTTTCTCCATTTTTTTTGGAGATCACAACAGTTTCCAATAACGTTTTTATTATTGATATTTTTGCCCCCTACTGGGAAAAAGAAAAGTTTGTTGTGAGGAGGGCAGGGACTTGCAGTGGCTAGCTGTTGGAGCCAGCTGTAGAAACTGACCTTGTAGTTTGAAGACATTGGTGTACGCAGTTTGGAAAGCTGTTCCTACAGGAATTTATTTGTTTAAAAAAAAAAAAAAAAAGGATGTTGCTGCAGTGGGCACAAGGGGAATGAAATTTCATTCCTTCCTCCTGGGATTCAAAGAAAGGGAGTTTCTTTGCCTCCAGAGAACATCTCTTTCCATTATATAAATATATATATTTAAAATATATATATATATATTGCAACACAATCTTAACCTGCACAGTGTTTCATAAGAATCAAACCTTGTGCAGCTTTCACCTATGTTGGCATGTCCTTGTTACTTAATATTTGAAGGGGGATTTTTTTTTTCTCCAAAGGAAAAAGTACTGCATGTTTTCTCCACAAGAAATACTTCAGTAATAAAAAAAAAAAAAATCAGAGCTACTTAAATCTCCCCTCCTGGTCAGGTAAGGATGCATTTGGTTACTCAGTATTTTTTTCAAATGAATGTCAAGAATCACGTACATGTTTTCACTGCAGTGCGAAGAATTACAGCCTGCCGTGCAGGTCATTAGAAATCCATTATCAAATAATACATTCAGAAGGGGCTGGAGCATCCCATGCAGACATGCCAGCACTGGTGAGTGTCCCAGCCACTGAGAAATTCACTGCTTTTAAGAACGGAGTTAGGGAATTTCCACCAGTGGGCTGCATATCATTAACACAGCAATCCTGCAGAAGGTAGCTTCTACATTTGGGTTTGACAGGACTTACAAGCCTTTATCATAGTATTCACACAGATGCACTGGTTTACAAAACTACCATTACTTTTTTCCTCTTTTTTTAACAAGAAAATGGAAATTCAATATACAGGAATGGGAGAGGCAGCAGGCAAGTTTTGGGTTTTGCTTGAAAGCTGACCTGCAGAACAAAGACCAGCTCTGTGCTTTAGGCGCAGTGACAAGGCCAAGCTTGACCAGATCAGTCACAACACATTTTTTCCCCCAAAAAACGACCTTGTAAAATCCAGTTCTCCACCTATGCAGTTCTTTTGCTGGTTCCTGACCCATTTAAAGCATGCCAGAACAGCGTGCTACTACCGTGTTGTATGGGGTCTGGGACCAACATCAGGCATTGGAGGTACATCTGAAGCAGAATACACCGAGAGGATTGCATGGGGACAGAGGAAGGAGAAGAACTGGGAAGTGGCTAGCTAAAAGCCAGTTTTGCTGAAGTAAACCTGCCATAGGAACACTGACAAAGAACGTTAGCTGGATTTTTCCCCTTTAGATTTGCAGTTTCTTTCCACCGTTTTGCTTCATGTTTGCTTTCAGGACTCATGGTGAGTGTTGTATCCCTGGTTCACACAATGACTCCAGTTGCTTCTTACTGGCATTGGCTGATCATGGTGCAAGTTAAGCACGTGTGAAGGGTATTTCAAACTGCACAGCTGAAAAAAAAAACCTTTTCATGCTAACTAGCGTGTTGCCCCGAGCTCTGCAAGAAATGCAAATGCCAATAACTTGCAACGTGTAGAGAAGAGAGCAGTCCCATGCAGACCTGCTTTCCTCCTCACGTAGCTCTTGTGTTTCCCCTAATTCCACTTGCAAGGCCTGTTGGTGATTCGTGAACGGTTACGTAAGTGTCAGAAGTCTCTGCTGTAGTTTGTTGTGCGGATGATCGTGCCGCTCACAGCAAGCAGCACAGCCCACAAATGTTTCTTGTGTCTTCGTCTCTCAAGTAGTTTGAAAGAGGGGGACACTGCATTCATCTTAGTTTTCAACATCAGGTCATTTGTATCGTATGGAGGCACGTTACATTTTAACAGCGCACCCTTCATAGGTTATTTAAATGGTCCTGTTTGAAGACAACTGTTCCCGTCAGGGGATTGTGAGAGGGTGCGTTGTTTGCTTCAGTCCAGCTTCCAGCACTTAGAGAAAATAAAACTTAACAGTATTCAGGTTGGTGGAAGCTTGACATTTCATTAATAGTAGGTTTTAGGAATTAATGGGGTGGGGAGTTGAGTCTGAACTGCAAGAAACAGCCACTTTTTATTGTCTGGTTAAAACAATCACTCACATATACAGGCAGTAAGTGCATGCACACAGCAGCTGAATTCATGTGAAAAGCAGTGTTTGCATGACGGGGATAGTTGTATGTATGTCCGAGTATCACTTACGTTGTTAGAAGCAGCAGTTCGCTCTGCCGGTTTCAGATGTATTTGGTCATGTTAGTTTAACCCTTATAGTCTTGTGTTTTCATGCCGGCAAACACTAAATGTTGACCAGATGTTTAGGACAAAAATCCAGACCTGAAGTTTCATTGTAGGGCTTATTTAATGTATTATACAAAAAAAAAAAAAAAAAAAAACCTGCAGTTTCATTTTTACAAAATAGGTTGGGAGATTTTTTTTAGTGTATTTATGTGCAATTTTTGTTGTGTCCAGTGAAAAGAATATTTTAAAGAAACTGTATAAAATTCTATTTTGTGTTAAAGAGGCAATTGTTTTTTCCTTTCTGGGGCATTTGTGTTGGAGGATGTGGGAGGAATCCAGCTGAGTGTTTCGTGCTTGCCAGTATCCGTATACTGACCCCATTGTTCCACCATCCTCCCTCAAACGGTGTCGAGCACTGAGCAGCATTTGAGGCTCAGCAGCGTCACAGACTTGAAATCAAGTGGCACTGGCACTCAGGAGTCCCTGATGGCATTGAAACGATCAGGTCAAAGCAACTGGGATTTGATTCTTCCCCCTTGTGAAGGGGGGGAGCTTTGGTGGCCTGTTTAAAATAGATCAGAGAGAATTTTTTACAGCACCGAGAACTCCTCTGTTGTTCTTGGTAGTGACACAACAGCAAATGGTATTTTTATCCTTTTATAGCTATAAGAGGTCCTTTGAAAAAATGTTTTAGAAACAGGGCTTTTACGGTGAATTTGGACATTAAAAAATTCTTTTGTATAAATATTGTGATGTTTTACAAAGCAATCTAATTTTGTTATTTCTGAAAACAGTGTAAACGTGTAATTAATAGAGTAAAGGATTTTAAAGCTTCATCCCATGCTGTATGTCTGTAAATACATTCCATAATTTCTAAGTCTGTTAAGAATAAATATGTTTGAATATTGTACACTTTATTTTAAATTGCCTGTATTCTGCCAGTAGTGTGAACTTCTAGCACATTAATAATATAAAAGAAAACCATGGGTAATTTGAAATAAAGTTTTAAGACTTACATGAACTACAGTATGTTTTCCTGATGTTCTGTTGTATGAATGAATGTCACATCCTGTGTGCCAGGTGTGCGTATTCACCCTCCACATCATCAAGTTGGCAGTTAATGGACCTGCTTTTTCTTTAGCTTTCATTGTTAACCAGGATAGAAAACATCCAGCATTTTTACACGCATTGTGTAGCCACACCAGAAACTTTCTTGGAGATGCTTTCAGCCCTTCCTAGATGCTGAGTAGCAACAGTTTTGTTCAGAGTCCTTTGCTACTCCCTCCTTCTACCCCTTCTTCCCCCCTTTCCCCCCCGTTGTGTTTTTGTTTGTTTTTAAACCTTCTCAAACCAAGCAGTAAACTGTACCTGCAAGGCCTGGGCCGTTTGCTGCCAGTCTTGGTGCTCTTTGCAGTTCTCATCTTCTGCTTGATTTTGTCCTGCCTCGGTTCAGTCTGTAAAATGTGTCCCTGTGCTTCATGCCTATCCCCTCCCTGTGTCTGAAAGGTTTGTTCCTGTTAGCCAAAATATTCACTCCTCTTCAGCTCCCTTCCTGCCTTCCTCAGGGCTGCCCAGTTCTCTCCAGGTTTCATTTCTCCCCTAGCTTCTGTCTCCTGCCTTTCTTTCTCCTCCATTCACCTCCCTGGAAAACCAGTCCATCCAAAGGGCTCCTGATCGCTGGGATTTCCTGCAGAAAACACCTCGGGTGTGTGCTGTGATCCTGTCTCTCCGCAGCTGGAAAAAATGTGCCAACCCTGGCAAAGTCCCTCAAAACTGCCGGGTTGTGGGATGGTGCTCCCTGCTCCAGTCACCGGGGTGCTCAGCTGTATTCAGCAGCTGGACAGCCAAGCAGCAGCAGCCCGCTCTGATTTCCAGCCCGGCAAGGTGAGGCTCATACAGAGGGCGGTGGCTCTGAGAGCGGCCGATGCAGCGGAGAAGGCCTGGAGGAGCTGGATGGATGGCAGCACGAGCAGAGTCTGCAGGCAGGAGGGTGCTGTTCTCACCTGGAAGGGGTAAGCTGACACGGGTTAGGTCAGGATAAAAGCCTCTGCCCCTGTCTACAGGGCAGTGTCACCTGGCAGCCAGGATGCTCGCCTTGGGACTCCAGGGATTTTGGTACCTCCTACTTTAGCAGAACAGCAAAGCCAGTTCCCCTGTTGCTTTGATATAATTTTTTGTTAAATTATTTTTGAAAGAAGGAGTACCCCTTCCCTATTACACAAGGGTTTGCAGCTTGCTAAGTTTGGAAGCGTGCTTTGCTGTGCCCAAGCAATTTGTGGCTGGGGGGAGTTGCTTGTTTTCTCTTCAAGATATTAGGTACTGAAATTGAAATTTTGAATTATTTCATGATCCAGTGCAGTGTGTAACTCGCTCCTGGTTTGTCCACTGCAGCTCTGGGGCACTTGATGTAAGTGCTGTGTTACCCTGCTTGGAGCGGGGGCTTGCCAGGGAGCCAGGCAGAGGCTGAGGAGGACTTGTACGAATTCCATTATATTTTGCTCTCTGCTGAAAAGCAAGCAAAGACATAAGCGTAAGAAAGGAGATTTAGAATTAGGGACATACCTGCCCTGATTGCTCTGCAGTGCCCCCTGCAAGAAGGAGCTGTGGTACAGATGTGTGATGTAAGCCCAGTCTTAGCTTGCTCCTGCCAGCTCGGGACTGGAGTAACCCCTGTTCTTGCCGCCCCGTGGGGACCGTGGAAAGCAAGTGAGCGTTTGCACAGATTTGGTACGTGTTGGAATGGGAACGCGTTGTGGTTTAACCAGCAGTGCCCCCAGTAGCAATGCCAATATTTCTAACTCGAGTTTGTGTAGTGTCTGCAGTTTCAGCACTCCCTTGATAACCAGCTCAGCCTGATAGTCAGGCACCAGCCCCTTTCCTTCCCTTCAGACAGGGTTCTGAGCCAAAGGCTCTTTGCTCGTGATTTCAGTAATCCTGCTTGAACTTTAGAGCTTTTGGCACAGTTCAACCTGGACACAAGGATGTTCGGATGGGGCCAGCACAGGCTGGTCACAAAAAGCACAGATGGGGATGAGTTTGTATGGTTTGAGCTCTCTTCCCTGTGCGGGAGTGTCAGAAAGCAGCCGGCTCAGCCACAGGACTAGTTTTGCTTTGTGCACAAACCTGTAGGCGAGTGACAGTGGTGTCAGGAGAAAGGGCCAAAAAAAAACCCAGAACTTTGCTCCCCACCAGCTTTGTTCCCTGCCCACTGCCTGACATCCCTGCACGGAGGTCGCAGTCGGTGGTGGGTACGGCTGTGACAGAGCAGCTCCTCTGGGCAGTGCGGCCAGCTGTCTTTTTCCATTGTTGCTTCCCTCTGCAGGAGGGCATGGAGAGCTATTCTGTCTTTGTGCTGGCACTTTGCAGGGCTGTGGGAATGGAAACCTGCATGCTTCGCCTGCCCTCGTGTTTACACTGCAAAGCGTCAGCAGTTTTCCCCTGGCCGACCTAATGCTGGCACCGACACCGGGGAGAGCACGGCTTGAGCCCACATGTGGGTGATGGCTTCCCTGCCTCGCTCAGAGCCGCCGGAGCCACAGCAAACACCATCGCTTCCATGGCCAGTGCTGTGGGGGGCTGCAAAGGAGGTTCTCCGTGCAGAGCACCTCATCTGGTGAGTCACTGAGCTGTTCATAGCATTACATCCCGCTAGTTTTAATGTTTCCATAAAGCTGCTACTGGGGAAGCAGTGTCTCTGCTGTACAAAGACAGCTTCAAGTCACTGGAGCTTCACCTTAACTGTGTGTCACGAACTACGTTCTCCAGAATAGCCCAAGGTCTATTACGTGGTTTATTTTGTCCTGATGGACACACAGAGAGCAGTGCCCTGCCCAGCAGCAGCCCCGGAGCGCATCTGTGGCTGGGTTTCTTACTTAGCGTTTCTTTTTCTTTGCTCCAGGTTTATCCTTTTTGTTTGTCTGCTTCAACAGCTGCTTCTCTCGACTCTTCCTGAGGTTCTGGTAGGGGCCAAGGTTTCTGCGGACCATTGTACCTCTCCACCAGGCCTGCAGCTGGAAGTAGGAGAGAGAGGTCTTAGGGGAAATCGGTTGCAGGGGAAATCCGGGTACAGTAAAATGGACAGAGCGTCTCTCCTGTGCTTCCCAGCTGCAGAGGGAAAGCCCTGGCCCATGCAGCAGCAGCTGGGCCTCTGCTGATTACACTGAAGGCATCCATGTATAAGCTGAGGGCATCCCTTGCTCGTGGCAAGAAGAGGAGTAGGGGAACAGCCCCGTGACTCTCCCTTCTTGTGTCACCCATGCAGTGGGGCTGGTGTGATGGGCACAGCCCCAAATCATTCGAGAGGCTGGCTTTTCCCCTTTTGTTCCCTTCTTAAACATTCTGCAGCTAGCTGATGGCTGTGTGTCTGCCCCAGTAGAAGGGGACAGCCTTAGTCTGTCCCTTGCTTGTGCCACCCTGTACCAGCCAACTTTCTCAGGCCATTTTCTGCCTGAACACAGCCTGTGGTGCAAATAATTAACTCCTAACTGCTGATGGAGCAGCACTGCCTCAGTTTTGCTCGCCTTTACCTTCAGGATGCTCTTCAGTTCCAGGGCATCCCGCTCTAGTTGTCTTCTTTTAGCCTCCTTTTCTGCCCGATCAGCAATGATGGTTTCCTCAAACGTCTGGCACTGCAAGGTAGCACGGGGGCAGTTCAGCAGCCACATAAAAAAAACATCCAGGGATGTCTCTGCTCCATGGCAGCCCAAGGGTAATGTGTAAGCCTGGACCTTCCTCCCCCACCTCCTTTATTTGATCTTTTCCTGAATCCAGATGGCAAATGTTGCTCATTACCACCACCACTCCTAAAGGCACTGAGAGCTGCTGCCAAAGTGAAACCGCTCATGGCCTGGGTATAATTAACCCCCTGATCCTGTGCTGTAAAATGGCTGTCTGATGGTGTCTCAGGCAACAGATGTCAGTAGGAAGGACCCGTGCTCCCCCAGGCTAGGCAGCAGATGATGAATGGAAACGCTTTGGACACCGAGCTGACAGTATACAGAGTGAAAAATGAGCCCACAAGCAGGGAAATGTCTAACTCAAGCCCAGCATCTCAGGCCCAGTGACAATAAGGAATGATTACAAGTGAATTCCTTCTAGCACCCTTTTTACCAGATACTTCATTTTGCCCTGTGCTGCCTGCTCTGATGTGCCTGTGTGCCTGTGATCAAAGCCCAGCCGTTAACCAAGAAACGGGTGTGGGGTAGGAATGACTTTAACTGGAGTCAGTCTCCTGATAACAGAGCACTGTGCAGCTGTGAACACGCATCTCCAGGAAGGGAAGGAACTGCTTTATTCAGGCTCAGTTTGTCATACCCATACATTGCTAGAAGAAGCAAGCTTGTTCAGACTAAGGCAGCAAACTACGGTGAGGCATACTGATGGGACGGGGCAGTGCCTTTGCCCCTCACAAAAGCTGTCAATAGTTTTCTAATTACTTGCTGGTATTTGAGAATAGTTTAGGGAAAACATCATCATCCTTCCTTGATGTCACAAATGATGTCATGCCTTCCCAGGACCAGTGCTCATAACCCCATCCTACACCTCTAGATTACTGATGTTTTTTTCCCCATGGTCCTCGTTCCTTATCTGAATGACAGTAGGAAAAAGCCAGGACGCGGTTTTGCATGGCTGAGCGCTGAGCTGCTGCTGCTGCCTTACCTCACTGGCAAATCTCTGCAGCATTTCCAAGTTGTTTGCCTTTGATTCTTTTAGGGCTTCAAGTTCTTTGTCTTTAGCGTCTGTGTCACATTCATACTTGTCCACCCAGTATTCCAGCTTCTCTTCCACCTTCTGCATGGGGACAGAGAGGTGCTCAGCATGGTACAAAGAGCATACAGGGGGTACCCTTCCTGGGGGTCACCATGGAAGCCCCAGCACTGGCCTGGACATGAAAAGAGACTGGGTTGGCCTTGCAGAGGTGCGTGAAGAATGGAGAAGCACTGGGAGTTAGTTTTGTGCACAATCCTGGTGCAGTAAATGACAACCAGAAGCCATTCTTTGTGTGTGCGGGTAGGAAGGGGAGTTTAGGAAACACAGTTTCACAGTGAGAAAGCTTTTATCCTCTGCATCACTCCCTAGCCGCTTTCTGGATTAAACTCAGTGCACCAGGAGTAAGGTCCCATGGGTCAGCAGGTCACACTTTTTCACGTTGTGAACTTGGCTTTGTCTCACTCAGTAATAGGAGGGCAGGTGTTTCTGAAACATCATGCCAGATGACTTCCTCCCATTCAGGAGTGACTTCTCCATAGCAACAGCCACGACTGCTTGCATGGAAAAATAATCTGAGGAAAAGCATCAATCTCATTACAACATCACAGCTGGACACACGAGGGAAATGGAGGGCATGGTCATCCTCTTCTCTGTGGGCCACCGTAAAGCCACCAGCTGCTGGCTGAGTACAGAGAGGCTTAGGATGTACTTAGGAAGTCCTCTCACTCTGAAACATTGATCAGACTATGGTCCTGCGATAGGGAGCTCACGTTTTAATTGCTCTGAAGATACAGCACTTTTTTGCAGTCGTATGTTAAAAATGTGATTCTCTTTTCTTAAATTTCACCCTGGCAGTGATGCTAGGTACCCTGCAGCAGTACAGGTTTTCTGCCAGTCATATATGAGACATTTATGAGACATTTACCAATGTTATTTACTGTTATGAGCACTGCCATTGATGACAGAAAAGCTCTGAACCTTTGGATCAGCAGCACAAGGACATTCATGGTTGTTAGCTGCTCAGATCGGGTACAATAATCATGAGTTAGCACTTACCCAACCCCGATTCTTCCTCAGATTAAGAAAGGACATATTTAATGTAGCAGTTTCTGTCATTTCTTTCACCCTCTGCAACACTTGGGTGTGTGATCTGTTGCCCTAACTTAGCGCACGAGCACTCTTCGCTGCGTTGCTGGAATTCCCAGCTACTGCCAAAGGTCTACCCAAAATCTCTATTAACTGAATACAGCTATCTGAGGGAGGGAAAATCTCTAACAATGGGATAAACAATCCCAATCGTATGAACTCTAATTTTAAGAAAATGTGTGCAAGCCAGCAAATCACAAATCAGGGGGAGCCAGCTTAATTCCGACTTGAAGGGAAGCAGTAATTCAAACAGCAACAATCGTGATGGAGCAATAACTGGTTTTCTTTAGACACTAATCAATGATGTAATATTTATTGGTTGATATTTTAGGTATTAACATAAAAAGCCAAACGTACCTTATAGTACTGCCTGAGGAAATTTTCAATCTCCATGTGGACTCGAATCTCCTCATCAGTTTTCCTCTTCAAGTCCTGAGATTGATGCAACAGAACATGTGAGCCGATGTTACTGCATATATGTGTGTACCTTTGCTGCTCAGAGCCCAGCTGGTGCACAAGCACGTGGGAGCTCTCTGTGCAGTCCACACGCATTTTTGCCTTTTTCCCAGTGCCAAAACTGACCGAGGCAGTAGTTCACCCTGTGGCTACCTAACAGCTCTACCAGCATAACATGCTGTGGGCAATGCTAAGAGTTTAAGCTGCTTAAATTGCTAAATAGCATTGTAACTATATGCAAGTGGAGCATGAACTTTCAACCTTAAAATGAATAGGCGGAAAAATACTTAAAATAAATCCATTTGACTTGAAATCACTTTTAAAGGAACCAAATAAGTAAAGTCCTTAGCCTTGTTTGAGGTCTGATCCAGAAAGCTTTGCATCCCCATGATGGTTCTGCTGGCAGACAACCTCCTGTCATCATCTAAGTCCTCTGATCATGCATTTCTCTAGGAAAGAGAGCCCCCAAGACAGCTACCTCTCTGTGCTGAGGCCAAACACTGGCCTTATTTTCTTTTTTTTCTTTCTTTTTTTCTTTCTTCTTTTCTTTCTTTTCTTTCTTTCTTCTTTTCTTTCTTTTCTTTCTTTCTTTCTTTCTTTGGCTTTTTCAATAAAAAGCTCATTGTACATCCCTCCCCTACAGATCTGAAAAAATGCTGCTTGTGCAGCTCACCACACTTCAGCTGCAATTCCAAGGGATGGGGATGTTTATCATTTTAGAGAAAAAAAAGATAATGTGGTGTAAAAATGGGGCACCAGACAAGCAGAGGCATTGCTAGAGTCCTAGGAGAAGATCCTTCTAAGACAAGGATTGTTCCCAGCACAGTGCTGAGTCCTTCTGTCCTACAGACAACCTGCTGAGCTGACATTTTCCTCACAAGCTGCAGATACTTTTCAGTAAGGGCTGCGGGGAAGAGCTTACCTCAATTTCCCTGTTCAGTCCATTCTCTGCATTGCTGCACTTCTTCTGGGTTTGGTGGACCTGGAGGTCTGTGCTTTTTTTTATGTAGCGTTTCTCCACGTCTGTTTTGGCTTTCATCTCTTGGAACTCATCTTTGAGGTAGACAATCATATTATCTCGGTTCTAGGGGGGGAGACAGAATAAGCAAAAAAGCAAGCCTGGAGACTAAAATCAGCTCTCTGTTTCTTAGTCTCTCCATTCCCAGATAAATGCAAAAGAATCAAAGGCTGTAGGCTTCACACTTTCCCTGACTGTTGACCCATTTTAAACTGTGCTTCAAATGGAAGTTTGATTTATAACCCATACGGAAGGCAATAAACCCATCCGTGAGGAGTGATAACCCCTGGAGAAGGCGGAGTGGTGAACAGAGTGGGACAAGAAACCAGGCCTTCTGGCCTTTGGTTCAGGAAGAGATTCAGACATGCTTATTATAAGCGTGAAAATAGTCCAATAATTTCAACTGCTGAAGTTAGGCTTTGCTAACTACTTGGATTAGGCTGTCTCAGTGAGCGGGCATCTGTAACAAGAGGATAACACCTCGGCCTCACATACGCCCAAGTCTGATTTCCTAAAGTATGCTCTATTCCTTGGATTTATTGCTGGTGTTTGGTTTGGTTTGGTTTGGTTTGTTGGTGTTTGTTGTTTTTTTTTTCCTTGTTATACAGCAACTGTAAAAATACAGCGCTATGAACAGGTGAAAATCTAATCTTGACTCACTCGTATGTTTAAACAGTTCTTTCCTGAAATCTTATCAAGAAAATGCTGCCCACTTTGTTAATAAAAGCATACACCCAGGGTAAGTAAGGAGTGCCAAGGAAAAGCTGGCCATGAGCTCCCAGCCTCTCCCCACACCTTGTTTCACAGTGGAGCTGAGCTTTCCTGAGGGTGTTCTGTCTCCAGGACATTTACCCCCAAGCCAACGTGCCCCATTTGTCCAGCTTTTTGTGTGTGCTCAGGAAGCAAAGTGCGTTTGCTTGATTTGGAATTGTTAGCTTCTTTACTCCTTTTTAATGATTTTATTTGAATAACAGATAAAAGTTCATTAATCAAGGGTTGGAACTTGGAAGAACCTCCCGTAAAATGAAAAACTCTAGACTGCATTGCGAGTTAAAAAGGTCATCAAAGTCTCCTGTGTAATTATGCAAGACCAACAGTAATGCCTCTGGGCTGGCTCCCAGTTGCTCCATTACAGCCTCTCTCTTTGCTCTCCTGCCATGCTGTGACGGGCTTGACATTCATCAGCCAAACCTTGCAGCTGAAGATGAAATCCCGAAGTGTTGGCATTTAAATGGTTTGAAGCCCACGTATCTTGTCTCTGAAGCACCCTTGCATTCCTTAGCTGTGCAAACATGGAAAAATGCCACAGGAAGAAGCTCAATAGTGCTGTGTTTAAAAGCCTTCGCGGCATGACTCATTTGGAAAGGTTTCCTTATAAGAAGAGTTTGGAACAGTTAAAAGGAAAATCCTTCCCTCTGCACCCCTTGTCGGACATAGCTAGGAAGAGTAAAGTATATTTATAAGGCTCAGGACAATTAGGGCCTTGGCTGGTGCAGTTTTGTGGTTTTAAAAGTCATGCATTCAAAAATTTGTGAAGGTTTCCAAGATCAGATATTTTTTGTACAGCCGTATCATCATATGACTGCAGACAGCTACAGACACGACCTATTTATGCCCCATTAAGGTTTCTGGTAATGGCTTTTATTCTCCTTGATGTGAAATTTTGGTAGGCATTGGGAGTGGTTGTGTTCCTAGTCGGTAGACACGGGAGGTGACTACACCACTTTATCCTGAGGTTGTCCTGCTGTGTTGTGGTGGAAGCATGTCTAAATCGAGGGGCTGGCAGACAGAGCGGGGAGATGCTAATGAAAAACACCAACGTTTTGTGGCGCTGAGGCTCGGCAAAACCAAGCGCGGCTGCAGTCAGGGTCTTGCTGCTATCTGCTAAGGATCTGGAAACAGGCCAGAAAAGAAGGGTTCAGCCTAGGTTACAAACTATTCGGAGAGGTGGGGCAGAGCATGAACCAGAGCATGAACACCACGTTATTTTGGTTTTTTTTATTTCATATTTTGATAGAGGAAAAAGTGCATTTGATTTCAGAGCCCCAGGCCTCGGCTGGGATGGGGGGCCCGCCTGCTCTGTTTGTTTTCTTTGCTGCATGGCATGTTTGTGGTTTGGATTTGGTGGTGTAAAACAGCTCTGTTAGAAGTGGGGAGTCTGGGGGCTTGGTTACACAACCCGAAGCAGACGGGAAGTGAAATGCAAAACCCCGCTGGCGGTTTACAGTAATGCACTCACTTGGAGAGGGAAAGTCGGCTGCAGGCATGTGGGCAGCTACTGCAGCCCCGCTGGTGGGCCTGGAGCTGCAGAGCCGGGGCATTTTTGGTGTTACATCGCGGGTTGTGACTGCTGCTGCCACCCACAACAACCCGTGGGCGCCATCTGCGGACCGTGCTCATCCCTGAAGTTCAGAGGCAGGCACTGGGAAAATGAGTTAATATTTATTCATTCTGGTTTATCCTAGCAAAGGGCTCGGCCAGGACACCGCGTGCTTTCACGGTTAATGCAGTAAACCTCTGGGCCGCTTATTTGGGATGACTTCAGCTTGAATCTGCCAAACCAAAGATGCAAATTCATACATCATGCATCCAAAACTATCCCCAAACTGGCAGAGACCGAGATCAAAACCCAGGAAATACTTGTTAAGAGCCAGTCTTCTCTGCTAGCAGGTAAACAAGCTTTTTTTTTTTTTTTCCTCTGATCTCTCAGCTCGCAGACATCAGCTCAGAGGCCTGTCTGCTGCTGTTATCCGGTGCCATAGGATTCTGCCCCACAGATGCTGTTTGGCAGCAAAAGCAGCTGCACTCTAGCTGGAAAGGGTATGCACGCTCATGTGTTTTCATTTACGTTGATTTATCTGTCTTGCAAGTGCCCCCTGCATCTCTCAGTTCTTCCACAGCAATTAGCATTTACAGTCACTTGAAATACAGCTGGTTACAGAAATAACAACCAGGAGCAAAGAGTCTGTGTGATTCCTACGGCCTTCGGGTAAACTCCCTGCTGCCAGCAGCACACCCGGTGCCCACCATTTGGTGAGCATTTGGAGGGAGCAACGGAGGGGGTGCTGTGCTGTGTGCGGGCAGTTAGTGAGCCTGCAGAGCGCCCCGCTGCCTGCCTCCTTGCTTCCACGCCGAGTGTGGATGAGCTCAAGTCTTTCCACTGGCAGCTGCGATAGCTCAGCCTGCAAAGCCTGGAGATACGCTTAGATCTACACACCTGCCGCAGTCTGGACTCGCATCCCCTGAAACCACACATCTCTGTCCTAGCCGCCAGAACACCCCCGTGCTGCACACCCCCCTGCGAGGAACGCTTCAGCCGAAAGGACAGCAGGACTGGAGGGGCACCCATTCTCCTGGCATAAGGACTTCTGCAGCCCTCCGCTAGCTCACCGCAGTACCAGCAAGTGTTGTGCCTCGTCTGAGGGGCAGTTTGCTGGCAGAAGGAGCAGACTTGTTGGCAGTGGCACCCTTGTCAAAGACCCTGTCCCCTTGGCACCAAGTTTGGATCTACTGCACCAGCTCTGGCTCCTGCTGAGCGGCCTTGGGGGCTGTTCCAGCAGTGGGATGAAGTAGCCCAGGACCACCACAAACCTCGTGCCTTCCACTACAGTCGGCCGGTACATTTCTCCAGCATAAACATGCACCGGTTTAGGGGTATATGCATTTAAGATATTCCCCCTGAACACTTAATTGATGGATTTGTCTTCCTGAGGGAGGATAAGGAGAGAACCATGACAGATTTTAATCACTGCTAAAAGCACTACTGAGCGGCACACTCATACTGGAGCTGGGTGTCTTATGAGAGCCACGAGAGAATAAAAATTATGGACCTGTTTTCACTGGCACCATGAGGCGACATCTTGTTTTTCTGTCTAGTTATGTAGCCTGAAATATAACTGTTTGTTATAAAATTACACCATAACTTGCACACATGTATGGCATGAATTTACTAAAAAAAACCCACAAAGGTCATAAAAATTCTCTGTGAGAATAGCAATGCAGGAATTTAAAAGTTTACGTTTCCTAATTTTTTCGTTAAACTATGTAAACTATATCATCTTATACAATATTAACCTGTTTCAAAATCTGTATGATAGCCATCACTTGTCCAGGAAACCTGAGAAAGTGAGGATTTTTCTGCAAGCTAGGAAATGAACACTGTAGCAGCAAACAGAACTGCAGCCAAACTACAGGTATCGGTGGTGTTCCTTTACGGAGGAACATCATAATAAAGCAGTCTGGAATAAAAACAGACTGATCGTCTCAGCTCCTTTTGAGACACCAGTGTTTTCCAAAAGGAAAGAAAACAAAATGTGAGAACATTTAGCATTTGACTTGTGTTCTACTAGAAAGAAAAATGAGCAGAGCAGGCTAATAACAGCCGTAATTAGCATCTCATTAAGAACTAGCAAGACTGAAAATACAAACACGCAAGCAACATGTGTGAATCAATGACCGTGTTTTTCTGGTTCCATGATTAGATTTGCTTGCTTTTGTTTTCTCATCCACTGGACTGGAGACAGCCATGCAGGCTTTTGTCTACAGGACAGCGTATTATTATTGTTCAAAGTGCTCCAAAATCAGCAAGCTGTATTTTTGCTTCTAATTAGTTGGCAAGCTGACAAATCATGCAAGTGTCTGTAAAACTGCCGATGGGAAAATCCCATACGAAGCAAAAAGAAATTATTCTCCCTCGGGAGACAGAGTGAGACACCATTATGTTTGGCACAGGAGGAAAGCAGTACTTGAAAGTAGTCTTGTCTTTGATTTGTTATCAAAGCTGAAACTATAAGGAAACCCAGAAAAGGATTTTTAGGCTGGAAACATAAAAACAAAATCCCAAATGAGTGCAGGTCCCACTTGATGAGGCAAAATGCAAGAACCCAATTAGCATAAGGTATTAAAAGAACACAGAGAAGGTCACCTTCTCAGCATGGGAGCTACACACCTTCCTATGACTGCAAGGAGAGGTGCAAGGCAGGACACAGAAATGCCAAGCCTGACTGCGCACTACACAGAAGGCAAACCACATCATCATATTCGTGAGCTTGGGGAGTGGGAGAAAAGGAGCTTCCCAGGAGCCATCAGAAGCTGAGTGAGACAGGACATTGCGCAGAAACAAACGGACAAAATGTGGTGTTGTGAGCCTAACAAACTATTCAGCTTATTTCATTTAAGTGCCACGCAGATATCAAGGGATTTGGGGTTGTCCCATAGGGCCTAGAAATAGGCTCCCACCCCACTTCCAGTGGGAGTAAGATATATTGAAGTATACGGCTTCCCTTTTCAGTCCTGGGTCTGACCTTTACATCTTTTAGATGTTCTGTTCAATTCTGTAAGGAAAAACAAAAACAAAAACAAAAACCCTTCATTCGTCATTTCTTCTTCACTTTCCACAACTACTCTTCCTTGTTTCTTTTTCCTAACTTGCTAACTTTCCATTTCCTTCAATGACTTCTCTTCTTTCTCCTCTCTGTTATGCCCACATTTTTTTTCTAGTGTTCTTTTCATCTTGCTACACTTCCCAGTGTACCTTACGCATTTCCAGGATCTCTGCTAGTAGACTTCCCCTTGGTGTGATGCCCACTGTTAAGTAACCTCACCTGAAGTTCCATTTCAGTTTCTTTCTTGACATCTTGCAGCTGTTTCTGGAGAGATTTTATCTCCTTCTTTCCTTCCTCCTCCCTGAAAGAAAATGGGAAAATACAATCGCTTGAACACATCAAGAAAGACAGGAGTTTTATACCTAGACAGGGAATTTCCTATCTCCTGATACATCGGTGCACCTAGCTGAATACTGCCCCACTTAACCTGCTCTTCAGCGAGTTTGTAACAGCTGAACTAAAACAAGCATACACAAAAGCTTGCCCTGCTTCTTCAGAGCAGCAGATAAGCCACTTTCTGTGGCTGGGTAGCAGAAAAGGCATTCATTTCTTCACTCCGAGTCTTGAGGAGGCAGCACATCTGCAAGTCAGAAGCAGAGGCTCCTCACCAAAGCTAGTGACTTGGTAAGTAAATCCGTAAAGAAAAGATGCATAGACTGAGCAAGGGGGATGGGAATGAGAGGTAGAACGAACCAAAATCCTGGGGAACCAGATCAAAACCTACAGAGGTATTTACCTGTTTAAAACAAAATGGATGCAGTGATATTCTAGGTTTCATGACTATCTTATTTCACCGTGAGTGCTTTTCTAAGCTTTTATGCCTATCATTTGATCTAAAGCCAGTAACAAGAATTGCTGCCTGAGGCTTTGTACCCTCTCCCAACCTTACAGTCAAACGCGCATTTCATTTTCAGAGTCCTTAGCTGGGTGACTGTGATAAACTGCAGCTCCTGATTAGGAGTTCCAGCCTTGCTGCAGACTGCTTTCAGACCGGTATATTGACACAAAACCAGGGAAGTTACAGTATGTTGAAATACAGATCAAGTGCATTCCATGAAAAGAATGTACAGTAGATCAGGTAACGCAGTGATTAGATATGGTTGATAGACTGGAATAAAATGATTATGTCCTTTCCTATGATGATTTGTCTGCCCCTTTCCACTTGCCAGTATTGAATAGTGATTCCACAAGCAATTGCTGCTTTCATTTTTGCTTTCTGTCCCTTCCATGGATAAACAATAAATCCCTTGGGTTTAGACAGTGGAAGAGGTGGGTTTTGTACTTGAAAGACAATTGCCTCTGCTGCCATCTGTGCTAGCCCCTTGCTGTCAGTGGGGAGAAGGGAGCATATTAGCATATGGGTCAAAGCAGATCCTCCTGGGCATCAGCTAACCTAAAGGCTGTATGTTGCTGACCCTGGCTTGAGCAGATTATTTGCGTCTCTGGCTTCCTTTGGGGACAAGGAGTTAAAGATCAGGGAACTCCTACATCACATTATGTTTTAATTGATTATGGAGCAGCATTTGCATTAATGCAGACACGGTGTCCACTGTGGTCCAAGCTCAGGCGATTCCCCAGTCTGATTAATATCAGTACCGTCAGTTATTTCTCTCTCAACGGGAAAGAAGTGCAATTTGTAAAGTAGTCAGGATAATTTAAGCTGAAAAAGCGTCATCCTTTCCATATCTTGGTTTAGGGGTTTTGTTTGTTTTTGTTTACTTCCCTTTTATAGCATCTACTGAGGGTGAATGGGCTTTGGCTCTGAGCAGTTAAGCAGAAAAATACTGAAGTCAACTCTGACCTGATGAGGATGTCATGAAACTTGCTCTTCTTTGCATTCTCTCTCCCATTAGCTTCTATTAGGCTGTTAAATGTTCCTGATTCCTGCATCTCCTTCATAGTTGCAGTAATTACATCACTTGCATACTGCCTGCCAGGAAGAAAACGTATACAAGAGTAATTTATAAGTGGGAGAGTGGGAACCCTGTGTTTTTACTTTCGAGAGGGACTGAGAACTTCAAAGCCCTGAGCATCCCCCACAGCCGTTATATCTGTGCTTCACTCACCTGTCAGCCTGAATTTTTCTGAGAGTATCTGCAGGCAGAGCACTGTGTTTCATGGCCTTGTTGGAAAGATGATGGGCTCTTTTCAGATCCTCAGAACTTCCCAGCTGCTGCCTGCGTTCAGTGCTTTTCAGAGGCTTGGAGGTAACTGTTTCCCCACCCCCTTGCCTTGCAGACATAAGCTCTTGATGGTCAGTGTCCAGCTCCTTCTTGTTGTCTCTGATTTCTTGCATTTCCTGGCTCTCAATCTAAAAGGGAGTACAAGAGACCTGCTTGCACATCGGGCAGTAGAAATAAACCCCCTGCAAATTTATGTGAGAGGAGCAAAAATTAATAATAAATGGGAATGCAGATATACTAAGTAGACATTTGTCTGAGATGTTTTTAAAGACCTCCAGCAATGGAGACTGCACAGTCTCCAGTCAGCATGTCACAACTGTCTTTACTGTAAGGAAGATTTTTCTGAAAGTCCTCGCCTGCAGTTAAACCTCAGAGAAAAAAATATTCCTTCCTTCTTTGCAGCAGCTCTTATGTATGGGAAGCTTGTTAGTCTGCTTCCCCTCAGCCTTCTCTCCTTCTTAGCCATTTCCCCTTTCCTGTCTCCAGGACCTTTGCCTACAATATTTTTGTTAGAACAAGAGCTGAGATACATGGAAATAAATGATAGACATCAGCTATTTCTTGTGAGAGTGACAGCAGAAGAAGTATAACGTGAATTCAAAGAGGAAATTCAAAATACTAACATCAGTCTTCTGTGGGAAGGTATCTTGCAGCCATGTTCAATTTTACAAGCAAAAAAAGCCCTGAAAAAGCAAAAGCACACTATAAAATCAACTGAGGCCTTGCTTCTAGGAATTTCCCTGTTTAATGTACTATGGTAAGAATGCAGGTGTATACACTGGGGCATTAAAAATTTTCTTGCTCACCTCCAGACATCTCAGGGGTTTGCATGTCATCTTAGCCTGTGGCTAAGCACCACAGTTTATAGCAGTACCATTGAAGCCAAATAATGCAGTCACTTCCAGCCCCATCCTAGTCCAGAGCTGCCTACTGTCCACTCTGGCTGCTTGGTGAAATGGAAAAGAGAACTCACTGAGCTGAAACATTTTCCAGCGAAAAAGGGAAAAAAGAATATTTTTAGCAGCACCAGTTCTCAGTCCAGATCACGTCACAGCCGCAAAAACGTTTGTGCCAACACAGCACCAAGGGCAGAGTGAAAACAAGCGGTCAGAGCAGCCGTGGTGCGTGCCAGCAGTAATTCCAAGCAGCTCCTGGTCCAGCAAGGCTCCGATAACGTCCTGTGATCCTGCTGCAGTCAGTGGGGGCAGCGTGCAGGGCACTGCAAAGAGCTGCTTCGTCCTGAATACGCCTACATCTCATGAGGGGATGAACCAGCCTCTGGAAGTGCCTGACTCGCCACTGACTACAGAAGGAGCCTAGCTGGCTACACGCTTAATTTTTGGACAGTTAAATTTACATTAAATGAATGCCATGCAAAGTATATACAGAGCAACGAAAATTACGCAGTTAATTAGGAAAAAAAAAAAGGTTTAAAATAGTTCTCGGTGAAGGCTGTATTTCAGAAATAGCTATATTAGGCAAACAAACTTTTAATACGATGTAGATTTTATGAATGCTCTGATAGATGTTTATAATGTCTGGGAAAGTTCAAGACAGGCTATAACTGGGTTGCCTGTAAACAACAGGGAATTAAGCACTGATAATTACCAAATAACTACGGAAGAGCAAGGAGTTTGTAAACTGCATGTGGTGCCATCAGTGTATTCTCCTACCTGTTTATCTTTTGCTAGTCTTGCTCCAAAGTCAGCAAATAGAAAGGCTGCCTTCTGGGGTATGCACTACATAAAGCAATTCACAAAGTTCCTGATGTAGAAAATCAGTGAGGTGCCGGACCAACACCGTGACTAACCCTCTCAAAAATGTCATCAACTGAAATTTAGACTGTCAATCTATGAAATGTCAATCTGTGAAAATGTCACTGATCTGTTTGACTGACAGAGCTCCAGTAGCACGCAAGGTGCTTTGCAAATGCAGGTCTTCTACAAATACAGTGATAACAGACAAATGGAAACTGAGAACAGGGAGAAATAGTGAATTAAAGAGTACTAGATTTGGCAAGTAGCTTCCCTTAGGTCATCGTCTTGTTTCCAAATTGTTTCCTCCTCGATTTGTTCTGGAATCTTTAGCAATACAACTGAGGTTTACAATCTATGGGAAAATTGTGTTTTAAGAAATCACTTGGTAAAAATGAGCCTCTGTGCTTGGAGAGAAAAACGAAGGCATTTTCACTATAATTCAAATGTACCTTAAGGATGTCTATGAACCTCAGTTTGTTTGGCTGAAGGAGAACAACTCCTGCCATCCTTGAGATATGCTCTGTCTGTGTGTTCCTGCTGCTGGCACATCAGAGGTTTCACAGCCAGATCCGTGAGGGAGAAGCATCCTCTGGAAACAGGCGAGACTGGCTCACCGTACTCTTGTAAGGGGAGGAGTGCCCTCTATTGCACAGGGTAAGCATTGTTCATGCCCTGAAATTCACTGTAACAGCAGCTTCTGCTGCTTTATGATGGAATTTTTGAAAAGAAGCTAGTATGGAAAGGAAACATACAAAACTAAATATTGATTTACCTTTCTCTTGCATCCTTAATTGGTACATCAGACAGTGAATACCATTAGATCTGTAAACTTAGATACCAGTTTTTATTTCCATCCAGGTCACACGATTTTGTTTTTCTTATTTCCTCTTTAAAAAGTTTCAAACTTGCTTAACTCGAGAACAGCCTGCTATATCACTTAAAATATGAGAACAGAACTTGGAGCCACTTACCCCTCAGGACAGTCCCATCTTATTCCTTATGTCTGTCACGCACTCTATCAGCTACCAGACGTATCAAAACACTTTCCTCCCCTGCAACAAACCTCTGCCTGAGCATTACGGCTTCTTTTCCTTCTTCACGCCTCTGCCCAAACCCACTTAACTATGATGCCTATTAGAAATCAACTAATTAATAATGGTCATTAAGAATGGGTAGTTACTAGTACATTTTGAAGTGGAATCTTTCTTAATTCATTGTCTGAGAGGACTAGAGGAGCAGTAGTATACGCACTTAGAGTAACAGAATTACTCTTGTTTGGGGTACTTTCAAAGTTCCTATTCTTCTGTATTTTTAAAACGGCTGTGTATCTATATAAGCCCCTAGATATGTTTTACTTCTTGTTCACTAATCCTTTGCTTGCCATCTAACCACTGAGATGTTAGAACTATAAGCCCAGGAACCTCATCTTGGATCAGTGGGGTTCTTTGTACAGTCTTGACAAAGGCTTCTCAGTGATGCTGCAGCATAAATATTAAAACGTCGTATGTGCGTTTTTATTGTTTCTTCACCGAGGGGTCATGGAGCACTTTGCAGAAAAAATAACTGAGCTGATTTTTAAAGAGTACTGATAGAAGACATAAAAAACAAAGAGAAAAATTAGAGGTACTTTTTAAAGAGAGAGAACAAGAGGCACGTACACAGTTGATGTCTGTCTTGCCCTCGCATGAAACCGGCATGATATATCCAAGGATTAAGAGCTGATCAATGCAATTCTCCAGCACAGCAGTAAACAGCAGAGCTTCCAGCCGAGTGAATTTTTCCATTTCTTTAGTCTCTGTGTTCTTGCTAAGAGGAACAAAGACAAGAGATGCCAATGAGAATCACCCTATAGTGTTAGTAAGGGTAGTATAAACTAAGGTAGACCTGAAATAGCCTTATTTGCAGCCTTTTATACACTTCCCTAGCTTTGTTTATAGTCTTTCAAACACTGTTTATAAGAGGAGCTGTGCTCTGCTAATGGCTGCATTCAAGGAATGTTTAGCTTTCACAGAACAAAGCAGGTCCTGGTCCCTCCTACAGCAGATCTGGGTAGACAAGATGAGAAGGGAATGAACATGGACCGCACAAATTGGGTGAGGTGGCCGCACCGCTCAGTTTGAGGGGGAGAAGTGCTTCGTGCTGGACTTCGTACTTTGGGAAACAACTGAACGAAGGTGCCTTTGTAAAAGGAAAAAAAAATCCACACCTCTTATAAAGTCTCAGTTGGTGAACCTTCCTGCTCTAATCACTCTTCATTATTACTGTGTAGCCTTATCATTTTTATGATCCCAAACTCCTCAGGAGGAATCGTTACCGCCTCAAGACTTTGAAAGTCAAACCAGAATCAATATCTGGACTAAGCAAACAATCTTTAATATTCTGTGTTCGATTTCGTTTGTTTTATTTTAATTGCTTTTCAAATGTGAAACAGATCTGCATCCCTTCTGCATTCACAATATTCCATCTGCAAGCAAGGCAGATGGAATATTGTGAAAGTGCATCTAGAGAGCATGGTGGAAATTCACTATTTAACCAAGCGGGATTGGTTCATTTAGAAAAATGCACAAGAAAACATCTGCATGCAAAACAGAGAAATTCTCCGAGGCTTTTAATGAGTTTTGGTAAGCCATTAGACGATCCCTCCAAACCCTATGCTCCTAAAACAGGTATTTCTGGTAGAGCACCTAGCACGGTGGGAGCCTGAGATGGCTGAGATCCTGCATGTCATTGCAACGGAAGCATCAACATCTACCAACAACATTTTCATTTGGCTGCCGTACCTGCGGCTGGGTTGGTGCCATCTGTAAAAGCCTTGCATAAACACATGCTAGGTCTGCAGAATATTACAGCCCAACCTGTAAGCAAACCATGGAAATGCATCGGGCAATGCCTGCTAACCTGACTAACGGGATAAAACATGTCTATATTCTACTAAAAATCAAAAAGGTTTGGATGCATGCATGCCCTGGATCACTGGAAATCAGTGATTTTTCATAAGCAACTTTACAAGTGTTTAAAAAATAGGCATATTTACTATAAGATCTCAGAAACTGTTACCATTTGTCTTCCTTTGTTTTTTCTGTTGAAGAAAATATAGTAATTTACAACTACAGCATGAAATTAATTTCACTGGAGTGGAATATATGGTCACTTTTTAGTTAAGGTCTATGAGATGTCTGTTAGTACCATAACAGTTAGAACAAAATAAAAGTGTAGATTTTATGTATTTGTTTCCAGCTAACAGGCACTAATAAAATGTTTTTTTTAAATTTCTCATACATTTCTATCTTTTTAAGAAATCTATTATCTATATTTTGAGGTTGAATAACATGCGAATAATCTACTTCATGTGGAGTCTTAACGCTAAAAATATGGAGAAAAAAGCATTGTTGTGAGAGAGCTTTCACAGATGATTGTGACAGCATTCTTCAAAGTAGAAATAACGCTTGCAGCTCTCACAGGAAAAAGTGACTTATCTGGAAGTAAAGGAGGATGCAATGCTTTTCCCCTGTTGCATGAACAACTTCTGTCCAGCAGAGAATTAAATCAAAATATGAATGTGTGTTAAGAAAACTCACAGCAGAAATGTTTCTCTAAAGCTTGCTGGTTTGTTCCTCCTATATAGCTCCTCTTACAGCTGCTCTAACAGCCGCATACTCACTCAGCAGATGCATGTGCCAAACCAGTAAGCTCTGCCTGGGCTTATGTTGACTTGGAAGTGAGAAGGAAACCACTGTCTGGGGCATTTAGAAATGCTACAAGCAGCGAGGTGCTCTCACTGGATTTTAGTATTAACGCAGTGCCCGCAGACCATCCTGATATTGACATTGACCTTAATCACCGTGCTTTGCTGAACTCCTTCACTAAGCTCTATTAATAAAAAAAAAAGAGGTATGTGAGGGATTCAGCTTCCCCCAAGAGGAAGGCTGACATTCTTTCTCTGCTGATCTAAAGGGAAAGAAAAACATATCAAGAAATAATTTTTAAAACAACTGTATAAAAGGTCTGGCCTACTGTCCCTTTGGGGATTGGAACTCCCTCTGCTGTGTGAGATTCGTGGATGCACATTTCTCCCATCTTGCTGCCTGACAAGCTAAAATGGCTTCAAAGGCAGCATTTTTTTTTTTTTGCAGCATTTCTTTTAGTTATTTAAGAATATACTAACAAATTCCAATGAGGAAGCTGAGAATGGCACATCTCTGTCAGCTCGGTTTTGCAAACGTGTTGGCAAAAAGAGATCCTGTATCTCCACAGTGGCAGCAGCTGGGCCTTAAATCAGGAATATCCGAGCTTTTACCAAAGAACGTCTCTTAGGCAAGCAAAATAGTTGTGACCTTACAAAACTGCCTGCCACTACAACTGTTAGGACAAAAATTGCTCATTTGAAGCAAATTGGAAAAGAAACCTTGGAAAATTTAAATAGCCTTGGCGTTGGCTAGGAGATGCAAAGCAGGTTTCATTCTGACTGCAGAGAAACGCTTTCAGCTCCTGCTCTCCGAGGCTGTACTGATAAGAATTGAGAACTAACGGGAGCATTTACTGGCTGTGACAGCTCTGCTGCTGGAAAACAGAGTTTTGGCAGGGACCGTGCCCACTCTCCGACCAGCGCAGTACACTTTTGATACTCCTCACCGGGTACGTGAGTGAACTTTGCTTTATTTCTTCCTTAAAGAAGCAGCTAACAGAACAATTCAGAGAATCCATGATACTCCATCCCTCCTCTACTCCGATCGCTTTCTCTCTCTAAGAAAACCCCCTGTTTACACACGCTTATATGTATATAACCCCCGCTCCCCCCAGCCCACCCCCTGCCCCGGCCCAGGCCCGGCGCTCACCGGGCCCCGCGGCCCCGTCTCCATGGCAACCGCTCGCCTCCGGGGGCCTTGCGGGGCTGCCCGCGGGAGTGCCTGCACGGCGGGGATGGCGACGCCCCTCCGCTAATCCCTACCCCAGGAAATAAAGGGGAAGCCAAGCCGGACACGCGGAGAGCCGGGGCCGATGTCCGCGCTCTGTTGGGACCGCTTCTAATTTTTTTTTTTTCCACTCAGGCGCTATTGGGGCCGCCCGCCGGCGGGGGCCTTCGAGGCGCGTATCCCGGCAGGCAGCGCGCGGGGTTCTCCCTTTCGCCGCCATCTTGGTGCGCAGCCATAGGGGTGAGCCGGGACGCGGCGGCGCCGGGACGGGGGCGGGAGGGGCTGCCCCCGCCATGGGGCTGCCGGCGGGCGCGGGGCCCCCGGGGCGTTCTGTCTGGCGCCGTGCGGGAGAAGGAGCGGGCGGGATGGCGCCGATGCGCGGCGGATGGTGCCGGCCGCCGCCTGAGGCCTGGAGCGGCCGGTGCCGGGAGGCGGCGGAGGGGTCCCCCCGCCATGAGGCAGGGGCCGGCCCCGGGAGGCTGCGGCGGGCCCCGCTCGCTCGGCGGGGCGGAGGTGGCGGCCGGGGGAGGCTGACGGCGTGTGTGTGTTGTTCTAGGCCTGCCGGGACCAGGGCTGCAGGAGGACACCATGAGCGGGAGGTGAGTGAGCCGCCCCGAGCTGCGGTTACGGCGTGATTTTGGCAGGTTTTATTAAAAGCGGGGTGTTCGTGAGTGTTTGGCTAAAGGTGTGGGCAGTGAGCCGTGTTCTGTGCCTGCTCTGATTTTCCAGGACAGTTTCTCTACGCAGTACACCTGCTGGGTATCCTGGTGTCTGTCAAACGACCATAACTGGGTTTGCACGTTCTGCAGTCCTTGCCTTGAACTGGTTGTAGTTGTTCGTGTTGTCCTACAGCTGTCGATAAAGTGTTGACTATTAATAATGGTTTTCTTGGAGTAGTCCCGGTCTTGATCATGCTGTTCCATTGATTAATGGAGGTACTGTGCCACTGATGTATTTTTTTATAGGTAGAGGGAGGATTGTGTTCACATACAGCAGAGGGATTAAAACTAAATCGCAGTGTTTTGTTTTAATATTTATCTGGAGTTTGATTTGTGTGGAAGGCAGAAGTGGGTAATTTACCTTAATATCATTGTATTATCGCTGCCGTGTACAGTTGTGACACGGTCATGTTCTGTGGAACAAGACATGCCATTGCTTTAAGCGTGTAGCACAAACAGGTCTTTGTCATGGAGAATTGTTGAGCTTGTGTCAGTCTTCCAGCACACAGGCACTGAGTTCTAAGGCTCTATTTTTGCCTGTCCCCGTAAACTGCAGTTTGAGGCTGCAAATGAGTTGCTGCCAATACTTTCTGCTGCAGCAGCTCATGCTTAACTGCAGCACAAGAAACTCAGCGTATGTGGTATTCATACATAGACCTACTGTCCGAGCTACTTAGCTTTTCTCTGTCCACTGAATGTAAAGATTTGCAGTGATTTGTAGAACTAAGTGGTTTTTTCCTCAGCTAAATTTCTGTTGGTGTGGAAATAACTTTTTCTGAATCAACATATTGCTTGGCTTTACCTTTAATGTTTTGAGCTGAGTTAATTTGCACATTTTCAATGTCTTTAGGTTGTGGTCCAAGGCCATTTTTGCTGGCTACAAACGTGGCCTCCGAAACCAGCGGGAGCACACCGCCCTTCTGAAAATTGAAGGTGTCTATGCTCGCCAGGAGACAGAGTTTTACTTGGGCAAGAGGTGTGCCTATGTATACAAAGCGAAAAAGTAAGTCACTTACTACTGTTACACTACATTTGTCAACTTCTGTATCGGGTTTTGCAAATGCTGGGGTGTGAGCAGTCTACTTAGATATCTTTAGATAGAACAAAAAAGAAAGAGCTCAACTTGCAAACGATGTCCATACAGCATTGTGTAGAGCAGTTTCCTTGTTTGGTCTTAAGTTTGAAGTCCTTTGTTATTTTTTAATTAGTTGACCTGTGTGTCTATCATTCAGATCATGAAATTAATGTATAAGAATCATTCAGTGTTATAAATGATGTATTAAAGAGCAAATGGGAAGAAAAGGAACCTTTGCTTGGGCCTGGCAAAAACTGAAGGGAAGTTGATCGAGCAAATTGAGGTGGGATGAACTTGTGTTGAACACTGTGAGTTATTGGGATGTTTAATGGCAGAATACTTAGTGAAGGCTGGAGGAGTTTACCCTGGCTTTTGCGTGGCCATGTCAGAGCACTTCTGCTGTGCTAGCGTTGGTGGAAGTCTTTAGAGGGGTCGCTTGTTGCCTTCCCGTTATTTTTCCTTTGAGCGTAGTTGTTGAGATACAGGAGTTTAGAATTGTCTCGAATAAAATTGAGCAGGCTGTTTGCGTGACCGCCGTCATCTTGCAGATGGCATGTGGCTTTTCTTGAGGTAGCTGTGGCCTGTCCCAGTGCCTTAGGCTCATGCCTGTGGTGTTTCTGGAGAAATCTTAGAAAAAGATATTGTGTTTTCTTCGGAATAGAAATTCAGGGGTTCTCAGCTGGATCTTAACGTCAGTGTTTTCCCTATTAAGCTTTATGGTTTGTTAACAGTTCTTTGGAGCTTGTGACGAGCCAGTAGCTGCAGCACTTAACCCATTTGGAAGGCACGGTGCAATTTGTGTGCTCAGAAGCTTTTCTGTTTCCTCAGCAACACCGTAACCCCTGGTGGCAAGCCCAACAGGACACGAGTGATCTGGGGGAAGGTAACCCGTGCCCATGGGAACAGCGGCATGGTTCGTGCCAAGTTCCGTTCCAACCTCCCTGCCAAGGCCATTGGACACAGAATCCGAGTGGTGAGTAGTTCTACTTCAGCAACGAGGCATTCATTGGCAGCTTTCGGGGTGCATTTTAATCCCCCGGAGTGTGAGGGAAAGCTTGAACTCTCATTTTGTTCTGTTGCTGTTGTGTATTCCTTGCGAAGCTAGGAGAGGTTTATTGCTGGCTGCTTGTGCCGAGAGGATTTGTTGCGTTGTGAGGGGTTTTGTATGCTTGTTCAGGTTGCCTGGAAAGGCTCTTAAAGTTCCTGGACTCCTCTTCAGCCCCCTTGTAAAGTTATTTTGATTTCTTTTCCTTGCATCTTGTATATGTACTTTTTGCACTCTTCTGCCCTAGTTCCTACCCGCTGGCAAGGGAACTGTGGCATCATTTTTTTCTCCTACCTCCCAAATGTTTTTAACTAAGGGGCGATTGTCTTCCTGGTGATTTTGTCCAAAGAAGCATCGTGGGGGTGTTGATTCTTTCTCCTGTGCCTTAGAAAAAGCACAGTAGGAGCGGCGTGGTTAAATCCTGAAACCAGACACATGAAGCCTCTTCCACTCAGCGAGCAGGAGGGCTGACAGCTGTGGGGGGAGCCTGGGTGCTAGCAAAGTGCTACTTCAGTCACTGAACTAGCTGTTACGCTTTCTTACTCCTGTACCTCTTGTGTAAATGGGGGAGTTGCTGTTATAGCAGTTGAAGAGAAGCTTGTTTAAAATCAGTGCCGTAACAAGGTGTCTAACGTGATTTTGTTCTTGTATTTTACAGATGCTGTATCCCTCTAGGATCTAAATTTTTATTGGAAATAAAATGCAGAGTCTGTTTCATTTTTGTACATTCCTATTTTATTTTTTCCACCTGTTTTGAGGGATTTCATTACTCTTCAGTGGCGTATCAGAGTGTACAGCACAGTGATGTAGTAGTGCCTCCAAACTAGATCCTAAGATGGAGATTTGACCCAGCAAGGCACTTGTACAGCAGACTACGTTCTAAAGGCAAATAACTGGCAGCCCTTACCGTGACCTGTCTTTGCCTCCATCGTAGAACGACTGATTTTCAGGGCTAAGCAATAAATGTTTACAACCTCAGACTGTGCACGCAAGCTTTCTACAGAACGGGAGAAATATTTCCTCGCCTCCCAGTTAGGGGAAAACTTCTTGTATTCCTGTTTCTCTTGAACGTGGCAATGACTGATGTTGGGACAAAAGCGTGTAGTGGGACGTTAAATCCTAGCGGGTGTAAGTCCTTCCAGCTCTCATCTAAAAATAATAGTTTTAATAGAATCAGAGAGGCCACGTTTGGCTGGACAGCATGCGTGCCATTAGTGTCTGCTCTGGGTAGTTAAGTTACTCACCTGTTGGACATTTCCACTGTACAGCTCTACTGTGTGTGTGTGTGTTAATACCTGCTGGTTTCCTTTCCAGCCTTGCCACAAAGTGTGTGGGATGGGAAGGATCTTTAAATCAGGATACTCTTCAACTTTCATGACTTTAAAGTTTGTTGACCAAAAAGGCAGTGAAAACAGACTGAAGGATACTTAAAGTCTGAGTTTCTTGGTACATCTCTCAAAAACATTGGGTAATTTTAAGGGAGGTTCCAGGCGGCTGCAGGTTGCCATGGCTGCTGCTGTCAGTCTTCCTTTCTTCCCAAAATAACCCATCAATACCCGACGAGGGTGATAACTGCTGATGGCATCACAGCAGTTCAGACACTAGGAAAGCATCCCTGGCTGCTGAGGCAGGTGAGTCAATGCCATAACCCTCACTCCAGTGTGTTTTCTTTTCTTTTTCCCCTCATGAATGAGAGCTTGCCTGGCCCTGCTGCTTGTGTGAGAACGCTTGCAGAGAAAAGCTGCAGCTTCTACGTGGATGGAGAGAAACTGGGCAGCTTACAGGGTACTTGGGTCAAGCAGGGCTTTATTCTTAGAAATAGCGAGTTGTGCACATAGGCCAACGTGACGCTTGGTGACCGGGTTCAGATACAGGAGGGAGGATGAGCTGGGCTTCACAAGCAGTGTGATCTGGGAATCAAAATAATGTCCCAAGGAAGGACAGCCGTTGTACCCAACCGCAGCCTGCAGTGGAGGGCAAGGCAGGATCCTGAAGATGTCTCTGCCTCCTGCCGCAAGGGGACACTGGTCCCTCAGCTTCATGCCAACCCTGGTTTCTTTGCTGCATCAAAGGCGAACAACCTACCACAGGAAATTTCTGTCAGAAATCATGGAGTTCGTGCTTTGCTTGCGTGAAATGGGATGTTTGGGCGAGGCAACGTCCCCTAGAAACCTGCTGGGCTGGTTCAGCTGTGAGCAGGGAGGGATACAGAGCAGGACGGCTGCCTCTGGGTTTTAGACTGTCCCAGCACTGGCACAGTAAAAGAAACTCAGATATAAGAGCTAAGACCGTGCTTTTCCAGAAGACCCTGGGAGCTGAGGTCTTCGGTACATAGTTCCCATCAGCACAAAGCTGCTGAAATTTCCCAGGGTTTTTTGTAGACGGGATGGCCGAGATGCTGCGAACAAGGTAACAGGTCCGTTTCCTGTTGTGTTTGCCATTAGCATGTTGGTTGTTCTCAAGGTACTCTGAGCACATCAGAGTAGTTGAAGGGCTGAAGACCTGCTCTCTGAACTTGTTACAGTGGCTGGATCCATGGGGACCTTCCCGCCTACCCTGACGGAAGGCCCAGTTGAATTGCTGGGATGAGTGGTCTTGAATCAGTGTCGCTGTGGAAGCAGTAGATAATTTTTGTCTCTTAACAGCAGTGGCCCATATAATAGCCCAACTCACATCCCATCCTTTCTGGGCATGACAAGGCACCATTGTTCGTTGTGCTTTTTTGTGTTAGGATTTTAAATATGTCTTTTTCATTTTAATTTTTTTTTTCAGATCTTATATCCAGCTACCATCTAACTATCACCAAAAGAAATAGTAAAGCCTAGTGTTTATTTCATTTCCCTGTCTGTGTGTTCCTATAAGCTTTAAAGCAATAAACATCAAATAATGTGGAACTGCTGATGAAACTGCACGTATGTGCAATATAGATGGAAGGGGTAGGGTTTGCAGTTGCTGCAGAGCCTCTGAGCCAACCTGGAGGATCCTTTCCCTCAGTAACATTATATTCAAGTACAGATTCTTTCCACATCCCTAAGGATAATGAGGTGATACCAAGCAAAGCAACACTGCTAGAAGTGTTTGGGTGATGCTGGTACTTTGCAGCCTCTTGGATGAGGTATTGGTTCTGTGGAAAAAAAAATGCTTTAAAGGACAGGGAGGAAAATGACCTTGTCTGGTTGTTTGGATGTAATTGTAGCACACTTGACCTGATTTCTCTGTTGTGGAAGAGTCCTTCCATGAGCAATCAGGCATCTTGAGGTAAAGCCCCACCTTTTTTTAGAGTGTGCGCTTGCTGTTTTGGTTCAAGCTAAAGCAGAAATTATCTCCCTCGAGTCAACACAAGATGCTTTCTGCGTGCTGCGGGCAGTTCAGGCAGCTTGTCATTGTAGAAAGGTTAGCTTCAAAAGACTCATCAGCACATTAGAGCATCCTTAAAGCACGTAACCATGATGAAATCCTGTGCCTCTGCTATCTGCTGAAACATCCGAAAGCTGGTTAGCCATCCAGTTTCAGGCACAACTCGTGTGTCACTCAAGTTTCTCCTGTCGGCACGTTCCTGCCATGTCCAGGCACTTTTGTGGTGATGCGTGGCACCGCCGAGCGCTGTTGGTGGGACGGAAGCTGTGAAGCACGAGGCTGCAATCCTGGGACCACGGGGATGCCCTGCAGGGACCAGTGCTGCAGCTGCAGGGGTGTGTGGCTGGAGCAGGAGTGCGATCACACGGGAAGGAGAGGAAGCAGAAGGCCCTGGCACTCTTGGGCTGCAGCGTGTGTCCTTCCCTGGCTCATCCTGAGTGGTTACAGGAGGCTCAGAGCTGCCTGCTCTGCCGCTGTGGTTGCTCCTCCAATGAGGTGTCCAATGAGGCCAAGTCACGGGAGAGCCACTCTTTAAGTGTTTAAAGTCCTTCTCGTTTTGACTAACACAGGGTTGAGGAGCTTTCATGTGGTGGCGATGGCTGCCGGGCGAGAAGGGGCACCGAGCTCCAGCAAAGCAGGAACCAGCTGCTGTGGCCTGAAAGCTGTCCGGCCACCTCAGCTAGAGCCCAAAGAGGAGAGAGCCGTGCTAACAAGCATTAGCACTGCTCCACGGCCCAAAAATCTGTCGAGGCCTGTAGGTCTCTTCCTGAGGCAGAGAGAATGACCTGCTCTGCTCAGCTGGCATCACACACTGCGAGCAGCAGGGATCGGCTGTCCTGTGGGCTCCTGGTGTATGAGCATCTGATTGCCACCTCTAAAAGAAGATCTTGATCAAAATGGCACTCAAACCAAGCTTTGCCTCTTTCTGAAAGACGACTTTGGTAGCCCTGCTCCTTACTGATCCAATGCACCGTGCCTACGTGCCAGGACGAAGTCCAAACACATGTTGGGGCAATCAGGTAGGGTGCCAGGAGGGAACCTTGCCAGCTGGCTACCTGTGGCCTCTTTCAGGGCTCAACGGTGTGAAAGCAGGCAGCTCCAAAACATCCTGCTCTGCCCACTGGAACAACTGCAGCCTGGGGAGCTGTTGGACCCATCCTTCATGGCTCAGGTTCTGCCATCAAACCAATGGCCACGAGGTTTCAGGGCCCGATGAGGCCGGGAGCACAGGGACAGTGGCATCGTGGTTATTTCTTCCTTCGCTCTGGCAGGGCCCGGGGATCCCTTGTCTCTAAGCAAAAACCCCAGGGTTTTGTCTGCATCGGAAGAAACTGGTATTGGGAGCAGCTTCAGCAAACATCTGATGGCAAAGTGGGGTTGGGAAATCTTTGGGTTGGAAACCTGCTTGGGATACACGTAAATAGAAAGGAAAGACAAGAACCCTTTATAGCCTTTGTCCTGTCCTCTCTCTGCTCTCTTTAGACGAGAGGTAAATCATGGTAAATGCATCTCCTAAGGGGGCCTAATCCCACAGATCCTTGGTCTTGCTTAGACGTCGAGGCACTACTAATATAAAGGGTATATTTATTTCTCCGGACAAAGCGTCCTCTCTTCCCCCTTTTGAAGTCCAAAATGAAGAGATGATGTGATTGCCCTGAATAGGCATGGGCATATGTAAGAGGTGCAATTACCCTGTCTCATTTAGAGCAAGCTGTAGAGATTTTTTACAAACTTTTCTGTCAGATTGCTGTCTGAAGGCAAAGGGCAGAGTGTCGGGCCTTGTAAACACATCTGGCTTTCTGCTTGGATGCCTGCCAGAGCTCTGAAGTCGCTTTGTTGGGGACTGCCAATACTGCTGAGCTTACGGCTGCCTCTGACCCGTGCGAGCTGTATCTCTTTAAGTAATACAAGGGGAGATAAAGGTGTATTTGCTGTTAGATCTTGCCTCTGTTAATGAGTAAGGAAATGTAAACGAGGTTGTTTGGGTATTGTGGGTGACATTCACCTTTCTAACCAGCCCCCTCTGGCAATGGTAGATGTGTACCCAAAATTAACTATACAATCGCAGAGGCCACAAAGAACAGCTCCATCCGTTCCCAAATATTAGTTTTTTGGGTGACTGTGCTGGCAGTTTAAACGTCAGGGCCACTGAGGAGAAATAGCCAGCAGTGCTTGTTCTGGGCTGAGCTGGGAAGATCCCTGCGATTTTTCCCGTACCCTCCCCACAAGGAAAAACTTCATCAACCCGGGGAGTGACCTGCCGAAAGCCCCCTTCCCGAGGCACTTTGGGGTCTCTGTGCGAGCCACTCGCACAGCACTGGAGAAGAGCCCTGCGAGCCTGATGCTGTGGTGGTCTTTGCACATCAGGTGGGGTGTTGCTGGCACTACCACGCTGCAGGATGTGCCAGCAGCGTTTTGGCAGGCTGGCGTGCAGTTTTAACGTGCCGTGGGGCTGGTTTGCAGGGAGCATCCCACGTCCTCAGAGCAAACAGGTCTGGGCTTCCCCTGGTCAAACTGGCCAAAGCAAGAGCTTTTCCTTGGCTTTGTGCTTGCAGGGAGGAGCTCTTCAGCTGTCTTGCTGTACAAATCCCTTCCTGGAGCCCTTCTGCTTGTGGCTGGCTTCTGGAAAACCCCCGGCATGAGATCCATACCCGAAATTCTGTCAGAGGGGAAGGTGTGAGCAGAGAAACCCCAGGGCTGTGGGCTGCTGGGGACCTGCACCTTCCTGATGCCCCTGCTGCTGCTCCTGGCACGGCTCCTGGTGCTGACTGCACCCAGGGCTCTTCTCCCCCGGATAAAATGCAGGGCCACGAGCAGGATTCTGACCAGATGAGAGGAAATCCTTGTAAACGCAAAACCTGGGCAACATTAAGGCCAGACCTGGCTGTTGAACTGTGTCCGACTGTAGCTCTGGCATGCTGACATCTGCTCTCAGGATCCCCATGCTGGCATGGGACACCTCTTGCAACAACAGACCCTGATCTTTGGAAGAGGAGCCTAATCCTCCTGGTTTATCTCCCCCCAACCTGGTTATCAGCACTAGTCAATGAGTAAGTTACTTTTACTAAGAGCTAGGGCAGAAAGTCTCTCTGAGACCCTTGCCCAGGCTGTCCAGCCTCATGGTGCTGGCGTGGGGCAGTGTTTGCTAAGCCCGTTGTAGCTGGACCATGCATTTTCCTGGCTTAAAACTGGTGGCACACAGCGACCTCCCTGAGCTGCCCCACCTCGGCTGTGCCTGAGGAGCTGCTGGTGGCCAAGGTGAAAGTCAGGGAGCGGGCACGCTGGCTCTGCCACCTTAGGGGCACCTCTTGGGAATCACAGACCCCATGTGGCTGGGTGGGTGCATGGATTTCTGCTCTGCTTTCATCCTCGGCGCTCTGAGACCTCCATGTCCCACAGAGGTGCTCTGCAAGGGCAGCTGCCTATCGCTGGCACCTCTGAGCCATTCGTTCCCCATTAAACTGGGAGCTATTAAATGTCTGGGGGGGGAGTCTGGGACCTGTTTATGACACGGAATAGGGAAAGCGTTCACCACGTGTGCTGCGGGTAAGAGCTTCCTGGTTCACCTCCAGGCATGCCAACGCCGTGCCAGGGCCGGGCACTGCACTGGCCCTCACATGGCATTCATTCACTGTCGGCTGGCAGAGCTCACTCGTGGCCTCTTCCCTGTGCCGGGGCTGTTAAACATGTGCCAGCACTGAAATCCTAATTATAGCCCTGCACTTACCCCTGCAAACATCCCGTGCTCCCATGGGACGTGTCCCAGGGCTGGTGGGGCTGAGGGGCTGTGTTTGTGCTGGGGGGGATGCGGTGTTTGCAGAGGGGGAGCGAAGGGGGATTGCGTGGGAAGGGACCCCGAGGCGCAGCGTGTGGGGTGGGGACGCAGCTCGGCTTTGTGGTGCTTCTGGGGCTTTGTGCTCGTGCAGGAATTGGGGAACCTGTGAGCTGTGGGGTGGGTATGGCCCTTGGGGCGCTAACTGTTCCCCACGGCGTGGTGTTATCGCGGTTATAGCACAGCCAGCTGTGGGCTATAGCCCGAGGTGCCCACGGAGGCCACCCCACCGCCACCCTGTGTCACAGCGTGTCACACACTGGGGGTGCACATTACACCCGTGGGGCGTGCAGTCACCCCCTCCTCTATCAGTGCCTCACGCACGCCCCCTTTGCAACCCTCACATCCTCCTCTACCCCTTCCCACCTTCTTTCACCTGCCTTCCAGCACCTCCCGCGTTCGCCAGGGGGCCCGTGCCAGGGGCCTCGGCGTACCGGGGGGGGTGGGATGGCACCGGGGGGCTGCTTTGGGGCCGGTCGGGGTGGGATGGGGCCGGGGAGGGTGGGATGGGATGGGGCTGGGACGGGGCCAGCCCCTTGCGGAGCTCCGGGCCCGGTGCCGGGAGGCGGTCCGGGGGGCGGTGCGCTGCTGCGGGCCGGGCTCGGAGGAGGAAGGGGAGGCTGCGGAGGAGGCTGCGGAGGATGGAGGCTGCGGAGGAGCTGCGGGAGCTGCGGGCGCTGGTGGAGCGGGCGGGCGGGCGGCGGGCAGTGCTGCTGGTGGCCGAGGTGGCCGAGGGAGCTCCGGTGGCCTCCACCTTGGCCTCGTTCGCCCGAGACTTGCTGGGAGACGAGGCTCCTCCGGCACCGGGACCGACACCGGGACCGATACCGGGCTGCCCCTCCCGCTCCCGGTGCCGGTCCCGGGGCGGCGGCGGAGGGCGGCGGGCGCTGGCGGCGGGGCTGCTGCTGGTGCTGTGCCGCGGCGGGGCGGCGAGGGGCCGAGGGAACCGGGCACGGCTGCGGGAGGTGGTGCGGGACGTGCGGGGTCGCCTCCCCCCGGGGCCGCCGCCCGCCGCCGTCGTCGGTGTCCTCCTGCCCGGGGGGGACGGGGAGGACGCGGCCGTGCTGGACGCCACCCTCCGCCGCCACTTCCCGGCCCCGGGAACCGTGCAGGGGGCTCGCTACAGCCCCGGCAGCCCCGCAGCCCTCCAAGAGTGCCGTGCCGCAGCCTGCCGAGCTCTGCGAGCGGCCCTGCAGCACCCCGCAGGTACCGGGGGTACCGGGCACAGGGTGGGCATCCCGCCCGGGTGGGTCAGGGAGCCGCGTGGTGCTTCCCCGTGGGGTCTGTTCCATCCCGATGGGAGCCCATCCCAAGGAGAAGTGCTGCTTCTCCATGGGGTTTGGCCTTCTGCAATGGGATTTGCTCCGTTGGCCGGTGGGATCAGTCCCTCCTCGGTTGGACCTGGCTCTCCGCCACGGGAGCTGCGCCATTGCGGTGAGATCTGCCCCTCTCCGGGGAGATCTGGCTGTTCCCAAAGGGATCGGCTCCATGCTGGCAGGGTCTGAGCCTTCCCGGTGGGATCTGCCCCTTCCCGGTGGGAATCTCAGCCCTGGCAGCTGGGGAAGGTTGGGAAGCACTGAAGCAGCGCTTGGATGGCAGGGATGTGGCCTGTGGCAGCTGTGAGATGGTGGCACCCCGTGCTTACGTCCAGGGGACGGGGGCTTGGGGTGCAGCCCGTGCCGCAGGTCCTGCGGGAGGAAAGTGCTTGTGTCGGCTTCACGGAATGAGTTAGAACAAGTGGGTGTTTGGGTGTAAAACCACATGCTGTTGGTGGCCAGCGTGAGCACCGTGAGGGTGGCAGGATGAAAGCTGGGTGTCACCGGGGCCTTGAGGCGAGAGGCGAGGCGTGTTTGTGTGCAGGCACAGGGCGCTGGGCAGCTGGGCAGGCTCTGCCCCACGACAGCCACACAAAAAAATACAGGCTCACGTTAATCTTAGGCACTGCTTGTCTTGGGCTGTTCCCCTTTCTTCCTCCTTTAATTTTTCCCACTTTTCTCTCGCTCTGCTTCAAGTCCAGGCGCTCTGGCATTCTGCTCTTTCTGGGCCCTGCCCCTGAGGGGTCCCAGCGGTGCTCTGCAGCTCCACGGGGACAGCTCCTCTGTGACCCCAGGGACACGGGGACAGCCGGCTGCAGCTCAGGGGCTTCTTCCCATCGGTTCAGCTCAGGATCCTGGATCTGAATGCTGAGGGGCATTGAGGCCAGTGAGACCCACTGCATCCCCCTGGAGGGTGTGGAGCTGTCTTCTGCCAACCCTTTGCGCTGAGGCAGGCACGTTCCCCTTTCCATCTTCCCTCCTTCTGAAGGCTTTTGCTTTCCTCACATTGTTCCCGCTGCAAGAATTCCTTCTGGTGATCTCCCAGATGCCAGTGCACCCTCCAGTTCTGCTCTGGTGGGACAGCAGCTGCAGAGGCAAAAAACCATCCCTGCGTGTCACCTTTTTCCACCTTCGCACTGCTGGCACTTGCCTCAAAACATGTATCTTTGTGACTGGCTGTGGATTTGTGCTCCGTGCAGCTGTGGGGTTGGAGAGCAGTGGAGAAAGAGCAGCAGAAAGCCTGAGCAGGCGCTGCCAGCAGCCTGTTTGTGTGTGCTTTGTATGCGTCGTGGGTAGGAGGACTTAGCTTTAATTCACCTCTGACGGTGCTCTTAGTCATGTAAGTGTCCCATCGCCTGCATGTGCAATGAGGATGCTCCTCCACTGCAGGGTCAGCTTCTTTTCATGCCCATGTGAGCCCTATGTACCGAAACCTCCACGTGGCTCCTGCTGTGCCACTCTGGAGAGCTGGGGACCTGGCAGTGCCAGCCACATGGAGGAGAATGGGCTTCAGTGCGGCCTGGACTCCTTCACCCTGTGGCCTTCCCCCAGGAGAGTAATATATTTAGTGTAATGTGAGGGAGGAATGTATG
Source organism: Cygnus olor (assembly GCF_009769625.2). Lineage (NCBI taxonomy): Eukaryota > Metazoa > Chordata > Aves > Anseriformes > Anatidae > Cygnus > Cygnus olor. Next base: position 16,399,749 of record NC_049177.1, read on the forward strand.
AAATATGGGCCTGGGGCTGTAGAGCGCCCTGCAAAGCAGGTTCTAGGGGTGCCACAGAAAGATGTCATCAATGGGGGCTGAGCTTGTCACGTTCCCTTCTCAGCTTTGAAGTTTCCCTTCTCAGCTTTGAAAGGGGCTTGTGCTAAGCTGACAACAGATGCTCTTGCATCTGAATAAGGATACTGGGAGGATTGCAGAATATCTGCGTATAATTTGTAAGGCTGTGTCCATGTGCTTGTGCCCTTTTTATTTCAGACCAGCCTAAGTGCCCTTTCCTCATCCAGCACATCACTGCCCTGCTCTGCCCAGGAGAGCCACCCTGGCACTGATCCCCTTGCTGGGAAGGTCCCAGGCTCTGTTCATTGTGTGGTGGAGCTGGGACGGGAGCAGCAACGGGGCTCACGTGCCTCAGATCTCAGCAGGAACGAGCCAGGTGCCCCGGTGTGCGCGGAGCCCCCGAGGGCTGTGAGGAGGGGATGTGTTTGTGGCTGCAGGTTTTGGTTTGTGGACGGGTAGGAAACACGGCTAATGTAAACCTTTTGGTGTCGCAATGGTGCGATAAGACGAAGGACGCTGAAACGGTTTATCATTTGTCACTGGGAGATAAGATCTGATTAGGAGGTGAAAGGCTGTGAGGTATTTCAATGGGGATGCTGAGCTGCTGCTCTTGGAGACTGTACAAAATGAGCTGTTGTAGTGTTTGCAAGCTTTCATGTTATAGTGAAACACTACAGCAGCTTGGAAGTAACTTGCTGTGACCTTCATTGTCCTCCAGAATAAAATGCTGTATGTGGATGGAGGCCACATGCTCTCTGCACCTTGCAAGCGTTACAGCTTTAGTTCTTTGGTGTCCTGCAAGCCCCTGCTCCCCACGGGAGTGCTGAATAAAGGGGGGAGCAGTCAGTAGGTCGAGGTGGCAGAAGCTGTGTGGTAATACAAAAGAAAAACTTCCTTCTGCAGGAGTGCTCTAGCCGTGTTAGTCCTCAGGACCGCCACGTGCGCTGGCTGAGCCCTTGCCAGGTTTCTCTTCCTGGGCCGCCAGCGGTTGTGTCCAAACCAGCGTCTGTTGGGGGAAACGAGCCTTTGGGGTGGGTTCTGGCAGCCCTGTGGCACAGTTTAAACCAACACTGGGGACAAATTTCCAGGCACTGGAAGCCTGAGATAAGGATTTCCAGGAGCTGCCCTGTGCTTTTCAGCAAGGAGGGCCCCAGTTTTGCTGCTGGAGGGGGTGAGTCGGGAGGTGGGGGAGCACGGCGCAGACCCAGCACTGTTCTGAACTGGTCTTCTCTCATTTGTCCAGAAGAGGAGAAGGAGAGGGAGAGGTGGAGGCTGCCTGCCTTCCTGCAGTGCGCTTCTTGGAGCCGGAGGAGCCGGAGAAAAGGCCACATATCGAAAGATGCAAACAACGTTCATGAAGGTATGCCCAGCTCCCGTGAGTACACCTTGTGTGACTGCTGGAGGTTCCTCACCGACTCCCTGGTGGTCCTCATGCCCACACCCCTTGCTGGTGGCCTCCTGAAGCCAGCTCCAGCTCCAGACATCTCTTCTCTGGCTCAGTTTTGGCCAGAACATAAAGACACCTGGCAGCTGTGTCTGCTGGCCTTTCACTTGTCTAAATAATGGCACTCTGGGCCCAGTGTCCAGCTACGCCCCTGGAGGACTGCTGGGCTCAGCTGCGTTTTGCAGGATATCCTGGCGACACGACTGCTCTGCATCCACGCAGTGAATTGGAAGCATCACCCCGATCTTACGTGATGTTTTCTGCAAATACTGCTGGGAGCAGCGTTCCCAAACCACTTGCATTTGGGGCTGGCAGGGATGAGCACGAGGGCGGTCAGCCCTGGGCTCACTGATTCGAAGGAAATTGTTCAGGCGTGGTGTGGAAATCCATGCTGCTGCACGGAGCGTGTGAGCAGGGGGGGTCCTCTGTAAAAAAGCATGAGGGTCTGAGAAAACAACTGAAATGGCCAATTTGTGCAGCTTTGAGACAGCTCCTCTCGGGGAAGACAGCGGCTCAGAAAATTGATGTGCCTGATCTTGCAGTCGATGCCAGGCAGGCAAAGCCTCATACCTGCACAGAGCATTTTGAGGTTGCTGAGTCTGCAGGAGTCCGTGGGGCTGTCTGCAGGGATGCTGCTCCTTTGCTCATGGGTCACCTCTACTTGGTGAAGTGATGCTGAGTTTGGAAAACAAAACGAGAATCCATTATGAAAAAAAAGCAGCTGTGCTTAGGTTGTGAGAATATATCAATTGCTTCATCCCTACGCTTTATTTCTGTGTTGGTTTAAGTTGCAGTTTACACGAGGAAGGGTTTCCCACCCAGCTCTCCTTTGACCCCTCTGTGCTCTTTGCAGATGACCAGCAGGACCCCCAGGAAGTGGCTCTGACCAGCCTGTCTCCCAACGGAAACTACGAAGAAGCTGCAGGAGGCACGGGCACCTAGAGCTGCGGGGCACCCGGCACGATCCATGCCCCGGTCCTGCCTGGCTGGTGTGGAGCAGCGGGAGGAGGAGCTGCTGTGTGCCTGCTCACGCTCTCCTCGCAGAGCCCACTGCTCCCAGGAGATGCTGGAATTCGCCAGGGTCTTCCACGGCTGCCAACAGCCTCCGAGGTCCATGCCAGAGCCACCCCTTGCCCTGCGCCCTGCTGCCTGGGGGGTGCCTGCAGGTGCCGGTGGACACTGGGCTTTGGAGAAGCCCTTTGGGCATGTACCCTGGGCAAGGTGACGTGGGGACTTTGGGTGTCAGTCTGCATGAAGAAAGGGGAATGCTTGCTAATTTAGAGCAAAATTCCCCACCGAGATTGCCAGGGCTGGCCTCTCAGGCAAACAGTCTGCTGCCTTGTTTTCATGCGTTATTGCTGTTTTGAAGTTCCTGCCCTCTCTCTGATCAAGAAAAAAAAAAAAAAAAAAGGAAAAGACAACACGGTGACATGAAGACTGCAGTGGGACTAAATATGAGGTCTTGGCCAGCTGAAAAGGCTTAGATGTATATAAGCTATGTGAAGAAACGTTTAAGCAGTTCCAAAAGGCTACCCCTAGTCTGTGGAGCAACAAAATTACAAATCCTTGGTTTACAGGGAATATTGTTATAACGGTAGAATACCTGTATTATGCTTATTTTAATGCAACAGAAAACGGGTCTTGGTTTGCTTGCGGCACAAGCTGCTGGGCTGTGTTTGCTCCTGGCTGTCCCTTTGGAGTTTCACCCAGCTCAGGCCAGAAGCTTCAGCCCCTCACGTCCTGCCTCCCCGTTCCCTGCTGGATGACGGCAGTGCGTCCTCCCTGCGTGTCCGTCTGTCTTCTTTCTCACTTCTTTTTCCCAGTGGCAGCAGAGTGTCTGCAGTACTGCCAGCTCCAGCCAGCACTCCCCTCCAGCAGCGTGCCTTTGGCTTTTCTCAAGCTTTTACCCGAAGCAGGGGCTGGGTTTGTCACCCGGCTCTGCTTGTGACCGTGAGCGGTCTTCCCGTGCCTCAGTCTCCCCACCAGCAGGGTGGGGATGGCGACGCCTTGCCTACCTCACCAGGGTGACGATGGTAACGCTGAGGCTAGAGTCGTTGCCCTTCGTGATGGTGCTGCTCTGCCCTTCGGGCTGGGAGAGGTGAATCTTTATTTTCTTGCAGTATTTGGCCTTTGCCACCCAGAATGTACCAATGAAGAAGAGACCCACTACAGATCTGCAGTTAAACCGCAGTGTTACAGAATCCCAAAATCATCTAGGTTGGAAGAGACCTCCAAGATCACCGAGTTACAAATCCAATGGATTTATTTACTGGTAATTTATAGGTCAATCATTGCACATTTCTCTCGCACTGAAATTTGCATTGAAACTGATGAAGTGCCAGTGATGTAGAGGTGTGAGTGGGAATGCGTTTGACCCCAAGTATTTTTTTTCCTTTGACTGAAGAGCGAAGTAACTTTTTTTTTTCCTGTATTAAGTGGGTACACGATGGTGCTGTATTAAATTTTACATGTTTAATTGATTTCATAATTTAAGGGCTCTGTTATTCTAGGTGTTTGCTGTAAAGAATAAAGACATTTCATTTCTGAATTACAAATTGCTTGTTTGTTTACTATAGCGTCGTCTTCAAACTAATGTTATACATGGATTAAATGATGTTTCTCTAAATTTAAATAAAACGAGTGTTAGGAGGGAATGGAAGTGACCCCGGTGTATGGAACCTAGACGAGCTCAGGCGGGCTGCTTGCCTGTGGGCAGCAGGTAAGATTGGAGGAAGTAAAAGCAACTGCCTACGAGGAGCAGAACTGGCCCCCTCCTGCACCATGGGTTGGGCTCTGGTACTTTTCCTTAATAACTTTCACCACGGCCACAGGTTTCGTTGAGGAATTCAAGCCCACCAGAAAATCATTTTTCCTATTTGGCAGAAAACCAACGCTGCCCATTCGGACACTGAGCTGCTGCCGTGTAGCAGCACCGCTGTTGAGCTGGATTTCTGTAGCGCAGCCCCAGCAGCCCGACGTGCCCATACAGGGCCCTGGGCTGGGGCACCTTCGGCTCAGGGGCGGTGTGGGAGATAGGGGTGCTGCCCTGTGCTGTAACCACTGACTGCTGCGGGAAGGACTGGGGTGAAGGACTGGGAAAGCGGATTTGGGTAATTATTGGGGAAAGATTGGGGGAAGGGGATCGGGGGGAAGGATGGAGGGGAAGGATTGGGTGAATTATTGGGGAAGGATTGGGGGAAGAAGATTGGGGAAGGATGGAGGGGAAGAATTGGGGGAATTATTGGCGAGGGGGATTTGGTAATTATTGGGGAAGGATTGGGGAAGGGGACTGAGGGAAAGGTGGGTGGGAAGGGGATTGGGGGAAGGGGATTTGGGTAATCATTGGGGAAGGGTTGGGGGAAGAAGATGGGGGGATGGATTGGGGGAATTATTGGGGAAAGCTTGGGGGACGGATTTGGGGAAGGACTGGGAAAAGGGATTTGGGGAATTATTGGGAAAGGATTGGGGGAAGGATGGGGGAATTATTGGGGAAGGATTGGGGAAAGATTGGGGAAGAAGATGGAGGGAAGGACTGAGGGAATTATTGGGGAAGGATCTGAGGAAGGATTGGGAAAGGGGATTTGGGGAATTATTGGGAGAGGACTGGGGAAAGGGATTGGGGGCAGGATGGGAGATTTATTGGGGAATTATTGGGGAAGGATGGGGTAACGACGAGGGCAATCACTGGGTAAGGACGGGGCAGGGATGAGGGGGGGCCTGGAGCAGCCCCGCCCCCCGCCCCCTGAGGCGCGAGGCCCCCTCGCCGCCGCCATGAGCGGGGGCTGAGAGCCGCCCTCCGCGCGCCTGCCCAGCGGGCGCCTTTCCCAGCAGGCGCTGTGCGCGGCCACCTCCTCCCGCCAGCCGCGGGCGCCCTGCCGGAAGGGGACCTCGGCGGCACTTCCGGGCCGGGCGGCAGCGGAGCGGCGGCGGCGGCGGCGCGGCGGCGGGGGCAGCGCTGTAGTGCCGCGGCGGGGCCGGGCGAGGCGGGGCGGAGCTGGGCGCCACCTCCGTCCGCGGGCCGCCACCATGATCACCTCGGCCGGTGAGGGAGCCGAGCGGGGCCGTGCCGCCCGCCGGGGTTTCGCTGAGTCAGGGCCGGCACCGGGCGCCGCCGTAGGCCGCGGGGGGGGGGCCGCTGGCGGCACTCGAGTGGGGGGGGGGGGGGGGCGCAGCACGGGGACCCCCCCGCCCTCCACCCCCCCGCCCTCCACCCCCCGGTTCCTGCACCCGCCGCCGTCGCCTCAGCGAGGCTCGGAGGGAGCGGGGCCGTGGCCGCTGCCGGAATCGGCGTCCCGTAGAAGCCCGGCCCGGGGGTGGGGGGGCGCCGGTGTTTGGCGGAGCTCTGTAAGGCACCGAGCGTGGCCCCCGGCCCCGGGAGGGAAACGAGGCGGGGGAGCCGCGGGGTGATGTCTCTGGGGGGGGGGTTGGTCCTGACCCCACAGAGGCCTTGTGGAGGGAGGGGGAGACTAGAGGGCCCGGGGAAAGGGGGGTGGGGGGGTGGGGGGCGAGGCGTTAAGCGCTGCCTCTGGGCCTGCTGGGGTCTTTTATAGAGTGAGAAAATACAAAAAGCGTTTCCGAGGGCGCTCGGGACAGAAATCATCGCGTGGCTGAGTGCGGCTTTGCGGGGGAAACAATGCAGGGGGTAACGGCCTGCACGGAGCTCTCTCTTTCCGAAGCCTTTGTTTTGCGTTTTAGGTTTTGTTTTAATTGAGAAGAAGTAGGAATTAGTGTTAAAGGGCTTTTAAAAAGGGGGAAGCGGTGTGTTGAAGAGCAGTAAGATTGCTTTTACCACAAATGCAGGAGCTTACAAAAGCAAAACGTGTACTCGGAGCAGAGTAGCAGAAAACCACAGGAAGGAGGAGTGCTGCCTGGCCTGCCTGTAGAGCTCCAAATAAACCTCGATCCTACAGCTCCTGTTCATATCCGACAGAGATCAGATCCTTGTTTCTGCTGCCACCCGCCTTATTCACATGTGAACGCTGTGCTTTTTTCCGGATGTCAGTAGGCGAAACAGTTACAGCGCTCCCCACACCCTTCCCGAGTTCTGAGCCCTACACCTCTTGGCTCTTATTGCTCAACACCCCAGTTTGTTCCGAAGCCCTAAAAGCAGGGCTCCTGGTGCAGGACCCAGCGCTCAGGCACAGGCGTGTGGGTGCCAGGCGGAGGGAAGGATTGCCTCGGGTCTGCCGGGAGACGTCCTCACTTACACGTCTCAGCGTGAAGCTTGGTTCTATGCCTCCTGGTGCAGCCGTGCGATATTGCTGATCGGGTTTCACCTGAATTGACCCTACTGCTGTGGTTCCTTCCTGTGTCGTATGTTTTAGCTGTGTTCCATGCCCTCCTTTTAGATCCCTCCCCCCTTGGGTTCCTCCCTCTCTTCCCAGTTTGTCAAAATCTTGTGCAAGCCTGGCTCTGCCCTTCGGTAGCCTTTCTGGCCTTTGTAACCTGGTGTCTTCTGCAGATTTAAAAAGGCTATCAATCTATGTGACAAGTGGAAGATTAAAAGCAGGGAATTGTGTTGAATTTTGGGCACATCCTCTGTGTGGATGCGCCTTTTCAGCTGCATCCTTGCAGTCTGACGATGAACCACCTGTAACCACTCTTCAGAGTGAGCTCTTGAAGGAACCGTGGGCTTCTCTTCCAGTTATGTCAGTTTCTGTAGCTGTTTGTACAAATGTTCTGGGACAGCGTCAGGAACCATGATAAAGCTGAGAGATACGATGTCTTCTCTTCGCTATGAGGCTTGTTTTTGTGCTACGAAAAAGGTTAGATGTTTTGAAGTGATCTTTATTCCCGTTAGGTGAGATGGAAGTGACTTGCTAGTGAACAGCCAGCAAACTAGTGATGGAGCTGGAAGTAAACTCCAGGTTCTCTGAGTTCCCATCTCATACGTTTTCCTCTAAAAGGATCATCGCTTATAAAGAGTGTACCTTTCCACTTATAAATTCTGAGCTTTTATGTTCATCTTTAATATAAACGTGGATCTGGCCTTTGAATTTTGATATTGAGAATTTTAAACCAGCATTCCGGAGACATCCTTCTTTCATCATCTTTTGGTTTTGAGCTAAATTCACCTTTAAAGCAGAGTCCCAAACTGACTGTGATCTTGTTTTGCAGCTGGAATTATCTCTCTTCTGGATGAAGAAGAGCCACAACTCAAGGTAACCTCAATGCTGCTGATTATGTCTGGGAACAAATAATAGCAAATGCATTATGCTGACAGCATTATGTTCCAGTCAGAAGTGATTGGATCTCAGTAACTGTAACGGTTGGACAGCAACAAATCATAGCCAGCTTGAAAGCTGAAAGAAAAGGCTTAAATAACATGGTAACAGATGGCAAACTCCCTGCTTCTGAACACGGAACAAACTGGAGCTTTGCCGAAGCTCCCAGTTCTCTGATGGTAATGGGGAATTTGTTACTTACATGCGTGCCAGAGGCTGCGTTTTGACTATGCAAAATTCAAAGCTGAAGAATATCAAATTTTACAGGTCTCCAATTGTGCTAAAAACAATAATCGCATTTAGTTTTCTCTTGAAAGAAAAACACGTCGGTAGCAGAAGAGAACAGCAGTCAGAGCTCTGCAGTCCGCAGTGTATAAATCCATATGAATCCAGACAGCGCTGAACACCGAAAGTGGTGACGTACTGATTTTGGAAGGGGGAGGTGCATCTTATAATATTGGCAATCCCCTGAATATTTCACTTGGAAACGTTTATAGGTGGTGATAGACCTGAATAAACCCTGCTTTTGCTCTGAGCTGACTGCAGGTGGGCTGATTCTAGTCCGGATGTCGTTCATCTGCCCAAGCGCTGTGTCCAAATTCATAATGATGGCTGGTGTAGACCACAGCCAGAGTTCTGTGTGCTGCGCTAAGGTTGCCACAAATGCTTTCAAAACTTCATATTTTTAGGAATTTCAGCTGTCAGTTATTTTGTCCAGTCAGTCATCACAAAGAGACCATGGGAAGGGGCGTCGGGGTTGTCTGCCTTAGAGAACAGCCTTTTCTTTGCAAAGGAGTTACAAAGATCAGTGAATGTGTACAAAGATCTTTTAAAGTAGAACATGCTGCTTAAATGCGTCAGTTTTTATCGTATTAGTCTTACTTCGCACATCCTTTTTATCAAGGAAAGGTAATAAATGCATTTTTTTATGTAATATGACTTTTTTTTCTCCATTTTCTGTAGGAGTTTGCTCTTCACAAGCTGAATGCTGTTGTCAATGACTTCTGGGCAGAAATCTCTGAGTCAGTGGACAAAATGTAAGAGAAAATGCTCACTACTGTAGGGTGTGCTGCTTTAAAAGAATACGAGATATAAATGGATGTAGTTTTCCCTGTTTGATACTGGCTAGTATAGAATTTAGCCTCGTGCTTCCTGGAAAGTACTAATTGAAGTGGTTTTGGGGTTGGTGCTGTGGTGCCAAAGATGAAAGTTCAGTCACGTTGTTACGTGGCCTCGAGAACAGGGCACGCAGAGTTGATGTTCTTCCCTCTCTTCATTTCAGTGAAGTTCTCTATGAAGATGAGGGCTTCCGGAGCCGGCAGTTTGCTGCTTTAGTTGCTTCCAAAGTGTTTTACCACCTGGGAGCTTTTGAGGAATCGCTGAACTATGCCCTGGGAGCAGGTGACCTCTTCAACGTCAATGACAACTCGGAATATGTGGAGACGATCATTGGTAAACAACTGCTGCTGCAAAAGAAAAGCTCTTGTGTTGCCAAAACGACTGTACCGTAGAGATTTCACTTCTTTAGCTGCTTTTCTCCATATTCCTCTTCCTCTTATATTCATTCAAACTGATGCTGCAGCTACTTTTATCCAGTTTATTTTTGTGTTTTTTCCCATCTGCTTTGGGATTTTTTAATAGAACTCACTTAGGAGTTCTGGCAATCTTTTCCTGTTCTTAACTGTTATCTCGCTGCAAGTTCCTCACCGCAAGATTGCTTTGCTTGTGTGTTTTCCCTTCTCTCATTTGTGTTCTGATGTCATTGTTAATGTCAGCATAACCTTGGAAATAATCAGCTAATAAAAGTAGCTGCACGCCTGAGGGGCACAATTTTATTGTTCCCCCCTTAAACAAAATAGCAAGTCGTGTGTAAGTTGAAAGTTTTTTTTTTTTAACGTATTGACCACTTGTATCGGTTGCCCTTGAGAGGATTTGATGGACAAGGGCTGGCTTTCAGTCTCCCCAGCTAATGCTTACAGTGGATCTGGGAAGTCTCCTACTGCTGTTTCTGCATTTATTTAAAACACCCTGCTGTTTGAACAAAGAACATGTCCTTGGTTCCATTTTGAAAATAACTTATTGGTTTCAGTGCTAAAATCAGAGTTTGTTAGGAGCGGTAGGCATCTTCTGCTATCGTTCGCGCCTTCGACTACACAAATAGCTCTTGTGCCTCATCTTCACACAGTTTCCTGTACAGTGTGTTTTGCTGGTGGAATGCGTGTACGCACGTGCCTTCCAGATGAACAGACCAGCGTGGTGAGCACCAGGTTACCTCGTTCAGAATAAATCGATACTCTGGCTGTGATTGAATTTTAGGTAGAAGAGTTTGGGTGGTTGTTTTAAAATGGGGTAATTACTTGAGATAGAAGTGTTTAGGTACCTCTGTAGAGACTGTGATCTTCTACTGAATTGGTTGACTTCAGTGCCAGTGGCGTAGGTGTATTTTGACAAGATGAAGGTGTCTGTATTGTTAGTCTTGCAGGTATGCATAGACATCTAAATGTCTTAAGTGATAATTGCTTATTTCCACCCCCCCCACCCCGCTGGTCTCTGGCTGTTTTCCAACCTATGTGAAAACTGCAAACATCTAAGAAGCTGACATCTTTTCCCCGACAGTTGTTTAATATCTTTTCAGCAAAGTGTATCGACCACTATACCAAGCAGTGTGTGGAGAACGCGGAGCTGCCGGAAGGGGAGAAGAAACCTGTCGATGAAAGGCTAGAAGGGATAGTGAACAAAATGTTCCAGCGATGCTTGGATGACCACAAGTACAAGCAGGCGATTGGCATTGCACTGGAGACGCGCAGGCTGGACATCTTTGAGAAAACAATCCTTGAATCGGTACGTGCAAGAGACAGGATGTGCATACAGCTAGGCTTTTCCAGGCGTGGATCCAGAAGTGAAGTGCAAGATCTGTGTTGCTTTGGAACTTGATCTGTTTTGTGTGGGCAAGATAAGAGATGAAACCTGGGGGAAGCGTTTATGCAGTTTTTGTGAAGGGGAGTGAGTTGGGGCAGGGGGTTCACTTCAACATCTTCATGGAAGACAAAGCTGCTCAAGACTATCAATTAAGCAGTTATCAAGAGACCACTAGCTTAAAAAAACTGCTGAGCTGCAAGCTGCTGGGGGAAGATTCCCAGAAAGCCCAGATGCATGCTGTTTTCTTTAGGTATTCCCTGTCAGCTACTAGCAGAGGTATGACACTGATACGATACAGACTGTAGGTCTGGCCTAATGTAAGAAAAACTTTTATTTTGTTGTGCCTGACATCTGCTGTGATTCAGTAGAAGGGATCTTTAGGGATAGGTAAGTGATTTATTTATGACAGGTTAATAATAATAATTAAAAAAAAAACAATAATAAAGAATATCCAGTTGCTGGGTGAGGTGCTCTAATTCTCAGAAAATGGCCGTGTGCAAACTTAGCCCGCCCTGACTGCAGGGCAGTACAGTCTGGCTTTAACATGCCTCACTGAGGGTTTAAGATAAGTCATTTTACCAAGACATGGCATTAAGAGAAGCATGCCTGTAGTCATTTGCAGCAATTCTGTGAGTATGTCTCATCTCGTTGTGCTGCGGTGTCTCAGTCCTATGCCAGAACAAGTAAATCCTTTAGATTATACCACTTTGTAGTTTAGAGCTTTCCAGTATTCTTGGATGTCTCCTATTTCTGTATCTGGGAGTGATAATCATCAGGCATCCGTCTTGCTTTCCTTGCTCCCTTTACTGTGCTATGCCTTTACTAACTTCATATTACAAATAGCTTATTTCAAATTGCCTTTCTGAAGTCTAGCACTGAAATCTGGTTCCCAGTCTCTAGCAAGAAACAGGTGTGTTGGAGATCTTTTCTTGATCCATGATTTGGTTTGCTGACATATTTTAATGCAGTGAATTGCAACAGGAAAGCAAACAGGAAAGGTGAAGAGGGGGAAATAAGTATCGAACTTTTAAATGAATCTTTTGCATATTTTAGGTCTAAATTAAAGACTCAATTTAACTACTGAATTGAATATTTGTCCCATACATTTTCTGGTAGCATTTTTTTCTTTAAATTGCAATATACCAGTATATAAGCTTTTCTGAAGATGGGTCTTCTGCAGAGAAGATTTTTCTGAAAAGGGAAAGTGTGAAGTTTTATGTGTGTGTGTCTTCTCTGCTCTGCTTTTTTAAAATGGAAAGGAGGTAGCTTTATCCCAATCTCTAAATCCTTTCTTTTCAATCCAAAGCTAAACTTCATCTCTCTGACTTTTGTTTCAGAATGATGTTCCTGGGATGCTAGCCTACAGCTTGAAGCTCTGTATGTCTCTGATGCAAAATAAACAGTTCCGTAATAAAGTCTTGAGAGTTCTAGTTAAAATCTACATGAATCTAGAGAAACCAGACTTCATCAACGTGTGCCAGGTAAAATTCTCAGAGTGCTGTTTAAAGATCACTCAGAAGTTGTTGTCTTTGTAGATTTCAAGTCAAGTACATCTTTGATTATTTTTTTTTTCAGTTAAATGAAATACTTTTTCCTGGTTGAATAATTCAAGTGTATATTATAATGAAATGAACGCGAAAAAACAGATGGAAATACTGTACACTTGATCAATTAATAGTGAAATGTGTTCAAAGGCAGTTTGGAGACACAGACAGCTGATTATTTCAAGCCTCTGTAGGGAGTATCAGATGGCAGCTTCACAGTTTGGAATTTTATTTATTCTGCCAAAAAAACAATTGCTTTTTTTTATAAGCTGTTGTCTGAATACATTCAGACAACCAGATATCAAATTACTCAGATTCTCAAGCATTTGACAATATTGGTATACCATGTACACATGACTTAGGAGTGTTATGTCTGATTCATTTTTAGCTGAGACAACCCTACAAAATGACTGATACTTTAATGTGCTTTGGAAATTTCTGTGTTTAGTAGGGTAACATGGTCAGCTTACAAAGATAATGTTTTTAAACTGACCTGTGAGAACTCCTTGAAGATTCTTATTACCTCCTATGAGAGAGAGGGAATGGTTCTTTCTATGAAAGAATGTTCCATGGAAGCAGCAGATCAGGCAATAGGGAAAATGGAGTGTGGCCTCACATGGTGTTGCTTTTTCATTCTGAAGTAGATGATGTCTTCTGATTTTTTTTCTGTTTCCCTTCCTCTCTTTCAGTGCCTGATATTCCTGGATGACCCACAGGCTGTAAGCGACATCTTGGAGAAACTGGTGAAGGAAGATAACCTTCTCATGGCCTACCAAATTTGCTTTGATCTGTACGAAAGCGCTAGCCAGCAGTTCTTGTCCTCTGTGATCCAGAATCTCCGCACTGTCGGAACTCCCATTGCCTCTGTGCCTGGATCTACCAACACCGGCACTGTCCCTGGATCAGAGAAAGACAGGTGGGGGCATTGGCTTGAGAAAAGGCAGAGTTGTTCCGTTACAGTGCTGCTGTGGTGGAGCCTCCTGTTCTGTGTATGGCTCTCCATTACAAGCAGTTGAGTTATTCCATTTAAATTAGGGTAATAGACATAAAATTGTATGTTACCGGCATCCACTGTTTGCGAAAATGCATTTCCTGTGCAGTTGAGGCAAGCATGGTGCACTTGTGTGGCTTGAGTAGCTCAGCTAATGAGCAGTAATGAATTAAGCCGTAGTGTGAGTTGCTCTGGAGTGCTCTGATGTTGTACGGTCTTTGCAGAAGTTGGTAGGGCTAAGGAACGAGTGGGTGTGAGCATGATGCAGGTTTGGCTTTAGATTGTAGCTATTCCCATACCTGCTTGTGTGAAGGGTGAGTTCAGAGATGATATTGTGGTATTGTAGACCCTTTTGTACTTCCAGCAAAAAGAGGTAGTTCAAATGTAGTCTAAGTTTTGTTGAAGTCATGACTCTTAAAACTTGTTCAGTCATCAGCATCACTGGATATTAGCTGTAGAAACCCCTGATAAAAAAGAATAAAAAAAAAAAAACATCTAAAATTGGCAGCAGTAATCCCTCAATCCTTTTTATTTTTATTCTTTGTTTAGTTACAAGTAATAGGCATAGATAGCTTTGTTTTAAACCCCTCTTTATAGGGGGCTGGCAAAGGCTGCTGCCCAGCAGGGATTCGGTGCGAGTTTGTGTTCCAACTGCTCTTTAATCTCCAGAGCTGTCATGGCTGTATGCAGCCTGACCCTGTACCATCTTTGACAATGGGTGATGGAAAATGCTGCCTAGATCAAGGCTGGCTAAGTGCGAGAGCTTATGCGGTTGTGAGGAGCTGATTCTAAAAGCTTATAAATCAGTAATATGGATATAGCAAGCAGTATTTCACTAGAGAAGAAGAGAGAATAAAAGCCAAGGCACAAAGTAATTGATAAATCCCTCTTTGAAGCATTAGGACAAGATGCTAACAGCAGCTTAACATCTTTTGTTTCCCCTTCAACGCTCTTGTATTCATCCTAATAGCGATGAGCTCAAGGCTTTTGGGTGAGGACATAATTATCCTTGCTGCCTGGTTGCTGACCCTGTTTTCTCACTTGTCTCTGCCTGTTCATTCCATACCAGCATCTCTTTTTTTGTCTCTCTAGATGGAGTTAGAGGGTGGGGATTTCCAGGCCTTTGTCTTCAAGTCCCCTGGCAACTGAACTGTTGAGTTCGCTTCTCAGCAGTGACCTGCAGAAAGACGGCCCTTGTATTGTCAAAGTCCTGTTATTTTCAGCTGTCATCTCCAAATCCTGGACTACTGTTTCAGAATAGTGTTTAGCCATAATTACAGTACTTGGCTAGTTCTGAGTGATGAACTGGGTTGCATTTTTATTTTTTTTTTCAGTGATGCTATGGAAGCAGAAGAGAAACCAGGAAGCACCTGTGCAGGGAAGCCTGCAGAAGTTGTGAGTGTCCTTTCCAAAAATGTGCCTTGCTTAATAGTTCTTGTGTGTTAGAACCTGCGGTTGTTGGGTTGGTTCACCTAATGAAAAGTAGTTTCACTTCTGTCTTGCTGGGAGGCAAGGTGACAGACAATCTCCGAGGACCAAGTAACTGACAGTCTAAAAGTCCAACAGTTTAGATACTGAAAGCTGGAGGAATTAAGTAGGTTTCATCAGGTATTGCTGAGCCCAGAAAAGGGCGGAAAAAACAGAAGGATCAGGGTTATGTTTTTGCTTTTTGTTGAAATAACTAACTGCTAGAAGAAAGAGCCTGAAATTTGACTACAGCTGAGAGCTGTAGCTGATGAATTAGCCTGATGGTTTTTGCTTTTTCTGAAATGCAGCTGAACCCGAGTTGTTGAATTAGGTGTGGGTTGTTTCTTTGTTTAATTTTTATTTTTTTATTTCTGCTCCTGAAATCCAGCTGTAGTCCTGTCTAGATAGGACTGATGTTGTTCTGCAGGAATGGCAAAAGGGGATGCTAACATAATGTAAAGTTTCTTTTCCATGAAGAAGGAAGATTTTTCTTCTGGCTAGGATGGTGGCTGTCTTCCTTGTTGGGATCGTTTTGTTTAGTTTCTTTTTCCAAATATTGGAGAAAGCGAGTTCACTTCTTGCATGTGCATACAATTGCATTTCACCATTTCATGCACAGCTAATGCGATTCTGATGCTGAGGAAAGGAAATGCTGCCTGAGAAGGAAAAAAACCAAGACAAGCTGCTTTTTCACTTTCCACATGTTGCATTTTTGCAAACTAGACTTGGGAATCTTTGAGAGATTCGTGCAGATCAGTTAAAAAGGATAACATTTTACTTAACGGCAAACAAGTGTTTTCTTGAAGTTGTATTCTGTGAGGAAAACAAAAGGGGTGAATTTTCTTGCCTCATCAAGGAACCTGTAAACAGTGCTTTTGTGTAGTAAAGGTGCCTTGAATCAGTTTCTGCTGAGTTGGCATTGCTGACTGTGCCAAGGGATAAGCACCTAAAAATGATCTTTGGGGCCAGAAACATTCTTGAGCTTAATCTTCCACAATTCAGAATACTAACTACAAAGAAATAATTGAGAGGATTAGTTTAAGGGCTGAACTACTTACGTTTGGCTGATCTCTGACCACTAAGGTAATGCCAGAGAGCAGCAGTGTACTTTTCATCCTTCTCAAAAGGTACTTCAGCTGGGGCTTAAGTTGTGGAAACTGTTCCACAGTGGGGAAGGGGGAGTCTTTCTCGAAGGGCTCTGGAAGATGAATGTATTAGAGAATCCTAGATCTACTAGCTGCTGTTCTAAATAAAGTCTTTGGGCTTGTGCAACTATGTCCCTTTGGTCCTCAAACCTGTCGGATTTTGGAATGTGGTGATAGGAACATATCAGAGTGGCTTTTCATGAACTGTGTTTTATCAGAGCTTTAATTAGGTTCTCACTTTTATTTTTCTTTTTGCTTATATGTAAAGAACCCAGAGCCTAAGGACCAGATCTCAAAAATGATTAAAATTTTAAGTGGCGAAATGGCCATTGAGTTACATCTGCAGTTTTTAATACGAAACAATAATACGGACCTCATGATCCTCAAAAACACAAAGGTAAGAGGCTTTGTAAATCTGGTTGTTTTGGATTCATCTGATTCATCCTGTGTTTGTAAAGTAACAGCAATGTGGTCAATACAGCATCTTATTGTCCTAGCACGACCTCCTTCTGTTTTGAGGACGCAAATCTGTTTTTTGGTCATAACACATTAACATTTAAAACTTGAACCTGTGACCCTGGGCGGTGCTAGTAAATTGAGTAACTGGTTTTGTTTTGGAAGGTGTTATTCAAGGATGGGCAAATGATAAGTTACAGGTAAATTAAACTCCTTCTGTTAAGCTAAATGATTGTTAGAAACCACAGGAAGTTTTTTTTTAATATGTGAAATGAGATGCATGTCATTGGCAAAAATGGTAGGGGATGATTGTCAGTGGGCTCATCTATTTCAGGAGGTACTTTAAGCATATCGGAAAAGCATTTCCATCTGCTTCTTAAGTGCTTTGGAGTCATCCTGTGTAGCGTCCGAGGGATGGCTTGAAAAAGTCAGCAGCGTGCACTGCAGCGCTTGGTTTGGAAAACCAGAAGTGGGGTTCTTCTGTTAAGCTGTAATTGCAGCAATCGTGCCTCTGACAGAAACTCATAGAAAGGATAGATTTGCACTGGAAAGATGGGTTGAGGATATATTAGAGTGTATTAACAATCTATTAACTCTGATTAAAGGGAAATTGCTGGTTAAATTGAGTCTAATTACAACCCATTTTTCTAGTGTACTGGCAAGCATGTTAAGTGACCTGGGGCATGTCTTTGGCTGGCTGCTGATACTGATTGTTTTTGTTCTTTCAGGATGCAGTGCGGAATTCCGTGTGTCACACAGCAACGGTTATAGCAAACTCCTTTATGCACTGTGGTACAACCAGCGACCAGTTCCTTAGGTAAATCCATGGCAAGGAAGCCCCGGTATTATTTAGAATTGTATGATCAACATTGTTGCCCTACTTAGCCTGATAGTTTTAATGAGTGGCTACAGAACTCCGGGCTTAGAAAGAATATGAAAAGATCTGAAAGCTAAGGTGGGGATAGAAAGAAGAAGCCGGAATTGTTTACTTTTCTCTATCCTCACAAATAGGCTTTATTGGGATGGTAACCACTTGAGCAGTTTGGAGGGTTTGGAATTTCTGTTCTCCTTGTTTACTAGTTGGAGAATTTCTGAGATGGTGATGCATCTTCTCTGGTAGAGACTGACACTGTCTCTTGATGAATGACTCTGGGAAGGGAAATGTCAGGGCTGATCTTCCCAGGGAATTGAGGAAAACCCTAGAAACTCTGCTCAGGTTTCTCCCATAAAGCTAACGGGCTGCGTATTGACTGATTGTTCTCCACCCTTCGCTGAGATCACTGCTGCGTAGGAGCTTGACTCCTGCTAGTCAAAAAGCAGTACTGATAAAGGGGAGAGAGTTACAAAGTGGAATTATGGTTAGCCTTCTTGCCTTCTGGAACTGCTTTCTGTTTTGAAAGCAATCTTTAATGCTGTGAAACAGTGTTTGCAGAGTGAGGAATGGGCTGTGTGTAAAGTTGTCTAACCTGTATCTTTTTGTCTTACAGAGACAATTTGGAGTGGCTGGCCAGGGCCACTAATTGGGCTAAGTTTACTGCTACTGCCAGCTTGGGTGTTATACACAAGGTAAAGTTGCATTCGTTCCCCTTTGTTTGGTAGGAGAGATTTACTTGTCAACACAGAAAGCACTGGAGGGGGGATTCTAAACGATGCCTGTACTTCAGTTAACCTGGTCTGTTGCGAGGCACAGCCATAACATAGCTTGTGTCTTTGACCTGAAGAAAAGCTCTGCTTTATCAAATCCAACATGTTGGATATCTCATCTAGTTTAAGGTGCGTTTTGCTGATGGTGAGAGGGTGATTGGGTAACATGGCTTAAGGAGAGAGCCTTCAACTGCAGTCAGAACTCAATAGCTTATGAATGAGTGTTGTGATCAACTTAATGGATGTGCCCAGTTAAGCCTTTTCCCTGGTGGACAAAACAACTCTCAATGATGCTGAGTGGGAAGAGTCTCTTGCTGAATAGATTTAAATACCTTTAATCCAATTCTGATAGATTGCACGTGTCTTGTGTTGAATGCTTTGGGCTAGAGGAGTTAGCTTAGGAGTTAGGCTAGGCTAACGAAAACTGGATGGCTTTCTTGGTACTGTAGCATTAGAGCAGGTACCTTTCTTCCTAGACTCCTTCCTAGATCTTCTCTTCCTTTGCGAATTTCAGAGTATTGGTAATTTCTAGATATTAAAATTGCAGGTGTATATTAAGTGTATTTCCTGGCCTTGTGACAAGACCAAAGTCCTCACTGTAGTAAGTTTTGGAAAGTTTCAATGGTGAACTAAGTAGAAGTTGCTTTCTTCAAATTTATTCATGGGGAGGGTATATTTAAGGCTGTTTTGAAATAGCAAGAAGTTTTATGTGCCTTGATCCTTGCTGAAGTGCTCTAGTGACTGAATCAGTGTAGCTTCTGGCCAAATTTGTCCTTGATTTATGTCAGTGACCAAGTCATTGATGCATACTCCTGTTCTGAGGTGAATAAAATCTCAGTACAGAAGGATTCTTTGCTGCTCATACAGCACTGAAAGGCTAACTTTTTGTGAAGAAAGTAAAGCAATGGCTATGACAAGTTTTCTCCTGACTTTTCTTAAATATTATTCCAAAGTGTTTGTATCCACTGTTTTTTAACCTTTCAATTCCCCCTGTTTTTCCTTTCTGCTGGACACTGGGACATGCAGGGTCATGAGAAAGAAGCACTTCAGCTAATGGCAACGTACCTACCCAAGGACACCTCGCCGGGATCAGCCTACCAGGAGGGTGGAGGCCTCTATGCCTTGGGTCTCATTCATGCTAACCATGGTGGTGACATCATTGACTATTTGCTGAACCAGCTGAAGAATGCCAGTAATGATGTATGTACTGGGTTTGGTAATGAACCTTGATTTTGTTGGGAATGTCCAGAAGGGTGCTAGCTGTTTTAGAAGTAACTAAGTCTGTGACTTCCTATGGGTTTTAGCAACCTTTCACTAACAGTTCAGGTAAGGTTTTTAGGAAGTTTTTACATATATGACAGTGAATCTAGCTTCATTTTCTTACTACTTAATTATCTTCTTTGTTCTGCTAGTAGACCTGCAGTGCTCAAGTACTGTTACTGTTTATGGCTTAGCTGTCAAAGGAATAAGCCACAAAATGCTTCTGCCTCCCTGTAGGTTTGAATGCATTTTACACAAAAAACGCGCTTTCCTTCACCACTTAATGTTTATAGATGGCTACAAAAGCCTCCTTTAAAATTGGAATCAATTAGTATTTCTCCCAGCATGTTCCTTTATTCTCTTTTGGGAATTTCAGACTACATCTTTGCAAATTCCATGAATGGATCCCACTCATCTTATTGTGAACATAGTACTTTTCCTGTATCCAGTTAGAACAAGAGGGGAGGTACAATTTAAGTGGGTACTGATTTACCTTTCTATTTAAATGCTATTACTTAGGCAGCAATTTTTATGTATGGTACGGCTTTGTGGTACTACCTAAGTCACTCAGTGGGGGGAAAGAGCTTAAAGGTATTAAAGTCTCACGTGCTATGTGGAAAGCTTCTGACACGCGTTATGGGCTTTGAACTGCTGTTTTTAATCTACCTTCTTTCTTTCTCATCAGTTACTGCCTTAAAAGGTAAAAGTGGCTTTTCTGACAGGTCAGGAGATCATAATGGGTGGTTTGGGGCTAAAAGTTTGCAGGTTTATATTGCTGGAATACATCTACTTGAACTGAAGCAATGTTGTTACTGTTTTATGATGACTCAACTTGCATATGCTCTCTCTAGATTGTCCGACATGGTGGCAGCTTGGGTTTGGGCTTGGCTGCCATGGGGACGGCACGTCAAGATGTGTACGATTTGCTGAAAACAAATCTATACCAGGATGATGCAGTGACAGGTAAATGTTCAGCTTTCAAAGCAGATAACTATCTGAGGCCTTATCAGGCATCTATTTTTTTCCAAGTCTTCTGTTAGCAGCATAGATCACTTTTCTAGGTTGCCTTAGCTGTGTTTTATTAACTAACCTTTTCCTGATCAGCGTGGTTCTTTAGTTATGTGGTAGTAATGTTCAGAGGTCCTGTCAGGACTGGTCTTTGGCACTGTTCCAAGTGTTAGTAAGGTATGGTAGGTCTTTAAAAAGTCTCTTATTTTGCTCTATTCTTAACTTTGTCATATGCTTTTTATTCAGTGTAGTTGATTTCCAGAGCCATGTGCCCTTTTTTGACTGAGTGACAGGTTTGGAGAAGCTTCTGAAGGGCTACTGCTGCATTGGCTGGGGTTTGCAGGAAAAGTATCTCAGCAGCTGTTGGCCTACGAACAAAAATTTGAACTTAGAGGGGGAGGGCACTAACTTGTGGCTGGTGGGTTATCTTTACAAGCACAGTTGTCCATGAATACTGGGGTTGCTGAGTATGGTGATGTTGAAGTGACCTGTTGGCCTCCATCCTGTGTGATTCTCTAGATGTAATATTTACTGCTTTTAGGAGCTGAGTTTGCTGGATTTTGCTTGTCTGTGTTGTGCAGGTGAGGCAGCTGGCCTGGCACTGGGACTGGTTATGTTGGGATCTAAAAATGCTCAGGCTATTGAGGACATGGTCGGCTATGCACAGGAAACCCAGCATGAAAAGATTTTGCGAGGCCTTGCTGTTGGAATTGCTCTGGTGATGTATGGGAGAATGGAGGAGGCAGATGCTCTCATTGAGAGTCTCTGCAGAGATAAGGTGAGTTTAGCTGTATCTTAGTCCCAGGTCCTTTTGTTACGCAGGTGACCTTCTGTTCTCTTCTGAAATTTCAAGCTGTGGTGGGTCGGCTGTTTCATACCAGGGAAGTTCTTACATAGAATTAAAATGGGTCTGTTTCACACGTTGCTTTCTCCTGATCAAAAATACAGGAACGATGGTGCTTAATCTTCTATTTCCTTTGTGTGATACTCAGTCTCCATAAATAACAGAGCACCAAAGAGCAGAACAGGATGTAATGGTTAAAAACAGATGAGGCTGACTGTAGGTGGTTCATTCTTGAGGATCTAGTAGTGTTCAAAAGCAGATGATGAATATAAAGCAGAGTAACACATCTGCCTTATACTCTGTCATCCTGTGTCATAGCAACTTTCTGTCCCACTGAAATTGGTAGGTGACATTTCCTGCTTTGGTGATTGTTCTGTTATTCATCCATAATAAACAATAAAGCACAGAGGCTGCCTGCTTACCGCTTACAGGCCCAAGAGCGGAACAGATTTGTATTTGGAATCACTGAGTCTCTGATAGGATAGACGTTAAATATTGACACTTTCTCTTCCAGGATCCAATTCTCCGTCGTTCTGGCATGTACACGGTTGCTATGGCATACTGTGGCTCAGGGAACAACAAGGCCATCAGACGCCTGCTGCATGTGGCTGTAAGTACTGGGGTCTTAGGAGCACATAGTAAGACATTTGTGGTGAGAGAGTAAGCACATTGCTTTGGCAGGCTTTGCGTCTACAGTGGTAACGTTCTGCTCCAAATCAGAGAATGTGAAGTGATGAAAGCTTTCTTTAATACTATGAGTAGAAATAGTAGGGTCATCTTCTGATATTAGGATAAGTAGCCAGACAGCTAGAGAATCTGGTATCACAAAAAAAAAAAAAAGAATCTATTAAAAAATAAAACTTGATTCTAAAGTAATTGGTAATGAGTTTGCAGTGAATGGTCTGCATAATGACGGGCTGGAACAAAAACAGCCTAAGCCTTAAAAGATGGGGTTTGCCTCCTCTTTGATAGGCTTGCGGTCGCAATACGTGAACCAAAGCAAAGCTGTTTTGGCTAAGCTTTAGCATGATTGTTAACGTCCTTTCTGTATATATCTGTCTTCCTGATTGACCTGTGTGCCTGACAACTCATCCAAAATGTTGCGGAGTCCTCAAGTGTTCTAAACGTGTTCTGAATATCCTGTTTTCTACTTCGTAGGTAAGTGATGTGAACGATGATGTGAGGCGTGCAGCTGTTGAGTCGCTTGGTTTCATTTTATTCAGGTACAGTATCTTTCTTGGTCACTTCCACAGCTTTTGATTTGGGTGCCTGTTCTTTTCAGGAAATATGTGCACTATTGAGTTGAATAACTCAATTGCTAGCTGAGTGGAGGTTAAAAAATATCAAAAAAGTGAGAGAGAATTAAAACTGGTTCTGAATTAGAAGCCTTCTCAAACGTTTAGTAGATGCTTAATGAGCCTTTCTGCAGGTTTCCGGACTTCCGACTTCATCTAACTCTGGTCAAACAATTAAGATGACAAACAGAATGAAAAATTAATATTTGCAAGATTGAGAGTTGATTAAAAATTAAATATACAGTGCTTGTGCCAGGCATCCTAAAAGCTGTGCTGCTCAGACAAACATGCCTGCTTAATTGCTAAAATGTTCCCGGAGATTGTGACTTGGTAAAACTAGTATGAAGAAGGATGTTGAAATAGCCTGCATTTTTTGTTGGTGTTTTCTAAACATCCCTTGTTAAACCCTGACAGGTTACTGGGCTTACATTGTGGTAATGGAAGCCCACCACAAACTGATTTTGATGTTTGCTTTGGTTGTCTAAAGTAAAAAATCTGTCAGTACACTGGTATTTTTGTAGTAGTGCTCTACGGTTCCCTAGGTAAGAAGCTGTGTGGGTTTTTTTTTTGTGTGTGTGTTTGTATCCAGGGAAGGCGGGGGGGGTTGTTTGGGGTTTTTGGTCAGATTGGGGGAATTGGAAAGCTCCCCAAGTACTAAACCTTGTCTTTATCTCTTAATGCAGGAATTTGTGTGGCCTGAGCATTGAGCCAAGCAGTAGCCTTTGAGTATGTCTGGGAGGTGGTAGTGCATACTGGGGTCCAGGGCTGTAATTTTCAACGGATATTTTCTAAAATCTTTGTTTGCGTTCTCTTTGGGTTAGTAGCAGTCCATAAATTCTTCTTAAAAAAGCAAGATAGTAACAGGTGCTTAAAGATGGTTTTGAAAAACTAGGTTACTGATATGACCAGCCAATTTGTCATTAATCAAGTTATTTCTCATGTAGAAATGACTCCATTCTGTTTTATCTGAAGCATATTCTGGCTGAAAATTAATGTATTTTACAAGCAGAATTAATTCTTTCTGTGGTCAGCAGGTGTCTCTCAAGAGCTTCTTCTTGGTTTCATGAGCCCAGATCATTCCTCTGCGTCTCTCCTGAAGCCAAAGGGTCTGTTAAACTGACTTCTGCATCTGTGTACAGAAGGAAAATTCCACACAGGCCTTCCATAGTTTCAGAAATCTTTTTCTTCCAAACAGGTTGTGACAAAGCACTTTTGATCTCTGAATCAATACCATTGTTCTTTGCAACAAATGCAAGACATAACTGGACATGGATAGCTTCCTACCAAAACAAGAAGCTGTCAGGGCTCTGAGCTACACCATTTACCATGTGCTGGCATTTTGTTGGAGCACTAAGTGCCTATCTGCTTCTTCAGGTTTTCTCTTTAAATGAATGAGGAAAGCAGGGACTTAGCTAGTTAAAATCTAGCCAGGTACGTGGAAATCTGGAACCTCATCTTCCCCCTGTCCTGTTCTGTTTGCACATACAGCACTAAGCTATGTCTACATAAGTTGCCCTAAGGTATGAATTTTACAAGATAGTTCTGGGCCTATTCTCTTAACGGTCAGCAATGAGGAAATAAATGGCATTAACTTTTGACTCTTAAAGCTGCTCTGCGGTGATTCAGATCTTACCCTGCCTCTTTTCTTCCTGTTACGGAGGGGTACAGTCCAAAACCTTCTTGCACAACAGGGAGAAATATTTCCTTGTAAATTTAATTCCAGTATTCACATTGGTTGGTAGAAAAGGTCTAAAACTTTGGTCCAAAGTAGTAAAGGTCTAAAACTAAATGTTGGATGAGTGCTCGCCTGGATGTATGAATGTCTGCAGACATGGTGCTCTCGGAGCAACGCAGAAGCAACCATGAGAGAATACATTATGTTCATATAGCACAACGCTAGCTTCCTTTTTCTGTTCTTGGGCTCCCTAAAGCTTTCCAGGGGTTCATGTGTATAGAATTAAAGCTTACTTGACAGCAGTCTTGCTTTACTTGTTGCTGACTACTCAGAAGCAGTCACAGATCTATAGACTGGGCATCAAAACCGAAGCTCTAGGACTTGGTGTACCTTTTTTCTGTCTTTGGTTAGTGCCATACAAAAAATAGGCACGGGGTATATGTCTTGTGACTGAGCATTTTCATGCCACTGTATTAAATCATCAGAAAATGCTCTCATACAAGACACTTGTCTTAAAACTGTCTCTTTCTTTCTTCTTTCTTACAGCTTGTAAGACTGTCAAAATAGCGTGGTATAAAAACCTGAGACTTGACTTCTCTTTTTCAAAAATGACTGCCTCTTAGAGGAGATACATTTAAGTAAAATATTATTTTTAAATGGTATGGAGACATGGATAAAGCTTGCAATATTTGGGGATGACAGTGCAGATAACAGGGCTGTACAAAATTATGTGGTGAAATAGCAAGAAGAGAAATGTAATGACTTGGGTAGTGTAATGTGTCTTTGTTCTGCCAGCTCTGCCACTTGTGCCAGTAGGTTGTTGTGATCGTAGACTACAAATTTTACTTTATTACTGATGCTTATATATTAATCCTTCTTCTTTTGAAAGTGGTTTATAAAATATTTAGCATGGCTGCTGGAAAACAGAATTTAATATGCTTGTATTTTCCGGTCAGCCTTTTTTTGCTTATTATCATGAGATGGAAAACGCTGGTGTTTTACTTTATAAAAACGGAAAGTTTTTTTTTAATCTTAATTTTTACTACTTTAGGTCATGAATGGACGTTTATTTCAGATTGGTATGCGATTGATCTATGTAGTCAGCTTTATTTTTAAATTGTTATGTGTTAGGGCAATGAAGCAGTGTTTTTAAATACCTTTAGTTTATAGGTAAAATGAGGAGCTAGAAGCTCTACAGATAAAACAGAACTGATTAGGTAGAAGGCTTCAATGTGGACAGGGCTTGAAAGCATCAACTGAAAAGGTTTAATTGCTCTTATAGCAGATGTTAAGTCCAGGGGAGTAAGAAACACAGAGAAGCAGGACCTTAGTGTGGCTCTGAGTATTACAACAAAGCTCCCTAAGGCACAGGGGTTGTGGGATGCTGCTGCCTTAGTGCAGCCTTGTCAGTTCCTTGTTAGGAAAAAGCTAAAGGCACGAGAGGGAATAATACAGCCTCTAGCGAGTCCCAAAAGGAAGGTGTAGTACCAGCTGCTAGGTGTAGGCAGCCCAAACGTGGAGCACTGCATGCGGCTTACCTTCAGCTCATCCGTGTAGGATGAAGCAAGCAAAACAGTAATGTTTCCTGCTTTTGTGTTCTTTTGTGTTCTTTTGGGTCTTTGATATTTTAAAAAATGCATTTGTTTTAAAGCAAACACAGATCAGATACTTGTATTTGTTCAAATAAGACTTGGACAATCTGTTTTGTTCAACTACTGCAGCGTACCTTTACACAGCAGGCAGATGGCAGATCTTCTTGGGACCTGAGTATGAGTCAGTCATTCTAGCTTGTGAACTTTTTCAGTGCATTAATTGTGAAGAGGAGGAATTTAGTGTAACATACCTGCTTGTTAATTCTCATGTAGAACAGATTAAAAGGGTTTTGTTTACCCTCCAACCCATTTTATTGTCATCATCCTCAGACTTGGTGGAGGAGAATAAGGAGCCCCTTTCAATGACAGGTTAAAAGTAACAGAAATCTTTTTTAAAATCAGAGGAAGCTGTAGACTTTCACTGAAGTCTTTCTGGATTTGAAAATGTCTCCTTTATCTGCAGATCTAAAACTTGAAAGAAAGCTGTGTAAGATGTCATGGCGTGGTATTCACTGACCAAACTGAAGTGCTCTGGAGAAGTTCTTTAGCATCTCTGGAAAAACTAATCTAACTTGTAAGGAATATTGTAGGTGTACAATCAGATTGGACAAATACTTTGTTTCAGACAATACAGAAAGAGATCTTGCATTAACTCTTTATCTGCTATTTTATCTTCTAGACTGTTTGTATGGATGAGATTTTATTTACTTGAGAAAACAGGGCTCAGAGCCTTATACTACTTGAGTGCTTTTGAAAATCTCAGTGAGTGTTTTAACTTTCTACTGTAAACTGGAATGCCTGTGCAGATAGGTAAATTAACGATTGGCTTAAGCCTGAGGTAGTTCCTTCAGTCTTGTTTATATCCTACTGAAAACTCAAAAGTATTCCTTCAGGAAGTTATTCTCCCCTTATGGCCTAAAAATACTACCCACGTTGTCTAGAGTAAGCCTACTTAAGATTTTCAGATCACAAAATTCTTAAATTTGCCTTAAAACTACTGTTCAAGCGAAGTTTCAAATTAAGTCATCAAAAATGCTGAGATGCTTTGAGCCATTAAGTTAAGTTGATTAATGTTATTTTTCTATGGCAAAGTCTTCCTGTTGGATTTTATTAGGGAATATTGATGTGCATCTAACAGAATAAAAGGCTCGTCTGTTGTGCAGAGTTTAATGAATTTGCAAATGAAATGCATTGCTGTCGCCTGTCCGGAGCATTTGTAAAGAAGATCCTTCGGAGAACAAAAAGCTTCTTATTTTTAAGAGAATGATGTTGTTTTTCAGGGCTTGGAGAGGGCTTGAATACCTGGATGCTTGGACTCTTATATGTAGCTAGAGAAATTGGGTTTGACATGAATTATTAAAAGTAATAATTATAATAAAAAAGGACATTTCAGCAAGCCATCTTTCCTACTTTTTCACTAGCTTCCCATTTAAAAATAAACAAAACTGCTTCTTCTGTTCTGCAGGGCAAATGCCTCTCTCTTTGCAGCTGGAGAAAACAGTTCCTCACAGGAACTGACACTGGCATTAAGCACCATGATGCCAAATGCCAAAGCAAAAATATGGAAATCAATTCTCTGCTGACTGTTGTTTTTGCCGTGTTGATGGTTACCTAAAGAGCCAAAGGGGAAGCGAAACAACAGAGTGCTTCTTAGCAACAGTACGCGAGCATCTTTATGAATATGGTGAAGGAACTCTAATGCTTCATGGTGGCATTAAGTATGTCCTGAGAACTGGACAGAACTCTGGGACTCCTGGTTCTAGCTTTTAATGCACAAAGCCAGAAAAGCTCTGGTGAGCAGCCTCCCTTTTTGGGCTCTGGTGTCCCAAGCTGTTCAGTATGCCCTTTCCAGGCTTACTGTGCTTGCATTTCTGTACCTTTTAAGGCTGATGTTGCATATGACAGCCTGCAGAAAGATTAAGGGAATAATGCTTTTGCTTTCTCAAACCAGCTTGCAGTGCTGTGGATTTTTCCACAAGAAGTCAGTGTAGGAAAATGTTATCTGTGAAGAAATCAGTGTGCCTCTTGTCTGTTAGTGAGCAGCATTATAATATTAGTGAGCGGCTTTATGGCATCAGTCTGTCTTCTCAGTGCCTTGACTTCTGTTTAACACTGGGTTATTTTTTTTAACTGAATTTTGATGCATTAGCATGGCCAGATGTAATGCAGTTAGGAGCAGTTTTGCACATGGAGAAGACGAGACGAGTGGTGAATGATTTTTTGTTTTCTGGCTGCCTGAAAGTTTTCTGACAGAATCTGAACTGAAGGCTTGAGTCTTACAGAACCATGGATGGCTGGGGACTGGTTTCCTAAAATGTGTTTTATATCACCATAGTTGAGGTTAGCTGACATAGGCTTAAAGATTGTTTTTGCTTGTTTGTTTTTGTGGTGTGTGTAGTTTTTTTACGGTATTCCCTTTACTTGCATTTCAAGACACTCATCCTGTTAGCCTTCAAACTCCATTATTTTTCTCTCAATAAGACTGTTGAGGTGCACAGGTCCATGTCTGTGCTTTAATTTTTGTTTAATTACATAGTCAATGTTCTCCTAATGTATTTTAAGTAATTAACAGAAGAACAGCAGCAGCAACAACAAAGACACTTGACCATTGTTCTTCTAAAATTTCTTCCCATAGTGGTTGCATGTTACAGATCAGCTTTAACTTTTGTCTTTCTTCTCTAGTAGCTTAAAAGGAAGTGAAATGTACCAGATTACAAGTTTCTGTAATAATGAGGAAAACTCAACTAAGTACTCTGTAAGTTGTTATTTTCTGTGGTATATAGGGGCCATAGAGCTGGTCAGGTGGCTGGCTTGGGCTAAATTCTGAAAGAACTGAGAACGCTTCACTCCAGAGAAAAGAATGTTGCACTTTCTGACCAAGTCTTTTTTTGGTAAAAACGGGGAGTGTATGACCCCTATGTCCCGTTAAAAGGTCTTGTGTTCTGCAAAGAAGTGACTGCAAATCTTTTATCAGTTATAACTTACAGCACTATCTTTATGAAGGAATCTCAAAGCTATAAAAATACTCTCACTTCAGAACCAGCGTTTAAAAATATATTTTATATATTTGTGCAATTAGTGTACCGAGATGATGGTAGTGAATGTAGTCCTGTCTCACCCATCTGTTCTGCGTGAACATATTATCCTTAGTTACCATATAACCAATTTGTGCTTCCTTACAGTAGCTTGCAGTGACCTTTTTCATTTTTCATCATGTCTTGCTGAGGAAGGGAGTCTTTGTTCGTACTTGTTCTTGTAGATACAGTTTCCAAAACAAGAACTCTTCTGTACGTTGTGTTGTCTTCCTATTTCATAGTTCTGCATCTTCATCTTTCTTCTCTCTCTGTGTGTATACTTTACAAGATTGCTGCCTGAATTCGCAGCTTGTTTGTTTTGTAAAAGAGAAATTGCTTGTGCTATTAACATAGCATTTAGCATTAACAATAGCATTTACCATGTTAAACTGAATGTGCATGTTCTCTTGCTGATGTGTTTCTGTGCATGGAGAATTTTTTTTTTTTGGTAGGAAGGCTAGACTTTTGGTTAGTCACTGGTCCCTTTGAGGTTTATGGCTCAATTTAGCTTTTGCTGCTGACTAAATTCAGTAGCTGGAACCTGGTGACCTTCTATTTCTGGTTATTAAAATTGAGAAACGTGTGTGCTGGCTTGGCAAAGTACATTTTTGCTGGGTGAGACCTTCTCAGGGTTTTCTGTTCCTTGGAGTCCAACCCTAAGTTATAAAGAGGCTTTGGAATCATTCTCTAGGGAACACTTAAAGCAAATTACTCCTGCTGTCGTTGCTCGCTGAAGATTGACAGTTGTACAAGAACACAGGGTCACCCAGAAGATGACTAAGCTACCTCTTCCTCTTTCCAGATGCTGATAGCCATCTGTGATGTTTCTGCTGCAAAGGGAAGATTGAAATTGTTGCTGATGGTGGGATTGTTAATCCAGTGTAGTTTTCTTCCCAGGTTTAGGATATCCCTCCCGTTGTTCTTGTAAGAACACACTAAAGAGTGTTTGGTTTTTGAGCTCGATAATACATTTACTGGGGAGAAGAAGGTAGGACAGCTGCAAGATTTCAACAAGCAGACCTCACAATTCTTCCTCTCTACTGCTTCTGCCAACTTCTGGAGAGGTCTAGTTTTTTTTTTTTTTTGAGAAACTGGGTGGACCGGGAGCTGTTGCCACTGAGATCAGCAGATGGGGGCAGTGTGTCTTTCTGAAAGGCAGGCTTTCCTTCTCATCTATCTGCAGTTTGGAGCCGTACCTCTGGCCTTCCCCTTCTTCCTATTCGTGTGTGGTAATGTTAGCCCAAGAAGTTGTCTTGGGGGAAAGAAGTGAGGGATTTTAAATTGGAGGTTCATCTTCATTCTGAAAGTAGATGATTACTGCTTATTGTACAAAAGTTTTTTGTTTAATCTGCAAGGATTTATTAAGAAGCAGGAGAGTTTTCAAAGATGACTGTATTTTCCTCTCTGGCTGCTGGGAAATAACCCCTCAAGTGCTGTGCCCATTTGACTTTTTCTCTTCTTTATGAAGGCTGGTTCCTTCATTGCAAATAATGCTTGTACTTTTTTTTTTTGACCGTGATTACCATGTCACTTCTACCTGGTTCCAGAACTCCTGCTTTTCGTGTAGGTGGGATACTAATACATGAAGATTTCAGCTATATGCCTGGAAGTTTGGGGTTTTTTTTTTTTCCTTTGCTTTTTATTACTACTCCCTAAGAGCTTTAAAGTAATCTAGGTTTTATTAAAGGCTTTTGATTCTCAAATATTTTCAGATATAGGCATCTGCTACAGCTACAGCAAAGCAGCAATTCTGGCTTTTAACTACAGGATCCTGTTGAACAGATTTTGATTACTGAAAGGGTGTAAGAGCAGTTAAGAGCTTATTCTAACTTCCAGTGGCTAGTGACTATTTCCAAAAAGGGTAGGAAGGAGCAAAATTACTGTAAGTACCACAAAAGTATTTTTAATACTTTCTCCTGGAACACTCTGGTATTTGTTACATCAGTCTCTGTTTCGAACTTGCATATGTTTTAAATTAAATATATATAAATAAATGTTGGAAGGACATGTTATCTTTAGTACTTTCTGTTCTGTGGATAAAAAACTAAGCTTTTTGCTGTACATAATTTAAGCGTGTAACTAAAGAGCTCTGAAAACATTAAAAATGAAAACAAAGCTTGGGCTGAAAATTCTACTGTAAATGGAAACTACAGGGGAACAAATGGTGAACTGGCTGCTTACTGTAAGAACTCCAGTACTTTGGGGAAATGTGATTTCCCTTCCCAAAGGGGATATGGTCTGGGACTGTCAAAAGCTCCTGACTTCTTAGATGATAATCTTAGCTTTTCTGGATTGTGAAAAGCAATTCTTTCTATGAATTTTGTGTTCTCACAGAAGATGAGATTTACCGGTGTTGTGCTTGAGAGAGTACAGGATGGGACCTGCGATCTTACAGTATTAGTCCAATGAAATGCTTTTGAGCTAAGCTGTACAGTTAACGTATACAGGTCTAGATACTGCTCTCATCCCTGCTGCCTCTTCGGAAAGCAATTGGCAGATCATGGACATCTTCTACTGAAGTTCTAAAAGCCACAAAAAGGAACTTCGTTCGTATAAATTAAAGGGATGTTCCAGGCACTGCCTGTCCTGTTTTACTTATGATCATTCATGTGGAATTGCCCTATTTTAGTTAAACGCTCTCACTTTCTTAGCATGAAAAGAAGAAAGGCCAGTTTTCTGTGACAAATTTGATAATGCCAAGCTTGTTTGTATGTGAGAGTAATGGTGATGAAATTCAGGAGGGTAAGAGATTCTGGCTTCCCTACAGTAAAACCACAGGGATAATTTCCACACATGGATTATTATTATTTTTTGTCACCTTGTTAAAAAAAGGTTTTACTGCTTGTGGAATGTGAATAGGCACTTTTTGGTCTCTGGAGCTAGTGATTTTGCTTGTGATACCCCCATACAGAGAAAAAGAAAATCTTGCATTTGAATGTGCAGTCTCATCAGTGGAACTGTAGGACGCAGTGCAGTGAGCGTGTGTGCTGTTTTGAGTAAACCAGAGTAAACCGTTGTAGGTTTAAATGAAGAGACTGTAGATGATGAGAACTGAAGTTAGATACTCACATTGATTTAGCTTTTATTTATTTCCCTTTTTCTGTAGGATACAGTTTTGCAATAGTCATTGTTTATCATGGAATGGGAGGCGAAGATTTCTTATAAATTTATAAGATATTGCTTGCATAAATAAAACAATAGTATTTATGACCTCTTATAGCACAGTTACCTAGAATAATACAGACAGTAATACTATGATATGGACATGGCTGCCATTCCACTATACATAGCTTACTTGTTCTTCTGTTTTATCAACTTCATTTTCTGTGAGCAGCAATGTATCCAGCAGAATGGCTGACGATGCTTGGATAGGTGAATTCCTCAGCCTCATTGGGCTCTGGTACATTATGGGGTTAATCCCGTTTCTCATCCCGTGCATAACAAAGAGCTTGGAATTTTCTGTCACGGAATTCCTGAAAGAGATCCTGCTGGAACACTTCCGAAGGATCTTGGCAGGCTTTGTGGTCTGATAGTTGCAAGTGATATACCTGCTGAAAGCCTCCCTAAATGTTTTGTTGAAGAGTGTATAGACAAGAGGGTTCACTCCCGAGGAAACGTATCCTATCCAAACAAATATCTCCATGAGCTTTTGAAAAACTTCCTTGTTGCAGGAGTTGCACAGGACTGAACTTATGTTAGTTATGAAGAACGGGCACCACATCAACAAGAAAAGAAAAAATACAATCCCAAGAACTTTTGATGCCCTTTGTTCATTGGTTATGGTTTGCATAGACTTCCTCCCAATTGTAGACATTCTGCAAATGGGCATATCGTTGGTCAAAGTCTTGTCCTTTCTGGAGCCGTTTAGCATGGCCACCTTTTCTGGTGAGTAGGAAGGTGTTGGGTCACGCTGAAAAACCGTGGACACTGTTGACCAAGTCAAACGTTGAGGTGGCTTGTTGATCAAGTAGGCCTTCTTGCGTAGCACTTGAATTGTCAGAAAATAAGTGACTATCATGATAGCTAGGGGAATAAAGAATGCAGCCACTGATCCATATAGGATAAAGTCATGAAAACGATCAGGCGTCAGAAGACATGTGATGTTTGTAGAGTTGCCATTTCCATCTTCAATGCCTCTGATAGGGACTGGAATAGCAATACCTGGAGGAGAAAAACCAAATACTTCAGTACATGGTAATTGCTTGCCTTCTCCTTTCTTGGGTCTGAAGCCTCAGGGTCTCTAAAGAATTCCTGAACTCTGGAGTAAGCACAAGGGTTACTGAGAAAACATGAGTTGTTTGAGGGCCTCACGTGGGTAATTGGGAAAATAGTACTTTGTGAGACTTGGCAAGCTCAGCATTAACAGAATTGCCCTTTTAACGAGATTGGGACTAACCCTTAGAGGTTGAGGAAGCAGTATGAAGTTGCCAACTTCTCAAGTGTAAAGCATATGAATTGCTTTGACTCTAGTCATTGCGATTAGTATGGCTTTTCCTCCCTTGAAATGAGTTTCCCTAATGCTGTCCACCTCCTTCCCTCTCCCCCCCTGTTTTTTTTTCTTGAGGTAACCATTGTACTTCTTGAAGTCTGGTTCTGTAAATACATAAAACTTGTCTTTCCCTCTTATCTTAATGACATCAAGTGATTGGACACAGCTGATTTTTTTCACCCTGCTTGACTTTGGTATATACAAGTAGTTAAATAGATGCCAGAATTATGCAGTGTGTGTATTTGAGACGGATTTGTTGTTTAAAATCTCTTGGATATTTAAGAGTGTTTAAATGAGGCTAGCTAGTGAGCTCTGTAATTCACTGCTCATTTAAAAAAATTAAAAAAATGTTAGCAGTCTTGTCTTTTAAATGATTTTTTTACAACCACTAAATTACAGTCAACACTTCATTTGCCAGCAGTCTGACATTACAATGAAAACAACAGGTTCCTTGCTGTCTGGTGGAGGTTATTTGTGCTACGTTTCCTGATACCACTTAAAGAGATGTAGGTATTTACTGCAGTCCTCTGCTACTCTGCTTACCGAAGTTGGTCAGGGGCAGCAAGCAGCGAAACGGTTTACCCTTCAACCACTTGACCCCTTTCTTAAGTGGAGGCACACCTTCAGATAGAGCAAATGCTTAAAACAAGGATTGAATCAAATTAACCTTTGATTTGGAGAAATTTGGCTCAGCTGCAGGGTACTTTCATGTTAGATAAAAAGAAATTAAAAGTACAGCACTGATTAATAACAATACATCGGGTATTAAAAGGTCAGCTTGTAAGTGTGTTGTCTCATTAACAGTTTCCTTTTTTGTGATAAAACAGAAATACGTCTTTTCTCCTGTCACCCTCACAGCTCTTCCAGAATTTTGTTCAAGTTGAAATTTCTGGTTTTAGGCACGTATGTCTAAGTCAAGAAGATGGATGTACCTATTCTTGTATGCGTCACTGGCCTTAAGTAATCTGGAATAATTTTGTTCTTCCTCTTGCATAGAGAGCATAACAGCACTATGCTTGTGGCTGCCTGCTATGCATTTTAGTTACTTGAATTCAATGTTTTCACCTCCTAGCTCATTTAAAAGACTTTTTTAAGCGTTGAAGGCAAAGGATGTGCTACACGCACAACAAAGAGATGCTAATATCATAAATGTTTATACGTTTGCATCCTTTATATCAACAGTTTGGTTTGTTGTTTTTTTTGGCTTAAAGGTAGCCTTTCTGTATGATATATTGCCAGTACATCTCAGTCTTCAGTGTGAATGTTGCCAGCTGCTCACTTACCTTTCATTCTTTGGTGCAAGTAATTAACCTTTTTAAAATTTGTTTCATGAGATGATTGTAAGTAAGGCACTGTTTTTTAACAGCATATACTCAAGACTTAAAATTATGTTTGGGACAGAATACTAGATTGTTTCCACAGGAACATGAAATCTTGCTTTCCCAGGAGACATGCTAGCCATGCAGATGTTGTCTTCTGACTTTTGGAATTTTGGGACCATGAAGAGTTATGTTGATTATACCCACTCAGTCCTTGACCTTTCTGATAGGCTTGATAAGGAGCAGTTATCCAGGCAGATTTTTGATGTAGCTACGCATGATCCAAGTGGTGGACTTAGGCCAGCCCAGGTGTTACGGTCTGCAAACCATATAGTATTTTGTCAAATTTGTCTTTGTGCCCAGCTTACACCTATTGCTTTGGACATGAAAAGCTTCTGTATTGCTTTTCCAGTCTCCGAGCCTCACATACCTATTGAAATGAGCCAAACGATGATGATTTTGATGATGGTTGTAGCCCATGAGTTGTACTGACTAGCCTGGATTGGCTTTTTAATCGCAATATAGCGGTCTAGTGAGATGGCACAGAGGTGCATGATGGAAGCTGTGGAAAAGAGGACATCAAGGAACAGCCAGATAGGACACAAGGCAGTTGGAAAAGGCCAGGCATTATCTGAAAGAGAACAGAAAACTCGTTAGAATCTTTTTTTTGAGAGAGTGTTTTCGCTGTCTTTTTTTCCCCTTGGAATCAGTACCCTTAGAGTTCATAATTCTGCAGAAACTGACCTTTGCTACCACCTCAGTTGGATTGTCGTATTTTTCAGTTGACTTCTAGTTGGCATAGTTGGTGCCATCATACTGATCAGGCTGTTTGTGTATAATAAAACTTTCCCTATTGTTCTGT
This sequence comes from Cygnus olor, assembly GCF_009769625.2. Lineage (NCBI taxonomy): Eukaryota > Metazoa > Chordata > Aves > Anseriformes > Anatidae > Cygnus > Cygnus olor. Next base: position 16,435,058 of record NC_049177.1, read on the forward strand.
CCATTTTAGATCATAATCTCTTTGTGGTAAGGACTCTGAATTAAAAAAAAAAAAAAAATCTTGCACTTTTTTTTTCCAAGAAGGATGATTTGGATTTTCAGTCTTCTATCCTGTTTCTGACAGTAGTTACCTGTCTCTCATGTTAATCTTTATAGCAAATATATGGTCTGTCACCTGCACTGGGTCCAAGCTAAAGGTTTTGTAGTGTTCAGTGTTGCAGAAGGGTGGTATTCTTATGGTATTGATGGATTTGCTTAAATTCTCCCTCCTTATAAAATTCATCTGTGCTTGATGAGTAGGTCCATTAAAAGTACTGTCAGAGAACTCGGTTCTTTGTTGAATGATGACTAAGGAAAAAAAAGACAATTGTAACAAAATTTGTTTTTAATCTCCGTATTCTGAATACACAGATCTGCATGCTGAGAATGCCAAATGAGCTGGAATGTTGTAATGCTTGATCCTGTCAATGTGGTGATGGTGCAGCAGTTTGACATTAAAACATTTTTTCATAATGTGACTGATAGATGGAAACAGCATGTTGCTACCTTGACTTGAGTAATAAGCCCCAGAAGACAGAAAATTTTATAAAGACAAACACAGTATGTACTTTTCTGCATTGCTGCCCATGTTTGGAAACCTTTCCTGTTAGATAAAGAGAACAGGTCGATGAAGCGTTACACTGGACGTCACCCATCCCCAAAGCAGGGGACTCCAGGTGAGGATGGCGTAGAAAATGAGGCAAAAAGGAAGAGGGGTGGTCTAGTTTCAAATCATTAACCAGTGAATTTTAATATCTAGCTGCGTATTTCCAAAAGTAGATATTTTAATTAAAATTATGCTTCAAAAAATGTCATACAGTTATGAGAAAGTCATAATTAGTATATTTTGAAATAGTTACTCGTGTTCATGATTTCTATCTGCACTTTTAACTGGTAGTGAAGTGCGTTACCTTTCTGAACAACAAGAAAAAGGAAATCAAAATGTTTTGTGGTTCACGCAACCAGAAAGCAAGCCAGAATAAAAAAGAAAAACAGCTAAATAATTGATTTGATGGGTTTTAAATGTTCTTGCTCACTCCAGAAAAGTAGAACTATTTCTTGACTTACATGATGAGTGATTAGTTGAGATAAAATATGAATAATGGAAAGCGTACTCTACATCTTGAAGAACACACGGATAACACTGCTAGATTTCAAATGAGGAGCTAACACTTCTTCTGTTGAGAGTGCTTACGTGCTGCTCCCTGGATTATAACTGCTTTGCTTTCTGGAGAATTGCAGCGTAATAAATTCTTTCCGTTTGCAGTTAATTTGCCTTTTGCAAAAGAAATCCCTCAAATACCTCGCAACAGAAAGTGTTTTTCTTTTAAGTATAGATGTATTAAAACAGCTACCTGACGCAGAGCAACTTTGATGAGTTGTAGGGCGTTTGTTAGTTGGGAAGTATAACTGAAAAGAGAAAGCTTTGTCTTTTTTTTTTCTTTCGAACTGCACGCAGAAGACAGTAAGTTACTGCATTTGTGGTTATAGCATTATGTACTCTTATATTTGTGTGTGTGAGATGATTTTATCCGTACAAAATCAGAGTAGACGGTAAATGCAGTAGCTGATGAGTTGATGAATATGGTTATTAATTAAAAATATATGTATATAGTGAAACTCTGATACCTGTAAGTCCTGAAGAATCACCTAGTCATCCAGGATTCATATTTTACTTTTACTTTGTTTTGTTGTACACGTGTTAGAAGCTCTGTGCCTAGCCCTGGACATACTGTTCTAGGCTACGATTTTGTGCTTTCCTTGTGTATATTATTGTTTGCCTGTTCTGTTAGTTCAGGAGTAGGGAAGAAGCAGACATTAATTTCACCTCAGGACCCCGAAGGCATGTCTGACCCTTTAGAACAAACAAGCAGTCGTGTTTTCCCACTTTATAATTCAGGCTGAAGGTAAAATGGGTAAGTCCTGTCAAAGCAGTACATAAGAGTTGCTAACAGGCCGTGCTTAGTTTGGATTGTTGAAAGTTCTGATTCTCCTATTACAGATCCACACTTGTAGAGGAAAAAACAAAGCATTAAATGGTTTACTATGCTGGGATTCTCCACCTTCTTTGTTCCTGGGGGATTGAAATGCTGATTTTAACAACTAGTGGATTCAATTTATTTATTTATTCAAATGCCTGGGTTAGCTGACAAATGTGCTGGCTTGAAAACCTGTTTGCTTTCTCCAGCTGTTGGGTGGTATAAGATAAAATGATAGTCCTTATGATCCTGGTCTCAGACCCTCCTAAATGCAGCAGCGCTGCTGTTGCACATTATTTTCCTTATTTCTAGTTAATACAAGATCAAATATGTATTTTAAAGTTTGTCTTGCACCTTAAGAGAAGTAAGATGAGCTTTTAACACAACTGTCTGCCCTTGGTTAATAGAATATTTATTTCCAGAAAGATTTATTGATAGGAAATACCTTGGAAATGTGTAATCCTCAAAACAAAGTACAGTATAGAAGAGCTGCTCTTGCTATAAGCCAAAAGCTTTTTTTGAAGGCTTGGGAGAAAGTACCTACTGTGTGCGTGCATGGGCATGGTTGAGAGATCTTTAAACAGACTTGGAAATGGTTTGTTCTTTTGCTGTAGGGGCAGCTGAAATGTGTTGCTTGTAAATGATTTTGTTACAGGAGTCAATTTGTTGCTTTTAGACAACAATGTTTTCACTGAGAAGGAAATCTGATACTTTAATTGCCAACTGATCCAAGACTAGGTTTTAATCTTCAAATTGATGCGGGTGTGTTTGCGGTCTGCATGTTTGTTGTTCACCCTCGTGGCAGCATTCAGCTTTGGGGACTTCATAGGCCTGGGGTTTCTGGGCTGTTGCTTTGCTTTTGCACTCCCATGGCCGCTTGCCTTTATTTCTCCGCTCCAATTGTAGTGTCAGCAGTGGTTTTTCACCGTTGTGCTGTTTTTTGAATTTTACCGAAGTATTCTTTTTATCAAAGTTGCTTTGCTGGAAATAAACCCTGGTTTTATTACTTATTTTTAGATTTGAGATATTGGGAAGTAGCCATCAATGAAGTAAGTTCTTGTTTCCACAAGCAAGAAGGAAAGATTTGCCGTGGTTCAGAATCAATAACGGGGAAAGATTGTCAGTGATTGCTTTTGACAGGTTTCAAAAATTAGGGTTTGCAGCCTAGGACACACAGCTTTACCTTTTGATTTTGAAGTGGATGTACGTGAGAAAAGAGAATATAATTTAAAAGGTGGCACATACCCTGTCTGCAAGTAAACCACTGCCTATGAAGGCATGGACAACAGACTTTTTCCTGCTGCAGGCTTTGCAAATTACAGGCTACTTCTTAAGAATTTGCTAATTTCGCCATCTGATAAATAGCAACGTTTTTGTTTTGCTTTGGTATTTCTTTGGTAGTTCTGTGTGTTTATAAATTTTGGTAACTTCTGAAAGCTAGATTTCAGAGAATGCAATTATTTCCTAACACGCCTGCCTTTTTGTGGAAGACATGAGAAGAATTTAGTAACCAATAAAAACAATGAACTGTTTGTATGTTCTGACACTCGTATTCTTAAATCAAAATTGCAGTGTATATTCAGACTGGAGTACGTTTTAGTCACTGCTGAGAAGAAGAAATCTGCTGCTCATAGTATTATACCTGTGAGTTAGTTACAGATTGTTTTTTTTTTTTTAAAGAGCAGCTGCTTATCACAGTGACAGCCTATTTCTGAAGGTTTTTCTTTAAGCCTATCGTCAGGGCATGAAGCCAATAGCTGTAGTAGATTTTGAATTTGAGCACTGTGACATTAATTTTTCCAAAATCATTTAATGAGACCGCATTTTAGTTCACACCTTTTTCCTCAAATATTTTCCACATAATTAAATATCAGTCTCATCTGAAGCATAATATTTGTATTCTGTATCTAAAAACTGCACACAGCTATTTCATTATAACAGAAACGTTCCTGTGTGAAAGTGCCAGGAGGCCAGAGTTAATTGGCTTTCTGACTATCAATTATTATTCTATGTTCAAGCAGTTATCTGGATAATGTAGCTTCAAGATTTAGACTTGTTATGTACTCAGAAGTATGTTCGTGCTTCGTTCCAGTAACTCCTTATGTTTTGCTCGTGCTTTGAGCTTCTGTAAACACCTCAGCATCTTCTGCCAGTTGGTAAAGAGGCAAAGCAGTTTTTCTGGTTGGGAGCCAGAGAGAAATGCAAGATAGCAGTGGTTGAAACTGAAATGTGAAAGGCTGGTCACAATCTCATTTAGTTAATTATAACTAATTTTACTGCTTTCTGGTATATTTCCTGCACTGTGAAAGATGCTTTTGTTTGTAAGATTCCTAGCATGCTTTAAACTGTTGTAACCAGGGTTTTGCACTGGATTAATTGAGAGATTAAGGAGCAATAGTCTCTTTATAAAGTTAAAGAGAAAGGGAGTTATTAGTCGAGCAAAATTTAAAAAGAAAAGAAAGAAACCACCCACACCTTCACAAAGCCCAGAACCTGCCCTCTCTTTTTATTGATTGCTAGTCAAATACTAGTGCTTTTTATCTTAATAATTTTATTCTTTCTTTTCATTAGTGAGGTCTTTGGCAGGAGCTAAGCACTTACAGTATCCGTGTATTACTACATTTATACATAAGTTTTTCACCTGTACGCGTGCACATGTGTGCATACATTACATCAATTTTTTTTGTAGGCAATGGTATTTTTTCAAGGTAGAAATCACAGTCCTGGTTATATATGTTCATTTATCTTTGTAGAAACTGTTGCTTGAAATAAAGAAAAATCTGCCTATTTTATGATATCAACCCTGAATTCTTCCCTCCAATTCATAGACTGTTAAGGGCAAAGCAGTCTGTAGTATACAGAAATTCGGTGTCATTTAATGAATAAACATATTTGTTAAAGTGATACCAGTCTTCTGCAGCAAACAAAAGCTACTGATGCACTTTCTGAAATAAAGTTTATAGTTGTTTGCTTGTTGCTTAGGCAACTCTTAGAGATCTAGCAAAGGAAAAATGAACTCCTGCAGCCTTTCATTATCTAGAGCCCAATGGTATCTATACCTTAAAGATAATTCTGTAAATCCTTAAGCTTTTCGAAAAAAAAAACGATATCAGATTGCATTTTAAATTGTCTATTCTAGTATCATACAGGTGGGGAAAAATATTCTTAAAGAAACTTCAGGAGTAAAAAAAAAAAAAGACACTTTTCCATGGAGCTGTTTCTGATTGGGTGTCAAAAGTAATATTTGAAATAAAGCTGGGCATGAGAAAATATGAAAAAGTCATTCTTCTTCTGTAATGACTAAGTAGAAGGAAAATGTTACACCAGTGTATAATCATATAAAAATATATATATTTTATTCCACGTGAGCCAGACTGAATGGTGAATCTGAGTCTTGAAGATCAGGTACATGGATGGATCGAGGCTGCCGTGGCTTGACAGATGAATTAATTCTATGGGACATTTTACAAACCATTTTTCCTAGGGCAGGAGAAAAACACTTTCCCTGAAACTGAGACTTGTAAAACTTGACATTGATGCTTCCAGGAACCATCTCTGACTGCTCATGGAGTATGGAATCGATACCAAGATAAAATCAGGTGGCTCTTAATCCTAAAAAGTTCAAAAACTGTTCAGTTTAGTTATTTTAGCCCAGATCATTATTCTTGGTGACTTATTTCTAAAAGGAGACTGCCTGCAACTAGTGTAATACCCAGTAGAACAGATAACAACATTGTGCTGAAGCTATTAAAAACAATGATCGACTGCACAAATGTTCCCATGTCCCTGTCCGATTTAGTTCTAAGTCTCAGGTGCTTTTTGAATGGTTTATTTCAAAACAAAGAACAGCCATAGTGGGTATACTTTCCATAAAGACATTAGACTATATTATAGTTAGAGGAAGGAAAGATTTTGGAGCCCTCGTCCAAGTGATTTTTAAGATTATAATAGTGGAGAGCAAACAAATTTTCTGTTTAAATTAGACTTCCAAGTTTGTACCCAGTATGCTTGCCTGATGAAACAAACGCACTGTACTTACCAAACAATATTATGAGAAGGGCAATCGGCATCACAAACAGTCCCACGAGCAAATCTGCCACTGCCAAGGATGTTAAAAAGTAGTTGGTAGCATATTGCAACTTTTTCTCCAGAGACACCGCCAGTATAACGAGTATGTTCCCCCCGATGGTGGGGATGATCACCAGGAGGATCAGTAAAGCCGCCCAACGCACTTTGTTCCCTTGCTCGTCATTTGGGTAGTTCTCTTTGGGTTCTCCTGTTACTGGGAGAGGTGACAAAGATCCATTGTCAGCTCCAGACCCGTTCAAGAAATGTAAAGGATGGGACATGTTTGTTTCCAGCAGAATGTGTTCAGGAGCCGTATTTTGGGCAGGAATTGCGTACGGTGTAAGAGTTCACTGTGCCTCTCTGGTCCAGGATGGTCCTGAAGAAAGGCCAGCATGGTCAGTATGGTAAACTGGTCATCTGCTATTTTGAGCCACAGTAACCATGTCAGAGCTGGTATCCAAATTTTTTTTTTTTTATCCCGTGCCTTGCTGAGCGCAGTTAGGTCTTAAAAATGAAAGTCTCATCTTGTGTCCATCTCTGGCCAGTCAGGTTCAGTGGTCTGGTGTCCCCTTTAGAGTGAGGTTCAGGTTTCAGACGATCACACGAGAGAATTCAATAGCTGAGAAAAGTAAGCAGTGCATTAGCTCCCGTCTTTTACTGCTGTAGGGGAAAAAAAAAGTGATAAGACGAATTTGGATGCCAAACGGTTCCCTCTAGCTATAGCGTACGTAGATTTGCTCTTTGTAAGTACAAACTGATGCAAAGACAGATGCTCGCGTTGTGTGTATGCAACTCCTCCTCTCCCTAGTGTCTAGTCTCCAGCAGCGTGTGCGTAGGCAGACAGCAGTTCCCATATTTCCCCTTATTAAGAATCCTATTTCTCCACGGAGGGTCACCCCAAAAATATCTTCAGAAATGATGTATGAGGCTTTGGTTTTAATGTCTACAGTTCCTAATTTATCAGGTGAGGTTCAGGAAGCTGTAGACAATAAAACACTAGTGACAGTCTCAAGGGGACAGTAAAGATTTATGGAACTGAGACATCTAAATTTACCCCTTACTTGAAGGGGGGGGTGAGTAAACCTCCTTTTGTTTTTGTAATCTGAGCAGGGCTTTTATTAAGCACAGCCTTTCCTCTCTCTCTCTCTCTCTTTCTCTCTCTCAACTCTGCTGAAGACTTAACGCTTACATTTCCCTGTTCAAGCAGACACTAAACCAGTTGTTGTGTAGTTAAGCTGAACACACTCGGGTACTGGCAAGATTTGATGTGCTGTAATTTTCAGGTGAAGAAAGCCTTACCTTTTTCTCTTGCATTTCAGTGGAGTTCACTTTATATCCAGGATGATCCTTTGTAATTTGTTCTTCTTTTTCATCACGTGGTGGATTTTAAGATACTTTTCACTGTTTTCTAGAAAGCAAGTTGTTCATTTGTTTTTTTCTTGTTTTTTTCTGAAATGTCTCTCTTTGCCTGCTTTTGTTTAGCACTTATGTTTCTCTTCACACCGAGATTAAGAATTTCTCTTTTGGGAAAACTATCTTCCTTATCCAGGTATTTTCTCCAGCTCTTGAATGGAGGAAAAAAAATGTTCTTGCTGCATTTAAAAAAGATAAAAGTAAGATTCTTTTTTTTCTGCCCTTCCATTCTTTTGATGACTTTATTTAAGTGGTTAGCACAGTCTCAGTGCGATTTTCTTTGTTCATTAGGAAAACTTGCAGTCCGCAGCTACTGTTGTTTGGTGATTGATTCATTCCAGCGCATCCAGCTCTGTGCTTGAAAGCAGGGAAATAAATGAGTGGGGGCTCGGCTGGAAAAAAGCCAGAGAGGGTTAATTGATTCAGCGCTCCAGTACTCTAATGTATGCTCCTCGTAGCTGTATCAGGATGTGCGGACCCTGCAAAGAACCCTTCCTGCTGGAATATTGGAACTACACACAGGATAGCATGTGTGTGCATATGCGCGCTCGTGCTCTCCCTCAGCTCTCTCTGCTTGGAAGCACAGTTAACCCTAAAAAGTTCTACCACCATGTAAACAGTCTGAGCACACTGTTTTAAGTGTGTGGGCTGTTACTTTCAATCTTTCTACATGCAGCTGCTTCTTATTATTTTGAACGTTCTCTTTTGTTACCTTCCAACTTTCAGTCAGATGTGTGTGTAGTCTCTAACTTCATGTATTGCTGCATAAAAATTGAAATAGAGTTCACTTCCAAGAACATTAGCTGGACAATTGTGTAAGAGTCATTGAGTTTAAGGCCAGAAAAGACTATGAGATCATGGTCTGGCCCCTGGTGTATTACTGGCCATTACCTTCCTTGAGTTGCTCAGTGCTCTCACCGGGCTCAACCTGGGAATTGGGTCGTCGAGGAACTACAAATCAATTCATAGTTGTTTAGAAAGCAAACAAACAAAAACTTCTTTTGGGTACAGCTACTTTGGGGTCAAAGAGAGAAAGCTGCTGTCAAAAATGAACAGAGGTATTTAACGTAATGTTTTCAGATAGCACAGTAGAACTTCCAGTGAAGTAGTTATCACTTGTTCCGTTTTTTTTTTGTTTTTTTTAACTTAAAGGAAACCTTTGGTAAGATTTCACAGTGTCTTCATTTTCAATTGACTTTTGACATCTTTATCCTTCAGAAAGTCCTATCTTAGGAAATAAAGATGAATTCAGCTATGGTAATTGTTTCCTTATCTGACCACCTCCCCATTGTCACCTCTGACAGCACTGACAGAGCACATGCAGGAGAATGAATACATACAAATGCAGGAACGGAGACGGAGCAATACTCTATTGGACTAAGAAGCTTTTGGATTCCGTTTTCCTTAATCTCAACTTTGTCTAATCAGCTTCTGTATTATTTTATAAAACTTGAAGGCTCTCCTAGCATTAATTTAACTGTATTGAAATCTTTACCAAAATTTCTGTTGGATTAAACACAGCCAGTTTTCACTCCTTCTGATTGTGCAGATGAAGCTTGTTTTCCTTCATCATTAACACTGGAGCTATTTTTGTCCGTGCCGAAAAGCAGCTGGAACTATTGCCACTTTCTGGTGACAGAAATATTGGCAGTATGGTCTACATAATGAATGTGCGGGGAAAAAAAGTTCCAGAGTAAAACCACTGAAGTATAGTAAAAGATAGATTAATCCTTTAACTTTAGTGGTCTTCTTGTGGGTATATGGCATGTGCTGATCTTCACATCACATCTCCAAGTTTAAAGAACAGAGTTAAAAGCTCTGGGAGTTTAAAAACAGACAACGCATCTATCAGAAACCAGCTCATCGTGAGCATCGTGTACTGATGTGAGCCTGTGCCGGCTCTGAAGCATTATCTGTAAAGTGGTTTAGTTGTTTTTCTTCTCAAATTTTGTCTTTCACAGTAGCACTATCCTTCAATCACTCTATGTGGGGGAAGTATCAGAGTTAGAGAAACGTAATTTTGTCAGCTTGAGTTCTGCATTACAAATTTACTTCACAGATCTTAACCACATCTGAGAAACATCTCTGTAGGTTGCTGCATTAAAGAGTTGTTTTTGTCAAAGTGAAAATCAAGCGTTCCCACTTCTCTGGAATGCCTCATTGGATTTTATAATGTAATTTATATGATGAAAACATCTCTTCAGCTGCTAAAATGGCTAAATTAAACAAATTGGGAGGGGGGAGGCACTTAGAAGCACCACCTGAAGGCTGTACTGTTGTCTGCAGACTGGTGTGATGAAAGCTGTATATAAGCATTCATATCTAATTGAAAGGGGAAGGATTTCTTAATACAGATGAAAAGAATTTTCTTAGGACCTCTCAGAGGATGAGGTTGAGTTTGGTTATGTGTCGGCTTGTACAGCATGTAAGCTTGCTTTGTGTGCTGTTTCGTTTCAGATGGTGAGAGCTTATCTGCCTTTTGTGATGTTTTCTGAACCTTCCCAGACTTGAATAATTTCTGAGAAACGTATCCTCCTGTGTATCTGTGACAGATCTCTAGCAAGCTCTTCGCTGCCTGCTTCTGACTAGGCCTTTTCTGTAGGCCGCTGCCCGGCCCCGTGCCCAGCCCCTTTCCTGTATTAAAACCTAGGTCTTGCTAAGACGGTCTACAGTAACCTGAATGTTTGAACCGTGCATAGATTCCCCCGCTATTATTTCTGTATTCAAATTACCCATACTATTGCATTTTAATGGGCCAATATCTACTTTAGACGTGAGCTGTCACTGGTGACAGAGGTGTTCGGGAGGTGCGTAGCCCTCCAGTTCACATGCTGTGGAGGTCTGCAGCTCAGCCTGGTCCTCCTGGCAGATGGGAGGCCTCCCAGAAGTTCTCATCCTTCAGCAGGTCCTGGGTGTGCAACCAGGAGGCATTGCAGAGAAAGACGTTGAGGAGAACGAGCCTGTGTTGCGTGAGATAGCTGCAGGAAATTCCTGGCATGGGAATCACTTGGATCCTTTTTGTCAAGAGAGGAGAGAGGATTTGTACCCATGCTTAATGTACACTGAAATAAGTCAATTTGTTGCACTTCTCTCTGCACTTTTTCTGTGTTGTTCCCTGTCCATCTCTCTCCAACAGAAATGACTGCAAACTGTACAATTAGATGTCTACATTCCTCCCTTATTAACTCATTCATGCATGAAATGAAATATCTATTAAGCTTTTCCTTTTGTCACTGGACAAGAAAAGCGATGTGTAGAAATAGTACTGTATCAAGTGATTAATTCCTGCCCAACAGTTTAGAAAGTTATAAATATTTTGAATAATATGAAATATGACTGGTGAGACTTAATGAGGAGTTTAAAAGATGTATATGACATTTGTTCTTTAACATTTCATATTTCACTTAGTTGTAGAGCCCTTAAATATTTAGACTAAAAAATAAATGCATGTTACTGATGCTTCAGACACTTCCATTTTTAGTCTCAATTGCAAGAGCAATCTGATGGTTTATTTTCAGCATTCTGTTTATTTACTTATTGATGCTAGCTTTTATGCATAAACATGGTTTCATGTTCAAATATTGCTAAAATAGAAATGGCAATAATCCTCTACCCTTCAAGATGTGTTAAGTCATAAAATTGCGGGTAAATTGCACAAAGGTATTTGAATGTGATTCTAACTGGGATGTAATCTAAGAAACTAAGTGCTTCAAAATGTGGCAGTCAGAGCTTTTAGCTTGTCTTGTGGTATGGGTGTATGCTTCTTGGACCAAAAAAAAAAAAAAAAGTTAAACGATCAATGTACCTAACAGTGTTTCTTATCTTTTAGTATGCCAATAAGGCTCTCATAGGCAAATCCTGTAAAGAATTATGATTTTGTATCTGCAGATGTAATTTACCTTTAGAAAAGCCACAAGTTAGGTACCTTACAGATTCCGAGTAGAGCTACTTAAAAAAAAAAATCTACTTTCTTTAGTTTTCAGAAACTCAAGGGCAATTAAAAGCTAAGTGTCAGCCTTTTATATATAATATTTATATATATACATATATATAAATGTCATATTTGATTCACATTTAATTATACCCAAGAGATGAATATCCCTAAGAAGTAGATCAAAGTTGAGGCTAAAGCTGAGGTCACTGGGCAGGAGTTAGCCAGTGCTTTTGCGTTCTGTCCATTTCAGTAAAGATTCAAAATCCTCAGTTAAGTAGGATGTTTGTTTCTTGTGGTAGTTTTGAGAGGAACCAGTTGGTGAGTAAAACTAATAAAATGCTAGCTGCTATGTTTTGCTGATAATCTCTCATTACTGTCTTGGTGCATCTGATTTTTTTAAGGTTTTGTTTATGGCTTCTCAAACAAACCAAGCTGAACCTTGGAGCGAGTTCTTCATCTGCAGGCCAAACATCACAACAATAAAACTTATCCTGGCATTGGTTGGAAACAAATCTGTAGCCAGCTACTGTGTAGAAGTCTATAGAAAAAAAACTTGTGAAGCTTCTTTGGCTTAATTTCATTTCCTGATAACAGAGAGGATAAAGTGAAGCAAGTTATGGTGTTGTTTTTTGGATATGGGTGTGGATTCATTGACATTTGTTTCGATGGCTTACGTAGGAGCAGTTGAGCAATTCTCAAATGAAAATGAAGGAAATAATCAGGCAGTTCGTTTGTTGTTTTGCTGTTGTAGTAAAATGTAATTGCAAAAGCAAACTGCTTGAGCAAAACCAGTGTTAGGAATAAAGGAAGGAACCGGTGCATTAAAGATAATTTGGTTTAAAAATAGATATTGGGCTGTAGATCTTAGAAAGATGGGCAGTTTAGAGATGTGCCTCAGCCTTTAACGTAGGAATTTGTGGGATGGAATTACTGGCCTCTGTTACGGGAAGATCAGAATAGACGACCATGATATGTTGCTTTGGACCTCACAATATATTAAACATACTCCAAGCTTAGAGTTTTTACTCTGACTTTTAAGAGGGGGGCAGTCTGCAGGTGAAACTTCTGCCCACTAAATTTCCAGATGTTATTCTGTTTTTTTTCATGCGTTGTTATCGTCTGTTTAATTTGCAGTAATGACAGATGCCCTCACTAACTCTAGGAGTAGCCCGTTGCTGAGTGTGACCTCTGATAAGCTGCAGTGGAGGTGTCCAGCAGGGAGCTGGAGGGGTGCAGTAGGTTTGGGAACCGGCATGGGGTCTGGTCCTGGTGGAGTGGAAACTGCCTCCAGCAGCAGCAGAGCTGCCTCCCCGTTGTGCTGAATGTCAAGTCAGCAGTTCGCGTGGCTGGGCTCAAACTGAGGGCTGGAAACCTCAGGATAGCAGAAGGAGAGCGGGATCACGTTCTAAGCATATTCCTCAATTGGATTACTAGTTGGAAATAATGCCACAGGAGCAAGATTGCAGGCTGTAACTGCATATGAGAGCATTTTAAATTTTTCCTTTGATCGTTTGACAGAATTGTTTTGAGTTTTATGAATTTTACTAAGTGTGGTTTGGGGTTTATGTTAGCTAAACTTCTAGCGACAGTGTGTAAGATTTTGTAAAGCATCTCAGCAATGAAGCAGGCAAACAAGTGTTACAGCTGTAACATCAATGCCAGCAGTGCTCTTGTATATTGAAGTCCTTTTCCTCTGATAAGCATTTTTACAAGGCTCTTCAGATTCCCCTACCTGCTTGTGATTCTGCCTTCTAGTTCTCTAGTAAGTGGGAAAGCACTTTTTGAAGGTTGCAGGGTTGAGAAGACTGTGTGACTGAGGAAAGTGGTGGTGGGATCTCTTCAATAACTTCAGCTCCCGAAATGGATTTACAGAAGGCCACCTGTCAGACTGTTTGACTGTTTTATTGGTAGATTTGAGGAAAAACAAACAAACGAACAAGAAAGTAATGGCAACAAATAATGTAAATCTGACTAGGAATTCTGTAATCAATTGGTGTGCGTTAATTCTGATTTTATAAAAAAGCTGTGCTGGAACTTCTGACCCTGCAGACACAAAAATCCGTCCAAGTTAATGATTCTATAAAATCCAGCTTTCTGAGCAGGAATTTAATGATTAATGCTTTAAGTGCATAATTACATCTTTGCCAGAAGATGTTTTTCTCTTCTTTGGCTCACAATCTGCCTGTTCAACATTTGCTGAAGTTAAGCAAACACAAAGGTGTTAAGAGTCTTTGTTCGAGAGCTGAAATCTTCCGTGCAGCTGAATGCTTGCGCTCGTTTATTACAGGATTTGTGCTTCCCAGTCTCCACATCAGCTCATTTTTAGTAAACGTTGTCAGCATTCAAGCTATTATTTGACCAACAGACTGACAGGTAGTTTTAAACGTGCCTTTTAGTTTATAGTCTTCACTTCTGCTGCTAGCCTGTGGGACAGAGTTGTTTTGTTTTCCAGCTTTCCTTTGCTTAATGTTCCCCATCACAGCTGAACTTTAGAGGCAGCAGAGCTTCCAGCTATTCCTCTCTTCTTGTGTGCGTGGTGGTTTTTTTTTGTTTTTGTCATGTCTCCCACCCCCAGTGTTTTAGGAAAACTCATGAAGAAATAGACTGCTGGTGGGTTGAGTAGCCTGTGAAACGTGGGTGCCTTCAGGTCCCTTCTGCAGTGCCTGAAGCAGGACTGGAGCTTGGGTGGGCGCTGCTTGTCTGCGATCAGCAGAACAGGGGAGTGTAAGCAGGAGTTTAGGGCTAGTTATCAAAGGACACTGTGGGAAAAGTGTTGAAATGGGAAGAGATAATAGCTAGAGTAGAAATTAGCTGATCTGCGCAGTGCAGTATTGAAGTATGTACATGGTCATATGAGCTTGCCTTGGGTCCTCAGTCATAATGAACAAAGAGAATATATTATTGCTTGAGGTGCCTTTACCTGTTTTCAATGATTCAGCGATGCATTTAAATAAAAACAGTGCTGGAGCATACTCTGTAATATCATTCCTACGTCTTGAGTTGGTTGAGCACTTTGATAGGTGCCTAATAATACAGCGTGATGATTTATAGTTCCTGTGTACCACAGCTACTGCCACCCACCTTCATCTTTCAGTACAGCAAAGGTGAGAAGAGCCAATATTACGAACTGAGAACTGAATGCCAAGAGCCAAGAACACCTTAGTTTTCATTTGTACGTTTTGATCTGAAATAGGCTTATAGTCATGTAAATGACTCGCAAGACTGTGTTTAGGATTGCAAGTGTGCCAGCTACAAAGCTAGTCTGGGCTGCGAGGCAGTGAAATGGAGTAGATAACCGGAAGATACGCACTTTGAAACCAGCTGTAATTTAATCTCTTGCAATTTATAGTTTCCCATCTTTCCTTTCATGAGCACGTACTTGCCAAATGCATTCTTGCATTGCTCTTGTGTTTGTGGTGTCATGAGATTGGGTAGATGGAAAAGATGAGCTGTGGTGGATGTGCTTGCAGTGCCTGTGAGTTCAGAAGGCAGATGTGTATGAAACATGCTTATTTTAAAAACATTTTTGTCTTTGCTGCATTAGAAATGCTAAAACCGGCAGTGTACAATATTATGAAATGTCTCATAGGGCATCAGAATTAACTGAGTGATCAATACAACTACAAAGACAGGAGGAAAATGAGTATATATCCACACCTGCAAATGAGCTTTAGAATATTTCAGAAATACTTAATATTCACGAGACTCTTTGCATTAGCGATGTGTGCTTCTTCTGTAGAAAATTAAGGGCTATCTCTCATCTTTCCCAGCAGTGGGCTAGGAGTTCTGTTGCAGTAATGGCCAACAAGACACTGTATCTCAGATGGTGAGGGGTGGGACATACACACCCAGTTCAGATCTCTTAAAAGACGGCAATATCACAGCATGGTATTGTGAGGAGGCAACGGTACACATTGCTGATACAATGATAAATGATCAGAAGTGTGTTTTATCAGCATTTCCTCACAAGCCTTGATTGTATTAGCTGGAGGTGAGGAAGAGTGAGCAAAAGCAGTAGTTGCAAAAGGCAGTTTGGAATCCACCAAGCTTAAAGAATGTCTGAATACTGGAGGTGGGTTTTGTGTCTGCCGATGGAAGGTTGAGTACTGTGTGTCTCACAGAGCATACACCTGGTAGTAGAAAGTCAGTCACAACAGTGTGATTTCTAGAGAGAAAGACCTGTCTCAATAGGTATGTCATTCTGCTGGGTAACTTTTTAATATCTATATAAAAAAATATGCACTAAAAAGGAAGATTTTAATAGTGGGAACCGTGTGTCATATCTGCTAGGATGGGGAAGTTTATTCATCTGCGTTCTCTTCCCAGTTCTTCTCTTGAGTCCACCTGTTCCACTCCTCCAGATATATTTTGAGAAATGCAAAACATACTGTGTGGAAGGACAAGTTAAGTTTTCCAGTATGAGCAGGGTAAAGTCTCCAATTTTTAAAGAACAATAATAAGAAATAACGTTGTCTTTTGCCTTCCTTTAGGACTCCTGAGCAGTGTCCAAGTGTGGTTTCTTTGCTGTCAGAGAGCTACAATCCCCACGTGCGTTATGGAGCTGCCATGGCTTTGGGTATCTGCTGTGCGGGCACTGGAAACAAGGTGAGGACCAGTAGTCGTCCACTCTTTGTTCAGTCTCCTTCCATAGCAACATTTGTGCAGAAATGTCATGCACAGAGATCAGATTTCTTGCACGTGCACATCCCTAGCCAGCTGGAGGAGAGCAGTACTTCTTTACATTTTTTAACTGTCCTGGGCATAAAGACTCTTTTCCTGCTTGTACAGAACAGATAAAGTAGAAGAATGTTTTTATATGTTATTGCCACGTTCTTGGAATTTTGTCTCTAAAACCTTTCTTGGAGTTTTCTTGCTGTCAGTTGCTACTCAATATTAAATGCATATTCAGTACTCCAAAATCATTATTCCTTTGCCTTTGGAGTTGATCTTGTACACATCACTTTAGAGGGGGATGGGGGATGCCAGCAATGGGAAAAGAGCAAATACTTTGCATAACTCCTAGTTCCTTTCTTCTTTTCTGTGGTACATAATTCACGGAAGATCCATGTAGAGCGAAGTGCAGTGAAATGTACCATTTTTTCAGGTGAATAATATACAGCCAGTAAATTTTACTCTCCATTTAGAAGTATTGGTGAAAGATAACTCACAGTGGGTGGCAGCGGGCTTTTAGAGCAGAAGCGTTCCCACTTCTGTAGAATGTGAGTGCTCAGTGGGACAAGCAGCAAGTAAACTCTGGGATAAGCTTCGTTGCTTCGTCCACATCTGTATACAGTCTGTACTGATACTGAATCACAGTTTTGAGATAGGTACATAGACTGACCATGTGAAAATAATATTTCTCGCTTCCAAGTCTTTGATAAATCTCTCATTTATCTGTATCATCCCTTCCTCAGCTAGTATTAAACGTTAGTTCTTTGGCTCTTGCACACGAGATTCCACAGCACATCACTTGTGTTGCGAAATGCGCAGAATGCTGACATGCGCTGCCTGCCATCTTTAGTATCCAAAGCATGCAGACTTGAAAGCAAACTTGAAATACTATTTTTAATCCAGGTTGCTTTATTCTCAAGTGGAAGGTGGAATCAAGTTGCTAATTATTTTTAACCTGCTGCATCTGACAAGTTGATTTAAGTGGAAATGCTTTTAGTGGCACAAGGTCTGTTTTATTTCTAGATACTTTGTGTGATAAAGATCTAGATCATCTGATTATACACAGACATATCTTCTGAAGCTTATATTAGTAGGTTTTGAAAGCCCACATACTCAACTTCAGAGATTGGAAAGCTTTTTGTCATGGTGGATGTTCTGTACACGGTGTTGAATTACAGCCAAAGAATGAGTCACCTGTGATACCTTCTGGCAGAGAAGCATAGCCTTGAAGTTAGCTCATGTGGCAAAAAAGCAAGGGCACGGTATTATCCTAGAAGTTTTTCTCAGAAATAGTGTTTTGTATAAAGTCAACTTGTTTGTAAAAAGCCTCACCCTGACAGAAGCACACCGAGAGGTTTACGCTGGAACACTTGTGCATTCAATTGCATTTGCTCATGTCCTCAGTTTGTGTGGACAGGTGAAAGCTCAGTGCAAGAGACAGCCAAGTGATTCTGTCCAACCTCTGTAATCAGGAGATCACATAATAGATTAAAAGAGCTCTTTCAGCTTCTTAGGGTGGTTGTCAAACTGTTGTATGGTGTTCCAAAAAGCATCTAACAGCTTGCTTCATGTGACATTTCTGAGTGCTTTTAGACAGCCCCTGGGTTGTCACAGACCAGATTAATCTGTACAGCCCACGGCAGTACAAACTGCTATTTAAGGTTTATTCCACTTAAATCTGAAGAGTGTGGGTGGTGAAGGTTGGCTGAGCTCCCTAACAACTTGCTGTTGTTGATACAGGTAGTCTCAGTCCCTCTTGCCACCTTTTCCTCTGTGTTATGTCTAGCTCCCCAGGGAGTTGATGCAGACACAAACTCAGAGAAAACTCATCCAGACAACAACACAAAAAAAAGTGAATAGCTCTCTACTGAATTATCAGTCTGGAAAAGCTCACTGAGAGGTGCGATGAAGGCTGCAGCTAGCACAGGAAAGGGGAGGATCAGTACAACTGAAGGGAAGTTGAGGAAGGAGAGGATCTGCTTGTGGCAGCAGTGAGTTTAGATAAGGTTGGTTGTCTTGTGTAATGTGCACTCAGGACCCTGGACGGTCAGAAATGAATTAGTGTCTGTAATAACTATTTGTATGTTTAAGTCATGGCTTGCAAAGTGGCAGAACTGTAAATAGAGAATAAAAATGTTCCCAAAGAGATGATTTAGTCTGAGAAGTCTGCAAATTGCATGTGCTGGTCCTGGGTATATTTAAGCAGCATATATTGCAATAGACTCTTTATAGTTTTTCATAATTCATATTCAATGTCTGCTTTGAAATGAACGCCTATTGGTAGATCCATTGTGGATCATGTTCCCGTTGTGCTTAACTGAGCAGTTAGTGAATTTGGAGAAGCAATAGATGTTTTGAAATGTTTTTAAAACCTAGATTTACTACGTATGTGCTTATAGGCAGCCCCAATTGATGTGAGTTTGAGATGAGGGCTTTCATGTGCTGCTGAATGTTACAGATTCTAACAATAAAATGTAAGGCCAAAAATTTGGGACCTGGATTACTTTACTGTCTTGTTTTATAACCTCTGACATGATGTTTGATATCTCAGGATCATCTGTTCCTAAGTGGAAAATGAAGGTAATACTGATGTATTTTGTTGTGAAGAATGGCAGAGAAAGTATAATTTATGAGTAGATTTTAAGACATACCTTTGTCATTAGTTCTAATGTGCTGAATATGTCTTACTTCTGCAGGTAGATCTTGTTCTATCCATCACTTTTTTTTTCTGCCTGATTTTTAGATGAAAAGCCCCAGCTATACAGACTTCTGCTTTATTTAGCAAGAACATGCAAAATATGTTTAAAAATGTGACAGCACCGATCTGATAACCTAGGATTAAAGCACTGGATCCTGGAGTACTGAAAATAGCAGTATTAACTTTGTGATGCTTTTTTTTTCAGGAAGCGATTAATTTGCTTGAGCCAATGACAAATGATCCTGTGAACTATGTACGTCAAGGAGCTCTGATTGCATCTGCCCTTATCATGATCCAGCAGACTGAGATTACCTGCCCAAAGGTAATAGTGGCATACCTTGCATACCAGCTTGCTGGGTGGGAAACGTGATACCAAGTCATTAGGTCTCAGCACTGCATGTAAGTCTTGTCAAGAGAGTATGTGCCTCAGAGCAATAGCTGAATGCATAGCAGGAAACTCCTGCATGCATCAGAGCACGCACTTTTGAATGGGGGAGTGATGCATGCTGATAGAAACATGCTTGGTAGATGACAGCATTTCAACTCGAGTTGTTACATGAACACATACTCTTTCTTAAAAGGTCTAAAACCATCTTGTACCGATACAAAGTGACTGGCTTCCACTAAAATATATTGAGGCCTCTGTACTTGTGATTTATGTGAGAACCGTTGTTTAGTAAAGAAGTTGTTTCTTGTGATACTAAACTTGATTTTTGATGTGGCCACCATACAGGGTAGCAGTAAAAAAACTATGCTTCTTTTGTAGCTCGATAAATGCTTTCCAGGTGAAACAATTTCTGCTGTCAGATCCGTCTCAGTTGCTTTATAGCAAATAATTTTTTTTTAATGGAGTCTTTCTGCTCGGAAGGCAAAAAGAATTGCGTGTGCTGTGTTTAGCTTTTAAAAATAGATTGCTTTGTGAATATATGACAGATGATAATATGCAAACATTTGTACAGACTAAAAGTCTACATTAATAGAAGCTCTGAGGTTTCACATTTCATCTGCTCTGGTGAGTGCTGAGACAGAGTTGTAGCTGGTACTTTGCTATTGATCTGTCATATATGGGTTGCTTTTATCAACGTCACTTTAGAAACAACTATGATAAAAGCAGACACTTTTTTCTGCTCCATTCGTATGGGGAGAAAGTGGGGGGTGTGTGTGACTTTTTCCAGTGGAAAACTGTAATTGGGAAAGTCAGCAAAGACCATCTACAGATACAGGTGTTTGGGTATTTCCAAGCTGCAGAACATGAAGATTTGCTAGCAGATGGTTTGTTCCTTTAAATTATTAACCAAGATAGTCCATTTTCACTGAGTAGAATCTAGCATTAGTATTACTTGCATTATCAGAATTGTAGTTCAACTGAATAAAACAGTGGAGAACACTAGAGATCTGTAGGATCCCCTCATCTTCCAAGATATGAAATATATGTAACATGAAGCTGAGTGATTCTTTCTTCGGGAAGAGACTGCTTTTTGTTTTCATCATTTCTTCCTTAGTCTAGTACTTGGAATGCCAGCCCTAAGTATAGGAATCACAGAATCATTTAGTTTGGAAAAGACCTCTAATTACCGTCAAATCCAACCATCCACATCTCTATCAAGTCCAGCACTAAACCTCGTCCCTAAGCGCTACATCCACACTTTTCTTAAATACCTCCAGAGATGGTAATTCCACCACTTCTGTGGGCAGCCCACTCCAATGCCTTATCACCTTTTCCTTGAAGAAATTCTTCCTGATATCCAATCTAAACCTCCCCTGAAAAAAACGGAGGCCATTTCCTCACGTCCTGTCACTTCTCACCTGAGAGGAGACCAACACCATCCTTGCTGCAGCCTCCTTTCAGGTAGTTGTAAAAAGCAGTTAAGTCTCCTCTCAGCTTCTTCTCTAAACTAAACAACCCCAATTCTCTAAGATCAGGCTTAATCATTCTTCTGCACTCCTCTCTGATGTTGGGCAAATTGTATAGCTCCCCTGTGCCTCAGTTTGACACCTGAAATGAATAAGGATGATACTTTCTTCTGTGAAAGGACATTAAGAATAAATTAATTTTAGTTTGTGAAGCACACTAATCCTATTGGGATCACAATTGCGGGCTGGTCTGAACAAGTCAGACATCCAAGACTGTTACGGATTACTTGCTGAGTCTGTCTAATGAGTTTTCAGTCCTTATGAGATGATTGGTGAGAGTCTGTGTCTTAAAGAAAAGTGCAGACAGAAGAAATGGCTAGCAAAAATACAGATTGTTTTAGGTGTGTAACAAGCCAGATCTCTTTCCCCAAAATGTCCCGCTAACCTTGACTTGAGAGGTACATGTAATAAGTAGGCTTCCTAAAGGGGTTGCAAATTGTGCTAGCAAATACAGGGTGAGATGTACAGTCTGGGGTTCGGTGGCTTGTTTAAAAGTGGGGATAGTTACTTAAAAAGCTTTATGCTAAGGCCCTGTTTGTAAGCTAGAATTTGAGCAGTGTTACACAATATAGATACAGAAAACAATTCATTACACAGTCATAGAAGTGCTGCAGATATTAAAAACACAAAACCAAAAACCCTAACGATTATAAATAAGGAATCCTGGAAATAATCTGAGGATTTAGGATCTCAACACAGAATCTATCAATTTTTCTTCTTTTGAAGGAAGAAGGTTCTCCAAAAGTTAGCAGTAGCTATCATAGCTTCTTGCTCAGAAGTGAAAGGAATATTGTGAGGAATAGACTGCCAGTTAAGCTATTTATTATTCCCATTTCCATGGGAAACATTTTTGGAGCTCTCTGCCAGTCTAAAGAAAAAATATTCTCATGTGAAAGGATAGAGTTAAGATAACAAGACATTTTTGGATCACAGTGACATATTTTAATCCAATTAAACTCCTAAATCACATGATGATGCATTGTATACCAAGCATATAACCTGATGTATGTATTTGTACTGCTAGATAAGCAGCTAGTAGGATGAGCATGGTGGATTTTATGTCCCACAAGCTGTGTTTGTTGTCTTTGGGGGTTACCGAGAAGCGAAATTTTACATTTAAACACACTTCATATCATTGTCTCACTGCTGATAAATATTTTGAGATGCTTTGCATGCAAGAGAGTGATTTTATAAAGATTGTGGCATATAGTCTGGCAAGCTTCCTGTCATTACTTTTCAGTTTTGTGTTGTCTGTTTTTTGTGTTTTTATAGACTTCTTGTGAGCTGTGTGCTTTGAGTTAGATGGACTTTAAATTCTGTGATAACTTGGGAAGAGAGTAGCAAATAGAGTAGTTGACTGCTTTATCATTCTTTCCAAGAGATCTTATAAATTCTGTTTCAAGCATTTTTTTCTTTCCATCCTTCCGTTAACATTGTAATCTGAGGCATGGGGAATGACAGTGACATGTTTCTCAAGACGTTCTAGTAACAGGCTTTGCTCTTACTTTTCTGTTCATGTAGAGCACAGCAAATAAGCTGCCATGCCTGCTCGTGGAATTAATTGCCTTGGTTTACCCCACCCCATTCCATTGGAATCTAGTGCAGGACCATTAGTGTTTGTCCAAACACCAACAGTCCTGCCTTAGGACTGGTTGGGTTGTAATTGCGAAGTACTTTTATTGTTTCTGCATTGATACCAGAAAGGAGACTTAAGAGAAAGGTGTTCTTTAAAAAACAAACAAAAAACTAATATTGGAAAAAGACAACTTCAGATTTTCAAAAAAATACTGGAGTTTTGAAAGCTGAGTGTTGCAATGCTGAAATGCCAGTGATAAGTAGAGATTTGATAATCAAAGTATTTTTATTTAAAATAAATTTCTTTTGTTGTGATATAATGTAGGTGTATATCTTTGAATCACTTTTGCTTTCCGCTTTTCTTTGTATTTGTCTTTGTGCTCACTCAGTTTAAACAGTTGAAGTAAGCGGTGTATTTAATAAATGAAGAATGGAGGTCTCTAGAACTTGAAGTTGCTGAAGTGCTAAAAAGGGTAGCAACTCATGTATAAAACTGACTTGGTCTCTTTGGTGTACAAACTCAGATTCCTCTGTGACCAGCCAGCATGGTTTTTCCTGACCTCTGCTGATACATTTAAGAGCCATATTAGTGGAGGATATAGAACAACAAGTTGATTTTGTGAAATGGAATCCTAAATTATGGATATGATGAGATCACTGTAACAGAAATCAATGGCAACTTCGTTATGTTTTTGTGACCAGCAAGGCAATTAAGACAGCAATTTGTGAGACATGCTACATGTCTTAACATCTTGAATTGAATTTACTTTTGCTGTTTTTGCGTTAGGGTAGTCGTCTTTACAGACCGAGAAGATAATAAGCAAGTTCAAAGATTTTCTTCCCTTCTCCTTCCATCATGGCCTATTATCTTTTAGATGTGAGGAAGTCAGGACCTGATAGTTCTTTTTTTCTTCTTTTAAATGAAATGCTAGGTCTTGGTAGGATGCAAGACTGTTTTTTGCAGTGTTCTGTTAGCACCTTAACTTTCCTTCACGTAAGCCTGTTACTGTTAGATGTTTCTGTATGCTGTGTGTTCTTACATGTAGGTAGAACAGCTTTGACTTTTGAAGACGGATAGAAAAAGCACACAAGCAGTTTGAATCTTGTTTTATTAAAACCAGATTCCTAAATAATCTTATTCTTAAGAATTTGCATTTGCAGTAAGCATCACACACGCTGACTGTCACCATTTCCTGTGGCTAACTGTTAATGAGCAGAGGCCGTATTCTTGACGATCTCCTAGGCTTTGCATACATGATGTTGACTGGTAGAGGGAGAAGTGGTAAACAACCTATTAAATGATAAATAATACAAGCCCCTCGGGCTTGTGGTAGGAAATGGTGCTGTACCATTCTCATGTCTTAAAGCCTGTGTTTTCCTCTGTGTTTCCAAGGTTGCACATTTGGCTTTGTTTGAAATCAGCGGCATGCAGTTTAGGCCAGCATTAATTATCAGAATGGTGTGTGTGTATTGTTAGGAAAGATGAAATGAGTCACTGCCCGTGTTTTAGTGTTCCTCCTGGAAGTTGCCCAGATAAATTTCTTGATAACATTTACAACTTTATAGCATTCGGAAAAGTGCTCAAAGATTTTTGAGGGGGGAAACAGAGCTTGTGGGTTTCACAGCATATTAAACAAACCTATTTGGTAATTTGGGATGTGCTCATTGTCATGGTTTGAAGGAAAAACAAGAGCAGATTAAAGGGCTCTACTAGACAAACTCTGACAGGTTTTGTTTCAACAGCTTCAGAAGCTGTTGACATCCTGATCCATTCTGTAGGAGGCGGCTGCCACAACAGCAAAGGTAGAACTGAGTTTTTGTCTGAATCTGTTTTACTTTCTCCAAAGGGATGGAGCAGTGGCTGTGTGAGGATGGTAATTTCTTGAACTGCTGCTGCTAGATCTGCCAAAGCAGGCTTTTCCCAGCTTCAGGGAAGGTTTTACAGCTGGGAGCTGATCTAGTTCAAAATGTCTATTGCTGTGAAGCATTTGCTTTATAGAAATAGCCTGGAAAACACGTAGGCTGATAATACATGTTTGACTGTTGAGTCAGTTCTTTGATCTAGGTTTGCCTGGTGCATAAGGCCACGCTGGGTAGTCTCCTACCCTTTCATAGAGCATTTTTGCTGAAGTAAAACTTTGAATGGAAAAAACAGTTTTTCAGGTTTCAGCCAGGTTTCTGTCACTTGGTCTCTTGCAGTCATAGGTGTCCGGGTTAGCTTGCTGCTCTGCATAGTGTCCCAGTACCACGGCTAGTGGGTTCCTGGTGGGACATGGGACATCCTGGCGCCAGCATGTTTTGTTCATCTGCTTTGGATTCATATATGTGAGTAGGAGCTGTGGAAGCCGTGGATAGGATGCTTACAGAGACTGCCAGCCGTGACTGGGGGAAGGAAGTGAATGACTTCTGCTGCTAGCATGGGCTCGTGTTTGCCAAGTGAGGTGTTTCTGCCCTGCGCTCTGAGGTACTTCTCTGTCAGACTTCAGACGCCAGCATGAACTTTAGCAGACCTGCTGAATGTCTTCTCGCTTCACCCAGGGTTTTGTTCTTTGAAGATTTGATTACTGTGTAAATTCCAGATTACAGTCCACTGAATGAGTGATTTTTTTTCAGAGCTTTGTAACATCCCTTTTTATAAATATTCCAAGCCTAGAAGCTGAGCCCAGAGTTACAGGAATGACGTGCTCTAAACAGAGGCGCTAGAATCCTACTGTTCAGCAAAACCAGACAAATAGTTTTACATGTTGCTTTGTGTCCATCCCAAATAATAACTGAAGGTCTTGGTTTAGCTGGCCTGCATGTGGTTGCCTTGCTCCAGGTTGCTGGAGATCAACATCATTCCAGGAGGAAGCAGGTGGTAGGACATGTTCTGCTTCAGAGGCTGTGAGTATGAATATTGAGGGAAATAACACTGTGAGTACAAACTGAGGTATTTTTCCAGTGTACAAGAGGTCAGGCATAAGAAACAAACTATTTATATTAAATGTGTAAACCTCCATGTAAGCTTTCCTAAATAAAAATCAGGAGAGTGTGAAAAAGCATAAATAGAGTGAAGCGGTGGTGGAGTTTCTTCAGTATATCCAGAAGAAACCCTGTTCTGTGTGTGCAGTGTCATCCTGCCACCCCATCTGTGTATGTGTGGCTGCCCCAGAAATGTGCATTGCTCCTTTTCCTTAGCATTTATAAAGGCAAGGACTTTTAAGTCACCTCCATTTGGTGACCTTACCACCTAGTAATGAGAAACTTAATGCAAAGGAGAACTGGCATCTAGGGAACTAATATTAATACGCAGATCGTTGGACTTAGGCTGAGACATGGAAATAGCTGACATTTTTCCTGTCAGTTTTAGTAAATGCTGTACTGTTGTTCTGCTCAGCTTTGCTGAGGTGGCTGGCTGATGTGGTGCTTCGTGGTTGTGAGGCTGTCCATTTGTGGGAATCGAAGCAAGTAATTTTATTACAGCTGGTGTTCAGCAGGTCGTGGCTTACACATATAAAAGTTCGTGTCCTTCACGTAAGCCAGAGACTGGTTTAAATTTCATCAGGTTAGATGTCATCAGTGCTAAAGATGTTGAGGTGATGAATAGTACAGCTGGGTTAGCTGCTGAAAGAGCAGAGGAAAAGGTAGTGACTGGAAAGTGGCTTTTCCTTTAGGGCTCCTGTGTTTTAAACGGTGTGGTGGATTGATGCCTGTTGTTTTTTTTTAAACAAAACTGGTTTGCAGAAAGCATGCAGTCTTTATATGAGGTCCAATAAGTATGTAGGGCTATCACATCGTGTTGTGACTCTGGTATACAATGCTCATGTTGTTGGGAGAGGCAATTTGTCTTCTTCCACCCCAGATATTTAACATAATTTCTCAGATACTGTCTGGTGGGTGGGAGCTGGCTGCAGTAGCACAGCTCTGGGGCTTGGGGCGTTCTGCACGTGAAGGGTTAGCAGCCAGAAGGGAACCTTTCAATATCTGGAGGCTGGCTGGCAACTTGAGGTAGAAGTTTGTCCTCTTGTCTGGCTGTAGCAGTAGGAAGAGGACTTGGGTGCAGTGATAAAATGGGCCGATAGTGGGGAGAAGCTTGTTGAAGACTTCTTGTGAGGAGGCTTATTGAAAAGACCTCCTTCGCTTTTGAGTGTGTCAGGCGAAGGCTTAGTATGAAAACAACATTTTCCACAGATACCTGGATGAAAATTAATTTAGGAAAGAGGTACAGAAGTTTCTTCCAGACATTCAGTGGGTTGGATGCAGATTCTCAGCTTTTGACTGCATTGCAGATTGGGATTTTCTGGTCAGCTTCTTCAGCTATAAAAATCACTTGAACTGTATTGTTGTTCCCCTGTATGTACTGAAAGATAAGCTATTAATTTTTGATAGAGCCTTAGGTATTTCTGGATGTGATACTGTTCTATCTTTACAACTCATAGTGAATCAGTGAAAGATGAAGCTGTTGGAAGCAATGATGATAATATAAGCAAAGGTTTAGCAATTTCCCTTATTAATGCGCACTTAAAACATTGTGGTAAATGTACCATGGCATGAACTGTTACATTATTAAATATTTTCATTAATGATTTTGACTTAAAAGGTATGAGTGCGGTAGCAAAATCTGCTGATGACGCACCATAGGAGCATTATCAATACAGCAGAACTATTATAGAGGAAAACCAGAATAGGTTTGAGGTTTTCAGCAGTAGGAATTGGAGGAAATTTAATAAAGTGCAGTGTCACGCACCTAAGAACATATAGTAGTTGTTGCCACAAACTCATCGGTTGGTCTGTTATTCCACTGATACTCCAGAGATTCTCAGGCTACTCACGTAAGGCCTGCAAGATGTGGTTTGGAAATGTATGTCTGTGCTGACTATTTAAAGTCGCTATATGGGTATCTTCAAGTGGGGAAAACTTCTGCAATTAATTATTAAACTTGTATCACTTGTGATTAAAACCACTGAAAAATTGAATGTCCTCCTAGGATGCAGAAATCCAGGATACTTCCCATAATGACAGAGTATTTGACTCGTGCAATTTTATAATCTCTTTTCTTTTTTCCCATCCAGGTCAGCCAGTTCAGACAGCTCTATTCCAAAGTGATCAATGATAAGCATGATGATGTTATGGCAAAGTTTGGAGCAATCCTGGCACAAGGCATTTTGGATGCAGGTAATTCCTCAAATATCTAAAGCAGTCAAAATTTCTTACACTTGCTTGACTACAGAATGCTTCTGATAGCTGTAATAAGAAATTTCATTTGGGAGATGAAGTGCTGGCTTTATGCCTGTCATGTAATAGCAGTAAGAAATCTCTGATTTCAAGTAATTTTATTTAATTAAAGAAATAAACCCCGCTTTATAGTTCCAGCTTGTATCAGTGTGCTTCAGTTAAAATAAACCAGTCTAGTCATTGGAGTTGGTCATTTGTCCAGAAGTCTGCACAAATACGATTTTTTGCTCTGTTTTGTTGTCCTGAATGGTGATTTATAGCATTTTAGATTGCTTCTTTATTTTTCTAAGGTCCAGAAATTTGGACACCTTGTGGTATCCTGTCTTCTTATTTTGAAATTTCTGTCAAAATCTGAAATGACCAGCTAAAAAAAAAAAAAAAAGGCATTAAATATGTTTTTAATAACTAAGTTTTTCTTCTTCCTTGATTATTAGGAGTGTTACATAATGAGGGAAGCAAATTTGACTGTATTAGCGTTACTTCAGAAGAACCAGTTAGTCACACGGAGTCACACTACCTTTTTCTAGCGTAGCGAACATTTCATGAATGTTAATGACTAACGTTGAGCCAGGGGTAGGATCCTGTGAAGGGTGTAAGCATTTCACAAGGGCTGAATTGCA
Source organism: Cygnus olor (assembly GCF_009769625.2). Lineage (NCBI taxonomy): Eukaryota > Metazoa > Chordata > Aves > Anseriformes > Anatidae > Cygnus > Cygnus olor. The sequence continues at coordinate 16,463,182 of NC_049177.1, forward strand.
GGGCCTATTAAGGAAGGTTTCTCTAAGCAAAGAGGGCAGACAATGTTTTGTTTTGAATTTTTCCTTCTGCTGGAGTTAAGACATGTAAAGTGCTGTGTGTCAATAGTACCTCCTTTCCAAGTTTCCAGTGCTGTCCCATGCATCCAAACACTTTGTCCCAACTGGCCTCTCGTACCGTGAGCTTCTCTGGGCATAGAGTTCCTTGTCCTTATTCCTCATGGTAGGTAGAAACAATCTGCTTTTCCCAGTACTCTCAAGATCAAGGTTAATCCTGAAGTCACATCAGCAAAGGAGTCTAATATATTTGTCTCAGTGACATGGCTTAAGCACAGCACAATGCGCCAAGCCTTGTTGTTACAGTGTCTGTTATGAAATCACTACATTTTCAACCCATGTGGTTGGGAGATTAAAATGTAGGGCTGCCTTTGCCTGTCTGCGTGGAAGCGTGCTTCCAGAGCTCTATTCCTGGTGGGCATATGGCAGTCAGGCTGCTCCATGCTCTTTGACCAGGGCTAGCCAGAGAAGGAAGCAACAAGAATCACCCACAGGAATCACCTTCTCCTCCTTTGTCTTTAGCCTTGTGTCCCAGGTACCTCTCCCAGAGCTCGGGCTTACCAGTACGCTTGGCACAAGAATGTTCCAATAATTTTTGTCATTCGCATACTTGTAATATGTTGCTGGGAAGCTGTTTCAGCTGGCTCAGAAGGATTTTTCTCTCGGCTGTACAAACCTGTTTTAAATTCCTACCTCTAAGATTAAAACATAACAATGCAGCTAAAACCTTATTTGTTTCATGTGTCTCTCATGTATTGTACAGTGATTTGGGAACCATAAATACCCAGTTTTAGTAAACTACATGTGAATTTGTGCCAACATCTTGGCTCTTTATTTCTTGCTGTGCTGCTGGGGAAAGGCTGTGACCTACCCTTTCTTAACCTGTTGCCATTTACATTAGAGCCTCTTAAAATAAAAGTCTTTTTTATCTCTCCCATACAACTATAAGTGCTTATCTGAAACAATGAGCTATAGAATTTAATTATCACTGCCAGGAAAAAAAGGTTCTTCGTGTCATCTGCCATAGCTAGGTCTATTGAGTTTGGTGGGTTTTTTTCGTGGGGGAAGTAGAAAAGTATAATTCTCTTCCAATGACAGGCTTTGATTAAAAGTGCAAGATTTCCGGTGGGCAACTGGGAAATGATGCAGTGGAGGTGGATTTTGTGCTCAGAGAATGAAGCAGTCGTCAGACTGCTGGTTTCATGGAAGGAGGGGAGGGTACCTTGGGAGCACTGAAGTGGATAAGAAAAATTTCGTCATTGTCTAATTGTTAGGCCCAAGCAGCTACTTTTTTACTTAAATTAAAATAAGAAAAGCGTAGACACTCTAAATTTAGATATTTTTTTTCCCCCAAACATCTGAACTTTTATAATGCTCCCCTTCATGTACAGACATGCTCTCTTGTTCCAGGCTGATGACTCCCTTTCTGTTCTTTGCAAAATGAATATGCCTTATTTTCTGGAATGTGTCTGTAAATGTGAGCTATAAAAGGGATGTGGTGATTTAGTTAGGCGTCAGCATTTGCCCTACTTGAAAACTATTTTGCCCTCTGGGCTCTAGGTATCTTCTCTGATTCTTAATGCAACATTTCTCAATCGATGAGAAAAAAGGGAGCGATAGTCAGCATGTAAATATTTATGTATTACATCTGGAAAATCCTCCTCTCTGCATTTAGGAAAAGTCTGGGTGGGGTTAGCTATGCGGTGGGTTTGGGACAGACTGTAGCCTTGGGCAGTGCAGGCTGAACTGAAGCAGCTGTTGACAGCGTGAAGGTGAATGTACCGGATTCTCCACAGTTTTGGAGTCAACTGTAGTGAGTGATGGAAAAGGAAATCTTTCAAATTACAGAGTAAGGGGGTTTCCCACGTTGCTTTCCCTCCAAATATGTGTCTCATGTGATATGTTGTATTTTGGCTCTTAAAGACTTTAGTACAATAAACAAACTTTGGTGTGCATGGTCTGCCCTTACACATGTTGAATTCAGTGTTAGTGTTTCCCACCTTTCCCCTGGTTGTTCCTGCTTACAGGCTTTTAATGTGAAGTCGGGCATAACTGGCAGGTAAGGAAGAAAAAACATTGCATTAGATGAGGGCTACAGAGTGGCTCATTGCCGATGCTGGCACATGCTGAAAGCCCCTCTGCTAGGGTTTGGGCAGATGATGGATTTTGACCTTTCTGTGCTGCCACTAGCAGCTCAGGTCACCTTCATTCGTTATGTAGATGGAGCAACTTGTAAGTCTCTCCTGATACAGAAGGAAGTGATATGATATTGTGCGAAAGTAGGATGCAGCCTAGGCCAAGGTTGGAAACTGATTTCCTAGGTCCATGAAGCATGTGATGAGTGCTGTGCTAGTGTGCTGCCCTGAGTTATGCTTCCAGAGTATTATTAGCAAGGTGTGTGCGCTATCAGAAAACTTGTCAAAAGACCTAAGTTTGTAGAATTGAGCGATGGATGTTACAAAAGCGCCACCATAATTACAGGCTATGAATGAGTTCATCAATGTATATAGATCATCAGCATCTGCTTGTTGCGCTCCCTCTCCTTGTTAACGTTAAGTTTGAGCCAGCAAATCCTCGTAGCCTTCAGAACAGCCCCTTTAATTCTGGCAAACCTTGCCACAACAGCAACGTGAGCTCTGGGAGCTGGCTGTTACAGTACCAGCCCAGAGCCCTGAAAATCTCATGTTTCGTTGGTTTGGTTTTGAGGTAATCATGTCACAGCTTACATTCATCTAGCTAAAGATCTGGAACGTGTTCCTTTCCGGGTTGTCAGGGCTGCTGCTTAATCGTGAAGATATATCACAGTTGTGCAATATCAGCTCCCTCCACCTTTCCTGCTCCACGCAAAACCCTGGGAATGAGGGTGGGCTGTGCGTGGACGTAAAACAGCAGAGAGCAGCAGCATGACAGCATCTTTGGACTACGAAATCTCTTACTCATCCAGGAAATTCCAGAGATTGGATAATAAAATTCTGAAGGTTAAAAATAAATTTGGAAAATAAAATTCCAAAAGTTTGATAAAGTATAGCTAAGCTGCTTGTGCAACGTTCGCTGGGCTGCTTTACCCAGAATATCTGCGGATTACTGACCTGACCCTTATATAGCGATGCGATGAAGAAAAGTTCGGAGTAAAGATTGAGGAGAAGACCAGACATTCAAATGTGCAATGTTTGGTATGTTTAAGGATAGCACAAGACCTCAGGCACTCCCTTGTTAATGCTATTGCAAATTCAAATGCAAGTATGAGAGCGGTACCAGAGGGAATTAATGAGAAGCACGTCGGACCTGGCAGTGGGAAAAGCAGAGATCACATCGTTGCCTCTCTTCAAAAAGGCATCTGGAAGGAGTTCTCTAGTCAAACAGCAGAAGTATTGCTGCCACAAAAGGAATGGCAGGGAGATAGTATGTATGTGGTGTACACTATAGGAGGACATCAAAATCCTCCTCCTTCCACTGCCTTTCCTGGGACTAGCTCTGATGAGTACCTAAAATGAGATTACTGCTTCGTTCAGGGCTTTCATGAGATGTGGGAGCAAAAATAACGTTTGATTTCTTTAAAACACAGACAGCTCAATTGCTGCCTGGCCCCGCTACAGATAGCTGCTTATGCATAGCAGAGGAATGCTCCTCCAGTTTGGGATTTGCAGCTCTGAAGCACCCTGAGTTTGGACGGAGTGGGTGTTTGTATTTTAACCAAGTTAACCTCCCTGCACCTGGTCACGTCAGCGGTAATGGAGTTGCCTGGTGCCCTCTTCAACTCAATTCACTGTGTTCATCAGAAGGCTGAAGATCAGATTAACACTTTCTCGCTCTGTCTGCAAGCCCAATCTTTCAATTTGGTTTCTAGCTGGATGTTTCTGCACTACATCAACATATGGAGTTGTTTTGGTCTCTGCTTTGCAAGTACAAACCTAAGACTTGGGTTGTCTGGCAGAGATTTAATTTTGTTGCAAAGACTGCAGGAGCTTGTCTCTTTGCTGCATAGATTGATCACCTCCAGAAGCAACTTCTGAAGTTGCTGCTGTTTACATTTTTTTCTTCTGAGATGGTGTAGGATAAAAATGCAGGCGTATTTCTTCTGAATAATAGGCAGTTCAGCGAGGCAGACAGAGAGAAACGCTTATGTATAAGTGCTTTATGTGCACTGCTTTCTTTGTGATTCTTGCCTTGTGGCTCATTGATAGGCTATGTTTTGAAATTGGTTATAGCTAAGGTCTGCCTGTTTGTTCCATCTCTCTCTGCCTTCTGATCTGTACTTGTGTTAACTGTCTCCTGGCAAAATGAGCATGGAAGGGCTGTATTCATTGATTGCGTATGGGTAACATCTAGCAGATATATAGGGCTAGACAGAGGTTGTTCACTGCTCACTAGTTTCACTGTGAAAGGTGAGAACAGAGGAGAAAGCTGACAGCATTGTGGTCTGGCTTGTGCTTGTATCCCCCTTCACAGCATCTGTTTTAAAGATGCATCACTCAGGAATCCTTGTGGAGTACCCAGGAATTCATTAATTCATTTGTGATTCCTTGCAGGGGGCCATAACGTAACTATTTCGCTGCAGTCAAGGACAGGACATACTCACATGCCTTCCGTGGTGGGAGTTCTGGTCTTCACCCAGTTCTGGTTCTGGTTCCCCCTGTCTCACTTCTTATCACTGGCTTTCACCCCAACCTGTGTCATTGGCCTTAACAAGGATCTTAAGGTACGTAATGAGTGGAGGAAAAAAGGCATTGATAGCTGCTTGGGAGACTTGAGTGGCCCCGGAGAGACATGCCTGCTTGCATTTGTTGGTTTTATTTGGGTGCTTCCAGCTTGTATGCACCAGAAATGGTGCTAACTGGAAGAAGTCTGAAAAGCAGGCTTTAATTGCAGGGCTGGTAGAGGACTAGGGACAAGAGAGATGTGAAGAGTAAACTTTGTCTCCTTTACTTCAAAGTAACTTAGGAAGAATGGAATTCTATTCAGTATGTGTGGGCAGAGACCACCCTGCTATCACTCCGGAAGATCAAAATTACTTAAAAAAAAAAATAAAAAAAATACACATTCTTAAGCCACCCTCAAATGAATCATGTAATACTCTCCCCTAGGAGAGCTAGCAGTGGGTAAAGGGAATTTGTTTCAATTCCTGAGGGAGTAAACATTAAACCACTGTCCTGGGTACTGCACTTGTCTTGCACTTTTGTTCTTCCAGCCGATCAGTTGTGGTATGGCCACATAGCTGTATACCATGCTGGGTCTCCTGTGCTGAAGAGCTGAGCTAGTAACTTCCACAGAAAAGCTTCTGAATACGCATCCCCCTCCTGTCACTGCTGCAGGGTCATTCTGTGATGCACAGAGCATGTATAGGGCTGTGCTGGTCTTCCAGAAGCCCTCTGTGGGATGGAGCCAGCTTGCAGGATTGCAGACCCTAGACCAAAAGCTTATGGCTGTAGGGTGCGCTTCTCCACCTGTCTTGGGTTTAGCATTGAGTCAGTCTATACACAGCTCAAAATTCTTGCTCTGTTTGAAGAAAGGCTTGCATTAAAATGCCATTTTCCACCCCCCTCTCTGTCCTGAGTACGTCAAACAAATTGCATTGCAGCTTTGTCAGTGCACCTCCCCGGAGGTGATAGGCTCAGCACCTTTTTGACTGCTTGGCTGCACTGCCATTTTATCTCCTCTCCCCATCCCTTAGAGTTTCCAGCGAGCCCAAATGGCTGTGGGTAAGATTCTTATATAACTTGGCCTGAATACTCAAGCCAGCTGGGGGCTGGAGGTATGTTGTGGGCGGCACCACACCCACCTTGCTTCCTCGGAGCAGTCCCTGGTCTTTTTTGCTCCATGATGTGTTGTGGAGGAAGAGAGAGGAGAAATTAATTCAGCCTAAGAATTTGGATGGGCTGTCAAAAGGTGCTTTCTGGCCTTGCTTATATAGACAAGCATAAGACAATATGTGAAATTGGTTACCCACCCCCAAAACGGACTGTCCTTTTGCAAGAGGTGAACGTCAGGCAGCGCTTGGTTGGCCTAGCGTGCATTGACAGATCTCCACTTAGATCTTAAACCAATTTTGTGTTAATAAGAGCAGGCACAGCAACAACATTAAAACCACAAAAGCATTGAAACAATGAAAACAAAGCATGGTGTGAATAGCATGGAGTGTATGGAGAAGGCTAGGAGAGCTTGCCAGAGTCAGATTATAGAATAATTAAATAACATTGTTCTAGTTGAACCGTTGCCACTGATAACAGTTTCTCTGCTTCCGGAGGGGGAGAAGGGGAAGCTTGTATTCTTTAGAGGATCTGTGTTTGTCTCTGCTGGAAGGAAAATGAAGCTAAAGTAATTATTCTGCTGTGGACTTTTTCCTCTGCTTTTCTTGTCTCTAACCATTTTTTTTTTTAACTGTTTGTCTTAGATGCCAAAAGTCCAATACAAGTCCAACTGTAAGCCGTCCACATTTGCCTACCCCCCACCTCTGGAGGTTCCAAAGGAGAAGGAGAAAGAAAAGGTATTTGGGCCAGCTTTCCATGTTGTAAAGACCAGCCCCTTCTCCCTCCTAGTATAAACATTGACTTTGGTGGCACTAACAGGGTGTTTGAAGAACAGGAGAAAAATTGGCAGGCCCTGTTGTCTCTGAAGGAGAATTCTAACTATTTTTTCCTGCTGAGCCTGGGACTGTTGCTGATCATGGCACAGAGCTGCCGTGCTACTGAGTCACTGGAACTTCCCTTATCTCCAGTGATCAAGCAGAAGCACTGATTAAAACTTTTTTTTCCATGCCCTGCTGACTTAAGTGTGTGTCATCTGTGTGCAGCACCTAGAACAACAGCGTCCTTGTCTGTGGCTTGGGCTCCAAAGTGTTGCTGCAGTACAAACGCTGAGAATATTAGGTTGGACAGATCTTAAATAGTTCCATATGGAAGGACAGAACTGTACCTGGTCTCAGGGTAGTGGGACCGTGTGCTAGAATGTGAGTTATCAGGCCCATGGATTGCAAAAAGGTAAGCGTGGAACGGAGAACACACAGGTGCAGAAAGGGAACAGATGAAATCAGATGACTAGCAGACAACAGTGGAAGTGATTTGTCTCCTGGCATAAGATGGTAAAAGCTGCTGAGCAGACCACAGCAGCAGGCAAAGCAGCCCGTAGGGAGCAATTGCAGCAGTGGAGACCTGAGGCATGTCATGCTGATGAATGGCGTTGTGTGAAAATTGTAAAACATTTTATCAGAATTGAATGATGGGCAGGAAATCAGTGCCACCAAGGAACCCAGAAATGAACTCTTACAAAAGGCAAAGTTTACTGCTCATAGCTGCATTCTCGCCTTTGGAATGGGATATGAATTGGATAAATCTGTTTTTGTTTTAGACTTCCCTGGCCAAAATTAAAACATGCCATGAGGCCACATTCAGCCTAGAAAGCCTCACCAGGAACGTGACAAGCACAGTTGCTCCCTGTTCCTCTGAGGAAGTTACTGTCTTGTAGAGGCAGCTGCTGTGGATAGAGAGAGATGTGCGTGCTGGAAGGGGGGAGACATGCTGAATTCTTGTAGTGAGCGTTGCTTCTGGGTACTTTGTGGCTCAGGAGTGCCAAAGCTCCATGTGGTCTTCTTCATAGGGTGTTTTGTGCATCTGTTTCTTTAGGTCAGTGAAAGAGAGCTGTCGGATTAGGAGAGTGGAGCAGCTTTTCAGGTCATTCTGAAGAGAATCTATAGACATTTTTCTTTACCATAGAAACTCTAGTAACAGATTATTTCCAATAACAAAATTTCCATTCTTTGCTCTGTTAAAAAAAATCTCATGTAGAGACCCAAACAGTAATTATTAGTCTCTGAATTAGGAAATTCTTCCTTCTGTGTGACTGTACCCAGTCTGTATTCATGGCATCTTTTGTCCCATCTGTACTGTTTATTTGCTTTGGTGGTGGTGTATTTGTCTGTTAAACAGAGCAGTGCACAGGCAGAGGAATTGATCTCGTTGACAGCTGCACTGAGAACTAACCCAACACTGGTTTCCCTTTGTTCCCCTGCTTGGGGAGCTGAAGCACAGTGTAGTGTTGCAGTCATACTGAATGCTTGCCTCCTCTGACATATCCAGGTTTCCACTGCTGTGCTGTCCATCACTGCGAAAGCCAAGAAGAAGGAAAAGGAGAAGGAGAAAGAGAAGAAGGAAGAGGAAAAGATGGAAGTGGTGGGTGTAAACATTGAAACTTAAATGTCCTCTTCCCCCAGCCTTATAAATGTGGAAGGTGTGTCTTGAAAGCTGGCACCCACTTTACACTGTACCCAACACAGTGACCCAGATAATGAATTCTCGGTGGCTGCTGTAATTTGGAAAATACATGGCAGCTAAAATTCTTGATGTACTTTGACAAAGGACCCTTCCTTTTGTGCTCACATAACAGATGCAAATATGCCAAGAGTAACTGTAGGCTGAAAATGCGTTATGCCTATCAGCTCAGTAGAAACTTTTCTAATTCCAGTTTAACATCTCTGTGAGTAAAGCAACATGGTCAGGGAGTTTTAAGAAGAAACACACAAATGGTATGCGAAGGAAGTGTGTCATAAGATCAAAGGTGTATGTGTACAATAACTATGTGGACCCACTTAAGTATTGGCCATGTTGTAGGCACCGAACTTTCTGCAGTTGGTTCAGAAAATGAATCATCTTGGGTGCAAGGTAGAATCTCTGGGGGTTTTCTGTGCCTTTTTCAGTGTTTCCTTGTCATCAAACACTGCCTTTTCTTTGAATTATTCTTGCAGCACTATTGACTAAGCAAAATGTGCTGAACGGATGAATGTTTCTTCCAAAATCTTTACAACCTACAGTTAAGTAAAGGTGTCGAGAGGAAGCAGTGTATTGGAAGGGATTCATGTGTTGGGCTAAGGGATTCACATGTTGTGTCTGTGTACGCTCTAGCTGTCTGAAAAGTTTTCTTGGCTGAATCAAGCGGAAGAATGAGGATAGCAAAAAGGGAGCTTGCTGCCACCTGCTGTGTTTGAGCTCAGTGTTTTGCTATTGTCCAAATGTCTTAGAGGTATAATTGCTTTCCTGTTTTTCTCATATGCCTATTCAGTGACTGGTAAGCCGTAGCTTCCAAGTGATCTGCACAGCAGCAAACAGTCGCTGGGACAGAGATATTCCTGTCTGCTGTTATAGGGCATGCCATGTATTTGGTGGTGTTCCTGATTGTTTCTTATTGGTTGTTTCCATCTTTTCTGCAGTTTTTTTTTGCAACACGCAGATGTCCCTGAGCAAGAGGGAAAATCTGATCCACGTTCTTCTTAAGTGTATAAATGACGCTGTGTTTTTTTTTTCCTTCCGAGCTTTTGCCTCCAGCTGCTGAGTCAGTGGTAAAGGAGCATCTAACTGCAATTCCCTAGGGAGTCGCTGGAGTTGAGTCATTTTGGTTGAGCTGCTGTCGCTACCGGTAGTGTGAAATGCTAGTGATGGTTTTATAGCAGCGAAAAGACAAGGGTGGTTTGGGGCAATTTTTATGTGCTTAGTAATGATATTAAAGAATTTTAAGTTGTGAATAGAAGTGGAGAGTGAGTTTAAGAGGAAGTATTAGAAAGGGAAGCCAGAGGTAAAACCATTCTACTACCACGTCTTCTTGAATTTGCTTTGACCTGCAGTCAAGCGTGAGGCATTGCCTTTGTGAGAGTACTTAGATCCACGCTGACATTGCCGATGCCAGCTCGTAGATACATCGTAGCTTGTTCCTCAGCTGGTGAATGGCTTCTCACCATGCTCTGGAATTGCTCCCTGTGTGAAGAGTAATTATGAAAGGGTTAGAGACTACCATTAAAACAATGTTGATTTCCTCTTCCCCTCTCCACAGGATGATACTGAAAAGAAGGATGAAAAAGAAAAGAAGAAAGAACCCGAACCCAACTTCCAGCTTCTGGACAACCCAGCAAGGGTCATGCCTGCTCAGCTCAAAGTTCTCACTATGACAGAGAGCTGTCGGTATCAGCCTTTCAAACCAGTAAGTGTCACATTACTAGTTTGTGTGCTTGACTGAGCATTCCCTGTGCTGGGCTTATGTATAAGGACCGTGAAGTCCTTATACGTGAAGACCATGTGTACATGAGAATGCCACTCGCATATATTGCATCACTCTAATTTGTTTCAGAGACTTGCAACTTCACTGTTGTCATATTTACTTCTTAATATCCCTCTCCTCAAATGATCGTGTGCAGTTCTAGCTGGGGGAAACCCAGAGCTGCCACAACCTTTTTCACCATGTTGATGCTGCTTTATCTTTTTCTTCTACGTACGACACATGCTGTAACCTGGAAACCAGTTAGACGCTCTGTGTTAATGACACTGCTGGGGACGTAGAGACTGAGACATGGTATTTCCAACGAGCTGAAACGTTGAACAGGCTCATTGTCAAAGCAGTAAAATAAATACATGGTGACGATCACCCGTCATGGGCTGGGGCATTATTATTCTGCAGTGGGGGTTACTTATGTAGTCGTGAGTTTTTTCATTAAACAGATTTCTTATTTGGTTGCACCTGACTTTAGAGAAGTGCGCTCATCTCCTGTTAACACAGACAGAGAAGAGACTGCATGTGACTGTCAAATGGAGAACAAAGACCTTTTAGCATTAGCCCAGGGGATAACTAACTTTTCTGTGAGATGCTCCAATATATTGCAAATACAATTTTTTTTCCTGGTCTCTAAATCTCCTGAATCAAATTCTTCTGGCTTTTATTTTTGTCCTAAAAATAATGCCCTCCACATCCCTCTCTTGCAATATTGTGCATGGGAAAAACGTGTTCGGAAAGTGGTTTTTTTGTTTTGTTTTGTGTTTTTTTAACTGGGAAAATAGTTGTTTTCAGTAAGTGGATTTCCTGGAATTCCATCAGCACATTGGAATCCTCTTTGCATCATCCCCGTTTGAGACATCTCTTTTAGCAAATCTATCTAAGGATCTTTCAGTTCCTAACCTCTAAAAAGAAGAGGTGGCCCAACTGGTATTTATTTGGTTTGGAAAGATCTGCTATGCAGTCCAGTAAGTGTCCACTCACGCAGCTGAAACATGGCTATTTGAAACTGCTTGCTGCTTGTTTTGCTTTCAAGAGAAGCAGAGCCCTAGTACAGAGCTGTTTAGTGAAGGGAGTACAGTTTCCTCCCTTAACTCTTCCCAAAAAATTGGTTTTGAAGAGAACAGAACAGTGCACTTTTTTGCTGGAAGTAGGGTGTGTAACCAAGGAGAGTCTTGAAATGGAGCTGTTTTGGAGCTTTGCTCTACTTTGGGAAATGCCGGAATAAAAGGCCTCTTTGAGATGCTTGTTTATAGCCTGGAGTCCTGGTGTGGTCAACAGTGATCCCAGCCAGGCATGACACAGCGCTGCCTCTTCGCACCTCATGTTTCACTCCTTGAGACACAGGGATTTACTTTAGCCTGCCAGGATGTTTGGTTGTGACCTTTGTAATTAATTCCACTTCGTTTTACGAGGTTCTGTTAATAGGATTCCTCAGTCGGTGGAAGCTGGTGATCAGATTAGTCTCTGCTTCAGAGAGCCTCCTGGGAGGTGGCTACGGAGAGAAGCTTCACTAGGCTTTTTTGCCCTGAAAGGATGAGCCTTACAAAGCTATTATAGTTCAATTAGTTTTTATGTGGAAAGTGCCAGACTGGGACTGGGGTAAAGCTGTGAATCCAGATGCCATTTTCTATCAAACTGAGGCTTAGATAATCGTAACGTAAAAAGTAGTCTGGATAGGCTCCGTCTGCTCCATCCCCTTATGAGGCAGGGATCCGTGTGGGCATCAGATGCTTTGCTTTCTGAAACTTTCCCTTTTTCTGGGAAAGTCATACCTTTGGCATCGAGCCAGTCAGCAGAGAATCAGCAGATACGGTGCTGTTCCTGGCATGAAATGTTGGTGTTGTTGTGGTTTAGCCCGGCTGGCAGTCAAACACCACACAGCCGTTCGCTCACCCTCCCCCCTCCCTCTCCGGGATGGGGGAGAGAAACGGGAAAGTGAAGTCTGTGAGTTGAGATAAAGACAGTTTATTAAGACAGGGAGAAGAATAACAACAATAATAATAATAATAATAGTATTAATAGTAATAATGTGTACGAAATAAGTGATGCACAATGCAATTGCCCACCACCCGCTGACCGATGCCCAGCCTATCCCCGAGCAGCCGGCCCCCCCCTCCACCCCGGCTAGCCACCCCTATGTATTGTTCAGCATGACGTCAGATGGTATGGAATACCCCTTTGGCCAGTTTGGGTCAGCTGTCCTGGGTCTGTCCCCTCCCAGCTCCTGCTGCATCCCTAGCCTGCTCGCTAGCAGGACAGAGAGAGGTTGAAAAGTCCTTGGCTTGGTGTAAGCACTGCTCTGCAACAATTAAAACATCAGCATGTTATCAGCGCTCTTCTCATTCTAATCCAAAACATAGCACCCTGCCAGCTACTAGGAGGAAAATTAACTCTGTCCTAACTGAAACCAGGACAGGTGTGAAGGCCACCGTTGAGGAATCGTCGCTGTGACTCCTTCATCTACGAGCAGTCAGGAGAAAGGAACTGCTTTTGGTTTCTTTTCCTAGATAGCACTGAATAATCCTTGAAGGGCTTTGCGTACTCCTTTCTCCTTGCAGAGGCATGCACGTGAATGGCTGGTGCCTCCACTAAGACTTTCAGAAGTCTGTGAGCATTTGGCCCAGATACTCAGTGAGCTTGTAATGCAGGGTGCAAACAAATAAGGAAGTGTAAATTACCATTACCATTGAATTACCATTTGTCCTACTTGTCGTGCACCTGATTTTGTCCCTGCCAGCACAGGGTTTCAGTTTGATGTAATTTGTGGCTACATACTAAGGGCCCTTTTCTCCCTTTGGTGTGAGTTGAGCATTCGTTCCTGCTTATGAGGAACCTGAGGTGTCTAGGATAACATCGTGGCCGTAAGCACTCCACCACAAGGCAGCAAGCTGCTTCTAACGCTCACTGCACTTGTCTTGCAGCTTTCCATCGGGGGCATCATCATTCTGAAGGACACCAGTGAGGATATGGAGGAGCTGGTTGAACCTGTGGCAGCTCACGGTCCGAAGATAGAGGAAGAGGAGCAGGAACCTGAACCACCAGAGCCCTTTGAGTACATTGACGATTAAGACCTGAGGTACAATCTAGTGTGCAGTCACCTTTATTAATCCCAGTGAAACAAAAGCCTCTTTGGATCAACTGAAGCTGTTAACAGCATCTGGTGCTCTTGTTTTAGCTCTTTGCTTCTGCATCAGATTCAGAAATATGTGCTCTGTACTGATTTCGAAGAGTTGGGTAGCAGTAGAAGGGGAAGCCCTTGGTTCTGGATGAGACCTGACCCAGTCATACTGGATCTAGTCTCTAATCGCACAGGCTTGGCTACTTTTGAATAGAACCCTGCTGGGCAGAGTTAGAGCAGTGTATGGGGTCACAGGCAACAGCTGAGCTGGGAATAATCAGCTCATGAAAGACGGTCCCAGAGGAGCAAGTGGTTTATGTAAGAAAGCTGTCATCTACTTGACCTCAGTGTGGCAGGATTGGTCAAAAAAGAACTACTCTGCTCTCTTGGGTTGCCTCGTATTCCCAGCAGTTCTTAGAATTTAGAGACGATTCAGTCATGGGCTCTATGTAGGGCTCAGAGAACATTACAAGGATCTTTGTAGAACTGTTCCAGGCAACGAGTAGTGCAGTTCTCAGGTTCCTTGGTTAACGTGCCTGAACTGATGTGCAAGTTTCTCACTGAGAGGCAGAAATCCAGTTGCTTTATTTCCAAATATGGGCTGGCATGTCCCAGTGCTCCCAAGAGCAAAGATTATGCACTTGAATTGGTGGATGGGCAGGAAAACAAACTCCATGCTAAAAACTGTAAATGTTGCGTCAGTGGCAGGCTCGGGTGAATGTGTGGGGCCAACCACAAGAAGCCTTAGTTAAATATGTTTGCTTTTCTGGTCTCTCTCTCCCCCTCCTCCAGGATAATGTCCTCTAAAGAAGACACTATGCTTGATATCGGAAAGACAGACATGAAGACCTTCCTATCGAGATCTGCTGTTCAGTGCATGCAGCCCCAATCTGTGCTGAGCTAAAGCTGATAGTCCGTGTTTTATGGTTGAAGAACAGATATATGCTATTTAGTGTACTCTTTCACAAAACCTTGTTTTCAAATAAATATATTAAAAATTCTTGACGGAAAACTTGATGCTTGGGGGGAAAAGAGGGAAGCCTAGCAATGTCCTCTTCTATTCATCCCAGACCTTAGAAATTAGACCCAAGTCATGCATATTCTTCCAGCAGAGCTCAACTGGCTCTATTCCTCTGTAGAATACTTAGGATCTGTGAATATCTCTGCTTTCCGGAGCACTTAGGCTGACCTAAGCTAGTTTGTAGGCACTAACTACAGTCTGACCCAGCCACAGAACTGATGTTACAGAGACAGCAGCTCTCTACCTGCCACCATCTGTCTAGGTAAGGTCTGCTTCGAAATTACCTCTGTGATGCTGACTTTACACTGATCTTCCTCCTTGCTCATCCTCATATTCCTGTGTCAGCGTGGGGCCGACAGAAGGGCTGTGGATGTTAGTGGTGGAGAAATGGAGGCATGTTTCTCTTTGTTTCACAGAATCCCTTTTTTGTGGACTTTAACCAAATATGAGCATAGCAGCTGATGCTAGCAGGCAGCTAGAAATACATTACAGACCTAGATGGGGTGAATCCAGACGTGCAAGCATCATTAGCCAAGGGTGAATTTGCAGTCGGGGGTATGGAATGAGCAGCAGTCAAAAGGAAAGAACGCAGCTCAAGCATTCGCTGTTGGCCCAGCCAGGCCCTCACCTGTTGGGCTGTAACGCTTCACAGGTTGCATCGCCAGCGAGCCAGCCTGCAGCCCTGGTCGGCTGAAAGCCAACTGCTGGGCTGTGCTGCATCGCTTGAAACGGCATTTACATGGAACCAGGGTTTTATTACATGGACATGGGAATATCTTGCTCCATGTGAACATACCACAAGCTCGTGTGCTTCGGTAATAATGGAAGACAAATCTTGCATGTAGTGCCCGGGAGTTTCTCCAGAAGATGGTTTATTTTGGTGGATGTTACTATAGCGATCGAATAGTCCGCCTTTGTTCTCTGCAGAGCTTAAGCAGTACAGCACAGAGGTATGGGACTGAAAGCCAATTCTGAGTCCTAGGCTTCAATCAAAGTCCCTAAAGTCGAAATGTCTCAGTAGTGGTGCTGGCCAGAGCTCGCTGTGCTCATTGTGATCCAGATCTGTTCTCCCATGCAGCAGAGCTGAGGATGAACCTGAAATGACTACAGACATCATTACTGTGGGTAAAACTTGGAAACAGAGGGAATCAGTGCTCCAGTCCCATGATCATTAGATGTAAGACTCAGGTATTGTGGTGCAAGAAGCAGAAGCTGGACAAATATAATTTTTGTGAGTCTCTCCACTACTTTAATCGCTTCCCTTTGAGTGAGTACACGTAACCTGTATCGCTGTGTGTTCTGCTGATGCCAGCCAGCGTGGTATTCGTGTTTTCCAAGTAATTTGTTAGTAATGCCTCATGCCACTTACAAAATACTGTGGAGGGGAGGATAAGGGGAATTAAAAGAAAAAAATCATTTGAGGTCGTTCAACAACCTGCTGGATAGGCAGGTATTGATGGGAGATCTCAAGTCCATGGAGAAATGCTGGGAAAAGCTGGCTTAGAAAGACCCGAAGTCCTATATTGAGGCCTTGGCCATGGTGTGAACAGCCAGCCTCTATTCACGGGAGTTTTTGCTGAGTCTTAAATACTTTAACATTTTCCCAGGGTAGCCAATATATTCCTTGTGCTTGCTACAGGCTTGGTTCCCAGTGTGGCTGTGTAAATCTGCACACACGCAGCAGTTCCCACTGAGCCATGCAATGCCTGGGGCACCATCCAGCAGACTTAGTTCTCGTGCTAAATGTTTTTCTTGAGCCTGTTACGTCCGCTCCTGGAGCTTCCTTGGCACAAGCAAAAGTAAAAACCTCAGACTGTCCCAGACTGATTTCTGAGCTGCTACTCTGGGGACACGTGGTAAGGTTACACTCAGGTGGCCAAATCTTCTGCAGAGCTTTTGGTGGCTGTGGAATAAAAATGTCATGCGTGCTAGGCTGGGGACCCCAGGAGGGAAATCTGGGAATTGGCCTGTTCACACTTCCCCAGCTCTGCACTTGCCATGTCTTGTCTGTGCTGTGTAAAGACACGTGGGAACTGCACGGTTCAGGAGTGACACGGCAGAGAGGCATGCGCAAAGGCATCTGCTTTCTCTCCAGGGCTGCTCCGGAGAATGTCAGCAGCCCCGTGACAGTCCTGCGAAGGAGCCTGGGGGAGAGTGGAGAGGAGCTGGACAAGCACTGCTGGAGATGGCTGCTGGTTATAGGGTGAAGCAGATGAATTACCGGGTGCCCCAGCAGTGTGAAGGAGGCAAGGCAGTGGCTGCATCTCAAACCTGAGGAGTCCCTCTGAGCTGAGGAGGAGCGAGAAGGGGCAGCTCTGTGGGATGGTGCACGGGGAAAGGCAAAGCTGCTCCTCAGGGTAGAACAAAGTTTTCCAGCAAGCGGGAATTGACCTCTTGCTGGCGGGCTGACGACTGAGAAGTCACTCCTCTCTCAGCAGGAGGATGCACGGTAAGTGGCTTTGAGGGATTTCAGCCTGTGTGCACCTCTTTATTAGATCCTGATCCCCTTACCAGTGCATGCTGAGGAGCCCGACCAGCTTCCTTGGGGACAGGTGGGGCTGGTCACTGCAGGACCGGCTACGTGCCGTGCTCGAATGGAGGCAGCTGCTGGCTTTCTGATCTCTGGTTTTGGAGAACGTGTGTGGGAAGCCTGAACGCTGCTTTAACGAATGTCTTTTAGCCCCAGTGACTCACTGGTGCTGATTTCTCAGGAAGCGCTGCTCTCCTCGGCCCACCTGGGAGTGCTGCAGGGAGACCCACCCCTGGGGTGCTTGCCAGGGCCTAATTGGACCTAACGCTCCTGGGTTTGCCGCAGGGAGAGGCAGAGGTGGCAGGAAGCCTGTTTCTGTCCCTCCTGAGTAAAGGGCCTCGTGCCCCTGAACCCTGGTGACAAATCACTTCAAAAAGCGTGCCGCTTCCGACAGGTCCCAGCAGCCTTCCAGGAGGCCCCGGCCATGTCCTTAGTCCCATTTTTTCTGGCTAACTCAGGTAAAAAAAAAAAAACCTTTTGGGCACCATGCTGGGGCCAGAGGTGGGGATGAAATGCTGGAGGCTCCCAGGAGGGGCTGTTTGGGGAGGGGGCCGGCAGCATCTCTCCGTCTGGACTCCCCCTATCGCGGCGGTGCCGCCCTCTCTATCTCTCCCCTCCCTTCCAGGGCCAGGCCAAGCTCTTCCTCCTCGCCAATTAATGCCGAGGTTGGGCGCCGCTGATAACAATGAGGGACGTTGGCCGTTTATCTCCCCGCATCCTTCAGGCCGCAGCGTCCCCCGGCCTCGCCCAGGCCCCAGCCTGCCCTGGGCTGTTCCCCGTGGTGACGGGCTGGGTTTTCGGCCCAGCTCTGGGCACACCTTAACCCTGGGGTGGTAGCAGGATGGGAGAGGTCTCTGCAGGGCTTGGGGTGTTTTCTTGCACCCTCTGATGGGACCAGTGGGCCTGAAGGCCTTCGCCCAAGGGTGCTGATCTTTCCTCAGGGTGTCCTCACATGGGAGCAAGGCTCTTTGCTCCATTAGTGAAGATACGTGGTTTTGTCACACCCAGTGCAATGTGTTTTTCTGGCACTGGTGGGACTGGGCTGGCCCCGTGCTCTGTGCCTCAGGTGAGGAGAAGCCACCCCAGGCCCTGCAGCTGGGTTTCAGCTCAGGCCTGGCTTCACTCGGCCTCTGAAATCCTGCTGTGCGTGGGCAAATGGCCCAGCTGGCAAGAGCCCAGGCCTGGAGTTTTGTGCTGGGGTCTGTATTTTCTGCCCGAAACCCTCTGGAGACCAGCTAGTCAGAGGCCCTGGAAACCATGAACCGCAAACATCCCAACCCTATGGGCTTGGTCTGATAGGCCTGCTGCCCCATGTGTGTGCACGGGGGTGTTTAAGCAACACACGCTGCTGTCTTTCCTTTGTGTTGGCAAAGCACTTGCAGAAAATGGATGGCAGAGGGTCTATGCCATAAGGGTCCAGGTGAGGTGGGTCCTGGTGTGCAGGATGGCACAGGGGGGGCCACCCCGGGGCTCACTGCCTGCAGCCTTGGCTCTGGGCTGGCTGAGGGGAAGGGCAGAGCCCTTCGGTGGCAACAGCATCCTCAGCCAAGGGTATAAATAAATTGCTGCTCTGGTGACCTAGGGAAGAACTGCCACGCAGGCGGGGTTAATTGTCAGCAGAAATTATGGGGACATTGTTCCTCCGAAGATAACCTACAAGGGATGAAGCATGGAGCAATTTTTTCCCCTTCAAAGTGAAGGAAAAAGACCTGAAATATTGGTGCGGTGTCTTTGTTCTCAGCATTAGGCTGGCTCTCCCAATTAATTGTTTTTCTCCATTTCTTGTCAATGAGAATCAAGATGGATGAGCTTTTTGTTTCGCCATCATGTCTTCCCAGAAGAGCTGAGATAGCTCCAGTAGGGCTGGGCAAATTCTCTGTTTACTTTACCTTCACACAGAGACCGTTTTATCTTTAACTTACACACGAAATCTAGGGTCCAAAGATGGATTGTCATTTTTGGCTGGAAAGCCTTGCCGTTACTGCAGCCAAGCCTGGCCAGGTCTGTCAAAATGGGAAATGGGTCTCTTGGGATGGTGGGTTGCAGTGCTCCCTTCTGGCACCTCACCTGGCCCCAGGCATGGTTCCTGCACAGGTAGCAAAAAGGGTGAGGAAGGGGATTTAATGAGGCTTTACCTCTCCACCCCTGAGCGTGTTCACCTGGAAGAAAACATCACTGTAAAGTGGGTTTTTCCTGCACTTTTAGGGGGCAACTTCAGCTGGTAGCTCAGCTGGTCTCTCCTGTAGGGATGTCCTAGGAGATCTCTGCCACCAGCAGCAAAGGCACCATGGACTGGTTCACCAGGATGGAGGAGCAAGGGATGCGCTGGAGGACTCCTTTCTCCAGCCCAGGAGGTGGCTGTGGCAAGGGGAGTTAGCGGGGATCTGGGCAACCCACATCTCCTCTCCCAGTGCGCACCTAGGGGCTTTTATTGCAGGGCACTAGGTTGAGCCCTGGACACTCTGTCCTCATCTATGAAGTCCTGCTGGGAGAAGGAACCTCTGGCTCCTTCCATGCCAGGCTGTGAGGCATCTGGGAGCTGCCTCCACTATTTTCAATGGAGCTGAAAGGGGCTTTGGGGGGAAGGTAGGGGTGCCCTGCACACCCAGCAACTGGTCTCTGCTCACTGGGCTTGTTTGTCCTCCTCATTCCCTCTGCACTGAACGGGCCACAAGGCTTCTGGATCTCGAGGAGAGCCAGGTTCACCCCTCTGCCTCCTTTCTGCATCCTATGGCACAGAATCAAAGTCTCCGTTGTGCCTCTCCTGGTCAAGGACTTTGGTTACAGAAAATTACTGGAGAAGGGTCTCCACATAAATAGCCTGGCATGGGGCTGACCGCATCCTTTTGGGTGAGGTGGGGACACGAGCTGGTGGCTCGGCAGCAGCTACATCCCAGGGAGACAGAGCAGCTTTATGATAGCCCAATGCTGTGGAAAACAGAGAGCTTTTGCAATTGCATTGCCTCGGTTTTCCTTGCAGAGGGCCCTGAGGGTCACGTTGCCGTGTAACTTGAAATGTGAGCAGTGTTTGAACGGCAGGGTACCCTGCCTGAGCGCAGGACCGTGGTCCAAGCAAACTTCTCTGCTCCCGGGCAGTACCAGTAAGAGCCAGGCCATGCTCCAAACCCAACCAGCAATAATGTGCCATCCACCAAAACCTGACTGATTGATTTATTGTCCAAATGCTCCTTTAAAAGTATTCACTGAAAATCCAAGCCAAAATCATTTTTAGCAACTAAAAGGTGAAGTTTGACTCAGAAAATAACAGGATGTTTAAGTTTTGAAAAATGTTCCCCTCTTGCCTGCTTGCTTTTATTTTTAATGTGACCACTTGGAAAGGCTACTGAAAGAAGAAATTCCCTGCAAAATCTTCCACTTGGGCATAGAAAATAGCAACCTGTTTTTTAATTGAGCAGCAGGTTACCGTCCAGCCTAGCACCTGCAGCCAGTCCCAGGAATATTCAGTTCCGCAGCAGAGGCAGTGCCACCTGTCCCCAGGAAAAAAAACTACGAACAGGGAGCCGGATGATGCCAGCTGATAATGTTTCATAGTGTTTCATTTAGAATTCAGATTCATTTAGTATACAAATCGCCAAACCCAGAAGCTCTAATTGCCAGCTCAGCCATGTACCCAACTGAGCACTCAGCAGCACACGCAGAAACTACCCCGCCAGTCGGAATGGTAAACGTCGCGCGGTGAGCAATGGGGACACAGCCTAATGACGGACACAAATTGTCTAGCACCTCCCTGGTGCTTTTTAAAGATGCTCCTGTGCTTTCTAGGAATTCAGGCAAGATGCTAGGAATATTCCACTTCTTTTTTGGAACTTTTTTTTTTTTTTTAATATCTGTGTTCTTTTTAGGAATTACGAGATCTTTGTAGGAATTACAGACTGGAATTCCAAGGTGCTTTCTGAACATCTTGGTGTACTTCCTGGGAATTTCAGGATGCTTTTTCTTCTAGAGCTTTCTAGGCCTTTCCCTATGCTTTCTAAGAAATCTCATGTGTTTTCTAAGAATCACAGAATCATTTCTAGAAATATCTACATGCTTTCTTGGGATTGCAGAGCACTTTCTGGAAATTTCCCAGTACTTTCTAGGAATTTCCCTTTGCTTTCTAGAAATTACCAACTGCTTTCTAGGCATTGCTGAGCCCTTTCTAAGACTCGCAGTGTGCTGCCCAGAAACATCTTTGATCCAAAATCTAGGCTTCTAACATTCTCCAAGAAGCCACAGGGCTACACAAATGTCTCTGTTTGCAGCACACAGCATCTATTTCTAAATAAATAGAAGGGGGCCTACCTATTTTATCTTTGAACAGCAATACTGTGGCAAACCTTAGAAGCACAGCGGTCTATTGAGCTTCTGCCATGGTTCAGATGTTTTTTCAACGTCTGGAATTCTCAGCACAAATAAATTCAGGGATATGGCAAAACAGAGAATATCTGGAGTGCTTGAGCAGGGGACGATGCCCCAGTGAGAGAAGTTGAGGTTTGCTGTAGCAACGCACTTGCTCAGGGGGAGGTAGCAAAGGGCTTTCACAAGGTGTCAGATGTTCATCTTCCCTTTCAGAACAAGCGCTGCTCCCAGTCGTGAAGCCTCACACCTGATTTTAGCATCGTTAGATAATTCTCCCTGGGTCTCTTCTGCCCAAGCTCAGCCAACACGTTCCCTTTCTGCTGGAACCAGTCCTGGCTCAAACCACTGCTCTGTCCCTTACCTGGACAGCCACCATTTGAAGAAGGAAGGCATGGCAGAGGCGGGTAGATCTGTGAAGGCTGCATCTGCCCTGCATAAGGTATTTCACATCTTGTTTCCCTTTCCCAAAGAGCAGAAGTCTGCCTCAGTGCTTCATTCTCAAATACCAACCCCGTGCAGGCTGGCAAGGAGCAGAGCTATTTGCAGCAGTGGTGGGCTGATGATTCCCACGAGTTACGGATGGGGTGCTGGTGCCTGCTCACCCAGTGTGACGTGTTTCTGTCATAACTGTTTTCCATCACCTCTCTCTTTCCCAACATTTTTCCTATTAAACTGATAATTTTAGATCTGTCAAGAATGTCTAAGGGTTTTTTTTTTTTTCCCTGTGCCTTCAATTAAAAAAAAAAAAATGCGTAAGGAGAAGAACACCCTTAGATCACTAGCCAAGGGCAGGCTGTGCCCTGAACCACATTCATACTGAAGCGCCAGTGTTGGGAAGTTAAGGTTTGGCCAGGAAATGGTCTCAGTGGAGAGCAGAGCCTCTGAGCTGTCTGGTGAGATTCGCTTCTGGTTTCTGGGAGGTTATTAGGGTTCAGAATCTGTGGCTGGGGCAGATGCAGAGCACTGCAGACTGTTTTGGATGCCTCTTTTGGCAGCCTTTTAGAGGCAGGAAGATGGTGCCATGTTGTGTCTGGCTGCGGTGGGGAGGCGAGGAGGGCATGAGTCTTCTCAGGAGTTCATCTAAGGTATGGGCAGAGGAAAACACAGCTGTGTAGGTGAGACCAAAATCCCAGACAGGACATCACTGATGATTCAAAGTGATTTTTTCTGTTTCTAGCAAATCTTTACTAGAAAAGTGGGTGTCTGTGGGTCTCTCCTCGGATGGCCTCTGCCTCTCCACAGCGCGGGTTCTGGCAGGGCTGTGTGGCTCTCTCAGCCACCAAAATGAAAGCCCCTCTTCCTTTATCTAATAACTTTGTTAAATTAATCTTCTAAATTGTGCAGTAAATGGAACAGGTAACCTTTGGACATTTTTGTTTTAAACAGAATGGGAATTACAGTTGGAGTTCACATTCACTTAACAGACTGCACCGTAGAGGTGCGCAGGTGTGGATATTGTAGCATGTGGCATTAAACTTTATTACGAAATTGTTCAGTTGTGCATCCAAAAGCTCTGCTTTCAGGCCTGCAGAGAAGATGGCGCCCAGAATTTCTCCACAACTTCTGGACTGTGCGGGTTGTAAGGGAGCTACAAAAACTGTACGGTAATACGGCGTGTGATTATTATTTTTTTTTTCAAATTAATTTGACCACGAACACCCTTCAGATAAGTTTTTAAAAAAGAGAACACTGAGAGAAAGCGGCCGTTCGCCACAACCAGCCCGAGGCTGCAGCCGCCCAGAGCCGCCCCGCCCCCCCCCGGGCCGCCACACGGCGGCCGCCATCACGGCGAGGCCGCCACCGCCCCCTCCACGTGACGCCCGCTCCCCAGTTGGCATTGGCCGAGCGCGATCACGTGCGGCAGGAGGGCGGCGGGGCGTGCGGCCGCGGTTGCCACGGCGACCGGAGGCGGCGGCGGTCCGCAGGTAGGCCGCGGCCCGGCCCGGCCCGGGGCCGCTGGGGGGCTGGGGGGCTTTGGGGCCGCTTTGGGGCCGCCTTGGGGCCGCTTTGGGGCCGCTGACCCTCCCTTCGTGCCCTTCTCCCCTCCAGGTGCGTCGCCGGTGAGCCCCGGCGGTGCCGCTCGGCGATGGGCGACGTGCTGGCTTACGAAGCCGAGCTGCTCGGGCTGGTCAGAGAGGTTGGTGCGCGCTTCTTTTCCCTTTTTTCCCCCTTTTTTTTTGTTGAAATGAGCAAGGGGGGTTTCAGAGAGCTTGTGTTCGGGAGCGGGGCGGCGTAAGCGCTGCGTGCTGTGGGTGTGCAGTCGGGCAAGCGTTTGGTACGCCTGGAAATCCCGGGTGCCGTCACGCTCTGTGGGTTCGCAGGGCTTAATGTGCATTAAATGCCAGCAGCCACACGTCTGATAATTTAAAAGTATCTATTGTTCATCGTAAATGAGGCTTTTGTTAAAGGGACAGTTAAATTGGTTGGATCCCGGACAGCTCTGGGGCTCAGGTCCAACCTGTGGTACTGGTGAGAGCCTTGAGCCAGGTGGCTCGGCTGCCACGTGATTTTGTGCCTCTATAAAATTGGAGAGGCACATAAACACCCCAAAAATGACAAAGCCCAAGCTGAAGTCCTGAGACCACTGGTCTCCATGGTTTAATGCCAAATCAGGGTTCTCTAGCTAGGTGCTCATCTACCTATATTGCCCGTTAGGTGATATTCTGAAGTGTGAAACAGTCCTATGGAAGAAAAAAATGCGAGAGAAAAACTTTAAAGGGTGGGCATCTCTCTGGTAGTTTGTGCTTCTGCCTCCCAGATAAATTGGCTAAATGGGATGTTTATGATTTGGAACAAGGACACAAGCTGTGATCTCTGTTGCTTGTTACTGTCACGTTCCTTTGATCAGCACAGTCTCACAGACCCAAAGTGAGCAGCAAACCGTCAGCCTCCCACGTGCATTGTGTGCTTGTGTGACCCAATTTGCTGCATGGTTCTGCAGGCGCCAGCGCTGTGATCAGGAGCGGCAGTCAGCTGCTATTGTGCCCAGCTTTTCCCAGGCTGCCTGTTGAAAGCTTGGACTCTCAGCCTAGAGAGTCTATTGAAAGACAAAATATTTTGAAGCCTAATTTTTTGTTTGTTTGTTTCTCAGAAAACAAATCTAAAAAGTCCTAAGTACTCAATCGTTAACGTAGTACTGTTTATGTTAACAGTGAAGAAAATAAATGATTCTTTTTCTCTGTGGCAACGTTGGACACCCAGATCAACTTTGCAAGACAAAATGTGATGTCTTGCCACAGCAACCAATAACTAAGACTCATGAGATGGGGGAGGAGAGGGAAGACATGTAATATCATGACTGTACATTGTGGGAGGAAGAGAGAGGGCTGTCTTTCTCTTCTTCAGAAGAGCAGCGCTTGGTTAGCTGGCCGTTGATTTGGCTAATGCAGCTTCACGTATCGTGAGTGAACTGGCTTAGGATTCCAGCTGTGTGGCTGCTGAAGAGAAGATCAGAGTCAAGAATTCTGTCCTCCAAGAACGTTATCTGCAAGGAAGTTATTTACTTTTTTATTCAGCTGAGGTGTTGGCAGTAATGGATTTTCTTTCTTTTTCTTCTCTGGGTGAATTAAGTTACTGACTAAACTGGGGGGCATCATTCTTTTAGAGACAGTGTGCTTGGTTGCGAATACTGTTGTCTAAGATGTAGAAGGAAACCTAAGTTAAGAAACGGTGTGTTCTCACCACGTGGGACACAGTTTGTTCCTGTGTAATCTTTCAACATTTGTGGACCATGCTACAGAGGAACTCTTACTTTGGCGATTCATGGATCACTCTTTGAAGCACTAATAATCTAAGAAAAATATTTCTGTATGTTTTTGTCTTGCAGTATTTGGATTTTGCGGAATTTGAAGAAACAGTGAAGGTATTTGCAAAGGAATGTAAAATAAAAGGGAAGCCTCTACCCAAAACAGCAGGTGTTTCCTTGAGAGATTCAAAAGCCTTGCCTGTTCAGGTAATGCATCACTTGCACTTATTTTGAATAATACTCGAAAGAGTTTAAGACCACTAACCACCATGTGAATTACTACAGCAGTGAGATTACATGCTGTGTCTGAACCAATTCTTATTTATTTGGAGAAGGCTGCCAGCAGTCTTCTTTCAGTGCAGGAACCTTCACATTTGCTTTTCTGAAGAGCTTCAATCCTTCTGAACCTGAGGCAGTAATTTTGGTTCACAGTATTTTAGTTTTTTAGCTTGATGTACTTTGAAAGGCTGATTTTCAGATGCTGCAGGTATTTTTTTTTCCCTTATGGTAAAGGTGGGTCCCCAGATCCATGTTTAAAAATTATTTGCTTCTTGTATCAATGGGTGTTTCAGGCTCTCAAAGAGATTAGAGATAGTTGGAGAAGGAATATTTAACTGGTCGTCAAATGGTAAGAGATTTTGGATAAAACTTTAATTCGGCATCTTCAGATGGCGCTTGGGTTCTTCATTTACTAGCCTATGTAGCCTTTGAAAAATGTTACTCTTCCGTATTTCTTTTTTGACTGAATGCTTTTGCCCTTTGCAGAAAGATTTGCTAACAGCGTTTGAAAATGGTGAGCAGAAAGCTTTCTTCCAGCTCTGGGAGGAGCATATTTCATCTTCAGTCCGGGACAATGAACCAGCTGCTCAGAAGCTGGAGTTCTATCTTCACATATACTTTGCTACATACCTCTTGAAACATTCTGTGGGAAAGCCTGTAAGTTTACTTGACAGTTTGAGCTTCAAATTGCTTTCATTTGTTTTACTTGATATACTTGTCTTTAGTGCAGATGGCAATGGGATGCTTAGTAAGAAGTCACAGAGTACACATTTCAGATTTTGGGCAGCAGTCCACATTTTAGATGAAAGCAGACACTCGTATTGTGAAGTACAGAGATTGAATTTGTTCCTTATTGTGGAGCTTCTGAAATAACCTGGAAAATACCAGTGTGCTGATATTTTCACACCTCTAACTGTATATGCTGAGATTTCAAACTTGAAGTTAATGTCTTTAGGTCTCTACTTACATCTGCCAGCTTTACAGTGCGTTCAGAACAGCAGTCTTCTAAATAAATACGTGGTTTTATTTCCTAGGACAAAGCTGAACTTGAGGAAAGGATTTCTCACTTTAAAGCATACCTTGAAACAAAAGGAGCTGCACTGAGCCAAACTACAGAGTTTCTTCCCTTCTATGCTTTGCCTTTCGTTCCCAACCCTATGGTGCATCCTTCATTTAAAGAACTTTTCCAGGTACTTTGCAGAAATTGTATTTATGATGTGTTTTTTTTTTTTTTTTCCCCATGGAATGGTAGGTGTTGAATGATATTTGTTTTGGTAATTGCTTTTATCGTTTCCTGTAACAGAAACTGTACAATCATAAAAGAAGACATTTAATGGAGGAAGGGTTGTGAGAGTGTAATCAGTAACAGAGTAATATCTTAAATATATTTATATTTGAGTCTTAAATGGTGTGCTGGCATTAAAATAAAGTAAATGCCTCTTCTCCTTCCTTTCCACACAACCCTGAAATATGTGTGCTGATGGGAGTCACCATACAGTAGTGCAACTCCACTTACGTGCTTTGAGGACGTTGCCTGGGATATCCCACTATCCGTGTGGGTATAGTTTGGTTTTAAAACACGATAGCTAGGCATAAGGAGACTGAAGCAGCTTCATTTAATGTGGAAAAGAGAAAGTCAACTTTATAAGTAATTAAGTAATCTTCCTGTAGCAGAAATTGAGGATGTAATTGTCTTAATTGAGACAATAAGTCAGTGTTGTCTGTGTTCCCTGAGAGGGTTTTTTTTTCTTCCCAGAAATACTGGAAGAGCATAGCTGTGTTTAGTGGCTTGGTGACTCTTGCCACAGGCATTTTTACTGCTTAATACGTCTTGTTAACTACGTTTTAGCCTTTGCCTGTGGCTGTTTCAGAGTTCAGTTTTTAGGCACATGCAAGTTCTTAGGCACATGTGAGGTGAGGAAAGAGTATAAAAGTTAGTGTGGTTCAGCTTCAAAATAGATTTTCATTTCCAGGTGCACTTCTTTCAGTGTTACGATGATCTACGGTTATTCTGTCGATGAAGGGGTAATAAAGCACCTTCACATTGACTGCCTTCTGAGCACCGTGCAGGGGGGTGCTTAGGAGATGCTGTCTGGAGCTGCAAAGTATCAGTGGCAATTCCTATGGCGAGGGTGCTGCCCCCGTTCCACCTGCTGACAGCTTGTTCCTGCAGCAGAAAGCTGTTTAACTTCTTGGTTATGTGGCACCCAACTGGCTGTGCTGCTGCACTCGAACTGGATCAAGAAACTGAGCTGCTTTATTGCGTGTGAATGTGCGGGTATAGAGCTCCCCCATGTATGCACACACACGTACACAGATCTGTTTGTGAAGTACGTGTAATGTTTTGCAGGGCTACATGCTTGGTGTGCCCCACCATCCTACCACCTGGACGGTCGTGCTGGCTCACCTAAGGAGCTGTGGGCAGTCACTGTGGTGGGAAGGGATATTTTTAGTCCATATTGCTGTCACACATGGTTTGATATCAAATCAAACCTTAATTGTCAGCCCTAGGGCTGACTTTATATGTAGCAGCTGATGAGGAGCTTTAGTTTAACACCAAAAAAGGCATATGCTGCAATTTTCCTTTGGGACTAGCTATAAATAATGAGATGTGCTAGTTGACCTCAGACTTGGAATATGACTACTTTTTTAATTATACTTAGGAGCTTTTTTTTTTGTTATTGTTGTGGAATGCCTTATCTAGGACAAGATCCTTGGGTTTATTCATAGTAACTCTGTCAAAGCTCTTAGTCCACAGTCACTCGTGTTTTCTTGTGGGAATTGTACAACTCACTCTGTGTTAGTGTGGAAGCACAGGTTGTTTTACATTTGAGAAAGAACAGCAGTGAGTAACTAGTCTACTAAGCAGTGTTCTTACAGCATTTTTTTTTCCTCAGGCATCTGATGCTTTATAGCTGGAGTTCCTTGCTGCTTGTTTAATATATCTTGAAAAATAATATACACTTCTTTCTGTAGCAGACACAGCTGCTTGGTAATATATGACATCCCGTGTAGTGAGTGCACCACTGTCTTGTCACTGAATTGGTGAGTGCAGCAAGTAAATTCTGTATGCTCTCCAATGTGGTGAAATATGGGAAAGTTTGAGCTGCAAGAGCAGCTTGCAATGTATACAAATACAGCAGTAAAGTAGGAAGCCCCTGCTATTTTTTGGAATACGTTGCTTTTTCACTTGTTGGAAGATAACTGCTCTTTCATCTGTTGGCTAGCTTTTAAGCAGAAACCAGCTGAACTGAAGGTTTGAAAAACAAGAAATGAGTAATCAGTAAATTCTTAGGTGTATTTTTTTTTTCTTAAGTATTATTTTCTTGTGCTTATGAGACAGAGACACTGTGTGAGACGGAAAACAGCATTCCAGTTAGTGGCTGATGCGTTAGTCCAGATTTTCATACGAGTCATTTTTTTTCTTCAAACGTGTTTTGGAAATGTTGTACCCTGACCACTGATGTCATGTCATGACGCTTGCAGTAGTTACAGACAGAATCTAAAGTTCCAGATTTTGTCAGGAATGAAAGATGACTTCAGTGATTTCCTTTTGAAGAATGGAAAATAGCTCATTTTGTGCTTTATTTTAAAAATGTTAAATTCATAGCATCTTTTTATCAAGTTGCTTGTATTTTAAAGGTACTTGTAATTGAAAAGCAGTTGTTGCATATTCGTACAAGGCACCAATATTGTGTGATAGTTTTCTAAAAACATGATGTGGCTTTAGTTCCGGTATAAGTCTTGTATAGAAATAATACTGAATTTACTCTGGTGTACTTTTATGAGTAGTTAGCAACCACGTTCACTTCGGTAACAGTGAAAGAAAATCTTTTCACTACAATGTTGGCTGCCTTGTTTACTAGTGGAAGGTTGCTGTGATCCAAACAGTACTTCCAGCGAAGTGTACATATTTGGTGAACAGCTGTCATCATTTGTTTTTCTTTTGAAGGATTCTTGGACATTGGATTTAAGGACAAGATTGGAAAAGTTCCTGTCTCTGACTCTCAAAGCCAGCCAGACTCCCAGGCTTCTCACTTTATTTGTATCCTTCTGAGAAAATACTTTGAAGATCATTAAAATTACTGTAAAGAGACAGTATAATTTATCAGAAGAGTATGCTGCTAAGATCTATTGTACAATTGCAGTAACATTGCAGTTTAATGTATTTGGTATGAAACATTCAAAACTCTACATTCAAAACCAACTTTTGAGAAAGTTATGCAAAGACAATGTATATATCTGTATGAAACTGCTTATTTATTATATGACCCTTCTCTGCTTCTGTGTGTGATGTACAGAATACCCCAAAGCCCGACTCCTCTCTCTGTGTTTGTAAAGCTCTTTAATCTTTTCAATTAGCCGTTTCAGGGACTAGCTGAAAGTTTTCCAGGGCCTTTAAGGGTTCCAGAAATTACTGTTTTATTAAATGAGTTGTCTTTCAGACTAATTTTTCTTCTAACAATATTGTTTAAGCTGTGTTGTCAGGCCTAATTTGCAGGCTAACTAGCTGTATGACAAGATAATCTCCATTTTTGGTCAGCAGAGTTAAAGGCAAGGCAGAGAGAACTACTTAGAGTCTTTGTTTCTGCCTATTTTCTATTTTAAAAGGTCAGGTTTAAAATCCTTTTCCTCGTACATCTTACTCCATCCTAAGACATCATGCCACAGTGGTGTTGAATGAGAGCTGGAAATGATATTCCTCCTGCATCATTCTGTTTGTCAGGATAGGGAGCAGTGATCAGAAGTCTGCTTTCACTTCCATGTTAGAGCAGTTTGTGTGTGTGTGTGCGTGATGTTGAACATTTAAATTTCTATCTGTTTATTCATCTTTATGCAGTAATATACTGGATCCAGACTGAACCCTAAATATTTGTTAGAATGTATTGTTTGCATATTTGTATATTGATTTTATGAGCAGTTTGACTTTTTTTTTTGTTGTTAATACATTTAGTCTGGATTTACCATGTTTTCAGATTTGGATCTTGTATGCGTGAAGGTCAGCAAAAAGTCTCACGTTTCTATACAACATTGTGCACTTGAAAGATTTTTGTGTGTTTATTTTGATTCATTTATTATTGATTTTCCATGAAGCATCAGGCATGGGCTGTTGCCTGGGGCTGCAGGAATATTTGGCTTGGTCGGGTGCGCTAGTTGGTTGAGTTTCTCATTCTACCTCTGGAACAAATGCATGCTTGAAATGAAATACATTTTCCTGAACAGCTCCTACTCGTACAACAGAAGGAGAATGGACAGTGCAACAAAGGTAAATGTGGAGATGTGGTAAGGATATTCTGTAAGATTATTAGGTATAATAGTAGCTATAAATGTAGCGGAAAGTAGGCATACAATGACAGGGAAAGGTTTTGATGCATGTCAAAAAGTCCTTTGAAATCCATACCCCTGTTTTGGTGATAGCTATTGCCAGGCTGCTTGAAGTCCATGGGGCTGAGCACAGGGATGTGCTGGGAATGGGAAGGGCCTGTTAGTGGGATTTGTATTTTACCTCTGTTCTGTCTTGAAATAAAATTATAGTAAAAACAAGTGGATAACTCTCTACCAAGTGCGTGCCAGCTCTCTGTTTTTAGTTATGATTAAAATAAGTTTCCTCAGATTTGTTTCCAGTACCCACCTATGTCTATCTGCATCTTCCAGGCTTCAAATCTCAGTCCTTTACTCTGAAGGCTGTCAGACCTTCTAATAGAAAGTAGATTTTTGTTCCTATTCACTTATCCTGTTTAAACTCTTAAAATAGAACAATTTGTTACGTCCTAAGAATCTCTTAATAAGAACGTCTTAAATATTTTAAGTAGGCTGTTCATAAACACTTAACTAAGTAACTTGGGGTCCTTTAAAATGGTGATTTCAGTGCTAAATCCCATTAGATGCGGACGGCACTTGAAGTATATGCGTTTTAAAAAACAGTTCAATAAATAGAATTGAAGGTCCTAAGTCCATTCCATTCATTTTCTCAATTGACTTTTTTTGTTCAGTTTGTTGATGGGAATTTGTATGGGCCCAGCTTGGGTTCCTAAAATTGCTTTTCCTACTCAGTTGTTTTAATCTGTAGTTTTTCCTTGAGAATTTATTACTTATATATTGAATTAGAAAGAAAATGAAGGTCATCTCCCATTGTGAGGTTTGGGTATTTCCTTTGTAAGTTTGTGCTTTACGTTGTTAGAATTTCATAGAGTAATAGATCATTATTTGCCAAAAGTCACTTTTTTTCCTTGTCGTGGAGATTCCTGAAGGCGATAATTCCATACTCTGATTCAAAAGACATAACTACTTGATTGGGCCTGAGTTATTTAGGGCCTAATTATATATTTTTTTTTATTTTGGTAAGTTCTGTGCTCTGTACGAGTACAGAGACTGTCATAGTATTGACTCCATGCAGTCTTAATTTGTAGATCTGTTAGATGCCTTAGAGTTTGAGTCAGGGTGGATTTTTTGTGAAGGCTATTTGAGGTCTGTCTCGTTTGAAGGTACCGGGTCTGAGACGTTAGTTCTGCAGTATGCTTCTTGGATCACGTGGGGTCTGCCGTATGTACTCACTGCTGAAGAATATTTACATTATCAGTGAAGGAGAGAAATGTAAAGAAAATTAATAGGTAACATATGAGTGAAGAGTGGTATGGCAAAGAGTCCTTTTAAACAGCCTTTTGTAAATAGTTGCCAGTCATTAGTCTCACATACTGAAGCACTTCAAGTTTGGGTGGGATGGTGCATGTGCTTTTGAAGATGTCCTGGAGAGTTCAGTGTGTGTGCTTTTCCTGATTAACCAGCTACAGTCTCTGGCTCTTCACCTATTTTCCAAATGTGCTTCTTAAGAAGCCGTGACAAATGAGCAGAGGTAATTACATACGTGACAGAGCAAGTCAAGAAAATGGGTAGAAACACGCAATAGTTTGGAAGATGCCTAAAGCCAGCATCTTCACTTTGCAGAGCCACTGGCTTTACTGTATGCTGTATCTTCCTAAACCAGGTTAGTCCTCTGCCCTTTATTGTCCCCTCTTTCCCTCCACATAAAAGTAATGATTGTGGTAGGTGTTAGGTCTGGAGCTTGTTTTTAATCCTCTATAACCCTAGGTTATTACAAGTTGGCTGTAGAAAGCATTTGTCTGTTGGGAGAGAGAAAAAAAGAAAGCAAACATTGTGTTACTCTGTGCTTCCCGTTACAGGGGCAGTTTGATTGCTGCTGCAATGTCACTTATGGAAAAAGTGTCTTTCAGTGGCAGTTCACTTCTTCCCATTCTGACTCATTGCAACGATTTAACGTTTTAAGCAAGCAACTAAATACTAATTTTTAACCGGGCTGGTAGCTCCCTGATCTCTCTGCGTAAATGCTGGTATTGATTATGGGGATATGGCAGGAATGCAAGGGGGGGAAATGGAGCAGCGTAGGACCAGCTCTTAGAACAGCCATCTGTACACGGGTCAGTTACATGCCAACGACGAAAGCTTCCTGCCTTGCTAGTAAGAGAAACTTTCATGAAATATTTTGCCTTTTTTAGTAAAATTACTGTTTGAGAAGATAGTGCTGTAAAAAATGCAAAATATGTCACGACTTTGTGATTCCTTTCTTTGACTCCCTTTTCTCGGTAAAGACCAGTGTTTATAACTGATAATCCCTGGATTTAACAGAAAAGGGGTAAATTGGCCTGATTCTCAATTGCTAAGACTAGCATTCGTGAGCTGTGTTGAGAATTGGTTTTGTAGTTCTTCCTGCTGGCTGTAGTTGGAAGATGTATTTTCATCACTGGAAATTTTCTGTACTAGTCTATGTAAAGCAAGCAAATGATGAGAAGATTTATGTTTCGTGACTTGATGCTTCAGACTTTCCTCTGAGTGAAAGCCACGCTCTGGATATATCCCCTGGAAACTTCTGAGTTGAAGTTAAATAAAAATGTATTCCAATTTGGTCATCCAAGCGAAAGAAGAATGTGCTGAAGAGCAGCTTGCTTTCTATAATGGATGTTCTCAGGGTCTTAATGCATTTAGTGTTCTTGTTTTGGAGCTATATGGTACCAAGGCCGTGGTAATTGTTTATCAGTGGTGGCTATAGAATAAAAATTAACTTAAAGTTGTATGATTATTATCAGGGAAGAAAAATTTGGGTTGTCTTTGGAATCTATCTTAGCTCTTATTTTTAAGTGCATTTTGCTGTATTTGAGCACCACCTGTGGCTTGACCCAGCCTCTGTTATTTCACACAGGTTTTTGCTCCCTCCAAGGAAGTATATAAAAAAAAAACCATTAGGGTTGCTAGATTTGCAGTTGGATAAAAAGCATCAGTCACAAATCCTGCAGGCGCAGAGTGACAATTCACGAACGATTCTCAGAAAGGAGCCACTCTAAGAGGGGAGGGGGCTGTCAGAATAAAATAACTTTTTTAAAAACTCATAAATCAAAACATATAGATTAGAATTAAGAAAATGTATCTTCTCTGCATTCTGTGCTTTATTTTAAGACTGTAAATTTATAGCTAATACACTTTTTTTCTCCAAAAGATCCCATAAAAAGTTCATTTTGCTAAATTTTCTGAAAGTAGAAATAAGCTGTCGTGCCATCTATTGCTTTTCATATAAATGGGATAAAACCAGCCTGTTTCAGAAACACTGTAAATCCACAAGATATATCAAGATCAGAATTCAAAAAGCTACCTAATGACTTACCTTTTTCGTTTATAATGACAGTCTTAAGGGCAGTTCTACTTGAACAGTATTGTTTGACAGCCTTCTCTCTGAAGTCCACGTGTTTATCGCTTTAAGAAGCAGTTTGTCAGCAAGTAACTTCCTGTACAGTTACTTGGGCGATATTTCCACATAATTAGTATATCGCTATCTGCAATATAACTTGCTGGTAGAAGACAACTTGTGAAGGCTCTGCGAGATAAGCCGTGGTACTTAGATACCACTTCCACTCCCCGTTCTTCGCTCTGCTGATTATTACCATCTGTATGCAAGCCGCCGTGGAACAGAGCAGAGGTTTGTGCCTGACTTCAGAGAGCAGGGGAGTAAACAGCGAGGGACAGTTGTGTTTTTAAATAACTGTACATAAATTCTCCACGGCTTGTTTCTCGTAGCTGCAAGGTGTTCAGCTCAGCACAGCACAGCAGTATACGCAGCAGTTATGTTTTGCATTTGAAAAAACCTCAGCATGCACAACTGTGCAGTGAAACTTCACATTGCTGTAGGATTCTCTAGATGACCATCCCAAAGTTTTCCACTTATATCAGTTATGTTTCGCAGCACTTCTGTGATACGGGAAGGTATGATTTATATTGTTACGGAAAGAGATAGTGAATCATGAAAGTGCAAGATGGTTTCCTCACAGGTCATGGACAAAGTCTGTTCAAAGCCAGGAAAAGGAATTTGTTTTTCTAATTTCCAGTTTTGCATCTTGAGCTATTTACTTTTCTGCCTCCTGGGTCTGTGTGGACCTAAACTGTGTTATATTAGGCTGTTTGGAATGCTGTATTCGAATCCAAGAAGTTTTGAAATCTGTGAAAAAGAATCCTACCTCTGTTTGAAATTCCGTAGTCAAGCTAACTCCTGCACTTTGTTTAACAGAAAGTTTTATGGTAAATATTCAGTCTGTTTGCAGATGGGTGCTAGGTCTTTTTCACAACATGGGAGCAATGCTGGCTTCTCATCAAACTGTTTTAAAATATAATGTCTTAGCAAAATACATAAGCATCAGGAATAAAAATAGCGTTATAGTGCCTCTCTTCATAGTTTTGTCTGGTTGTAGGGATACCTGCTCTGGTACCCAGCTCCAGATTGTGTTCGTGACTTCCATGTATAATGGTAATTTTGCTAGGTCTGAGAACAGGAATGAAGGATACAGATTTTGGCGTTTAGTTTGCTTCTTTCATCTCTAAATTAACTGAATCTGAAGAAGCAAAATGTATTGGGAATGTTACTTTTTTTTTTTTTAATTTAGACAGAAAATAAATAGAAATAAAAAGAAAAATTGGAGTTATTTCCAGAAACTGAAGTGGGTATTAAAAGTAACTAATATAGCTCACCATGAACGAATAAATAATGGAATCACCTAAGAAAAAAAAAAAATTGTAAAATTGAAGGCATCTGTGATCAAATGAAGTAGGAAATTCCCTGCAACTTCTAAGAATCCATTGACTATTTTAATAATGAATGGGGAGCTGGTTAACTTGAATGTAATTTTTTTCTATGAGCTGTTCCATTTTCTTTAAAAGATGCAAGACTTAGTATATATTGTATAATACATAGAGACCTACATAATTTAATTGGCAATGGCCTTTGTCTATAAATTGACAGGAAAAAACTTCCAGCTTTACAATATAACCTTCCAAGCACTTGTATTAATCTTAGTTACTTTCTTTCTCCTTTTCTGTTTTATTTTTGAAGTAGCAGCTAGCGCTTTGCAGTTACTCTGTAATGTTTTTACCTACTATTACTTTAGTGAATGTATAAGATGGTGCATGCATCTCCTGTGTAGGTAACACTTAACCACGTCTGGGCTGCATTTTGTCATAAATTCTTCTGATTAGATGCTCACACTTTCATTTTTGTCTCTAACAGCATAGAACTTCTCGTATTAAGGCTTTTAAAGCAGTATTCTTTTCATAAGCGTGTTCAGTGACGTTTACTGTCCAGTAGTTATATTGCTGCAGCATGTAACTGTAAAGCAATTGTTTGTGCAATTAAGGTAAGGTTAAGTACTTGTAGCTGTAGTGAGGAAATGAAATCACACTGGTAGTGTGGAACTATCCTTGCAGTGAAGTTCCACCCTTTGGATAAAATTCCACATCAGCAGCCAAAGTTGTCCCTTTGCAGCAGTAAAAATGCTTCTGGGTTCTCTGCCCTTTCAGTTGAAAAGGTGATTTTATTTCCTTTTTATTATTATCTTGACAGAAATGTTGCAACATCTTCATCAACAGTTAGTGGAGTCTGAGCACAGGACCATGACCTACCTGAAGCGATTTAACAAAATGCAAGCAGACTACCATAATCTCATTGGAGTCACTGCAGAGCTTGTGGATTCCTTGGAGGCAACAGTCAATGGCAAGATGGTAAGAGGTGACTCGGATGTGTACTTACTTCACTCCTCCCATCTCCAGAAATGGAGAGATGTTCCTAAAAAGTGAATTAAGCTTCATAGTTATGAGCGTTTCTGTAAGTATTGTCTCTTCACTGATGAAACACAGTGCTTGGGTTGAGTTTCTTCCATTGCCCCTGTGTACTAGGATAAAGGTGATGCCGAGCCTGAGCTGAATTGTGCCAGCTCAGAAATCTTGTAGAAAGTAGCATCATCTCACAAGACCTCTCAGATCTCTTGTGGGAGTCCCCTTTTGAGCTTTGGCATAAGCAGTGATTAGAGGGAGTTACTGTGATTACTGACTGCGGTTCAGCCCATCAGAGATTCTTTAAAACAGCTGCCAGGTCTGCTTTAAGTTGCACAGTGGCGGAAACAATCTTCTCTATTTATTCAAAATTTTGGTGAGGAAAAGCTTTGCTCTCTGTTCTGCTAAGCTGAACTTGTTAATTTAGTTGGTAAAGGGAACTGTTGGGGGGGATGAATGAGTTATTTACTTTATCAAATGGGCCACACATGTGTTTGACTGGAGAAAGAACAACTTTCTTATGGGTATTTTTTATACAAAGAGGTTTTACACTTCATCTGTTGTGCAAGCAGGCCTCTACGGCAGATGTTAGTGGCCTCTAGGTGCTTTTAAGGGATCTGTGAATTGTTAGCAGGGAGAATGACCTTGGAGTTCCCGTGCTGCTTGCTGAAATACCAGTATGTACCTTCCTCGTCTCATCAGCATGAAGATCTTGTAGCTTGCCACTCTGCAGCTGGGATTACTGTCTGCTTACATCACTACTGCAGGGAAGAAGTTGCCTGTATGTGTGGATTTTGTTTTACAGCTGATTAGGAAACGTATCTGCTGATACATTTCGTGAGTTTCAAAAGCAATAAGAAACATAGCAGTTATTTCCTGCCTACCCTTGCAGGCTTCATTGCTCTCTGAGGTGATATTCCCTTACGTTCTGTGGTGGAGGATGGATGCTTGTTAAATTTTCTTTGTAAGCCTTGTACTAGGCAGTCATTTGAGCCTTCCCAAACGTGTCCAGCTGATGGTGCTCTTTCGTTAGGATTCTTGGTTTCTGTCACTTTCCAAAGTGGAGCTGGACACTGTATAAAATAATGCTGAAATTACAGCATTCTGAATTTGAAGGGTCTTGTTTTCTTGCTATAAGTGTCCCTATTCCCCTTTCTATAATCCCTCTCCTCTGTTTTGGGGCAGCAAATAACTATTCTGCAATTAGGCAATTCTGCTGTGGTGTAGATTTCGCAGAACAAAAAGTCTAAACCCACTGAGATGTTTTGCCTTGAAACGTAAAGTCCTGTACTGCGCAACTTATTTTTTTCTCTCTTCTGTACAACTGTGATTTAAGTTCTACTCTTCGGACAGGTAACACTTCAGCGTATCATTGTTTATGTCTAAAGCTTAAAACTGCTTCATACTTATTGTTGGAGAACTTCTTGATTGAGGAAAATCTATGTGCAAACACTGGTGTGACAGTTCACTTTTTCTTCTAGATTCTGAAATTGTTTAGTGCAAGTTCTGAAAAGCAAAACTATTCCCTGATGAAGAAAGTTTACAATTTTCTTAATTTCTGAACCAAATTATAGTTTGAGTGCATACCTTGCACTTGCATCAAATGTGTGGTTTCTAGCCCTCAAAAACCCTCAAGTATACAAATGCTTGTCTGGTAGAAAAAGTAAGTTTTATATAGTCCTGTTCTCTTGTTATATTTCCTATTTTTTTAGATCACACCAGAATATCTTCAAAGTGTTTGTGTTCGCTTGTTTAGCAATCAGATGAGACAAAGTGTAGCACAAAGTATTGACTTCACAAGGCCTGGAACAGTAAGTATTAATGTTTGTGTGTTTTTTTTCTAGTTTGGTTTTGTACAATACCACTTGAGCTGTGTATTAAACAAGGGATTTGAAATAGTAAAAGATGAAAGATAATGTGTTCATGTTTGCATAAGAATGTGGCGTAAAGTTTTGTCGATCTCATGTGCTAGTGAATGACAGTTACGCAGTTATAGCTGCATAAATATGATTAATTCTCTTGTTATGATAACAGTGAGCTGTGCGTTTGCTAAAGCTGCTAACAATGTTTGTTTTTCTTTAAAAAAAAATAATAAGCTAATGTCTTGAGTGTGGTTTAATGGCATGTCTTAATTGAGTTTAATGTAGCTAAGAGGAGGTGGTTGCATTGCTCAGCTCTGGACACATGCTCTGTTCCTTTCTGCTGTCAGTGATGCTCCTATAACCCCAGAGTGAGTTGGTTTACCCAGCTAAAGGAGCATCAGACAGGATAACGAGAACACATGGGGAAAAGAGAAGGAAGGGAGGACTTCCCTTTTTTTGTTAAGAGCTTTGTTAGAATCATACACCTAAGCCACCTTGTTGATTTACATGATGGGCTTAGCTTCTTATCTAAAGATCTTCAGTCTTACCAATAAGCATCTCAGGATGCCTGCTTTTGTTTTTTTGTTTTCCCTCCCTCTCCATCGGTCTCTTGTTATTGTCAAACGGCTACAATTTACCTGGCTGCTTGTGCCCATTTCTGCTCCTCTCAATCTTTTGTGCCATTGTGGAGAGGGAGCTTTTTTTTCAGCAGCAGAACCATCTTAGGGTAGTTTCTAGTGTCCATGAAACTGTGCCCGTGGGTGTGAAATATTACATGACTTAATGATAGTGTAAGAGCTGTTCAGTGGCACAACCTGTTTTAATACCTAGCTTGTTCAAATCTTTTCTAGCTTCATGTTTTTCAAATAAGTGTTAATATTAGAACTCCTCAAACATTTGAATAAAATAGTGTGCCACTACTTTAGAATGACAAGCCAAATTCATGACTTAAGCTTATTATTTTGGCCATGGCAGACATTCATGTGTACGTAACTTTGCAGTAAGAGAGCTTTGTAAAGTGTCAAAGGAAAAGCAGAAGAAAATAAGATTCTTATTCCTTATCCTAGCTAAAGTTTTTAATAACAAAAACACTATGGGTACATTTTGTTCCTCTTGAAGATCTGTTACAGAAAGATGAGGAGATAAGAAGAATATTCCTTTTTCTTTTTTCTCTCTGTGTTATTACTTTCAGAGGTAGATATTCCTCATTGTTCTTCAAGCTGAATTAAATACCCTTGCTTCATTGTTAATGGTCAGAACTCCTGCCTCAGACTTGCAGTGTATTTAAGAGGTGCACTCTTTTGCAGGCTGTGTTTCCAGGGGTTCAGGAAGGAACCAAGATCTCTGTCACCTACCTCAATATCAGGGATAGTCTATAATTCCTCTCTGATGTCCACCATGTCTGTG
Organism: Cygnus olor; assembly: GCF_009769625.2. Classification (NCBI taxonomy): domain Eukaryota; kingdom Metazoa; phylum Chordata; class Aves; order Anseriformes; family Anatidae; genus Cygnus; species Cygnus olor. The sequence continues at coordinate 16,502,695 of NC_049177.1, forward strand.
GTGCATGGTTATGCCATGTCCCACCCCTTATCATAGCCCCCCTCCTGCCAGCCTTCTAACCAACAATTTTCTGGGATCTTCCATTATTCCTTATCAACAGCTTTCCAAGGTAATGCTTGGTGTACACCAGTCATCTGCATTTTGCCATCTGCTGCAGCCATACGCCCTCTTCTGTCTGTTCCTGTACTTTAGTTGCATCAAGGCTTCCCTTCTACACTTTCAAGTTGCTCCATTTGCGTAGCGCTGCCTTATTATGTCTGTTCTTTGTGTCATAAGTTGACCCTCTGATCTCTTGAACCCTTTTGGGAAGTGGGCAGAGGGAAAAGTGTCATCCCTGTGGAAGTTGTTGATTTTTCTCTCTATCCACTGCAGAGTGTACAGAAGTGGTTGAAGCTGCATCTTCACTGATAAAAGCTGGGTGGATTATTGCTAGACATGTAGCCTTTAGCTATAAACGTCTGTTTCATTCTCTATGAAAGAAGACTTTACAAGACTTTTCAGATCAATAAGTGATCGTTGAAGAAGTGGGTAAGCAGCAGTGTATAAACACAGTGTATCAGCCAGAATCTCTGTCGAAGTTTTTAAGAACAAAATAGACCAATAGTTACCATTTACCAGGAAAGGTTGATGCTTGGTTGCTCCTCCAGGACAGATTAGGTGACAGTTCAAAATCTCTTCCAGCCATACCTTGTTTTCTTCTACAAAATGATGTTCAAATGCCTGTCGACCTTCTGCATCGTGTTTGCTTACTCCTGCTTCTCTAAAAACATCTCTAAAAGCTTATTTGCTCTGGAAATGCATTTGCCACTGTACTTGTGCCAGCGTGGCCACTTTAACGTAATCTCCAGCTATGTAGGTGGGTCAGAGAAAGAGGTTTTGATGGTGGTGGTTTTTCTGCCCTACTGGAAGTAAATTTTTGCCTCCTTTCTGTCCCAAATTAACTAGGTTAAGCTGAGTATAGCTGTGTTCTTCTGGCACAGTTGAATCTGTTTTTATATGAGGTTTTACTCGCATAACTCTTTCAGTGTGACTTTATGGCTCCCCTACCCACAGTACTTGAGGCAGTTGTTGTGCCATCAAAGTTCTCTAGGGAAGGGCTAGGACAACTATAGCACTGAGTCTATTTAGATTAACGGTTTCTCAGCTGGTTCAGGTCACTCCTTGACAGTGAGGTTATAGTAGCTACTGTGGTTGAAATCTAACGCCATTTCTATAAGCAGGCTCATGTACTCAGGCTATCCGAGGCATTCCCCAAGTTATGGAGACAAGGCTAATCACAGTCTTTGCTGTAGACCTTAACTAAAACATAACCAGGTTTCCCAGTCTTATCCTTGTATCCGACTTGGTTAATAATATTTTCTTGTTTATTTCCCATGTAAAGAGTTTTGTTTTCATATGTGAACAGCAAATATGCAGAGACACAAATAAGTAAGAAGAACACATATATATGGTATGTGTATAGCCCAAAAATACTTCTAACCACTCCCTGCCTCTGTTGATCCATGAAGCCAGATGAGACTGACTAAAAACCAAATTCAGGCTGTTGGTCATCAAGGCATCACGTTACTTTTTCTTTAGGGGTTACAAATTCCTCACTGTTATACACTTAGATGTTATTGTTCTATCCTTAAGTGGTTTCAGGTTTTCAGATAAGTTTTGGAATAAAGCTGGAGGCATCATGACCTAGACAACGTAACAGAATGCGTTTGCAACATCTGTGCTGGATTTGTGTTGGAAGGTCCCATCGCTTCTTGCTTATAATTAATTAGAGTCACTGGAGTGTGGTCTTGCCAGCTACTCTGTCTCACGAAACTCCTTCCACTGTAAGGAGCCGTCACCTGTAGAACTGTGGAGGGAAGAAACTAGTAGAGGGTTAGCTCCTTTGCTCATCCTTACCATTATGTTCACTGTGTAGGCAAGATAAGCATCTTGCATTTGTTTGTTTGTTTTTTTAAGTCTATTTCTAAAGATTGTTTTCAGCCATTAAAAGTCCTTTTTTTTTTTTCCTTTTTTCTTTTTTTTCCTCTTTGCCAACAAAATCGATTAGGCCTTTATAGTTTACCTGGGCTTTCAGTATTCTGGATTTGGCCTTGTCCCAGTAATACCATTGATGTCAGGCCCATAAATCCCTAAGTAAATTAATTTTGGTGGATCAGTATCTCTGGATTAGCAGCCAAGGAAATCATTAGGTAGGAAGTTCCTTTTTGTTGTGCTGATACGCAGCCTTAAATTTCTACTGCTTAGGGGATGTTTGTATATTTGTTATGTTGTTTGGGAAGAATGGATGCTTGAGTTCAGTCAGCTGTGCTGGCACAACTCAGGACAATCCAAATTTGGGAGCAGGTTCTGAGAGCAGAAGATGTTAAAGCCATAAGTGCTGCTAGGAGGACTGTGTTTTTAGTCATCCCTTAGCTGTGTAATGAAGATTTTAAAGGCAATTAGGAGGTGATGCCTCAATTTTTCATTTACTGATAATTTCTGTCCTTGAAGTAAATCATGCACGGATAAACTTAGGAACTTCTTTTTAGGAAGGTAAGAAACTATTTTTGCTTCCTGGCTGCCAACAGGCATTCTGTAGTCCTGTTGACGTTGAAGATCTGCCACTCAGTGCACAGTTGACATGCTCTAAGATTGTAGCATCATGCTCTGAGATGTGTACGTGGGCTTTATGGTGTATTTTGTTGTTTCAGCTACAGCACACTGGTAGTTTTAGGATAGATTGGGAAGGAGGCCTGTACCAATGCTGTAACCAAAATGATGTATTGCCCGAGGAAGTTAAAGAGTATGTCTTGGGTTATATCCCTGGTAGCATTACTTGTCTGTAAACTTCATTTTGTTCCCAGTGCATTGTACTTGGTGCACAGCTTTTATTGTCTGAAAAGCAGTATTGTATAATATAAATCCTTGAGGTCTCAGGCTTTGAGCTTACAGTAAAAGCAGTATGTATCACTTACTAATGTGTGCTGTTACTGTACAAACATCGGCTTCCGGGTTTGTCTCCTGCGGCTAAAGGTCTGTCCTTTCATACTGAAAGAAATCCATATCAGAAGGACAAATCCCCAAACTAGTCTTTCTTCCAGAACTGGCTTTGAGACTTGAGGCAAGACCAAAAGACTTTCCCAGTGTAATCACCCCCGTGAAATCTTACTTAGCTAGGGTGTCTGCTGTTGGCTGTTGCCTTGTGCTCTCCTGTAAGCTGGCTTGGATCTCGCTCTTCTGTAGAGCAGCTTTATGTCTCTTGCCAGCTCTGTGACCTCATGGGTCAGCTTGTGAGCCTGATCTGCCGTCCATTAACAGGATGTATCTGGTGCACGTCGGGGGATAGAGGCCTCAGTACAGCGTTACAGACGGGAGATGTTTCTAACGCTTCTGTAAGGCCCTATTGTATCATAAGGCCTTTTTTTTCCTAGCTGCAATTCAATGTTATCCCCATCTTCGATCGTGTCATTTGACGTGTGTACTCCTGAATTGGGAGATAAGAAATCTGAGAAAATTGTCAGAGCAAAAGGTCTGCATCTAAGAACAGGAGGTCAAAGCACCAGTTCTGAGAAGTTGAGGAAACATTCGTCTGAAGATTTAATCAGATTCCTGACTTTCTAATGTTTGTTTGGGCAGGAAATTGATGTGGGAAATGGTGGGTAAATTTGAAATGAATAGTTTTAAATACAGTTGCTTAATATAGTTCCTTATATTTGTAAAACACATAAGTTGTTTTACTTTTTTTTCCTCCTTCTAAAACTGATTTGTCTGGTGGGTGAGAAACATGGGTTGTAGCCTTTTGTTGCATGCAACTGCATCTGTTTAATAAACGTCATGAAGCCTAGAGGATTCTGGCTCTTTACCAGCTTGGATTTGATCCTCTGAAGTGTTGTACGTTCAGTCCCCATCCAATGTAGCTCTTAAGCACGGGCTCCATCTTAAACCCATGAATAGATTTTTCCGATTCATATACGATGCACACCTTCCTGGAATTTCTTGGATTAGGGCTACTGTAATAAGATTCTCTAAATTTTGGATTAAAGGAAAAACAAGAAGCTCTTCTTCATGCGTGCAGTCTCCATCTATAGTCAAGATGCGTCTTAACCACTGGAAAATGGTTCTGTGACTAGAAAGCTGTGTAGTTGATTGCATATATTGTTCCTCTGTCATGGAATAGAATAAATACCCATTATGTTTTCGCTGGTGTTCAGTCTGATTATATTTACCTGTCACACCAATTAGTTGAATTAATCTCCCTTGCTAGATTTAGATGTCTTTTGGCACAGCTCTTTTGAAGCTGAGGGGGGTGGTTAGTTCTGTCACACTCTGGACAAAAGCACCAGTTCTCTGAAGTTAGTCCGTGACTTACAAACTGTAAACAGGGTGGATTTTTTTTTTAATTTGTTGGAAAAGCCATAAAGACTAGCATGTTTTGTTTTGTTTTTCCCCATAGTATGCACTTTTTTCCTCAAAAACTTTATACTGCAAATGTGAACATGCCACCAAGTTGTAATAGTTAATGGCAGCCATTGTTTCTTATTTGTCATAATGTTTTCAGCATCAGCAGTCCACACGAAACCTAGGAGACATGGAAACAGAAGTCACTTTTTATTATTCTGAGCCATTCAGAGTGGATTCACCAAGCATTTTGTGGATGTACACTCTTTCACTTCAAAATACTTACAGCAAACAGCATGTAGTGTAACTAAGCTTTTCTTAGGATGAAGTACATATTTCTTCTCCACCCCTGTCCATGGGATGATTCTTAAATGTTATTGCTTATATGTGATAAAGAAGAAACAAATCTGCCTTCTTGTGTAAAGAAAGAGAAGTTCTTTTTTTCTGCTGTCACCATATGTGATGCCTTTTTCACATATATCTGCTATCTGCAGCAATTTGGGCATCCTCTTTGTATTAACTGTTACATTCCTCATCTCTAAAGGTAAGGCGTTGACATCAGTAGGGGTTTCCACAAACTTTTCCTGTTACTGTCCTCAAATCCTTGAATGTCATCCTTGTCTTGATGCCTATGGACATTTTCATTGGCTTAGGTCACGAGTGTGTTGAAATTCCATCTCATCGTGCCAGAGGTTATCTCCTGGTTTCTTTTTGCTCACTTGTTGGTTTCTCTCTATGTTGTCTGTTGTGTTAAATTTAATTTTAAATTGCCTTAGCCAGGAACTGTGTGTGTGTATGCACACATGCATAGTGCTGGGGAAGTTAAAATACTCTTTCACTTCGGAGAATTCAACTGCTCTCTTTAGATATTAACCTGTTGTAGGTTAAATCAGTTAAATATAATAGTCTAAGTAAAGAGAACATGGATGTATTACTAAACTACTCAAACCATGAATTATCTCTGATTTTTTTACTTTAGTAGCTAAATCATAGGTTTCCTTCTAGAGACTTTTCCTTAATGTAGCCTTGGAACCTTTTGGGATGAGGAATAGATAATGTTGCTGAAACACCTCAGATTGTTTCAGCTTTCATTATATGCTTGTGAGAAATTCCAGCCAAGTATGGAGAAAATCTACAGCTGCTTTCTCGGAAGCTGAGGTCTTCTGATTGATACCATGTTCATTGGTACCTGTCTCTTTAGCTGCTTCAATATAGAGAACAATTCATGGATCCACATAAATGTGTCAGTGCTTGGTACACAGCTATTCTAACTGACAGTTGCAATGGAATAATGCGCAGACTAGGTATGTTACAAGAGAAACGCACCGATTTCAGTCCTAAAACGTAAAGTATGTGGAATGGGAGAAGATGCTTATACTTTTCTTTTCAAAGCTAATGGTCTGGTAATACTTAGCTAATTTTAATTTGTTGTTTTCTTAGAACTGTGCATTTCTCTGTGATTTATTTCTGTTAACTTGTTTTTTTAATCTTCTTTATTTTAATGTGTGCCTGTTTGCCCATAAAGGGATATTACTCTATGAGCCCTTGTGATGACGGATATGTAAGTGTCTATATCTTTATATCCTTTCACATTGCCTGCTGCAGTCTGTCAGTTTGTCTCTCTTCATTTCACAATGTGTAACAATTTTCTGCGCATTTTAACTTGTCATTATATTAACTGTATGGTTCATACAGAGCCAAAAACATGTGCAAGGCTTGGAATTTATGCATGGAGAACAGACTAGAAGTTCTAAGTAACCTTATGGCTTTTAATACGTGTAACACAGCATGTCAGCAAAAGAGCAGCTTTGTCCACAACTTTTCACATGAAACACAGCTTCTTTATAATATGCGGAAAACTATTGTTTCTTCCATGTGAAAGTCAGTGTATATGACCTGAAGTCTTTGGAGTGTGCCAACACCATCTGATCCCACAGCACCTTTGAGTAAGCAGATAGATATCAGTGCTTAAGACAATGCACTAAATTGAATTGTGCTTTTTAGAGGTGTCTTATTTTTTGTTTGTATTTTTAATTTGTAAAGTGAAACTTTGTAGTAGAGATTATCAAGTTGTTTCATACAATTAAAATGGCCCTTTTAAGCTGAAAACTGAAAAAGCAGAACAATATTTTGTGTACTGCCTGTGACTTCTGTAACCCAGATGGAAGTTTGTATTCTGGCAATATTACAAGTACACCATAAGAATCTAATTTTGCCCGTAGTCAGTGCATTCTTTGCAAAGAGAGGAAATGAGTCTACTTCTGAGTAACTCAGTATGTAATCAAATCATAAAAGTGATTGACACCAATTCTGAAAAATGTCAGTCAGTATTCTACTTGAAAATCATCCATATTTGTATTTTTTTTCTGCTTTGTTACGGTAAAACAAGATTTCACTTTTCAAGGAAAATTGTACTTTTTCCTCAAATGTATTCCTCACCAGGAACTACCATAACCTGGGTGGACAATCAACTTTCTACTTAAAATGACATTTTATTTTGAGAAATAATCACTAAATGCAATGGATTATTCCTTATGTGCTGCTTTTTGTCTTGACATAGAGAACGTAACTCATGTTCACCTGTGTGACCACAGGTACCAGAAGACCACCTCTATCGAGCAACCTGTTCCTGTTGATGATGTGAATGGTCATACTGGCCATGTTTTGCTTGGTGTTTAGCATTCTGGTCCCTTTCATAATGGTCTCTTTTGAGATTGAGAAAAGCTGTTTACAGATGATAAATTGTGAATTAAATTATCTTTGCTAAAGAAAAGTTTTGCCCTTAGGCAGGGAGTCTTAGTTGCATATAATTTTATACAATGCAGAATGTACTATCTTACAATGCAGAATTATTTATAATTTCTAAAGCTATCTGGCTAATTCTGAGATATTTCTTGAATACATATATTGGTTTTCTCTAGCATCTCTTCACTGTTTATATATAGTATTCTCTTTTTTCTGCCATCTATTGCCATTACACTATCACATAGTATTACAGGGTGACTACTTTTTTACATACACTTCAGGTCTCTTACAGAAACTGTTTTATATGCCAACTAGGAAGTTTTCATAACAGCATATGTCTAGTATAAGTAAGATTAAAAAAAAAATTAAAAACGTTTGCCGATCTTCTTATGAAATAAATTTGCGTGGTCCCAGTAGAGACTTGCCAGGTTACACAAGCTCAAAACCTAACATGCAATAAGCTGCATGTAGGAGTCTTCTTGTCAGCGTATAACGGATGAGCTGAATAAACATATTTGTGGTTTCTAATCGTACGTACAAATTAGCTAGAACTTTGACTTTACTCTTTGTGTATTCGTCACATATCTTGGAGTATTCTGAATTTGTATTGCATTTACACTGAATTTTATAGCGTATTTTCATAATGGTAACTGAGGTCAGAACCTGGCTTTCAGCTTCATCCTTCAGCATACTATGAATATATACATCAAATTGTAAAGTGGAGATGATTTGAATACAGCACTACAGTATTTGATAAAATCTACTGTGTTTTTGGCTTCCAGATGAAATGCATCTGTTTTCTTTTATAAACATTGATATTTTTTTCCCTTTGAACTTCTTTATTTTATTCCATGCTGTTCATACTCAAGCCTTTCTTCTTTCAAAAATGAAGGGCTGCCATCTGTGGCTAATCTGCACTGTGACAAAATTACTTAACATGGCACCTGGTTTGGCGTTGGTAAGAAACAATACAACCATAAGTCATACCCCATGATCCTACCAGAATGAGCTATGCTTGGGCTGTTTTCTTGTGTTTGTTTCTCTTCTTTCCTTAAGACACCTGGTTTCTGCATGTGCTTTAATTATGGAAAAATGGTTCTGTCCTATGGTTCTGCATGAAAAGCATTTTGTTCGAGATTAAGTCTGTTAATGTTGGGAGTCAGGTATTGCAGATACGTCATGTATACTGTGTGTTCTCCATAATCATTCGTTGACTGGCACTGTACAAAATATTTATGCAGCAGGTTGAATTACTATTTTAACCTATTCCAGGAAAGGTAAGACCAGGGAAAGGACATGGGAGGAAATGTTAAGGTTAAAATACCTCCCGAAAGCAAATCTTTTTCATCTGAGAAACTGTTGGTAAAGAGGAGCTGACTAGGGCATTGTCTGGAGAATAATGTTGGGTGCAGACTGAGAAAGATACCTTTGGCAGTGCTTCTGACTGAGTTTCACTCTGTGGCCCTGGATTCATCACCTGGAGATGAAGATTGTAATGGTTCTACCAGCCTCATAAGAATATTAGGAATGTTATTTACTGTAGAGTGCTTTTAGGGCTATGAATGCAAAGTGCTGATAGTTTAACTTCGTCTCATGCAATTATTTAAAAGTAGTTGTTATAAGTTTGTTTCCTGCATCCAAATACTCTCTCTCGCCCTGTGCCCACCTTGCTTCCTCCCTTCTCTCCCCTCTCCAACACAGTATGGCTGGAATTTTTGCATTATTACCACAGAAATAACAAAATGAGGTTTCAGCACCTGGATTTGAGAACAAACACCAAGAAAGAGAATAAAAGATCTGTGAGGATCAAAAAAAAAGCCAAAATGGACCATGTTCTGCTCACTTTCATTATAGAAAGTAGTCCAAATTGTCACTTTAGACTTGAAAATTAAGGTTTTCCTCATTTAAATGTATCCCCTTGTCCCTAAAAATAACTTTAGAAGACTACATGTTTTTATATGTATCTGCAACAAGGAATTTTGTTTTTAAAAGCATGTGGCTAAAGTTTTGCAAAGAACTTAAAAAGAGTTCGGATATTAGTTTTGTAACAGGGCAGGATTTTGTTCCTGAGCATCTCTTGGTTTTGCTTTCCATAGCAGGAATATGTTGAGGGAGGAAGGCTGGTTAAGCTGGAACTCCTGCCAGAAGTAAAACGTGTGAAAGCTTGGCCTTGGAGCCACTGTGTACAGAGATCATGGTAAAGAAAATGTCTTTCTTCCACTGACCAGAATATATGGCTTAATTGCACTAAAGGTGCTCCTGCTTTAATGAAACCCAAGAGCTGCTTTGTAGGACCCAGCTGTGTTTGAGGTTTTTCCTTTTATTAAAGCTAATGCCCAAGTCAAGAACTAGAGCTTAACAGAGCTTTTTGGGGTTAGGTTATGTAAAGATGTTTAACTGGGTAAATATCCTGAGACTGGGAAATGTCAGATAGAACCAACGAGGAGAAACAGAAGTGAACAAGCAAACAATGTTATCTTGTGAACTGTGCAAGGAGGTGCTGAGGCTGAAGAGTTATTTGCTTTGCTGGGCTGCCTGGAAGGAGCTGTGTAGTACACATCGCCCCCCACAAGGAAGGGGAAGGGTAAAGGCGCTTTGTGAGGTGGAGAAGAGCACTCTGCTTAAGGGATAGGAGTATTCAACCAAGTTAAAATGAAATGCCAGGATGGTTCTGCATTTCTTCCTATTAGAAAAGGTAATGGGGCTCTCAGGTAGAAAGTGAGGAGGGGCAGAAGGTAGCACTGGAGTATGTATTTCCTCTTTAAAAAAAAATAAATAATAGGATAAGAAGATGAAAAGATGAGGGTCTGTGGCTACAGGTAGCCTGGACAATAAGTAGAATGATCAGTGTTTCTTGGTACTGTGTTCGGATCACTTGCTTGAAGATTAGACATTGAAAATGCAGATGAAGAAAGATCTCTGCCTGTGATGTGGTTGCATTCTTTCTTATCAGTGGTGCTGCCCCTGGTCAGTCAGGCTGCAAAATGAAGGTGCAGTGAAGGACAAATCAGCCCTAAGAATCTTTGTCTGTTTTGCCTTGTTGAACCCGATGTAACATAAACCGTATCCAAGTTGCTTTCCCAGGAACACTGAAAGCCTAAGAAAGCTGCCTTCATCCTGCGTGGGTTCTAGACTGATAAGCTTGGGTCCGAGCAGGAAAGCGAGTGCTGGACAAGAAGGCTGTCCATCGAGGTGGTCCTGCCCTTGGAGCTCGAGTATAGGGTCTGCATCATAGCTGCCTTTTTGTGTGTGGTAACTACAAAGCCAAACCTTTTTAAAGGCTGTGCTGCTCCCTAGCTGCCACTGTAAAATTAATTTGGGAATTAATAGGACGTTGTCCTGCTTGTTCTGATTAAGTTTTAAAAACCCTAATATTTTTCCAATTGAATTGTCTTTAGTTTGAAATTTATAAAAGCTTTCTCAATATTACACTTACCAGAAAGGTTTATTTGTGTAGAAGAGGGATGTGTGTATCTTTACTAGTTGTAGATCCTTTAGTTGGATTTTGGTTGGAGCACATTTTTCTTTTTACGGCAGCAAAGGACCAGTGGGTAAAAAAGACTTTGCAGAGAAGCAGAGGGCTTTTATATTGATCTATTTCCTCTTAGTAACCTGCTCTGTTTCTTTTCTCATTGCTGTTCTTTGTGGCACGTTTTCGTCTTCAAGGACTCAAGGTCATTTCTTCTGCATTGGTGTCCTATAGTGTGCCACTTTCTTCCGTGTTTCTTTTAATGGAGGAGGGTGCTAAGGAAGCAACAAAATGATTTGTGACTTCACACTCAGGTGCAAGATTGTAGTTTTTGATATGGAAAACAGTTTTGTTTAAACAAAAGTAAACTTTTGATATTTAAAAAAAAAAAAAAGAGTACAAATAAATGAGGTGAAGACAGTTGAGGTGCATATGATATTTTGAAAGACTTCTCCACTGTGTAAAATAAACGGTGAGAAGTGCTGTCAAGACAAGTTAATTTTGAAGTGCATGACCTGTTGATTAGCTATTGTGTACAGGTCATTCATTGACTTAAACATAATATAAAATGCTTTCTAATGCGCATGTAAGCTTATTTCACATCTGAGAGAGCAGTTCCTTGTATTACAAAGGATACCCATGAGGTTTGTGAAATCTAGCACCTTCAAGAATATGTCAGCTGGTGTAATTCAATATTCTCTATGGTATTGCATGCCTTTTGTCTACTAAATCCCTCAGTTTTAAATCTGACAATAGACACGGATTGTATAGCTCCCCTTGAAAGAGACCAGGTTAGAAGAGGAGACTGGTTTTACAGACCTAAGTGGTAGTGAGAGATTTTTTACAAATAGTGAGGTCAATACAAAAGAAGACACAGAATATTCTGTGAATGTGGCATGTGGTTGACATCAGAATGCATGATATGAAGCACTTCCTTGCCAGAACTGCTGCTTCTTGGCTCACCTACAGTTAGCTCTAGCTAAAAAATATTTATTAAACCAGACAACTTTTATATTGTGTTGACATTTTGACTTCTGCAACAATGGTGCCTTCCTATGCCCTGTGTCACACTGCAGCAGAGAGCAAATATCCAGGCTTAAATTGAATTTATCCTAGGCAGAGCCCCTGAGAAATGGCATGCTGTTCCACATCCCTTTTGTCTGTACTAGAATGGATAGTATTTTCTTTATATAATTATTATATAGGTGTATATTAATATCAACAGGCAGTCTGATACTGTTAGTATTGAAACAGTGAATTGTAGCAAATTTGGATGCTGAAATACATGGTAGGTCTCCACTTGAAAAATATTCCAACTTTAAGGTAATACCATTTTTAAAGTCGATAAATGTTTTTAACAAGGTCTTCATCTTTCTCAGTGGGCTTCAGATAGTATTTTCTTCTACCTCCCCCCCCCCTTTATTTATTTTTAAATGCTCTCAGTGTAGGTAATACTTGGAGTATGAAAGTAAAGATAACATAACTAGATCATAACACAAGATGTTTTAACTTTTGAACTACTCTGAGGGAAAATAAATAAAAATATTCAAGTCCTCTCCTTTTTTTTTAAGCTGTGTTTCTAATTTGAAATGTAGGTTTTATAGGAAAAGAACTGCAGAACTTGAGTGAGAGAATTCACTGTGGACCTCATTAATAACACTCCTGATATGATATTTGGACTCATCTGTTGTGATTTTTTTTCTTCTGATCCAGGCTTCCACAATGTTAAGAGCATCTATAGCACCTGTGTAAGTATTTATTGCAGAGCTACAATTATATCTGTAAAGAGTAGGAGGAGGGATTAGTAAATTGAAGTGCGCTGCCTGTGGTCTGCAAATGAGAATCAGTCTGTGTGCTTCCTCTGATCTCAGTGAGCATTGCATGCAAATGTCGTGTGATCGGTATTCTTCTGTTGGGCAGGTTCAATAACATCCTAATTTCAGCAGGATGTTGCTAATCCAATAAATCTGCCACTCCACACCTGCGAGTTGGCTGCTTTATTTTCTTTGCTGTTTCCGCACAGTACGGTCCTATTGTTGTGGCTGGTTTGCTTCTCACAAATCCAGGAAAAGGGGGAATGGGTAAAATGTTTTTTGTGTGCTTCAAGATCAATTCTTTTGTGCTTAATTTAATTATTTATTCCATATAAATAGAATAGATATGGTGTGTCTGAGGAGTTTAGATGTTTTGAAACACTTTTGATCCTTCCATTGTTTACAAGATAATTAAAGGGACAATTATATATAGCATTTAAAATTGTTTTGAAAAGTAGCAGGATAGGAACAGAAGAGTAAAAATTGCTTTAGTGGAATTTATTTAAATATTAAAATTAAAGCATTGAAAGCAATGTTACTATTTTTCTTTTTATTAATTTTATTTCTATTGCAGTATTAAAACTCAAAATAGCAGAATGGTATTGGCGCATGAAATGTGGTCCTGTATTAAATCTTATGTGGACCAGCATGGTCCAGCCAGTAGCCTGTAAAAACCCATTCAGCTTTGCCTTGGAGAAGACTTTGCTGTGTTTGTGAGGGCTTAGAGGTGAAGTTGGAGCTGCAGCTTGTTACTGTGTCTGCTCATAACCATGTGCTAAGAGCCACAAGTTGCTGTCTTCCAGTCCTTGTGGGCCACAGAGAGCAAAGACAGACATCACTGAACTGATGTCTCCTTTGTGTGGCTAAAAAACTCAGATCATCAAAAAACTCAGATCATCAACTGGCTAATTTTCATCGTTTAGCATCTCCAAATTGGGATGACAAATGAACTGAACATAAGGTGAAAGAATAAGTCTAAGTTTTAAAATCTTGTTTTAAGCCTGTTATTTTAATATAGTAATAAAAATAGCAAAGGTGTAAAAACGTGGAAGCCCTTCTCCTGCAGCAAACTTCCTGTTTTGGCTCTTGTCACCTCAGTAACATCAGCTGCACTGAATAAGGAGAGGGTTTTGATGAATGTCAAAATTCAATGAATTTCCCTTTTGCATTGTAGAAAGATGCAGGATGTGCCATTGTTGCCCTCTTTGGACTATGAGAAGCTGAAAAAAGATTTGATTACAGGGAATGATCGTCTCAAAGCCTTCTTACTGCAAGCTCTGCGCTGGGTAAGTGAGATGGCCTCTGTACAAATCAATAGGTCCCTTCTGGAGGGGTCCAGTACTAAAATCCATCTTTTGGGCAAGCTGATTGTTCTGTTGAACAGTTCAGCATTGTAGGCACCTTCTGTCTTTGTCAGTGAAGCTCGCTGATGCTCCTGAGATGATGAAGAAAGCCCAGGCAGTAGGTGTGTATTTGTAGCAGCATCCTCCCTTTCTGAGGAAAGACAGATAGAAATTCCTGAAATCTCCAGTGGAAGTTATTTCTGATGTGTTTTCAAGAAAATTGTTGTTGTTTTTGGCAACTCCTTTTTCCATGTTTTGCTCTGTTTCAGATTTGTATAAATGCTACTGTATCAAAGTAATACCTGAATCTAATCATCAGTTTTCCTTTATAGTCAAGGCATTCTACAGGAGCCTACAGTTTTAGTTAACTCAGATCATGTACTGGTATTTTGGGGAAAATTAAAGGTGACAACAGGAAGTTTCATTTTCCTGCCGAAAAGGAAGCTGACGCTTTCAAAGTGACACACGTGAAAAGTGATAATAGTGAAATTCTGGTCAAGCTTCAATGTCCATTTTTCACATTTAAAAAAAAAAAGGCAAACAAAAACCGTTAGGTCTGACCGGTGGTTCCTCTAGCCCAGTATTCTGAGATCTTTTAGAAAAGCACCACATCTGTAGCTATTAGAGGGGCTTTTTGACTTTATGGGAAGTCATGCTGTATCCCTCCTGTATGGACAGTGATGATAGCTTGTGAGCAACGGGTCTGTAATGGATCACTTAGCTGACATCAGGTCAGTTCATTTCATCTCATTCCCTTAGATCACTGAGGTTGAATTCCTTTCCTCTGTGAGAAGAGGATTAATTTTCAACTATGGGATATTTGCACCTTTTAAATCTTCAGTGGTCATCAATTCACATTACCATTCGTTTATTTGACTGTGGGTTTTTTTGGTTTTTTTTTTGTTTGTTTGTTTTAGCGCTTGACAACATCATATCCTGGAGAACAAAGAGATACTGTCCTGCAGGCCTACATCAATAACGACCTCCTAGATTGCCACAGCAACTGTCAGGTCAGCTGGAATAGTTTTCCTCCAGCTTGTATGTGATATTGCTGACTTGTTTCTATGAGGTGCTGATCAGAAAAATTTATTGCTCTCTGGAGTGTGGGGGGGAAGCAGTATTACTGCCGAAATTGTGTGATACATTTAACTCCTTCATCCCAGTCTTTAGATGTAATTGGCAAAGCTCGGTGTTAGCGTTGCAAGAGTCCTCAATTTAGATCATCTCAGCAAGTGCATACAGTGCTTGTAGACAAGGGAAAGTTTGTCACCTCTCCTAGTGCTTGATGTCTGAGTTGAGCAGAAGCCTACTGAGCCCCTCACTTAGCAGTTAGCTCTTGCTGATGAGATGCTCTGTCTCTTTTTGAGACAGTATTTGTCGTTAGATAATACACTCAATCCTTTTTGCTGGTCTAGGATAAGAGCAGAATTTGCATTTCAGTCTTAATACCTGCATGGAATGTCTGATTTATGCACATGTTCAACAGTATTTTAGTGAGTTTGGAATGGATTGTTACCTTTCTTTACAAGGGGGATTATCAGGTATGTTGATTTATTCACTGATAATCTAGTACTGTTGCTAACAAAAGTGAAATACTCTTTTTCATTTATAAAGGTTAATTTTATGCATAGTTGAGTTCCCCAGTTGTTAGAAGCTGTGGACCTGCCTGCTGCATTGTCATTGCAGCAGTAACTTGTGCTATTAGAAAAGTTAAAGGATTAATAAATCAATGATCTCTTTTTTTCTCCCTGAGAATTTCTGTAAGAGGAAAGTTATGCATAGGTAATGCCAAAAGTAAAACAGATTAAAAATAGTTTGCAATGTGTTGTTCTTTGTAAGTTACTGAGCTGCTTTCCCACACTCGTAGTTGTCAAACAACAGCATTCCTATTCGGATGACATTAATATTTAGCCAGTGACCAAGAAAACCTGTTAATTTAGTTTGTGAACTTAAATGCACTAATTTTAGTTTTCTTCTTTACCAGTGCTGGTTAATTATAATTCTTATTCTACACCAGGGAGTTTAATAGCATTATAACAGACAGAGCTGAGTGGCTGTGATCTGCTTATTTTGTCTCTCCCTCAGCCACACCCCTACACCCCCCCCACTAAAATTTAAAAAAGGAAGTGGAAAATTCTAAATCATAGTGACAATTTTTAAGATATCAGTATGCAGTCTATGCTTGTTTGCTATGAAAATTTACTGAAGCTTTTAAAATGTTATAGAAGACTAGGTTTTGTTTTTTCCTTCTTTGGTGAGCTATTACTATCATTTGCTTTCTTTTTCAGAGAAGTGTCCTTAAATTATTACAGTCTAAGAGCGAGATAGTCAGACAGTATATGGCAAGGCTTATCAATGCTTTTGCTTCATTGGCAGAAGGTAAGAGATCCACGCTGGGGTGGGACGGGGTGCTGGAAATCATTTTCATATAATGCTGGCTCATAGGTACTTTACAAAGTGCATGTCACTCCATGTGGGAATTTAGAGTCTTATTGGCATCCATTTTCTAGAGCTTCACTGTCTTTTGTTACGTAAATTCAAAAGAGTTTTTCAGTGTCTGGAACGTTTTCCTTTTGACACTGTGTTTGCATCATTTCTGTTGTTTTTGATGATTTGTGGTCTGTGCAGGAGCCTAGCCAGTTGATGTCTTTATGTAGGCTTCAGTCTCTTTATGTAGGTTAAAAAAATGGAGGGGCTGGAGTGGGAAGTTCCCCGCTAGTTAAAGTGCCTATAGGCAAACCTGCTACCAGACTGCATATCTCTGCCTGTCCCAAATTAGCCATCAGGTCTGGTGTTTCTTCAGAAGCTAACTATTAGCTTCTACTAAGAAGCTAACTACTAGCTAACTAACAGGACCTGAAATCTCTTTTAAAGTCAATAACACCTAACTTTCCTGAACTCTTTGGACATCTTTGTTCTTTTCCTAGAGTATATAAAACTGTAATAAATCAGAAAGCATGTTCTGAAAGAATAGTGGATTCTGCGTGGTACGAGCAGAGGTACTAACTAGGCAGGTAGGGACCTCTAATATGCCAAGTGGGTGGATTTGGTCTGCTAGACAACTCATTTGTTCGAGTTTGTTTGGGTTTTGGCACACTGTGGCTCCTCAGGAAAAAACTAAGGTCAATCCAGCTTACTCTTTCAAGGAGAAAAAACTTTTCTGTCATAAGTTGATATCTCAGCATCTGTTCTTTCATCGCTCTTTGCACCAGGTCGTCTCTACCTTTCTCAGAACCCAATGTTGCTGCGAATGCTGGAGGAGAGACTGAAAGCTGAGGACAAGGATTCCCTTACATGGGAGAATGTTCTGGGGGCTCTGCAGAAATTCAGCCTCAGGTGATGAAAGCACAGCACTCAGTGGTGACAGCAGGAGGGGAAATGCAGGCTAAGTTAAGCTCTGTTCAGGGAGGAAAGAAGAGTGCTTGATTTTCCCATAACAATCATCAGACCCTCTGATGACCGATGAAAGCAGTGTCATTTATTATGGAGGAGAACTCAGTTTTGCTGACTGAATTAACCTGATTTCCTACCAGCTGTCACGACTCAAGTAAACGTAAATCTCCTGCCACAGCTCTGTGCACTTTTATATGTATTCCTTAATTGAACAACTGAAGTGAAAGTCTTAATGTAGAAAGTTCTGAAAATCCCACACGGGGTGGGGTGGGGAGAAAAGCTGTGTTACATTCCCATGCATAATGTTTTCATTATCCTTTCTGCAAACATTTTTCAGGGATTTCATTCTCATGCTGTTGATCCTCTTTCCTGGAGCTGTCTATACATGGGCTGTTCTGTTTCTTCCTTTTGAATTAGCAGTCTGACTCAAATGAAATTTCATGCAAATGCAATGAAGTGCATGATATTACTCTCATTGAAAAAGTAACTATGATCTAGGACCTCTGTTTTCACAGTATTCAGGAAGAATATTCAGCTCTGAATAGCTAACTAAATATAAGGAGATAGATGTATTTATCTCTTCTAAATTAAGACTGCAAGTTGTGTTATTTTGTTTGTTTATTGTTATTGTTTGTTTGGGTTTGTTGAAGAATAAGTGCTGCTCTTGGATTTGCTTCATTAAGATTTTCAGTAGATAAAGCATGTGGAAATGTGCATAAGATTCTGCACTGCTTCCTTACATAATACCTTGTATATATTTGAGAACAAATCTTCATACCTTACCGACTGAAATCCCAAACCAGTCTTAGACAAAATGATTTTTCCATTTAAGCAGTGTTTGATAGTACAGTTGAGTTTGAATTTTGGGGTCAGGAACATTTTTGTGAAATAAGCTACTGCAATTTTTGTTTTCAGTCTGGAAAATAACGGTTAATTTTATACAAGGTTAATGCCTGATACTTGACAAGAGGGACTTTTTTTAGTATGGAGGTTCAGATGCTCCCTTGTTTTGCCTCAGTCCTTGGCACAGGCCTACCCCACGATCCAGGACCAAGAAAGTGTGTGTGAGCTTTCAAGGGTAATCTAAATCCCAAATACTAAGAGCAAGGAAATACCTGCTTTGATCTTTGGAGTATAGACTTGCTGGCTGTAAGAAATAAAGTAATTAACAAATGGTGTTCTTCAGTAAGACATTTTCCACCACTTCTAAGCGAAAAAAATTCTTCTACATGGGGTATGTATGTTTGGTGTTGTTAAGTGAGGAAGTTCTGTAGTAGGAGTCAATCACAATTGACCACCTGGCACTTGGCCAGGGACAACTACAGTTTGAGGAAAAAATTTACACGATATAACAATCCCTAGAGAAAAGTGCAAACGAATCTAAGCAAAGATCGCATCTGCCTAATCAGCAGTACAAAAGTGCTATAGTGCTTTGTCAGAAGCACTAATTAAATTGTTTTATGGATCTGTTATGTGTAGCCGTTTTTTTGTTTGCTTTTTTCTTATTTTAAACCAATTTGAAGACAATGGAAAATGCAATATTAGGTGGAATTAGAAGCCTTACAAAACAATGAAACTTACCCCAGCAATTTACAGGTCTACACCCAACAGCATTTCAGTCTTCTAACCCTACAGGAATCCGCATCTACTTAGCAGGCTTTGTTAATTCACTAGTTTAAGTGATTCTGTCCAAATGAGTAGTTTATTTTTTGTTGGCAAGCTAGTGTGTGGCAGGTAGATGCAGTAGGTTTTTAATGTGCTCATATTAGAAATAAATGTATTCAAAGGCTGTTTACCTTGTGGTTTGTTTTTTGTGTGTATTGTTGTTTTTAATCCTAGGCGTGCGCTGCAGTCAGCAATGATCAAAGATGGGCTCATTTTCTGGCTGGTTGATGTTCTGACAGATACAGATAGCCTGTCTGATTACACACTGGAGTATTCCATTGCCTTGCTCATGAATCTGTGTCTGAGGAGTGCAGGTATCTTACTTCTGAATTACAATTTTATTCCAAGAAGTGGATAGGGAAGATCCTGAAACCTTTTACTGTTATCCCTGGATTCTTTCAAGTAACTATATTTAGTAGCTGAGACTCAACCAACTAGTGACATTTGAGTGTCATAACCAGTATTTAATGAGCATATCTCTTTCCCAAGAATCCCAGACTGTGGAGGATAGCTTGACCAAAATCCCAAGAACTAAGGAAGCAATTAATCAATGAAACCCTCCAAGATCTGATTTTTTTCGGATCAACATGTGAGGACTGCCATTCCTACATTCCAGGTCCACTTTTCGAAGGGCACTTAATATTTGAGAGATCTGTTTATATAAAAGAAAGTCAGAACTGACTTGATCAGTAATGGCAAGGACCTTAACTTTCACCGTGTGAAATGAAATACTTGTGTGCTACACTTCACAGTGTAGAGATGTCCCCCAAGAAAATAAGGTTCCTGTCTATGTCCAAGAGACTTAAAAGAGGCTTAAAGTAAGTTTTGTTTTAAAAAGGAAAGTAAGGTAATGAAGAGAGAGTGGCTGCTTGGCGTAAGAAAAATAATGCCTTTGTTTAACTTTATTAAATCCCTTTGTGTTGCATCCTGTCCAAGATTACGACTGTATAAATCTGGAGTAACTCCACTAATTTCAGCTCAGTTATGTTGAGCAGCGTTTGGCAGGAACATTATTGCTCTGTGTAAATTCATTATATTTAGTACTGATTTTAAGAAATAATTAAGATACTCTGATCTGTTATATTTTTTTCAAGCATATTTGTTTTCTCCCTTTGCAGGGAAGAAAATGTGTGCAAGGATCGCAAACCATGTGCTCAAAGTTCTCTCTGATCTTCTTGGCCATGAGAATCATGAGGTACTTGTACAACAAACTTTGGGTTAAGAAAAATGTAGAAAGGAAAATTAAAGATAAAAAAGGCAAGAAAGGAAGAAATGGAAAAAATAAATAAATCGGCTTTGTTTCCCTTGTTAGACTTTCAAGTAATTAAGTTGCTTGACATTTTCCTAAAATTCGTAATTCTGTGAATTTGATTTCGTTGGACACTGATCTTTCTTGATGTAATTATGTCTTCCGTTAACACATGTTGATATTCAGAAGTGAAAGTCTCGTAGGTGCCTAGTTACCATGTAATCCACATGCATTCTTGACTGCTGTTTCTGATACTGTTTAAATGTTATCTCACACCAAATCCTCTCAGTCTTTACTACTTCATGAGCTGCCGTGCAAGACATTATGTAAAACATTGGGTACAAAGAAGCAAATCTGCTACTAATTTAAAGAACATTATAAGCGGTACACCTGTGGCATTCAAGCCCGAATATCTTTTTGTCTGCCACTTCGTGTAACCTGCCTCTTAACTGTCTTGTGGTTCAAGCTTCTTTTCTGTCTCCAGACAGACATGTATTGGAAAGCATTAAAGATGGTAGTTTATGTCCACCTAATGTTTTCAACATGTCACTCTGATAAAATTTGTCTTTTATATAAAAGCATTGCTTCAACTCTCTCTGCAGAGGAGCACTTCTTTTAACCATTTGCTAGAACTGAAGGGAGGAGAAAATGCAGACAAATATTTTTATGAAATTGAAATCAGAGAGAGGGAGTGTACCAGGATACTCTAGATCGATTCCTTGTTGATTATGCAAGGCATTTTGGGACATCTAGTAAAAACAAAATATAAACTCTGGGGTCCATGTTTGTATCTAATGATTGGATCATCAAGAGGCTTTTTTTGTTTATCACTTAAGCTGAAAATAGTGAATGTTTCAATGAACTATTAGCACCAGGTTTCATGAATTCGTCAGAGGGCACAGATCAGTTCTGTACTGACGCTGTTTTAATTAAGATGAATTTTGTCATATCTTTATTGAACTGTTTCGTTAGTTTTTTTATGAATGAGAAAATTAATACAATACATAGTAGTACAAAGTAACATTCCAGTTCCTGGACTGAAATATTTAGAAAACACTGATACAGTTGAAGTCTGTGCCTTAGAATGACCTTGAAATTTCTTTTATAGGATGGATTCTTAGGACTTGGTTTGTACCAGTGCAACTGATAAAAGTTTTGGTATTGCAATCAAAGGTACAAGGCAGCTCTCTTGGGTGCCAAGAGAACTTTGTAAGAAGCTGTAGAGTCCTTGTGTAAATACTAATCCCTTATCTTTCCTTGTTTCCTCTGCTCACAGCCTAGCTCACTGTTCATTTTTCCAAAATACAGTCAGAGGTCTTAGTGCTCCAACAGTAACTGGCCAACACAAAGGGTCACATAAGTGCTAGTAAAGGTAGTTTGACATATCTGGTGCTTTTCACTAACCATATTACCAAGGGGTCTTTTTGCCTCTGCTTGGGGACAGTAATAGGCAGCTGAGTGGGAGAATCTTTTAGGTTGCTACAGCTTTTATCATCCTGCTTAAGGCTGCAGCGCTCAAAACCTGTGTTCATGCTGACATTGTCTTGTCCCAGTTGTTTGTCCTTTCCTATTTTTTGTACTGCCACTAGTGCTCGTCAGAAACTAACCTCATTTTTCTGTTTCTCTCTCTCTTTTTTTTTGGCCATGGGCTAGGTCAGTTTGCAAGAACACATTTTCAAAAAAGGGATGGGGAATGTCAACACACAGCAGTACTGGTTTAGCTCAATCATGTCACAGTGTACTTGCGTCCTCCCAGAAAATCACTGCTTACCAAGTGGGAATTCTTGCAAGTGCAGGCTAGCCTGATTAAACTCTCTGAACATAGTTGGTTCTGTTCCTTCACTCTTAAATTTTGGTTATATTCTACTTGGCTGAATGTCAGAGTTTTTCTTAGTGGTCTGACTACTGGCAAGTATTTCTTCCTCTTAGATACAACCATACGTGAATGGAGCACTGTATAGCATTCTTGCCATCCCTTCTGTCCGAGAAGAAGCCAGAGCAATGGTAAGAAGTACTGCTTTGCTTAGCACAAAGATCACTTCATCTGCTGAAGATGACGTGTGTGGGTATCTGTTGAGTGGTGTGCAGCAGGATTGTCATAGGCATAGCATTTTGAGAAGGGAATCCACAGGAGGCCCTCCACCTTTTTATACAAACAGGTATAAATGTATGTCTTGAACATTTTTGTCATATTTGCTAGCCTTTTCCTAAAGGCGAAGCCCCAGCAGCATAAAGGATGCTATTTAATTTATAAATGAAAGATGTTATTTTAGAACAGTTGTCCATGTAGCATTGCATAGATTGGAAGTGGCTCAGAAGATGCTTTCATCTGACCTGCTATTTATGTCCTTCCCTGAGTTAACTAATTCTGCACAAGTGAGCTAAGGGGATAAGTGTTCTTCTTGCTGTTTTTTTTTTTTTTTTTCCTGTCTGGTCTAGACATGGTTAGCTGGGGAGGGCAGGAAGGTTTTCACAGAACTAGGAACTAATCTCAGGTGAAAGCTAGTCTAATGGTAACAGAAGTGTTTTGACTTGGGTTTGATGAAGCTATTCCAGGGCCAGCAGTGTATCTTTGTATCTTAAGGACTAACCTAGAAAGTTTTACGGACATAATTGTTGTCAGATGTTTTACCTAACAGAACACAAAGGATTGAATGTCATCTTAAATGATTAAAGGCACAACATCAGGCCTATAAGGGACCGCAAAGAAAGAAACTGAATTTAGAGAAGGTCAAAGATGGTCCTGCCTTTTGCTTTCCTTCTCTGAATCTTTCACAGTTGTCTCTGTGAAGGCAAATTTGCCATTTTCTCTTGACTCCTGTGTTGACAACTGAGTTGAGAAGGTGGAAGCAGCAGATCTATTAAAATTTGCTGCTCATCATGGATACTTCCATATCTAAATCTAGAAGCAATGTACACATCCCACTTCTTTTGCCTTTGGGAAGTGTATGGACAAAAAGGAATGTTTATTGCTGGACACAGTGGTTTGTTTCACACTGCCTATATTCTTCCCAAGAAAACGGTGATATTTTAGCTGACAGTGCTCTGTCAGTGTGGTCACATGAAACACTAATCTAGCAATGTTTTCCACTCCATCCAGGGAATGGAAGAAATTCTGCGCTGCTTTATCAAGGAAGGAAATGCAGAGATGATCCGGCAGATTGAATTTATTATCAAGCAGCTCAATTCAGGTCAGAGGAACAAATGCAGCTATCTGAGCTGTACATCTTTCACAGAAGTCAGAAGAAGGCTCATGTTTTTATTTGGCATTGAAACTCTCATAGAACTACAATAATGTGATGCCCTGAGAGAGGGTGAATAGTGAATGTCAGGATTTGATATGTTTTAAAATTGGTTTTTGTGTTAACATTTATAAAGAAAGAAAAGGCTGTGTAGGTCTCACTCCTAAAGTTTTGGGACTGTAAACAGAATGACTTTGACTGTTTTCTTTCATGCCGGTGCCCTCACAGTAACGAGAGACCAGTGTCAACTGCAAAAATAAGCAGGTGATACAATTTGTAAAGCAGGATTTGGTGACTATGTAAGTCTCTGCTCACCTCTCACTCTGTAGAGGAGCATAGCTCAGTTATCTGCGATTGTTATTAATGTTACACTGCTGACTTTGGGGGGTTTATTGTGTGTTTCTTTTTTAATTTGTATTGATGTTCAGTATTCCACTATGTTGCACAAAAGCTAAAAAAAAAAATCTTTTTGCTTGCAGACAGTATAATAATGAAGGGCTTGTAGAGAGAAGTAGAATCTTTTATTAAAAGTTAATTGAAAAAACAAATTTGCAAGCACACACTCTCATTCAAGTCTCCTCAGTAAATACACTGAGGCATCGTAGTGGGATTTATTAGAAAAGAACCATTCCTGAGCGTTTCTGTTTCTGCCTTTTTTCATGGATATGAATTGGCTTTAGTGGTTTCTAGCATGCTTTATAGGAGCAAATAGTTCCAATAGTTGTCTTGAGAAGAGTGGTGCGTCTATAAGAGAAGCAAGCTAAATCTGACCGTTCTTAAAGAGGGGCAATAACTAAAGATTCTTTTAAGTTAGACGTGTATTCTTACAGGGTTTCATTTTGCTTCTTTCTAGAAGAGCCATTAAATGACAGCACCGTGTCTGATGATGAAGAGGAAGAAGAGGATGAGGAAGTAAGTATAAAGGCCCTCTGGAACCTTTTAGAAAAATCCTTAGTCCTCTAGACAAAAAGTATTTATGTCAATAAACCAGAGCTTGTTTATTGCATTAAGGTATTCTTTTTTTTTTCTTTGGTTGTTTTTGTTGTTTACTTAAAATTTATCTAATTACCATGGTAATATTAACAAGAAAATTGGGTCCGTTTACGTTACCTTTAGTCTATTTGAAGTCCTACACTTTTATTTTGACAAGTCACCTCCTCTGTGATAAATAAAGGTTTATACCTGGAAATAAGTAAAGAGATGAGCACTTACTGTAGCAGTAGAAATATTGCTTTCAAACAGACTTATTTCAACAATCAAAAACGAAGGAAGCAAATGATCTAGTATATCACCAGAATAGTTTTTAAAATATTGTTACTTTTTCTAAAGGTATCATTATCCGTTTAATGTGTGACTTCTTTTTGCTGTTTAGAAACTTTGAAATATATTTAATAAATTGTTTACGATGAAGGAAAACAGTAATTTCAAATTTGAAAATAACTGCCATGAGAAGAAACAAAAAAAAAAAGATAGCAAGTATCAGAAACAGCACAATAGTGTAAACTGGTTAGCTGTATATTTCCAACTCTGTTAACAAACATTTTTTATACTGATGGTTTTACTTCAGCATTTTTGAAGAAGTTGTTTGCCTAGGGTAGTAGGATTCCAGGTGTAGACCGCACATAGTGTAATTAGTTTATTTGCCATGATCCCGTGGCAGGGAAGTCAGACTAGGTGGTCTGAAATGGTCCCTTTAAACCCCAGTGATCCTGTGATTCTGTGATTTAAATTAACCATCAAAGTAAGGTGTAAACAATGTGAAATAAATTTTCAACACAGTCTTCACTGGTGATGTTACGAAGAATAAGATGTGTAAAATTCAGTAAGCCTGTTGTGTCTGTGTTTGCTAGCTTGTTGCATGTTAATGCTCAGGAAGAGTGATGACGCTGCTGAACCCAAAACTTGCCCTGCTGCTGCAGGTTGACTGAGTGTATTTTCAAGTGAACTTTGAATCTTTTACATTGTGAAAACAGAAAAATATGCAAATATCCCAGTTGTAAAAGGTGTGGTGCACTTGTAGCCACCGTGAAGCGTAGCACTTTGCAGGATCCAGCCTTTGCTTGGCAGTGTCCAGAAACATTTTGTGTTTTGCATTCTTTAGCTGTTTTGTGTTGTGGCACAATAGGCTGGGAGAAGCCTAGACCAGATTATCCTTTGTGCCTTTCCCTCATTTTACAGCTATCTAGAAATTCTAACTTTACAGCTGTATGGAAGCTTTCGTTTACAGTCAGCTCTTTTCTTCTGAAGGGGTTCAGCAAACTTTTTTTTTTTTTTCTAGTAGGATTGGTTTATTATAATTGTATCATCTCCTGCAGTTCTGAAATGTGTTTTCAGTAATCTTTTCTTTCCACAACTCTAGACCAAAACCAATGCTTTATGTGCAAGGTGGTCTTTCCAGGGATTAATTAATAAATCTTGCTTTTGTTTAATGTACTGCTTAACACCTTTTAACTGGTGTCCCAAGGCTTTGAGTGTCTAAGATGTATTGTGAGTATCCAAAGTCGTGATATCTACCCTTGAACTCCAGTATACTTATTTGAAGGTTATTGTGATCTGTTGTGAAAGCACAGAGTTTAGGAGATCATTCGTGAAAGGTGTGGCTTTAAATTGTATGATGGTGTTGCATACTTTTATTGTGTTTTTTATTTTTATTTTTTCCTGCTGCTCTTGGGAATGAAAAGATGATTTCTCCTATTCAGTCATGTCCTCTAGATGAGTCACTGCTGCTCACAATCCCAGCCAAGGCTCTAGGTCAGATCAATTGTATATGAAATGTGTAACAGGCTTCTGTCAGTCCTTATTTTACTCAAATATAACAATAACCTCTTGAAACAGAGAAGTGCCTGGTTTCGGGTTTACATTAGCTTTGTGATTATATTAAAAGGAAAAGGAAAAACTCTTAATTCAGGCAATTTTACAACTACTTCTAGTATAACATTGATGTGGCAAGTCCTACATCCTAACTGCTTCTGGGAGCTGTAATTCTGTTCTGTTCCATGTAGGGCTGGTCTGTCGGTCTTCCAGAAAGCAAAATATACAAACTGTGGCAACAAAAGGCTCTACAAAACTCATAATGTTGTTACTTTCTTAACTAAGCAAAGATCTGTTGACTCACTGCCTCAGTGCTCGAGGCCCTTTTGTATTTTGGAAATGCTGTGAATTGTTGTACTTCGGAGTTCTGTGATAACATCTGGTGCTGTGATCTGGCAGCACAAAGTTTTGAAAGACTTTGTTGGAAGCCTTGCCTTGACGTAATGCTTAAAAGCTACTACGGACAATATATTTCAGTAGATGTCCATTTATCGACAATTTAGTGACATGCATTCAGACTGCCTGCTGATATCATAATTTGTTGCTGGTTTACTCGGCACCAACACTTATACCATCACAACTTAACAAAATGAGTCTTTCCTGCAGACTCTTAATTTGCAGTTTTTACCCCAGCTTTTCTTGTTTCCAAAAGCATGTGAAGAGTCCCCATGCTGTTACTATTACCTTTCATGTTTTTTTTCCTTTTGCCTGTGATTAATTTAGAGTTGTTGAATTCTCTTCTGGCTTCGAACAGACCTTGTGGTGATGACTACTTTCTCCTAAACACTGCCGCCAAGATGTGGTTGAGCTTGTTGGAGGATGAGTCTGAGATTTCTAAGAGAACGTCACACGCTTGGAAATTTAAGATTCTGTAGTATGTGACATCAGAGCATATATGAAAAATTTCTGTGTAGTATTACTCAGAAAAAAAATGGCTTTAAGGTTTGTCTGCCGAGCTTTAAATTGATTTATGTCGAGCTCGGGATGCACTGGTTTCCAGAGTATATGCCCGCTTTGTTATATGAGCTGTCTGGCATGTGTTGAGAGCCGCAGTTACAATGCATAATTTCTGGTGCTTAATATTTTTTGACTGTTCTGTTAAATACTAACGTATTTTATATTTAATATTTAATCTTTATATTTGCTTTTTTATTTGACTTGGACCTTCTTAAAAAGCTGTCTGTAAAAGTAAATATGTGATATCATAGCTCTAGCTCAGAAGTTTACTTACAAGTTTGAGGTACGTTAGATAACTGTACAGTGACCATTTATCAAACACACTGTGATGTCACCGTCACTCAGCACCTGGCAATAAAATCAGTAAACTCCAGTGTGAAAATATACTTCAGATGAAGGGTACATCAAAGGAAAAAGCTTAATCACGAGGCTTTGAGCCATTGCATTAAAGGAGTTTGCTGCCAACATCTGCTACAGTGGTGAATGGGGCACCAGTTGTGGTGTTGCAGTGATGGAAAGATGATGGTACATATGTCAAAGCTTTCCTTCTGTGCAAGGAGGAGCTAGAGGAGGGAAACGTTCAGGGTCAGTTACCTGTTATGATAAATAATGTCAGAGAGCAAGGTTGGCAGGGGGAGGTACTTTCCAGGAACCAGAAACTGCCGTTCTCTGTGCGGCAGAATCCCTTAACCAGCATATTGGGTGAGGTGGAACCTGGGGAGACCGAGGAGATCTGTGAAGAAAAGCTAAATACATCATGCACGCGTGGTAGCTGGATGAAAATCCCCACTAGACTATTTATAAAGCTCAACTTTGCTTTTTTTTTTTTAAAAAAAAAAAAAAAGTCCAAGTACGGTATATTGTGGAGTTTGGAGTGTTTTTTGTTCTTGTTTTGCTTGATACAGATGATTGTTGGCTAGTTTACAAGTGTTTGTGTTTTTTCCATTATCTGGGTTACTTTTCACACCTACCCAGCTTCCCAGCTGGTTGTAACATATCCTTGGAGAGAAAGGCGGATGGAACATCTCCCTGAGGTCCTGTACAGCCTTGTCTTCTATGGCTGAGTGTCAGGAGAATGCATCTTTAGGAGGATGAAGGGGATTAACAATCTGTTATCTCAAAAGTACACGTAAAAACTATTTTTTTTTTATTAAATCCATATACAGAAAAAATAAAGAAAAAATTGCTCTAAACCTCGGAACGCTGTTGTTCATACACAGACATCTAATGTCTCTAAAGTTCACCTAGGATATCAGTGATCATTGTTTTTAATGGCATTTTTATCAGGCTTTCTACATTACTTTTATATATACCTTACTCTAACGAGTCATTTACTTTTTCTTAGTCACTTACATTTACTGTCGCAATCTGTTTTCTTTACTACATGTGGGGTGGTTCTTATCTAGGTTATCATGGGCAGCTTGGAAGAGAACGCTTTCCAAGGGCAAAATACAAGCAAAAATACTGTCATGTATGACTACTTTTGGTTTGTTGGAGGAGTCCCTCAAACTTTAATACTGCTTGGCTTGTATGAAAGCCGAATCACCACAGTTCTACTAGAAATAGACATGAGAGAGTGAATTCTGGATACTTCTCACTTGAGAAGTTGATTACTTTTTGCGTGTGTGAAATAAACTCAGCAGAGGATTGTCAATATATTGGTATCCTAAAGTACTGATTCCAAGAATTTTGTAGCAGCCCTGAATTGTGAATTTTAAAGATTCTGTGCAAAGCTGAGTTGCTGCTGTTGCTGCTTCACATTGCTCCAGAAACATCTGCTTTCAGATGGCTGCCTGTGATCTCACCTTTAAGGAACCGCTGCCCTCAGAGGAGCTTTGTATGCCCAGCCATAAGGAATTTTTGTCTCGAGTGATTAAAAATTATGCCTCCCGTTTCTTGAAAATGAGTAATAAAATGCTTTTGCTCCCCTCTTGGGGAATAAGCAGCAATAAATTACTTGAGTGTTTTTGTTAAGGTGTAGGAAAAAGTGCTGAATACATATACGTGGGCATTTTGATCTAATAGAATGCTAGCATTGTGTTCAGGAAAGACTTTGAATTGTTTTAATGTGTGGTTACTTTATTTTTTCTACTAGTTGTAATCATCTAATCTTAATTTATGCTTTTATTATTGTCACATGATACTGATTCATAACAAGATCCATACAAGTTTTCTGTCATTCTATTTGCTTGAAAGATAACTTTCTTTTATGTTTTTGTTTTAGAATTGACTTTAAAAAAAAAAAAAAAAGCCTTTTCTCAGCCTCCAGTGTGGCTGAGAAACTCTATCAGGTTGCTTTTTTCAGGCTGTATTGCATGACTAGGTTATCTGTATGACTAGATCTGCAAAAACTAAAACTCCAAACTTCACACCAGCTGCTTGTTAAAGATGGAGCATTGCATCTCCTCAGACTAGAATGTGGTGTTCCACAAAAACACTAATTTCTGAGATTTTTCCTGAGCCTTTATTAAGTTTAGCAAGGAATAATTATTTGAGCTCGGAAATTTGAAGAACAACTTTTGAAATTCATGCTGTGCGTTCTGGAGAAGGATTCATAGAGAAAGAAGCATTTCCTTCTCTCAGGATTCTGTAGTTTCTGTTTGTATCAAAAGCTTAGGTGAGTTTTTTCTCTGTCTGCTTTTTTTTGATAGAAATTGCCTGCACATTACAATTTACACATGCAGTACTAAGTCATTTACCTGGAAAGTAGATATCATCTAAGTGACTACTGAGGCGAGAACTAAATTTGAAATGCAAACATCCTTGGAACATGGGCTCAGATAACGTGTGTTGCTGTTGCAGGAAGACCATGACATCATGGAAGCTGATCTGGACAAAGACGAGATTTTACAACCTCAGCTGGGAGAACTTACAGGAGAGAAGCTGCTGACAACTGAGTACTTGGGAGTGAGTACCAGTTAGTACGATCCTGAAATAAATGAATTTACTGGGTTAAGTGTTTAATTTCAGTGGTTTCATCACCTTCTAAAATCTTTTCTTCTTCAATTAGTTGTTTGAAAGGCCAGGTTCTACTTGCATAGCAGTCCAAATCTTTCACTATTTGTTTTCTTAGCTGTAGTTCAGAAATAGAATAAGTTTGAAAAAGGTAGTTGCCCCTTCACGGGAGGTAATCAGGCTATGACTTGGTAATAAGCTAAGGACAGCCTTAGGGTTTTAGTGCTAGATCACTGATTCTGTGGCACACAAAACGGAAGTGCTGAGCAACTTAACGCTGAAACACTCTGCTGGTCTGAAATTATTTTGATGGGGAGAAAAAAAGTTGAAAAATTAACTGTTCCTTCAATCTTTGTGCTAGATCAAGTACTGCATGTCTTACCTCGAGCATCAAAAAGCCATTAAGTTTTTTTTAAAAAAAAAAAAAGTGAAATCACGACTGCCACTTAGTATGCTGCGATTAATGTGAGTTAAATATGGTTTTATGCCTTCTGGATGTCAAAGTCCACGGGTTCAGCTACAGTGATGATGAATGAGTGATGAGATGAGATGTGATGGGACAACCTGTAATGATTCCATGGAATTTTATGTACTGATACTGGAACACAACTTAATTGCTGATGCAGTGTTTCTACAGAATTTTTTTCAGTGGCTCCAGTTACTGATCTTTCCACTGCCTTCTCTTTATTTGTTTCTTTTTTTGTTTCAATTTCTTTATTACCTGTGTATCAGATAATGACTCATACTCCAAAAACCAAGAAGAAGCTGTTTCCCAGTGTCCATCAGAGTATAGACGAGCCTCTCCAGAGACCTGTGACACCAGGTTATCACAGAACTGCGTACCCAATGTAAGTCTAAACAAATGAGGCAAAGCAGGATTTTTTTTTAACTTAAAAAGTGAACTAACAAATAACCCCACTGCCAGATAAATAAAATCTCCATACTTGAAAGTGCATTGGCATTGTCATTCTTTAAAGATCACTTGAAAGAAGAAATAAGAGTGCTGTAGGCGGAGAAAGGTCTGCTGGCTGAGGCCACATACTTTGAATAATTGAACAAGCGTTTACTGATCAATTTGATTTAAAGTTGCGTAATATCCTGTGTGTTCATAATTCTTTCTTCTTCTCACAATATATTCTATTTGTAAGTTGCATGGAGTGTGTAAAATGACTGGGATCTTCATGTTATATCTGTCTAGAGCAATATACTTTTTTTGCTTATGCTACCCACCCATAAAAGAACACACTAAAAAGAAAATGGAAAAGACGAATCTTAATATGTCTGATTTCCTGTTTTTTTTTTTTTTTTTTTTTTTTTTTTTTTTAATTCCAATGGGAGAGTCTGTGACACCTTGCTCTTGGTTTGGTTGGTTCATTGTGCGGTCAGTGTTACCAGGTTCGAGGTCCCACTTCCACTGCATGGTATTTTTTTTCAGTGGTAGACTAGAGGAGCTGGACTGACTCTCTGGCTGTTAAGGTAGCCTTACGTAATATTAAGAAAACTTAGAAAATATTTTTCAGGAGTAGATTTTAGTTACCATGGGAGTGTTTAAGCATTACATTCCTACTTTTTAAGTGGAGAGGAAAACAAGCATGTGACAATGAAGTGACTTGCCAAGGAGAAGTCAGAAAAACAGCGGCAAACCTGGGGAAATAGCTTTTCTTTCCTGGTGCAATGTAGTGCGCTGCAGTTTATGTACCAGAAAAATGTCTAGAAGTGATCAAATGCCTCTTTTTATCACCGTCTACGCAGGTAATGTTTGCTTAACAAAATCCCGGGATTAGCTGAGTGACACTGGTACTTTGTTGTGTCAAAACTTAAATCTCCTTATGGACAGCTTTGCAGCCTATTGCCTCTGCAACACAACTTCAGGTGTGATTAAAAATAAATCATCTGGATTAAAAAACAAAACAAAACACACCTTTCTCTACATAGTGGTTCTAGTAGCTTTGGGTCTGAGAAAAGTGGTGGGTGAAGCCTTCTTTACAGATTGCCTTACTGTGTAAACTAGAGAGGAGAAATGTCATCAGCAAAAGTCTAGCATGGTGAGAACATGTGGAAATTATTTCCCTCCAGTTTTGCCAAGTGGTGGAAATTATATGAGTGTTTGGTGCTTCCATGTAGGAAGCATGAGATACCACTGTGAATTAGAAGCTGACATTTTATATATAATTTATTTGTGCAAGAAAACTGCAGTAAATAGTAACATGCTTGAGCTAGCTTTTGCAACAGAAAAGAATAAGCTTTGGTGGCTTTGTCTTTCTAATTTTTTATTAGGAAACCTTGCAAGAGGAGGGCAATAAAAGTAACCAAATCTTGGCTGCCTAATATGAAATACATCCAGTTCAGATATTGCTTTCAAATTTTTAAATTATTTAAGTGTCTCATGTTTGCATCAAATGAAATGGTATAAATACGTCAGACTTCTTGCTCTCCTATACAGCTTGTTTACCTAGGAACAACCCAGGACAGTTCATCTGAAGTTTTTGATTCAGCCAAAGTTAAACTGCATAAAAACACATGTAAATGCCTGCATTCAGAATCGAATGTAACTTGTTTGAAGTTCTTCTGCAAGACCTGATGTAACACATTCCACTTTTCAAACAAGGTGAAAAAGGAAGCAGTTGATGGAGATACTATAATATGTCTCTCTGAGTTAGTTCATACCTCAGAAAGGTGAGGGGGGGCTTCTAATGCTGAATAGGAGTATTCACACAGAAAATTAATGCAGAATAGCTACTGCACATGAAGCAGATATTCCATGCTCATTTTTCTACGACTTTCCAGTACAGACAAATCTCTGGTTACTTCAGATGAATTGTCATGGGATCCCTGTATGGACAAGCTCTTGCTGTATGGGAAAGCCAGGAAACATTGGAAAGCTGTTTTTTTCCTTTCCCTCCTCTTTAAAGACTCACTGCTGAGATCACTCAAGAGGGACTGAGCTACTCAATATTCTGCTAGCTGTTTCCTTAGAAACTGACTTAGCTGTGAAATCATTAACTGCCTCCTTGGAATGCATCTTTTCTCACTAGAAATATAGCCTAATTACCTTAACCTGATATTGGGCAGGGAAACTTGCTGCGTCTGCCAACTTCTTTTCACACACGTTTCACACCCGTCTTGCTTCTGCTGCATTTTGTTGCTTATTACTGAGCAGTCTTGTCCCTGTTCTGTCCTTCAGCTGCTTAAGTTTCTCATTGATCCACCTCGCTTGGGAAATCAACAGTTCTACTTCTTATCTACTTTAAGCCAGTGTTGCATGTTCCTCTCTGTAAAGTGAAATCCTCGTAATACTCGGGAGCAAAACTTAAATCCTTGAAAAAGCTGAGAATTGGAGACCTTTCAGGCCTACTACTATATTCTTTTCTTTAAGTGTCCTACTGGTATTTTGGGTCTTCAGACTGCAAGGAGTTACGGTTTCCTTTCCTTGGCTCTTTATTGCTGTAGGAAAAAATGTTAATTCCGAATATGTGTAACATCAGCTGGTTTGGGGGAGCTACAGCAGTGCAGTTAAATTATAACATTGGCACTAGTTTACAATGTGAAAAAATATATGTTTTAATTTCTTCGATGTTATTACAGGCAATTAGAAGAAATCAGAATTTGCTTTCTTGTAACTTTTTAGACTGCGAGCATTCATCACCATACATTCTCCTTTCTCTTCCAGGCCAGAAAACGATACCGCCTCTTGTCACGATAGGCACGAGAAACTGCAGTCTCTGCCGAGTGGTTGTCCTCCTGTCTGTGGTGGGAGCAGGTCCAGCATTTCTGACCTCTGCATTTCCTCTTCGTGTAAGGATATTCCGTAAATGGTGTTATTACTCATTGCTTGATTATTATTATTATTATTTTTTAAATGTAGCCTTGGAACTGGGTCTCTGTTTGTAGACCCTGGGGCAGTCTGCATGACCTTGGGCATGCATTTGGCTCCGGCTGGCTAAATGGCTGCAGAAGGTGATGTGTGGTCAGCAGATACTAACGGTCTCACTAGCCTTGCTCCATCTCCCTTCCTGTGGTGGGGCCAAGGATCATTCCCAGGGCTTCCGACATGCAAAATATATTTTCTTTCACTCCATGATATCCTCTGCCTAGGGAGAGAGCTGCAGCCCAGATACAGTACACTTCCCAACAGGCCAAGCTACTTACTTGATCAAATATACCCTTGTTTAGATCTAAATGAATTACTGTCCGCTGGCACCTGCAGGCTCGATTGGCTGGTCCTCTGTATTAAAGTTGAAGGCAGCTGCAGCTATCTGCTTAGTTTTGCAGCTGCATTCAGACCATAAAGGGTTGTGGAGGATGGGAAGCCCTGTGTGTGTAGCTGCATTGTGGGTGATGCTGCTAAAGATTCTGTCCTTGCAACTTAAACTGAAATTAATGCAGACTCAGCTGGACTTGAGAATTCAGAAGCATGTGTTGGAGTTTAAAAGGTTATAGGCTTCTGAAATACTTTTCCTGATCTTCCAATATCCACAGGATCATGGAACTTCTGATGTGAGTTTCAACCTGCTTGCAGGGATTCATTAACATTTCCAACTAGGGTTTTAAGGCAAAATGTTCTGCAATCTTAGATAAAGGATCTTGAAGCATATCCGGTACAGAATTACTAATAAGTTCAGACAAAAACCTGCCTTTACTTTGCTGAAAAATATGCTTTGAAGCAGCAAAGGAATAGAAGACTTTTTTTCTTTCTCTTCTTGTTTTTTAAATTTCCTAGAGGAAATGAAAAGGATTCTGAGAAAAGTAACCAAGATCTTGCAGGCAGGAATCTGCTTGCATAATGCCTAGAGCTGATAAATATAACATGCTGAATAAAAGGCGTATGAGAGAAGCAGATGAAGCTCCTGTTTGAGATGGGCACTTGGGTCCTTGCTGTTGTGCATGAACAGAGAGCTGCTGTCCTCAAACCTTGCTTTACACAGCAGCATGCCAAGTATAGCTAATTGTGTTCCACACGGAGATTAATTAGCTGGTCAGAGGCAGCAGCTCAGAGCAGAGGCTGTGAGCTGATGAAAGCATGCTGACTTTACAGTTTTTCTGTATAGAATAATAATTTTAAAGAAGGGATTGTACGTATTCATGCTTTGTAAATGAAATTAGGCAAAGCAAGTACCAAATGTGCTGCTATTTCCTGTTTTAAAATGTACTGTAGATAAAACCTGCCTTTGGATGCAATTTCTAAGGTATTATGCAGGCACCAGGAGCCCAGCATGCCTTCTGAACCACATTTTGATAATATCTTAAGTTCACTCACCTCTGTCACCTTTCCTGTGCTACAGATGCTGTCTGATGGTTTGCTTGTAGAGATTTGTGGGGAGGCTTAAAGTGGGAATCTGAGCAAGCAACAAAGGAATTGTTCATTTTTGTGGAGAATCATGATTTAATGCCTTCGTGCTGAAGAAAATGCTGCCAACTTTAATATTTTCATATTTTCAAAACTTTGATTGTACCCACTGTCTAAAAATTTTGCTAGCTGTTTTCAGTCAAAACTGCCTACAGATGGATATTAGAGAACTAGATTATACTGTCCCTTCTCATAGAAAAAAATGGAAGTCTGAATATACAGCATATTGCAAGTTTATATTCATTATGCATGTAAGAAGACTAATTATTTTTGTGCGTGACAGAGAATTCTTAGCACGATCCAAGGCTATAAAACAACACTGAGTTACTCGAAGAAGGATTGCCAGAGGTTTGTTTTCAGTTTTTGCAAGTAGCCAGTGAAATACATGCTTGACTATCTTACCTTTTGAGATTTAGAAATGAAGAGGAGAAGAGACTGCACTGCTGGATCCCATGGCTGTTCATTTCAGTGACAGGACCTTCATTCATTGTAATTGTACCTGGACTGGATCTTCGGACATTCCCTGTTTTCCAAAAGGCAGTGTTTTTTGTAAATCTTAGATTGAATTCAAAACACTGGATTCAAAACAATTCAAAACAAGCCCGAGACCATAATTAGGAAAAAATTCTTACTCTACAAAGCTTCTGTGCCCTTTTTCTTCTAGTGCCGTCTAAGATGAGACAGGAATCACTGCGTAAGAAAGATGTAAAAATAATTTTACTGCTTCTAGGGGCTCCCATTGTGCCCAGGCAAATGTCATTGCTGTGAAATGGAATATGTAGTGTATTGAATTCTGAGCTTGGTCTGACAGTCATCATGCAGCACCAGAAACCTGCTCACTTCAGAATGTATTTTCCCACATCACATGAATACTTGAGATTTCAGAGTTTCATGCAATCAAGTTATGAAATGAATAATAATAGATGGGGGGGGGGGGGGGGAAGAATAAAAGCTTCATGTGAACAGTCAGCATCATCAATGACATGTCTCAAGCAAAGCTTGTCTTCAAGAAACCTTTATCTTCTTCTGTTTTCTAAAAATGAAAGTAGTTCTTAATGTTTTCTGCACCTGGATCTACTCACCTGTTCTTGAGTCACGTTCTTATTTTTTTCTGATTCTGTCTAGGACCATCCTCACTTTTTATCAATTTGGTAAAGAGATTATTATGACCTTTTTTTTGTCTCCTGTGAATAGAAGGCTTGTGTACTAAAGATGAACCTTGGTCACCTTATTTACATATCCACTGAATATCAGAGAGAACATTAACTGGGCAGCCAGGTGGTTGTCTGAAAGCGGCCTGATCGGTATCCCATTCAGCATGTGAGAGCAAATAAAAACAGGAGGGCAACCTGTCCCAGGCACGGGAGGAATGTGGGGGAATGGAGCTGGGGATTTTGCCTCGGCTCTTACTGGTCTTGCACATCTCAGTAGCTTCGTGTCTCTCAGCAAGCTGCCTGTCCTTCTCTTTGGTGTCAGCGCAAGGCAAAAAGTGAGGTTTATTGAGCAAATGGAATAGACCTCAGTTCTGACAGAGGTGTTTAAAACAGTTTTTTGTCTGCAGTGTCTGCCTGTCGCTACAGATGTGGACAGACGACTGCAAGAGGTTGCATTCCTGTGGCTTTAATGAGGTATCAGTTATTAGCTGATATATTTTAACTGACGAATGCAGAGTATAGCTGCTTTGAAAATGATCCAAGCGTGATTTACTTCGCAATTGCAAAGGGCTAGAAGTACGCACACATGCAGTTACCTTGGCTCAGCTGATGAGCTGTAAAGAGCTCAGCCACAGTAACTCAGTAGCCTGCTTTTGTCTCAACCTTTCTTTCATACAACAGGAGCCATGACTTGATTGTATTTCTAATAAATTGTAAAGAGCCAACTTCTCACTGAATTGTGTTTCCTTTTTAAATAGCAATTGAGACGAAGTCCTCCAAAGTATTCTCATCAGGCCACAGAATGGACCGAAGCATCCCGGGTGGTGACAATATCTTGTCTTCTCGATCTACTGACTTCACCCAGGACAAAGTAAATGGGCAATCTCATAGGTATGATTTATTCAGATGAGTATCTAAGAGTGCAAGAGGAGTCTGAGGGGACTTACCAGATAATTCCGTGCTGCTGTAAAGACAATCTGTGAAGTCATTTGATGTATGATGTAGTCTGGTCTGAGACAGCTGTGGTGGTGCTTGCCAAACAAAATACCCTTAGTAGTGCCAGCGGCAGCTGTTCAATTTCTAAGCATCTGGTCCAGAATAGGAGAAACCTCAAGCAAGACGTTATTAATGAACGTCACATGTATGCACAACCCGGTCTCCTGCAAGTAAAACTTCCCGATTGCTTCCGTAGATGACTGTACTGGTACCCCATGAAAAATCATTTGAACAGTAAAGAAGGAGGTACAGCAATTGGGAACAGGGCAGGAATTAACATGCAAAAGAGAAATTAAGCATTTAAGTGGATTTGTGTGTTTAAACATGCTGAGTTGCTAACACAGCTGACCAGAGTCCCTGATGATTGATTTGCTAGGTGGGTATAACAAAGAACTAAAATATTTCAAGTTCTCCAAAAAATGGGTTTCAACTTTATCTTGAAAAAAAAATCTGTCAAAAGAAGAAGAAAGATCTTGCTCTCCTCCTGTTCGTGCATTGAGTCCTCTGTGAAG
This sequence comes from Cygnus olor, assembly GCF_009769625.2. Classification (NCBI taxonomy): domain Eukaryota; kingdom Metazoa; phylum Chordata; class Aves; order Anseriformes; family Anatidae; genus Cygnus; species Cygnus olor. The sequence goes on from NC_049177.1 coordinate 16,540,724, forward strand.
CTCCTCATATGGAGGACTGTGATGTTATATACTGGGTGAGAACTAGTAATTCATTAGGAATTGGACCAAGATTTACCAAAGCTTTTCAGGACCCACATGTGTCCTTCAGACATTAACAGCTTTTTCCTAAAGGTAGTTTGATTGGGCCAAGTTTTAAACAGTGAGTGTAGAAAAATTTTAAAAGCAAATACATTCCAAGAGTAAAACACAGAATGGGTGGAGATGTGTTAAAGGAAAGGTTTTACAGACTCTCTATGGGTCTGATTTTTTTTCAGAAATGTTTAGTTACTTGTGTCAGTTAAAGCTCTAGCACTTCTGAAAACTAGATTCTCTGCTTAGAGCTTTGTTTCTTTCTGGTGTACAGATGCCTTTGTATATATTTTTTTCCAATTGTGCTCTTTCCATGATGACATCTGAGAAATTATATACTGTTAACAAATTAGCACTGGCAAGTAATTGAAGTGCGTAGTAGTCATAACCCTATTCCGGCATTACTGGTTTTACTTCCGTGTTGCTTGTCCTAACATAACAGTAGCTAAGCACATACTGCAAATACAAACAGATAATTGCAAATACAATTTTATGGCCGAATTGCTTGCTTTTTGCTCTGGCTGATGTAGAGAGGTTACTTTTCAGGCTTTTGCTTGCAAGAGATCATAAATAGGTAGTATCTTGTCCCCTACCTTAGTGCAGAGCTTTGCTTCTCTACAGTCATAATCCATTGTTTAAAAGGTATGTCCCTAGTAATCTTTAATTTTTCTGAATACAAGTTTATCTAAACCTCAGTAATAGATGGATCCCTAGCTGAAATTAAGGATGCAGTATTGCAGAAGGAGATCGTATCTGTGCATTGTATGCTTCCTTACCATGCAAACGGTAATCTGTATTTACAAAGCAGCCTCGAGTTACGGATGTGGGAATGTAGCCATTCATAGTCCAAGTAGAACACAGGGTTTTCTGTGTCAGGGGTCTTTTGTTCATATGCTCGTGTTGCAATAGCTAGACCCTGCCTTTTCATTCTTTCTTTTTTTCCTTCCTGGAAGTGTATTTTAATGTGCTTGCAAAACAGAGTGAATAAATCATTGCTTTGGTCATATGTCTACCACAAGAGCTGCCTGCCTTCCTACTAGGCAAATACCAAGACATTCCTAGAAAAGGTATGTATGAGAAAAGGAAGGCTGATTTATGGCGATGCAGCATTTTGATCATGTAAGAATATAGATCTGTTATGCCTTGTAATTAATCAAGCATAAATTTGTACGTAATGGACTTGAGTTTACAATTGAGGCTTGCTTAAAAAATTCCCTATGTTTTATTGTGACTATGACCAGTATCGTCATAGTAAAGAGATTAAACTCTATAGGGGCCTTCTTTGGTTTCTAATAGTCTCACCTTTCTTATAATCGGGTAAAACTGGTCAAAAGTACAAGTGTGTTTGTCTTGGAAAAAACAGTCCGTAACTTGTATTTGAATGTCGAGTCTTCTCACACCTCTTGGTTGATTATTCAGATCTCAGTGTCAGTCTGTTGTGCACTTTTTGATAACTATCTTAATTTTTTCCAAGTAAGCAGTTTTATTTCTTGTCAATGCAAATGTAGGTTTCTCTGATTTATTTTTTGTTAGAACACTTGCTCTCAAATTACCACACATTGTTACAAACAACTTTTTTACTAAATACTACAGAACATTTTTCCACAGTACATTTTGCTGCTTCTTTCTTCAACGGGCCAAGTCCTAAAGGAAGCCAGATAGAAGGATTTTCATGATATTTTGAGGATTACCTCTTTTCTGTTGATCTTTTTTTTATTGTTGTAAGAGAAAGTGATTCTGGGACACCTGCATACACGGACACATCCTACACATCCTGTCAGAATACCAGCAGATTTTTTTTTGAACTTTACAGCGTTTGCTACCAGTTTATTTCATATAATCATTTCCCAGAGAGTCTGTAAATATGTGAGCCATTGTACATGACTGTTATGTATTCTTTCTCTTTCGTCAAATACAGTGACTGATTGCGTTACTGGGCTTCGTCTCCCAGGTGTGTATAGCTGCCTAGGTTACTCTAGTGAAACTCTTGAGATTATTCATGGCTATAAAAATGCTTTTTAGTGCTTAGGAATACAGATGCAATTTTTTTAATCTATTGCCAAATAACAAAAAAACTAATTTACGGCTCAAATACTTCTACGAGGCTGTTGGGTCTTGCTTTTTCATCTGTGTCAGCATATAATCCACACAAGGTTAACATGACTGGCACAAGTGTATTGAAAACCCAACTCTTGAATCTAAGTGAATAAAAGGACAAACAAGCAATAACAATGAAACTATTTTACGGAGAGAGACATTTAAATAGACCTGGGATCCATGGCTTGGGGTGAATCTAGCCAATCTTACTTTCTTGGCTTGGTTTTGCTGGTTTTGCTGCCATCTGCCACCTTCTCTTTTGAAATGCTACAAGTTTAATGCTTGTCATGCTCAGTGATAGGTAGAGGGCTGCAGAGATGGCTCTGAGGAAAGGAGTTAGTGTGTCTTTGCCCTTAATAGTTAACATATACAAATGCAAAATGCAGACAATTAATGCTACTTAAAATATAAAAGAAACATTTGCTGACAGATCTCCCTGCAAGGTGAAGCAGGGGAATGGAATGGCTAATCACTGACTCAGCAGCATTCCCGGGAGAGTGGGAGAGATTAAATGTCTTGAAAATCCTTCTAATCACCCTTTCTGATGGTCACAAAGGGTTCTTTTGATGGAGCTAATAACACAGGGACTTTCCAAATAAAATTTTAATCACTTTCCTTTCGATGGCACCTTTATGATTCTCTTGCCTTGGCTCTGCTTTTACTTCCCTTTAATATGATGTGTTTCTTCATGTAGCTGTTATTTCAGTTTAATCTTTTTTCCTTTTAAGAGAAAATCGACTCACTAGAGCCAACATGAATATAGATTCAAAATTATTCAAAAGACTTGCTATTTCCTGGTGGCCTTCACTTTTTGTATATCAGAATATATTGGTGCTAGGGGCAGGGAAGGACAGTGTGTCCTCACGCAGTTATGGACTAAATTTTAAATAATTGTATTCTTGCAGCACGTGCAGACTGTGAAATAACAGCAGCTGGTTTGTCTTCTCAGCACGAACAAGGAACCCATGTGCATAGGGAATTTATTTTATAGGTGCCATCAGAGCTTTTTGCTCTTCTGACAAAAGACCTTTAGGAGATCTACGAATCTTGTCACAGCTGGGAGCCAGGGAAGATGCCTGTGTCTGTCAATATTGTGACCTGTATATAATGGTTTGTGCCCTAAAAGGATGTATTCATATATGCTTTTTGTACCTCTGAATGAGTCTGTATGTGATGAAGACAATAGAAAACAAACTAGACAAAACAAGCTAAGCATCTGTTACTTATTTGCCAGGGGCTTACCTGAACCTGTTCAGTCCTGTTGTCCAAAGAACCAGGTTTGAGTAGGATAGACAGGTCCACAGAGCCAGGTTTAGGGAGGCTGTGTGGTGAGTACATGCCCCAAGACAGTACCTGTGGTGCCATGTTCCTCTCCATTTGTAGTCACCCTGAATTTTGGGCATTCAAGTGTGGTGACAGCATGCCAGGTTTCACTTGGTTGCAGACTTTCTGTGCATATGTTTTTCTCTGTGCATTACTAACCCTTTCCATGTCCTCCCGCAGCGAGTTTTTCTCGGCCTTTACCAGCAAACCTAAGATCCCTCGCACTCCTGAAGTGCAAAGTGCCAGCCCCAGAAAGGGAAAGATCCCGACCATTGCCCCGCAGTTTTCTCAGTCTGGTCCCCAGCAGACAAGCCGTCCGAGCTCCTCAGGATCATCCACAAGGAGCAGACAGAGTAAGTGGAAAAAGTCACCCTTCTCCTTGTCAGCGCTTGGGATGGGAAAGGAGGGAGTTCTGCAGGAGCTCTCCAGGAATGAAGTCGTACGCTACGAATGTGCCAGGAGTATATGACATTGTACTTGTCATCTGCAGGATGCACAACCATGAAATTATATCCTGCTGAACACTGCTCCTATTTCCAGACTGTCATGTGAACAGTTGGAGACATGCTTTTTCCTGTCTCTGGGTGGAGAAAAGTGGCTCAGAAGTATGGGGGGAAGCTTTTAGTCTCAGATTAGACGTTCTCTGGATGTCATTAGACTGTCTTCTTTTCTTTAGACACTTGTTCACAGTATAACTTGTCTAACGTTCTTGAATTTGGATCCCTGGGTGTGTCTACACTGCCACTGAATGTAGACCAGATGTCCGACGGTTCAGGAGATGGGCTCAGGGCAGCCTAGCAAGCAGACTGCCAGGCATGGTGTGCTGCTTGTGGCAGTCGTCATTCTGCTGGAAACTTGGATTTGAGAACCGTATGGATGTGTTGTTGCTTGCAGAAGTGTAAGCAATGCTAGGTTGCAATGGGCTCAGAGGAGAGGAAGGCAGGGACCTGAGGTTGGAGGGGAGAGATGGAAGCATGCTTTAGGCCTGCCAGCGTAAGCCCAGTAAAGTGGAAATATTGGTCTCAGATGCTTACACAACAGTAAGCATGTATGGAGATCTGGAGGGTGTGTAAACTGTGTTTTCTCTTTTCCTTCTTTTTTTTGGGGGGTGAGGGGTGGGCAGGGCGGGGAGGTAAGGGTAAAAAAGATGAATTCTTCAATAGTGAATAAGCTTTTTCTCCAGAGTGCAGAATGGTCAAGCTGGATTCAAACATACCCCTGGGGCTGGACTAGCTGCATTCAGGTATATCCCTGGCGCCAGCAGCAATAAAAATGGAAGAAGCAATGTGCTATAGGTTCATATTCCAAATGTATCATAAAAGTTTAGTGATGATTATCACAACGTAACATCAGCATTACTCTTTAGCTGTAACTGTTACCTTTAACCATTTAACAACAAAAAAAAAACAAACAGGAAACTAATATCACTTTGTAAACCCGCCCATGGAATTTGAGGTGGGTGCTTATCATTAACTTTTAATTACAGATAAGGAAAATGATTTATAGGGAGCTGAAATAATGTAGTAAATCAGCAACAGATCAGGAAGGAGCTTCTTGAGCCTTCAGTATTGCTTGCTTTTTGTCATTTCACGTGGTTGTACGTATGAGGAGATTGTGTGGTTTCATTTAGGGAGTACAGGTGAGGCTTCATAGAGGATGTCCTTAGTGACTAAGGGAGATTTTGACCTAGCAAGTATTTGCTTGAATAGTCCCGTGCTTAGGTAATAACTGCCAGCTTTTTTAGCGTTACTTTTGCTGCGTATGCCCTATGTTTTACCTCTGTCATCAATGCTTTACATTTCCTGTGACAGGAGTTCCGTTCTGCCCTGGCTGAACATGATGCTAACAGCCAAGAGTCCGTGCCTGTTACCTGTTAAGCTTCATTTCCAAAAACACTAGTGCATTAAAAAGGAGAGAGTATATGTGTGCACACAAAAACTTCCACATGTTCTAGTTTCTCCAGTAGAGCTTTACGCTCCTGGGTGTCTGTGTCCTGTGAAGGATGTGACACACGTATGGTTGCTTTCGTAGGGATATGAATTAAGTTCCTTTTCCAGTGGCACAGGGTATAATCTATCTCATTTTGAGGTTAACTTAAGGAGAGTTTAATCAGAGTTCTACGTCATTTGTGTTTCTCTGTTGATACAGTGTACGTAACTTGTAAGGCCAGACTCCTGGGCTCTCTTAATTTTTAACTTTTGTTAGATAGGATTTGTCTCACAGTGTACCTGTAGGCATCGTGTACTGGGAACATTGCATCTTATTTTGTGTCTATTTAGCTTTTCTCCAGAGTTTTTCATTGGGGTTCCAGGTAACTTGCTTTCTATCTGTCCACAGGTTTCATGAGACAGACTTGGAGTCAGCAAAAAAAATGTTAAACTCTTATCTTCCTGCCAAGAAATAGCAAAGAAATTGTTTTGCAAACAAGCTGCCATCCACCCTATGTATATCTATTCTGTGTTGTCTGCTGTCATAAGGCACCTATTAGTTACTCTGCATCTTGCAGGGGCTTTCACACAAGTATTTATGGTTTGGAAAATTGAGAGGCTAGTGTTAAGGACCTGATTTTTAAAGGACTTTAGAAAGGCTTTAAGCACCCAAATCCAAACCCTGGGTTCTAAAATTTAATTCCCTTTAAGCTGCTGCTTGAAGGTACAGGGAGGCGTCTGAAGCAGGTGAGCCCCTGATAAAGCTCTGTGCTGTTATTCCTTTAATTTCCTAGTTGACTTTTGTAGATGAGTTGGAAGCGGTGTCAGATGCACAGATCTAAGCAATTAGTAGATCTCAGCAGTTGCTGCCTTCCATTTGCCTCCTGAGTAGGTATGTTGTCTTTTACATGTTAAAAGAGACTCTGTCCTTCTGGAGGATTGTCTTTACTTCGTGGATTTCTTTGTATTTCTGGAGAAATAAGTTTATATAGCTCTGGACAGGATGAGAAAAAGATTAGTTTCTGATTGCACTTACTTATACTTAAAATGTGATAGCTTATTTTAGAGACACGTTTTAGCTTGTTTTTTAAAATTTATTGTAGGTGTACTTACTGGAAATAAGTTGCTTTGACACAAACCTAGCTGAACTAGCTGGACTGCTGTTCTTGGAGTGTGGAGTGTGTGGAATGCCTGAGGAATGCAGAGGAAGCACAGGTACTTAGTGCAGCTACAGGCCTGGGGACAGATTCCTGCCTGAGATGTAGCCCGTTGTTAGTGGAGTGTTAAAGCTGTACCTTACAGCGAAACTGAGCTCCTCAAAATAAAACCAGCCATGTTGGAGCTTTCTGCTGAATCCCCTTCCTAGCTGTTATGGGGGTGACACAGTGGCTATAGAAGACAAAGTGGACCTCCAAATCTAGACTTTTTCAGCTGTGCTTTATGTGCTCAATGTGGTTGGGGAAGAATGATTTAATCTACCTCGTGCGTTACTCTGCGTCTGTTCCAAGCACCTCTTTATGGGCATGCTAAAGGTGTGTGTGCATTGTCCCACGTCAGTTCTGTCCAGGGCACAGTGAAACTGGAGTGATAGAAAAATCTGTACCAGAAGAATGAGGAAGGATTTTATCAGGAGTGTGACGGGGCCCCGGTGGCTTCCTGCTACTCTAGAAGTTCTTTCAGTGACCCCTGACAGGTGGCTACTGTAAGCACATTCTGCGTTTTGAAGTTGCAGTACCAGTGGTTAAGGTGCCTTTGTGTGTGTTCTTTGTGGTGGTTGTGTCACTCTATGGATCAAACAAGTGTACCCTCAGGCAGCTCCTGTCTAGTGATAAATCCTGCTTTCAACTGACAGACTTTTTTTCTTTTTTTTTTATCTCTCTCCCTGCAGGCAGCCAGTCCTCCAGGAAGTGAGAACAGTTCCTTTCCTCAAGAATCACCTGTCACTTTACTGAAGGGCAAAGGAGGCTTCCTGTAATGAGCTTTACTGGCGACCTACTGAGAAGAGGTTATTAACATTGCACGGCGTGTGCCCTGCATGGTGATTCAGGGATTATCTGATGGGATGCATCTGTAGTCATCTCTAAAGCTGGCTAAGACAAAGGCCTTGTTACAATTCAAGGTCTCAGCAGGTGCCCACAACTGATACGGTAGATGGATATATAGTCCCAGTGTCTCTGATAGTTTATTCTGAAGTGACATTGCTACCTCCAGAAGAGTCTCTTGCTCTCTGCTTTTTTTGTCAGAGTAAATGGCCTTTGGAGGTGGTCTGTAGGGCTCAGCACAGGAGTCTGGCCAAGCAACTGTCTTGTTTACGTATTGCTTGCTGAACAAGTCTGTAACTTGATTTATTTAAATTACGCTGTTGTGAATGAGTTAGGGGATATCTGTGTTCAAAGGATCTGCATCTGCACTGGGAAGGAAAGTGTACACTATCTGTGTAGAGCCTCACTGCCTGGAGCAGTTCTATGTGGAGTGAGATCTGTGTTTGACCACCAGAGACCGAAGAGAAAGTATTTTATCAACTTCTGATTGTCCTGAGGCACTTGAAAAACTGTGTGCCAGTGCCCAAAGCACCATCCATCCATGCTTATCTCTGAGGATCTGATCAGCAGGTTTATCTGCAGCAATTATTCCTATTCATTCATTTTTTTCCCCTTAGTTTTGTTTCTTAACATTTGTGGAATGAATAATTCATTTTCCACTGGAATTAAGAACTTTCTTCATTCATAGGAGAAACCATGAGATGTGAACAGATTAGAAACAATGTTCTCTTCATGTGTGGCTGTGGACAATGTTCTTTGGTCTTTGTCATATTTTAAATTCTTCACTTCTGAACAGTGATTGGTTATGTCTTTATGGAATTTATGCTGGTCTTCAGTGAATACAAAGTGCTGGGTAGGCAAGGGAAATCAGGAAGCCCTTCGCTAAATCAAAATCCAGCAGTTAGTTCTACCAATAAATTATGAAGACTGCACTGTTGGTTGTTCTTTCCCTCAAAAGTAACAGTGATCAGGAAATGCTAAAGACTTTACCGGGGGTTAATTTTCAGCAACATCTCCTCATATGATGCAGCTGTTAGGACAACAGCAAAAACTTTTCTAGAAATGCAGTTTACCTTGGAGCTTGGCTGCCAGTGAGGCAGAAAACATTGGAAATGGACTTCAAAAGCAAATGCTTTAGCAGGTGAAAAAGGGAGAAGCCAAAGCTTTTGTTTTGGAGTTCCACCTTGAGAAACAGAGGAACCCAGCCTAAAAAGTCAAGCAACTCCAACAGTGACAGTTGCCTCCCCCTTGAGTAAAGAGTTGTGAAGCCACCAGTCATTTCCATAGGAACAGAAGGAAGCTTTATGCTTGTGATGAGGCCTTGAGTTGTGCCTCTTGGTATGTGATGGCAACTGAATAGGCAAGGCATTTCCTCACTTGTTGCCATGAGACCCACCAAGACCAGTGATGCTGCGTCAGCTTTTTGTAGAAAGGGATCCAACAGACAAGCTCCTCTAACCGCTTTGGATAACAGACTTCAAGTTGGAATTAAGATGTTTTGAAGGACAAGACAGTTGGAAATCAGGTTGTATTCACGTGAAACTTTCTGCTCAGGAGCTGCACAGCCTAACACAAAGCAGGCAGGGTATGGGTGTTGCTTTAATGCCCCAGCTGCATAGGACAAAGTAATTATAGACACCTGATAGTCTTTTTCTTGTAGATTACCGTGATAGATGAATCACAGAAAATCTCTGATTTGTGCTTAGACTCACCCACCTGCTCTCAAAGCTGATGCACATGGTTAATGGAAAAAATGTCCTTTGATTTACAAAAGGGCAGCAATAGAAGGCAGCCATAAGAACTCACCTAGTAGTTTTGCATGGTAGGCAGTTTTTCTTTATCCTCTGAAAAGCTATCTTTTTTCCAGCCCGTAATATCAATGGGCAGGTTGTTAACACTGAAGTGCTAAGCAGGTTCATTTGTAAATGTGGATACATCGAGTGCCCCAGCAGTTGAATTTTATTTATTTCACAGGGGCGTTGAGTTTCATGTTTGAGCAGACCTGATTCTCTGAAATGCAGAACAGCCTTTGAAAAGAGTTGAGTGCAAACTATTAAGAAAAAAAAAAACTCACTGGGTTTACCATTAGGTGAGGTTAAAACTATCACTCTTAACTCAGCTGAAAGTAGGTGCCCTCCACCAGATCAAGATTAGCGAAAAGCAAAATGCAACTCACAGATGAGGAAAACTGAAAGGAACAAGCTAAAGTGTATGTATTTTTGTGTTTCTTACACAAGCCTACTGCAAGGCAGAACTCGACGTGTATGTTTTTTCATGTTCAACTCTTAGGTATTTTGGAGGGAGTACAGAGTTTGAAAACTGTGAGAGTATTTTTATATTAGTGTTTGAGAAACTTCATTTTCCAAGTACTTGAGAGAGAAACTATGTATATGCTTTGAAATAAAGTACCAGCTGAGCAGTAATTTGTGAGGCTGACAAAGTAACCTGTTCTCTGTTTCTCTGTGTTGCTCACAAAAAGCCCCTGCGATGCCAGTCAGAAGGTTTTGAAGCTGATGTTAAATGCTTAATCTCCCTTTGTTAGTAGGACACCACTATTCAGGGTTGAGAGGTCTCTGGATAAAAGGTCAGTAACATGCATATAGCAAATTCTGCACCTCGCTCTTAAAAGTTGTTAGGTACTTTTTGTATCTGTCATGCAGAGGCTGCTGCTAGATACAACACCATCCTGGTAAATCTGTAACAGGAACAGTGGAAATTGCCTCCTGAATGAGAGGGGAGTGATTGTACCTAAACTGGCTGCAATTTTATTTACAATAAGCAGGTGCAGTAATTGCACATAACACACAAAAAAATCCCCTTCAGGTGTATGTGTGACCGAAGTGCTATATGATGCTAACATGCTTCTTGCGTGTAACCTCTATGTTCAGTGTTAGTGAGGCACAGAATCATAAAGTACCCTGAGTTGGAAAGAACCCACATGGATCATCAAGTCCAACTGCTGGCCCCACACAGGACCACCCAAAAATCAAACCGTGTTTCTCAGAGTGTTGTCCAAGCGTGAACTGTGTATGTCTATTGAAACTTGCACGTAAGGCTCATTCTGTACAGTTGCTTTAAAATCATCTGGTGCTGACCAAGTAAAAATGCTTCTGAAGGGACATAATTTTTCTTTCTGTGATAGGTTTGTTTGGGGTTTCATGGACTTTCAGGATGTGCGTTTTTTTTGCATTTTGCAGTTTTATTATTGACAAATTCTGTTTCAGCTGCTTTGTCTCCACCTGAATTGAAAATGCGTCTTCCTTTGGTTCAGCGTGGCCTGCCTCTGCTGTCAGCATTGTTTGCCCAGAAGTGTTGCAAAGCAGGTATGAGCCACACGTTGTTTTTGGTCTCTGAGGAGAGCCCAGGCGTGTAGGATGCCACCATTGACACTGTTTGGGTGTCAGAGCTGTTATTCCTGGGAGGGATTAAAAGTGTGGGGGGAGACAAGCAAGGAAGTTCTCTGGAGCCAAAATATTCCTCTGTTGGGGAGGGAAAATGGTTGTTTGGTTTGTTTTTTGAGATGTTTGCTTTAAATAAAGTTCACTAGTCTTTAAAAAACACAGCAGAGGTAACAGCGTAGGGCTGAAAAGCACTGCATTGCCTTCATGCACATCTTGGAGCAGTAGCAGGAGGAAGGCAAGCAAGCTACCTTCCTCCCAGGTATTTCCCCCAGGCCCTTCCTCCGAGGAGCTTGAGTTCATCTTTGAGCCAGAACTTTTGGCTCACACGTAGTTGCAGTCTGGCTCAATACTGGGACAAATCATTTCCCAGGAGAGGAAGTGGGGGGGAGCAGGGAGGTGCACCTTGCTCAGCAAGCCGATCTAATCGTGGGGTGTTTGGACCAAGCCCTGCAAGGTTTGGACACACCTGGTTATGCCATGTGGCGCGCTCAGCTCAAGCTGGTGCATGGGCTTGGCTAACCAAGAGGTTAGAGATACAGTCTTGCAGGTCTCCACTGACCTTGGTGGGAACTAAGTATTAAAATACCTCTGTGACTCAGTCGTGTGGCCTCCTGCACTTTCCTAACCTCTGCTATTCATATAAATCAAAAAAGGAGGGGGACTCTTGAGAATTCAGTGACAGGTGAGAAACAAGATGTTCTGGGGCAAACAACACAGACTTGAGACTCTGCTCTTCCACCTAGGTTGTATGGGAATCTGCTACTAACATATTTTAAAGAAATTTCTGGGTGCAGAGCCCAGGGAGGGCTGTGTTATCGGACCAGTAATCCTTCTACCTGGCGCCTTGTCAGTGGTTGGTATCTGGTGTTTCAAAGCAAGTTTCTTTCCAACTCCAGGCTGCATTCTGCCCTGCGGAGGAAGGGCGTTGTGTTCAACTACACGACCATGATCTAAACTTCCACTCCTTAAGGATCCAATGCTCTCCAAACGACAGGCCAAGTGGCACACCCTGAAACATCTAATAATTTTCTGGAACATGCCCTTTTTAGTTCTCTCAGCAGTCCTTTCACATAGTCCAAGTTCCCAAGAAGCTATGACATTGACTTGTTGAAATGAAAGTGAAAAAACTTCACACAAAGTGTCAGAAAGCAAAGTGACAGCTTTAAATGTTTGCCTTGTGCTTATCTTCTTCAAATATGCGAAATGCTGATCTGGTATGATTTTAAGTCCACAGTTTTCGGGAGTGTCACTTACTTTGCTCACTCTGGGTACGAATGACCTAGCACTGTAATTAAAAAGATGGCTTCCACTACCTCTCGGTGTTTTCATTTTACAAGACTTTAAAGGGTTGCTTCATTTTATTTGTTTTCCTTTTGGTAGCGCTGAGAGCTAATTCCAAGTAAAAGAGCAAACGGGGCAATAAGGAAGAGTGGATACCACAAACAACAGCATTCATCCTGCATGTGCTTGAGGTGCTTTAAGTATTAGGCTGTAGCTGACAGCTACGACTGCTGTGGCCATCCAAAAATCAGACCTACCTACTAAGGGATTTTTAGCAGGCAAGGACGTTTCCCCCTGCTGATCCCAAGGAAAAATCCTAGATCAAGATTTCGTTACAGACATATAGACTACTTTCTCTGAAGAGTGAAAAAGTCGAGCTAACAGGAGGATGGGATGTGAGTGCTGGAAATAGCAGCTCCGTGCCAAGTGATACAGTTCCTCTTTTGGTCTGCCATGTGCCGCTCTGACGGCCGTAGCCCTTGTCTGGATCCGGTTGACTGTTGGCAGTGGTTGAATGCTTCCCGAGAACAAATCAGTTTATTGTTTGTGTCTGTTCATGCACTGCCTTTGGGACTGTGGTTAGTGTCGGTAGCAAGAAGCGGGGCCATCAGCACCAAATGAGCTCTTTGTCAAGCAGCACGCCTTGCTGACATTTTTACCATTTTCTCCAACTGCTTTTCCCCGGGTTGAACAAGCAGACAACTTGTTTGTTTCTGTTAACGTGGCAGACCGTGGCCTATCGTGATTGCCCACGAAACTCTTTCCTCTTTCCTCCTCTTCCAGCAGCTGGGAAGTGAAATGAGGTGGCTCTGGGACTCGCATGAGATGGCCGTATGTCGAGTCAGCCCCTTCCAGCCTGACGCCCTGCAGAAACTGGGCTGTGTGGAACTGCCACCATGTCCATCCCCACTAACTACATCACAATCCCCATGCTGGGGGCTCCTAGCCACGAGCCAACACCTCAGGGAATGGTCCACAGGCAAAATGCACTTCTCCAGGGTCCCATCAATGCTGGCTGCAGCACACGTCTGCTGTCCTGTTTCTTCCTGGATCCAGGGCCCTGTGGTGTGGAATGAGAGAAAAATAATTTGGTTTTGATGCATTTTCCTCAAAGATTAAAAGCTCTGAGTAGCCAAATGTTTGCTTCCTGTACCATCGTTTAAAACCTCAGCACCGTAAGATGATTTCTCTAGGCCTTGTGACTGAAGGTGCTGCTGGTGAGGACGCAGCTTTTGCCAAAGCTGTGCTGAGAATTGCAGCGAGGGCTGAGCAGCTGCCAGGCTCCACAAATCCTCCTGGAGCTTCCAAGGCCCTCTGAAACCACGCTTTCAGCAACTAAAGCAGAAGCCAGTGCCAGCACTGTATGCCACCTCCCAAGTCACCCTGAAATGGCAGCAATGAGAACCGATTTCAGGGTGAGTCCCAGCTGGGTGTCTTGGCCCCCAGACCCTACTCCTGTAGGGCAGAGACCCAGGCTTTTAACCATAACCAACCCAGGTGATCTTACACCTTTCTGGTGAGAATAACACATTTTTCACAGTGGATTCCACAGACACAAAAAGATGTCCGTGCTGTAAAATTCATTACGTTCATTACTTGCTGTCTGTGAATGAGTACATCCCATATTTCAACTGAGTTCAGCTTCCCCCAAGTGGTTGTGAGGAGACAGATGATTTTCCACCAGCACTCTCTTCACTGAAAGCAGAGGATGGCTTGAATCTTCATGGAAAACTGTTTTTTTTTTTATTCATGTGCCTAAAAAATGTGGATTTTCAGAAAAATTAGTCTCTCACACCTCAGTGCCTGCACAAAAATCTGGCCCTCCATCCTGCTTCAGTGGCCTTTCTGGAGAGCATCCGTGTAGCTTCCTGTCTCCGCTTCCTTCCCTCTCTCTAACGTTTTGGTTTGGTTTGTGTTATTTTTTTCTTTATTTTTTTCCTGTGATGGGAATTGTGCTGTAGGGCTGGTTCGTGCTCGTGTTACAGAGGTGAGGGAGGCTTTGAGAGGTGCTCATCCCACAGCAGCGCAGGCCTGGTCGCACCAGCAGAGGAGAGCTTTTCCACCTCCAGCTGGAATTATGCAGGAATCTCCTTCCAAATGTGCTGGGGCTGATTAAAATCTCTCATTACCTTTACCTTCTGACTTCTGACGCCAGTTCTTTATGCAAAACCATTTACTAATGAGAACAGTTTAGGGCGAGTCAACCACTGAAGTGTTACAATCGTGCATTACATTCATGCAGCCAGGGGTGAGACCTCTGTGCTTCATTAGACACCTCTCCATCCATTCCTGGACAGCAAGGCTGGACAGTCGTGGGGTGCTGGAGGAGTTGGAACCATATTTTGTTGTTTTAATAACCCCTCCAGTTGTGCTGGGCAAAGCAGTAGGTCACAGGCTGCCTTATCTTATGTGACTCGGACTGGCACTGCTGCTCGGCGTGGTTACGGGTGCTGCCCACACGTTTTTTTGAATGACCTTCCTCGGGGCTGCGAGTGTGGTTTGTACCAGGAATGTCCTGTCCTGGCTGGAAAATCGGCCCCTGGGGAAATGTGTCCTTGCTTAGGCTTGCTGGAGATGACGGTGGAGGTGTTATGGCCACGAGCGTATGGGTGCGGGTCTGCGCTGACCAGCTGGGCTCCAGCTGTGCACCAGAGGAACGGGACGGCCGGCAGCAGAGGCTGCTGTGAGGCCAGCGCCCTGTTACTCAGCACAGGCCAGTTATGGAGAGAGTAGGAATTGGGGTTTCCTTTAATCACGTGCGGGAGATCTGAGGACACGTGCCCTGAATGCAGTGAGAGGTCTTGGTCTTGGGCTCCCTCACAAGGAGTTCCCACCAGGCATGTCCAAACCCCATTTAGGCAGGAGGGATGCTTACCCTGACAGCAGGCAGTGCAGGACACGGACATGGAGGGGTTTTGTGCTCCCAGGTGTGGGGACTCCGGGGAAGGCTTTTCCCTCAGTGCCTGCTGTCTGTCTTTTCACTGTGTGCTGGAGCTGGATCAAAGGGAGAAAAACTGCTCTGGGAGGTGAAGCTCCCTTTGCACCAGTTCAACAAAGAGAAGTTTCTGCTATCACAGCAGCTCTTCTGCATCAGGTTTTCTCTGCCTGCCCTGGTTTAGCTCCTGAGCCCTCGCAGGTTCCTTTTTGCCCCAAGCCTTGGAGCGGGATATCAGGTTTTAACCACAAAGAGCTTTTCTTCTGTGTCTTACCTCGAACTGGGGCTATAAAGCAGGAACTGCCCCAAACACGCTGCTGCTGGTCCCAGCTTTCTGTGCAGACTTGTGCCCTGAGACAAAAGGGGAAAGCAAAGAAGCTACAGGCTCTGGTTTGCTCGTGTAGCACCAAGTCTGCACGAGAGCTGCTTTCAACCTGTTTTATTACCTAATGCCATTTTTATACGTAATTAATTTTTCTGCATGAATTATTTTAGAGCAACTCAAATCTGGTGGTAGCAGTTTGCCTTGCACAGCTTTAAGCGTACATGCAGCGATGAGTTTCTGTCAGGCCCTTCAGGGAGAAGGCAACGTGATGTCCCGGTGCAGGAGGGCCTGAAGCATTGCAAAATGCCACTGGAGGTGGTTCATGGCCACCAGGTAAGAGCAGGGAGTAGAAACTACCACCACACCCACTTCCAGGTCTTCTTGAACATCACAGAGAGGTTGAGCAATAGGGCTGCGACTGGGTGCAGGGCAGTTGTCCCCAGTGCAGATAGAGCAGCTTGGAAGTGTCTCCTTATTTTAACCCCTTCCAGCCTGAGACAGTTTTGCACCTGCCCAAGGCTCGAAGATCCCAGGAGGCGGAGATATGGGGCCAAATCTTGCTGGAGTGCAGGCAGCTGGGGCTGAGCGGGGTCCTGGGCACAAGTGCTGCAAGGATGGAGGGCGGGAGCTTTACAGACAGCCCTGCTTTAATCCTTATTATTTAATTTAGGGTTGGCATTTGTCATTGGTGTGGGCGACTTGTGATCCCTCAGCGTTGCTGCAGGTGTTATCACAGCAGGGCGAGCAGAGCTCAGGGAGCGGGTGCCCTGTGCATGGGCAGGGTGCAGGGCAGCAGGGAGCACTGTGCCGTGGTGCTTAGGGGGCTGCAGCTGGGAACTTAAATCGTTCATATAATCATTAGCAGCTTATACTTACATTCTTTTCCCAGCACAGCATAAAGCTTTTATTTGTGAACCTGAAAACTGATTTTTTTTGTCAAGATGGTGATGGGTCATCTCCCCTGCTCGCGTGGTTTGGGTAGGAAGCTGGCAGGGAGAGCTCCCACATCCTATTAGGGTGACAATGAAATTGCAAAACCTGTGATCCTGCTCTCTGCTTGGCCCCGGGGCTCCTGCAATGCCCAGGGGGCTGGCAGTGGGCTCCGTGCACTGGCAGCTTGACCTCAGGGCCAGGAGCCTGGCTTCTGGGTGACCTTTGCCAGGTTAAGTATTAAGTACAGGTTGCCAAACCCTCTCCTTGGCTTCTGGGTCTATAAAATGCACTTTTGCTTTTGTTGTGGCTGTTTCACTTGAGATAGGAGCTGAAGAGGAACTCGCAGCTGCTGAAACCTGGCAGGCACCCTGAGGCGAGGGCGGCTGCCATGCACACCTCAGGCCCTCAGACAACAAATTCCTCCCCAAATTCCTCCCGTGGAGGTTTCTAGATTTCTCCTTTCTCACCCTGTTCCTTGAAGGGCACAAACCAGCCCAACTCCTGGGCTGCATCTATTTTCCCCTCCAAAGACAGTTGCCCAGGAGAAGAAGAGCACAGGGACACCTCAGAGCCGTATCTAAGCCCCTGCTGGGGAGCGCTCATGCCAGCTGACCGGGGATTCCCCTCCAAGCCTGGCTTTCTGCCCTTTGCGGTGTTCACAGCCAAGTTTGTAGGGTTTTCTCCTTTCTTCAACCTGCTCCCTAGCCCACGGCAGGGTATGACGTGGCCCTGCATGCTCCATTCAATGCCACTGAACTTGCAGCACTGCCCAGTGCATGAGCAGCAGCCCCTTGGTTTGGGCTGTGCTGAGAGCTGTGATAAATCCCCCCCCACCCCCCACCCCCCCCACCTCTGCCTCTCCTGTGCACAAGTCTGTGACCAATTTTTTTCAGGTAGTTTGGGTATTTTGGCAAACTGGAAAGAAAATCCCAGGCAAAACAGACAGGAAGGAAGCAGAGACAGGAAACACTGCATTGAGGTTCTCTGGGGCTTGCTGCTGCGGATATTTTGCTTCCCCGCAGTGTCACCTGAGAGGTGACGCAATGTCACCATGAGAGGAGCTCATCTTTCACTGGGTCCCTTGGGGTGTGCACACCTTGCTGTGACAGCCAAAAAGCCACAGTTTTAGGGGTGTAAGGGCCTGTTTTGGGGTACACCAGAGCAGGATACCACACATGGGCTCCCCTGGGCTCCAGCACCTCACCCAGGGACACAAGGGGAACAAGTCCCCACATCGGAGCGGGACCCAGAGCGGTGCTGCCCGCTGGCCACAAGCCTGCAGCCCGCTCTCCAAACCCGTTCTGCAGACTGCTTTTCCAGCAGCTCCTCAAAGGCAGGATTTCGCAAGGCGCGCAGGTGAAGGGGCAGCTTGGCCGGGGCTCCCACCCCTGTGCCGCGGGGAACAGAGGAGCCTGTTCTCAGCCCCGGCCCCGCACAGAGCCCCGCTGTTGGGGAGGCTCGGAGAAAGCCTGGTGAAGGCAGCGGGGAGGAAAAGGATCCTGGCAGAGCCAGGAACTGTCCCGCTAGCAGCTCGGGATCCTTTTTCTTCTCCAATACATCTATTTATTTTTATTTTTTTTTTAAGGCTGAAGGATTTTACTCAAAGGCACCCAAGCTGGCCAAGCCGGCCAGCTGCTTTCTTGCTTCTCCTGGCCCAGGGGCGCACTGGCAAGGGCTCTGCCCGCCTTGCCCTGAAAGCCGCTCTCTTTGCACCGCCACTGATGTCTCCTCTTGGCCGGGAGCCCGTGCCCCGAAGAATATAAGCATAAGCTATTTAATGCCCCCTCGCCAGGGAAGAGGCCTGGGGGCTCGGCGGGAGCGATGCCCCGCTGCCGAGGCCGGGAAGACTGGGGCAGTGTTTGGGGCCGGGCGCTGCTGAAAGGGCTCAGTGTGTGCTCGGCGTGAGTCACCGGGGAGCCGGGAGCCAGCGGGGGGGACGGAGTGGTGCTGCGGGAGGCATCGAGCCTGAAAATGAATATCATGAGTGTTGAGTGGAGGCAGGAGGAGGACGGGGAGGGGAGGCTGAGAGGCTCGGCACTGCCGGGGGTGGAGGTGCGTGTGGAGGACAGGAGCGGAGAGCAGGGGGTGCCCTGGAGGTGCGTTTTTTTTAACCTGGCTCTGGGGGTGTTAAAGTGAAAAAATAAATAAATAAAGCTCGGGGAAGGGGCCCACAAAGCATCGTGAGGGCCTCAAGATGGGGAGCTGCCCCTTGTCACCTGTTGGCACCCCCAAAGCCGGGCTGCAGCGCCGGAGCTCCGTCCTGGCTGGCGCATGTTGTCCTGGGCCCGACGGTTTTCCTTGGCTGCCTCCGCGGCTCGGTCTGGCAGATCCACACCCTGCTGCTGCCGGGCTGTGCCAGCTTCTTACATGTCCTCGGCATCACCTCCCCTGTCCCCAGGGCCCCCACCTGCTGTGGCAGGCGCAGGAGGAGGCAGGAGCAGGGGACGCTGCTGGTGGCTCAGGGCCAGCCCCCAAAGGGCGCTTGGCTTCTTGGCGAGGTCCCAGCTGAGTCAGGATGGTGGTGGGATTTGTGCTTCAGACTGAAGGTCTGGGTCAGTCCCAAAAGCGATGTTGGCCTGTACCTGACAAGTTTTGTTGCAGTTTTGGCTTGCTGAGCAAGTGCAGCAAACCGGAGTGTGTACAGAAGGTGAGGAGAGGCTCCTTGGGTTCACCTTGCCCACGTCCTCAAGCCCATGGCCTCTGGGAACAGCGGGAGGCCAGGGCCAGCACAGAAGGTGTGCACGGGAGGCCTTCCAGCCGTGTTTGAGCAGGAAACGGGTCCCAAGCAGACACGCTGCTTTACGGGGTTTTGGTTGACCGAACTCGAGTTGAACATTGCTGGAAAGTCATGCCGAGAGGTTTCCTCCCAGCAGAACCGACCGCAGCCCCAGCGCACAGGGAGTCACCCGCTGCTCAAGCAATTCCTCCACCACCCCTCAGTGTTATTGATCCGCGGGGCCCTGCAGCCCCATGCCGTGGGTGCATGGGACAGGGGTGTCCCAGTCACCTCGCCTTGGGGACCTCGTGCCCGGTGGGGGCTCTATCCTGTCCTTTACATACTGCCCAGGCTCTCCGTCCTTCCCCACCTCTCTGTAGCACTGGGCAGGCCTTCAAGGCCTCGGCCCTGCAGCAATGAGCTCCCGGGGCGGTGCTCGTCTGCCCTGCGGTCACCAGTGGCAGCACTGGGATGAAGTGGGAGGAAAACACCCCGGGGATCACAGCCCAGCTGAGCTGGCAGGACCCACGAGGGCAGTCCGTCTGTCCCTCCGCCCCATGACAGGACCCATTTACCCTCCACAAGGCAGGGATTTGCCATGTGCCCATGCCCAGAGCCTCCCCAAGAACGGGATCGCCTCTAGGGAGGCTGGGGCCTGTGGAGGGTGAGAGGCTGAGGCCTCAGCTGCTGGGAATAGAGGACGGAGCCGGCTCCGTGCATTAACTCAGCGGCCATCTCAGCCCGCAGCATGACTTCACTGTCGGGTGAATGGCCCACCATGGAAACCAAACCTCAGGAATGCAGCTGGGTGTGCCGGCTCCGCGCTCCTCTCCCGAGGGCTCAGGCACAGCTGGAACCCTCCCAGCCTAGCAAATGGCTGTCACCCCCCTCTCCAAAATCCTGCCCCGGCCCATCTTTTTGCTGGAGATGGACCCACCCGTGGCTGGAGCGGAGCACAGATTTTGTGTCACCCGATGAGACCTGGGAGCAGCGGGCGCTGTGGTTATGAAGGGCCCCGGGGCCAGGGGTGCAGGTGTCTGCTCGGGGGCTCGGCGGTGGGCACAGTGCCGGGGCTGTCCGGTTTTCCACTTGGGCTGGAGAGGGGCTGTGAGCAGGCAACCGCCGGGCTCAGGTGCCTCCCGCACCGGCCTCTCCGTCTGAGTCACGGGAGAGGCCGGGAGCACACTTGGAAAACTCCAAAAGGCCGCTCGGCTCCTGGGCTCTGGGGCCTCACCAGCCCCCCTGGGCCACGAGCACCACGTGAGGCTGGGAGGGGAAACTGAGGCACAGCCGGGCTGGCAGGGACGAGCCACAACTACTGGCTCACAGTCATTATCCACACGGTGATCCACAGCATCGGGCTCGCCGCGCTGCATGGGGAGGGGAAATGTTTTTCCCTCTCCCCTCCCTTCCCCACGAGCCAGAGCCAGCGTCAGCCCGGTTTCCCCTGCGCGCTGCCGCGCCAAGCACCTCTGCAGCCGCTGGAAAATGCATAAAAGCCCCGGGCAGGGCTGCAGGAGGGTTCCTGGCAGTCACAGCTGGATCCAGCCGCTGGCTTAAAGCAACCACACGGCCACGCCGGGCTGCGTCACCTCCCTGTCCACTGTCCTTCCCCAGGCTGTGCCCGCAGGATGCGGGTGTGCTCGCCCCATCCTCTTATTTGAAGCTCTGGGGTCTGTCCCCCCAGCACTGTGCTGGCACGGCGTGGCCCAGAGGCAAGAGAGGCTGTGGGATTCGCCCTGGGGACCCTGAAGCAGAGAAGGGCTGGCCCAGCCGTCACCCTGCCAGGCACTTCCCTTTCTCACCTGTTGTAGGCAGAAATCATGCAAAGCCCCAGGGGTTTGATGGCACGCAGGGCAGAAAGACTTCCTCAGCTCAGCACGGGAAGAAAAAAACCAAATGTGTCACCGTGCCGCCAGCCTCCGCCACTGCAGGTCAGGCTGAACCTTGGGTCCTGCCCCAGACACTCAGGGTTTGGGGGAGGAAAGGGCTCATTTGGGATCCCTGTGGGTCGTGGCCCTCCCAAAGGCACGGTGTGCTGGACCTCAGCTCCTGTGGGATGCCCAGCCCCAGGACTGCAGTGCTGGCACGAGCTGGGTACCTCGAGGTGCTGGGATAGAGACAGGACGTGTTCCTGTATGGGTAAGACTTATTAGCAGAACAGAAAGAAATCAGAAAAAGAAAAGAAGAAAAAATGGAAATCCCATAGCAAAAACACCGGGTCGTGTTTTTTTTTTTCCTCACTGAAACAAAACCCAAACCATCAGTGGGAAAGCATTGGCTGGGTCAACCTGCCACAACCCAGTCTTTCAGCATTACATAAATGTTACAAAAAAAGCTCACTTCTTTGTCTGTACTTTTATTAAAAAAAAAAAAAAAAAAAAAAAAGCAGCACATTTAATTCAGGTCTACTCTGAAATGAAAAAAAATCTTGAAACAAAAAAAGAGTTGTGGTTTGCTGTGAGAACATCTAACTGAGCCACTTTGGCATCGTCCCAGTCCTCTCCCTTTCCCTGTGATCGGAGACGCCCCGTGGCCCCGCAGCGATGCCCCACGGCCCCAAACAATGCCCCGCAGCCACACCAGGTGCCTGCCATGAAGCCTCACGCCCCTCCAGGTTGCCTGTTCCCATCTCCAGTGGTGACACCGGTGGGGATGCCCAACCAGGAGGCGAACGGGGTGGCCAGGGGTGGCCACTGTCACACTCAGGTGTCACCGGGGGGGGGGGGGGTCTGTGCCTTGCCCCCTGCGCCTCCCCATGCAATGCTACAGGAACGCAGCCGGGTGGCCTTTCCGCACGGGGCTTGGCACAGCTCCAAATGTCACCAGGGTTGCGTAACCATCAACTTTTGGTTTCCCCATGCCCAAGGAGCTGCCGTCCCCTCCGTCCCCTCCATCGGCCAAGCGGGGTGCGGAGGTGGAGGGGGGGCAGGGGCCGAATCCAGCCCTGTGCTGGGCTCTGAGCGGGGCTCTCTGCCCGCTGCTGGGTCTGTCTGCCTTCACTTCAGCTCCAGGGAGAACAAAAAAAATGCCAGGTTTCGCTTGGCCCGGCTTTGCTGTCAGCAGAGGGGTTCTGGCTGCTTGGGTAAAAGCAGTTTTCACCGTTCTGGGGCAGGAGGCGAGGGAGCGCGTGAGGCAGCAAGGGAAAGATGTGTGAAGGAGTGGGGCTTTTAAAAAAAACACTCGCAGTTTGCTTCTCTTCCTCCTTTTCCAGGTGAATCGGGAAAGCGTGAGAACGTGGGGTTTGGCCTAAACTTTTCTAAGTAATGCTGAAACAGATGTAAAAAGTGCTGCATCGTTTTGAGGCCGTGGGGAGGTAGCAGCAGGGTCTGGCTCTGGACGGGGTGGGGGGGGGGGGACTCAAGCCGAAACCTCATGCAGAAGCACGGGAGCACCCGGGAAAATCCCTCTGCTTGTGGCCCGGACACTTTCCTGCACCAGGCAGCTGAGTTTTTTGGACTTTGCCTCTGTGGCTGTTTGTGATCAGGGTCCACCAGTGGGGTTCCCCCTCCTCCATGACGTCCTGGGGTGGATTCACACCTCCTTGCAAACAGAGGTCCTTGCATCCCCCTGCAGCCAGGCTGGTGCTCAGTGGGGACCTTCGCTGTACCCTGGTGTTTGTGCGTCCTTTTCCTGGGGCCACGGCTTCAGCAGACCCCGACTTGCCTCTGGGCATTGGGACCAGCCAAAAAAGCCGTCAGGGAAGGTGTGCGGGGACCTTTGGTGGTGGGAAGGCTGCAGGGTGCTGCAGGGCATTTGGGCAATGATTCCCGGGGAGCTTTCTGCCCAGCTGGGTGCGAAATATGGAAACAAAGCTAAAGGGACAGAACTGGGGAAAGTAATGCCACTGTCCTCCCCACGCAGCTGGATCTGGGGGGGGTCCTGGAGCTGGACCAAAAGCTGTTTGCGTAGTGGGGGTTGTGTGGGTCCTGCTGTATGGCCAAGCCCATCGGGGACGTGGGGTTAGCTCTGCTGGGCAGGAAAGGAAATATCCCAAAGGATTCCCTGCGGGCTTCGTGGCTGGAACACGTGGCTGCTGGGGATGGGAGGATGACAGAAAGGCAGACATCAGAAATGGTGGGGGCTGATTGTCATAGCTGAAAAAAAGTCCCTGTACTGAAAATGCTCTGTTTAGGAGGAAAGGAAGGTCTTAAATCTGGTTCTTAGCAGGCAATGGGACGCCCCGTGCTGACATGGTGCAGGGGGGTGCTTAGCACACCGGGTAAGGTGGGGGCCCCAGCTGGGCGCCTCCATCCCCCCAGGGACCCTAATGGTGGCCGTGCCCCGTCGCAAAGCTGGGATCTCGGTGTCCTTGTGCAAAATTGGGGTTTGGCCCCTGCTCCCTTTTGGGCTTCACCCCACAATGACCAGCTGGTGTAGGGGGGGCAGAAAAGGTGCAAGTTCCTTTCCTGGAACTTTTCCGGAGAGCACTGGGACCCCCCCTCCCCACAACTGGGACCCTTTGTGGGTGCCAGCTCCGGGTCAGGGCTGATGCAACGCACTGTGTGACCGGGGGCCAGAAGACACCCAGGGGTGCTGGGGTGCTCCCCGCATCTCCCAGCGGGTGTCCCCTCAACTTGGGGGGGAGGGGGGGGGGCGCAATTTGGGGTGTCACCCCCCGCGCCCCCATCCCCTGCGGCCACCGGGGGGGACCTGGGAGAGATCTGGGGTTGGGGCGATGTCAGAGGGCAGGGCAAGAGTTAAGCTACCTGCCCGTCCATCCCTCTTGACTCCACCTCGGAGTCCGAGGGGAGGGAAGAGGGAAAAAGAAAAAAAAAAAAGAGGAGAAAGAGGAAAAGGAAGAGGGCAGAGCGCCGCGCACGGACCGCGGGCAGCCCCATCCCGCTCCCAGCATGTCCCAGTGGTGAGTGCCGGCCGCGGGGGGGGGAAGGACGGTGCTGTCCCCTGTCCCCTGCCCCGGGGGTCTGCGGGAGGGCAGGGGGCTCCGAGCTGCCCGCACCCCATGGCTCGGGGTCGGGGAGACGGGGGGCGAACGGGGATGCCGGGGGGGCCCGTCCCGTCGGGGGTCCCATCCTGCCCGGGGTCCCGTCCGCCTGGGGGTCCCATCCTGCCGAGGGTCCCATCCTGCCGGGGGTCCCTTTCCCATCTCTTCATCCTTCCACTCCCAGGGGACGTGTCGCCGGCTTGGGGACAGCCGCTGGGGACCAGCTCTGCGCTTGCGTTTCCTTTTGGAGAGGTTTTTTTGGGTGGGGGGGTCCCAGCCCTGCCGACCCCCCCCCTCGGCCCCAGCACCAACACAAGGGCTCTGTGGTGCCGCTGCCCCCGCCGGCTCAGCCACCCCTAATTAAAGGGGGTACCAAAATCCTAATAAACGGGTGGCCCCCGCCAGGCTGGGGGGGCTGTGTGCCTCTCCGGGGGCTGGGGTGCGCAGCCCGGGTGTCCTGGGGTCCCCAGCATCACCCCTAAAGGGCGATCAGCCCCCCTCTAATTCGGGGTTACAGCTAACCGCCCTGGGCACAGGCAGGGCAGCCTCACAGGGATGCTTTTAGAGTTTTTCCTGGCGGAGAAAAGGGAAGAGGAGGCCTGGGTCTGGACCCTTCAAAGCCCCCTCGACGGCACCCACGGCAGCCGGGCCCGGTGGGCGCAGGTGGGAGCCACCAAGGGGTGACGCCGCTGGGGACACGCCGGGATCCCAGAGCAGGGTGAGGGGCTGAGCGGGGTCATTTCCCCTGCCATGACGGCTCTGGAGAACCCCAAACACCGTCCTCATTTGTCCTGCAAAGAGGTGGTTTTGGGGTCCCGACAGAGCAGGACGGGGGCTGCTCCCCCTCGTGTGATTCCCACCTTAGGAGACCAAACGGCAGAAAAACTGGAGGTTAGAAAAGCCCTGCACATGACAATTGGTCTTTTTCCCAGCAAAATGACTGATTTGATGCAGGAATTGCCCCAGGTTGTGGCTCAAGGACCCCTGGTCCCCGTCGCTTCCCCAGGACGGTGCCATGGGGTTGCTGCATGGGGCGAGCGGGGTTTCAAGCACTGAGTGGCTGTGCTGGGGTCCAAGCTGCTGTTGTGCCGGGACCAAAGGGGTCCTGAGAAAACCAGGAGCTGCGAGGCAGGGGCTGGAGAGGGTTAAAGGCAGCGGTGAGCTCTGATCTGAGCTGCTCCCTCATCAGTCTCAGATGAGTGGCCGCATATAAAACCAGCTGGGACTGTCCATGCACCCCTTTGCCCGTAATTGCTTATTTCCACGCCTGTTCTCACAGTCCTCGCTAGTGATCGTGCTTTTCTCACATAAAGATGGGGCTGAAAAATGTTCCCTGTGCCGGAGGGCGATGCCAGAGAGAGGAGCTCCCGACAGCTCCTGGCTCCCTACTTGGGGTCCCCGTTTCAGGCTGAGCAGGGTCCCTGTCACCAGTTGCCAGCATTGCTCCCCTCCTGGGGGAGTGAAGCACGATGGTGCATTTGTAGGATGCCATAATACACCAGGACAGGGAGTTTTGTTTCTTGAATGTATTACAAATCCAAGGAAAGCAAGTATATACTGAAATGTACATACTTATATGCACCACCAGGAGCGGGGCTGATCGAGGGCAGAAAACCCTCATGTCACACCGCCCATGTCCAGGGTCCCCGCCGAGGTCCGGGCTGGAGAAATCCCTGGGAGATCCCACACAGAGAGGCTTCTTTGGGGCAGATTTCGAGTTCCCGCAGTACGGGGAGGCACGGCACCTTCCTACGCCTTCAGCTGGGGCCAGCTTCTGTTTTCCTGGGCATTATCACAACTTCTTTGTTCTGCGCTTATCGGGGCTGTCCCAGGCTCCCTGCTGCACATCTCAAGGATGCTGTGGGTTCCCAGGCAGCCTCTCTCAGTACTTTTCCATCAGGCCGGGTCACCCTTACGGCTGCTTGGGCAGTCCCCATCCCCTGCCCTCAGGCACCTGAGGCCGACAGAGCAGAGGAAATTGGTGCCGGTGTGCCAGCTGGGGGGGAGCCAGGTGCTTGGGGCAATGCGGGGCGAAGACGGGCAGATCCTGCCCAAGGAGGCATCAGCAGGGTGAAAAACCTGCTTTGCTTTAGCCGTGTATGAAAAAGCAGCTCGGGGGGATTACGGGGTGCAGCAACAACCGCTGGGTCCCTTTCGAGCCCCCAACGAGCCACAGGGTTTGAGAGTTGCCCCCAGACCAGAGCTCTGTGGAGGTGCAGATCCACGGCATTTGGTGCTGCAAAGGAGAAGTGATGGGTCCCAGGACGTGGCCCAGCTGTGCCCCAGAAATGCTGGACACGTAGGGATGTCTTTTCCCAGCCCAGCCTTCAATTTCCTTTCAAATACATTTTTTTTTCTTTTTGGTCCTGAGCTGTTATTTTGTAATGAAAAGCCGTTGCCCGTTTTCTGTCGAATCCTGCAGCCTTCTTGGCTCTGGTTTCTCAGGGCTGTGCAGCCCAAGATGCCAGTCTAGGGCCATGGGAAAGGACATCCGTGTTTTGGAGCTGGTGTTTGTCTAGAAAAGATAATTCCCATCTGCTTCTGTCCTAAACCAAAATTTTCAGACGGCTGAATGAAGGGTTGCCCTTGGGATTTCCTCCAAAACAGCTGCTCTGATGAAGCTCCTGTGTCCAGCAGTTTGCAGACATGTACCCCGGTGGCACCCTCATTTCTTGTTTTTTCCTGGCTCCATCTCTCTCTCACCCCATTTTCTCCTCTCCCCTGAGCCCTTTCCAGCCCTTTGCAGGGACCCAGGGCTGTCAGAGGACACTGTGCCTGTCCATGCCTGGCCCAAGGGCTGCCCCAAAAGCAGGATACAGCGGTGGGAAGAGCATGTGGAGGTGTCCCCCAGCACTCCCCTCAAGGCTGCCACCTTGTGATGGGTGCTGGGTTATGAGCAGCCCACGATCCTCAGGTCCTTTTGTAAATGAACTTGCCGGATCCAGCAGTTTCCTCTCCTTAACTGCCCTGTCTCGCCCCTTTAGGAGGAAGACCATCTACAAAACGGTTTGCCTGTCCTTCCTGCTGGTGGTCACGGTGACGGTGCTGCAGCGGGGAATGGCCCCCAGCCAGTTCATGCAGGGCCAGCAGCAGAAGGAGCTGCCCCCTCCTGAGCCCCTGAAAACGCAGAAGAGAGGCGATGCCTTCTCGGTCACCAGCACTTTCTGGAAGAGCAAGAATGAGAAGGCTCCCGTGAAGGAGGAGGACAAGGAGGAGGGGGTGACGGAGAAGCAAGTGAAGTCGTGGGACATCACCACTGCCAACTGCTCGGCCAACCAGAACTTGAGCAAGCTGGAGTGGTTCAAGGGGCTGGAGCCCAACTTCCAGCAGTTCCTGCTCTACCGGCACTGCCGCTACTTCCCCATGCTGATCAACCACCCTGAGAAGTGCAGCGAGGGCGTCTACCTGCTCATCGTGGTCAAGTCCGTCATCACGCAACACGACCGCCGCGAGGCCATCCGCAGGACCTGGGGCCAGGAGAAGGAGGTGGAGGGCAAGAGGATCAGGACGCTCTTCTTGCTGGGCACGGCATCCAAGGAGGAGGAGAGAGACAACCACCAGAAGCTGCTGGATTACGAGAACCGCATCTACGGGGACATCCTGCAGTGGGATTTCCTGGACAGCTTCTTCAACCTGACCCTCAAGGAGGTGCACTTCCTGAAGTGGCTGAACATCTACTGTGACAACGTCCGCTTCATTTTCAAGGGTGACGACGACGTCTTCGTGAGTCCCAGCAACATCCTGGAGTTCCTGGAGGACAAGACGGAGGGAGAGGACCTCTTCGTGGGGGACGTCCTTTACAAGGCCAAGCCGATCCGGAAGAAGGAGAACAAGTACTACATCCCCACTGCTCTCTACAACAAAAGCAACTACCCGCCCTACGCGGGGGGTGGGGGCTTCATCATGGCTGGGCCCTTGGCCAAGAAGCTGCACAAGACCTCGGAGACGCTGGAGCTGTACCCCATCGACGATGTCTTCCTAGGGATGTGCTTGGAGGTCCTCAAGGTATTGCCTGTTGGGCACGAGGGCTTCAAAACTTTTGGCATCGTGAAGAACAAGAACAGCAAGATGAACAAGGAGCCGTGTTTTTTTCCGGAGTATGTTGGTGGTTCATAAACTGCTGCCTCCGGATCTGCTCCAAATGTGGGACTTGGTCCACAGTAACTTGACGTGCTCGAGAAAACTCAACGTCCTTTAGCTCAGTCTCTTTGGAGAGCTGGGACTGGAGGGGCCGGGGCAGCTGCTCCCTGCCCCAGGGTGCGGTGAGCCTCTGCTCGTGGCACACGAGGAGGGCAGAGGCTCTGCGGCCACAGGCAGGGCTTGTGATAGTGTTTGTTCCTGTACTGTAATGTGGTTCACTTATCTCCAGCTGGGTTGGGGGTTGCTGAAAAAGAAGAGGAAAAAAAAAAAAGGAAAAAAAAAAAAGGAAAAAAAAAAAAGGAAAGAAAGAAACCCTAGCACTAAAGGGAGAGAGAAAGAGAGGGAAGAGGGTTTGCTCTCTGCTTTAGGTACCACCTCCACCAGAAGATGATGAACAGCGGGGCTGGGGGGAGGCAGGAGGGATGTTGCATGCTCGTTGTTATTTTTTGGAGGTGTTCAGGGTCTGGCAACCCAGGGAAGCTTCTCCAAGGGGGCTGAGTGGT
Organism: Cygnus olor; assembly: GCF_009769625.2. Lineage (NCBI taxonomy): Eukaryota > Metazoa > Chordata > Aves > Anseriformes > Anatidae > Cygnus > Cygnus olor. The sequence goes on from NC_049177.1 coordinate 16,569,383, forward strand.
TTACACGTACATGAGCCTCCCACCACTCAAAAGTCAAGGGGATCTTGTTATCTGAACCATCTGCTCCATGCAAGGTTGAACTTGTGTGCCTTGGGCTCACCCCCTCCCGAAGTCCTCTCTGTGTCCCCAGTGTGTGGGTGGGGGAAAGAGGCTCTCCCCGGGACCAGCCCCGAGCCCCCATTAGGGCTGCTGGTTTTCAGCCAGGCGGTCGGGGAATCGGGGCTATATCCCCAGTAGAGGTTCCCAGAGGACTTCGGTTTCCCGTGACAGCCCTGGCTGCACATGCATCATGCTCAAACAAATGCACCCAGCCAAAATTCCTCAGGGATTTGATCTTCCTGGCAGGAAAGCGGAGAGAAGGGGTGGGCTGTCCTTGCCCACGGCCAGGGAAGCAGCAGAGGCACCTGGTCAGCCCCAGGTGGGTGCTGGAGGGCACCGCTCCCTCCCTGGAGCAGGGTCCCAGGTGAAGAAGGGCTGGTGCTGGCACCTCATCTGCTCTCGGAGTGTGCATTTCTATATGGTTGGGCCCAGGAGTGTGATGGGCTGACACCACACAACACGGCCCTTTTTTTTTTTTTTTGCTCCCCACCGTGTCTTAGGGCCACTGGAGATGTCGGGGTGGAGCCCCAAGCCAGCTCCTGTGGTGGAAAAGCTGTGCAACGACGTGGCCACGCACCCCTGGGTGCTCTCCAAGCCACCGACTGCCAGCTGTGCAAGGCCCACACACGTGTGCAAAGCCACATGTGTGCGTGGGTTCCAGTGTGTCACCTTCTGGGGCGGGGGCACAGTGTTTATACACCAGACATCATCCTCAAGTGCAGGGCTTGTGCAGCCGACTGTCCCTGTGCGTGGTGGACGTGCAGAGCCACAGACATGGCCCTGAACATGAGCAGTGAAACGCGCACACGTGTGCTCTCTCTCCTCTCGCTCTCTCTCTCTCCCCTTCTCTGGTGCCAGACATTGAAAGGAAAAAATTTCTACTACCTCAAAGGTCCCCCTGTGCAGTGCCTTTTTTTTTTTTTTTCTTTCTTCCCCTTAATGTGTTCTGGAAACATGCCTGTTTCATTCACTCCAAGCCTGTATGTTCCCCAGGTTAGAAAACAAACAAGAAGGGGTGCACGGCAGCCAAAAGAGCCACCCGCGCGCCAAGCCACGCCACTTCCCCTCTGCAAATGCCCCTCGTCTGCTCCAACGAGCTGCAAATTTGGAGAGGGAAATCCAGAAAGAGCCCGCTGCTGCCCCGTTTGGTGGCAGGGCTGCCATTTGGTTGACGACGTGCCCAGCGGAGCCGTAGCCCCAGGGCACCTGCGGAGCAGAGCCCGAGGACATCGCTGGTGCCCGCTGGGCATCGAGCACACGGTCATTTCCCATCCTCTCGGTCATTTCCCATCCTCTCGTGGGTTCAGAAGTGCTTCCCCAAATGGCACCTCTGTCCCTGATGTCGGGTACAGCTCGTTGGGCTGTCTGCTTGCCCCATAGGCAGGGGCTGTGCTTGCTCTCCATAGCGGCGCGTTTGGAGAGCCGGGGCCGCGTGCCGAAATCTTTCAGTGTTGCTCTTCATCTGGCGGGACCCGTACAGAGAAACCGTGTAGATTGGGCGAATATTTTAGTTTCTAAATAAAGGTTAAAAGAAGAAGGAGAAGAAATAAAACCACCCAAGCCCCGTGTCATTGCTAACCCCCCCCCCCCCCGGACAGGCTGGCTGCTTGGGAATTGAACCTGGTGGTGGGCCACAGGGGCAAATGGGGCTGCAGTTCCCCGGTCTAGGCACGGTGTGGCTTCGCTGCAGAGCCTGTTGTGGGGTTTATTAAGGTCCCATAGACATTTTCTGTCTTTCAAGCGCTCCTCCAGCCGCATTTCAAACCCAGCTAAACTTCAGGCCGTCCTGGCACACTGCAGCGAGCTGCGCACCTCCAGCCCCGTGGGAAGAGCTGCCTTGGCAGGCTTGGGCACTCGCCTCCTGGCAAACCTTTCATCCTCGCCCTGAAGCACATCGCGACCTCGCTGTCCCTGTCGCCCTCTCCAGGCCACATTCCCCCCGTAGCACCACGCTCACTGCCTTTAGGGGCACCACAGGGCAGTGCAACGGGGACCCCAGAGCAGAGCGAGCCACGCGCACAGGGACAAACCCACATCGGGTTTGGCTTTGGCTGGGGTGAAGAGGAGGAAAACCATGCGAGGAGATCGAGGGATGCCAGGGGCTGGGTTTTCGGGGCTGGCACCCACCTCGGCTGCTCAGCCCAATGACGGGTGCGGAGAGGTGACCACAGGGGACTGGGACCATGTAGGATGCTGCCATCCGGGCCCCACTCCACGTCCTGTTCCACCCAGGGCTCCACCGGGTGTGGAAAAAGGCAAAAAGCCAAGCAGCCGCGCTTAGGGGTGCTTCTGCTCTTTCAAGCAGGACCCAGGGCTGCAGCGCTGCTCCCTGGGGAACCAGGGGGCAGAAAATGCCCCAGCAGTGCTCGGACCAATTTTGGGTGGCAGCGTGGGGAGGCTCCATGGCAGCGCCCCGGAGTGAAAGCTAGGTTTGGGGGCGAAGGCAGGGCGGTGAGAGCCGCAGCCCCGGGCAGGGGCCTCCTCGCGGCCGGGTGCTGCCCCCTGCCGCCCGGCCCCGCCGCCACGCTCCGACCATTTGCCGCCGGGGCCAGCGACCCGCCTCTAAAATGGCTGATGGCAGCGGCGGGAGGCGAACACCGAAGCCAAAAAGCGAGCCTTGGCCCCAGTTGAATATAAAAAGTTTATTTTCATGTGCTTTGCAGGGCTAGCCCAGCTGCTAATGACAGTTTCCTTCCACAATCTACCCACTGCTCCCATGACACGCTAGTGGAGAACACGGTGCTGTTTTTCAGACAAGAACATGCAATGCACCACAGCAAACCCTTCTTCCCTTCTCACAGGCCTTGGTTTGGGAATTAAGGAGAAGCAGCATTTGATCAGCTGCAAGAACTTGGCCGAGGCAGGTAGGTGCAGTACTGCCCCCAGCTCCCAGCACTGCCAGCACCTGAAAGGAAGCGGGAGGTGTCACACTACAGTCCTGGGTTCAGGGTCATTGTCCCCTGCCTGGGAAAGAGACAGCGGGGCACAGGTCAAACAATTTATGAGCGAGAGGCAGAGGGTCTTTCAGGAGTTGACCTTTGAGCCTGCACCTACCTGTGCCCAGAGCAGCCCAGTGGTGGCAGCCCCGCTGTGCTGTGACCAGTGGTGCCCCAGCTTGACCAAGGCAGCAGCTGCCCCTCTGCTCCCTGCCCCCACGTGCTGCAGTCACTGAGGAGCAGCCTCGTCCCCCAACAGCTGCTGCAGCTGCTTCTGCAAGTCCTGGGGCAGGAAAACAGGCCATGGAAGCTAGCTCCTCACCCCCCCAAGGCTGTTAAGCAATCACACTTACGAAGCCCAAGAGGGGACACAAGCAGGTGGGTGCTTGTTCAGAGTAACCAGCAGTTACTTTCCTCACCCTGTTTCGAGACACCATTTCACACTTGAGAGAGACAAACAGGAGGCAAGACTAGTGGTGGTAGTGGAATTGTCTGTGAAATAAAGTATGCTAAGCTCCTGCTGGTCAATCACTAAAGGATTTTTTTTTAAATGAGTAAAAGAGCACAATGGTTTCTTTGTCAGCACTGCTCTCTCCTATTCCTTCCTGCAAGTACTCTAAGTATAACCTAACCCCTAGCTGGTTTTGGTTGTCATTGCAGGCTAAACCAGACGCAGGAGAAGAGCTGCTGTCTGTGAAGTTAGCGACCTTAAAATGAAGGCTCAAGCCAGAGTTTCTCCCAGCCTACTTTGGGTGGCGCAGAATTAACACGAACCAGTTTAGGTCCTTTAATCTGTCCAAGACAGGGTGCTGAAGCACAAATGATAAAACATTCTGCATTTTTACAGCAAAAATGCTACCGAAGTTTATAGGAAAAAAAATATTTTTGTACATGGGTAAAACATTATAAATTCAAGACAACTCACAGACAAGGGGTAAATTCCCACATCTATCGCTCATTTCTTTTAAAAAGTTCACTTAATAGGCAAGCAGTCAAAATGGCTTGCTCTCTCTTCCTTGAAATGAAAACTGTTTCTTCCAAGTGGCTCACGGTACTCCTTTGCACCTTGGAATGTCCTCCGAAGGCTCCGCCGAGATAAAAGGAGAATAAAAACCCCCGGAGTCCTTTCAGATAGTCTCAGAGAGCAGGAAAAGGGAAAGGAAAAGGGAAGTTTATTCAAACTTGATCTTCTTCCCTTGGGGCTTGTGATCTCCACCTCCTCCTCTGCCTCCTCGGAAGCCACCTCCTCTACCTAGAAAAGAGATTGGGTCAAGAAGCAGAGTCGCAGGTGTCCCTGCACACACACCACTGCCCTTCCAAACCCCTCTTGGCACAGGACAAAAATTCACATCAGGCGCTCCGTGGTGACCACACCATAATCCCTTCGCTTTTGACTATGTCCCTTAGAAGAGGGGTATTTGCATCTCCTTACCTCCAAATCCTCTGCCACCACCTCTGCCACCAAATCCACCTCTTCCTCCTCGGCCTCCTCGGCCACCACCTCTGCCGCCAAATCCACCGCCAAATCCGCCGCCACGCTGAAAATCGCCCTTTGGCTTGGCAAAATCAAGGGTCACTTTGTTTCCATCTATCTCTCCATCCTCCATGGCTTCTTTAGCTGCTTTGGCATCTTCTGGGGAGCTGAAGTCCACAAACCCAAACCTAGACAGTGAATTAAGAGAAAGATGGTCAAACTCCATAAACTGACGAACTGTAGCACCACCTACAGGCACTTGATAGCAATCGCTTCGAGAACAATTGCATTTCTGCACCCAGTGATCAGAATGTTACTTGTAGAACAGCAGTGGCTAATCGCAACCGATGGAGCCACGTTACGAGCGTGCCAGTACTGAACTGTTAATGTCCTTCTCGTGCGAATCCATAGGCTGCCATGGGGGTGTTGGCAGGAAGGAGCTCATTGAGAAGTGAGCATGCATTCAAAAAGTTTGCAATTAGTAGCTTATTATTGGACCTGAATCCCAGATCATGCTTAACATACCCTTTAGAAGATCCAGTGTCTCTGTCTGTGACTATTCTAGCACTTATGGAGCCTTCAAATGATTCTCTTAGCGTCTCCTCCGTTGTGTCCTCAGAAAGGCCTCTGACAAACAGTGTTTTGCTTTGTTCTGTGGAAAGACAATACATTCAGAGATCGTCAAGCCTCAGCAAAGCTACCATCAACCTCTCAGTAATGCCAGCTGGATTTGGTGCTGACTCCAACAACAGCTCATGTGCTTCAGGGGTTTGTTTTCAAAAGGAAGCCCAGAACAGCTAAGGAACCTAAAGATGACCTGGAAAGCTTTTTCAGGACTACTTAGGTCTAAGAGCATCTCCATGTGGACCAGCTTGGTACTGTCAAATTCATCCCGCAGCCCCCATAATAAATGATAAGTGTCTTATCAGTATGGATACTGACTGGACAGACCCTGCTGGATCAGCACTTGACTATCTAGAGGACTTTACAAACAGTTTCATCATCATTTCAGATAATCAGTCATCATATCCAGCACACTCATGATAGAAATCTTCTGTACCACAGATTTATTTTTATTTTTAAAAATCAAACCAGAGTTTGCGTGAATTGTACGCTCCTATCGCAAGGTCAAATAATCAAACGTGGAATACTTACGGTTGAATCCTCCTCCTCTTGCATTCGTGTTCCCTTTCTGCCATGCTGGTGAACTGAATTCCAGTCTGATTGCTCTGCCTTCAATTTCTGTGTTGTTACAGGAATTCAATGCCTCTTTGGCATCCTCAGCTGTGGGAAATTCTACAAACGCATACCTGTTTGGAGAGGAAGATTTCAGTCAGCTGGGGAGCACAGGACACCAGTGGAAGTAAGGCATTCACAACGACAACTGAGAAGTCAGTTTTAAGTCAAACATACCCTTTAGGCCTGCCCTGGTTGTTTTGTGGCATCTTGATGGAAGAGGCTTTTTTAAACAGTTCTTGGAGAGTCTCCTCTGAGGCAGCATATGAGAGGTTGTTTACAATCAGGGTCTTTGACTCCCTCTCTCCACCGCCTAGAAAGGAAACGATGCTTTAAGTACAGGTTTGGAGAGGGAAAGCTCCCTTTCCTCTTTATGCATCCTACAGATCTGGAAATGTACCTTTCTGGTTTTCTTGTTGGCTCTTCTCACCAGTGTAGTCAATGACCATGGCACGACCATCGATCTCTGTGCCCTGCTTCTCCTCCAGAGCTTTGTCTGCCTCAGCTTCTGTTTTGAATTCAACATAGGCCATCCTACAGCAAAGAAAAACAACATGAACCAAGGGTTCTTTTGGCTTTTTTAACGTCCTCCTTCCAGGAATCGCTAAATGAATGAGAGGGAAAGCATGAAAAAAACAAAACACTTAAAAATAACTTTCAGTACATCTAATCCAGCAGATTCCTTAATGTAGTTAAAAGACAGACTAGCTTTTCAAAATATGAAAAGAGTCTGTGAAACAGCAAATATCTAATGTCCTCTCAGATACGTACCCTTTGCTGCTCCCTTCCTTGTTAAGTACTATTCTGACTTCTACTGCATTTTCAAACACATTTTTCATTTCATCTTCGGTTAAGCGGTAGGGCAGATTCTTCACGAACAGCGTTCTAGCATCTCTCTCTGCAAAGAGGAAAAAAGTTACTTCCACATTATCAGCTCAAAATCCACGGGTTCTAAAGCTGAGGACAGAACCACATTTCCTCCCCATCCCCTCAGTAAGGGCTGCTTCAGATCCCATTTCCAGATATACCAGTCAGAACTTGCATGTCCATTTCAGCATTTGAGAATCCGGTTATGACAGAGCTCAAACCAGGGAGATTCGCTTTAAGAGCAGCACATCAGCAATACCACAAGCCTACTCCAAGGACCGATTACAACCTTTCTTTGATGTGCACAGGTATTCAGAGTTGCATGTCATACCTTTCTTATTTTCTTTAAGACTTTCCTTGCTTTTTGCTTTTTCCAGTTTGATTTCCAAGCCCATCAGCTTCTTTCCGTTCAGTTGGAGAGCTTTATCCATATCTTCAGCAGATAAGAAGTCTACGTAGCCAAATCGTCTGAAAGAAAAGCAACTTTACTGTTTAAGCTGATCTCTAGTAGCAGACGACATACAGAACCAGAGGAAACAGGTCAAGCTAAAGCACCAGTAAAAATTAAGGCAGACAGAGGTGACTATAACAGCATGGATAACAGCTCTATGCTGAAGCGGCAGCTCCCCCTTTAGGGATATACTGCCTGAAACAGCTGCAAGGCCAGCAAGTGCAATACCCGTATCAGCACTGCATGTGTACCACACCTCTTCCAGCTTCCATACACTATCAACAGTCACCCCAGCATCAGCACATTTACCTACCTAAATGAATTGTTGCCAGCTGAAAGCAGCAGCAAAATTCTACAGAGGAACTTACTTGGAAGAACCAATTCTGACTTCTGAAACTTGAAGATTCTTCTTGCCAAAGAACTCTTTGATGGCAGTCCTCAGTTCTTCGTAGTCCTTGGTGGGGGTCAGATTTTTCACAAAGAGTGAGAAAGCTGAGGCAGGAGCTTCAAATGAAGAGACAAATGAGTGTAAGGCAGATTGAAAGAATGGGAAACTAAACTATGGACAGCATTAGCACATCAGCTTCTGCTCAAAAGTGACATCATACTTCAGTATTAAGTCCCTTACAATCATCATTTGTGCTGGAAAAAAACACTGAACACCCAGTCCCATTATATGCCTAGCAGTCCACTAATAGCTAAGTGAGCATCATTTGATGACCCCGTGCCACCCACCTTCCGTTTTCTTTTTCTTGGCCTCTGGTGCACTCTTATTGGCCATTTCTTTCTTCCTCTTTCCAGATGCTTCCTTGACAGGTTCTGTGATAGAGAACAAACACTGAAATGAAGTACAAGAATAAAACAGCTTCTTCTGTGCTGGATAAATGCACGAGCATTAACATCTACACCGTACGCACGTGAGCCCTGCTCTTGTCATTACAAGCAACTGTTCTTCAGCCCTAGAGACTATTACATGACAGATGCTTTACTCAGACATCCTTTCTCTTATTATGGACAGTTACGTTCTCATTAACATTTAAACTCACTTTCATCCTCGCTTTCTTCCTCATCATCTTCTTCCTCCTCCTCATCTTCGTCCTCCTCATCTTCATCCTCCTCATCCTCATCTTCCTCATCTTCAGACTCTGCCTTGGCTTTTGCTGGTGCAGCCTTTGCTGGAGTAGGTTTCTTCACTGGAACGGGTGTTGTGTCCATGGCCTCATCTTCAGACTCTGAAACGAATTGCATGTGAGATTTCAGGTGTGTTCAAGATCAAGTCACTTTTGAGTCTAACAAAAAATAAATTGGTGAGCTACGTATTTTCTCACGCCTCCTGAAGCTTACAGGTTTTCAGGAAAGAAGTTTTGTAACGTTATACTAACAATCCATTGAGTTAACCTCCCCTTGCTCCCCTAACCCAAGCTCTAAGTGTTTATCAGTTTAACATCTTCTACATTTTCTAAGAGACAAAATTTTCCTAAATCCTTTGTGGACCACATACCCTCATCTTCTTCCTCCTCCTCCTCCTCGTCGTCTTCCTCTTCCTCAGATTCTTGCTTTGCTGGCACAACTGCAGGCTTTTTAGCTGGTACAACTGCCGCGGGCTTTTTGGCTGCAGGCTTCACAGGCATTGCTGGTTCCTCTTCCTCCTCTGCAACAACAGTACAGTAAGTGTTTATCCACAGCACTCAGCCTTCAAACTCAGACAAGTACTTTGTTTCACTAGATTTTGGCAGTGTTCAGAAGAGAACAAACACGAAATTAGAAGGTACTTCATGGGATACAGCCACAGTACTAAAAGTTCTCCAATATTCACCAAATGCCCAACTTTTCTCCCTCGCTACCTCTTATCAAAGAGCCCCCCCCCCCTTTGGGGTATTAAGTCATGCTGAACCATCAATTTCAAAGGTAACTAAATTTAGCCACCGAACCTGGCCAACTTTAAACATGGGCATTTATTCCACAAGTAACTTACCAGAATCATCATCTTCATCCTCATCCTCCTCATCCTCTTCCTCATCCTCATCATCTTCGTCTTCCTCACTTTCTTCCTTCTTGGCATTCTTGCCATTTTTTGCTCCTTTACCTAAGACAGCAGCCTTTTTAGGTGACGGAGCAACAGCCTTTTTAGCTGGAGTAGCCACGGCCTTCTTGGCTGGTGTAACTGCTTTTTTCGCAGGAGTGGCAGCCTTCTTTGCAGGGGTAGCAGCCTTCTTGGCTGGCGTGACTGCTGCTTTTTGTTGTTTCTTCTGAGGGACCATCTGAAAGAAATTTATTGAGTGTAAGATTTATGTTGTCCCCGAAGGGATTTCGGAGTGACAAACACGACCCCACGCTGGCATCATGCCTTAACAGACTGTAAGAACTTTGCAGCCACACTCATGAAAGAGCACTACAGGAGCTACAGCAAGCAGGTAGCTGCTACCGCTGCACACCCAATTAGTCAAAAGGTATGTTCTCTGTGCCACTCCTCTCTTTCCCCGTTCTGTCCATTCTTGCTTCTACACCTCGTGGCTAGTGCTTCAACATGGCAGACAAATGTATGGCAACTGCAATCTAAAGCTTATCCTTCTGACACTTGCTTAGTTTGTTTCCTTCATTCTCCTATTCTGTTGAATTAATAAAGCCCAAAAGCAGCCTTTTCATGTTTTTAACAGGCCAGATCTGTAAGAGCAAAGCCTGAAGCAATAATAATGAGTCTCTCGAGCAGCACCCAAAAGCCTGAGCTTTACAGTTCTGCGTGCTACATGTGCGTGATAAATCACTTATTACTGATACCCTATTTGATTAACTAATCATCCCTGTGCTCATCACTACTAAGAACAGCTCTAACATCCCAGCAGTCCTTCTAAAGCCTGGAAGTACCGACTTAGCCAGTATTTCCCCCATTGTTTTCCCCTTACGGTCAGTTTACCCCCCAGCCACAACAAACGGGCACGCTGACTGCTGATTAACACGGACCCACCCTCACACACACGTGCGCCCCCACCACCTCCCGCCACTGCGCCCCGCGCAGCCTCCTCCCCCTCACCTCCTCCCCGCTGCTCTCCTCCAAGTCGGACGACTCCTCCTCCTCGCTCTCCTCCACCTTTTTGGGGGGCGGAGGAGCCATCTTCTTCTGCTTCACCTGATTCTTGGGGGTCTGGGAAGAAAAGAAAGGGGGGGGTGGGGGGGGGGTTTACACACCGAGCCGTCAGGCGCCGCTCCTTCCCCACGCCGCCAACACGTGGCCGTTCCCGGGCGCGCGCCCGCACGTGCTCGCGCGCACCACGTGGCCGCGCCTCCCCCCCCTCCCCTCCCCTCCCCCCTTCCCGGCGCGCGCCCCCTCCCAACATGGAGGAAAAAAAAAGGGTGGAGGGGGGAAGAAAGATGGGGGGGGGGGGGCTTGAAACCGCTCCCGCCGCGCGCGCCCCTCCCCTCGCCGCCATCTTCCCGCTGAAGGCGGGGGGGGGCCTGGAAACCGCCGGCGGCGGGAAGGCGGCTCCGGGACCCCCCCCCCCCCCCGCGGCCTTTAACGCCCCCCCCCCTCGGTTCCCGTTCCCCCTCCCCTCAGCGCCGCCCGCGCCCCGCTGCGGCGATGGCGGCGGCCCGGGGTAGGCCGCGCGCGGGCCTCACCTTGGCGATCTTCACCATGATGGCGGCGGCCTGTGGAGGCGCAAGGGCGGCGGCGGCCGGGATGCTTCGGGGGGGGGGGGGGGATAAAGGGGCCGGGTGGGGGAGTCCGGAGCGGGGCGGCGGAGCGGGAGCGGCGGCGGAGCGCGGCCGACCCGGAGCGGTGGCTGCGGGGAAAAGAGCGAGCGCGGGGCCCTTCCGCTGGCTTGCCTAGCCCTCGGGTTCGCCCCGCCCCCTCCGCCCCCGCCTCGGCCAATCGGCGCGCGCGCCGCGCGGCGCGGCCAATGGGCGCCTCCGCCCCTCGAGGCTCCGCGCCAATCGGCGGCGCTCTGTCATCGGCCAACGGGAGGCAGCGTTACGGACGGCGGTAGGGGGGGGAGAGCACCGCGAGGCGGAGGGGAGAGAACGGGAGGATGGGGGCAGCCAATGGGGGGGGGTGGCAGCGCGGTGTCTGCGCGCTGATTGGGCGGCGGGGCCTGGAGGAGGGCGGGCGGGGCTGGGGCCGGGGGAGAGCACGTGGCGGGCGGCGGGCCACGTGGTGGGGTGGGCAGGGGGCGCTGGGCCTGGGGGCTGCGGGGCTGGGAACCCGGGTTCGAGTCCCGGGCCCGGACCCAATCCCTGTCCCCATCCCTGTCCTTATCCCTATTCCTGTTCCTATCCCCAGCCCCATCCAGGCTGTGCCCCCAGCAGCAAGCAGCCGGTTCTGCCGTTTTCTTCAGCCATCCCCAATGGGATGGGGCTGGGGTCTCCCTTGTGCTGCCCCCCCTACCCACCCCAGGCTAATGCAGGGGGAAAATAATCCGTGCTTTTAATTCAGTCACTGCAAGATCATCCTCCCGTAGGGTTTTACCCCGGCGTCAGTGAGGATGGAGGATATATGACCCGCTGGTGGCGCTGGGTGCTGCTCCCCAGTCCCTGGGTGCCCACTCCAGCTGCAAACGGGGCGTGCAGCCAGCTCCCCGGGGCTCCTGACTCACCAACGTGTTTCTTCAGCACTCCTTTCGCCCTTCCCAAGCCTGCTCGAGAGAAGCCCCTAAGCTGGGGAAGAAATCATAACGAGCGCCATCGGCCAGCGTGGGTCGGGGTGGAGCTGGGGCAGTGGGGACGCTGCCTGGCTCCCCATGCCGGCTGTGCAGACGGGCCCTGCGTGTAAAACACGGTGACTTCTGGCTCACGTCCAGCCCAGGTCCCGCCACGTGCTGCAGGAGCCGTCCCCGAGCACCAAGGCACACCAAAAATTTGGTGTGCGCCCTGCCCGGCAGCCCTGCCGCCACCCCGAGCCCTGCTGCAGAGCCTCAGGGCCGAGGGGAGTTTGCGGAGCAGCATCAGCGGGGCAGTAACTGGGCCAAAAGGGCAGGATTTGCAGCTCCGTCCATGGAGTAAAAGAGTAAAAGTATTTTAGGTGCTTCTGTGGCTCTCTGTTGCTGTTGTGTGGCTGCGCCTTGCGAGCTCTGATCTAATTGCAGAGTTAAAAGGGGTCTAGGTGGTTTAATGGGGACCCCGTAGGGGCTTGCACAGGACACGCAGCTTCTGGCATAGCAGAGACATGCATCGGGGGGACAAACGTGTCCCCCCAAAAGCCACGCGAGGCAGGAGCCCATGGGGGGCCACCTCAGCATGCAGCAGCATGGCAGCGGCTGTCCCCAGCCTAAGCCTGGCCGCGGGGTTTCCACGAGGTGGTGGCAACAGGCTGGGAGCCCCGAGTGGGAGCCCGTGGGGCTGCCCCTGCTCCCTCCTGGCTCCCCAAAAACGCTGCTGCTGAGCACGAGGGACATCCCTTGCGGGTAGCTGACAGCACAACGCTGCCTGCCACCTCCAGCAAGCACCCGCAGCCCCTGGGGCAGGCGTGAACCTTCCTGGCTCCGCTCAGCCCCAGAGCAAGGGCAGCCCTGGAAAAAGCCCTGCGAGGGCGCCAAGTGGGGCTGAAACAAGCAGGACGTGCACTGGGTGCGTGCTAAGACAGAAACCAGGCCAACTGTGGTGAGCAGGGAGCATCCTCCCAAAACCTGGTCGCATGAAGCCAGGTGAGGGTGTCACCGTGATGTCCTGAGAGCTGTGCTTTCTCTAGGAAATGTCCTCTCCTGCCCACCCCACCGAGCTACCAGCTCCTCTCCCCGTGCACCGAAGGGCAGGGGAAGCTCGAAGCAGGCTGGGGGTTGCGCCGCGCCTCCCCTGCCCGTTTTTAATTGTAGAGCAAACAAAGCAGCACACTGATTCATCCCGCTGGGTAATTAAATGCCTCATGCTATTGACTACGAAGACATCAGGGTTCAGCAGCCCAACGCTAATGCATTAATAATCGCTTCTATCGTGGCGAGAAAGGGGCACGAGCTGCTGTCGAGGAACGTGGTGGTTACAGGGGCCGGGAGCTCGCAGCCAAAAGCCTTACGACCCGAATTAGTGAATGCACGTGGTGCAGAGCAGGGCAGAGCCTGGGATTAACGCATTAAAGTACGGCCAAGCGGGCGCTTGGCCAGGCAGCAGAGGGCATTTGCTCACCATGGAAGGCGGTGGTGGTGCACGGTTCCCGGCTGAGCACCCACGTTAGCACCCTCTGCCCGGGGAGAAGCGGAGACAGAGCAGCCTCCAGCCCAGAGGCCAGCAGCATTTGCCATTTTCTCCGAGCAAACAAGTGCAGAGCACACTGTCAGGCCCTTATTTGATTTGTTCCTCTGGTGGCTATGCGCCATTTGCCTTCATTACCTTCTCTGTCCCATGCCATAGTCCAATCATCTAGCATCTGTCCAATAAAGAGTCCATTAATATAATTTACATCCAGTTGTCACTTTCTGCCTTGTCTAGGACAATGGGCTCCCTGGGTGTGCTGTCGCTTGGAAAAGCAGTTTTTTTTTTTTCACAGGTAGGCTGAGCGGGATGAATAACCTCCTAGGACTGTTTATGGCTAGATTTAGCCTCGTGAAGTTACATTTCTCCCAAAGATTTGATTTATGGCTTGAAACTGAGCTATTTAAAAAATATATATATATGTACGTACGTATGAATATATGTATGTGTTTATTTTTTCACTCTAAAAAGCCTAGAAAGAAAGAGAAGGGAAGGTGCTCTCTTTCCTTTCCCCTGGGAGACCCTAGGAGATGCCTCCAGCTGTTCAGGAACAGCCAAAGCAGGGCGCTGAGCCGGGGCGAGGAGCAGCACGCAGCGCTCCTGGTGCCTGCATCCCGGGATGGAGACCTTGGGATGCCGTATTTCCTCTAGAAAAGCCTTTCTGAGACTGGGTTAATTTTAAATAAATACCTATATCGGTACGTATGTATATGAAAACCTCTCTAAGGGTTTCTTGGGATGTTAGAAGCAAGATGCATTTCCTGACAAGGCTCTGACAGTGGGGTCGTTGTGTGGCTTTTCAGGTCTCAGCACCCCTTGGCTCTGAGTCTCTGGGACGTGGCCATACAGGTGGGCAGAAATTCACCCCGGGCTCCCAGGAGCTTGAAAACTGTCAAAAAAAAGCAAACCCTAGTGGGTTTAGCCCCCACCGTAATCCTCTGCATGGTAAAGGATGTGCTGGAAGGGCCGGAGGATGCAGAAAGCAGCAAGCGCCCGTCGGCCATGCCGCACCCGCGAGTGCCCAGGCTGACAAAAATGGTTTTACTGGGGCAAGCTGGGAATTTCGGTGTCGCGGCACAGGAGAGGTCCCCACGGGCATGGAGCTGCCGTGGCTGAAGGAATCCCCTCGGCAGAGTGGGGCCGTGGTGGGAGGCTCCGCCACGTGCCGTCCCTGCAGCTTGGAGAAGCTCAGGGTCCCCCCGGGCGCTGGATTTAAAGGATACCAGATTGCTTGGCCTGGTCTGTCCTATTGTTTGAGATCCTCCTCCCAAATCCTGAAGCGAGTGCAGCCAGGCTTTGTCAGCAAAAGCATCTCTGGGGCAGAAGAGCCGGGTGTTGGGATCCCATCCTCACCCCCCTGAGCGGGGCTGGAGCTCCCCAAAGCTGTCCTGAGCAGTTTTTTGGAGAAAAACATAAACAGCACACAGGGTGTCTCACCACTAACCCAAGCCTCTTCCAACCCACGTGTGCAAAATAAAATTGCACAAGCGCTGGCCAGAGGCCCTGGTCTGCCCCGGAGCCGTGGTGCCAATGGGATGCCGAACTCGTGGCGCGAGGAAGCAGGACGTGGGAGCAGAGACCTCTCAAAGGTGCCCATAAAATACCCATCCGATGAACGTGAGCTGCAAGGAGGGGTGGGTTTCTATCACGACCAGTGGAAACAGGTGACACTCAGGGCGAAAAATCCAAAATTCACACCCGTACAGCTCCCATCCTCCGTGCCCCATCCTGGGGCCAGTCCCCCCAGGGGCACCGCAGCTCCCCCGATGCTGCCTTGGTGCAACGCGTGCTGCCAGATGGACTCGCTGCCTGCGAGCCGGGACTGCTGCAGAAAAACAGAAAGGAAACCCAGCTCGAGCCATTTGCTTTTCCATCTGTGCAAGCTGGCTGTTTAAATCAACCCCAGCAGAGAGGTTTGGGGCCGGATCCAGGAGGAGTTTGGACAACTGGAGAGCTGGAGGGAGCCAGAGATTTCCCTTTAACCAGAGCAGAAATCAGCTGAAACCACCAGGAAGAGCAAACGGCTCTTAAATAAAGGGGCCTGGACTGTAGAAAAAATACAAGGCAGCACGTGGAGAATGGCAGCTTGAGCCTGGGGTAGCCAAAGGGCTCCTGGGATGGGGGTGCAGGTGTGGGAGGGCAGGATAGGGCCCCACCAGCACCTCCCTTGCTGCTCATCAGTGCGGCCGCATGGCTTGCCGGGTCTCCCAAATTACGGTGACTTTCTTGTTGCTAACTTGATTTCTTTCTGGTGACAGCAGCGGCAAATTGGTCCCAGCTGTTCTGAGCACCGGAAGAGAAATTAAAAAAAAAAAAAAAAAAAGGGAATTAAAACAAGGCAAGTGCTGGGGGTCTTGGTGTGCATGGGGGCAGGGTCGGAGGGGGGGCTTTGGGGCCAGGGCTGGATGGCAGGACAGAGGGAGATGCCCAACAGGAGCAGGGGGCCCAGGGTTTGGGCTAATTAGCACCAGCCCGTGCTAATTACCCATCGCTTTCATTTCTCAGCCGAAGTATCCCCGTGAACCAAATCAAGCACCACGCAGGCTCCCGGGATGTCGTTTCTCTCATCTTTATTAACCAACCCTGCGCTCCGCGTGTCGCGATGGGAACAGGCGTGGGATACCACGGTGACCCCTGCTCAGTGTTTGGTGGCCTTAATGGGCCAAATGTCCCCTGAAATTGTCCCTGCACGCTGCTGCTGGGCTGGGGGAAGGTCACCGTGCCGAGGAGGTTTCACGTCGCAGTCCGTGCGTCCCATCACCCTGCCGTGGGGACTGGGGGGTTCGGGCAGGGATCCTTCAATTATAAATGGGATTTTGCCTCCCTTTGGCACTGAGGAACACGGGGGGATAGAAATGGAAACTCTCAGCTCACAGAAGTCTCCGAGGGGCAGAATCATGTCCCACATACAGCTCCTGTCTCTCCGTTTGTCCCCGTGCCTCCGTTTGCACTGCCTGTCATGCGCGCTGTGGTGCGGGGTGTTATTTTTCACCTCCGCCAGCGTTCCAGCATAAGAGGAATAATTGAAATACTGATAAAAAAAAAAAACAGCAGCCTAAATCTCGATGCGAAGCTCACATCGAGCACATCTCTGACATTTACGCTTTCCTGGTTCCTGTGCCACTTGCAGAGCCCCAGCCTACGCGGGCACGGCCCCGCTGGCGGCCACGTGAGGGCTTTGCAAACTCTCTCCCCTTGAGCTTTCTCCCACTCCGGCTCTGCGAAGGAAGGGAAAAACAACCCTTCCCTTGGCTTTTGAGGAGGGGCGGTGAAGATTCTGCTGGCGCTCCCAGCGCCATCCATCACGGCTCCAAACACGCGAGACAATTGCTGTAAAACCGGCTTTGGCTCCATCGAGGAAAGGGAAAAAAAAACACACAACGTGCCTGTTGCAAACTGCCACGGCACAAAAAAAAAAAAAAAAAAAAAAAGCCTTACAAGGCTGGGGCAGCCGCACGGATTGATTGCTTTTTAATCCCCAAGTAAAGGTGATAAATCTTGTTATTGGAAGCACCGCTGGGGATGCTGCGTGGCCCGGGGCGGGAGGCAGCTGTGGCGGGGCGCCAGCGGAGGCACAGATTTGCTGTGCCGCTGCGCAAGCGCCTGCCTGGAGAGGGTTTGGGGCTGGTGGGTGTTTCAGCGGGATCCGGATGCTGGAAAGGGGCTGCTGTAAATCTCGGAGGATGGATGACAACTTTTGGGAGACGGCTCTTTGGAAACGAAGTGTTTGGAGAGGAGCGGTGCGGAGCCCGAGCCGGACACGTGCCCCAAATTGCAGGGACAGACATGTGTTCCCCAAATTGCAGGGTCAGAGATGCGTTCCCCAAATTGCAGGGACAGGGATGAATTCCCCAGCTCAGAGCAAAGACCTGGAACAAACCCATCCACCAGCAGCCACTCGCTCCCCCAGCCCCTGTCCCCACCGTGTCCCTCTGCTCCATCCCTCCCAGGCTCGGTGATGTCCTGAAATATCATCTGGTGACAACTCCAGGTGACTTTTTGGGGACCCTCCATCCACCACGGCCATCCTGCCCCAAAGGATGGCTGATCCCCGACCGACCACATGGGTGGGGGCACAGCGCTGAGCCCTGCCTGAACATCAGCAGATCACCAACACCCCAGGCTTCAACTCACCGCCTGTACACATCCCCTGGCAGGAGTAATCCTCTGATTTATCCCGTGGGATTTGCAGCCAGGGAGCAGCTCCTCTCCTCTCCTGCAAGCCGCTCTCCCCTCGGCGGGACAAGGAGCCCTTTCCCTAAGCATACTTTTGGGAAATGAGGCAGAAGCGCTCAGTCACCAGCCACCTATTTTTGAGCCGGGCGTAAGCACTTGCCTGAGCCCCCGGCACGCGGCTGGGAAGGTTCCACAGGGCCACAAGTGATGCACGGGGGCTTGGGGTTGTCCCCCTGTGCTGTCCCAAAACAGCCAGAGGGGCGAGGTTTGCCCTCAGATCTCCACCCAGGAGATGCCACAGCCGCGGCTTTGCAAGGATGCTTCCCGAGGCGATCCAAAAGACAAAGCAGCCCCCAGCATCCCCACCGGACAGGCACCACCACGCCGGAGCCTCACCAGCAACTTCACCCCCTGCATCTCAAAGAGCAAATTCGGGGTGGCCAAGGAGGGACGGTGGGGACATCGGGAGCGTGGCTGTGTCAGGGGACAGCTGGGGACATGACCCGAGAGCCCGGTGCACTGACCCAGGGCGTGAGGGACCCGAAGCTCTGCGCAGGCTGCGCAATAAAACGCTATCGACTGCCTATTAAAAAGCCATTCCCTGGAGGTTTCCAGCCAGGGGAGGTGCCTGCATGGGGCATTAACAGCCATCAAGGAGGCATCCGTCACCTCCACCCTCATGGCTGCCTGGGACCGGGAGCAACGGGAGACAGAGGAGGAGGAAAACAGAAGGAGATCGATGCGTTTTGCCACGTTGACATCCTCTGGAGGGCAGCTGGGATGACCCTGAAATGTAAAGGTTGCTGTAGCCCCGCATGCATCCTCACCCTACAGCGCACAACAGGACCTTGAAGGGATCCAGTGGGGATGGGGAGCTCGGAGGGGACCTGGCTGCACTGACTCCAGGCTGAGGCTAGGATGATGTGGGGCAGGAAGGATTCTGCAAGCCCAAATCCTGGCCAGGGGGCAACCAGGACTGGAAAAGTCCTATGGGAAACATCCCAGCCTGTTTCAGAGCCCGGCTATCTCATCCCATGGGAGGACCTGGTGCACGCCAGGAAGCCGGCGGCATTGATCCCAGGCAGCAAATCGATCAGCCCCTCCAGCCCGGGGGGAGCGCGGCCAGCCCGCCTGCCCTCCGTGGCATTTTGTGACATTTCCCGAGCCGTGTGGCTGGGGACAGATCAATCATCATCGCCCCGCAGGCAGCGGGCTGACGGCGGCCCCGTGCGTCGCGGTGAGCAGGATCGGTGCGCGTCCCGGTGGCTGTCCCCCTGTGGGAAGAGGGCTGGGTGCTGGGAGCAGAGCTGGGTCCTGGGGGATGCAGCTAGGGCACAAATCAAGGGAATTTTAATTCCTGGGTGAGGATCAGCTCATGCAGGGCAGGGATGAGGTTGTCCTCACTGCCCTGCACGGCACAGGGGCTGTGGTGGCTGAGGAAGAGGAGGGAGGCAGGCCAGGTGCCAGGTGTGCATCACGGGGAGGAGAGCGGGGCACCCGCAGAGGTTTTCTCTGCTCCATCCATTGCAAACCTCTCCTGACCCAGCGGGTGCGAGCATCTCTGGGGGTCCCCAGCCCATGGGCACACACGGGCTCATGCCTGAGCCGTGGAGGGATGGGGGAGTTTGGGGGATCGCTGGCGTGGCCCTGGGGAAGCAGCCAGCTGTCCCTGCACCACGCGGGGTGCCCTGGCCTTGGCTACTGACAGGGTGCAACGCAACCTGTGCATAGCACGGCGAGGGACAGCCACCACCACCCTGAAGCTGCCAAGAAAACCATCCTGAGAAGAGCACCCCGCATCCCAGCGGGACAAAACCAGAAGGCGGGCTCTCCCCATCTCCCCCCTCCATCGCCCAGGTGGGTGCCAGGGTGTCCCCGTCCCCCCGCATCCCCCTAGCTCCTCAGCAGAGGGACGTTGCGTGCGTGGCCGCCTGCCCCCCCTCCATCTCCTCCATCTCGTACTCCTCGCCGTCGGACAGGGGCAGCCCGTTGGCGCCGGGCACGGGCTCGCACTCGGTGCTGCGGGTGGTGGCGTGGGTGACGCTGGGCGAGTACTTGCGCGAGCCTGGCGGGCGGTGGCCCGGGTGGCACATCACCTCCTTGAACATCTCGCGGAAGCGGGTGGACATCAGGTTGTAGAGGATGGGGTTGGCGGCCGAGCTCAGGTAGAAGAAGACGCCCGAAATGATGTGGACGTACTGGAACATGTGGAGCATGCGGCTGGTCCAGGTGGAGACGAAGCTCCAGACGAGGCGGTCGGTGTGGAAGGGGGCCCAGCAGATCCCGAACACCACCACCAGCACGACTGCGGGGAGCAGGGGGGTGGTGTTAGGGGGGGACGAGGCTCACCACCACCACCGCCACCACCCCTTTTCTGCCAAAGGGACCTGAGGAGAAGGTTTGGATGGACGCGGGGACGTGGGAGCGAGAAGTGCAGCCTCAAGCCACTAGTTCTGGCCACGTCCCATGGGGGAGGCACCTCAGGTGCCGTCCTGCCCCGTTTGGGCCTAATCTGTGGCAAAAGGCACCCTGCTGCTGGCTGAGTCCAAGGAGCGAGAGCTGTTTGCCCTCTCTCCTTGTCCTCTCTGCTTGTTTTACACCCCAGCCCCGCTGGTGAGGAGGAAAGGGGGTGACCACCGCGTGGTCCTGGTGTCCTCAGCCCTGCCAAACCCGTGCCATGCTGCATCTCCGTGGCACGTGGGGACGGGTTCCCCCTTCATTCCCCTCCCTGTCCTGA
Source organism: Cygnus olor (assembly GCF_009769625.2). Taxonomy (NCBI): domain Eukaryota; kingdom Metazoa; phylum Chordata; class Aves; order Anseriformes; family Anatidae; genus Cygnus; species Cygnus olor. Next base: position 16,589,536 of record NC_049177.1, read on the forward strand.
GCAGTTTCTGCTTGTCGGGGCTGTGGCAGAGAAGCAGCCCCGACCCTGCTGATGGACTGGGCTGGGCAGCTCGCCACGGTGTGCCGTCATGGGGCCGGGAGCACGCGGAGGTCAGCGTGCTGGGGGGGGGATGGCTGCCCACAGGCAGCCAGCCCTGCTGCTGGGGAGGCGGCCAGGGGCTGCTGGGGATGGGGACAGGGAAGGAAGAAGGGCACACAGCCGTAGGACAGGGGGGTGCTGTGGTCCAGCCGGGGGTCAGAGCCTCATCGCCATGGGATGGGGCAGGGCAGGAGGCCACCACGGCACCCGGAGGCTGTGGGGCACAGGAGTCTGGGCTGGGGAGGGGGGGAGAGGGGAAGGTCCCCACAGCCCAGCCTTGCTCCTTCCCCTTTCCCACCTGGTGCTCTCCTGGATGAGGGGAGGTCTTGTGGCCAGGAGGGAGCCAGCACGAGCAATCCCCACCACGGGACCCCATCCACCAGCTCTGCCTTTGCCCTGACACCCCCCACACCACTCCCAAACCCCTCCTCTGGGATGACTCAGCCTCAGCAGCCCTGCACCAGCCGTGCCTCAGTTTCCCCCCAGCACCCTCCTAACACACCTGCTGGCTCTGCCCGTCCCCAGGCTTGGACTCACACAGCATCTTTGTGACCTGCCTCCTCTTCACCTTCTTCTGCCCCTGGACGCCGTGGTAGTCGCTGTCGCCGCTGGACTTGGCCCCCAAGGCCTCCAGCATCTTCTCCTTCTTGAGCTGCAGGCCGATGAGCAGGTAGAGGACGCTGATGGTCCCCATGGGCAGGAAGAAGAAGACGATGGTGGTGATCTGGATGATGAGGTTGTAGGTCAAGCGCGGCTTCACCAGGGTGCAGATCTCCGAGTCGGGCACGCGGCCCCGGCCGGGCACGTAGAGAGGCCGCAGCCCGTGGAGGCTGGTGTTGGGGATGGAGCAGACGACCGCCACGAGCCAGATGGCGACGATCACCCTCTTGGCGTGGTTCCTGGTCACCACGTACTTGGCCTTGAGCGGGTGCACCACGGCGATGTAGCGCTCGACGCTCAGGGCCGTGACGTTGAGGATGGAGGCGAAGCAGACGGCCTCGAAGAGCAGCGTCTTGAAGTAGCAGCCGCTGGCGCCCAGCAGGAAGGGGTAGTTGCTCCACATGTCGTACAGCTCCAGCGGCATCCCCAGCAGCAGCACCAGCAGGTCGGACACGGCCAGGCTGAACAGGTAGTAGTTGGTGGGCGTCCTCATGAAGCGGTGCCGGAGGATGACGATGCAGGTCAGCGTGTTGCCCACCGCCCCCACGGCGAAGATCAGCAGGTAGACGACGCAGACGGGGACGAAGAAGCTGGACCGCCGGGGCCCCAGGTACTTATCCCGCAGCTGCTCCTCCGTCAGGTTGGCGTCCTTGGGGTCGAACAAGGCGTCCGGGTGAGTCCTGTTGCAGAGACCTGGGCTGAGGGGCTCTGCGGGAAAGTCTCGCTGGGGCAGGGGGAGCTCGGGGCCGGAGCAGTTGATGTAGGGATTCATGGCTGTGGAGAAATGGGGTGGCTCGCAGGATGGTTTCCCAAATCCTTTGTCACTCCCGAGCCCTCTGCCCCTCTCCCCCCCGTCAGCAGCAGGGTGCCAAGACTCTGCTGGTCACCACAGCTCAGCACCCCCAGCCAGCCCCAGCCAAAGTCCTTCCTCTGGGAAACCACCCCAAAATCTCCCCAAAACCTCTCTTCAGGGTTCCCACCTCCCCTCGTCCCATTTCGCATCTGCAGACACCCCTGGCAGCTCCCCGACCCACTGCAGCCCCTTTGCCTCATCTGTGGGGACACCTCGGGGGGCGCATCCCCTCTCCATGCTCCGCAGCAGAGCAGGATACGACCCCAAAGCTGGCCCCAAATCCATCCCCGAGCCACGCCACGCATCGATCCCGGCTCCTACTCCCCTGGCTGTGCAGAGGGGCAACCGTAAAACAGCCGAGGGGAAAATCCTTCTTCCTCCCCAGGAAGGACTTACGTCTGGTCGGGAAGCTCCAGCTGAAGGACGAGGTCCCAGCACCCTTATGCCGGACGGTCGGGCGGGGAGGGAGCGAGGGAGGGGATGGAGACGTCGCTGCCTTAAGAGGCAGGCTGGAGAAATCCTGCCTCTGCTCTCCCCTCGGAGAAAGCGGCTGCCCTTACCCACGGCTGCCTCCCTCCTCCGTCAGCGGAGAGGCTCCCGGGGGAGCGTCGGGGGCTTCCTCTCCCAGCGCCGTGCGAGCCAGCCTCGGTGCCGAGCCCCTGCCTCCGCCGGGGGCCGGATCCTCGCTGGCAGAGCGGCACGGCGGAGAAGATGCTCTTCAGGAGGAGAGAGGAAATACGTTGAAGTAATAAACTCCATTGACTCGAGAGAGTCCCGGGGGAGGGCAGCGCGGCCGTCTCCATCCCCACCGGCAGCCTTCGCAACGCGGTGATGTGCCATTTACGTGGCCTCCGTGGTGAGCAAGGCATCGATCGGCCCCGCTGCTCTGCCGGCGGTGCGGGGGCCAGGGCAGCGCCGAGTTGGTCGGACTTGGCTGGGGATGGGGCAGCCGGAGCCAGGGGGGCTCCTGTCCATCCGATGTGCGCCCACCGGCTCATCCCCTGCAGCCGCTGCGGGGCAGGAGGCTCCTTTCCCACCTGGGTGCGAGGGAGCTGCTCCCTCCTGCTGTCCGTCTGGCTGTCTGTCCGACTGTGCTGCTTGTTCTCGGTGCTGATCACACCCCCCTCGCCCACCCTCCTGCGTTGCAGGGCAGCAACCCTGCTCTGCAGGCAGACACACAGACATACAGACACCCCACACACAACCCCACACATTCCCGTGTCCCCACACACCATGGCAGGCTGCCTGTCCCCTCTCTGCCCCCACGCCACAGAGCCCCTCTCTCTCATGGAACACATAATTATTATTATTTTATTATTATTATTTTTTTTTAACCCAGTTTCAGCCCAACTTCCAGCCCAAAGAGCAGCTGGGCGCCCACTCTCACCTCCCAGCCCAGATCCTGCCCAGTGGCTCTGCTGGGACGCCCAGTTCCCATCTCCCCGTTGCCCCCCAGACCCCACTCCATCCCACCCGCCTCCATCTCCTTGCTGCAGAGGACGGAGCTTCCCCTGTCCCCTTGTCCCCACCTTTAGGAACTCAGGAGGACGCGGGGAGGGGGTCTGGAGATGGGGGGGGCTCCACTGCTCCCCATGAAGCCAGATATTTTTCCTCCCCAGTTTTGGGACACAAAGGTCCTGGAAGCCTCGAGGGTGCCCTGCAGGCTGGAGCCGTGGAGCCGTGCCCAGCTCTGTCCCCACCGGGTGACGATGACGAGGCGGGGGGGAGGAAGGCTGCGGGGACACCGATGACACCATTGCCGTGGCACTGCTCGCTGGTGCCAGCCCGAAGGGCTGCGTGTGCGGGTCTGCAGCTGGGCACGGCGCTTCTGCTCGGAGAAATTTCGGAGCAGGAGAGGGATGTAAGGGCAAAGGCAGCAGGGGACGGCTTGGTGGCCCTGCGCTGGCCCTGTGCCGCTCCTGGCAGCAAACAGGCTGCGAACAGAGGGGAATCGGCACAGCAAACACGCAGAGGGCAGGACGGGGCCAGCGCTGAGAAGTGACATTCCCTGGCAAGTCGTCTCCCTCGGCAGAGTTGCTGGAGCCAAAGGGTTGGAGGGTGAACGGGCGCAAACAAGGCGTTACGCAGGGGAAAAATCCACCGAGCTGGAAATCGTGGCTGGATCGGGAGAGAGGAGGCTCTGCCCGCAGCCACGGGAGTGGGGAGGGCAGAGAAATGTTGTCCTCGGTGGGGCAGGGGACAGGCTGTGCCACGGCACGGCGCTGGTGACAGCAGGGACAGGGCAGGGGGACAGCAGCCGGGCGCTGCTGGCAGAACCTCAGCAGACGTTGGGGTGGGTGGCGGAGCCAGGGAGCTGCCAGAAGCAGCAGCTGATGGGCACAGGTTTCTGTCCCTGTTCCCGGCTGCTGCCACAAGGCTGCTTTTTTTCCCCCGGGGATGCCCGAGGCAGGGACGGATCCGTGCCGGGGCAGGAGCAGACTGTGCCGCAGCGAGGGCGCACCGGGGAGGAGGCATTCCTGGCAACCTCTCTGCAGCCACGTCTCTTTTGGGAAGGGTTCGTGGCTCCCAGCGACTGCACGTCGCTCCCCGCTTCTTTCTGCTCCTTGCCACTTAAAAAGGGCGAGCTGCACGCCGGAGCACGACCCGCCAGCCTCTGCCTTTGCAGCCAAACCCTGCCTGGTTTGCCTCGACACCCAAGCCCACTCCTCGCTGCAGCCCGAGCTCTGCTGGGCTGGGAATTTCGGCAGCGAGCAGCAATTCAGGGGAACCCCCTGCGTGCGCCCACCCCCCAAATCTTCCTCCCCACGGTCTCCCTCCCTGCGTGCACCCATCCTTCTCTGTGAGCTCTCCAAGGGCAGCCGAGGTTGTCCCTGTGACCGCTGAGCCCTCGAGGTGCCGGTAAAGGCTGGCGCCCAGAGGCTGAGCGAGGCTCGCGCTGCCCGCGGCATCCTCGGGGGAATTGAGAGGCCAAAGGAGAGGCCAAACAGCGCCTTTGAAGCTGGAGAGCTACAGCCCTAATAACCGCCTGCATCCACTCTCGGCTCCTTTCAAGGGTGCATCACTCATGGTAATTGCAGGGAAGATCAGCGCAGCCTTTTACCGAGCGCCCCGCTCCCCGTGTCTCTTCCCCTGCCTGCCACAGGGCTTCGAGCTTTTAATTAACGCCTTCGGCTCCCGAGCACAGGAAGGCAGCAAGCCCCGGGGTGCTGCCAGTGTCTGAGAGGGGAAACTGAGGCACGGGCAGTCACTTGGGTCCTCTGCGGTGTCCTGCAGCGGGTGCCAGCCCTGGCCGTGCATCCTCATTGCAGTGTGAGGATGAGGATGGGCAGCCCGCGCGCAGGGCATCGCCCCTGAGCAAGGTCCTGGCTGCAGGGTCCACCTTTACCCATGACACCTCGGCCCCTACAACCGCTGCAGGGGTTGGGCAGGGGCTGTGCCCATCTTTTCTGAGCTGGTCATACCATGCCAGGAGCCTTTCCAGGGCACAGATGCCTATAGATGAGCTGAGGTGTGTAGAAAAGGTGCCCTCACTCCCCTGGGGCACCCAGCTGCATCCCTGTGGGATGTGGGGTCAGCACTCAGCCCCCTCACAGCATCTCCCCTTTCCCTCTGAGAAATCACAGGGAGGGGGCATTTCCTTTTTTCCCCCCCAAACCGGGCCGAAAGGAGAAGGGAAATAAATAACAGGGCCATTTGGATGTTCTCTGGGATAAAAGTAACCAGCCTTCCGGGGGACGGCAGAACCGGCCTCCGCTCAGGTCTGCTGGGGGGCCGGGGGAGGCAGGCGCTCTCGGAGCAGGAATTGGGGCTCCATGGCAACCATAATTTTGCTAATCAGGGCCGGCACAGACGAAGCGCTTTTCCACCTGGCAGGAGCACCGGGCTCTCGCAGGTCTCCATCAGACCGAGCTGCCCCGGGGCCGTGGGCAGGGGAAGGGCTGGGGGCAGCCGGAGCATCCCAGCAGCTGGAAATTCCCTGCCCGAGCCATAACGAGCTCGGGGTCACCTCGGCTACAGCAGGACCTTCTCTGGGGCACGTCGAAACGGAGCACAGATCCAGGGCGCCTTCCCAAGCATCGGGGAGACAGTTTATGGGCTCTATTTATTCTTTCTCGAACCTCCTCCTCTGTGAGTCATCAAAAGCAGATAAATAAATGGCACAGCGTGGGGACGGCCTCTCTCCCCAGCCCTGGGTTCGGAGCCACTTTGCATTCACGAGTTGATTTAAGGTGCCGGCTGGGGCTGCCGGATTGATTGCTGGGACATTTATTAGCTCTCCTACCCAGTGAGGCCCGTGGTAAATATTCATTCCCTCCCCGTGCATCGCCTCTCGGCACCCAATTCGCAGCCTTTTAAATGGGACTGGGAAGAGGCTTTTGGCTGGAAGGGAGAAAAAAGCAAACCAACACGCGCTCAAGTTCTGCAAAATCTCATTTGCAAAGAACACCGGGCAAGGAAATAATGTCTCCGTGATTGGATCCCATTTGCCACGTAATGACTCACTCTCCAAGTCAAGATCAGCCCCACCAGCCATAAAGAACCACCCGCGACAACAACAACATCGAGACACAGCAAATAGAGGCAGAGGCTGGAAGAAGAGCAGCCCACGGCGGGGCCATGTGTGCCCTGATGTTGTCTGTAGACGAGTCAGGAGATGCTCGGTGCACCCAGGCCAGGCTGAGGGGCAGGGGCACAGGGATGCAAGGATGGAGTTTGCAAAAAGTGCGCGGTGTCACCCCCAGAGGTGGATTTGATCGCTGTGTTAATGGCCCCGTGGTTTTGCTCGGTGCCTGCCGCTTTATTTTTTGATGCTGTCAGCCTTCTGGTTGCTGGCTCCTTTGCTGGATTTTGGGAAGGATGGATGGGGTAAGAGGGCGGGTGGGGAGAGGTATGTGGGTCACAGAGAAGGTCCCACTGACCGGTTGGTCCCCCTGCCACCCAAAACGTCCCAGCAGTCCCAGCACATCCCAGCATTTCCACCACGTGCAGACCTCGGTGCTGGGGGTAAGGGGATGATGTCCCAGCAAAGCTGGGTTTGGGGACCTGGTGAGACCCCAGCACCTCCACACCCAGCTCGCGGTGGTGCTGCCCCGTCCCCATGCACTGCCTGACACTTTCAAAGCCCTTCTCATGCGGCCACAGAGCTTGACCACCAGGCGTGGGACAAGAAGCTCCCCTTGCATCTTCTCCATGCAAGTGCCGCGCTCCTCTCCAGGTTGTGGGATGGGTTTTCCTTCTCAGCGCTCTTCAGGCACCGATAAACCTCAGGGCTGGACTTTTCCAGGCTTGCTCTGCATCCAGTTTCCAGCTGAAAAAAAAAAAAAAAAAAAAAAGGAAAAGGAAAAAAAAGTGGGACACATGTACACACTTTCATTTTTTCCAGCAAAAAATTGTGCTTCACCCCAAGAGAATCCAAAGGGAAGGCACACACAAGCTCCCAGGGATGCCAATGCAGCAACTTCAGCGTGAATGAAAATGGTCCCCAGCCCCTTGGTCCTCCTCCTCCTCCTCCCCATGCAACCCACCTGCCCCTTGGCCACGACCATACAGGACGTGGCATAGAGAGAAGGTGCCGCCTGCACCTCCCGTGTATCGCCACCAACCACGCAGGGATCATACCCGGGGTGGCACAGGAGGGGCCGAGTGATGAAGCGTGGGGCTGAGCCGCAGTTTGATTGCGGCAGGAGTGCTGGGAGTGGGGCAAGAGGGGGAACGTGGGCACTGACAAGCTGTGCGGAGCCACGCAGCTCGGGATGAAACCCACCCCTGGGGCACCGCAGCAAGGCACCAGACAGCCTCCCGGTCCTTAGCTGAGCCCTGGGGACACCCGAGGGACGGAAGAAGATTAGGGATGGTAATTCTCTCTAAGTGGATAGAGATGAGAGACTCTCAGCCTGATTTCCACACTCAGAGAGCCCAGCATGAATAATGAAGCATCCCACCTGCGAGCACTAACGACAAGCCCAAACCCACGTCATGTCACGGGCGGATCAGATCCAACCGGTCCCATAGGATCCCCTACAGACCAGAGGGCGATGACTGGGTCCATCTTCTGCAGGCTGAAGGAATGAGGTTTATTCTGGCTGGGGGAGAGAAGGCATCCCATCAGTCCACCCTCCCGTGCCTCAGTTTCCCTCCGTGTCCCTGCCTGCTGCTGCAGTCCTAAGGAAGTTCCTCTTTTCTCCCCTTTTCCCTCCTCGAGGTGTCACCTGGGCAGGCAGGCAGGCACCTTTCCCCATCCCATCTGGCCTGAGGGTGCCACGGGGCCGCAGGAAGCCTGCCACAAGACCTGGGGCACGTTACTCCCTGCTTCCAGCACCGCTGGGACCAGTGGGAAGGGGCTGGGGGCAAGCCCAGCCCAGCTCGGTGCCCTGCCAGGAGCATCTTGGCATCCAGTTGCTTTCTGTGCCCCAAAGTCCCCGCACGGGGCACTTGCGGCCGCTCCCCCGGGCAGGCGGGATTAAACGCTGGAGCTGGCTGGGATTTCCTCTCCCGGCCGTGCCAGGCTGCTCTGGCAGCAGAGCCGGGTGCCGCCTGCCTGAATTCGGCCCAGATCCCATCTACCCCTGGCTCTCCGAGCCTCTGATGTGCCAAAAAATCTCCCGGGTGCGGGCGAGGGGCTGGGACCTCACCATCCACTCGGGTTTTCGCACCCCAGGCAGTTCTTGGTGGTTCAGACACATCTCCCAAACAAGGCACCCGATTCACACGGGACTTCTGTAAATCCCACCCCATGTGGCTGCCGCTAACGACAGGCTTTAAATAAACGAGCAAATTCTCGGTGAACGTGAGAGATTTTCCTCTGGCACCACGCAGCGTCGCCGGCGAGATTTCTTCTCCGGCTTCCCCCCCGGCTCCCATCTGGTGGGTTGTTTCCACCCTGCTCCCGGGGAGGTGCCAGGGGAGCACCAGGAGCACCGTTTCCAACCTTCCCTTTCTGGTGCTTTGCATCCGTGTTAATTGAAACCGATGACATCCTTTACCAGGTGTTCAGGGGGGAGCTGCTCCTTCCTCACCGGTGCCGGGTGGAGATTTGGGTTCGGAGAAACCCAAAAACCAGCGAGGAAATTTGGGGATGCTCCAGGCACGAATTAGGGAACACACATGGGTTTTCTCCCCGGCCATGGGGCAGGACAGGGCTTGGGGCAGCTGGAAGGGCTTTTTTTCTGATGGCAAAGCCCCACGGAGGGGTGTCAGAGGGGTGACAGTCCCCATGCGGCCACCCACAGCCCGGCGCCCCAACGCCACGATGATGGGCGCCCGTGGCCGGGCGGATTTGGTGACATTTGGGCTCCCTCTGGTGGAAACGCCTGGGAGCTCCGGCCTGGCCCCCCCTGCCCACGGAGCAGCAGAGGTGAGCAAAGGGGACGAGCAGGGTTTTGGGGACACGGGGACAGAAACGCCCCGCGGGGCACAGCAAGGGGCTGGCGGAGCAGCGCTGCCTGGGGGAGGCTGCGGGGTGTGGGGACAGCGGCTCTGGGGACGTGTCGCCTGTCCACACGGTGTCCCCAGGAGCCGGAGCGGTGTCCCCAGGTTGTGGGGAGCGTTTGGGGTGCTGGCTGGGCTGCTCTGGAGGCTGCAGCTTTTACTCCGGGTGTGGAAAAGGAGGACCGAGTCCAAAAGCTGCTCCTTGTCCTTCGTCCCATCACCCTGCGCACCACCGCTTGCTCCTTGTAGGGGTGTCCAAGTCACCCTCCCCAAGCCCCTTTATCTTCCCAGCCTCCCTGTCATCCCACAAGGTCACAAACCATGAGTTTGGCTGATGACTCCTCCATCCAAATCCTTGGGCTCCACATCAGCAGCCTCCTCAGCCCCTACACACCCTGGGACCCCAGAGCTGCCACCTCCTGGAGGCTCCCAGGCATCCCTTTTATCACCTGTGCGGGTAAAACCCAAACTGTGCTCACCTGGGCCAGTGGGATGGACGCTGATTTGGCCTCGAGGCTGGGGAGCTCCTCTTGCTGGGCTCCACAGCGGTCTGGGGGGTCCAACATTCCCACAACGGTCCCCGTGCCACCAGTGGGGACAGGGACGTGGCACCGAGGGGCCACCAGCCCCTTGCCCCCCTGCTCCATTCCCCCAGTGCTTGTCCCTTGCCCCCCTCTGTCCCCAGCTGCCCCCCACGTCAGGGAGTCCCCCCCCATTCCCCACCCCATCAGAGGGCCACACGTTTCCCCGGGACCCACAGAACATTGCAAAAACAGGCGGCTGGGCTGTTGGCGCTTCTAAAAATAATAACTCAGACTGTGCCAAAAAAAGAAAAAAGCTGTTTTTTGGGAATTTTTTCCCCCTACTTTAATGAGAAGCGTTTGCAGTCCCCTCGGGAGAGGTCCCACGGGTGCCCGCCCCCCCCCCTCCATCCCCGGCCCCATCCCCGGGGGGGGGGCCCAAATCCCCCCCGTGCTGTCGCCATGGTGACAGTGACATCACGCGGGCCCCGTCGCGTAGCAACCTCCCCGTGACATCAGAAGCCCTTCGGTTCCCATGGCAACCCTCGGGCTTGGGGGGGGGAGCCCATGAGGGGGGTCCCGCGGCCACCCCCCCCCCCCCCCGCGGGGGACCCCAACCCCCGAACCACCCCCCCTCTCCCCAGCAAGGAAAGGGTTAACACGCATAAATCTGCATGTTTTAGTGACGTCAGCCCCGTGCCAGCCAACCACAGGGGGGGCTGGGTGAGAAAACGGGGCTGGGGGGGGGGGGGATTATAGGGGGGGGGATGCTCTGCACCCTTTCAACCACCCCCCAGCACCAGGCGGTCCCAGGCTGTCCCACCCAGCCCCTGGGGACAGGGCCCGTGGGGGGCACCGTGATGGGGACCCCCAATTTGATGTGCACCCCCTGCCTCCCCCTGATGTGTGTCCCCTGCACCCCCCCCCCCAGTGTGCACCCCCTGCCCTAGCAAACACCCCTGGCCTCTGCACCCCATATATCAGACCCCCGGGTGTCCCCCCAAACCCCAAGCGAGGCCCCAGAGAGCGGCTTGTGCACCCTGCAGCCCCCCACTCTAAATAACCCTCTGGCCCCTTGGGCCAAAACGTGTCCCCCGTGTCCCCGTGGGACCAGCCGCTAGATAGCACTCGTGCTGTACCCGAGGCAGCTGCCGGCTATTTGGCGGCGGGACGGGGCTGCCGGGGGCATCCTGCCCACCCGGCGTGGTCCTGAGCGGTGCCTGGGGGGGAGCCACAGCTCCGTCCCCACCGCCAGCCCCAAATACCACCTGTGGGGCGACGTGCACGGCAATAGGGGCAGGGTGCAGACCCCCTCCCGCCTTCACGTCCCTCCCGGCCGCTGTGACTCACGCTCTCCGGCCTCCTGTTTATGGGACGCGTTCCCAAAGTCCCCGCGGAGGTAATGGGGGAACTTTGGGGCTGCTGAGGGAAACCCCTTGGAGGTCTGGGAGGTGGCAGGAGGGGGACAAGAGACGGACCCCGGGACCTCTACAGAGGGACGGAGGCCACCACGTGTCCCCAAGGAGCTGGGGGTGGCACTGCTCTGACAGCCGGGTGCCCAAGGGGCCGGGGTGGGAACCACCCGCACGGCTCCGTCCCCAAAAGGCCAAGTGTCCCCAGCCTGGAAAAGGTCCCCGCGCTGCCTCCCGTCATCCAGAGGGTGTCCGAGCCCCGCTGAGCCAGGGGACGGACCCGAGAGGGTCCCCAAGGGGCTAAAGGCAGGAAAAAGGAGGAGGATAACGGGGCCCCAGCAGCCAAAAGGGTCGAAACAGCCCCAGAGGGAGGTTCCCGGTGCGGGCATCCCGTCCCCGTCCCCGTCCCCGTGGGGGGGTCAGGAGGGGAGGACGGCTGTGCTCTGTGGTTTCACGGTGTGTCTGTGCCCTTTGAATCCCCACGCGAGTGTGGAGGTGGTAAAATGTCACCAGCTGGGTGGCGGGGCCAGGGCCAGGAGCGGAAAATCCCGATAAAGGGTGGCCATTGTCTGGAGCCAGGCGGCGGGGCTGGGGGGGGGGGGGGGGGGGAACCCGCTGCTCGCCCCTCGCCCCCGCCGCCCAGGTGCCCGAATGAAGGGGCAGCTTTATCCCCCCCCCCCCAGCCCCGCGTGGGAGGCGATGCTGACCCCAAAACATGCCCCTCGGGCAGCGGGGGAAGGCCAGGGGACACCGTGTGCCAGCGCCCCGACCCGCTCCGCGCAGCAGGGCTGCTCTCCAGCCCCTCATTCCCACGTCCCCGATGATCCCGCCCGGCCCCTCCATTTCAGGGCCTTTTATGGCCATCGGCTCCTGCGCCGGCAGATGCTTCCCAACCCAAACGGTCCCAGCCAAACAGGGGCAGGGACGCTGCCGGGGGCGCCTGGGGACACCCCCAAGTCCTGCATCGGCTCCATTTTGGGGGCTGCTCGTGGCACGCCGCCGAGTCCGCCGCCGTGCGCTGGGATGGGCGGAGAGAAGGCTGATCCCAAATATTCAGCGAGGGTTTTGAGAACTCGACGGGGTCCCGAATGCCCCCCAGAACCTCTTCCCGGAGCCGGCTGCGCGCAGGCAGGGGTAAAAGCATTCCCCCAGCCGCGGGATGAAAGGTGCTGCCGCAAACACCGCCCGTAATTTCCTCCTCCGTGGCGAGAGCAATGGAACAGGTTCTTCAGCAAGCCCGTGGCACGGTGACAGGACGGGGAGAGGCCGGGAATGGCGCCAGCCCAGGCTTGGCACCGACAGCCAGCGCCGCCCCTCGTGCGGCTGGAGAGGGGCCCCGGGGACCCCAAATGTGCCCACGGGAAGCTGAGATGGCCGGGGATGGCGAGGGGACCACGCGGGTGGCAACTTGGCCAGGGCCCCTGGGGGCAGCCCGAGGGAGAACGTGCCGTATGGACGTGGTTTCATGGGGCTGGAGCCCAAATCCTGCTGCGGGGACAGGGATGCCCGAGGCGGCTGGGCAAGGCGGCCGAGGGCACGAGGCGAGACCCCAGTCCCAGCCCCAAACCGGGGCCCCCAACGGGGTCCCCGTCCCCGCTCCAGGGGGTGCCAGCGGGGCAGATGGGCCGGCAGCTCGGCGGCACATGGATCCCAGTGTGAGGCCGGCAGCGGGCGTTGGCGGGGCTCTGACGCAGGAGACGTGTGACAGGAGAATCGTCGCCAGGCTCCGGGAGGGATCCAATCGCGCCGGGGTGCTCTCAGCAGATTAAGGATTGGAAGGCTCCGGTAATTACTTTGCAGTACAAAAATAGGCCCGGCTTTATCCGGAGCCCTGATCCCCCGCCCTGCCCCGCCGCTCCCCCCACCCAAGGGCGAGCTGATGCCACCCACCCGGCGGGCGCAGGAGCAGGGGGGGGGGAGCCGCCGGTGGTGGTGCCAGCATTTTTAGGGCAAAGGGGGTAAAAAAAAAGAGCACGAGGGGCTCAGGGGTGGTGGTGGCAAAGCGCAGCGGCAGCATCTGGCTGGCACATGCGAGCCGTGAGGAGCAGGGGGTGGGAGAGGAGCCGGCGTCCCCGCGTACCGGGGCAGCGTGCCGGGGGGGGGAGAGCCTGGGGACGGCAGCGGGGCAGATGCTCGGGCAGGAGAGGACGTCTGTGGGAGCACGCAGCGCCGGCCAACCCTACAGTGGTAATAGAGGGAGGACCCAAGGGACGGCTGCTGCAGGCACAGGTCGACCCGGATCGACCGGGCGATGCCCAGGGTTCCCGTTCCCTTTGCTGGGGGCCGGGGCCACGTGGCGCTGGGAGCCACAGGGGCAAAACGTGCGGCACGCGCTCCCAGCCTGCATTCCCACCTCCTCCCGCTGATGCCCGGGCCAATCTGCTCCTCGTGGCAAAGCCAAAACGTGGCCTCTCCCCTCCGTCCCCAACCCCTCACCACGCCACCCGCCAGCTGCCGGGATCGGGACAGGGATGAAGCCGTGCCGTGCCTGGACGAGGCACTGCGGGCGCTGCGGCACGGGCGCGCGGAGCACGCCGGGACCCGTAGTCTGGCGGCCAGCCCCGGCACGCAGCCCCGTTAGCCCCGCGGGCTCCCACCCACCCCGTTCCGGCAGGAGGGGCTGCCGGGGGGCTGCGGCCCCACAAACCTCAGCTGGTTCAGCAGTGTGGTCGATATCTCCACTTGCCAGGCTCAAACGGTTGCGCAGCCGAGATCCCGGGAACGTCCGTCCCCCCCCCCACACCCCGCGAGTCCCTCGGTGCCTGCGCAGCGCAGCCCGCTCCCCCCCCAGTGCCCCCGTTCCCGGTTCACAGCCAGGGCATTGGGGTACAGAAATTACCGGCAAAACCCCACGCTTCTGCCGGCGGCACAAAGCAACGCCAGCCCCAGGAGTCGCCCATCTGCCCCCCCTTGGCCACTCGCTGCCCCCCTTCCTGCTTTCCTTTACGAGCCCAAGCGCCCCTAAAACCACCCCACGCAGAGCCCCCGCGCAGCACCCCCCTGCCCACACTCTGGGTGCTCCGCACCCCAAATCCTGCATCCCCCAACCCTGGGGGGGGGGGACAAAACCCCCTCACCTTCATCCACGGGGGTGGGTGCCCCCCTGTGCCCTACAGAGCCCCCATCACACTGGGATGCTCCGGGCATGGTGCCCTGACACCCCCAACCCTCTGACGCCCCCAGCCCGCTTTGCAGCCGCCGGTATTTTTCCATCCCCCCCCTCCCCCCCCCCCTCCAAATCCTTTGTTCTTTGCAAATCCCGGCCCCCTCCCCACCAGAGGATTTCACACCCCCCCCTTCCCAAAAAAATACAAAAAATCCCCCTTGGGAATTCACCCCCCAGCCCGGCAAATCCCTCCGGCGGCGGCGTGGGCTGGGGGAGGGGGGGGGGGACGGGAGGGGGAAAAAAAATGACCCCCTGCCCGGCTGCACCCCCAAACCCACTTGCCTGCTGCCACCGGAGCCGCTGCCCTGCCCCGGAGCCACCGGGATCCCGGAGCCACCGGGGTCCCGGAGCCGCCGGCGCCGCCGTTCCGGAGCCGCCCGGTGCCGGGGCCGCCGCTCTCCGCTCCTCCCCCCCCGCTGCCCCCGGGCAGCCACCGCCGGGTCCGGCCGAGGGGAGGGGGGGGGGGGGGGGCTCCGTGCTCCCCGCCCCGCTGCCCCGGGGGGACGGGAGTTGGAGAAGGATGCCGAGCCCCCCACCCCCCAAAAAAAAAACAAACCCTGCTGCGATCCGGGATGTCGTGGTCTCATCCCTACCCCCCCCCCCCCCCGAAATTCTCCCCCCTCCCAACCCCAAATCTCCGCTCTGTAAGGTCTGCTGCCCCCCCCCCCCCATTTTTCTCCCATGGGTGCTGTCTCCCCGTGCATGCACCGGGGTTTATCGCATCCCTTCCTGCTGCCCGCTCTCAAACCCCTGCACCCAGAGGCGCTGCTGGCTGGGTGGCCCCAGCTGTACCCTGTAGGTGCCTCCCCCCCCCGGCACGGATTCCCCTTTGGCCCCCATCAGACGCAGCCCCATCGGTCCCACCCTGGGGAATGAGGGGTCCCTGTAAAAAAGGGGGGTTCACCCCCTTTCCCCTTCCAACAGCCCCCCCCGCCCTAATCTGTGCAGGGGGGTGAGGTTGCTCTGTCCTGGGTCCAGTGGGACCCCAAGCAGGACCCCCAAGCTGAGAGCAGGGTCGGATGGCAAGGGAGTATGGGGCAGGGGAGAGGGGAGCAGAGCCCCCCCAAAACCCGGAGGGTGTCCTGGGGCACTGTGAGGGACACGCTGGGACTGTCCCGAGGATGTGGGGAGCAGCAGATGCCCGGCACTGAGCTTCCTGCACAAGCCGTGGGGTGCAGGCGGCTTTTTGGGAAGGGATTGCAGCGGGGTCCCATGGAAGCCCCACTTTAGGGTTTTACTGTGAAATCCAAGCCCGACCAGCCCGGCTCGTTGCCTCGGCTGTGCCCCCCGCCTGGCAAAAAGTCACAGCCCCGTCCTTGCCCCCGAGCCGCTGCGGACCACCTGCTCCGATCAGCCCTCTCCGTGGCGGGGAGCGAATCGCTGCGCCGCCGCACGGCACGCCAAGCTGCTCTGGCAGGGAAAAGGTAAGTTAAACCTCCCTGCCTCTCGTTCTGCCAGGGAAATCTGCACAAATCCAGTGTTATTCTGGCGTTTGGACAGCCCCGGCCCCTGGCAGAGCCCGCGCAGGCTGGCACAGCCCTCCCTGGCCACCCGGCCGCCGCGCTGAGACCGTGCCAGCTCGTTTCACCCACGGCGAGCGATGTCGCAGCATGGAGAGCCTTCGTCTGTAGGAGGGAGAGGAGGAGGAGGGCTGTGGGGCCGGTGGGTTGGGGGCCAGGTTGCCCCCCCGAATCCTGCAGGGGAAGCATGGGTGCTGGGTCATCGGCTACGAGAAGGGACAGCACGGGACACAGGTCCCCCCCGCCACCCCCGTGGCATGGGGGGACTGTCGCTCAGTGGCACGGGGCCAGCTCATCGCACCCGGTCTCTGCTCCCCGCTTCCAAGCTCCCAGAGCTGGACTGGAGCTGTTACGCTGGGACCACGCGTCCCCGGGTGCCACGGACCCATAGGTGACACAAGAGGCGGCCCCCACACCGCCTATGGGGTGGCAGCAGTGGGAATGGGCATGGCACGGTGTGTCGGGAGGGAAACTGAGGCACGGGGGCTGCGCGGAGGGCAGCGCCCGGGTGGAGCGGGCACGGCGCTTCCCAGGAGGGCGGCAGAGCCGATGGCGGTGGAGATAACGCTAAAAATACGCCAGGCGCTTTGTTGCTGGCGACAATAGCCCGCGGTATTTTTAGCCGTTGTGGTGTTAGCGGCGGAGAGACTTCACCCGGCCCGCTGTCCCAGCCCGCCCTCGGTGCTGCCGGGCCCTCCGCGGCCCCCCGGGGCTCGGGGCTGCTTCCCGGTGCTGTGGAAACGGTAACGTTAGAAACTAAAACACAAACACCTCGCCCGCTGCCACCCCCGGCTGAGTCACGGCGCTGCCTGCTCCCCTCGCCCCTGCCGCCCCCTGCGTCCCCGTTCCCTCTCCCTCCTCCCGCCCCACCACCCCAAAACTGGTGGCTGGTACCCCAAGGCCCAGCCCCGCTCCTGCTTTTGGGGGATTGCCCCCCCCATGTGGGATGTTGGCTTCACTTCCCTCCGTTCCAGGACTCCAGGAGATGGGGATTTACGGAGCAAACCCTGCTGGGTGGCACCGATGTCCCCAACCCCGTGGCATGGGGACACCCCTTGCTGCCCCACCGCAGAGCACCAGACCCCGAGCGGTGCCCGGCTTCCTGCACAGCCCAAAGCCCTCGCCCCAAACCCTCCGGTGGCTGTGTCTCCAGCACAGCTTCCCGTCCCCAGCCCGCTGCCAGGGATAAAAATAACCGGGCAGGAGAAGGGAGAGGCAGCGGGAGCCGCAGCTCACCCTGCTACCGGGTCGCTCTGCGTGGGGACGGCCAGGCTGGGGGGCTCTGCCCCGGTCCCCGTCCCACCGAAGTGGGACAGGGTGCTCAGCACGGTGCTGGGGTTGGTGTCCTTGTCCTTGACACGGGATGAAAGGGGACCTGTCCCACTTTATGGGGGTAAAAGGGTCTTGCTGGCCCCCACAGAGATTTTGGGATGGTTTGGGGGCGCAGGGTGGCTGCAGGGACAGCCACCCTCCCTCTCCCACCCACGTCCCAAAGCCCCCAGCACCCACCAGAAACCTTCCCGGTGGGAAAGAGCAGTTTGTGTTCAAGGGACGGGACAGTGGCCGCGCCGCCTCCTCCCTAAAATCCAGCAAAGGGCTGCAGCCACGCCGGGGGCGGGCAGCCGCGGCCGTGCCTATGTTAGGATGTTCTGGTGCCGAGGGCAGATTGCGTCGCGGGCAAGAATTAATTAACAGTAAGCACTTTTGGACAGCGGCCCAGGCTCTTTTTGCTGTTTTCATTTCTGCCAGCTCCAACCAAGCCCTCTGGTGTCCGCTGGGTCCCAGGCCCGGGGTTAGCCCGCGGTGGAGGGGACATCCCCGACAGGGTGCACACACAGCTCCGGCGCTGCTCCCTGCTGCCGAAAGCGGCGTCTTCCCGGCCACGCCGTGCCCGATCCCCCCACTCCACCCGTGTTGGAGGCCGGGGAGCGGCTCCACAGCCCCCTCCTTTCCCCCTCCCCGGCCTGGCTGCCTTTAAATTTAGCTTTTTTCCATCTCCGGTTGCGCGAAGCCGGGCCGGCGGCCAAAGCCCTTGCCGCCCTGTGCAGGATGCGAGCCCCGCAGTGCGTGGGTGAGCGGGTGGGTGCCGAGGGTGTGCAATGTGTGGGCAAGCCCAATTTATTTATTTATTTTTGTTTTTTTGGGGGGGCTTATGCGTGTGCGTGCTTGCGCTCGGTGCGTGCACACGCACCCAGGATTGTGGGCAGAGGTGCACGCGCGTGGGGAGCCCCGCCATGGGGTTTGGGGTGTGCTAGGGGCAGGCTCCAGCAGAGGGTGCCCTGCCTCCATGTCGCCCTGTGGGGACCTGACCCTGTGTTCCCTTGGGGGGGACACGGGGGTGGGGGGACACGGGGGTGTCCCCAGCATGGGCTGGGGGGCTCAGGGCTGTAGGCTGGCCCCCCCCTCCCAGCTCGTTGCCACCAGGCTGAGACCTGAGCAAACTCATCACATGGGGACGCAGAGATGAAGGAGGTGGCTAAGAGCAAAGGGGGGGGGAGTGGGGATTTCTGCTCCGTGCCCCCTCACAGCTGTGTGGGCTCTGGTGCTAGCACCCCCTGCCAGCCCGCCCCGCGTGGGGGTCTGCCTCAACCACCCTGCCAGCTCTCTTCCCACGTCCCCACGGTCCCCAACACAAGGGCACAGGGGAGTGGGTGCCACACGATGGTCCCAGCCCCTCCCGGAACCAGCTCAGCCCCCCACCAGAGCAGGAGCACAGCTGCCCTCTGCTCTTCGTCCCCACGCTGCTGGCCCTGATACCCCCGGGGGGGCATTTCTGCCCCAGTCCAGTGACCTTGTCCCCACGGCCCCCCTCAGCGGGACCCTGGCCGCTCCCAGTGAGCCGCAATGGGGCCAGGCAGGAGGATCGGGGCCACCCGGGAGCCACCCCAGCCCCGCAGCACCTCCGAACCAGCCCGACCTGCCGGGGAGGCCGGACCTGCTCGGGGACCGGGGTTCCCACGGCTGGGGCCAGCGGGTGCTCAGCACGTCTCTCCCTCCCCTCCTCAAACCTCTCCCCAAGGATGGGCCCCATCCCAAAAACCTAAGGAACCTCCTTAGCATCCCACGTGCCCCTTCTCTCCCCACTCTGTAATGGGTGATGCTGCTGGGGTCCCCGTGGGGTGTACGCGTCCCCAGTGGCACAGGACCTGCAGCCCGGTGTTTTTCGGCTACCCTGGGAAGAGCCATTGCGCCTTTAAGACAAAGAGCGGGGCACAAAGCAGCTTTGTGTCCCGACTTGCGAGTTTTTCCTGCCTGCTGCAGCACGGCTTTGTCCCGGGACATGTAGGGGCACGAGCACAGCTCCGCGTCACGGCGGCGCCCGCTCGATGGCCGCGCTGCCACGGTGCGCCCCGAGCTGGGCGCTCGGCCGGCCCCAAGCTCACACCCCACAAAAGTGGATGGACCTAAAACGGGACAGGGAGCAGAAGCGGTGGAAGCAGCCAGACCCTGCTCCTGGGCATGGAATGGAGACCGGCCAGGGCATCCCTCTCCTCCCTTGGGATGTGCCCAGAGGTGGGGCTGCAGGGGCACTTTCCCCGTGCCGTTTGGGGCAAGAGAGTAAGCCCCCTATCCACCCATCCATCTGTCTGTCCGTCCATCTGTCCCTGCATTGCTACCCCACCAAACCAGCATGCCCCAGCCCCAATTCACCCCCCTTCCCCAAAATTTGCCACCCCACTCCTCACGTGGGGGCTCTCCAGGCGGGGGGGAGGGGGGTTCATCCCACCACGGCGTGCGTGCCACCGCGGAGATGTGTGAGCGGAGAGGGATGTCCCCGTCCCCAGCAGCCACGGCCGGACTGGGACGAGCCCCTGGCTCTGGTGTGACCCCTCTTGTGCCCGTCCCAGCTACCCCGAAGCAGCCCGAGGTGGCCATCTCCGTCCCCGTCCTCGTCCCCATGCCGGGGAGGCCGCTCCGCACGGCGTCCCGCTGGCCTCCGTGTTTTCCCTGCAGCCTTTTGTGTGCGTGGCGGCGTGGCGGCGCACGGGGAGGCCGCATGGCGCCCGGCCTTCCCCACCTCCGTCCTCCTTCTCCTCCTCCCCCCCGATCCCCGCCTCCCCGGCCGCCATTTCGCAGCGCCGGCCTCGCTCGCTCTCCACATCATGGAGGACCAGCGCGGGGGGGAACAAAGAGCCCCGGCCTGCGTCGGTGCCCCCGGCCCAGGCGTCCCCACGTCCCCTCCCGACGCGCGGCGCTGCAGCGAGCCGTGCCCGCGTGCGAGGAGTTTGCTCGGGCCTCAGCCTCGTGGCAAAGCTGCGGCGCTCCCTCCTGTCCCCCCCCAGCCCACGGGGCTCATCCTGCCCCGGTGCGGGGTCCTGTGGTGTCCCCGAGGGACACGACACGTGCACGGGGAGAAAGGGTGTGTGTGCACGCGTGTGTGCGCCTGCAGGCACTCGTGGGGCAGTTTGTGTGCACACACGCGTGAGATGGGGGTGTGTGCACGCGTGTGATCACGCACACACACGCACAGATGGCAGCCAGCACGTGACACGTTTTGCACTGCATGTGTGACACCGCTGACGTGTGGCAGTCTGCACACGAGCGTATGCACACACACAGCCTGCGTGCGTGATGCCGTGCGCTCACACACGTGCCAGGCTGCGTGTGCATGACAGCGAGAACACGTGTGTGAGTGTGCATGCGTGTGTGGTTTGGGGTGTGTGTGGTGTGACTCCACACGTGGGGCACACCCATGTGGCACCCGTGCTGTGTGTGCGGGCTGTGTCCCCCCGCTTCCTCCCTGGCGTGCGAGCAAGTGCTCAGTGTGAGGCTGCAGGACGTGTGTGCTCCGGAGGGGAAAGGGAGGGTGCGTGGGGGGACAGCCCCGTCCCCCAGGACCTGTACCCCCGTGGGGACATGCAGCAGGTCCCTCGCTGGAGCTCTGACCCATGCCTTCACCAGCAGAGGGGCCAAAAAGATGGGGTGGAGGACACGGGGATGTGCCGGTGCCCCCTGCCCCTGGTGGCTGCTGCGTGCCGAGCGCTGCTCCGCTCACGCTCCCTTCCCCTCCCCGGCGCCTTCCAGCCACCGACATCAAGGCACTTTGCAGGCATTAAATATTCAGTTCCCTTCTCCTTCCCCTCCCTGCAAAGGAGTTCAGCATGGCAATGAACCCCGTGCCCTCCACCGGTGGGATTTGTCTGGGAGGAGGATGCTCCGAGCCAGCCTCCCGCAGAAGTCCCCAGAGGTGGCCACGGGGACGCGCAGGCTGCTGGTGCCCATTCCCGCGGCCTCATGCCCAGGGTCACCTTCCCCCCTGCTCTCCTGTGCATCTCCCTGCTGCAACGCAGGGTTCAGCTCTCCCCACGTCTCACCCCAGGCTTGGATCCGGCCAGGAGGTGTCCCTGTTCCCCCAGGATCCCGTGACAGCGAGGACAGATGGATGGCAGCGGGAAGAGGTGGCTGCCGCAGCGAGGCAGGGACCGCATCCTGCCGCCTGCATGCGCAGAGCCTGCAGACGGGTTATGGCGAGGCCAGGAGGTGACAGAAGTGGCAGGGGTGCTTGTTTTTTTTGTTTTCTTTTTTTTTTGTTTTGTTTTGTTTCGAGTCAGAAATAAACGTTATAGCTGGGGAAAGAGAAGCAAGTTCTTCTGGTTCAGGAGGGCCCAGAAAGTGTCAAGCCACCACGGCTGTCTTCAAAATCCTGGGCAAAAGCCTAGCCCGAGGGGCTCTCCTTTTGCTTTCGCCTCCAGGTCTGTTTTCAAGCTTCCCTCTGTGACCGCAAAGACCAGGAACCGTGGGAGCCCAGATCCTGCTTGTGGGCCCACAGCACGCGGGGGATCAGGACACTCGGGAAAACACCGGGTCACGGGAACGTCACGCAGGATGCGCCCTGTGTGTCCGCGGCTTTTTCCACAAGGCAGAAGTTCCCCGTTTGCAGGCTGGGATGGGAAATGTCCAGTGCTGGGGGGGGGGGGGGGGGTCACAGCCACGACACCAGCAGGAACGGGCATTTGGGACCCCCAGGAGGGTGCTGGGGTATGGCTGGAGCAGCCCCGTGCCAGCCCGGAGCAGGGGCGCGCCATCGCGCCATTCCTGCGGCGTGGCATCATCGCTTTGCGCGGTGCCGCCGGAGTAATTGCAGCTGGGCTCGGCGCCAGAGCAGCGCTCAGCCCCCGTCGGAGGAGATAACTCCAGCCCCACGCACCGATATAACCCCCTAGCGCTCAGCCCCATTGCACTGCCCGGGGCTGATCCCCCTGGGGTGAGCCAGGAGGGGGGTGATGGGGGGCACTGGCGGAGGGGTGGCACGCAGCGGGCACGAGCCCAGCTCGGGGGCCCCCTTTTCCCCGCGCCCCGCTATCCCGGTTTCACGTGGCTGCTCAGCTTCCCGCTGCAAAGGCTGCCGGAGCGTTTTAAAAGCGTTCTTTCACCCGGCTTCCTTCCTGGGAATAAACCACATCCTGGTGGTGCCGAGCGTCAAAAGCAAAGCAACGGGCAGCGGCCAAACGGGGGAGGCGGCGGAGCCGCAGCCTCCCTCCTTCCCTCCCGCCCAGCCTCGGCCTCATCCCCAGCCTCTTGGCGGAGGCGACCTGCCCATCCTGCCACGGGCAGGTCTCAGCCACCCTCGCCAAAGGGGATGTGCTAAGATCCCGCGTGGAGCCCCAGCGAGGGGCCTCCCCCTGGGCTGGCACCGCTCCGGGCTTCGGACACGAAAAGGGACCCTTGGCCCCAGGCAGGGGAGGGACAGCAGGGCTTAGATCCCCCCCAGCTTCTTTCCATAGAGCCTGGAAAGGTTTTATCCTCACCATTGCGACCTAAAGCTCTTTCCAAAGTGTTGTTTTTTTAAAAAAATAAACTTTTTTTTTTTTTAGGTGAAATAGCGCAAAGCAAGTGCTGCTGCATCGCAGGGTGCCCGCTCGCTGTCCCAGGCCTGCACAGCGCGAGCTGAAGCCACCGTCCCTGCTGCGAGGTGGCACAGGAACACCACGGCAGCACCAGCTCCCAGGGGGATCACAGCCTGTCCTGCATGCAGGGCTTCTCCTTGTGGTGTGGCTTCTCCACTGTCCGGTATAGGGTTGAGCTGCAGAGCTTCTGGCTAAAGGAAAGGAAAAACTTCTCCCTCTCCCCTCCCGCCCCCAGTTGCGCACTTCGGCCAGCCCTGCTGACCTGAGCGTGTTTACAGATCCCTGCCCTCCTGTCCACCGGGCTGGAAATTTGGTCAAAGTTTATTAGGAGGGCACCAGCCACACGGACACGTGTGTGTGTGTAGGCAAAGCGTGACGGCGCGACCTTTGCTTTCTTAGGAAGCCGCTCTGGAAAGCGAGGCCACGAGCGGAGGAAGCAAACGGGCAGGAAGGGGACGCAGTGTTTGTCCTCCCAGCTGCGCCCTGCCTCCAGCAGGGGACAGCCGCTGGGAAAGGAGGACACGAGGGCGAATGGCTGCGGCAGGAGCGAGGGAGCCCAGGGATTTGCGAGGTGGGCAGATGCAGGGGACAATGCCCCAGGGGGCAAAAGCAGGCGCTGTGTCCCACTGGAGCTGGGCCACCGTGTCCCTCCCGTGGGGTGAGGAGGGGACAGAGCCCGGGTGCCGTGGGGCACGCACGCTTCCTCCCCCGGGGCAGACGGAGCGACGCCGCCTGTACCCAAGCGAGGCAGCTGCCTCCCAGCCACTGTCTGCATGTGAAATCACAGGTCCCCAGAACCCGCTCCCCTGGGGACAGCCACCACCACCTGCACCCCCCCACCCCGGGACAGGTTTGTCCTGGGACAGCAGCGGGGAGCCCGCACCCTGCTGGGGCGCTGCAGCCCCCCCAAACCCACCGCTGACCCCAAACGCGGCCAGGGAAGTGCAGGAGCTTTCAGGAGACCATACTGGGGGCCAAACCCTTAGACTTGCAAACCTCGCTCCCCCTGCAGCCCCCCACGGTGGGTCACCACCCCAAATTATCCCCAAACAGCCGCAGGACACGGCTGTGGCGGCAGCAGCCACGGGGGCAATGTGGGGACAGCGGGGCTGTGCCATACGCAGGGACCAAGCCTGAGAGCAGCAGGGGCCCCGTGCCCAGCCCACGGCCGGGGGAAGCGCGGTGCCGTGCCGGCAGGAGCCTGGCCAAGGCTCCCGGTGGGCACCAGAGCGGTGTCTCAGGGCCAGGACAGCCGGCCATGGTGACTCAGAGGCGAGAAGGGAAATTCAGACTCACTCCCGCCCTCCGCAGCCCTCCGACCGGTTTCCTGGCTCCTTTCGGTTCGTGTAACAGCCCGGCTGCCTCCTGGGGCCACCAGGGCCCCCCCCTGCAGGCACCGGGAGCCCCACAGCCGGGGCAGGATCCTGCGGTCAGCCCCAGCTCTCGCTCTTGCTCATGCAAACGGCCACAGCAACGGCTGCCTGCACGTGGGGGCTCGCGAGAGCCTTGTCCCCAGCCCGAGGGGACACCGGGAGCCCCACCGGGTGCATGGAGCTCTGTGGGTGCTCAGCTGGGTGCCCGTCGTGGGGCGCATCTCCCTGCAAGCGCGGGGATGGTTCACGGGGACGGGGAGAGGTGGCTCCACGGGGTGGCTGTGACCGATGTCCCCTCCATCCCCTGCCCACGTGGGGCTGGTGGCTTTGGCACAGAAGTGCCTCCGGGGCATCCAAGGTCGCCGTGGGTGGCTTCCCACGGAGCAAAGGTTGAGGCCTCTCCTCCTTCCCCAACACCCCCAGGCCCCTGCCGCCCCTGGGGAGGGGCTATAGGGCCATGGGCTGTGTCACTCCCCTCTGTCACTGGCATGCCTTCGGGAGCAAACAGCAAACCCAGCCAGGAGGGAGGGCCAAACGCCACGTACCTGACCCAGCTCCAGCCGGTGCCACCAGCGTGTCCCTCCCCAGCTCCCACAGCAGCAGCACGGTTTGGGAACAAACTGGCCTCCCCCTGCTGGGGCTGGGGACGGTGCAGAAAGTAACACGGGCTGGATGCGGTGCCCGTGGGGCTGTCAGCTGGCTCGGGACATTGCTGCTTAGCCCAGCATCGAGGTTTTTGGTTTTCAAGGACGCAGCACAGCACGCTTTGGCCAGAAGGCAGGGCTGAGGCTCAGCTGGGGGCTGGAGGGGACAGCGCAAGGCTGTGACCACTGCCCAGAGCCACCACTCGTGGCAGTGACGAGGCAGCAGGAGCTGCGGGGACACCCTGGGTCAGCTTCAAGCCATCCCCACAACTTGTTCCAGGGGCGGCAGCAGCGCAGAGCTGCCCAGCTCCATCTGGGGAAACTGAGGCAGGGGCTGGCCACACCCCCCCTCCTCAGCCCCCCAGCTCCCATCTCACACCAGGACACGCACCCCCCCCCCCCCAGTCCAGCCACAGGGAGCAAAACCCAGGGGTGCACAAACAGCACCAGCCCCGAGCCCCCCAGCTTTCGGCGACCCTACAACAACAAGAGCACCTCTGCCCCGTCTCCGCAGGCAGCACGGTCACCACGCTGTCCCCACGGAGCCCAAACACCTCCAGCAGCATGCAGCACCCCCAGCGGCACCCCACAGCACCCCGACACACCCCACATCACCCCAGCACACCCCACACCACCCCAGCCAGCAGACCCTACCATCCCAAACCCCCAGGTGCAAAGGAGGAAGGAAACCAGCCGGTTAGAGGAGGGGGGGGGGGGGGGGGGGGGGGAGAGAAAAAAAAAAAAAAGAAAAAAAAACCGAAAATAAACCAACAAACCCAGACCCAGCACAACTGCAGGCAGGGCGAGCCGAGCCGCCCCGCGTTTATTTGGGTGCAGGAGGGATGGAAATACCTGCCGGCAGCCCGCCGCGCTCCCTCGCAGCCGCCCCGCTCGCAGGGCTGCGGTGCACAAAGGGCTCCGCTTTTCCAGCCCACGGTCCTATATATTTCCCCCCAACCCCCCCCGGCCCTGATTGGTTGGGCCGGGGCAGCGCCGCAGCCTGGGCAACCCCCCCCCCCCCCCCCCCCATGGCGAGGAGGGGGGAGAAAATAGTCAAAAAAAAAAATTAAAAAAAAAAAAAAAAGTGCAAACCGGCCCCGAACACCGAAAAAAAAAAACAAAACCCAAACACCGAAAAAATCCAGCCCCCTGTGGCCGACCCCTCCCCAGCCTCCGGGCCGGCCCCCAGCTGTGGTTGGGTCATGGCTTATTTTTTATTTTATTTTATTGTTCTGTAAGGTTTGGGGTGCCGGCGGTGTCCGGGGAGCTGTGTTTTCGCAGCTCGTCGGCAGGGGGTACGCTTGTACCGGCTAAGGCAGCCCTTTCGGCCAGGCTGCCGGCCCCCAGCCCCGTCCCACCGGGAGCTGGTCCTTTTCGGTAGCCCCCCCTGTTCGGATATTTGGGCTTCGTGGGCACTGGGCGTGCCTCGGAGCCGGCTACAGCGAGGGAAACTGAACCACGGGGGAAATGTTGGGCAGAGAGAGCCCAGGGCAGAGCCAGCACCCCGCTGCCAGCACCTTCCGTGTCCCCACCCTGGGACAGCTTCATCTCTCCGGGGATGCACCAAAAAGTTTTGGGGTGCTCATCCCAGCAGCGGGGCTGGGGCAGTTTCCGTCCCTCCCATCCCCTGCGCTCCAGCCTGTGATGGTGCAGAGAGGATGAGCAGGGCTGGAAAAACAAATCCTTTTTATTTTTGTTCATTTTTTTTTGATCTTCAAAAACCTTTGGGAAAGTTTCCTGCCCCCTGGAGCTCCAGCACGGGTGCTTTACAAAAGCATCCCAAGTCTGAGCATGAAGCACTCGTGACCTATTTTCTTTTCGTAGTATCTGGGGTGCACGCGTGGAGCATCCCCCTTTGTCCGGCCACTGGGCTCCACTCTTGGCCATGCGGGGATGGAGAGCCACCAGCCGGCAGGGCCCAGCGGGTGTCTGTGCATCTTCTGTCAGACTTGCCTTTATCCTCCGGGGGGGGAAATTGAGGCACAGAAGGTGGACACCAGCTCCGGTCCCCAAAAGAGGGGTTGTTCCCATGTTTTATGAGCAGGTGCTGGGTGATGGGGAGTGTGGTGTGGCCGCCAGAGGAGGGGGAGACCCTTTGATTTCGTTTCCTTTTCCTATAGGGAACGTGACCCAGCTCTGTTTCTGTCCCTACCTTGCAGATAGGTAAACCTGCACGGGGATTTTGATCAGGCTGGCTTCTCGGGACGAGAATTAACCCCGGGGCTGAACTGGCTGGGCTCTCAGTGCTCAGGGCTCCCCGACAGACAGCGCTAATGATGCCACTGCATCATCCTCCAGACTCGTTAAAACCCGCACGGTAACGAGATGGCTGTACGGATGAAGCCGCACGGCCCTGCTGCAGCGAGCTCGTGTGAAACCAGCTGTGCTCAGAAACCCACCCGAAAGCCTCCTCGGAGCGAGACAACACCTCCTCTTCTTCCCTCTGTGCAGGTCAGTCTTTCAGCAGTGGTGGGGCAGGATGCCAGCGTGTGAAGGGACCTGGGCTCTGTCGGGCACAGAAAGGGAATGGTGGCATTTGCAGTGCCAGCACCTGGAGCAGCTTTGGGAAAGCACCATCTCTCCTCCGCTGGGGAAAAACGATTGAAAACCACATCCTGCACACGTTTCACCTCGCCCGGTTCAAAGCAGCTCAAGCT
Organism: Cygnus olor; assembly: GCF_009769625.2. Taxonomy (NCBI): domain Eukaryota; kingdom Metazoa; phylum Chordata; class Aves; order Anseriformes; family Anatidae; genus Cygnus; species Cygnus olor. Next base: position 16,616,678 of record NC_049177.1, read on the forward strand.
GGGAGCTTCCCGTCACTTTTGTCCAGAAGTTTGTCTCCTCGGGTGGCTGCCGGAGGGGAGCTGGGGATGCTTTCAGCCCTGCCAGGAGCTCTGTGGGCGGCTGGGGAAGGTTGTGTAGAGCTGCCCCAGACTGCCCTTGGTGCTTGTAGTGCTGCAGGTGGACGTGAGCTGGCCCTGGAGGCCAGGGGAGAGCGGCTGGCATGGCCCCGCTGCACCAGAGCTGGTGTTTTGGGATGTCCCATCCGTCCCTGGGGCTCACCTCGCCACTCAGACCTTCACAGGCCGATGGAAGTCGCTGGCCACGCACAGTAAGTTCATCCTCATCTGTGCATGGCCCAAAATGGGCTGAAGCCTGAAGGAGAGGAGTGCCACCAAAACCAGATGCCTTTCCTCTCCAGAAGATGAATCTCCCACAATAGCCCAGGCAACAGGGAGAAAACAAACACAAATACTGAGCAGTGAAAGTTTGGCTGCAGCATCCTGGCAAAGCGAACGCTCCCACTAGGGTTTGTTCCAGCCTTCGTGCGAAGCCCCCTTCCCATTAAACAGGGTCTTGGAGAGTCTCACAGCCCATGGGAGCAGCCTGGTGGGGCTGGGCTGGCTGCAGGAGGGCGACGCCGAGCCAGGAAAACCTCACCCAAGACCTCGCTGCTTTTTCCAGCAAGAAATGTAACAGCACTGCATTGGTGGTGCGGAGGGAGCATTCGTCACGAACAATTCACGTGATGGCACCAGAGGGGTGAGGAGGAGCAGGATGCCAGCACCCAGACCTCAGCGGCTCCATGCTGCTTGCACCCGGGCTCCTGCTTTTGCTGCTTTCGTGCAGCTGGGGTAGGCATCGTCTGTGGTTTCCCCATCATCTGTGGTGTCACCATCATCTGTAGTGTCACCATCACCTGCGGTGTGCAGCCAAGAGGCTGTCTTCCCTTTAGGATGGGGCATTGCCCCCTCGAGTGTTCCCCACACTGATCCCACGTATATTAAGTCCCGGGAAACCACGGGGACCTGCGTATTGAGCGGGTCGCTGGGTTTCTCCCAGCTGGCTGGCTGGATCTGCCCCGGGTTCCCTTTCCCCACCATCGCTTGCCGCTGGTTGTTTCAGAAGCACCGCTCTGGATGCGATCCCCACCCACCGCTGCGTTACGTGCGCACGTGTCTCCGTGCACTCAGCACCACAGCAGCTTCTCCTGGGCTTTCCTCCTGCTCTATTTAATGAGGCACCGAGGGACAGGGACAGAAACCAACAATTAGGTGAGCTGGAGGAGTGCCCTGCTTTCCTGGCCTCGCTGCTCTGAGCACCTTGGGAACCAACATCTCCCGAGACAGAAGGAGGACAGGGAGGGAGCCAAGGCTCTTGGAAATACAGAGCAGAACAGCATCAGCTGGGAAAAGCAAGGTGCTGGGTTAAATTGCGCAGGCGATGCAGGTTAACTCTCCAGGAATGGGTGAACCGCTTGGGGTTTGCTCCTGGGCTGCTCTGAATCAGCAGGGCTGCGGGACCATCAGCATCATGAGATCAGACGAACATCCTCATCAGTGGCCTGGGAAGTGCTTGGCCTGAGCTTGGAGTTGTCTGGGGACCACTGAGCTCTTGTCATCGGTGATTGCACGCCTTGTCCTTTCATAACTGACTTGGGATCATCAGCTATCGCCCTCCCCATAGCCGTGGGGTTACTGGCATCCTGCAGAAGGAATTACCTCCACCGCCAGCTGTGCGCATGGTCCAGCTGGAAACGGGCCCGAGCAGCCTCTGCCTCTCTTCCCGTTGCCAGTTCGAGGCCTTGGAGCTGATCCCCAGCGTCTCCACGAGATCAGGTCTTGGCCCTGTTGGTAACCGTGAGCAGACAGCTCGAGGTGCTGCGCCAGGGGCTGGGCTCCTGGAGAAGACCCGGGGGGGAGCTGGGGTCTGGCTGCGTCCAGGAGGGGCTGGGGGCTAGGCAGTGGTGGCATCTGAGCCGGTGACAGAGGTGACCCTGACCCAAAGCCACCTGGAAGTGCACTGGGAACCAGAGGCCGGTACCTGCATCTCACTGGACATCGGAGGCACTTCAAGACTTTCTTGGTCCTGGTCTTTCTGAAAGGCTCAGCATTGGCCTTGCCAAAGCCGGAGCCGTCTCCAAGAAGCTCCTGCCAAGATGTTTTCTGGCCAAAGTCCTGGAGGCAGGATAAATCAGTCTGGATTTGCAAGCCCCAGGCGAGCGGCCGTGCGTGTGCTCAGACACGCTCCCCGAGGAGAGGCCACGTCTTAGCCGCATCCGCTCCTGCTGATCCCCCTTCGCTCAAGGTTGTTTCAGCCCTTCTCCCGCTCCTGGCTCAGCTCCCTTAGCCTCAAATCCCATTAGGCTTCCACAACGTCCTCTCGGAGGGTTTTTCAGAGGGGTTGTGCCCCGCTCCCCTTGCCCTGGTGACACAGCGTGCAAGGGGGACGCGGGTTAAAAACACCCGTCTGCACACACGCCAAATGGCCTGGCAGTGGCAAGAGCCATCCCTGAAGGGCATGCAGCTCCTCAGGGGCTGATCCTGCCTTCCTCATCCCCTGGTGGAGCTGGTCTGGTGTCCCCAGGTCCACGTTCTCCTCCACATGAGGCCGCAGGACGTGAACCTCGCGTCCCTGCTGCTACGGAGGGGTCTCCTCTCACAGGGAGGCCCTGGGGAGGGCTGGCGGGGAGGAAGATCCCAGATCTGCCAAATTTCCCACCAGAAACAAGATCTGAAGCCATCCACGGAGCCTCTGCCGTCTGGGTGCATCGATCAGAGGCGTCTGATACATTATTCATCACCAACCCGTGCCGTGGCTCTGGAGAAAGCGGTGAGCACGCACTTCTCCTCGGGAAATACGGCCGGGAGAGCTCGCGGGGCCCTGCCCGAGACCGATGGTGTTCCGAGGCAGAAGCCAGGAACCAAAGCACAGCTCAAAGGCGCGTTGGGCACCTCGGGCCTCCCCAAGAGAAGGGAAGGGGACGGAGAGGAAGGCGATGAGGACACGATGAGGACATCTGCATGGCTTCGTGCTTGGTTTCGTGATTCAGTGCGGGACTCACAGCCCCAAATAGGTGCAACCCCCACGGCTGGCCGCATCCGGAGGGCTTTGGGGAGGATCCTATGAAAAGGACCGTCCTCCCCAAATGCCCCAGCAACCAAAGCATCTCAACCCAAGCTGGAGAGCCCGTCCCGGGGCAGCCGGGGTCTGTCTGAGGGGCAGGGGGGGAGCAGAGCCTGCTTGCACCTCCAGAGCCAGGCACCCCTGCTTGACTCCCTTCCAGAGGGGTGCGCGATCCGCACCGGGTTTTTCTCTGCCGTGGCTCCGGGGGAAGGGGGCGCCGGAGCTCGGGGCGCAGGCCAGGGGCTGCGGGGGCGCGGGGAAATCCCGGTGTGGAATCAGCCCAGCCCGAACGGGGTCTGTGTCACAGCACTAGCCCACCCGCACCCCGCTCCCCCCGGCCTCCCCCGAGGCCTCCCCGTCACCTCCCGAGCCGTGCCCCCATGGGTGCCCAGCTCCTCCTGGACCCACCGACATCCCGGCTCGCCCCTCAGCAGGATCTAGGGGCATTCCTGTAGGGTTTGCAGAGAGCAGCCCAGCGCGGCTGTCCATGGGAGCAGGGTCAGGGCAGCGAGGGGACAAGTGGCAGCGGCTCCCCCATGGGACCCGCTCCCCACGGCTGCGGGCACCCCTGGGAGCAGGAGGCAGCCGGGTGACACAGGGGACATCTGCTGGGCACGACGCCACCGCGCTGCGGGACCAGGGCTGGCAGAGATGCTGGGCTGGGGCGCATTGGGCTGGGAGCGCCTTGGGTTTGGGGCTCAGGGGGGCGCAACCGGGGGCAAAGCAGGGCTAGGAGGACATCCACGCCCTGCATTTTCAAGGGGGAGGCCTAGCACCGGGCTTTACACCCCTGCCTTCAGCAGCAGCCCCACGGGGCCGGAGGGGAAGAGGCTCACCCCCAGCCTTGCAACCCCTCGAGCTTCCTCTGCGAGGCCGCTGCTCTTCCTGAACCCATTTCCTCCCCTTCCCCGCGCCCGGGGATGCTCTGGCTCTGCCGAGGCTGCAAATAACCCGGCCAGGCCCGGGACACTGGCTTCCTCTCTGCAAACACGGCCACTATAATTCCCCATGGGGCCGAGGTGGGCTCCGTACGGCCACGGGCTGCTTCTCAGTGCAGTGTGGTGCCTCGCTGCCCAGCCCCGGCATTGGGGGATTAAGCGCCTTTTTTTTTTTTTTTTAATAATGCTTCATTAGCTAAACCTAACGAGGCAGCGGTCGTGCGGGCCCTTGAGGGCAGGTGGCTGGGATTTATGACTGCAGCACTGCCGAGTGACCTGGCACAGAGACGGGCAGGGTATAAAGAGACCAGGGCACCTCGCGCTGCGGATACCCGCATCCCTTGGGGATGCTGGGAGCAGGGGAAGGAGCAGCAGCAGCAGCAGCAGCAGCAGCAGGGAGGAGCGGGCAGTGCCATGCCCAGCACCGCTCACCGCAGCCCCGTTAGCGGGAGCACACGCTGGCAGCGCTCCCACCGGAGCTGGCGAGGACGCTGTGCCATGCCGAGAGAGCGCCCGCGCTGCGAGAGGCACGGCTGGCACGGGCGAGGCGCCGCGATGAAGGGGCATTTCACTGCCCAGACGGCCGCTGCGCATGAAAAGGGCATTGTAGGGAAGCGTGCGTGGCTGGGGAGCAGCTGGCATCGGCAAAGCACCGCCGCCTCTTAAAGGCGCACAGAGACCACCGCCTCCAGCCCCAGTGCGCGGGTTTGCAGCTAACGGGGAGGGGGGTGTGTGTGAGAAGAGGGCAGGGCATCGCTGGGGGCAGCACGCATCACTTGTAGGGACGTGAGCACCCAGGGGACGTCACAGCCCTGCGATCCAGCAGTGCCGTGCCCGTGCACGCCGTGGATGGCATGGAGCGGGGTCGGTGCTGCCCCTCGCTGCCCGGTGCCCCACGCTGCTCCCCACTGGGTGCATGGAGCCACTCCGATCCGCATAGATGGAGGGGATTTGGGGACCTATAAATGCCTCCCCACTCCCTTTTTTCTAAGCCAGCTGCAGGGATCCCCGGCCCGCGGCTACTCGCAGGACGAGGGCATCTGCCCCCGTGCCTGCCCGCATCCCGCTGCGCCCCTGCGGTGAACACCCCCTGCCCTGCCCGGGGGGGGGCAGCGTGCCCCCGCGCAGCTCTGCGTAGGCCCGGTTCACACCAAGGATCACAGAAGTTTCCTCCCGAAACTGGTTTCCCAACGGGCTCGGCTCACCCAGCGTGAAGAGCAGGCCGGGCACGGCGCGGTGCAGACGGCGCATAAATCACCCCGCGGCTGCTGGCGGGGGGCGCGGGGGCAGCCGGAGGGGACGTTTCTCTGAGTTTGCAGCTCGGGGCCTGAGTGCGAACCCACGGCCACGTTCGGCTTCAAAAAGGGACTGGGGACACGCAGGGGACACGCAGGGGAAACGCAGGACCCGCTGGCAGTGGAGGAGAGGAGCCAGCTGGATGCTGCGATGCCCCAGACTACTGCTGCTGGCCCTGCTGGGGCCAGCCTGCCAGACCAGCGGGGACGAAGCGACGTGGGGCTTCGGGAGGGCACACAGTCCCCTCCACGGGGAACCTCCACGGTTCCCCCCGCCGGGAGCGGGGCGCGAGGCGGCCGCACGAGACGAAAGCGCTCGGCAGCATCCGCAGCAGCCAAGCTCACCAGCCTGGGCACGCCGCGCCCGCCGCCAAGCACCTCTCTCTGAGAGCATGAAAAAAAGAAACCCTTTGAGGAAAAAACGGGGAGCGCAACCACGCTTCTCCTCCTTCCCCTGGGGGCCAGGCCCCGCTGGGTGGCACGGAGGAGCCCCAAGGGGAGGCAGGCGCCGGCGGGGGCTCCTCCAGCATCCCCGGCTGGAAACGGAGGAGAAGAGCGGGGAGAGGGGGCCGAGGGGGGTGAGACCCCCCCGAGGCAGAGGGGGATGTCCCCCTACCACGTCCCCACGGCTCCCGGGCCCTCCCCGTGCCCTATTCCCCGCGGCAGAGGGCGCCCCGCTCCACGCTTGCGGCGCGGCTCCGGCGCCGGTGCCCCTTGGTGCGGGGGGAAGGCGGAGGGGATGCTCCGGGTGGGGAAGGGCACCGAGTCCTGCAGAGGGCACGGGGAGGCCGAGGGGAGATGCTAGAAGGTTCTGGCACCCCGAAAGGCACCGGGTGGGTGAGGAGGGGAGGCTGGTCCTGCTGCCGCCGGCAGCAAAGCGAGAGGAGACGGGAGGTGGAAACGGGAGGCGGGGAGGGTGAAAGGGGCGGCCGTGGGGATCCTCCTGGGTGCCCGGAGGTCTGCACGGGGCTGAGAAGCGAGTGGGCAAAGTTATGGCAGAAAAATCCAAGGAAGACTTGTACAAAGGCTCCGGTATGCCCGGGCTGCCTGGAGCACCTGGGCAGTCCCAGGTGTGGTTCCTGCTCCTCCCCGAGCATCTGGGGAGCATCCGGGTTTGGTTTCCACTGCACTTGGGGCACTGGGGGAAATGAACCTGTGGGTGCCCTGCTCTACTGCTCCTCTGCCCTCACACCACCTGGATTTCACACCGCACTGTGTGCTGCCAAGCCTCCTTCTGCATTTAAAGCTAATGTGATTTTCGAGGCATTTTTTGCTCCTACAAGAGCCCAGTTCCTCCCACCCAGGAACACCTGTCCTACCTGGCTTCTAGGTTGCTCATTTTCCTTGCATGAGCAAAGGACCAAGAAATAGACCATAAAAAAAAAAAAAACAAATGCCTGCAGCTAAACTTCTGTAGGAAGCCGGGATACAGAGGAGGTGGTTTTAGGGGAAGCTGGTGTCATAGGATCTGGATGCAAACCTCCTCCTTCCACCCCAGGGACAAAAGCTCGTGTTCGTGCGGAGGGAGGACCGGTGCTGTAATTGGGATGCTCCTGTGATTGCAGAGTGTGTTGACGCTGGGAAATCCCCAAAGCTCATTGCCAGATTAAGAATTAACTCCAGGCTGCAGCGAGAGGTTTCAGTGTCCCGATGTGGTTACCCTCAGGCTGCCCATGGTAGCTGCTACCTGGGGTCAGCCCCCGCTGGCGAGGGGAAGGGAGAGCTCAGGAGGGAACCAAAGCAAATGACTGAGAAACGTGCACAGTGCCCTCAGAGCCAGGCCTGATCCCGATGGCCCGAGCTCTGAACTGATTAAGAGCAGCTTGATCTCTCCCCTGATGCCACAGCCCGGTGTGAGCCACCCTCCCTTGCTGCCCAGGGAATAGGAAGGGTCCCTGGGGACAGCCCTGGGTGACAGAGCCGCCTCGCAGAGGCAGGACGGGAAGCCAAGGGCTGGAATCACAGCGAGGAAGCAGCTCTGGCATCCTGACCCCCTCCCAGCTGGGAGCAGGACCAGATTTTGTGCAGCCCCAGGCACCAGGCAGCCTCAGCTGCAGCTGAGAGCTGGCTGCTGCCAGAGGGCATCAGTATTTCTGGGTGACAAGGAGCGGTTGCTGTCCCCTGTCCCGGAGGTGGCTGCCTGTCAGTCCCTGCAGGGCTTCCGCAAAGGGGGTTTGGGGCAGAAGCTCCGATTTTCTAACAGAAAAGATTTGTTGACGTTTTCCTTGCGGGACTGTCGGTGGAAAAGTTTCCCAGGCTGGAAACTTTGCCAAAGCACAGGGGGACAGAGATGGGTGAAAGACACCCCCATGGCTGCTTCACCCCAAGGAGGAAGGAGCCCACAGAAGGCCAAGCTGACCACCTCCTCGGCAGCCCTGGGGCTGCCAGCCTCTCCTGCTTTTCCTTTCCCTCTGCTCTTCCCCCCTTCCAGTCCCAGGCAAAAGCGCATCACCTTGGCCTCCTGGCTGTAGGGCTGGCAGCTCCCCACACACCTTTGCCAGCCCAGGGCAAGGGATTTGTGCTGGAAATGACCTCTTCCAACCATTCTCTTGCCCCACAGCCCAGCCAGGTGGCTGTAAAAGACCACACAGACCCGGAGCTGTGGGCGCCCATGGGGTCTGGTTCATTGCTGAGACACCTCGGAGAGGTTGTGGCTTTGGGGACCCCCCTAGAAAGCACAGGAGAAGCGGGGGATGCTCCAAACCAGGAGGCCAGACTTAGAAGTGATGCCATGGGCGTTTGGAGGAGATGAATTGTAGGCTGGGGAAGGAGAATCAAAGTCTGGGGCTGAGAGGGGAGAAGTAAAACGGGGGATATGTAAATAGCCTGGGATCTATAAAGCATGCTGTGCTTTCTCCTGGAGGTAAGGACGGGAGATGTAGCAGTGAGGCTGGGAGGGATTTTGAAGCCATCTGGAATGTCTTCACTGGTAGCACACACCAGCATGGTGTGCACCCCATGAAGAAAGTCCAAGGGGTGTTTGTAGAGACCCCTCCAGCCCTAAAAGAAAAGGAAGAAGGTGTCAGAAGAGAGCTGCTGTGCTGGTTTTGTCAGGGGACACCCTGGGCTGTACGGCTACACGCAGACTGCCGCCGACCGCCGCAGCTTTGGGACGGGCTGGTGGCAGTCTGGAGAAGGGATGGGCTGACAAAGCAAGGCAAAGCCGCCGAGGAGATGAAAGCAGTTCAAACACAGCGCATTAGGAACAAAATGAGCCCATGTGGCAAAGGACATGCCTGGAAAATATTTGGTCCGTGTACGCCAGGGTTAGACGTGTGCTCACCGAGGCGGGGGCACGGGAAGCCCTCCCTGCTGAGGACCGACCTGGTGTCATCGGTAGGGAGAAAAAGCCACCGGCGTGGTCCATGCAAGGGGAGCTGTGGCCTGTTTGGGGAGGACAGCGTGCGTGAGAGCTGCGTGGGAGGGAGTGCTTTACAGAGGGGATGCTTCCTGGGCTCAGACCCATCGATAACCACGAGTGCAGGATCTGGGACGCACATGGACCGAGGCGCTAACGGCAGCGCTCGAGAGCCGTCCTGCCTGCGGGTCTGTACCAGGAACTGAAGCAGGGAGCAGGAACGGCTTATTCCTTAAGCATTGTCCTGCCCTCAGGGGGATGGGGATAAAACCCAGTTGTTCTCAGGAGTTTCACTTGGAAGAAGACCATCCTGAAGGTCTTGCACATCCACGGGTGAAACGAACAAAGATCGAAAGTTGCCACAACTTGAAGTAAAATGTGACATGAAAAGAACCATGCAGCACACAAAATAACGTGAGCCTGGGCCTCGTTATGTCAGATAGTGAATTAGTTGCTGGACTGGAAGTTTGTGGCTGCCTAAGGACTAGTCAGCATGGCCCGATCCCATTTGTTCTGGGCAAGAAAAAGGACACTTCTGGCTCACTTGTGCGCCCCGTATGTGTGGTGATTCATAGGGTTAATTTTCCAAGGCTGGGAGAAAGTAGGAGGGAAAGTGATTGGGAGGAATAATTTATAAAAATGTGAGAAAATATTGCGAGCTCTTTAGAAAGAGTTTTTGATAGCTGGCAGGTCACAGTGCAAATGGAGAGGAAACGGGTTTGGCTACGAGCCCATTCCAATTCAGTGGCAAACTGGAAACCAAAGAGCCGCACGTCACAACTGGAGGGGAGGGAGGACACTAAAAAATCAGTCAATACAAATGGAAACTTAGGAAATTGATTAGGGAAGCTAAAAAAAAGCAAGGAAAAAATCCACATCAGGCAGGGGCAAGGACAACAGGAGGGACTTGCAGGGAGATGGGGAACCAAAGGTATGGAAGCATCGATGCAGTCTCCACCTAACACCATGGAGATGATAAAATGAACAAAGATATGTAGAAGTTGTTGTGCTCAGTAACTAATTCCATTTGGAAAGCAGGAGGGGGATATGCTCATATCAGATGAGATACCATCCAGACCACTGGAATCTTGGAAAGATATTAGAGCACACTCAAAAGTAAACTCGCAAGCCCAGAAGAGTCCTTCGAGAGCTGGCAGAGGTGTCCCGCGTTACTGATCTTTATTTGCAAGAAGATCAGAGAAATGCTAATGTTTTGCCAGAATTTCTAAACAAGGCAAATGAGATCACTGGATAATTCAGACCTGTTAACCTGGCATCATGCAAAATAGTGGAAGAGAAACTGAGCTTCAACCGACACTGAACTAACAGGCAAGAAAATAAATAATGATTTGCCCTCTTTTTGTAGCAACAAGGCTTGATACAGGAAAACAATCCTGGGTTTTGCTAGTGAAGTCACTGCACGACCACAACATCGTTCCTGCAAACTTTTCAACTGAGGGCTCTGCTAGAGAAAAATCTGTTGTAGCCCACAATGAAATATTTCCTACAGGAGCCAGCTGCAGATGGGCCTTAGAAGTAGCTGGTCTCTGCTGACAAACAGGAGTCTTTCCCACAGGCTTCCCCTGGAAGGGAGATGCTCTGAAGCCTTCTCACCGCTGATAACGCCGGTGCATGGCAGGAAGATGGGCAATGAGATAAGGGCCTCATGGTCCTGCCCAGTGGTTTGCTCCTCCGATGAACTCAACCCCTTCAAACCAAACGTCTTAGCAAGTCAAATGCAAGGAGCAAGGAGCAGGTTGTGGACTTCTCATGCCAAGTGGGAGGATGGAAAGTTCAGAGCGTGCAATTTTTGCATATTTAAATAGGGAGCAAGTGATGCAAGATGACATCTCCTCTGGCTATGACCTGGCTGATGCAGAAGTCCTGCCTGTGTTCCTGTGTTTTGTTTTGTTTTGCTTTGCTTTGTTTTGTTTTGTTTTAATGAAAACATGAGAGAAGATGTAGAAAAGGACCACCGCAAGGAAGCCAGGTCATGGGAGAGAACAAGAGCACACATGCCTCGTCTGGTTATCTAAATGAAAAAGAAATTAAGAGAGGTGTATGAGTGTTTTCCTAAGGCTGCAGGAAAGCTAATTTCAGTTGTTGTAGGTAACACTGAACATTTACAGGGGAGAAACCAACCAGGTACAAACTCTGCAGCCTGCTGCTGCCTCGAAGGACGCGTTCTAACAGAGTAAAACCTCCAGCTGCTTCTCATCGTGTTCCCAATCTCTCTGGCTTGGCAGAAGGAAGATGCATCACAGGTGTCGGAGACCTCACCCTGGGAAACAAAACCCTCAGACACGCCCTTTGATCCCCTACAGCTATCTCAACGTACGTATTCGTCTCAGCGTACCCCAGGCAGGCATCCCGCAGCACATGCTTGGGATACCTGCCTACCTGCCTCTGCTCATTGCCCTCATATCAGTTCCGCCTTTGCCGAGGCATTAGGGCCACGTAACGGATCGTTATCTGTGTTTGATCTCAGAATTATCTTAAAGTAGTCGGTGTTAACGCGGCCGGACTTTGGTAATGTTTTATGAAGATAGCTGATGCTAAAATATCCTTATTGCTCCATCTACACCCATTTTAATCTAGCGCCTTTTACACATTGAGAGATTTATTGTTTTACCACTCCATTAACAAAATCATACACCTTAATCTAAGGTCCTAGACTCTTTTCCCTATACTAACTGACAAAACCCTTAACTAGGTCTCTCTGGAGCCTAATTGCTTCCATTTCAATGCTAAATGTTTTAACATAGACAACAAACCAATGGCTAAATTCCAAAGCCAGATAAACCCACACAGGAACGATCACACTTCCTCCACGAGGAGCACATTTAACCATCAGAACCAAGCAGCTACGGGATAAAACTCTGCCGTTTTATCTCCCGATCGAGACTCGATTCCTTTCCGGGAGAGGCGTCGCTGACAAAACCCAGATTTGGCATCTGGTGTAGGAGCAAGTGGGCAAAACCCATTGGGCTGAGGTGGGAGAACAGCCACGTGGAGGGGTGACCGATCATTCCCTCCTGATCCCCCCGGCTGGGCTGCACCTCCGTCTGCTTCACCCCGACTCGGGCCTGAGTGAGTGGCTCCTGACATCGGGGACAGAGCTCATCCAGCCTGTCCTCCTCTCTGCCTTCAAGGGAATCCCTTAATATGCAGTGTGAGGCAGTCAGAGAGCCAAAGCGTGGCTAACCCAGCCCAGCGCCATCAGATGCCTGGGACCGATCCGATATATAGATCTTCGGCACATGCCTGGAACTGCCACAAACCCAAAAGACTGAGCGGGTTATCAGAGTAGGGCCTTCCCTGGGGATCTCAACTTGGTGAACTCGTTCTTTCTCTAAATCCGAGCCCCTGGTCTGAGGTCTCAGATCACCATGCTCAAGAGAAGTCCGCTCCGCTGGCAGCCTCGTGGTAGCTGTGCCAGGATCATTTTCTCGCAAAAAAACCCACGTGTCGTGCTTCACCTGGAAGCATCCCTCAGGAAGGCTTTGCTCCAGCTGGCAGGCCTCGCCTTGTCCCTCTGGACATGGCCACATCTCTGCCATCTCCCCCCTTTCTCACCACCATTTCTGGCTGCCCCACAGTGATGCGGTAACCTGGACACGAGGAGTTTTGCCCTGAGGAGACAGCGGCGTTGCCACATTTATCTCCGGCGACTCATGTGGAGTACGTCAAACCTGTCCTGCGCTTTCCATGCCAGCATCTCGGGGCTGGAGGCCTGCTGAGGGTGAATGCTTTGCCCTCCAGGCTGTTGTGGAAGTGATCTTTAAGTCTTTGGCCCTTGGTTTCCAAAAGAATGGACTTTCATGTCTTTACTGAGGCAAGGTCAAGCTCTCCTTATCTTTGGGTTCTCCAGGGTGTGAGACAGGTGTGTGTGGGGGTGGCACTAGCTGCTGCTTTGACACAAAGCACTGAGGGCACCCAAAGCATTGAGGGCACTCAAAGCATTGAGGGCACCCAAAGCAAGGGATCATCTGCTAGGATCATCTCCATGAAGCACAGTGACACCAAAGCAGGGCTCTCAGCCAGGCTCAGCACTCCAGCAGCACGTGGTGCGGGTGTGCGTGCCTCGGGGGGCAGCGCGGCCCCCGTGCCGTTAATCAGCACCAAATGTGCATGCGAGCAGAGCGAGCAGGGAGAGAGTCTTCGTCAGACGACAGCGACCGCCGTTGCAGAAACAGCCTGGCTATTGTCTGAGAGCCGTTTTCCCCTCACTGTTTACTACTTTTACTGCTAGTCTGGCCTGGGAGGCTTTATTGCTCCAAACGGAGCCGGGAGTTTGCTCTGAAGCCAACACGAGGAGCATCTGAAAGCCTTACATCTACGTGTACATGTGTGAGCACACCTTTGTGCATGCACACCCATGTGCGTGGGCACAAGCACGCGTGTGAGCATGCGGGCACTGACCCGTGCAGAGGTGTTCTCCTGCATTTCAGCCTCTTGTCCAGGCTGGCAGGAGGAGGCTGAACCCTGGCCCCTCCTGCTGCTTGCTTGCAGCCCTCCCGTGGCCTCGGGAGCGGCAGCAGGCACGCCGGCCGCGCCACGCCACGGTTCTGCCGGCCGGCGAGGAGGCCTTTGAGAGGCCGGGATAATGGCTAATAGTGCTGTTTTCCCCTGCTCTGCTTTCCTTCAAGTGAATTACCAGGGCCTTGCTGGGAATTATCCTGCCATTACCCGGCGCTCTGGGGAGCTGCCAGTGATTTACTTAACAGCAAACAACACAAAGAGCCGGACACGGCGGGAGCTACGCAGCCGAGCAAGCTGGGGAACGTGCGAGTGGAAGAAAAACCTTGTAGGAACCACTGGGGCACAGGACTGAGGCCAGAGATGGGCGCTCGTTACCCCAAAGCTTGGTGGGCACAAGACCGGGGCACCCCACTGCAAGCAGCAGGGCTGTGGGCACACCTGCTCCCTTGCACACCCACTCCCTTGCACACCCACTCTCTGCTTGACATTTTGCGCCCCTTTTTAGCATGCCAGGACAATTTGTTCTTCTGGAGCCCAGCTGTGGGTGTGCTCATGGTGTGGAGACGAAGAGTAGATCCGTGCTGTGTCTGGGGACAGTGCTGCCACCAGGGTAGGGGACAACAGCCCCCAGGGAAAATCTGCTTGTCCCCAAGGCAGCCCTGGTTCCCAGGAGATGGAGCAGGGGCTGTGGAAGTGCCTCCCTGGGTTAGGGCCAGCGGGAGCAAGGAGGAGGCAGAGGGAAGTGGAGGCAGGTGAAGTGCCCACCAACAAGGCATCCCTCAAAGAGGTGAGCACTGCACCTGACATAATGGAAAAAAAAACTGGGGAGGAGGAAGAAAATAATACGTGTTTTTAGAGCAAGGATTTTCAACTTTTTCCCATTTGTAGTTCTCCAGAAATGTCCTGCCAGGGGTGCGGGTTCCTTCGGAACACAGCAACAACACCCCCTGGCAAAATGCTCACTGACCCCGGTTGCCCTTTGTCACCCACGGTCCCTGGGAGGGTGGAAAGGAGAGAGGAAGGGGGAAGAGAACAGCCTGCTGCTGAAAGGGGCGGCTTAAATATCCCTCCCTGAGATCCTGCGTATCACCGGTGTCTCCGCTGAAGTTATAGGGTGCCTGAGCATCCTGGCTTAGCTGGGGACAGGCCTGAGATCCAGCCTTGTCCCGGTGTCCCAAATGACATCCTTGTCCTGGATATTAGAAATGGTAGCCCAGACAGTGCCTCCTAGGCAGGGATCTTCCCTGTGTTCCCACCCTGGTTTGTAGGGCTGTAAACACATCCTCCGTTGGCTCCCCAGTGGAGCTGCATGACACAGGTTCCACACACCCATCCGTGACCCACATGCGTGGTGTTTCCCCTTATATCCCACTTAGATCTGCCTTGGGTCACAGCGGTGTAAGGAGCATCCTAATCCCAGATCAGAAAAGCCCCCTCTTGAGTCCACACGGCCATGAGATGAGACAGCCAGATCGGGGTGAAAATTAACCCCCTGCACACCAAAAAAATAAAGGGCAGGATTTGTTCTCAGCCCGAGCGGTCCCCTAAGCTGACCCCTGCTGCAGAAGCCAGCCGCAAGGAGGCAGCGAGGCCAGGCGAGGCTGAGGCTCCTCTTGGCAGCCGCGCAGGTTTCGATCAGCTCGAAGCCATCGTGCGATCCCTGCCTGAACTTCCAGTGACTCATCCAGAGAAGGGAAACTTCCTGGCTTGTGTGCTCCAGCATTTCTGGAAAAACTGCTATATTTGGCATGGAAAATAGGAAGGATTCCTCTGGCCACTTGAAATGGGAGTAGCAGAAGTGACTCAATGGACAGTTTAAGAGCGCCGAACAAGGATGCTCCCCACATTATTCCTCGCGGCTCTCCACATCGTGTGTTTTGCCCACAACGGGCTCAGCACCGCGCACAGGACGACCCAGGCTCCACCAGAAGCTGGGATTTATTGCTGCGAGAGCCACCCCACGGACGCACTTTTGCTGTGTATTATTGACTCTGGACCTTTTGGGCTGCTTCCCGTCTGTTTACCAACAAACACGGCTCCCGAAGGTACGGCATTGTGCTTATCGCTACACGTTGACCCAGCGTGAAAAATCTGCCAATTTCTATGTTTGTGACATCAGTAGCTAGAAATGCGTTTCTTGCCGGCTTCAAACACTTTCAACTGTTTCATCTAGTATGCTGGGAAAAAAAAGAAAAAAAAGAGAAGAAACTACTCTTCTGTAAATCACTGAAGTTGGTGGGGGGGGCTACTTTAGAGTATTGGGAATGGATTCTGCTCCTCTCCTCTTCTTCTTCTTTTCTTTTTTTTTTTTTTTTTTTTAATACTTGTCCAAATGGTTAATCAAATAGCTTGCTCATTAGACTCCTGAGCTGGTAAATGAAAATTGTTATTAACACAGATCATAACGGCATCACCTGAAAGAAAAAAAAAAAAAAAAGATGTGAATAAATCCCAAGGGAAAGGAAAAAAAAAAAAAACTTTTCATGAAAAATCAGTTAAAAAGAAAGAGAGGCCTGCAAACATTTTCCATTGGATGAAATGCCAACCGCCTCCTGGTTTGCATAAATTAAATTACATATTCAGTTTGGTCATGGACCACTTTTATTGGCAGATTCAGCATTGACAAACAAATACGTCTAGCGCAGGGAGATGCCTCACCCCACAGCCCGACAAATCCCGCAGCAGCTCCGCGTCGCAGCTTCGGCCAGGAAAACCTCCTCCTGCTGTGGGGCTGATGCTCGGGATGCCCACTGATAAAAGGGCATTTTTCTGGTTTGTTGCTAGCCTGTAAATTTTCAAGCTGCTCCCCATGGCAGGAGGCCGCCGTGGCAGGAGAGCTGTCACTTTGTTGGCCCGGAGCTTGCTGCTTTCTGGTGGCCCCATGCTCTTGTGGAGGGGCTCTGCTTTGCCTCCCGAATGCAGCCCCTGGAGGCTCCGTAGCTGCTGGAGACTTCTGGGCCATCAATTATTTAATTCCCTCCAGCCATGTGGTCTTCAGCCCTGCACGCTCACCTCCTCCCGGCGCACAAGCCCTCGCGGATGGCAGCGGGGCCGGGCAGGGGGACGCGGTGCCGGGGCTGCACCGCCGGGAAGCAGCACGGCAGCACGTGGGGACGGTCCTGGGAGCTGGAGCATGGGGTCGAGGGCTTTTCTTCCGATTTCCTCGGATAGCAAATTGCCTCCCCGCTCCGCGCCTCGCCTTCCCCACCTGTAAAGTGGGAACAAAAATTTCACGACCGGAACAAAACGAGGTGCGAGCGTTGGTGGCATCGACCATCCGCCACCGCAGCACAGGAACACGTTCGTGCTTTGCAGTATCAGCAGCGCGGCTCCCAGCCCTGCTACAACGCCACGGCGAGACTTTAGCCCGTCGGCCAAGGGCCCCGCTGGACCCCCTCGGGCCCGCTCTCGCTCTGCCCGCGCCTCTCGAGCTAAACCAGGCGGGCACGGCGCGGCGGGGCGGGCAGGAACAGCAAGCCGCGACAGGCGGGCAGGCTGGAGCCGGGTAGGTGTGTCCCTCTTACCCAATAAATAACACAAGCCCTAAAGCAGCCCATTGTAATTACGGGGGCCCCGCGTGGATTGAAAATGAAGAAGGGGGAGAGGAAAAAAAGGAAATCGAGGTTCTGCCTTTCCGAGGAGGGAGCGCTCTGCTGGGAAAGCGACGGAGGGGGAGCGGTGATTTATATCTCTCCGGAGGAATTCTTCTTCCCAGGGCCGCCCCGAGCGCCAAACCGCCGCCAGGTTCAGCTGAGTTTCTAATCTGAATATTCATGAGCCAGTAATTAATTCTCTCAGATAACAATCCAGATTCGGGGTTGGTTTGGTGAGAGTGTGTGTGTGTGCGTGCGTGCGCGCGCCTCCTCCCAGGTGTGCAGACGTGGCGAGGAGGGACGAGAGGAGCGAGCGGTGGTTCGCCACGTGGCCGTTCCCGCTGGACGACGTCCCCCAGCACCCCATGGCCCATGGGGACACCCCACTGGGGACAGCAGGAGGAATGGGGACAGAGGACAGTGTGCTGTGTGCCGGGGTGCGGTCCCTGCCCTGCTGCATGTCCAGCCCTGGGTGAGCGCAAGGATGTTTTCCCTCCTGCTAAGCAAATTGCAAAGACCTCGTGTTTGCAAAGCACTGGGAGAGGCAGGGAGGGAGAATCCGGCCTTGCCTCCTCCCTCCCTTTCTTTTCTTTTAAATCTCTTCTGTGCAGCACTTTTAGCACCAGGGCAGGAGCCCTGAGGAGCGAAACTCCACCTCTGGCACTGGGAGCCAGGCGGGGTGTGGGTGTGTAATCCCGGTGTGATGGGCCCTGAGCCTGATCCGTGGTGTTGCACACTTGGGCTTGAAGTCAAAATTGACCTTCAAATGGACGGGGTGGACAGAAAAATAATTAAAAAAAAAAAAAAGAAAGGGAAACAACTGCTTCTCAGCTTTACCAAGCCCACCCGTCTCATTCCCCTGCCTCCAGGACAGGCTGCCCCCATGCCCTGCTCACCCTTCCCTGGAGAGAAAGGCAATAATCAGCTTTGCCGCCTTTAAACCCGGCCGGTAGGCAGCTGGGCAGGGAAGGACAGGGCTCTGAGCACTGGCTCTGGTGGCACAGTGCCACCACCACGGTGTCCATCGTTGTCCCCCAAGTCATGTCACCACCCTACCCATGGGCCGGAGCAGAAGCAGTAGCACCAGGGGGTTTTGATACCGTCAACCTGGCCCTGGCAGCTGTGGGACACAGAAAGGGTGTTACCGTGCCACGGCCCCAAGCTGGTGGCTCCCTGCAGCCATGGAGAAGCCACGGAGCATCTTGGACATCAAGGGACCGTGGCGTCATTGCCTGCTGGGGTCAGGGCACGGTCCCTGTCCCACATCCTCCACTCCCTGCGGATGCTCGTGCTCAGAAGCCTGACAGGGACGTTTGTGGGACCAAGCCACGTCCCTGCAGGGCAGCCGAACGTCCCACGTCCCGCCGAGGGAGCCCTGCAAACATCCCCCGGGTCGGTTAGCGCGGGGCCGGGAAACGCCAGTGAGTCAGAGCCCTGTTTTGTAACGCCGGGGCAGAGCGCGTGTAGGAGCAGGGATGGCCGTGAGCTCAAGTGTGGGGCCCGCCTGGGCCTTTTGCAATCCTCTGGGGAAAGGCGAAGGCTGTGTCTCCAGCTCCTAATTAAAGGCACCGCAGAGAGCTGCTCCCGTCCCTGTGCGGCTCGCAGGGACGCACGGAGGAGGTCGGCCCCGTCCAGGCCGTGGTGGCCGGCGCTCCCCAAGCACGGCCTCTGCCTCCTGCGGCAAGGTCTCAGCCGTGGCCCCCACATCTCACAAAGATGCTTCTGGTACCCATGGGACACGGGGCCGCCTGCCCCCTCGCCCTTCAGGGCACAGAAGGTGACACAGCCAGGATGTCATCTCCGCTGGCTTCACGTCCCGCATCGCCAGCCTGACCTAGAAACACCACCGCGTCTCGTGCCGGAGCCCGGCGATGCTGCAGGCTCATCCCTCTGTTTTTTCCAGAGCGGCTGAGTGACAGTCGCCCCTCCCCTGCCTCTCCGAAGAGCGTAATGAGAATTTCCTCCGAAGGAGCAGCTTGCCGCGATGAAATAATCGCCCCAGCAGCAGGATCTTTGCCGGGGATTAGAGAGACAGCTACTTGCTGAGCTAGGGAAACGGCCGGCGAGGAGGGAAAACTCCGACCGCCTCCTCCGGCACCTCCGCTTGCCCGCCAGAGCCATCGCCTCCCGCAGACGACGACGGAGCAGGGCCAAGATCCCGGGCAGAGCTCAGCCCTGGAAACTTCTGTCCCGCTGCCGGGGCACTTTTGCAAAGTCCCCTTCAGCCTGCTCCTTTTCCTCCTCCTCCTCCTCCTCTCGCCGCAGCCTGTGGAGCCGCTCCCCAGGCTGGCGGCAGGGAGGGGCGGAGGAGAGGTGAAGCGGCAGCAGCTGCCTTTTACAGGCAACAGTTCTTTTTTTTTTTTTTTTTTCTTTTTTCCCTTGTTTCTTTTTGGACTGCTGAGGCATAAAACGCCAAGCGCTGGCTGCTTCTCTCCGCCTCGCATGCACCAGCCGGGCTGTCCCGCTACGGCCGCGGCTCCACGCCACTTTCCTGCGTAGTTTTGCTTTCACTCCGGGCTCGGTTCTCTCCCCACCACCCCCTGCCTTCTGTGGGATCCTGGCGTGACCGTCCCTCGAGGATTCCTAGTTTTCTTCCCCAAACATCCCACATCGCTTTTTTTAACTCTTCCTCTCTATTCCAAGTGTTTTCGAAACGTGGGAATAGAGCCCAGAGGAACATCCCTTGTTCGCAGAGAAGGCACACGTTAAAGCCAAGTTAGAGCAGAAGTGCTTTATTTAGGGCCAGGCTTTTTTTTTTTTTTTTTTTTTTTTTATTATTTCCTTTCCTCTTTCGGACGCAGAGACCCAGCGGCCTCCAGCCTCCGCCTCGGCCGTGGCAGAGGGCGCTGCTGCCTCCAGCAGCGAGCAGACATCCCAGGGCGTGCGTGCGGCCCCGTCCTTTGCCCGGGCACGTGGAGAAGGCCCTGGCCCCTCTCCTACGCAGCGAGGGAAGCCCTGGCCCGAGGCTCCGAGGGTTGGAGGCCGAAGCCTCGAGGTCCTTGAAGCCTTGACCCCGCTGAGGCTGCCTCAATCCCGTGAGGTGAAGGACGCCGAGGCCGAGGAGGGAAGTCCTCCATGGTGTTAATGGGCACCACGCAGCCCGTGTGTACGACTGCATCGCGTGCGGGGGGGGAACACCTGGGCCACTTGAGGCCCTTTGGCCTCAACGCCCAGCTACGGGGCACGTGTGAGGGGACGAGGTGGGAGAGGCTGTGAGGCTGCGAGCCTCCATGCCTGCCTCCACGCAGCGTGAGGGCAGTCCTGGGGCTTCTCCACAGCTCCCCTTGGGCTGGGGAAAGAGCCGGGGGAGGCACAGCCCCCCTCCTCCCCCGGGGGTCGCGCCCCGCGCCCCCTGCCAGCCATTCCCAGCTCCGCTCCGAAATCCCGCCGCGAGCCCCCCTCCGGGTTTTCAAACCTACTCCGATTTAGACAGGCAGGCGCCCCAGCCAATAAGAGGCCGCAAAGCGTCAGCACAGCGTTCGCTCGGCGATGCCGGCCAATCCGCATCGCGCGGGCCCTATATCCCGCCCTCCGAGGACGAGTTCTGCCGACTTGTGCCCCGGCCTGGCGGCCATGTTGAGTGTGGCAAAGGCGCTCCTCCGTCTGGGGGCGCTTCCCTCACCCTCTTACCCTTTCCTCCGCGCCCCTCACACCGGGGACCACTTAGCTGCTGCTCCGCCGTGCCCGCGGGGCTGTCGGTGGCCGCGGAGCGGCTCTCGGAGAGCTGCGGAGCCGTGCGGTTGCCCCGCGAAGGGCTCCCGGCGCCATCTTGAGTGTGGCAGAGCGCCCTCACTCAGCGCGCCGGTGCCCCGTTAATAAGCGGGAGCCCGGGGCAGGGGGGCAGACCCGGTCCCCGGTGCCGGGTGCGGGCAGGGGAGGGGGTCCCGCAGCCGGTGTACCGGCGGGCAGCGGAGGGGGCAATGCGGGAAAGCACCCGCTGCGTGCCCAGCCTTGAGCCCGCAAACGCTGTGCGTGTGCGAGGCGGGGGTGACAGAGGGGCTGTGAGGCGGGCCGTGTGGTGTTTTTCCTCCTGTTTTTAACTGGAAAATAAGCAAATCGCTGGGAATCCCGCATTTCTGCGCGGCTCCCCGCCCCTGCTCCCCCCCTCACCCCCCCATCCCCACCCCCGCTCGGCGGTGGCGGCGATGGGGCAAACTTTCCCGAGAGAGGACCCGAGGGCAGCTCCCAGCCCAAACGGGGGGTGGGGGCAGCGACCCCCGGGGCACCCCCCTAGGCGGGCTGAGGGGGCGAAGGACCGAGTTTTGGGGGGGGGGGGGGGGGGCAGCGCCGTTTGCCCCGCATTGCTGCTCTTTATTATTATTATTTTTAACTCTCCTTCTCTTTCCGCCCTTCCGAGCACGCCTCCCGCCCCTCCGCAGGGGCTGAGGAGGAGGAGAGGGGGGACACAGCCACACAGAACCACGCACAACCGCGCACACACGCGCAACGGGGGCCGCCCGCCGCTCCCCGCCCGCCGCCGCCGCCGCCGCCGCCGCCGCCTCACACGGCGGGGTCCGGGGCGGGGACGAGGAGGGCGGCGGGGGCGGGGGCAGAGCGCGAGCGGAGGGGGCGTGGCCAGCGCCGAGCGGAGGGGGAGGCGGTGGGGCGTGGCCACGCCGCGCCTCGCCCACGCTGAGGCCGGGCGCGAACTCATCGCCGCAGTGACACCGCGCGGCGGCGGCTGCCTCTTTAAGCGGCCGTGCCCATTGTTTGCGCCGCGGCCAATGGGCGGCGGCGGCGGCGGCGCGGGCGGCCAATGGGAGCGGCGCGGGGCAGCGCGCGCGCCGCCCCCGGCTCTATAAAAGGGCCGGCGGCGCCGCGTGAGTCCCCACTGGCTCGCGCAAAGCCATCTTGGCATTGTTCTGCCCGCGCCGCCGCCGCCGCCCGCGCCGCCACAGCCCCGCGCCCCGCACGCCCCCGCCATGTCCGACACGGCCGTGGACACCAGCGCCGAGATCTCCGCCAAGGTGAGCCCGCGCCTCCCCCCGCCCGTTTCATTCCCGCCCCTTATTATCATATTTTAAAAATTTTATTATTTTTTTTTTTTTGGCAATTTTGCTTTTTGCTCATTTCGCTTTTTTTTTTTTAATTTTACAATTTTTTTTTTTTTTAAATTCGCTCCTTCTTTCCGTTCTTTCAACGCTTTGAAGTTTACCCGGTGGTCCCCCCCCCCCCCCCCCCCCCCCCTCCGACTCCCCCCACCCCCCCCACCCCTCCGCCGCCGCTCGGTTCCGTGGCGGAGCCGCCGTGCGGAGCTCCCCGCGCCCGTTTCTTTGTCTCCGGCGTGCGGGAAACGTGCTCGCCCCGCCGCCCCGGGGCTCCCGGCCCCGCTCCTGCCTGCCCGGCCCCGGCCCCAGCCCGCCGCCGGGGGGGAGCTCCGGGACTCGCTGGGTGATGGAGGAGGAAGGGGGGGGGGGTACCGAAGGGGGGAGGTGGTGGTGGGGGGGAGGAACCGGTCCCGGTAGCCGGCCCCGGCGGGGGGCTGGCGGCTGACAGCGCCGTCAAACTTGAGAGCTGCTCTGTTGGGGGGGGGGTCCCGAGGGGGGGGGGTTGGGGGGGGGGTTTGGTGCCGTGGAGGTGCCCTCTCCCGAGGAGGAGGGGGGGTGTTGTGGAGTTGGTGCTGGAATACATTGGGGGGGGGGTTTAGGGTTTGGGGTGCGGAGCCCCCCTCCCCCCGTAAAGGAAGGTTTTGGAACCGCAGAGCTGGTTCGGGAGGCGCTGGCGGAGCCGTCCCGTCGGGGGCCCTCTCGGTATGGAGGGGGAGACTGGTTTTTTTTTTTGGGGGGGGGAAGCTCCGGCCCGGCTCCTGGCAGCGGGGCTGGCTCGGCGGGGAGCGGCTCTCCCGGGAGGCTCCGGTGCGGCTCCCGGCGGCCGCCTTTGTCTGGCAGCCGCGGCGGAGCGCCCGTCCCCCGGGGGCCGCGGGGAGCCGGGCGGGCTGAGCTCCCCGACGGGAAAGTTGCGGGGGAAGCCGGGCTTGGAGGAGGGGGGTGGGAAACGGGGACCGGGGGCGGCCGTGCCCCGGGGGACCACCGCGACCCGGCCGCTTACCGGGCACCGGGGGGGGGGGGGGGGGGTTGTTAAAGCGTGGCTGGAGGTGAGCGAGAGGGGGAAAAAAAACCGTAACGGAAGGGGGGGGGGGGGGTAAAGTTAAAAAAAAAAAAAAAAAAAAAAAAAAAAACCAGCCACCGAGCACCGGGTTTTGTCGGATTTCGATTTCACTTCTGTTTCCCGCTCCGCCCGCCGCCCCCGCTCCGGGACCGGTGCCGCTCGCACCGAGGGGGCGCCCAGGCGGGTTCGTCCCCCCCCCCCTCCCGGAGGGGACAGAACCGGGGCCAAGCTCTCCGTTAACCTTCCCCTGCCCTTTACCGGAGGAAGGGGCTCAGCGTCGGGGGGGTGGGATATGTTGTTTAAAAACCGTGGCTCGGCAGCAAGGTGACCCGGTCCGGTTACCGGGGCTGGCGGCGGGGCACCGGGCCGGCGGGGAACAGCAACGACGGCTCCGTCCCGGGAGGCGGGGAGGGGAAGGGAAAAGGGGAGGCGGGGGAGGGCCGTGGGGGGGGGGGGGGGGTCCCCGCCCTGCCCGGGCGGCGGCTCCGCGCCGAGCGCCGCCCCCGGCCGCTGCCGCCGCCGCCGTGCCGCGGGGCGCCCACCACGTGCGGCCCCGAGCGCCGCGCGGTGCCCCCTGGGAGCCGGAGTCCGCTGGGGGACTACAACTCCCGGCGTGCCTCGGGAAGGTGGGGGAAGTGGGGGCGGGGGGGGGAGCGCGCGCGGGGTGTGTGTGTGTATGTGGGGGGTGCAGCCGGGGCCCGGCGCGCTGGCGGCCGGCCAATGAGAGGGCGCGGAGAGTGGCGCGCGCTTTTGAAAGGCGGGAGGGCGCGTGGCGGCGCGCGCGCGGGGCCCCCTGCTGGCGGGAGTTTGGGGGCCGCGGGTGGCGCCGCGCCGCGGACAAACAGGCTGGGCGCGCCTTTAATTAGAGGCGCCGGCAATTAGCTGAAGAAGAACTCCCGGTGCGCGGGCTCTGGTTGTGCAGGGGGTGCTGGGCACGTGTGTGTTTGTTTCCCCCCCCCCCCTTATCCGGGGGAAAGGGAGGCGTTGTGGGCTCCGTGCCGTAGCGTCCCGGTGGGCATTAAGCTGGGAACGTCTTTGGAGGCCCAGTAAAGGTCAGGGCTGGAGATGCGTCCGGCTGGAGTGCCCAGGAATGAGGTGTTCCTTGACCAGCACCGCTTACTGTTCGTAAGCGGCTCCTTTTCAAGAGATTCATCGGTCACAGCGAGACGTGGAAACTCTGACTGCTCGATGCGCTCAGTGTTTAACTTTGGAAATGTTTGGTCGCTCTCGTGCTGGAGTGCCCGATGCGAGGTAACAGCTGCAGAACGCAGCGGCGTGGTGGGGCGTGAGAGGTTAAGTGGCTGTGATCGGCCTCTGGGCGGTAGGGGAGCAGAGGTCGGTGGCGGTGTAAGAAGTGATGGAGCTGGGCAGTGTGGAGGAGCTGGCCAGGGATTCGTGTGTGTGATAGAAGCGAGAAGGAGCCTGTTTGTGTTGTGCCCCAGCCTCGTAGGACGCTGATTCGATGGGGCGAGGTTCGATCAACAGGTGTGGTAACCCCGGAGCTGGCTTCAGGAGCAATGCCTGGCCCTGGCACGCGGTGCTGGGGCAGGGCAGCGCTGGCACCTCCGCCAGCAGCGTCCCTGCGTGCCCCTCCGGTCTGTCCCCGTGCCCGGGCAAACAACCCAGTGGTCTAAAACCCCTGCGCCGCTTACCCTCGGTGGTTTGAGCCCTCCCAAAACAGAGCAGCGGCCGCGTTCGCGGCTCGTACCGGGTGGTGTGTTCCCACGAGGAAGTGACAGCGGCTCAGCAGGAGTGAAAGTGCCCGCAGCGAGCAAGGCGGCCGCAAAGGGCAGGCGGGAGGGGGCGAGGCCGCTTGCCGCCGCTGCTGCAGCGAAGCAGGGAGCTGCCAGCAACTTGAAACACCTCGTGGTCGCTGCTGAAGCCGGCCGTGTGGCTGTTCTGGCCCTGGGGAAGGGCCTCTCTGCTTTCCTTGGCTGGGGTAGCGCTTGTGCTGAAGGATCTTGCTCCAGCTGATGGAGGAACAGAAGGGGAGGAGGATGCAAGCAGAGATGCCAGTGTTAAATCCGAGTGTTCTTTATGCGGGAACATGAAGTTGGATCCTCTCAGC
Source organism: Cygnus olor (assembly GCF_009769625.2). Classification (NCBI taxonomy): domain Eukaryota; kingdom Metazoa; phylum Chordata; class Aves; order Anseriformes; family Anatidae; genus Cygnus; species Cygnus olor. The sequence continues at coordinate 16,641,623 of NC_049177.1, forward strand.
CTGTTTGCCGAGCGACTTGGCATGACATTTTGACAGTGATCAATAGCAAAAAAAAAAAAAAAAAAAAACCAAAACACACAAGCTCTCGCTCTGCTCGTGGTGGAGGCTTGAACCAAAAGTAGCCAGGCCCGGCTCCGGAGCGATATAAAAATAGGCTGCTTCCCCCACCCCATCCTGTTACGCGTAATGCTGTGAGATGGATCCCGGAGTCTCCTCTCTGCTGCTACGAGGAAGACCAGGCGTGCAGTGCGCGCCGTATGATTTTCCCCAGGCAGGGCAGAGACCGCAGTCTCTGCTAATGAGTCTCTGGGATTTGTTCCTGCTGTGAAAGTACCGAGCAGAGCCGTGGACGTCTGCAGCCCTGGGGCAGTGGAGCCCGTGCGTTGGACGGGGCTGACGGCTCGCCGTGGCATTGCAGGAGCTTGCGTGGACCGTGCTAAGATGGGCAATCAGCCAGCGCCGCTGCTGCTGAGCATATGCAGGCGGCCGGCTCCGTGTGCTCGGGAGCTCGGAGGTGAAACAGAGCAGCCTCTCCTTGAGATAGCTGCGCTCTGGCAAGGCGAGCTCGGATCGAAATTCGCCCCCACGCTCTCGCCTTCCCCAGGAGGAGCCAGAATGTGGCAACCAAATCCCAGGGCGAACCGGTGCGAAGAGGAGCGAGCTCCCGTGCGCTCTCGGACTATGTTTTTTTTTCTTTTTTCCCTCACCTGATCTGCACCTTCTCTGACCCAGGCGTCTGGAATCTGGGTGACTCTTCTGCTTTTCTGCTCCTTCCAGGATCTAAAAGAGAAGAAGGAAGTTGTTGAAGAAACAGAAAATGGCAGAGATGCACCGGCCAACGGCAATGCTGTGAGTATGGCTGGGTCTGCAGGGAGAGGCAGCCCTTGCTCCAACGGCTTCTTCATTTCCCTTCCCCTTCTTGCTTTTGCTGCAAGCTTGTCCCCAGCCCTGCTTGAGAGGGATCCCCTAGAAACGGCACCGCTGTGCTGTGCGGAGCCATCGAGGGGTTTCAGGCTGAACAGAAGCTCCTGGGCCTGTATCAGTTGCTGTGTGTGCAGAAAGCAAGGTCTGGGCTCGGATGTCTCGGTCCTTTCCCCAAAAGCCATGCTGGGCTGTATCCAGTGCGACCTTCTTTCTAGGCACTAGAGAAGGGGGCGGGGGGCAAAAAAAAAGTGTATTCAGTGTCCCAACCAGTTGAATGGGGGAACATGTTGTGTACAAGCAAACCGGTTGGGTTTCTATTTTTAACGTGCTTGGGGGAATTCACTCGGCTGCATTTTAATGTGTCACAAGAGCCTCTGCAGTCTTTGTCTTGGCCTCCGAGCCGCAGCCCCGAGTTACTATAGACCTGATCCTTCATGCCCGGGCTGTCTGCGTTGTGTGGAGGCAGGCAGGAAGCGAGACGCACGCCTGGGGCTCCAGCGGGCTGGTGCTTTAGGAAGGAAAGGTGGGGACGTGCGCTTCTGCTGAACATCTCTTCCCCCTTCTCCCTTCCCCAGTGCATTTTTTTTTTAAGTGATGTTTTGTCTTGCCAAGGAGAACGAGGAAAACGGAGAGCAGGAGGCTGACAACGAAGTAGACGAAGAGGAAGAGGAAGGTGGCGAGGAAGAGGACGAGGAGGAAGAGGGTGATGGTAACTTTCCTTGTTCCCCCTGCCCCCGTCCCACGGCTGCATCCTGGCTGCCAGACCCCCGGGGAGCAGCGGGAGCCGCGGGCACCATCTCCCCCTCGCGGCGGCCGCGGGGCGGCTCTCGGCAGCCTGGTGCAGTCCCTTCCCCGCTCGCCTGAGCCGCCAGCGCCGGGGAGTGAAGTCAGCCTTGAATCCCTTCCAGCAGGTTGAGGGCAGATTCCTTCCTCCCTCCTCTGGCCAGACGGCACCGTGCCGCCGCGCTGAATAAGCGCATTAGCTGCTCCGTGCGAGTAGTAAAACCTGCCCTTGACTCTTGGGATCGCCACGGCTGCCACAAACACGAGCGGGGCGGGATGCAGCCAGCCCGGCGTGCCTGCGCCTCGGCCACGGAGGACGGCTCACCGTCCCGCTGCGCTGAGGGGCTGATGCCGTCCCCTCATGCGCAGCCTGGGTGCTGCGTGCAAGCAGCCGAGGAACCTGCAGCTCAAACTTCCCCCTCCTCCAGTGAAGCTTTGAACCTTCCCGGTCCGCTGTCCTGGGTTTCCCTGCCCTCCCCCTGATTTGGGGTTTTGGTGGCCGTGAGCAGCAATCCAGCAGTGACTTCCCGAACCACTTCTCACACTCCCCACTTATTTTTTCCCCCGCCCTCCCTAAGATCCGCTTGGATGAACGTTTGTTTATTTTTATCCCCCACTAAGGCTGGAAGGAAACCGTTCTTGCTACACTGGAATGAACTTGAGGCCCTTGATGAGCTGTTACTAGGTTAATCCCCTGTGAATTTTCGGTTAAGTGCTGACCTACTAACCTGGCGGGTAGTTTTGCGGGAGAGGGCCAGGGCAGATGGGGTTGGAAATCAAGTGAACATCAGACCAGCGCCTATTTGGGCAGAATGTAAGCAGGGAAACCTGCCTCCGGCAGGGCGGTGCTCTGCTCCTGGCTTCTTGCTGTCCTCTGTGCCCTTTGGGGACAGTTTTTTGCCAGAGGAGCTGGGAATGGTGGCCCTGTTTATCCCCAGGGCCTTTACCCCCGAGGACAGATCAGTGTGGTCCCGATCCCATCTACCTGCAACTCCCCTTCTGGATGGAAGAAGGGAAGTCTTCCCCTCCCCAGGCAGGGAGGGGGGATGCGTGTGCCTCACGCGCATGTGTGCGGGGTGGAAGTGTTGCCTGGATACTGCTGCGAGGAGCCCGGGGAGCCGCGGTCCCGCAGTGCCAGCCCTGCGCTTCCCAGCTGGCAGAGCGCAGGCACAGCTTGGCACCTTCCCCTGGCGGTGCTGGGAGCCTGTACCTCGCTGGGATCCTGTGCAGGATCTGTCCCTGGGTGATCCAAGCCCAAAAACCGCAAATCCAGAGGCAGCGAGCGCCGCTTGCATCAGCTTTTCCCTACCACTTGTGGGCAAACTCCATCCCCGAGTCGGCCAGCAGAGGGGAGCTCGAGGGTATTTTCTTTTTCCTCACCCTTCTCCCCGTCCCATCTCATAATTTGCTTTGCCTAAAGCAGCTCAAAGAACTAAAAATGCTCCCAATCAGCTTGGTGCCGTCACCTGACGGGCTCGCCGGCCCGGTGCACGTGATGGCCGGCGGGGTGCTGAGCCGCCCGGTGCTGCGAGCTAATCCGGGCCCTTCCCGCGGCGTGGGGCACGGCGTGGCCGAGCATATGCCAGGAGAGGGGAAAGGAGGATGGGCTGACCTTAATCCCCCTCTGCCTGTCTGCGTGTGGCTCGTGTGGCGGTTTAAAGCCAGCTTTACTGGCCTTAACGCTGGAAGTTTTAGTAGGGTCTCACGTTACGCAAGGCTCTCTGAGGCAGCCGAGTGACTTTTTTTTCTTCCTCGGGGGGCCTCTGTTCTTGCCCTTAACTCCCCAAAACTGGCCAGATACGATAGATTCTCGTTCTGATCCACTGGCCTACTTGAGCTCAAAGTGGGTCAAAGCCCAGAGCTCTCGGCTCATCCTCCTCCTGAGCCGCAAGATAAGTTGGTAGCGTTTGTTTCCTGTTCTGATAATTAGAAAGTGTTCTGACTCAGAACTAATACGTTCTGGCTCTCTTAACTCATTAAAGATGGACTAATAGCTGCAAAGGGAAGCAGAAGTAATCTGGAGCGGTTAGGCGGAGCAGCCACTAGAAGGAGGTTTCCTTTTTATTTCTTTCACGTGCTGTGATCTCGGAAGGTGTGGATTTTCTTTTATGCTCCTGTTGCCTGTGGTGCAAGCACGGCGTGAGCCTGGCCTCACGCAGCAAATCCCAATTTTCCCTCTGCTGCTGGGTCGGCTCAGCTGGGGGTTGCCCTCAAACACCCCATCCCCTTGGGTGCCCCCTGCCCTGGGAAGGCAGCTGAGGAGAGGGGGTGCTGGGCCGAGCCAGGATTAAAGCCCGAGGAAGGTTGCGTGGTGCTGGAACCACGGGAGGGGCTCACGTTCCTCCCCGTCTCTCCCGTGCAGGTGAGGAGGAGGACGGCGATGAAGACGACGAAGCTGAGGGAGCCACAGGCAAACGGGCAGCTGAGGACGACGAGGTAGGCAGAGCAGCCCCTCCGAGCCCCCTGTGTCCCGAGCGGGTTTTGGGGCAGCATCAGCGGGGTCGGAGACACCCAGGCTGGGTTCCGGGATCCGGATCCTGCCCGAGTGCTTCCTGCTGTGTGCCCCTGGGGGATGCGGCCCAGTTCCATTTATACGCTGGCCTCGTTAGCCAGGTGCTTGCTATGGTGGTGTGGAGCCCTGCTCGTCCTGGGTTTGGGGCCCCAGCGCTGTGGTGTGGGACTGGGCAGGGGGGCTCTGGCCCCCGAGCCAGCTGCGAGAAGTTACCTGCTGCGGGGAACGCTTCTGTTGTTCTGCCTTGTCCCTGCATCAGCAGAGGGACCCAGAATCACTCTGCCCACCCGGGTGTTGTCCCCTCCCCTAACGGCTTCCCTTTCCCCTCAGGACGACGACGTCGATCCCAAGAAGCAGAAAACCGACGAAGATGACTAGGCAGCAAATTATTATTATTTTTTTTTAAATAAGGAGGAAAACAAACCAACAAAAAAGGCCAGCGCGTCCTCTTCACCCTTGGGACCCCCCCCCCCTCCTTCCTCCCCAGCCCGTCCGACGCAACCACCACCCCCCACAGCCCTTCCTCCCCTATCCGCCGTGGTCATCCTCACCAAGTAGAGTGAACCCCCGTCCCCGGCCCCCCGGCGCGGCGCTGCCACTCACCGAGCATACCGAAACGATTCGCCCGTTAGCGGGGAGAGAAAACCCCCCTTCCCTTCCCACCCCCCTGACCCCCCACAGACCCCCTTCCCCCCAAGCACCAAAACTTCAAGGCCCTGCTTTCTTTCTTAAAAGTACTTTAAAGGAGAATTTGTTTGTATTTTTTATTTACATTTTATATTTTTGTACATATTGTTAGGAGGTCCGCCATTTTTAAGTGATCTCGGATTGACCAAAAGGGGGGCTTTGAAGTGTATATCTCTTGTTACCTAACTCTGACTTTACTTGTGGTGTGACCAGGCCCAAACCATTATCTCAAAGGAGAATAAAACAAAACCTTGTAAAAAAAAAAAAAAAAAAAGACAAAAATGCAAAAAAAAAAAATTACAATCTTATTCTGAGCATTCCAGTAACTTTTTTTGTGTATGTACTTTAGCTGTACCATAGATCGTGGTTTGTATGAGGTGGCAAGGCCAAAGATAAAAAGGTTTTTCTTTTTTTTTTCTGTCTATGAAGTTGCTGTTTATTTTTATTTTTTTTCTTTTTTTGGCCTGTTTGATGTATGTGTGAAACAATGTTGTCCAACAATAAACCGGAATTTTATTTTGCTGAGTTGTCCTAACAAGGCTGCCTCCCAACTGCTGCTTTTTGTTTTAGTTTTCATTTGTTTTACTTTTTTATTTCTTTACTTCTCCTTCTTTCTGTCCTTTGTTTCTTTGGTTTTGAGTTGGGCTGGGAAGAGTATGAGAGAGGATAGAGGGGCGTTAAGTGTGGTGGGGGCTGTGGTTGGGGCTGTGACGTCCACTTTCAGGGCAGGAAAGGCAGCGGGATTTCAGAGGTCTGGAAATTGCTCTGAAAATTGGGGAGGGGGAAAATATTGCAGGATACTTCTTGCAATGCCTTCAGGTGGGTGCCCAGCTGTACGGGGCTGTGTGCCAGTGCCTCCCTGCCCTGGGGGAGCAGCTCCTGGGGGCAGCTTAACTCTTGGTGGAGGAGCTGGAGGAGGCTGCGGTGGGGCTGTGGGAGGTGTTGGGGCTCTGTCTGTCTGCTTAAGCACACCCCAAGCTCAGCCCAGCCATCTCGCCTGGCTCCTGACCTTCCAACTAACCTCTCCTCGCTCCTCCAGGGGTTTGGAGCTGAGGGTGGCTTGGCCAGGCATGTGGGGAGCATCCACGGAGCCTGCCAGGTGCCTGTGCTGAATCCTTCCCCACCTGCGGCTTGCTCGAGTGTCCTATTCCCCTGCTGACCTGACCTGTGCCAAAACCTCTCCATCTGTTTCCTTCTCCAGCACTTCTAATCACAGGGATCATTGTTGAGATGCTGGGGTTGATTTTTACTTTTAAAAAAAAAAAAAAGGGAACTGTGGTGCAGTTAATGCACAGGCTGCAGTGCCGCAGCTCTGCCTGGTGCCGGGAGCAGCCAGGTCACTTACTCTGTATTTACACCAGTGGCAAATCAGCTCAGAATCTTGCCCCTTGTCCTTAATTATCCGGCTAATCGTGCTACTGGCTGATAGCTTATCAGATTTACTGCCTTGATTCTCAGCCTGCATCCAGCCCCACTTGTCACCTGGCCAGGTGATGGGGTGCTCGTGGCGGGGCCGGAGGCCAGCGATCGCTGCGATCAGGGGGTGCCACCACATCCCACGAGGGTCGTGGCAGTGTAGGGCTGGCAGCTGCCACGCTGGGTGCTGCTTTGAAGAGCCTTGCTTGTGGCCCTGCCTCGGCGCACGCACGGCGCTGGACGCCCCCGCTGCATGATTGGAGCCGGTGCCTGCAGATTTGCAAGGCAAATTATTCAAATAACACCTGCAGCAGCAGGAGCTGCCGAGGGCAGGCTCCGCGTCACCGAGGTGCTGCGATCCTGCACGTGCACCCAGCGCAGTCCTGCTGCCTTCCCCAGGGGCTGAGAGCGGGCACGGCTCCGGGCTCACGGGACTGGTGCCTCGGTGCTCCGGTGGCGTGGAGGGGTGGGATGGGGGCAGCCCCCAGCTTGTGGCTCCAGGTTCTCCATCCTCCATCATCTGTCCATCATCCGTCCTCCGTCCTCCATCCTCCATTATCCATCCTCTGTCCTCCATCCTCCGTCCTCCATCCTTCATCATTCGTCCTCCATTTTCCGTCCTCTGTCCTCCATTCTCCGTCCTCCATCCTCCATTCTCCGTCCTCCGTCCTCTGTCCCTCGCCCCCAGCACCGGGTGTGTGTTCAGTCCCTGGGCACTGCGGGCAGCCCCCATTTCTCCCCCCCGGCACCCCCCTGCCGTCACGGCCCTGCCAGGGCTCTGGCGGCCCCCCGTGTCCCCATCCCCGTGTCCCCGTCCCCAGGAGGGCAGCGGCTGCCCCAGATCCAGGCTGAGACCAGGCACAGCTCGGTGCATGGACCCCCCAGCCCGCAGCCAATCCCCTCGCAGCAGCACCGCCTGGCAGCCAATCGCCTGCTGCCACCTGTCCTTCCCTTCTCTCCCCCCCCCCCCCCCTCGCTCCCTCCACCAATCACAGCCAAGCAGCACCCAGGCCTGGCCAATCGCAGGCCGCTGCCGGGAGCCCCCAGCCAACCGCACGCTGCCACCTGGCTGAGCCTCCCGTGGCAGCAGGCTGACCAATCGCAGGGCGGGGGGCTGCTCCGAGCCAATCCCATGCCACCACCTGTCAGTGGTGCCGGCCAATTGGGGGCAGCCACGTCCCACCGAGGGCTATAAAGGCGGGGGGCTCCAAGGTGCCCTCAGTGGTGGGGCTGCCCCTCGGGTGTCCGGGTGGGGTCTGCGGGTCCTGGCGAGGACGTGAGGCGATGCGAGGCTGGGAGGGGGCTCCCGGCCTCCCCTGGCACCGAGATCCTGGGCCGTCAGCCCAAATCTGAAGCACCGAAGGGATGAGGCACTTGGAGGCCCCTTGGGATGGGGGTTCCACGTCGCATTCGGCTGGGGGAGGCTCGTGTGGGTCGTGCTGGCTGAAGGCGCCTCTGAAGATGTCTTGGGAACGGGCTCTGTGATGAGCTGGCCTCCAACCCGGAGCGTCCCTCTGGGCCACTTCCCCTGGCTGTGGTGCTCAGAAGAAACGTGTCCTCGCCGAGGTGCTGGTCACCATGGCCTGGTGACCAGAAGCTGCGTGGCTGGAGGTGAAGAAGCCACCATGTGCCTTGGGCAGGACGTGTGAGGCTAGCCCCTCACCTGGGCCGCCACTGGTCACACATGAGCCATGTGGTAACAGCCGGGCCTGTGATCCCACTGGTCCTGGAGGCCACTGAAGGGAACGATGGAGGCTGCTCCGTGGCGTGCTGATGGGCTGCCAACCACTGAAGGCAACCATTAGGAACATCAGGAGGGCTGCAGGCTGCCTTGGATGAGCCTGTGAGGGCTCTGGGCCTTGCCACGCGTACAGGTGACCGCCTTGACCATGGACTCTGTTGTGGCTCAGCCTCAGCTGAAGCGGCAGCGTCCTACTGCAGCTGGGTGGATGAAGAGCAACTTCCACGTGGTCAGCCTGATGCCACGCACCGGTGGAGCCGTGACACCAACTGTCAGCCACGAGCAGCAGAACCACGGGGCTGAACCCAACGCCTGTGGGCAGCTGGACAGGGTCTGCACCAGTAGATCCATCTCCTGCCCATCATAGGTGAGGACCCATTTAATCCGCTCAAGCCTGGCGTGCGCCCAGCCGTAGCTTTCATTCAGCCTCATCCAAACACTTCTAGCCTCCTCGTGTTGCATCTTGACAAAGCTCCGTGAAATCTGGAGCACCCTGAGGGGTCGGTGGAGAACCAGCCTGTGGCGAGCGCAGGGCTTGGGCTCCGCTCTAGACACAGGCTGGGGTTACTGGTGCAGTCTGCGTCTGGGATGAGCAGATTTACTGGCATCTACTTCAGAGTCTGACAAGTGAGACTGCCCTCCAGGCACAGCTTCTCAAGATCACACAACCAGAAGGAATTTTGAGGTGTTGCTGTTGAAAATAAACAGGCTGAGCTGTTGCTCTGGCAGAGCGATCGTCACCTGGCCTGGGGCGTGAGGTGTCCCTGGGGAGCAGCCCCTTTTGGAGGGGGCTGAGGAAGTGTGGGGCCGTGGCTGGTCCTGGCCCATCCCAATTAGCCAAGAAGTGCCTCGGAATGGCTTACAGGTGCTTGTGTGTTTGCCCCCAGGGCTGCCCGGTGCAGGTGGAAGAGCCCAGCCCATGCTGAAGGGCAGGTGTGGAGGATCTGGTTCCTGTCCCATCCCCAGCTGCCACACGCCCCATGGACCCTGAGCCTTGGTAGCTGTGGTCCTGGAGCCTGAGGAGGCCCAGCTGGATGCGGTGCCCTGCTGCCAGCAGCCCTCCCCGTGCCAGCTGCTCCCTGCCTGAGCTGAGCTCATCCTCCCCAGGGCAGAGGTAGGGCTGCGGGGACCCTGTCCCCGAGGAGGACAACCCACAGTGAGTCAGCGACCCTGCCCTAGTCAGGGACAAGGACCCCTGGAGAACCAAACCCTGCTCCCATCCCTGCATCCCCCTTATCTCTGCTTATTCCCCAGGAGGGGGGACAGTCCCCATCCCAAGGCCACCGCGCTGTCCCCACACGTACCCCCTGGGCTGGCTCTGGTCATATCCAGCCCAGCTCAAGGGCTGCTCCCCCCGGGGCAGATCCCACCCTGGGTGACCCGGGGGCCTACCTGCCACTGGTGGCTGTCCTTCTGGTGGCTCTCCCGGGGTCCCCAGCCGCTGTGATGCCCCGAGACGGCGTCCAAGGGCTCGGCAGGCAGCGCTGTGCAGGCGTTGCGCAGTCTGGGGAAATATTGCTGTATTGCAGCACCATCTAGTGCCGCTGCCTGGGGAAGCCAGACACCACAGCGCTCCCACGGGAGTCACTGCAGCACCGTGGGGACAGGCCACGCTGGCCGGTGTCCCCTGGGGCAGTGCCACCGAGGTCTTCCCGCTGGTGCCATGGGAAACCTGGGACGTGGGGGGCTCTGCTCCTCAGCTCAGGGACAGGCAGGGAGGTTAGTGTGGCCACGTCCTGCTTTCGGTAGCCCTGAAGCTGTGGGGTTTTCCTGCCTAAATCCCGCACCAGGACTCCCTTGGGACCCCATGGTATGTCTGCCAGCCTGGAGCAGGCAGAACGATTCCCCCAGCGCCCCTGCTCTGTGCCAGGGAGTTCCCTGCGAGGATGCGGTGAAGCGTCTGGGGGTGCAGGGCGTTTCTAGAACCTGGGCAAAAATCTCATTTCTTGTCCCCAGTTTGTCCACGCTCAGCTTGTCGTCTCCCCTGGGCACCTGCCACGCTCCTACCCCAGGGTGCTGGGAGAGCAGCGGTGCCTCAGCCCCTCTCAGGAGGTCAGAGGCTGCCCCAGCTGTGACAGGCACGTGCCCGGCCACATGTAGGGGTGAGTTGGGTGCTGAGCCCCAATGGGGATCACACCCAGGTCCCAAAGCACTGGGGTGGTGGCAGATGGGGCTTCTCTAGGGCAGAACTTGGGCACTTTGGGCTGAAAGCAGGGCCTTTGGCTACCCTCCTGTCTTCAGAAAGAGATAGGAACCGCAGCAAGTCTCTAGGCAGCCCCAAGGTCTGAGTGATTTGACGCCTCGCTGGGCTCTGCCCACAGGCTGCCCAGCAGCCAGGGAGTGGGATTTCGTCCCCCTGAGAGGGGACAGAGGGACCCGAACCTTCCCAGCCTGCACGCGCTGCCCGTGCCGGCCTGCTCCCGCGGAAAGTAAGAGTAGCAATGCAGGCACCGAGGGTAATGTGGCCCTGGGCTGTTTGTGCGCCTTTTGTTGGCGGGTAACCCCGGTGAATCAGACAATTAGCCACGTTAGGGAGGCTCTGCTCACCCGCCTAAGCGTTATCGGGGCAGCTTGCCAACCCGAGCCTGTGCCTGGCTCTGCCGGAGCTCAGGGAGCTGGGAGCCCCGGGGGGGGCAGCGGAGGATCCAGTCCCGTGCCCCCACCGCCACACGTGGGGGTGAGGGTTTAGGTCCCCCCTTTGCTGCAAGCCTGAGGCCCATCGATGGGTGCTTCTACTTGCCAAAAGCCATGGCCGTGCCTCTGGGAGCCTCCCTGGGTGGCTGGCGACGGGGTGGGCGTGATGGCTCCCCAAAACCGAGCGGAGAGCTCCCTTAGGGCCGAAGCCTGTTGCGTGTCACCCCCTGCCCGTGCCGACGTGGGGGGCCGGCCGGCGGGTGGGGGGGGCCGCCTCCCCAGCACGTTCCCTGCCCCGCGGCGCTCGCAGAAACAAATGCCTGCTGCGTGCCGGCGGCTGGAAGGCGCTCGCTTCCTCCGCGGGAGCCGCGGCGGCCAAACCACCCCGGGCTGCCAGCAGAGAGCCGAGGGAAGCGGCCGCTGCCGGCTGGGAGTAACCACACAGACGGTTCCTGCTCCCTGTTGGGTGGTGACAGCTCCAGCGGGCGCCTGGAGGCAGCGGGTTCAAGGAGCTGGGTGCAGGGAAGGGCTCTGGGTGGCGAGGGGATCCTCACCTGGTCCGGCCGGGTCCTGATCGCCCCGAGCTGTCCCCACGGAGCTGTCCCCATCTGCGGGTGCAGGCTGTGGGGAGCATCCCTGCCCCGGAGGTGCCAGTTCCAGGTGGGAACGTTTTTTGGAAATGAAAGGGGGAATCGCTGCGTTAATTCCGCGGGTCGTGGCAGCGGTGGCATGCACGCACCCCAGACCTCCTGGGCGCTGTGCCCAGAGGACCCCTTGCAGTGCTGCTTTGGGCAAAGATCCCGATCCAAGGGCTGCCAGCAGCACCGGGCCCCTCTGTTGGCATCATCGCCAAATCGGGGAGGACAAGGGACGTTCGAGGCTCCCGTGACAGAGCAGCTCTGCCAACAGCTCCTCCAGAAGCTCACGGTGCGCCTAGGATGCTCTCCAGCCTGTGGGGCCGTCCCCATCCCGCACAGCCCCGTGTGCTCGGTTCCAGCCCCTTCCAGCCCCACTGGTTCCTTCGCTGTGAATTTGCTGCCCTGGGGGCTGCGGCACCGCGCACTGGGAGGCACTGGGAGGCACTGGGAGGTGCTGGGGCGAACCGGGAGAGCCTGGGCCGGGGGCAGCGGCGGCTGCGGGCTGCTTCCAGCGGAGCCACCGGGGGGCGGCCGTGCGCCAGGGCTGCGAGCAGAGGCTCGGAGGTACCCAACCTTTTGGTTTTATCACGGTTTTGGATACTGTCAAGTCACCTTAAAAAAAAAAGTATGCTTTTAACTCCCTCCCCCAGACAGCCAGCGGCTGAATGTGGGTCTGAAATGTGCCTTGAATCCCCCCGCGACTCCCCCGAGAAGCTCAAGCCCAGCCGGTCAGGCTGACCAAGGTGGTGTGGGATCACAAAGCTACCTGTGAGGTTTGAGAGCAGAGGCTGAAGACACACTCTTCCAAGATTTATGCTTGCTAGAATGAATAATGGGACAACGGGGAAGAGGAGCAGTGTGTTTCGTGAAGTCTGGAGTAGCAAAAGTGCCTCCAGGTGTCATTAAAGTCCCGCACGCAGGGGGGTGTTGGCATCAGCAGCTGCAGCCACAGACGCGTTTCGGGGAGCAGAGCCCAGCGCAGGACCAACACAGGCAGGCTCAGGGGAGTCCGGATTTTCCAAAGGTCTGAGTGTCCCCAGGAACTTGGAAAGCGAAATAGAGAGCAGTGCTGCTCAAGAAACCCACGGCTGGGCAAATGGGACAAACCACCCCGAGGGACTAACGGACAGAAATGAGACCAGGGAGAAACCCTGCCCATGGTCACAGCAGTCGTGAAGCTGCTCCTGCGTGTTCAGCTGTGGGAAACGCAATTTAACAAGGCCACGGGGGCTGGGGAAGAAGCAGGGGTGTGGAAAGCCCTGTTCTGCTGCTGGCTGCAGTGGGAAGAGTCTGTGTGTGCTGTGAGGCGCTTTTGTAATCGAAAGAAAAACGCACAGAACCAACATTTTTTCCCTTCTTTGGACGGTAGGAATGTTTTAATTGAGAAATTTGTTTTAATTACATTAGGTGATATCACAGTCTATTTTACAAGTTCGGGGTAAGAGGATGTGTGGACCAGTTACACAGAAATCCAGTGAAAGGATAAAAACCTACAACATGAGAAAATGAAAAGGATAACTTAACCCCCCCCCCCCGGAACGAAACGCATTTAGAGTTGGGTGTGAGTAGAAATTGGAGGTTATACCAGGATCCAGAGAAGTACAAAGGATAAAACTAACATAATTTACAGTATTGGTTCTGCATGACCATCGTTTGCCCATTTTCAGAGACAGCCTCTATTCCCCAATGCACCGCTGAGCAGATGGTCCCGTCTCTGAGGGTTTGGTCTGGTCTTGTCAGAGAAGAAAGCAAAATAACGACGGGCAAAGGTCACAACCCACGTTGAGCTGGTCCCCAGGGTCACTGCCTACAGGAGTGTCTTCCACTGGATAGTCAGGAGGTTCTGCACCAAGAACTGTATGGAGGAAAACTAAAACAGCTCCAAAAAGCCCCATCTCAAACGTAGAAAAGTCTCACTCTGGAAGTGCTTACGAGAAGGTCGTCATCATAGAATTTGGTTTCTATAATAACATTACCACTGTGGAGGGAAAAGAGGAGAAAAATGAGGTATTAGAAGAGCACAAAAATAGTAAAAACCGGCTGCCCCTTTCAATACTATCACAAACTCAGGCTGACATCTTGCTCCCCGTATCACTAGCTTTAGTTTAGAGCGCCGTGCAGTGAGTGCCGTGTCCCGATCCTGCGGCCATCAGGGTGCAGGATTTCTCCACTGCATGCCCACGTGGAGCAGTTCCCCCCATCCCTACGCTGCCGTCCCCTTTCTGGGCTCAGTCCCATGCAGGCTGCAGAGTGCTCACAAACAGCAAACTTCTGCTCGCTTCTACTGGTGAAAAACCAGCAACCCATGCACCTTCAGCCCCCTCTCCCCCTTCAATCAATTCTGAAAATCAGTTAAAGTTCTTTTTTTTTATACCCCAACTCTGTCTCCTAGTGCGGAGCTACTTCATCCAACCTGCCATTTCCCTCAAGAAGTGCTTTAATACAAACGTACAGCCGTATTTTATGCAAACTGTAATGGAAATGTAGATTTGGGCGTGACAAAAAGCTCTGGCGAGTCAACTTGCTGGCTTTGAGATTCAGACAAAGGTGAGAAGTTTTTCTTTGGGTCACAAAACCCCTTGGGATTTCTTTGGGCTAGTGACTCTCCTCAAGAATGACTTTAAGAAGGCTCCAATGGGAGAGAGACACTGCCCACTGCAAGTGGACAGACTCCAGGGAAAGAACGGGACACTGGAAAATCCTCAACGTCATTTGGGAACTGGACTCTAATGACTCCCAGTCCAGAAAAAATGACGTGATTTCCTGAGACGGTCAATACCAGTTGTCAGATGTCTTTGTTTCTTTACTCTGGTTCCTGAACTGGCACCTCCAATACTGACTGAAAGCCACCAGCCCTGGGAGCCAAGGATGTGTGTGGCACCTACAAGCTCCTGAGCAGCTTGTGTCAGGGAGCACGTGCCTAACACCAATACTTTCTTCTGAGCCCGCTATCTCTTTGAAACGTGCTGCGAGTAGAAATCAGTGATGGCGTTTCCCATCCCAGTGCCTTCTCTACACCACTGGCTTTCCTCCAGATGGAACAAGAGGGAAAACGCTGGAGAGGGAGGTCTTCCAGAGGACACAGTGACCTCGTGGTGAGACTAGCTGCTCTATCTGCCTCGTGTTGGCACAGGGATTCCCATACCCTTCTGTCTCTGCTGGCAACGTGCTCCTTGTGTGCGTGCCAGCACCCATCTAGCACCGCATCAGCCACAGCAGGGAGGGTGGCCTTTTGTCCGTGATTACAGCTTCCCAGGGGCTTCCCTCAAGGAGCTTCCCTCAAGGAGCTTTTCCCTTCATCTCACTTTTCCCTCACCTCACCAAAGCTCGTGCCTTGCTGTTCACAGTCAGAGCACTGCCCAGCACGCGTTACTCTGATCCAAGTCCTAGAGGAACGCTCAGAAGTCAACGTGCAAACTGCGGCCAGGACTAGGTGTTTATGAGGGAAGCGTGTGAATCCCATTATAGATTACTGTAAAATGACTGTTTCCTACCTGTTAAGGGTATTTTGTCCTCAGACGCAACTCCATATGACTAAATGCATAGTTTATACTCAAATGTAAGGACACAAAGCTTGACAAAATGGTACAGTGATGGAACAAACAGTTGAGCAGCTCCCATGGGTGATATACTGCCTGAAAAACACCCACCTTGGACAAGATTCAGTCACCAATAGCTGGATTTGAAAGTGGTCCAAACATCTATTTCTGTTTGCCCATTTGGATGTTAAGGGGTACTAAGTTGCAAAGCATTTTTAAATCCTTTCACGGATCACCTTTCAAAAAAATAAAGCAGCTCTAATAAAGGACCAGTTCCAGTTTCTCCAAACTTTTATTGCTATATTAATGCAAATTGGACCTATGGGAAAGCAGGTAATGAGGTTGGCTTCGCCCCTCTTATCTCTCAGAAGCTAATAGCAGTGAGGGTGACTCAGAGTTGGTAGCAGCTCCCTCTCTTCATTCCCACTGTGGCCCCCAAGGAAATGTCATGCACTGCTTTTTCTTTGCCTGCTCTCAGATTCTGTAAGCCCAAGGCACTCACGTTAAAACGTTAGCTGGCATCATCTGTGATTCAGGTGCTGCCTCTATCAAGGACTGCCAAGTGTTTGTGGAGTTAGGAATCACAAAACCAAATTCAAAGAACCATTCTGCAAAGTAAAAAGAAGATTCAGAGGCATTTGAAAGAAGAAAAAAACAATCCACAAATGGTCCTTTTGCTTTTCACCTGACAGGCTGGGGAACTCCCTGAACTGTCTTACTGTGCTGCCAACATTTTACATTTACATTACTTTGTAAATTTTAATTTTACATTACAACTTAAAATGCACTGAACCCTGCCCTCCTCTTCATGTAAATACTCCCTTTCTATGTTAGCTGATGGAAACGATAAACTCATGCCACTTCCTTAGCATTCAATGGAAATTCCATCACACCTCATTGGGAACAGGGAAATCACATTCCCCCTCTTGCAGACATCCTGCGGATCCAGTTCAGACGAAGCGTCCAACTGGTTGCCCAAAAGACAAGGAGCTCAATGTTTATCTGCCCCTCCTTCCCCTGGATTAGGAGTAATACCGCAGCC
Source organism: Cygnus olor (assembly GCF_009769625.2). Taxonomy (NCBI): domain Eukaryota; kingdom Metazoa; phylum Chordata; class Aves; order Anseriformes; family Anatidae; genus Cygnus; species Cygnus olor. Next base: position 16,657,539 of record NC_049177.1, read on the forward strand.
AGGGAGATGAGACGTGCTGCGTGGAGTCGCGGAAGCAACACCCAGTGGCACTGCTGCGACCAGAGCAAACCAGAGGCTCCTTTAGTCCAGCCTCCAGCCTGGCAGAGGCCAGCACAAGGTGCTTCTGAGGAAGATGCATGAATCCCCACGATGTGTGACACTAAAATAACCTGTTTCCTAGCCTCAGGCAGCCTGCGGTGGATTTATGCCCCGAGGCATGATTACCCAGATTTTTTGCTTACGTAACAAAGTGTTAATACACTTATGAAATGCTATTCCTAATGCTGTGGCCCATTAGTCCTGACAAGATGAGTGCTTCAGTGCCACTCTGAAAAATTAAAATTACTGTGTCCAACCCATTTTAGTTCCTCTAATCCCCGCCACGCTGGGGTTCACTCCCTGCGCTGCAGCAGGGCCGCACGCAGAGCAGATGCATACCTTCTAGACACTGCCCTTTGAAATAAACTTTCTGTTCCAGTCGGAATTTTTCCATTTGTTCTGCTGAGGAAAAGTTTAACTCCCGAGACACTGCTTTGCATTTCAGGATTTTTTTAGGAACTCGAGCTGTCAAACAGATAAACAAGCATTATTTGGACACAGTAAAACAAACCCAGCTGCTTCAGGTGAAGAGTATATACAGTATACTTTTCAGGTGCTATTAGAGAATACTTTGAAATAACGATTAGTGCAGTACAAGATCATAGTAGTAGGAGAAAAGCAAGCACAAAGGACTCTCCCTACTTTGTTTTTACATTTGCAGGTGTGAAATCCAAACCAGGAATGCCCAGAGCCAGGAATGAAACTGGTGACAGAACCAGGAATACAACACTGACTCCTCGAACTGCTAGCTCTTAACTTTCTATTACAAAAAACCATGGCTCTTCAAGTCAAAATATTGAGATGCAACTTAAAATTTTACTTTAGGGAATGTGCTGAAGGTCACACAGCCAAAGGGCTGTTTGTACATCAGGCATGTTAATCCTTCTCACTTCTTCTTCTCTTTCAGACTGTGCATCCCCAGCAAACCACAAGCAGCTGCTTCTCAGCCCAGCAGCACTGTTTCAGCCATCTCTTGTAGCTCTAGGAAGCCATCCTGTAGAAGAAGATGAAACGCCTCTTCCCTGAGCATTGAGCCCCACGCAGGCAGAAAAGCCAGCAGCAAACAGCACGGTTTGAGAGAGGCAATCCGAGATGTCTGGGCTCTTGCAACGGGTGAGATCTCTACCTATTAGATATTTCATATGGCTTTTTTTAGAGGTGTAGAGGTAAGAGAAGGGGCAGTTTGGGGCACAGATTAGTACACTGAAAGGTCCAAATCAGAAGAATAAGGTTGGGGGTGGGGGAACCCGCATACTAAAAATCTCCCCAGCCTGTCATACTGAAGTGGTGTGATTGTACATAATCCTTCCTGCGCACCAGAAAATGTTTCATGTAAATCTATTAAAAATAAAGAGGGGAGGGAATACAGCCGGTACGTGCTTTATGTGCCAAACTAGTCCTAAATGGAAAGGCTATCAAAACATCCATGAGCAGACAGCAGGCTGCTGTTTAATAAAAGTAAGAGTCTTCCAAACCCCTGGCATATCCACCTAATGTAAAACAGTTTAATGGAGCAGGACCTTGCTATGAGAGCCATCTAGAGAGCTGGAGGGCAAGGGAATGCAAGGTACTGTCCTATCCCATGAAGTACACAGTCCATGGTTTGCCAAAATAAAAAAAAAATAAATAAAAAAGAAAGTTAAAAGTGCAAGAGAAGAGTTTTAAATGTAAAGCGCTCTAATTATTTTTAGCCTTTTTTTTTTTCAGCCTGGAAATCTGCATGGCACCATGCTTTACTGCCCTCACAAGTACAGACTCCGGCCTGTTGTGAATAAACATCCCTTTGCAGTTAAGTGTAAAGTGACTTGTTAAAACTATTCTGCAATTTAGTAATTAAATTTCTTTCATCCCCAAGACAAACTGCTGAGAAGGTTTGCTTTAATATTGTAAAACTGCAAAATAAAAGGTTACTTTTAATAAAAGTAGGACTGTGTTGTCTTTAAAGCCTCGATCTAAGAGATTTTAATTGATATTTATACCATCACGCTGAGAGTTTTCATTTATTTATTTTAAACACATTTTACTTTCGTACCTCTTCTTTTCTGTTAAAAAGACAGAAGAGAAAGAAGTTTGATGCCCATCAGCTAGGACCATCAAAACACACCGAAATGCAGGTAAGCACAGACTTTATCCTAAATGTACAACTGTTATTTTTTAACCAGAGGCTATATTTATTATACCTGCACGTTTATTAAAGCTTTTATATAGCTAACATACTAATTCAGATTCTTAATTTTGATACTTAACTCTGTAAGAAAGTGATGGGTGACACATTTCTTATTTACTAAACAACTCATTTGGGGCCAAACAGTGTTTAGTCAAAAACTGAAACTCAATTAAACCATCAGTATTGTTATGTTTTCACATAGTTTAATAAAACTATGTGACATATTTGGGATATGTTAAAAAAAAATAAAAAGCTAGTTCATCCAAACATACTTTGTACTTAAAACTACATCTTTTCTTAGAGAATGAAAGGATTATTTGTATTTCCTGAATGAAAGGGACTGTGGGGACTGGCAACAACTCTGGGGACTCTACAAGTGCTGGATGTCACCCGCTTACACCTCGCTTTGTTTATGTATTGGAAGATAAGAAACTTTGCTGTTTCCCATCTCCCAGATTGCCTGCCAGTGTTGAACGCACTGTCACCGAATTGAGCTACCTGGGTATATGGAAAAACTCCTGCTATCAAAAGCTGATTTAACTTGTTGGTAAATTCCACTTCCAGGTACTCAGGCAGTGATCTGCACCACATTCAGTGGTTTTACTAAGGCTTCAGCAGCAATCTAATTGCACGTTAATATTCTTTTAATTTAATCTAAGCAGTAAGTTTGGGTATTAACAGAGCATAATGATTTGAAATTTAAGAGTTAATTTTAAAAATAAATTTGTACTTAAATATAGATCACTTTTAATTTAAATATAATTTATTCACTCTGCTATATATTTGAATGTTTGCTACGTCTCCACCGTGATTTGCCCTGAAAGGCCACAGAACACACACACGTACAAGTACTGTACAATGACTTTGAGACATACATGGCCTCCATTTTAAAGCAATTATCCTGACTGTTTGCCCTCACTGTTTCTGTTGCAAGACTCTAACAGAATCTCATTTCCCCACACCTTCTAATTCACGGTCAGATTATCCTTCTTTGCTGGACACCTCTCTCCTTTCCTAGCATATTTATTGAGAATAATCTAGCCATCTCAGCCTTCTTTCCTTGCTAAGCCATACAAGAATAGCTTTTTTCCTCTCTTTTCCAAAGGAGGACCATCCTCCCACCCTTCATTTTTTCAGTGGCTTTACCTCACTAACTGCTCTTCTCCGCACCTCCTCAAGTTTACAGTCATCCATCTTTTAGATGGATGACTGAACTGCACACCAGATAAGGGCTGAACAATTCCTTGTACAACGGGCATTAATCTCACGCCAGAATATGCTTTAATTAATTCCCCAAGCTCCTCTGATGGAGGTGAGTGTTCCTGTTTTATATGTGAGGAAAATCTGAGACGTGGTGAGGCTGATCTGACTTGCCAAAGTGAGAAAGACGGCAGGAAATGGGGCAACACAACGAACACTCATGAGCGTAGCTCCAGCTGCCCGCTCTGCCCCAAAGCACACCGTCCTGTGGCTTACACTGAACCAAGGCGGTGTCAGTCTGCTGAGACAGAGAGAAGAGGCTTCAAAGACCAGCCACGTATTCATGTGAAGCTTTTGCAGAATAAAATCTGTGAAGAATGGGAATTTTTTTGGCTGATTTTCTTCTGCTTTTGAAAGTTTGATTCCTCGTTTCTCCTGGGTGTGCTGTCAGGTGCTGTAGCATGCCAAACACTGTACAATTATTTCAAGAAGGCAAAGTATCACTAAGCCACAGTTCAAGAAATTTAGCATTACACTGATGAATTACTGCATTTACTTTGGAAGTTGTATTTCAATTGCTTTACTACAGTCGTATTTGAAAGGGCTGGAATGTTTTTCTTTAATATAGGCACCTTGTACGGTGGGTGTGAGGAAGTATCTGTTAAGGTCTGTTTCCTATTGACAAAACTGTTTGCTGTTAGCAGTGGCACGATATTGGGAGTACGGGTTAGCAAGGCTGAAGGAGACAAAGCTTGGAAAATGCTAACCACTGAGTCACGGCTTGGCCTTCCCCCAGCTCTGACTTGCCTCCTCCATTCCCGGCATCAGGTCCCCCCCTTAAGCTGAGGCAACCTACTACTGGTCCTAAAAGTGAACTAGGACTGCGAGCCAGAACTCAGTCCTTGACGTTTAACCAAAAATATGTCGATGCCACCGTCACAATTAAATGATCAAGTTGACTCCACTTGCTGGAGATCAGCTGCATGACACTCACTTAATAGGAAAGTCTTCAAATTAATTCGGTGAGGTCAGACTCTTCGCAGAGCCAAAGCAAAGCTCTTGGCAAGGGACATTACCTATCACAGTGCTTTGTCACAAAGGGGATGTGTAAGGGACAGTGGAGTCCTCTGCCACGCGGCAAGGACAGAAATGAAGGGGCACCAGGCTGCAATCACAGAAGACAGCAGAGCAGAGCAAATGCAACACGTATAGCATTTTAAAGCAGAGGGCAAATTTAGTGCAGGAGAATATTAGGTCAGCTGTGGCCAGAAAAGGCAGAAACTGTGTATGTTTCTTCCATGCTGGTTCTCCATTTGACCTGTACTTTGACCAAACCCTGCTCCGTTATATGGAGAAAAGTCCGTATCTCTTTATACTTTTCGTTTTGCAACCAACACCTGACCTAGCAAAGGCCAGCTGCTCACTCCTTGCCCAGCTGAGCTCCCAGCCGAGCACTGTTCAATGCGTCCCCTTCGCCAGACACCGATCCATCCCCACCCTTCCCCACACGGCCCCGGGTCATTGTGCTGGAAGCTGCTAAGGGACTGAAGTCAGAGCCAGGGCATCTGTCCTCCAAACACGGGTACACCAGCAGCCCTGGTGACCCAGACGTGCAGCACGGCCCAGCCCCCAGATGCACAGCAAGGCCACACAGTACCTTCATGCTCCACTCCAGGTACAGACAGATCTTCTGTTCCTTGCCAGAGGATTTTCCCCGTTTCTGCATCGCGAAGATTCATCCAGTTTCTGATTGGGAAGCAATTAAGGAAAACAAGCTACCCACATTCCGAAATGCCGTGCCCAGTATTCTTTCTGAAGCCCTAAAAAAGGCTGCTCCAGCTGAGCTTCAGGAATATTTTCCAATTCTCAGGAGGCCAGGGAGAAAAGACATGGAGGAAATAAATGAACAAACCAACCCTTGACCAGAATTAACGCAACGAGAGCTGTATAGTCACAGATTTGGTTTTCACTTGGACTGAAGCTTGTTAACCTCATTTATCATTTTTTGTCGCTTCTAAAGGATAAAGACAATGTCACTGTGCTGCGGGGAAGCAAGACCACTGCTAACAGTAACAGATAATTCCACACAAACAAATGTTCTTCTCCAGCTAGAAAAAGATGTGCTTCCTGTATAACATTTGAAAAAAAGAACAATACCCGATCACACTTATTTTTTTGACTTAAAAATATTAGTACCAAGGGCTGTTCTATGGCTGCTGACCTGGTAACAGCCGCTCACGGGAATTCTTCAGCTGCTGAGCACTAAGTGCAGAGACACTCTCGTTTCACTCTCGGCAAGTGAGGCTGTGCCAGCCTGCAGAAAGCCCGGGTCAGTGAATTAGTAAGGTTACAGACAACTATGAAATACTCACATTTGCCGAGGGACAATTAGTGATAACCTTAAGCCTACCCTTGAAAAACCTCTCCCGTGACATAACTCAGATATTTACATGTCAGAGTAAGGAGCCTGAACGCCTGTCCAGTGCCCTTCTGAGCAGGGTAGAGCCTTCGGTCAGCCCCAGGCCCCGTCGCAGCCTCGTGCTCCGCAGCTCATCGCTGCATCGGACGAGGTCTCGGGAACTATCTGGGAAAAGGAGAGAGGGCAACTGCTCAAGGAGCTGACTGGGAAGGCAGAGGAACAGATGAGGACAACATGGGCCTCGACAGAGGTATAAATAGGAGCTGTGAGATATGCATAGTGAATTCATTCTCTAGCATACGCAGTTTCCAGGCAGACTCTTGACATTGATCAATTTTTTTCCAGAACTCCAGGGAAGAAACAGATGCTTCAGCAAATTTCGGGTTACAGGGTAGCATTTGTTTTAAAATTCTCTGCGTGGAGGAGGGAATGGAAAACGGCTGCTTCAGAAGAGGTGTGAAGAACCTTGCCTTTCCTGAAGGTTGGCCAGACTTTCCATGTGCCACCGAAAGGGAAAGGGAAGAAAGGTAAGGGTGTGTTCACAGAGGCACGGCCTTACAGCTTCCACGATGTAGGAACGACTCGTGTGGGAAAAGGGAGCATGGCACAGGCTGCTCGTGTCCTTCCAGACTTGTTCTAAAACACATACTATCTACTACTCGATCCGGGATTAACCCAGGAGGGACAGGGGAGAAGGCAGAAAGCATCATCCCCAGAAAGCCCCGTATGCCACCTCCATCTCCTGGCAGAAAGCTTGAAAGTTGAAATCTCTCCCCAAGTACCAAAGCAAAGGAGATGGGGGCTGTAGGCAGCAAGACAGAGAGAGAAAACGAGCAGCAGCACAGCAAAAAGAACCTGCAGCTGGGCTGGGCACTTCATGCGGTTCTGGCTGGAAAAAATCGAAGTCCCCAGCCAACACAACCTGCAGGATGGAACCGCCCCAACTGTAATTTAAAACGTCAAAAACCCCTCCATTTTTAGATACATCTTCCCACGGACAAACACAAAAACTAGCCAGGGTGAAGCTATTTGCATAGAAAGCAGCGTGCAATCTATCAAATGCCACGTACGAGAGAAAAATAACAAATGAGACAATCTGAGCATCTCGCCGACGAGTTCATTTATCTTCACAACACCCTGCGATGCAAACACTCTTCACTATTAGCAGTACAGTAATTCAGCAAATTGGGCACTTGATTACCAAAAACCTGTATTTCCTTTAAAAAATGAGCCCCTTCAGAAGTATATCCTTGCCATTTGCTCACTATCGCTGTCAGTGGGTGTTATGAGCTCCCAGGTCTGGCTGGAGGCTGCGTAGTGCCGAACGGGGCAGCAGATGTTCCCCGCTAAGAGTAAATCCAGGCAAGATCGCCTGCGCCATGCTTTGAATTCTGACTGTCAAATTAAAGATCAAGAATAAATAAAAAGCTGAAGACTACATCCCTGCTGGTGAGGGCATGCAGGTCAGCAACCGAAATCCACCTGCTATTCAGAGCACATACACAGAGTTAAAATATGTGCATCCAGACGTATTTTAAGGGCTCAGAATACTCTAGCCAGTTCACAAGTTGTTTTTTTTTTTTTCCCAATAACCAAGCATTATTAAAAGGCAAGAACAAATCATCAAATCTCAGACACACACAATCCTCTTCTACCGGAAAAAGCACTTCAAGTTCAAGAGATGCGCTCTTAAAAGAAAATCTTTAAAAAGAAATAGACATCTGAAAACAATTTCCTAAGTCAAAACTGAGATCGCTTATAAAACTTAACTGCAATGGAATTTTACAAAAAGGCAAAACCCATCACAAGTGATTTTTTGGCAAGAGAATACCTGACAAAGCAGCAGCTGTACTGCTTACCTAGTTAGCAGCTTATCACACTATTTCTGTCATCTTGGACAGAAAGGCTGGTACTAGGACATACCCCAGAGTGAAGAAAATGGAGATCTTGAACCAAACCCACACACACTGTTATCTTCTAATGTGTTTAATTGGTTTAAGATTCTTCCATCCCAGCGTGAGAGATACTGTTACTAAAAATAAAAAGTGCTCCATCTTCTGAGCAGCAGTGGAGACCTGCAGGCAGGATGAAGAGGGCATTTTGAGTATTACTGAAAAGGAGAAAGCAAATTAATGCAGGTTTAACGCAATTACTCTTTTTGGAGAGGCTCACGCCAAGTCACCTGGCAGGGGTAGCTATGGAGAGCAAGTAGAGGGCCTTGCAGCTACAGCTTTGTGAGGTTAATATATATTTAAAAAAAAAAAAAAAGCACAGTTGTATATTCCTAATTCCGCTTCTCGTTCTAAAATCGTAAGAACACTCTCCCACCATTAAATTTTCATTCTCCTGGCTTTTGGGGGATTTTTTGTAGGAAAGAACGTCTGATTTAAGACTCAATAGATCAAATACTCCTCAGTCCTGAAGGCAAGGAAGGATTAGGTAGAACAGCAGAAGGAAGGGTGTACTGTTGATCTATTTATATTCCACCACCTATTGGGTCAGCAAAGTCTTACGTAAAAGCTTTGTAGTAGCTGGAATTTGACTTGCTTTATATACATGACATGAATTAGCTTCCTCACAGACCTGTTTTGCCTAGCCTGATGAAGTGAAACGGTTTGTGCATTTCTGAATCCGAGTTTTGTTGTCTTGAATGCCTCTGATCTCAGAACAGAAATTCTTTCTTTTTTGTATCTGTCACAGACATCACTTCCTTCAAACAAATCAAAACATACATACCTATCTTTAAATGGTTTAGCAATGCAAAATATTCCCATGCATTACCACACCGGTAATTAAGAGTAACCTTGAAGGAAAAGGATGAGTACAAGCGAAATTAATCATCAAAGTACTATGGAGTTAAAGTTCTCCCCAGTCTCCCTGACTGTTATTTGTATGCTGTGATGTTTAGCACTTTTTGAATATCTGAATGGCTGCAGCGAACAGTGGGTGTCATTTCTTCCATTAAAAACTGGTCTATTTTTCATTTTGTTCCTTGCTGTCTACACCTTTCTAAAGCCTTAAGAACTGCTGCACTATTATCTCTCGTAATAAAAGCAAGCCTAATGTTCCTAACCACTCCTGGATGGGAAGGTCTTTCATCATCTTTGCCAACCTTTTTTCTTTTTCTTTTTTTGTATAAGAAATGCAGCATTAAGAACAGTTCTCTACAAGTCAGGCGCAAACAGGATCTCAACAATCACCTGGAAACAAGAATTGTCCTACAGGATAAATGATAAAGAGAAGGTAGAGCTGGAAGCCCTGGATAATTCAGACTCACATCTTTGTTGCAGACCCAGAAAAGCTTCTGATCTGAACTGCCCAACTCTTCTGCACTGCCCAACTGCCACTCCTGATTTCACGTTCTCCTGCAAAGCAGACACAACCAGGCCCTCATGACGTGGGTGAGCGTGGTACTTTAAAGAACGGTACAGGTAAGTAGGGATCAGCCTTTAGGGGTTGCATTTTTATCAGAGGTGTATTTTTGCAGAAGAATTCTTTTTGTTCTCAGAGGTTTCAATCTGGTCCGAGGAGTAAGGACCAAAATAAGTTACGCAAAAAACTACCAAACTACAGGATTACAGAGTAGACCACCCAAAGAGCCTTATGCTCCTACTCCACTCCTGCCGTTCGTCCTCTAATCTTCCCAATCTCTAATCTCACTTTTTATCACAACTCCCAAATCCCTCTCCCACAAAACTCTTAATTGTGTGCTTACATTTAGGCATGTGCACACATACGCTGTTGAATCAGGCCCTAAACTCACCCTGCTTACACACAGAAGAAATGCTGCTGTCTTTAGTGTGTAATAAAGCCCAAGTGTAAATGTTGGCAATGTGGGAAGAGAACAGGAGTCTTTTCTCCTGAGGCTAAGGCAGAAATTCTGTATAAAGTCGTATCTGAAGGAACAGAATGGGTGCCCATCCATTCTGTCTAGTAAGAGAAGTACCAAAACAAACTCACAAACTGGAGGCTATTCCTCAAACATTACTGAAGCCTTGGGTATAGAACAGTCACCTTCTCCTGCTTTCAGGCAGCAGCATAATCTCCTCTCTTCCAGATTCGTCAGACAGAGAGCTATGACAGCTCTCAGGAGCAGGTACTTCTGAAAACTCTGCTATTATAAACCAACTTCCCTGGAGTGACGCACGAGATATGGGTTACTGTGCTTCTCCAAAAGGTGGGAGGTGCTGAGGACTGGGAAGGTGTTCCATTAAATCCTCAAACGGAAGGAAGCCAATTATCCCTTCAAAGCACTCCCGACACTCCAGTACTCGCTGTACAACAGGCTGCTTCTAAAGTCTCCTGCACAGAACAAATTGCTGTGCAACAGAAGCCAGGGAGATCCATGGATTCACGTGAACCACATGGCAAAATGCAGCAAAAATCTCCAGCAACCAACAAAGTCCTCTCACAGCAAATTACGTTATCAGAGGAATACACTTAACAGCTACAGCATCGCAGCAAAAAAAATCAACACAATGCTATAAACCTCGTATACTTTGTACTAAACTTCTCTTTTTGCAGGATTCGCCCCACATCTTTGCTTGCAGAAGCTGTCCACATGGATCTATCACCAAAACATATTGTCATCTAACATCGGGCAGTCCTGGATTAAGCTGTGCTTGGCCCATGCTTGGAAAGACAGTCACACACATTACTCAATACCATCTCAACCTTACGTCAATTTTAACAGAAAATTATGCTAATAGGGCAGAAGCTAATACTGCTACATTATATTATATTAAGTAGACCTCAAATCAATTCTGCTATGCAGTAAGGTTGGTCCTGTTGTTAAGCTACAGCATTCATTAGTGCACGTCACGTTCTTCCTGTAAGAACCTGACAAAGACACTCTCTGCACCTTGGGTAGTATTTCTGAAGATGAGCTATGTCCCCACCCTCAAAGTATTTTCTGCTTGAACCTCTTCATATCTATTATCTTAGCGGCGCTCACGTTGCAGCCCACTGTAAATATCTAAAAGAAAAATGCAACAGAGGTCAATTTGCAGTCAGATCAGCTGCAACGAGATGCTAATCGAACTGGAGAAATACAGAAGCCATTTCACTCAGTACAATCATGTCCTACATTTGCCAATAAAAATGTTATGCAGATTATCCAGTTTAACATCTGTGCCTTATAAACAATTTAGTTTGGGTAAGACAATTACTATTCACTATTTTCATCAGAATGGACAATTAACAGACATCTCTACTCCACAGCATCCCAGTGACATCATGAAGCATAATAAGGCACAGAGTTTGCTTTCAGTTAGTTTCCATCTAATTTTCACTCTTGTCGATTTACTGTCTGAAAGCATTCATGTACTCTTACAAAAACAACGCAGACAGAGAGCTCCTGAACTCTGAGAAGAGGATAAATGTCCAGCATGGGCAGGCGCGGTGGGAGAATGCGTTTTGTTTCTTCAACAACACTGCAATATTGCAAACTGAGCCAGGCTTCCATTTCACTGACTTTTCCTCTCCCTCAAACCAAAAGAGCAAGAAACAGATGGATGTTCGTTTTGAAGAAAAGGGTTACAGACATAACGAGACGAAGCCAAAAGGTAAGCGTCGTTTCCTCTAGAAACAGATGTTAAGATGGTTCTGAGAACCAGACAACAGCGCCAAACTAAAAGTGAGCTGAAGCAATGCAGTGGTTCTATGCTGCTTTCTGCTACCTACGTTTTTTAGGCTTTTCTTTGGCTTCTCTGAACAGGTTTGACAGAATTCCTTTATAGCAATGCCTCAGCAGGAAAAATAACATGAGCTCACATCTGGAGATTGCTTTACATCCTAGGTAGTAAAACAATCAATAACTCGAAACACTCAGCATCGTTTGCAGGACCATCTCAGAATGAACTGCACAAAGAAAATTATTTTCTTTCTTCCAGTGCGTTAACACTCAACTCCTCCCCATCTTTCCTGCATTTTAAATGGATCTTAAAAATTAGCATGTTAGAAAAGCTTGAGCTCATGCTAAGAAACCTCTGAATATTAACATAATTAATGTCATCAGTGATACTCTGAGTTTGCAGAAACAGCAGGTGAATCAATGGGAATGATGTATTCATCCGAGAAAAGAATGTGACCTTTAAAATCCATAGGGCTTTATCAGAATGCAATTTTAAAGTGGCTTGCTTGTAGCTCGACAGAAAGAACAAACCTGAATGTAGCCGGGAGAGACTGCATACACAAGGGAAACTAAAAATGCAATTACAACATAAAACACTGGGACCACCTTAGCGCAGATGCCCACCTCTACAGCAAGGTGTGGCAGCACGCAGGGCAGCTTCAGAAGCCACCCCGAGGAACAACATAGGAGGAGAGGCAATTAAAAGAACATCCCTGCAATTCAAACCTGCCTGGCTAGAGATTTTTATCCAGAATGCTTAAAATTAAGTTGTTCCAAAACAATTTGGAAGAACAAGTGTGCGATTCAGCCTGCCCACTCTTTTATTTCAGCACATCACCCAATTTTCCTTCTCGCGAGGGAGTGCTATGAAGCGATCCAGCGATTGAAACAACTTCATTTCGTCTTAACTACTTCAGGACATTCAATCTTTTCAACACTGCCGAACTATTATGATAATATTTCAAGGTTCTCAGCAATAACTGAACTGGAGGGAATTTCATGGAAATAATCTACCAAGGGGCTCTGGTGGATAACTTCATTCTCACAGATGAGGTTGTAACCAGAAGCCCCCGGAGGGATTCACCTCCCTGCAAACCGTTGTGGCCCATCGTTCTGTACACAGCTGAAACACAGGATGTCGTGACAGTCACTCAACGAAATTAGCTTTAATGGAATGAGGTATTCTGAGCCTTACACGCTTCTTTATTTTATACCATTATTCAATTTTTTTTTCAAAATACGCATTATATTAGTTTGCTTATAAAAGAAAACTCAGTTTGATTTCGTGCCATTTTTGCAACACTGCTGTAGCCTAAAAGGATCTTCACACTTTCTGATACTCACAGGGCAGGTCTTGAGCAGAGAAACAGACTTCTTTGACCAAATATTTAAACGGGACACGTATGGCTGCTTAGCCACTGTTTTCATATAGTTTCACTTGAATGACCTGTAGCCTTGTGTCAAGTGTGGAAAAAAATTAAAAGGCTTGAGAAAGGCAGTTTTATACAGCACTGTTTGTGGCTGGTCAATGTCTTTATTCCTCGAAGCCCTCTGCAATAATTTCTTCATTGAGTGAAGCGATGTTTATTGAAAATGGCAGAGTTGAACATCGGCAGGTTCCCCTGCTCTTTGGTTTCGCTGTCCTCTGAACTCCAAGCAACATCTTGGTCTGAAAGTGCCCCCCGGTAAAATAAGCAACTGACAACACAAAAAGCCAAGATCGCTTCCAACTGCCAGTGCTTATGTTGTGACTATAAGCTGTTAGCGTTTAATTTCTTTTTTTTTTTGGTCCTTTACCTCATTTCTTCTTACAGAGCTCTGTGGCACACCAGCCTATTGAGTTGCAAAAGACTACTTCTGACAACCCATAGATCTATCAGATTCAGATATTTTAGAAGATTGCGTTACTTACTGGATGTATTAACATATCGTGCATTTCTAAGAACAGACCTGCAGACTGGAAACTGATGGGAGACATTCTTTGGTACAAACTCACTCACTGTGCTGCCGGTTTGTACAGCTTCACACCGTCACATTTACCTTGGGCTACCCCAGGCGTGAGATGAAGCCTGTAACTTACCTAGGAAGACAGGACGTCCGCTGAACACGCAATATACTACAGGTAAGTGACTACTAGCTTAAACAATTCCTATTGCTTCAAAAACTTCAATTAATCTTCTCAAATTAGCTTTTTAATAACTATTTACAGTAGAGACTGTGAAGTAAACATGAAGACTTGCCCACTGCCGCACCAGGAATCAGTAAGAGAAGAGGAAAGAGATCTCAGGAGGGGTTTGGCTTCAAGTCTTGTGCTTCAACAAGACAACGCTGCTTCTCTCCTTAGGCAGCCAGGAACTGTGGCTAATGGAAACTCTTACTCCGACTTGGAATGACTGCCCAGCAGCAGATTGCTGCGATCCTGCTGCAGAGCGGGTGCCAGTGGTTCCCTTCACTCCGTGTTTTTCTGGCTTTTGGTGGTTTCTCGTTCACCCTAACTAGAAAGCAGAGTAGCTCTGAGTCACTGCCAGGCATTACTAATGGAAGTGGGGGGCAGGAAGGAAATAAAGATGACTGGTTACAGAATTAGAAGTACTTTTTAGTGTCTAAAATGGCATACTAAAGCAGGGCAAAAAAAATAGATGTGTTAGCTCTGACAACAGCAGCAAAATGCTTCTAGCTAGAAAAATGAGCAAACCTATGAAACTTATCAATAATATTCTTGTCCACTGAGACATAAAAACACATGAAATATTAAATAGGATAATCATGGGGGAAAATACTATATTTGCTCCTTTGTTCATTTTAATTCAAACAGAGGTCCTGTGAAAATGCTCGATTTCCTTTTCTTTTTCCTTTTTAACTCCAGATTCTCAAGCGTATTTTGAACTCAGACATAGTGAAGTTGCTTCAATAAAGTCCAAATACGGCTCAAGTTTAACAGCACAGATTGTTTCTTTGTTCATTTAAGACAAGTAGCCCGCTAAAGTAAAAAAAAAAAAATCTCCACTCTAAAAATTAGAGGTGCCTCTAGTATGCAGTTTCTAACACGTTTTTATATACAAGGCTTCCTTCCACAAAATGTCATTAGATGTAAAAAGGAGCCCCATGAATGAGTGAAGACACATCACTTTTTCATGTATTCAAACTGTCCTCAAAACTGCTAGCTCCAGGAACTCCGGCAATAATTTTGCAAAATGTAGTCAGCACTTAATCTAAAGGTCAGTTTTAGGACAAGCACTGTGGCTGTTCGTTTCTGGCACAGGGAGTCACCTTTCTGTACAAAGTGACCATCCATTTTGTACAGAATGACATTCAGAGACTACCATCCAAAGGGCTCTTAAGAGCTGGACCAATATAAACATATCTTTTTTTTTTTTTAAGTGAGTCCAAACAGCCTGATGCCACCTTCACTTCCATCAGCGCTCTCAATGTCAGACTCCTTGGAACACGGGCAGTTCAGTGGTAGAGCCATTAGCCCTACTTTCAGAGAAAATGCCAAGTCTTGAAGCTGTTGGTTAAAATACTACAAATAAACTCTCTGTACTAGGCAGAGTGGTGCTTCCAAAACGAATGCCATGCGACCGGCTCTATTACAAGGATCCACGAATGGACCTGTGACACTGAGATATTCCATTACACTGCATTGTAACGGAACTGTATTTTGGGACTAACAGTTTCCATATCCAATAAAGATTCCCAGAGTTGGACTGCAAGCAGGCAGCCACCACAGGGAAGCACCCACCCTGTCGCATCTTGCCTTCTTTTTTCATTACCTTTTTTTTTTTTCAGAGTCTCCTGAGGCTAGAGCAGAACAAGGTCTGAGCAGTCCTGGAATACAATACTTCTGGAAAAAAAGGCAAGATGTTCCAGTAGCAAGCTTTTCCTAACATAACTTTGCTTGAAAAATTTTCCAGTAGTTCCAGCCTCACCAGATCCAACTGGGAATGGGCAAGGAACTCATTTTTCACTCATAGTAGTATTATTTTTATACAATCTATTAACACATAAAGTTTAACATTTTAGTGGGAAATCTTTAAAATCTTAGACATCTGCCAGAAACTGAACTCCTAAACATAGGGCTGTCATTTTTTTCTTTCACAAAATCCCATGCAGAAACACGTCTATTTGTCTTGATGGATTTCCTCAATTTGTGCGGCCATCTGAACGTTTGCTGGCCTTATCAGATCAGATTGCTCCACACAGACCAATTATAAAAAGAAACAGCAGATCCATTAGCACAGATGCACACTGCGACCGTACAGCAGACGCGCAGACAGAGATAATCAGCCTGGATGGGGCTGGCAACCCCTTCCTGGGACTACTCCTGTGTTTTTAGCACTGCAGCCTCAGCACCTTAGGCCAGGAGTACAGGCTAATGGTAGCAAGACAGCCCTGCACACAGCCAGCACAGATCTGTCAGACCTTTACGTGCTCAAGCTCCCTGCTGGACCTCACCTGTGTCAGTATGGGACATGGTAGGTCAAGCTGATGATCGTGAAGGTCTTTTCCAACCTAAATGATTCTATCATTCTGGGATTTTGAGCCTCTTCTTCCCTCTTCGGAATGAGCCACTGCCCTTGTCTACTCTCTCTACCAGAAGAATAACTTTTTGTAAAACAAATTGGTTATTTGGTTACAGGAATAGGTAAAACAACATCTTGGAGAATGAGGCAAGTGTACTTAGAAAAGCCTCAGATGAGCTACCTGGATACACTGCAAAAGAGTAATGGAACCTTACTTGAAGTCGGGAGAAACAAAGCCATGGGGAATTCCGCCAGTCTGTGGGGAGTGCATTTTAGTTCAACCAAGATGAGCTGCTTGGCTTCCCAACACTTGTTCTATTTATTCCTCTACTACAATCTTCTCAGTGTGACGTCTTTAATGAGGAGATCACAACTTCCTCTGTACTGGCCAGGGAGACTAAGCAAGACACACACACACAACGAGAAAGCAAGAGTCTTTGAGATTTAACTCAAAATCTGTGCTGGGTTGCCATAAAGAGTTGACGTTTCAATGAATAATGGAAATCTTTCACTGATACCAGACTGCTGTTATGAGTAGGTATTACAGGATAAACACACAGAGTTTCCTTTTGAAAATATATTTCTTTATCTCTCCATAAAAGATTTTTCCTGGGGTGTCTTATGTTCCTGGAAGATATGAATTTAATGGGGGACTTGATTGTGCCTGGCTGGCACTTAGACACACAAGCTAGGGAACAAAGGGGTTATATTTCACTTCCATAAAGCTCCATAAATACACTGCTCACTACTAGAATGACAACTGATATATAAGCAGAGCAAAGTCCATCTATTTTTGAACTGATCAGTACCAGAATTTGTAGTATCTCTTTACAAGATTCATTGGCAATAACAAAGATCCCAAGAACATAATGGAAGTAATTAACCTCTCATTTTTACGTCCACATTCATGAGAAACTGCCTTAGGATGAGAAACAGGAAGAGAGAAAAGATCACAGCTGAAACAAAAAGGGAGGATATCTCTTGTCAGTAGTCTGGCCACACTACAAAGCAGGCACACACAGCAGCAATAAATTACGTGTTTTTTTTAATAGAAAAGCTAACCAACAGTCATAGCTAGAACCGCATAGCTGAATGCTCGGATGTGTGGCATCAGAACAGCCTGACATTTAAGTAAGGCTGCTTTAATTGCTTATTTTCTATCTTCTTCCATTGCAAAACAAACAAAGATGCCATCGAGGATGCACTTCCTGATAAGGCAATCAGAATACGAGCCCGCTATTATATTAATATTTTGCACAAAGGCCTCCCTTACATTTAGTAATCCACAAGAGCTTTAATTTCAAAAAGCACTATGTCACTATGGCTGCCATCCTCAACGGTGCAAAGGTTCTTCTGGATTTTTGCACCCGTTTTCCAAGCTACTAAGCTGGGCTCCCTGTCTTTAGAGAACCTTTATTTACTCCGTTTCCAACCGAATGGCTAGCAGTTCAGCAGTATCTGCTGCTCTTTGGACTGCTGCCTACATCAAAGACCAGCATCGCGTAGTTCACATTCAGGATGCACGTACTACCTAACCATCCATGTTTGTAAAGCCTCCTATTAATCATTCCTGTACTGCCATAAACTGAAGGAGGTGATTAGAGCGTTCACAAAGGAAGCAGTCCTGCCAGCTCGGTTACCTCTCTCAGCAGGACACTATTTACTCAACGATTTTACTGTAATCTCTGCTGGCAAAAAGTACTGCACAGAGATTAAATAAATGTACCATCTTTTAGTGAAATCCTTTTTCTTAGTCTTCATTAAAAAAAACACAAAACACAACAACCATAAAACAAAAAACAACCCTGTAGCAGCTGAAATTCTGCAAAATGAGGAGGAGACACAAGTCCTTGTGGTCTGAACTGTATGCCCCTTTAACACCCCTTGCAGAAACACTGTTCTGTGGAGAACTGTTGGGAGAGAAGTAAGGTTCCTTCCATGAAAATGTTCTCACACAGATGCACGAAGCAGCCTTCTCCCTTCTCTCTACCACAGCGCAGGCAATAGAGGAACATATTAACATGTGAGACAGTGGAAATCTGGATGGTAAAATCTGCAGTAGTCTGCAATATTCTTTGTTGAACTAAGCAACTTGGCCATTCAAACTCTGAATCTTAAAGAGAGCTTATTTCAACACTGAATCTCTGCAATCCTAATTTAGCTCAGCGACAAAAAAGGTGCAGTAAGTATGTCAAGTGGCAGACTCGCATCATTTGTCAACTTACACTTTAAATATCTCCTAAAGGAGATGGGTCTTGAAAACAGAAGACATTTTTTTTTAAACTCTAGTTGAGTTAGCTATGCTTTAACTCTGAAACCCCCTGAGTTTCTAGGATAATTGTTACCTAGCATTACCTATAATTTGTATATCAAATTTTATACTTAATCTTCATTTAAGGTATCAGTGGGAACATTTCTTCCTGTAAAACTTTTGGTGTGATACGATTAATTGACGTACCCCATTAAAATGATAAGAAAAGGATTCTACTTGTTAGAGCTAAAACTAAAACAAGAAAGCCTTAACAAGAAGCAATTCTTCCACCTATGAAGAACAGATTTGGAAAGCCATCTAAGAAGCCTCTCGCAGAAATCCTGAGATAGCAAGGTTCCTTAACTGTAAATTCCAGTACGATTACTCTATGTGACCGGTTATAAATAAAGCCTCTTCAGTCATCCTGTCCAGACAAAAACTAAAGCACTTCTTCAATCTACAGGAAAAACTGTATCACATACACACATCTACAGATACTGTTGGGATACTTTTTCTTCTGAAGCTCATCCCTATGTCCACAAGCATTTGTATAGCTGATAAAAACTACCATATGCAAAATAAATAACATTATCTTATTGGCAAAGCAATCCTAATCAACGTTGCTTAACGCTACTTTCTTCTCTCAGTAGCAAGCAGCACAAACAAACCTGAAACCAGGGCAGTGAATACAAAGGCTCAGAGGTCAACTGCATGGGATCAGGTCTGTTAAGGCCTCCCTGGGACTTATAAGAACATTTACTCTGCCGGGTCAATCTTCCTTATGATTCAGCCACTGATTACATCCCAGTAGAAACAGATGAGGAAGTGGGATCAACCTGCAATTCACCTGACACCCGTGAGTTTGTTTGGATACAACACGGTACGTTAACTGGATGGTTCGTCTCTAAAAGATGGCACTGACAACGTTAGCTTGAAGACCTGCTTCTCTATGTCCTAAGACCTCTGGCAGGCAGATTTGCCTTCACCTTCTCTTGAAGCAGGTACTACACGGATCTGTAAATGAGTGTGATATACATATACTTCCATGACTTCTTGAAACATGCTCCTCTCTCCTCCACGTAGCCTGTGGGAAAGGCGCTGTCTATGGGCACTTCCCACATAGAACAAAAAGGTCCCCAACTTTGCTCTGACTCAGGCTCCTTGGCCTTGGACTCCTAGATGTTCCAAAATATCCACCTTGGCAATGAGAACCCCACACCAATCAGCAGACAATAAGATGTTAGGATTAAAAAGGAGCAAATTAGATTGTGTATATGACATGGTAAGTCAGATCTAGACCCATACTAGCAAGGACTCTGACACAGGTCAGCAAGAATACAGATTTTGTACATACGAAAGATTCCTTACTTCTGGTTAACTGCCCAAAGACAGAAGAGGCCACTAGCATGTTGAAGTATTCCTGCAGAGAGATCCTGTTCAGAGCTGACCTTTAAAACACTCCTCCACGCACAGGAGGGCAGGCTCCCTTAACTCCGGATATCCAAGCAACTGGGGAATACAGCAGCTACCCTAAAAGTCTTCAAGAGCCATAAGCTTAAAGAGCTCTCAGGTGCCATCGTACACCAGCAATCTTACATAACTGGTGAATGTGTGATACACAAAAGTAGGCATCTTTCATATCAAGAGCTTTTGTATTCAGTCATCTCTTCCGCATGAGGGACAGAGAGTAGTCAAGTCCTGCCCTTGACTTTTTATATTCCCGTTAAAGTTGATGATGCTTAGCCTCTTTATCTTCCAGGGAATCAGGAAAGAGCAGAAATAAAACTGCCTTCAACAGCATACTTTAACTCGTAGTGCTGAGAACAGATCCTAAGCCAAAGGAGAATTCAGAGTTCTTGTCAAGTAAGGTATCCGCCCATACAGAACAAAGAAAAAATCACCATTGAGTAAGACTTTTTGTAAAAACTCCTTTCAGGGAAAATCTGTAGTTCAGTCTTCACAGAGCCACATCTTGATTTCAGAGAGGTCTGTAAAAGAGGGAGAATTCATTTGTGCAAAGGACTTCAGGGGCTCAGAGCTTTTTATCTGGCCAACATTTAGGCTCTTGGTCAGCTGTCCAAAACCCCATCAGATCAATAAAGCCTGCAGTCATTCTGTCTGATAGCTCCTACCTTCCAGGAAACGAGCTTCTGAGTTTTATTCTAATTGTAAATAAGTGGGCAATCACACCACCAAAATCAACGGTAACACGAGTACTTGAGAGATTCTTCTCGTCACTTGGAGAAGGTAAGAATAAAAGGTCAAGCACTGAATTTCTCTTGCATTCACTTACTGAGCCTGTCTAAATTCCCCTTGTGCTATGGAAAGAGAATTTCTGTTCCTCGGTACCTTATCAACACAGTATTAATTTTTAAACAGTACCTTTCGCCAGCAGTTGAATTAATTAGGGGCTTGTCAAACACACAGGAGCCAATCCAGAGTAAGGCACAGAATGAATTTACAGTTGAGCCATACATCCCTCATTTAACCCTTGCCTGAATGTTCTTATTCTGCATTAAGAGACTCCAATTCCAAAGCAGCTTGATCTGCTTTGAAGAGACTTACGTTATTCAGAACTTGACACGCTCATCCTGGGATAAAGGTACCCACAGTGGGAAAATCAAGCAGAAACTGTTAAATTGGCACATAGGCTTAGCATATAACCCCTTAGACTTTCTCTACAACACAGCGTTTTGCAACAGTATAGCTATCTTTTCCTTGACACCTTGGAAAAAAAGTACAGGCACTGCTTCATCTCAGTGCAGCACATTTACACAGTGTAGCTACAGCAGTTCAACAACTCCTGGCACCGCCAAGCTCCATATTGCCCAAGCCAGTTGGCATAAAGTTGGTACGTGTTCCCTCCGGGTGGGATTACCGCTCTGCTACCACTCAGGAAGATAGGCCAGACAATTGACCTTCCTTTTCCAGGTGTGCTCCTATGTCCTCTCTCGCAAGTAATGCTGAAACATGACAAAAATGAATGAAATCCTGAAAAGATGCTCTATACAGAGCTCTCAGACGAAACGCCCATCAGGGAAAAGGTGAAACGACCGCTGTTGCTAAAGCATAGCTGTTAATTAGTCTGTAAGGACTTGTGTTTATGACAAAGTGAAATCCAACTAATGCCGTAGAACTAAGACCAGCAAACACAGCTCCACTGTTCTGTTCAGCTCCGCAGCAGTAATCAGGTTGTCCGTACCCTCATGAATGTGACTTTAGAACTGCTAGGGCAGAAGACACTCAGCTCTACTAAAGGTAATTTACTCAAAACCCTTCAGGCTTTTTTGGACCTCTGCTCCTTTAACGCTGCCCCGCAATGCCACACACGGCACAACCCTCGCTGCTCCAAGCCTGCGTTGCTCTGTAACCGGGGATACATCCAGCCATCACCGCGGGCTCTCAGTATCCTTGAGATGTAATTAGAGAACCACAGGGGGATTTAATCTTATTGAGATTTTATAGTAAACCAGTATTTAGCCCTGGCGCTAACACTCTTCACCTAATAAACGAAATAAAAATTCAAATCGCCAGAGAAACAGCAGAGACAAGCACTTTCGTAAAGTCCCTAACGACAAATGCCAATCTCCTATTTGCTGATGCGGCATGGTGTGGAAACAAGCCACCCTTTTCCTGGCATTAGCTTAAATGCTTCCTCGGATATGCAATCCATGTGGACTGCCCTGGCCTGACTTTCCTTGGAGCTACAGATATTCTGATTTTTTTAAGTTAACCCATGTGTGCATGAGTCACGGGCACGCTTCTGCCTTGCAAACAGCGCAGCCCGTACAGGGAGGGCCCCCAGGAGCACACACGAAGAACATCCGCACTGCCAACTACCAGATTTTTCCAGGCACGAGCTGGCAAACAATGCCCCTGAACACTCCCAGCACCAAGCCAAGGCAGTGAGGATGTGAATATTTAGGTGAACATCAGCGGCCCCCTAAACTCACAGGACAGGACCACGGCGAGGTCAGAGGTTCTGCAAGGCACGAGAGGAAAGCAGGTCACAGATCTGAGCCACAAAAGCAGTTTTCCCTTTGGAGTCCTGTGCAAGACACCAAAAACACTATTTTGGGGAATCTTTTAAAAAGTTCTCCCTCCCCTGCTGGTTTGGTGCTGTGATTTCTCAGAGCCATGACCGATTTCTGCTGACACGATCTGAGGCTGCTCCGCCAACAAGGAGCTGACGACTCGTTTCAGGATACGTGGTATTGAAAGCACAGGGTATAAAATCACCCGCTGCTACACGGCACACGAGCAAGTTATTTACAAGCGAAAGCAGTGAATAAGCTTAATGGCAAGACCGCACGCTGCAATATAGATCAAACAATTTTTTGGTTTTCCACTTACAACTGACAGGACTGAGATTAGTCAAGAAAAACAAGTTCATTATCTTGTCTCTTCTGAGAAAGGGAGGAAAACTCGGCGCATACAGACCAAGTGGAGAATCTAAAAAAACCCTGAAAATACAGTCGAGAGGGAATGAGTGGCAGCTGCATGAGGAGTCTAATCTTGTAAATGGACCAGAGGCCACTGAAAGCAGAGGCAGAGGGGAGGAATAAAGGGGGATTTACACAGATTGAGGCAGAACTCTCAAAACCAAGGACTTCCTGTCAGAATTACGGTGCTTTTTTAGGAACCTATGAGAATATGACGAGTGCTGAATTTTGCAGTGTGGATTAGTGGATTAGACAATTTAACCATCCCAACAATTTACACAGCGTTAGGACGCATGGCAGTCTGAGAAGAGAGTAAAGTAAGTTGTTTAAAAAAGCACTACTCTGAAATTGTAAGTAAAAATTCCAGTTCCAAAACAGTTCAGAGTAGGCACAAGATTAATATTTGGTTCTGAATGTTGTACTTGAACATATATATGAGCTCCACGCTCAGCTTCTACAGATGTGAACTATGCTGATGCAAACCCTCAAGTCTGACACCAGGGAACCTCTCTAAGACAGAAGGTCGGGGCCCAAACCTGCAGCTTTCTGCTCTAGCACGGGGTGGAATTCGGATGAAAAACATAACTGCAGAGGTACCGAAATCTCTACTGAAATGAAAACAAAGCAATGTTATTTCCCATTATTATTTCTCTATTGTTTCCCAGCAGTTCCTATAGCTTTCATTGTCAAGAAAACCTATAGCTAAGTTTATACTAAGACTTCCGTATTAATTTGTTAACAAGCTTATAGCTAGACGTTAATTTTTCAGAGTAGTTGAGATCAGTTTTTAAAGTTTTAATCAAAATCTATTGATATGTTTTTCAGCTGAAACAATGGAATATGTGACTTCTGCTGTGACAAAAGAACACCACACCAATACAATCAGCTGTAGTTTACAAGTGGATTGTTTCGATGCAGTTATTAATAATTAATGAATAACAATGTAGATATTGAGAAGCTAGACTTCCGCACAGCTGATACAAATATTATGCTTCAAAAAAATTATTTTGTTGTTTCAAAATGTGTAACTTCTAGCATTTTTATTAGGGGGAATGGTAATATCGCAAAGTTATATACAAAAAAATCAAAAAAATGTTACAATCAGCATTATCTGCAGCCTTCACAGGCGTGTCTAGATTAAAATATAGCCTTTATTTATTTGCACACCCTTTTCAACCTCGTCTCTGCATCATTCACTGTTTCAGAACTGGCAAACCCAGGACTTGTGCACACAAGGTTATGAAGCAATGACACTTCCCATGCTTCAGCAGGAAACAAGCAGCTGCTGTTTTATCAGTGAAACAAGTGCAAGAGGCTGTCACGAACGGTGTGAAACATTTTCACCTGGCCTCCGGCAGGCCTGTATTTAAACGAGGAAGAGGCCTTGCTAAAGGCAGTATGGCTGGAGACCTTGAAACAGGAGGGGCTTGCTCTGCAGTGCTCTGGTTAATGCCTTGCTTCTGCTTTATATGGGCTGTGAGAAGGAGGTTGTGGTGGGGCAAGAAGAGAGGCTTTATTTTCTCTGAGGAGCTGAGCATTGAAGAGGTAAGCTTACAGCTTTCCTTGGGGAACCTCTGTTTTTATTTTGCAAATAGTGCTTTAGCTCTGGCTACTTTAAAAAGAAGATGCTCTTAATTCTCACTTGTTGTGACTTTTAGAGCTTAAAGCTCTAAAGAACTTACTTCAATGGTAGAATGGAAGATGCTAGTAGGGCCAAGGAAATCTTTTATTTCTTTCTTTCTAAAAAAGATAAATGCTTCGAAGCTGAACTTATGGTTGTTATTATACAAATACAATGCAGTGGCCTTTGAAGGCCCCACAAGGGGGAAACACATAAAAACAATTCCTTCCTGGAGCTGCTTAAACACTGTGTTTTTATTGTGACAGTGTAGCTGTAATAACCCCTTGTGAACTACCTAGGATGCCACAAATGAGCAGCCCAAACTGGATTTGGAAACCTGCTGGCTTTTCTCCTTCTTTCTAGAAAGAGTAATTCAAAAAAATGTGTATTTGCTCACTAAAATGCTGGTTTGGGCCCATACCAGTGTCTTTGTGCTCTAGCACATGCTGGAATTCAAATGAAAACTTCAGCCAGTGGCTTCTTATGTCTCTCTCATTATGAGAGGTGTGGAAAAGGTGAGTTTCTAATGGCATTTCTGGCCCCAGATCCTGTTGGTGACCAGGCAGTAACTTGTCCCACAGCACTACTGATAAAGACCCCTTGCACAGAATGAGGGGGAAGAAAAGACGAATCTAAAATGCACTTCTCTAAGTCTACGCTTACTTCTCTTAAATGTGATATTAAAATGTTTGGCCCACAGTGCTAATCTAAGATGTTAGGATTGCCATGCCTAGTTACCCTTGCAGAGCTAGTGTGAGGTGAGAAACCTCATCAGGTGAGGCAGAGCTGAGTGCTGGAGAAGACAGCAGGAGGCTGTGCTGAGAACAAGCTTCTCTGGAGCAAGAGGGAGGCAGGGAGTGCTGACAGCTGATGGCAGCAGCAGTTGGTTGAAAAGATGCCTGCTGCTCACAGCCCTCCCCAGCCCCTTGCTACTTTCTCCATCAAATCTAAGAGCCGAGCTGTTGTAAAAGTGCTAACCTGATCCACTCGCCTAACACAGGTCTCTGCTCCTTAAGCTGTCTAAGCTAGTGTGCCTCCCTCACACTGAACCAAGAGGTGGTAGTGCTCTTCTGAGCAGCTCACCTAGTAAATCTGAAATGGGTAACGAGCAGCTGGGAACAGTAATCTGACTGCACAGCTGCTGTGACAGAAGCTCACATAAAGAATACAAGGGCAGATAACTCTCAGATGTCTTATTTCCTCAGAAGCAATAAAACCATGCCGTTTCCTAGACCGAACTCTTTAAAACATCACTTTAAAGCTAATTAGGTTCATGTGAAATTACAATTAGAAAGATTTTTTTCTATCATCCCAGGTTCTGGGAGAGACAGTAGCTTTACTAGAGAACCAGCCAAGTCTTAAGCTTGGCTAGATTGACAGGCTGGTATTCTAATGCACCAAAGTCTGCCCTAAAGACAGACATTGGAAGCCAAATGTTTAAAGTATATCTAGAGCACCCTGTAGGTATTTCTTGGTGCCCAATTTTCAGACGGGCTGGTTCATTCCACCATGTGGTGGTACGCTAATGGGACAGTGCTTCTCCCTCTCTTTTCCTGCAAGAAGGGCTGAGGTGCTGCGGCACTCCAAGCACAAAGCTAGCAACAGTCCATGCCAACAAATGAACAGAAAACGTGCTCATCCTTAGTGAGGCATCTGTAAGTGCTTTTTCATACAAAGAAACAACTGAAGGTGATGCGAATAGCCAGTTTTTCAGTCTCCTAAAATAGAATTGCCTTTGACTTTCCAAACCAAAGTGACTTGAAGTTAACCCTCTGCTTGCCCAGCAGTCTGTCCCTGACTAGAAGTGTCAGCCATGCTTGATAACCCATCAGATGGGTTTCCTGGATCCAAGCAGATGTAACCTTCCTTCTGCAAAGGCTTAAATCAAGTTGCATGAAGTGAGGAGGAAAGAGGCAGAGGGACAGGCTGCTTAGGTGCAGTATACATTGATTAAAGCGCAAGATCTTCCTATTTCCTTGATACAGTAAATAGCAGGGAAAAATAACATCAGCTGTTTTATGTACCAAATGACCTTCTGACTTGCTACAAAGTATAGTATATGCTACAAAGTGTACAGACTGACCCATATAAATACTCCTCTATAGAATTACTAAGTAAAGTCCCCTACTCTCATTCTGTCTTGCACAAGACAATGTTGCTCCAAGTTAGTTAAGTAAGCCTTTCTCGCCAGGAGTGGATAAATCTAAAAGGATGTTTTTGTGTATTGATATTCCAAAGCCTCACAATGTGAAAATGACTCTTCTTGCTCTTGCCCTGCACCTAGGCCTGCTATTTTTTTCTGGTCATGAACATAACTCAAAGGTTCACACGTGGCTGGATTAGCATATTGTTTCCCTTACATCTCTTCTGGATTTATGTGTCACAATGAGAATTTAGTTCAGGAAAAATCTTATAATAGAATTTCATGTTCATAATTACAACTGAAAAATCCTGGCTGTCAACAGGGATCCAGCAACATGCAGCTGAGATTTGTTGCTGTCATTCTGACAGTAACTGAGGTTCTCTTGATATCTTCTGGATGGAGCCTTTCAAACAGTCCTGCTGTGCTTTCTTAGATATTATGTCAAACAGACTTGGAAACTTTAATGCCTGGTGTGTGCGCACACAGATGTCCCCTCAGATGCTTTCTAGTCTTTAACACTGTTGAGGGAGTGGTACTACAGAGATCCTGAACAACTTCTGGGGATGCTCATAATGCACTCAAGACAAAAAGGTAACCTCTGAGAATGCAGATTTTTTTATTCAATATTCACTATTGTAGTTTCTTGCACATCAAGTGTGTATACATTAATCTGTTCCTTAGGGTGTGTGAGCAACAGGTGTGTAAAAGCTACCTTCCACGTGCCTACGGAACTAACTTTTTGATGGGCAAATCTTGCTGTCCTGACACATAGAAAGACAACATTCAGTATTTGGCACTTAATAGATTATTAAGTATAGGTAACAAGCAGAGAACATGGGTACCTAGCAATTAGTCTTCATGCTTCTATACAAAGTTTGACTGACTAGATGTAAATGGCACTTTGATTCCCTCTTTAATGGAGGGTCTGAGCTCAAATTTGAAGCTGCTTTAATTCCCCAGCTTAGAGAGAGGGAAATAGAAGAGGCTTATATATTACATACTTCACAGAAGTCAGAGTACAGTGGCCTGCTATCTCTCTAACTTCATGTGATCATGTGAAGTTCTGACTCCTGACATTGTTTCCAGATCAACTAAAATTCTGAGATGTGTGAAACTCTGAGAAGAGCAAGTTGAATTGGCTTCCATTCTAAAACTGCTTTAGTTAACAGAAAACTATTAATTGGAAATGCACAGGACATGCATCAGATGCTTGCATTCAAAAAATAAAACAGGTTACTGTGCACAGAACTTGTTTAACATGAGGCATTTTAGATGCCTTCTCTATTATCTACAGCTGTAAGTATGGCTTTTTTCCTGTGTTGGCTGTGAAGATGGGGTGGGGAGGAGGGTGGAGGAGCTCTATCCATTCTCACTTAATGGATTAAATTATTATCTTCTGCTGTGAGGAAATCCAAGTACTGTAATAATGGCTGAAGCATAAGGTACCAATGACTTTAAAGGATGTACAGAGTAGCTGAGACTTTATAATGATCTCATAAAGAAACAAGGGAAAATAAACTTGCCTATGACAACTGAGTTCTTAATGGTACTGTATTAGGTTGGCATTAAATAAGGAAGTAAAATAAAAACTACAGTTCTGGTGAAACAGTGGATGAGTAAACTTTGGAGAGGTGAAAGGACAAATAATAGAAATAAAATTCTAACAAGGTGTTAAAATATTGCTGACTAAAGATAAACATTAAATTCAATATTGAATTGTACTCTTAAATTAGTCCTAGTTAAGATACACACTGTGGCAACTCATTCGTTTCCTGTGATTGCTGAGCTCCCAGCTCTCTTCTACCCTTCTTCTGTCCAGGGCACAAAGCACTGCTTTCAACACTACAATAGGGCTGCACTAAATCTGAAAGGCAGAAAGCTGACTGTAACTCTTTCAAATAGTAATGTTTAAATAACATAGCTTGCTGTTCTTCCTATAGGCTCTGTTGATTTTTTTTTTCAATGAAAGTGAAGTGAATTAGGGGGAGCGTGAAGTTTTTTGGTGTTGAGGAAGTAGGCAGGTAAAACCAAGCCTGGTAAAGTTGCTCCTGCATCACTTGCAGATATGCCTCATGACCTACGCATAAGAAATGTGAAGAACCTGTCATGTGTTTAGTCTACCAGAACTGCAGATCATCAAATGCTGGAGACAATTCTGATATAGTGAAGATACCTTGACCACAGTGACACTTAAATACCAAGCACAACATGGCTAAAGGTTCTGAGTGAACCTCTGACCTTCTTGAAACAAATATCTTGATTCTGCCAGTGTTTGAAGTTGTTTCCCAGTTAGTGTGAACTGGGAAACATCTACCACTCTTGCTTCTAGCACACCCCGAGGCTTGTAGACAGCAAAAGTGATAATGGAAGACCGATTTTTCCAGATTATGTAAATAAACTCCATGCCTTCGATGGGAAGGACTCTTCCAGTTTTTCATAAGCCAGAAATGCAAGTGGGGAGCTCAAGCTCGTGTTTTCTAGAATGTTTTAAAATTGTGTTGGTGCAAGCTAGATTCATGTTCTGCTTTGGCTCCCTGAGTATATTTCCTAGCTTCTGGGGAGTGCTGTTCCTTCTTTTAGCTGGTCAGTGTCTCCATTTAACCCATGAATTTGGTGATTCATCTTTCTATTCAATTGTAGGAAGTCTAAACCAAGATCTGAGGAAGCACAGACAGGAAGCCTCAAAAGGGGAATTTTTTTAAGCCAGTTAAAGCTGCCACCTTGTTAAGTCTTGTAAATACTGCAATAAATATTTTATGTGAATACACAGTCAAAGGTATAGTAACCTAACAAAAATAGGTTAGAAACTCTATTTGATAGAACTTTGGTTTGCATTTGTCAACCTCTGAATGCTGCATCAAACTAGTCTAGTGACTGCTCCAGGAACTGATAGGCAAGGCTGTCACTGATTAGTTTTTGTGTATATGGCAGAAATGAGGTAGAAGTTGGAAACAGAAGTCTTGCCTGCAGAGTAATGTCTTGCATAGAAAGTCTCTTTCTAACTATACCCTTATTCCAGCTTCATCCATCTTTCCAAAACATTAATGTCCTGCTGAATTGATTTCCTAGATGGAAAAATAATGTCAAGAGGAGGACTGGAAGAAGCTCTGCAAGATGAGAAGACACTGCACAGGAAACCTCAGGGGTTTCAGAAAGTAGGAGAGCCTCTAATGTCTGAAGAGACTTGCTTACAAGTGCTTGAATGCCTGAGCTACTAGTCTATGCTTATATTGACCACAAATATTAGCTTCATAACTCCATAATTCTGACCAGCAATTAATGTTCTCTTCATGCTTCTGTTCACCATATTAATTAGTTCCAGGAGACTCCTGAAATACGGCAAGATATGCTGTGTAGCCTTAAATGGAAGTTCACAGAGAAATCTACCTTAAACTGACAAATGTCTACACAGCAATTAACACTATGGAGGTCCAAGTCTGCTGGGACTGCTCTGTTCAGGAGCAAATAAAATAGGTGATACCTTGCTTGAACTGTAAGATTTAGAACAGGAAATGGATGTGCTTACTCATATTTCGAGAGGCTAGACTTAGTACCTTCTCTGTGCTACGAGACCCAGCTGGCTTGTATGAACTTTTTCTTCCTTGCTGATCTGGCAGAAACATTTGAGGCACCGAAGTTCAGCTTCCTTATGCACTCCTTCCTGAAGAGCTGGATGTGAATCTGTTCTTGCAAACCACAACCAGATATTTCTCATTTGCAGCATAGATGGTCTGATATTAAAAATGCACAAATGCTTGCTAACCGGATTAAAATAGAGTAACTGTCTACAATGTTCTCATTCTAGTGAACATAAGGCATTGGAAGAAAAACACGTGCTAGTATATATCACAACAAATATAAACAGGCAACATACAAATTAAGGGGGCTGGTGGGGAAGCCATCAAAAAACTTCTCAATGCAAGGTTTTGACTGCTGGGGAGAAATACTTTTGGTATGTACATGAAGGTATGTACTACAAAATGTATGTAGCTAACATCTGAACTCTAAAGCTAAAATAAGAGAATTAAACCTGAAGAGTGTGTTGAAAGGTTAAGTAAGGTTCAAGTAAAATGCTAGTCTATAACTTGACGGTGTAACTGTCTCAGCTTCTGGGGGAAAAAGCATAGTCAAACTAGATGCATTTGAAATTACAGGACCAGTTGTGCATAAGTACTTGCAGAAATGAGACTTGGCTATTATCCCATAGGAAAGCATCTTTAATTACCAACTGAACTGCTATTATTTCTGGCCAAACAATCAGTCTGCATTCTCAGACTGCTAGACTACCTGTAAATATTTTCATATTTTAAGTATAAGCACTGCTGTTCAGTGGAGTGCCCTCAGAACACTGAGTTGATGAACACACCTGTAAACTGTTAACAAATATTGTCTCAAGAAGTGACGAGCTATAAAAGTTCTTGCTGGCTGCTTTCCATCTTTTACTGTAACACTGGACTGTCAGTTCAATTTTCTAACTAGTGCCATAGAAATGCTTAGTGTAATAAAATATAAGCACCCTCATCTGCCTGCAAACATTAAATATTTTTACTTTGGCTTTCATTTTTTAAAAAAAAACTAGCAAAATCCATGAGAAGAGGGAATAAATATTTCTGCCCTGATTTTGAGGACGCTAGCCACAACATGCTTCTGCACTAGTGTCATAGAGGAAGGAAAGCATACCTCTGCGTTCAAGTCAGAGGGTGGATTTGGGCTATAATTTAATTTCCACAGCAGCATGTCCCAATCAGCTGGAAAGCCTGTAGTTAGCTCGTTCTCAGGAACAACAAATAAATAGGAGTTGTTTGAGGAAGCTTCGATTACTCAATATGAGCTTCACTTCCAGCTGAACTGGCAGTTCTTACAGTAAAGTGTTCCGGAAAACTTCCTTCAGTGATGCTTTCGACTCCACCAACAGATCCTGCCACACAAGGAATGTAACATACCCATACCCTAGGCACAACTCTGCTGCTTTCTGGTGCTAAAAGCGAGTTCACTTTGAGGTGCCAAGTTTGCAGGGTGTGCTTAGGTTGGAGCTGAGCTTCTCTCTCCTGGGAGGGGAGGAGAAAATTTTCAAGTACTCCAAGCATAAATGTAACAGCTTCTCAGACCATGTTTCTCTTCCCTTTTTATCAAGCAAATTAAATCAGCGCACACAGCAGTAGAGCGGGTAGAAGATAAAGCATCTCTTTAAAATGCAAAGCTCTAGAATATGCACTCTTCTTAGAAAAGGAAGTGGAACACTTTGCTGATGGCTGCCTTACGGAAAACACAGCCACATCTGGGTATAGATGGCTTCCTGCGGGGATGGTGCAGTGTCTCAAGGCTCTCATAAATGAGGAACGTTCGGCCGCTTTTCTGATCAACTAATGGCGTATATAGATGATGATCAATTACTCTAACTTATTAAATTCCATTTATAAAACGTGTAAAGAAACTTTCTTGTTTCGCAGACTTCGTGCTGCGCGGTGCTTGTGGCAGGCAGTGACCTGAGCTATCAAAGTACCCTTGCATGTTTTTGGAGAAGCACAGTCAAGGCTTTTGTAGCCTAAAATGTCTTATCAAAGGTAAAATTGGCATTGGTGTTTTGCTGGGACAAACAAAGGAAGACTAAACTTGTCATTCAGCAGAGTATTTCTGCTAAAGCTCCTTGCCTGTGCTACAGCTGCTTGAGACAACAGAAGTTTACCTTAGGCTTGTACAACCATGTCCCTCTTAAAGGTCAAAGAGTATTTTCTACTTAAGGCAACAAACAAAATGAATTATTTCATCCAAACTTGGACAAAAGCCTTCACCTAAATTGTGCTATCCAGCAAACGCAATAGAAAAATGCAAGTGAAAAACACTTAAAAGTTTGCTCCCTGGAGTTAACTTTACAAACCCTTCTCATTTCTACCAGAAGCTTAGTCTGGTCTTGTCAGAAGCTTATGCTTTTTCTAATTGCCTGCACAAAAGGCTCTTAAATAACGTTTTGACAGCTGAAATATTACATCTTCATAAATAAAGAGAGCTGTCAATATTGCTAGCGCAGAAGCAAAGGAACCAGATGCAGTACTAAAAGCTGGGGGAGGGGACAGTGATTCATAAGTTAAGAAAAGCATCTGCTTATAGTTTGATAGTAGCTGTCCTGCTAAATCCAGCCTAGAAATTCAGATTGTGCTACAGCTGGCATGGAGATCATGAACGTTTCATTGGCCAGAAATCTGTTCAGGAATAACAGCGTCAGATCAAGAGGGTATTCAGTTCACTTCTGTCCTTTCCACTAAAAAAAAAAAGAAGTTTCCCTGTGCTTAAAGGTCATTCTTGCACCTGTCTTTCAAGCCTAGAAGAATCTGCTATAGTAGTTTTATGCAGCACATTTCTCCCACCCTCAGGTTGCACGTGGGCCTTTACACTGAGCCTTTCTCTACTTTTACCCTGGCTTGGAAAGGTGCACGCAGGCTCTCATTTCTCTTCCGAGCTCGGCTCTATCTCCTTTGATCGCCCTTAACCCCGCGTTCGGCTAACATGCAAAACAAACCTTTTGCAAGCCCCGATGCAAAAAGTTTTCAAATAACCTGCAGGGAAAGGCATCTGACGGCATCGCTACGCGTACAGCCAACCGTGGCCAGGGCAGCATGCGCCGGTACCTCACCACACCACCGGGAAGGAGCCGCTTCGGGACGAGCAGACTGGGTACGGCCTTTCCGAGGAGAGGACCCCGAGCAGCAGAGGACCCAGGGGAAGGGCTGGGCTCCTCCTGCAGCTGCCCAGCTGCCCCCAGCTGAAGCAGGGACCCCGGTGAGCAGCCCCTCAGCTCCTGCAGGGGCACCCCGGGAGCACCGGGGGGGGGGGGCTTCGGCCTTTCTGCCTGTGTGCCCCCACCCTGGCGGGGACCCCCCTCATCCCCCTCCATCCCCCCCCCCCCAAGTCCCCTCCCGGCTCCCACCCACCAGGCCCGGGCCCTGAGGCCACCCCCCCACCACGGGCAGCCGCTTCCATGGGGAGGGGACCCCGGTGTGTGGGAGGGGGACCCCATCGGGCACAATCCCCCCCCGGGAGGGGGGCCGTTTCCATGACAACCCCTCCCCCCTTCCCTCACGCCGCCCCCCCCCCCCCTTCCCCGTTCCCCACCCGCCCCCCTCAGCCGGGCGGATACAGCTTGAAGCCCCGCAGGATCTCCTTGGCCCGCTCGTCCGTGGCCGACATGGTCCCGCCGCGGGCGGAGGGGGCTGCGCGGGCCGGGGCCGGGCCGGGCCGGGCCTGGCCGGGCGGGCGGGCGGGCAGGAGGCGGCGGCGGCGGCGGCGGTGACAGCGGCGCCTCAGGGCCCCCCGCCCCTCCTCCCCCCTCCCTCCGCTCCCTCGCACCCGCCACCGCCCGCCGCAACCAACCCCGGCCGCCTCCCTCCGCCCCGCCTCCCGCCCAGCCCAGCCGGCCAATCAGTGGCCGCCGCCGCCCTTTGCTGACAGGTGGGTTGGCCAATCAGAGCGCGCTCCCGCGGCTTCCCCCCTCCCCCCCTCCCCTCTCTCGGTCAAGGGCGGCTGCGCAGCGGGCGTTAAGGAGCGCGGCGCGGCCGGGCCCGGCGGCGGGGCGGGGACGGGAGGCGACGTGGGACAAACTTGGCCGGGCGCGGGGCGTTAGCGCGGCCCCGGGGCCGGGCTCCTCGTTGGGAAGGAGGCGGCGGGGTGTGAGGGGACACCGGGCAGCTGGGGCTTGGGTGCCCCAACCTCGCCCTCGAGGCGACGGAGCTGGGCAGCGAGGGGCTCCGTCAGCCCCTGAGGGCACAGGGCGGGAGCCCCACAGGGCGCAGTTGGGGTCTTTTTGTGTTTTGGGGTCAAATCCCAGTTTCCATCAGGCTGTGTGGGGAGGTACGGGCTGGGCAGTCGGCATCGCTCCGGTTTGAGCTCCTGGAAGAACTGACGGATGAAGCTTGGAGATCTTGGGACAGCTCCCGGCCCGTGCAGCGGCGCTACATGGGACACCGTAACTCAGAGGGTGACAGAAGCGCCGAGTTCTCGCCTCTCAAAATCCTCAGTCTGCATTAACGCAAATAGCACGTCAGCTTTCCGATCCACTTGTGAGAAAGCTACGCAGCAAGTCTCGCTATCCTTTTGCATGACTTTGTTCTGAAAACCTCACCTTTGCTTTTCCATCCCAAGCACACGGAGCTGGCAGGTGTCGCAGTTCCCAAGCTGTCGTTGCAGGTGAGAGGATGCTTCCAGCCTGCCGTCTGCCTCCCCAGAGTGCTGGAACTGCCGTCCTCCCAAGGTGCTGATAAAAGAGCTGGTGTTTCTCCAGCATAACTGACAGATGGATTTGTAAGCTGGGGCCTTCTCCCACCCCACACTCAATGGAAGGGGTTGTACAGCTGCGTATCGGCCACCATCCAGATACACATCGCCCCCAGCCTGGCCAAGGTGAGAGATGAGAGTCCAGCTAGCAGCTTACTCCCCGGATCCTGGGAAAAGTGGAGAGCTTGACAGTGTCTTCAGCAAGTCTTCGGTGCTCCCATCACCCCTTCCTCTGCAGATGTGTGCTGGCAGTTGAGGTGCTGGAAACCTGGCAGGAGAGAATAAATGGGTGAAGTATGGTGAAAGCACACATGGATGGGGAGTGAAACCACATCCAAGGCTGCGTTAGCATTTATGTATCCCAGCTTACCCCACTTGGTCACATGTAGATGTTCCTGCTCTAACATGGCTGTGGTGCCAGCAGTTGATATTTTGCTTTAAGTTGGTTGGGAAGTAAAATTAGTGGACATTTTAGGAATCAGATCCTAATCCTGGCAGATAAATCTAGCCTACTGCATGATTTCTTAATATAACGTGTGTTATATGGGCTATTGATAAGCTCCTATGTTATCCTAAGGTACCTCTTTTTTGATTTAAACCACCTTATTTATGAAAGGTGAGAGAAAGGTTAAGAAACACAAAAGTACCTGCTTTCACTATCAGCCCTCACCTTGGTGACACTGGGTGTGAACTTTCTTGCCGGTGACACATCAAAATTGGGATTTCAGGGGAGAAGAGCCAGCTCCAGAATCGTGCCCTGGGGCGCAGGGAGGTGCACACCGAGGAGGGGCAAAGCTGGCGCCGCCTGCCTGGCAGCAGGGTGCAGACGGGGGCAGGATGAGCAGCTGGAGGTCGGGCACTCAAAAGCCTGAAGAACCAGATGCCGAGCTCAGTGTGACTGAGCTGTGGGACAGAGGGCTGTCACTGCGCTGTAATCCCAGCCTTCCCCGTCTCTGTCCCTTACAGGTGACTTTACAGGCTCGTGCATTGTTTCCTGACTGAGAGAAATGATCTCAAAGTCTCTCTGGGGCTCCATGACCCCACTGCCTGGAGACATTACTCTGGATTTATGGTTTCTTTTCTCAGGCAACACAAGGAAACAAGGTGAAATTATCTGCTGCCTAAAAGGGACCTAGATTATAGAATCACAAGGGGAAGAGACGGGGCGAGTGAAGAGATAATGCTAACATTAAAAGATAAAATGGATTAACATCTCCCTGCATGCGGAAAGCTGCGTGGGTGGAGCAAGAGGTTGCAATAGCAGTTTAAAAGGAGACGAGACAGCTGGGCATACTCATATTTTTATTTTATTTAAAAAAAAATCCATCCCAGAAGCTGAGCTTAACTGATGCTATCCTCCAAAGTCCACTTCAGCCAGCCAGGCTGGCTGGTAGCAGCCAGGAGATGTCACAACAGCCTGACAAAAAGATCCTCCTGGATGACCTAAAAGGGGCTAATGCAGCAGGGCTCAGTAGTAGTTGGTTGATTTTTATCTGTGGGCTCCAGCAAGAGGTTGCAAAAATGATCCATGGGAAATAGCTCGCTATTACACGTTTCCATGTCTGCATCAGCCCTGGATTTCGGCTTGAACAGCTCTTCAGACAAATGAAGTGACGCGCTTCTCTCCCAGGGCAACTGTGCCAGTGTACCTGTGGGGTAACACGAACCGTGGTGGAGGGCCTGTTTCGGATGTGATTTAAGAGGTATTTCTCCCTCCCTGTGCAGATGAGATCTAAGTGTAGCTTAAGCAAATTACTGAATGGCTTGTTATAGCCCTGGCTGAGTTCCCTTGCTGTGCAGGGCCTAGTTTTTTACATCCAATTTGCTTCGAAGCCCAGAGTGTCACAACAGCATCCCAACACTTGCATCTCTCTGCTTGCCTGTCACCCCTTCTCGGGAAGATGGGACCCCAGGGACCAGCTGTGGATGGCTCCGAGACGCAGGCTAAGCCCTGTCAGTTTCCCTAATAGCTTCTGATGTTTGTTCCCTGAAAGCTCCCCGCTCCTGGCCATGCTAGTCCACGGTTTGATCTTCAGGGACTGGCTGACTGAAAGCCAGAAGCACTTTGTACTTCGCTAAAGAATTTTAAACAGAGGCACGCTTTATTCACAGCATGGCACAGACGAGTGTACAGATTTTGGGAAGGGTAACAACCCCCAAAGCCCTCTCGTTCCCACCCCAGCTCTTCTCCCTCCTCCCCAGAGTCTTTTGGCTCCTGGTCTGTGTCCTGGAGAGGATCTCAGCTCCTCCAGCTGCCTCCCTGCTCCCCCCACTCCCCACAGCACAGGCTGAGCTCTGTGTTTCGGTTTGTCACTCACACAGACGACTTGTCTAGAGAGTCTAAAACCACTTCTAGCACCTTGTGATCCTTCACCCCATCTTTTTGGCATTTTTCCATTCGCTCCCCAGGAGGACTGGCTGGAGGGGCAGTCAATGGCTCAGCTGGCAGCCTCCATTGTCCTGCCCAACACAACTGCTCAATTGTTTATCGCCGCTAATGGCCCCGTTTCAGCTTCTCGGGCATTGTCTGGTTCATGCCATAAAATGGAAGATTTAATCCGCTCTGAAGGCTGTGGCATATGCACAGATTCAAAAAAATGAATGGAACCTGTAAGTGTAAAATGGACCCACGCTGCCGTGCCGTCAGAACAAAGAGCACGCTAAAACATGGCTTTGAAATGCCAGCCCCGCGCACAGGTCACCCCGGAGTGCAAAAACCCCGAGACGATGCCACAGCACGTCACACCCCAACACCTGCTGTGCCCTCGGAGCCAGAAACTTTGCTTGCTTGTAATTAAGCAGTTTTTCAGGAAGCGGTGGAGCCCGAGAGGAGGCGTTTGGTTTTAGGGATCGCGGCGTCATAGCTCAA
The DNA here is from genome assembly GCF_009769625.2 of Cygnus olor. Lineage (NCBI taxonomy): Eukaryota > Metazoa > Chordata > Aves > Anseriformes > Anatidae > Cygnus > Cygnus olor. The sequence goes on from NC_049177.1 coordinate 16,695,173, forward strand.
GGAGACCCAGCACAGCTAGCACTAGGGACGGTTTGACACCCCATGCTCTTAGGGATGCCACAAGGCCAACCAGCCTCACCCCACCCCATTAAATGAGTGTGTACCAGCCGTGCACGTTAATCACAGCCTAGTGTTACACAGATGAGGGGGTGCGAGGCAGTGTGGGGCTGACACCGTGGTGCCCCACTGCACGGCGTGCTTGTGGCCATGCTAGGTTCTGCTTGCTGGATGGGGATGGGAGCACGAGGCGAGATGTGCGGTGGGACGGGGTAACAGTAGGAAGAAGCAAATCTGGCGGCAGAGGCCACGGTGATTTAGGATCCCGCTCGGGACACTTCATCACCCCGCGTGAGGTAAATCCTCCACAGGGGCTGCCGCCTGCCTCTCTCCACGCCGGGGGTCTCCCGCCAGCCACAGTCCACAGCTCGTGGGCTACCAGAAGCGTTTTTAGGGCGGCTCTGACAGGCACCCCGAGCCCACCGGCGGGCAAAGGGCTTTTCAGCACCGGGCTCGGCGCTGAGGCCGCCTGAGGGCGGAACGCTCGGTGCGCGGCCGCGCGGTCCGGGGGAAGGAGCGGCGCGGGGGACACCGGCGCCGCCATCATGGCGGCCTGAGGCGCGGCGGGCACGGCGCCGGGGGCCGCAGGGCGGGAGGGAGGCAGGAGGGGAGGCCGCGGCGGCGAGGTAACGCCGGGGGACGGAGGGACAGACGCGAACGGGGCCCGGGGGAAAGCCAGCCCGGCGGCGGGGGCACGGGGGACGCGGGGTTGTGGGGCCGGGAGGGGGCCGCTTGCCGCCGTGCTTCGGAAGGGCTGCGGTGAGGCGGGGGGAGAAGGCGCCGTGGGTGCCCGGTGGGGCCGGGGCTGCCCCCTCACGGCGCCGCCCGCCGGTGCTGCCGTGGTTCCTGTCAGGTAGGGCGGTGGGGAGAGCCGGGAGGGCCGCCCGGAGGCACGGCGGGCTGAGGGGAGGCTTAGAGGGGGGCAGAGAGCTGGCGTGCCGTTCTTTGTATGGTGCGGGTAAAGCCTCTCCTCCGCGATCTTACACACCGGTGTGGGCAGGGTTGGCTGGGAGGGAAGGCTTGGAGACTGTGAGGTGTGGGTTTCATCGCCGCTCAGTCGCTTCGTGCATGATCTTGAGAGAATTGCTGTCCTCTGCACGTATTTCCTCGTCTGTGAGCGGGGCGAGTGGTGCTGGTGTACCCCCAGGCGTGTTAGGAAGTCAAACTGAGTGTTACGGGGGGTTCTCAATGAGAAACTGAGGTACTGCTCAGTCACTATATGTGTCTTTGATGAAAATAATCCCAAAGAGACCTTAAACTGAGAGTCTAAAGATCTTTGTGTGGAAAGCACAAAAAATTGCCCTCTCGGGTTTTAACCGGTTATACTGAGAGGTGTGATGGAGTGGAGTAAACTTTTTTCAGGAGCTGAGTAATAAGTGAAGCTGGCTGCATTGCTTTCAAAAGCCTTCATTTGCTTAGGCATGGCAAAGCAAGGCAAACACCTGTGTGACAGTAGCACCCTCTCTGGGCGCAGATGTGGTCCCAGGGGTCAGGCTGAATGAGACACAGGTTCTCTGGTGTCTGATTTTCTTCACCAGAGTAAAGGTTTCCACCTATGCACGAGAATTATTTTACGTAAATGTAACATGAAAAAACCCTTATCTGCTAAGTTCTTTGTTTGGTGACTGAATAATATGCTTCCAAAGTTTTTCTTAGTTGTTTATAAAAATGAGTTTGTTTCAGTTGTTTATAAATAGTGTTCTATATTTCAAGCAACATGTTGGTGCTGGGAGACAGTGTGCACGCCAGAAATGTGAGGGAACAGTAAAAGACAAAGACCTCCCTCTACAGGGACTTAAATAGAGCCTTTGTAGAAAGGGTATTTTTATCACTGAAGCTTTACAGTTAACCCAAAACACTGTAACTGTGTAATGTAGGCTAGTAAGCCACTTACAGGCCACGGCTATTTTCTCCTTTTAGGCTGAGGAAAGCAGTATGAATTATGTACTCATGCTTTGTCTATGCTGATGTCAAAGGGAAAGGTGCGATATGCAGGCCTACAAGGTAGGTGAATTCTTCAAAGTGAATAGTCAGTTGCTGTTTAGAAGCTGTGTAATGAGTTTTGGGAAGGAGGAAGTCCTAGGTGGCCTGTAGTAAACATAATGATATCATCTCTGATAACACAACTTCTGCAGTTGGCTTTACTTGACGGCATCAGTGGAAGGGAAAGGCCTGAAAACAGGGTGAAATCTAAACTCTTTTCCTACTACCATGAATGGTTCTTGAGGGAACTGGCCAGTCTGCAGAAATTTTGCTCAGATATTGTCTGAATTGTTTTTGCTTCCCAGATGGATCAGAATTTGAGCCTGTAGGGTTCCTGGCCTACCCTCTGAATGCCAAAGGAAAAGCCGGCTCAGCTGACACTGAAACGTTACCATGCGGCGCACACCTTCTGCTTCACGGTCAGACAGAATATAGCAGAGAGGAGATCGTGAATTAATACCGTTTTCTTTTATTGACAGATTGAAAAACCTAGAATGGCAGGAGAACAGAAACCGTCCTGCAATCTTCTAGAGCAGTTTATTTTACTAGCCAAAGGTACAAGTGGCTCAGCTCTGACTGCTCTTATAAACCAAGTGCTGGAGGCCCCTGGGGTTTATGTCTTCGGAGAGCTGTTGGAGTTAGCAAATGTGCAAGAGGTAAGAGATGAGTTTCTATACTAATGTTCCTTCTGCACTCCCACTACAACGGGTCCCCTGAAGTTTGCATAGACAGCCTATGCTTGTGAAATTTCTGTGCCAGGAGAGGCCTGATGTAACTTAACCTCGATTCTGAGATGTTTGGGTATGAGATTGACGTTGGTTTTGCCTGTATAAATTTAGATGTTAAAAAAAATACCTATATAAAGCTTTACTACCTCAATGCGATTGCTAGTAAAGCAAAAATCTGGCAGCAGCCCAGTAACGATCTTAAGAAGGCACCTATCCAGCCAACAACAAAATGTCTTTCTATTTCTTCATTGTCCTGGAAAGCAGAGCCTCAGAGCTCTCCAAAAATCTTCGTGAACAGATGTCTAGTGTATCAGGCCTGGGCGGTAACCAAATCTAAACCATTTCAAACCAAGGTGGAAAGTAAGTTCCAGGGCTTTTACAGAGAATGCCATGCCAGCACCCCCCTCTGCTACAGTAGGGGATTCTAGGTTGAGTATCTCTGCAGGTGCAACAACATGGCATGCAGCAAGTTTGACTTTCCAAATAGGCTCTTAGGTATGTCTAAAAATGCCTCTCTGGTTATCTAGCATCGAGTTGCAATTATGTTTTTCCCCTGACCTGTGTGTAGCAAATTGCATTTAAAAAACAAACAAACAAAAAAAACAAGCAGAACATGCACACAAAAGACTCAATAAAAATCATGGATTAGTGCTGCAGTTATTCCAGTGAAGTGTTTGTTTGCGAACGCTAATATTACTTCCAAATGCACTTAGCTTAGAACGTTTTTAGCTTGCTTTGAAGTTTTTTGTGGTTCTGCAGATAAACTTTCTTAGGTTTCCTGCTAATAGCGAGGATGCTTAACCAACCAACACCACTGTCTGCGTGCTTCGTACATGATGAGAAGAGCTGGCCCTGTCAGACGTCAGCTACAACCGAGCTGCTTTTTTCTTTACCTCCTCAGATGCTGCACAAAGCAGTTAGTAGTCCAAACTATATTGAAGTTCAGTCACACAGAAATGGGTGGAGCATCTTGACTCTGAAACTGCTGAAATTTGTTGCTGCTCATGAGGCCTTAGAAAGGGTCCAACTCTATAAGAACTGAGCGTAATTGCTGTCACGGGAGTACTTGTCACACGTGGGCTTAAAATGTACTCTGGAGAAGTTGCCTGCCAGTGTCACGTTGGCTGTTACTGTGTTCCATGGGATTTCTTTTTTCTTCCCACCCAGCTTGCTGAAGGGACTAACGCTGCTTATTTCCAGCTGCTGAACCTGTTTGCATACGGCACGTACCCAGACTACGTAGGTAAGATTGCTGCCTGTTTTCCTTTGGCACTGTCTGAGGCAATTTTTTGCTTTCTGTGGTACCTGGTCTAGTGTGGCTGGGTGAAAATGTTTAAGCACAGAATTCGCTTGGAAGAATCATTTCTGGGGGGTTACTGGGTTGTATGCACTTCTTAATTACTAGAAAGTGGAGGAAGGATCCAAGCTGGAGGCTGGTATTTTACTGGCTTGGCTTGGACTGCAACACTGGATTGGATTGGTCTGTAGCAATATTCAATGACGTTTATGGGCCACTTACCTCTGATTTCAGACATCTGGTTTCAAATTTGGATGACGCTGGTTATGGAAGTTGCAGAAAACTTTGAAAAAAAAAGATTGTGTTATTTATCCTATAAACCGTATAGGTTTTTATAACCTTTTATTGTGACAGCATTGCTGAAACAAAACGAAACATTCCTTTGCCAGAACAGAAATTGGAATAATGACTCTTAAGCATCTTCGGAAGGAGGCTACGTGTGAATCATCTTAGTATTTGTCGGGATGTGCTTCATCTCTTGTGCTCTTATGCTTCAATTCTGCTATAATTTAGTACTTCATTGGTGGGTAGCAGCCTAATCCAGGCTGTTATAGACTGTGACAAATAATTCTGTCATAGTGCCGGCTATCACTGTGGTGGGTGAGCTATCCAGTTCCAGTAAGGAGAAGTGGCATCAGGAAATGCAAGGGCTGATAATTCCAGTGGCTGTGGAGCAACATGACCCTCGTGAATTCTGTGACCGATTAGAGGATGTGTTTGCTGTGTGTGGGTCTTGCATCCCAGTACGTGATAATTCATTTCTTTTCCAAGTGAAGAAAGGGAAAGGGGGAAAAGTAGTCAAAAGGTAGGGTACTGAACGAGGTGGGATGGCTGGGAGAGCTCGAGTGCACCAAAACACTAATTTTCATTAAAGCAGGTATTTTGAAGACTTTCTTTGGTTTGGAAAGCTGGCTGTTTCCTTTCTGTTTTTAAATATTCATAAGGCACATGGATATAACATAGTGACAGTGAGGCCATGTAAGTATCTGGATTAATAGTTTCTTCTCTCTTCCTCAGTCTGGTACGTTATACTTCCAACTGTAAATTCTGTAGCTCTTCAGAGAGAGAAAACCAACTATGTTTTCCAAGCAGAACAGCAAAAAGCATTTAATTCTGTCAGCTCATTAATGAATAAAAATGACTTGGTCAAAGTCATCAAACAAAGCGTTTACCAGTTGTTTTGGCAGGACACCACTCGCGTAGATGTGAATTACATTCTGATTCCAAAATCAGAATTACTAAAGAAGCAGAGAAGAATGGGATTGCCAACTTGTTTTTTAAACTTCTTCTCTCTCTCTCAGTGTGCTAATGTGTCATCAGTGGCAGCTCTCTCCGCTTACCAGCACCCCCAGTAGCTGGAGCTGTCTTTCAGGATTCAGCATAGTTTAAGTGGCCCGTAGTCTTGCAGCCTGCGTTTTATAGTTCTTGAAGGAAAGTTCTGAATCTTGTCTCTTTAACGTTAACAGCAAACAAAGATAACCTGCCTGAATTAACGGCAACTCAGAAAAACAAACTGAAACACTTGACAATTGTAAGCCTGGCTTCCAGAATGAAGGTAAAGTACGCTGTGCATGATAGCAAACTTTTTTTTTTTCTTAAATGGCATCAATTCTTAGCATCGCAGTTGTATTGGACTGCATGAGTACTCACAAAAAATACTGTAATTTGAAAAGGACTTGTAACGTGCAGTGTTCTCATGGTGCATTTGGGACGTTAACTTAATGGACTTCTGGGGATGAGGTATGGGGGTGTCTGAACAGCCGTATTATTTGGTTGGTAAGGTCTGGGAAACTTTTTATGGCTCCTTTCGCTGCTGGAGATGGAGAATCATTCTTAAAAGCACTGACTTTTTGTTCTGGAGGAAAAGCTAATCAACGATCTTAATTTCTTCTACAGTGTCATTATCTTTTTCCTCCAGAAGGCGCTATGCCAAAGCTTCAGGAATTACCCAAGCTGCGTCAGAATATTGCATAGCCTAGTAGCAGGTATTTGTATCGCCGCCATCAGTCACTGCTGAAGTGTAGGATATAAACATTTGGGCCTTGACCTTCTGCCAACCCTGTTTCTGTTTGAGACTTAGCTGTTCGTTCTGGTGAGGACTGTTAACTTACTCTTGGGCTTGCTGGTTTTAGTGCATTCCCTACTCCGTGTTGCTGAAGGACCTGGACATGAGGAATCTGAGGGAGTTGGAAGACCTGATTATTGAAGCGGTTTATACAGATATTATCCAGGGGAAACTGGATCAACGAAACCAGGTGTTAGAGGTGGATTTTTGCATCGGCAGAGACATTCAGAAGAAGGACATCAGTAACGTTGTCAAAACGCTCCAGGAATGGTGAGGCAGTCTCTACCTTGCTTGCTCCTTGTGTACACTTTGTCTTGTTTTTTCTCATTCCTTGAAGTTTCAAGTGCTGGCTCAATTTCATCATGTTAGTTAATCAGGTGTCTTCTGCTGTAAGTGGGCACTTGGAGGAAGAGACTGTTGGGCAAATTTTCCAAGATCCCGTCTAGATTTCAATTTGCGTTATGCTTCAAGCCAAACTATGCTATATCTTGAGATTCTGGTCTCATTGTGGCTTTTGCGTGGCAGAACCCTAGTGAGGAGTCAAGGCCTTTTCAAACACTTGTGCCAAGCTGAAGTCCCCTTTCTGCTGTTACACTTGATAATGAAAACAGAACTGTCCGTTATTTTTCAGCCTTTTGCACTGTGATGAGAACTGCATGGGCAAACTGTAGGGAATCACAGTTCTTAGGAGGGATGTCTTCACGTTTGAAGTTTTAGATGCCTTTGTTTGCATTCTCTTTGTCCCTGCAAATGCAGGCTGCACGCAGCCGTCACACTGGGGCTGTGGTACTCTCTTTTTGTACCTTTGCTAAGAAGTTGCTTGTCATCTTTTTGGTAGATTCCCTTCCCACCCAAAGAAATTCCCCTGTAGGCTGTGCAGCCTGTGGCAGGTTCTGAGCTGACTGGGAGTCACTGCCTAGTTGTTACGGTAATGGGTGCACGGAAAGTAATTAAACTGCTGTGTAAATATGCTGCCCTGGGGTGGTGGTGGTGCAGGTTCTTTGTTTTGTTTTGTTTTTTCTGTTTTTTTTTCTTTTTCTTTTCTAATCCACCCCCCCCAACCCGTCTCAGAGGGAGGACTCTGGCAGCTTCTAAGACCTTACAGCGTTGTTTGGAAGGTAACAACGAACCCGCCGCCAATTCCCTTTCTGTCCTCTCCAGTTAGGAACACTGTTGGAGAAGCACTTGTGTCTTTTTGAATGCTTAACAGTTGGGGGGATTCTCTCAATCTGAAGTTTGTGTTTAATTTTAAAATTGCGTTGTTTTGCACCCCCTTTTCAAGCAGTAATTCTGATTGAAAAGGAAGTTGGTGGCGCAGTGAACCTGCACTGAGTTTTTGATGGGTAGGTAAGAGTCTCATGGACTAGCTAAAGAATGCTGTGAAATGCATCGAGTACACAGCAAAGATTTTTCTTGGCAGCTTTTTTGGAACTCTAGTCATATCAGGAATATAAATTTAATGATTTCCTATACTTTTAGGTGACTTTAACTTTTCAGGCTGCATCACTGAGCTGCTCCAGTGAGAACTCATAAATACTCTCTGATATTGTTTGTGTCTCGCAGGTGTGACGGTTGTGAAGCAGTTCTTTTAGGAATTGAGCAGCAAGTACTTAGAGCCAACCAATACAAAGAAAACCATCACCGAACTCAGCAGCAGGTAGAGATGGAGGTGGGTACAGTCATTTCAGACTGCTCTGTGCTTTTTCATTAAATGTTTCTGTTTACTGGATAATCTGGTAACACCTGGTTAATGGTTATGGCTTCTCTGAAGTAGGCTAGCAATCATGCAAATCAGATGTGCTGTTCTAGGGCAGGAAAAATACACATCTGTTTCCGTGTGCTAGTAACACCACAAAGACCTGCATCAAATTTGCCCACCCTGAGCAGGTTGCAACTTTCCTCTATAACAATGGGCCAGGTGGGTGCAGTAGCCATAGTTCCTCGATTGATTTGTTAGGGAAAGAGTGCTTGTAACACGAAGCTTGGATACAATTCTGTTCCTTTTGTGGAAGGAAGGAAAATTTTCACTTTTCTTCTAAATCTGAGAGTGTAGTTATATGTATCGAGTCTCATTGCTTTTGCAAAAATGTGCCCTCAGCATCTTCCTCCGGGGTATTTTGGTGTCGAGTGGCTAGAAAGGGATTGCTACAGCAGCGCGGGCTGGGAGCGCTCCTGCTCTAGGTTGCATTCGCTTCTGAGTCGGTAGATGGCAGCACGGGCTTGTGATTTTAGCCCCTGCTGATGTGTATTTACTACTGAGAACAAATCTTGGCTAATACAGCTGTAAAGGTGAAAATGGTCCTCCCGAGACACTTGCTGAGAGTTTATTTCTTGCAGAGTGCTGCATCCCTGTAGGTTTACGTTTGCTTTCTGAAGCAGTTTGTGCTTGGCAGCTTGACTGGCATCCATAGTGCATTTGGTTTGCCAGATGCCTTTGGCCTGGAGTTGGCACACCTGACTCCCAAACTTGTTTTGGCCTTTTTTTTTTTTTTCTGTTATTGTTTTGTTTTTAATGTTCGCTGATTGTATTTCTGGTGAGCCCTGCAGGGTTTCATGGGACAGAGTACAGTGCCTGTTGCTGTATCTCTCGTTTTCAGCCAGAGTAGCAGAAGCATTACTCCTACCTCCCACAGACCAAGATCTGTTCCAGCTTCTAGCAAATATCTGTGGCTCAGAGAGCCTGCTAGGCCAAGTGGCATTTTCCCTTTTTATTTCTCAGTGCTGTCCAGAGCGTAAATTTATCTCTCAGCCTCCTTTGTCCCTGCTAGTTCGGGTAATAGTAAGGTGCCTACGTTCTGCACCGAGGCAGTAGTAGCTCCCGTCAGTCAACCAGGAAGGTGGTGCAATACTGTATTGTTGTCTCTTAAAAGTAGTAAGAAAGCTCTAGTTGTTTCCTGTCTGGGTCCCGTGCGGATTATTAACAATGCTGGCTCTAAGTGAGGGCAAAATGTTACCCGTTACAAACTCAAATGCAGAGCGTGTTTGTGGTAGGAGAGGGCTTTGTCTTTGTTTTTGTAACCTCCAGGGGTTTCTCAGCATGTTTATGAACAGAGTTGCTACTGTGAGGGGAGGAAGAAGCAGGTGCTGATTCACTGTCTCTTCTTGGCCAGGTCACAAACATAAAGAAAACATTAAAAGCTACAGCCTCGTCGTCGGCACAGGAGATGGAACAGCAGCTGGTAGAGCGAGAGTGCCCTCCACACACAGAACAAAGGCAGCCCACAAAGAAGATGTCCAAAGTCAAAGGGCTGGTCTCCAGCCGTCACTAGAACGTACCATCTAAATGTCATTCATCTAGGAATGACAGCAGGAGGAGCAAAAAAGGGCCTGCGTCTCCTTTTTTCAGTGGGTTCTGGGCCAGTCCCTTCCAGGCTGGCAAATAAAAGCCCTGTTTGAATACAGCTCCCTGTGAGCAGCACCTGGCTAAGTTACGCTGTGCAGCCCCTGTTCATTTTGAGGGTGTCCCTGTTCTGGTCCTTTAAAGAGGGACTTCTAAAGAAAGGGACTAGCCGAAAGGGGCAGTAAAAATAAAAAAAAAATAATCTGTGGACAGTTTTGCTCCCTCCCAGCCAGTCTCATTGCTGCTTAACCTTTAGGAGGCTGCTGTACTAAATCAGATCTTGGGAGAACTTCCGTGGTGAGAGTCTGAATCCCAGGGTTGAAGTGTGGCTACCAAAGCCAGGCTGGGAGCGAGGAGGCCATCCACACAGATCTTTTCATTCCCAGAGGGAGCGCAGAAAGGTTTCTAGGCCAGGAGCTGCTTTACGTGGAAGTCTTCAGCCTTTCCGCTGCCCCTGTCTATTTTAAACTGGGGTGAAATTCACACTACCTCGCTCTGTGAAGATGAGATCCAGTGCTGGGCTGTTTACTTAACTGGCTGTTTACTGCCCTTACGAAGCCCTTTAAGCTCTCGCAGATTTAACGCGCTGGCCTGCGTCTCCGAGGCATCAATGCAGCAAGGAGGAAGCAGGCTGCTCTTCCAAGCCTTCCTTCTTGCAGACGGTTAGGGGCATGCTAGAAACTGTTCCTTCTGAATGTGATGTGACCTCCCAGAGCTGCTTGTGAGTTGTTCCCCCGTTGATACCTTCAAAGGGCAAAGCGTTTGCTCTTCCTTGGATGCTAGTGACAGCGGACTGCACGGAGGAGAGCCCGTGTAGCATTGTGGCAGGCTGGTGGCCCAGGACCCACTGGCAGGGGTCGCAGCAGCATCCCCTTGCTGAAGCAACGGACTTGACTAGTCTTTCTGAATTTTGAACACTTTCAGGTTGTATTTTCCTCCCCCTTTTTTTTTTTTTTGTACATTGTTGTGATTCTAAAGCATTTCAGCCTTTGTTTTGTGTATTTTATTTGTTACAGACTAATTTCAGGTGATTTGCACCTGATTCGGCGAGGTGTGGGTTTTTTTTTAAAGGGGGAGGACGGGGTTGGCATTGAAACAGCAAGTCGCAACAAAGCACATTTTAGAAAAAAAAATTAAAAATGCTGATTTAATGTCAGAGTTCGGAGTCTTGGCTTTGAGGCTGCTTTAGGCTTGTCGTCCAACAGCACTTGTTCACGTGACTGTTTGCTTGGTTCTTGATGTTACATTATCAGAAGGTCTGACTAATCTCCCTGACGCATCTGGGAGGCAGGGAATTTCTCTTCCCGTACTGTCAGGAGTTCGTCTTTGTCCAAGTCTGCGTGGAAAGATCTGTGGCGAAGCCGGTAGCTGAGCCCAGTCTCCTGAGCCGAAACACCTTTGCTGCCTGGTAGTGGGAGGTTTGAAGTTTTGCTCTGCCTTGGGCCAACTGATTCCTTCCTCTGGGTCTAGCTCTGTAGTTTGGCTCCTGTGTTTGACTTCAGTCCATGGTGGAAAGAGAGGGGCTTTCCGCGAGCGGGAAGGGGAGCTGTTCGAGCAGAGGGCTGTGACAGTGCTCCAGTCCTGCAGCAAAAGCTGTCACCTGCACTTCCTTGTGCAATGCATGTGCCTTCCTCTTACTGCTACAGAGTTCTTTGCCAACTGCGTGTTCTCAGTCCTCGGCTACGGGACTTGATGTACAGTTGTGAAAGTAAATTCCTCTCCCTTTTCTCTCCTGCAGTGCAGGCACACCAGCTTTCAATCCTGAGAGGTGGCTCGAAATGCCTCCCATCCAGCTGCCTCTGGGTCAAGTCCCTTGGTTTCTGATTCTTTACCAGCTCTTTGCCCTGGAAACTCTAGCCAAAAGAGTCGCCAGTGAAGGATACGAAATAAGTGAATAAGCCCAGAGCACGACGCCTTCCCTTATATCTCAAGGGAGCTCTTGCAGTGGAGCTGTGCTACCTTCTCCCAGTGTTTCGCTTCAGGAGGTGTAGGTGGACTTTGTGTACCCACGTCTAATGGGTATGTGTGATGAAGATGGACTGAGTCTGTTCCTGGCTTCCTGCGTGGGTGACTGCCGTGTACTGGTCATCCAGTTCCTCACAAGGTCTGACTAGCGAGGGGAGGCTCTGTGGACCTCAGCTGTTCTGTTTCCCTCACATTTCTGCTATCAGTCCCGCAAAGAGGCAAGAGGAATGCAAATGCCTTCGGAAATCAGTTTAGCTCCTCAGCAAGCCACAGTCCGCTGGGGAAATAGACGTGAGTTTGGCATCCTTGATGTTTGCTCCCTGCCAGTTACAGGAGCCACGTTAGTTCACGGAAAGCTTCTTTAGGGTGTTGGAAGTTCCGGGTTCATCCTTATGTTCCTGCTGTTCTCAAAGCCTGCGTGGGGGCGAGGGCCCTATTTACACGTCTGTGCACGGTGCCTCTGAGCAGCAAATAAGCAAGGGAGGAAACAGCCCTTTGAATAAAGAGCTGTCCCGTGCCTGGTGGTGACAGAAGACCGAGAAGGGATGGGGCACTGGAGGGAACTGAGCTGTTCGCGTGTTTGGCTTTCCTGGCGTGCCAGCGACACGCTCGGTGCCGCAAAAAGAGGGGGGTGTCTTTGCAACGAGCCCAGTCTGAGATGAGTCATTAACAAATGACATGCACAGAGTACCTGGGGGAGGCAGACAGCTCTGCAGCAGCTGGTTAATGAATCTGGCTTGAAGGAAAGGGAAGCTGTTCCAGGAATGAAGCAGAAGGCATAGTTGTTAACAGGGAAGGATGCAGGAGGTGCTGTGCCGTTTGAGAAGGACGAGAGCAAGGCGGTGTTGTCTCCCTGCGCCTGCAGAGAGGGCGGCAACTGGGAGCAGAGTTGGCTGAATGAGGGGCTGGTGGGGGCTGAGCTGTGGGGGATGTCTGCAGAGCTTAAATGTGCTCTGGGGACAGAGGGAGGTGGAAGCAGAGGTGGGGTTGGCGCAGACTCCGGTGTATTGCATGTGCCTGCTGCAGGCAGCTGACACAGCTTGTCTGAGCGCCGCTGGACACTGCTCCCTGATGTGGGGAGAGCATCCTGACCTCCTTTGGTTTATGGCAGCACCGGGCTGCTCCAGCTTCCTGCAGGACTGCAGCAGGACAGAGTTTGAGCTATTGAACTTCCGTTTGCCTCCTCCGCCCGGAGAGATGGAGCTGCCTTCCCTCCGCTCTTCAGGGCTTTATTGTCTAGCTTCGTGTTCTGCAGCTCCGCTTGTACTAGTGCTTGTTTAATATGGAGTTGAGCACTGAGCTGGAAAATGGAAGAGAGGATCTCAGCTGATTGCAGTGCTGGTAGACTGCCCTAGCCCTAAAGCTGTGCCTCGTGCTAACAAATGTCCCTGGCATTCCTGCTGTGACTCAGTTGATACCCACTAACATCAGGCAATTCTGGAACGTGATAAAGCAGTGGTGGTATCTCTCTTTTCACAAAAATATTTTGGGTGAAAATCTATAGCCCTTTTACTTTCCTCCCACCTCCTTAAATGAGCTGAATGCTAGCTTAGTCTTCTGTTGAGAACAGGAGGTTCAATTGGTAATGCTGACAGACCCTGATGGGTTTTCAGTTGAGACCCATCCTGCAATCGGTCTTGTGCAGGCTTCTGAAATCCCACGGATGCTCACGGAGTTGCTTCCAAGTCTGCCCTGCTAAGGCCATAGTAAAACTGAGGCTCAGTTTTCAGACCAGCAGCCGAGTGCCACGGAGCCTCTACCTGCTTGGGAGGTCTCCCTCCACGGATGGGGTGCAGGGGTTGGACTTGTAGGGTTCCAGAGCGCAGCTGGAGAAAGGGAAGCTTTTGTGGCCATAGAAGAGAGCGGTGGCAAGAGATGACTCTTCTCCCACCAGCCCTACAAAGTGGATTTTGCTGAAAAGCTTCCTGTTCCTGGAAGAATGGAAACTGATGCCGAACCTAGTGGGTGGTGGTTGTTATTTTTTTAGCATTCTGCCCATCCTGTGATGGGAAAATGCATTGGTTCGTGTGTCCAAAAGGGAAGCTGAGTTTATTCACCGCAGGAAAGGTGGAAGCGAGTGCTGTAAACGTAGAGAGCTGTATTAGAATGTGGCAGCTCCAATGAGTAAATCAGACTTGCCCTAAATTTTGAGTTCTGTACAAGTTTGAGTGCTGTCTAAGCTGTTTAGAGAGGCCTCTGATTTTGAAAAACCAAACAAAGCCCCACCTCCTGCTGGGGTAAAACAGTCAAAGGTGACGCAGAGTTGGTGCTGCTGGCTGTTACTTCAGTATCTGAGCCTCTTACAAGCTTTGCAGTGGAGAGAAACAGCATTGCTCCTTATTTAAAGATGAGGAAAAGGATAAATCAAAGAACCTGTCCCACAAGTGTACAGACCCAGCCCGTCAGACCTCTGTCATCTACTCCTATATGGAGCTTTCTGGTTTTTTTACTCCACAAAGCCCTCTGTGGTGCCTGACCTAATGCAAGGCAACCAAAAAGCGAAACTGTCAACTTTATTTTTGCGTAATCTGAGGGCAGGTAACCCAGGGGCATCAGGAAAGGTAAATTAAAGTTTACAGGCGTCTCAGTTCCTACTTGTGACCTCAACGTTGTATTTTTATTGTGGATTTGTGACCTGACAGTCTGGTAGAATTTCTTGGCGGAATTTTTAGAGATACGTCACTGTTCCGCTCTGCTCCGTGGCGAAGGTCGGCGTCTCTCAGGGACTGTTGACATTTTGCTGATATTTCTTCAAGTTTGGCCCTACCGCAGAGGTAAGTGATTGAAGCTACAGAGGTGTGCTGCTAAGAGAGTGCGTGTTTACCCTCTAGCCTGCTTGCCTGCACCCCGCTTCTTAGCGGCACTGTGGTGGCTCCCCCGTTTCCAACTAGAGAACCAGGCAAAGGACCAGGCAGAGCAGCACTTCGCTCCCTGTTTGCAAACACACGGGCGCACGTTTGTTTCGCACAGGGTGCAGACCTGGCAGGATACCCTGATGTATTTGCTACAGGTTACAGACTGTGAGAGTGTGGTAGCTGTGATGAGCGTGGCCTTCTCTTGTCAAGAAGAGATGGACTGAGGGAACGTGCACACTGCAAACTGTAGGTAGTTAATGGGATGCCGTAAGGTCATGTACCAGTCCTGAAACGTGTATTTCCGTGTTCCGCAAACGAATTTGTGCCTGTGGTCCTCATTTGACCTACTTTTAGTGAAAGGTAAAGCACCTTTCCACAGCTCTAGCTCTCCTGTAGAAGCTTGTGAATCTTGATATCGTTGGGGTGTTTTTCAAATACTCGCTCACCTGTGATACCTCCTTTTCCAGAAGAACTGAGTGTGGTGGATAAATGAAGCCTCACTCCTTCAGAGATCATTTTTTTTTTTTGTGCTACTCCAGCCGTAGGTCTGTATCTTCATGGTCTGAAGTTTGGAAGTGGTGCTGTCTAGCTCTCCAGACTCTTCCTGAAGGCGCTGTTTATCTCACCAGCCCTGGTGTCTCAGTCACTGCCTCATGATCAGCACGATCATAAGGCTGCCTTGTGCTGATGCAGTAACGTCTTGGTGTTTCATTGTCACCTCTGCAGCTGGTAGAGAGCTCCGGTTCCTGCAGGATCACCTTCCAGCTGTGATGCTGTCCCTTTTACATCACGACTGTGAGATAACACCTCTCCTTGCCGGCAGACAGGCCAGGTGGGTAGGCATCGCTCCTCAGAGCTGTTTTGCACGTGGGAAGACGCAGTCTGTTGCCTGGTTTAGCATCCTGGAAATCAAGGACAAGGACATGGGATGGTTTCATAAATAAAGGGGCAAAGCACGGAGCTGTGTCCTATTCCAGCTCTGCTGCAGCAGGAAGCAGAGGGCAAATCAGCCCCTCTGCAGCTGAGTTTCCTGAGACAGCCCGTCTCGGGTGTGCTGGCTTTGTGACAGAGGTTTGGGAGGTGCTGTGGTCTCCTGGCCGGGCAGAAGTTCGTTGCACCTTCAGTTAAATCAGCAACGCATGTGCATGGGAGGGGAGAGTCTCAAAGCTTTTTAAGCTTTTCTAGAAGTCTTCCTCCTCCTGGGTATCACAGCCGCCTTTTCCCCAATGCAAATGCAGTGGTCCACTGTGGGAATGCTGGCCTGGAGTATTATGGGTAGTACGCCAGGTTAATTATGGAGGGAGCAGGAAAAATAGCCTATGCCGTCTGCAACAATATCAAAGGGATGCTACCTAATGATTTTCCTATTAGCTCTTTTCCCAGCCTGCCAGAGTCACTGCAGAAATGTCATTTACAAAGGCAGTTTGCAACTCATTACCCGGGATTTTCACTGTAGTTCTGCTCCAGAGAGCGTGGGCTTTTGCTGTGTGCCCCAACCTAATGAATTGCCTGATTCGGTTAGTGCTGCCATCCCTTCTGACAAGGTTAGTTGCTGACTGACGGGAAGGGGCCTGGATTCAATTCCCTTCTTGTTTTCGACTCGTGCTTGTGTCAAGAGCAGGCTCCCTCTGGAAGCTGCCCTGTGATCCCTTCCCTTCGTTTTTCTGCATTCTGAGGGAAGCAGCCCCTGTGCTTGGGGAATTTCTAGAGCAAGTGGCCTCCAGCAGTCCCTGCTCAATGCCTCGAGTCCCATTCCAGCTGGAAAATTCCACCGCTCCCCTGCTCTGGGCTTTTCTTCCTCTTCATTGGTTTGGGATTTGCTGTCACCTGAGCTGGGCTTTGTAACCCTTCAGCAATAAATGCCTTGGAAAAGCTGCATTAATGGTGCCAGGGAAAAACATGCATCGTGGCCTGGGAGAAGAGAACTGATTTGCCATGTGTTGGAAGGCAACCACGTCCTTATTTGTGGGAGCTCCAAGCTCTGCTCCGGCCTGTTTGGGCTTTGCGAGGCACTTTGACACCAGCCCTGGAGAGAACTCCTGTCCTTTTCCACTAGACAGCAGAAGATGAAGAGGAGAAATCAGGGCTGTCCCTCCCTGCGTTATATCACAATCGCTCGCACTTGAAAGCCGAGTGGTGCTGCTGCTCCTTTGGCAGGTAGGGCAGGAGATGTGCTGGTCCCGTGGGTGCTAGTGTGACCTCGGTGTAGAGAGGGGAGCTTGGGACGCCAGCCGCCCGCGCTTCCAGGTGTGCACACACGTGTCCACCCACCTCTGCTAAGTGCCAGGCTCTGAGCTCACTTTTAAGAAGCTGGATGCCAGCCCCCCGAGGCTGCAGCTTGCATCCGAGGCAGCTCTTGCTATTCAATTATACCGTGCCCGTGCTGGGATGTGGTTGGGGAGGGTTTCCAGCGCTGGCCCTGCATCCTTTTGCTGGATGTCATGAGGGTTTGACCCGGCAGGACCACGCGAGAGGCAGTGAAGTGAGATCCATTTCTTCCTGCTGCATGCGATGCCTCCTCCCTTCTTAATTGGATTCCCGTGTCCCCTCTCTTTCCTCCTGGCCTCATTTCCTACCGAGCCCCTGTCAGGGAGCCCTAATTGTGGCCTTATCGGATGCTCGCTGGGCTCTAATGAGCCGTTTCCGTTTCCCGTTCTGGCCCGTCTGCCAAGCCAGGAAGGTGCTCGTCAGCGCCCTGAAAGCTGACCTCTGCTCGCAGCGCCGCGCTGCCCTGCCAGCCCCTGGCTGTGCCGTGTGGGTGCTAAGGTTGAGTTGATCTGAAAGTTCTCCCAAGTGCACTTTCACCCCCGAGTGCTGCCTTCTCTCTTCCACGTCAGCTCGCATCCCTGCGTGGGCGTTTTGTTCCCGTCCTGCGGGCGGGAGAGCAGCGTGCTGGGGGACAGGGTGACTTACCCCCACTCAGGGGGGAAGCAGCAAAGCCAGGAGCCAGCTGTTATCCCCTCCTGCCCACTCTGCTCGCTCTCCTTTTGCCAAGCTCGTGCCCTTTTGTGATGCAGCTTTGTCCTTTTCCTCGGACTTGCTCTTTTCCAGGAAACCCGGTGGACAGAAGGGACCCATGCTCTGAGGCTGCTTTTCCCCCCCCCCCCCTGCCCCCGGACCTCACTCTGCAAAGGAGAAGTGGGAATCCAGACTGCACGCGACCCCGGGCTGCGATCTCTGAGATTGCCCCAACCTTGGCTCAGGTCGTTGCGCTCCCCGTAGGTAGCTGAGTTTTGTGGAGTGAATTCCTGAGACTGAATTCCCTCTGTCACCAGGCAGGCGGTTTCATTCTAGGTCTGGCTTTGCAACAAGAAGCCAAAGCTGGAAGGGAAACGGGCTCCACCTTGGTCCCAGCCTGTGGTCCCTGCTGGCACGTTGCTGAAGGACCAGGACCCGGAGGGTGAGGAGCGGTACCATCTCCTTACACCGCTGTTAGACCCGCTGTGCGTGGTCTGAGCAACAAGCGATTCCTTACTGCCCCGTAGGTTCGCTGGGTGATTGTGGACAGTCCCCTCTGACAGACATCTCTTTAGGAGCATCTGGCACAGCCCCTCCTTTCCTCTAAAAGCGCACAGAGCCAGCGGGGTGCACTTCACAGGCACGCTGTTCGCCCTACAGAGCCCTGGCGGCCGGTTCTCCTTACACAGGGGCATCTCGGGTGGGCTCTCGCTAACCCTGAGGCTGGGCACAGAGCTGCCCTTCCTGCCTGCCTCCCTCCGAGGTCTCGATTTTGCTCCCAACAGGCAATGTCTTAGCGGTCCGTCGGCTGCTGCTCCCCGTCCAGCTGGACTCTGGGCGCTGCGAGGTGGGTGCCTGCCTCTGAGGGAGGTTTTGCTCGTACGGGGCTGGAGACGCCACGTGCGCGCTTCTAACCTGATGATTGAGCTGTCGGGTGTCTGGCTGAATCCTCTTGTTCTGTAAAGCTAATGTTCCCTAATAGTTGGGGAGAGCATGGCCGGAGGTTTCTATGGTTTCCTGGTGGTTGCTAAGGGAAAGGATCTCTTTGCCTCTGGGTCTCGGTGACTTTCTTTTTGCCCTGTCCTAGGCGCCGGAGCCCAGCAGTACATAATGCTCGTTGTTTCCCAGCCCGCTACAATGGTTGGGGCATAATTTGTGACTCCCGTCACGGCTGGGCTGGGCACCCACCACTCTTTTTCTAAGGCCTCTTTGAAGAATGAGACCAAAGAGCCTTCGTGCAGGAGTTTGCCTACTTGCTGTGCTCCCCGCCCCCTCGCTTGCTGTGTCCTTTAGAGCTCCGAGTCATTTTAACGATTTATTTCATGCACTTTACATAGCAAGAAGCTGTAGCAACAGCTGTGTCCGTGAATCCTTACCAGGCAGCTCTCGGTATATTTTGGTCTGTCTATGTATTGTCCCAGGCACAGTTAAATAAACCTCTGCTGGAGGAAGGGACTTTGCAGCTTAGCAGCGAACGCTTGGCGAGCGAGAATATCAACAAGATACTTAGTAAGCTGCTGGATCCCAGAATAACAGCAACTCCAGCATCGAGCTCTGCTCCCGCGAGCACAGCCGGGGCCGGATCCGGTGCGGTCTCTTTGTTGCTGTCGGCAGGGACTGCATCTCCATACGGCCCCCAGTGGTACAGCTAGTTTTACGGAATGCAATTTGGACCCAAACCTGCAGACTGGAAGCGGTTAAAACACGCCCAGACCCAATGCTGCGCTTGTCACACCGCTAGCAACTCCGGATCTAGGCTGCCGAACGTGCTGGGCTTATTTCCACGGGTGCGATTCGGGATCTGGGCGATAGATGAGTTGCCCGAGGCCGCGTGCTCTCGCGGTGAGTTCAGTTGGGCTCTGCACAGGCTTGCAGCTGCACGCAGCGCCGCACAGGATTCGGTCAATCTGAGCATCACAGGATTGGGAGCAAGTTTACTTTGCATATGGGATCAAAGCTTAAAATATCAGCTGGCCTTTCTCTCGCTCCTGACTTTTCTAAAACATCTGAACAATTTCTTCTTTCACTCTGTTAAAATCAATCAATCTGACATTTAAATTGTACATGAATTTGATAAATAAAGACAGGTTACAAAATGCCACACGGAATGATTTTTTTTTTCTTTACCTTTTTCAACTACTTAGGACAAAAAATGTTACAATGCTTGACTTTTCATTTAGTTACATAAATAATTTTTTATAAATATCTCTTTATAAACAATATATAAATAGCTTTACAACATAAATACATTTATGCATGACATGAATTTACAAACAGCAATGTTATACAGCTGGCTTCATCAGTCTCTTGGAAAAGCACTGTCCCTTGTCTTGGTGAGTGTTTGTATATATAATATATATAAGATAGAGAGCACTTTTTAAAAAAATAACAAAACCAAAACAGCTGGTGCCATGACTCCTCGTACCGAAAAGAAAAACACAGCCACATCTTTTGTCCATTTCGGGGGGGTCTCTGCTCTTCTAGGCGTTGCCTGGGGGCTGGCCATGCCTGGCCGTGGTAGGAGAAAACGGACTGCTGCTTCAAAGCCCTGCAAGGAACAAGAACAAGTGCATGTTAGTATTGGCTGTGCAACAGCACTTCGCCGTTCCAAGCTGAAAGCCCCCCTGGAATAATCCTGGCATGGAGCTGGGGGGATGCTGATGTCAAACACTATGCTCGTGCTAAAGCCAGAAAAACTTTCCCCTTTGCCTTCTGGCTGTTGGGCATTAATGGGGGAGGCTGAGGGAAGCTTCCCCTTCCTCCCTGAGGGTCACTAAAGAGCTTACAGCCTTGTTCTGTGTGCCTCTGCCTCAGGCTCCCTGCCTCACTAAACCATTATCGGCCTGAAAGGACCAGATGCGGGAGCTGAATCCAAAGGGAGTTGGACCTAGGACTCCTTTGCCCCAGTCCAGGCTGAAGGTTTCTGGTCCTTGCACCCGGTAAGGACACGGTTTGGAAGCAGCGGGTGAGGACCTGACCTGGCTGGGAGACGGGCTGAGCATGTGAGGTGAAAAGCTTCCTGATGAGAATTTGATGAGGGAGGATGGCCGCGAGCTGGCTGCGCAGCACGCACTTGCTTTTTGGAGCCCAGAGCTGGGCGATGCCTTGGGAACTGAGAGCAGCTGGACGAGGGCCACCATCAGCGGGGGGACATCCCTCTGAGCAGGGCCATGGACCAGCGTTAGCATCCTGCGGGCCCTGCTCATCCCAAAACTCTGCAGAGCGTCGGGATGTCCGGATGAGGTCCTCTCTGTGCCTGGTTACCCAGCTGCTGGGCAAGGGCACGTCTCTGAGCCGGGCTGCCCCCAGTGCCATCGGGGAGGTGACGCTTCCCTCGCCCACCAGTCCCTACGGGGACACAAATCGTGGCTGCTCAGGCGCTCAGCCCGGGTTAGGAACCGCTGCCCTTTGCCGTCGCTGCCTGCTGGGAGGTGCCTGCGGGCTCCTGCATCCTCTTGGCCTCACAACAAATGAATCTGCGTGTGGCTGTGATGGGTACCTCGCTCACCCTATGACGGGTACCTCGCTCATCCTGCCACAGGACGTGTGCGCCCTGTAGGGCAGCCGGGGCTCGGAGCACCCCACGGGGCTGCACCCGACCTCCTTTCAGCATCCCCCACAGAGCCCTGGGGGCCTCCTCCCTTGGACAAGGAGCCCTGGATCCCCCCAAACACAGCCTGAAGCCGCCAACCACGGCCGGGCGAGCACGCTGGGGACCCTCCCGGCCACCTCCACCCCAAAAGGGCCCAAGCGAGCAGCAGCAGCGCCCGCGGGCAGCCTCACTCACCGCCAGGGGTCCCTCAGCAGCCGAGGCCGCTCATGGCGCCGATGCGGTCCAGCTTGAGGCCGAAGCAGCCCTTGCCGAGCCCTTTCTTCTGCAGGCCCTTGTGGCGGCGGCCCGGCGGGTCCTGCAGCAGCCTCGCCCAGCCCGCCCGAGGCCGGGTTTCGGCCCGGGCCTCCCGAGCCTCCCTGGGGCCGGTGCCGCGGCTCCGCTCCTTCTCCTTGTCCTTGTCCCGCTCCTTGTCCCGCTCCGCGCCCGCCGCCTCAGGCGGAGCCGCCGCCGCCGCCGCCGCCGCCGCCGCCGCCCCGCGGGAAGCCTGAGGAGAATGAGGGGGAGAGAGAGAGGGTCAGGGGGTGTCCCTCACGGCACCCCCCCCCCGCTGGGCTCCGAGCTGCACCCCCTTAACCAGGGACACCCCTCTCCCCCCTTGGGGTGCCCCCCTTGGGGTCGCTGCGGGGCTGTGTGCCCCCCAACAAGCCCCCCAGCTCCCGGTGATGCACCCCGGGACTGCTCGGGGCAGCCCCCCGCTCCCCAAAGCGGTGCCCCCGCTCTCCCCGTGCTGCCCACCCTGGGATTAGGGCATCCTCGCCCCCCGGCAGAGCATCCCCAGTGTGTCCCCTCCCTTGCTGGGGTCACAGAGCCCCCCCGCCAGCCCTCAGGCTCCTTCATGCTGGGGGGGGGGGGCGGTCCTTCTTCTGCGGGGTCATGGCGATGCTGGGCTGCACCCCTGTTTTGTAGAGTCGGGGGGGATCAGGGATCTCCCTTCCCAGGGCTGCTGCCCCCCACCCTGTTAGTGCTCTCTGCCACCCCCCCATCCTCTGGTTTCGTCACCTCTGGGGGCACACCCCCTTCCTCACTGCCCCCTGTCTCCCAGGCCTCCCCCCGTCCCCCTTGGGGCTGCAGCTCACCCCCGTTTATCTCCCCGGCTCCCCAATATCACCCCTTTCTCTCCAGCGACACCCCCCAGCCCCGTCCCACCCCTCAGCCCCTGTCCCCTCTCTGCGCCAGGTCCCCGCGCAGGTGTCGGTGGCCTCCCGAGCATCCTCCTGCTCCACAGCACCGCGGGACACCCAGCTCCTGGGGGTACCCGCTTTTGGGGTGCCCCATGCCCAGGGGCTGCTGTGGGTGCCCCTGCCTGGGCTCTGGCCTCACACCGTGCACCTGCACACGATCTGGGTCTCATCCCCATCCCCAGGACCCCAAACACAGGGGGGACCCTGGGGTGACGTGGGGGCCAGGGGCCAGCGGGTCCCTGCCTGGCTGCGGTCCGCAGGGTAAGGGGCACGCAGCATCCCCCTCCAGATGAAGGTTTGGGACTGGCGTCCCTGGGACACACACGTGGGGCAGAAAGGGGGGGGTCCCCTAGCACCTAAAAAGCCCCCGGGAACGAGAACCCTGCCGTGCACCCCAGGGTGCCCTCACATCTCCCCCTTCACCCTTAGGACACTTTTGGGGGAGCAGCGCCGGGAGAGCGGTGGGGCAGAGGCAGCCTTACCTTCTGTGGGAGCTGCGACGCCGGCTTCGCCTCCAGCCTGACGGAGAGCAGAGCAAGTAAAAGTCCACCAGCCAGCAAGGGTGAGATCTGCATCCTGCGGGGCAGCGCGAGCGGGGACGGGGGCCTGGAGGCACCGGGGAGCGGAGGGGAGCCCCCGGGGAGAGGCCGGGACGGGCGGGAGTCAAAGTTCAGAGCGGAGCCCCGAGGTCCCTCCAGCCGCCTGCGAAGTGCCGAGCCAGTGAACTTGGGCTTTCTGCTTCATTCATTTTATAACCCAACCTGCTTGGTGATGTCATCTAAACAACCAGGTCCAACCCGGCCTCCTTCACAATAGCAGGAATTTAAAGGGGGGGTCCCCTCACCCCTGGCAGGAACAAATGACACATCAGCCCAAGGCAGCGGGCTCGGGGAGTTGGAGAACAACAACAACAAAAAAGCGGGGGTCATTTGGCTGAGCCCCCCGCAGCACCCCCGGGCCCCTCTGGGAGCTGCCTGCCCTCCCCTTGCCCCACTGCCCCACGGCCCCTCTGCTCCCGCCGCTCCCCTGGGTGACCCCCATGGAAGGGCAGGGGGTGGCTGCTGCAGGCTGCAGGGGGGTCCCAGAGGGGGGTTAAGTCCCAAAGGCAGAAATGAGTGAAAAAAAAAAAACACTTTTTAATTTTCTACTTTTTTTCCACATCCAGGATTAAATCAGAATTAAACCTCCCAGATCCCTGTTTGCCAGGAGAGGGGGACACTGCCCTCCCCGGCAGCGGCTCTGGGGACACACAGGGACATGGTGACAGCGGCGCTGCCTGTGGGCACGCAGGTGGATGCCTCGGCTTGGAGGGGGGACCTGGCCTCAGCCTCTGCTCCCCTGGTGGGTTTGGGGGGCTTGATATTCCCCGGACACGGGGCTTGTGACAACTGCTGGTGATTTCCTCTGCAGGACACAGTCAGTGTCACACGGTCACTGCTGGGGACAGGACCCGCAGGGACAAACCCGGCTGTGCAGCGCGGCCACCAGCTCTCCCACCTGCTGCCCGAGCTGGAGGCTTCGGGCTCTGACATCGGGGCTCAGCCCCGGCTGCTTGCAGGGGCTCGGGGCACACGGCCGAGGGCAGGATTTGTGCCTCCAGCACCGTGCCTGGCACCAGGACGGGGGCAGCTTTTTGCTGCTTTCTTCCCGGCAGCACTGAGAGAGCCCAGCCCCATCCCAGGCTCCCCAAACCGCAGGGATGCTCTTCGTGGTCAAGCAGAGAGGTGCCCCCACATCCCTGCCCTGCAGCAGGGGAAAGCTCCGGGCTCTTTCCCCTCTCCCTAGGGTCAGCTCCAGGCCAGTCCCTTCCTCCTGCAGGAGCTGCCCCTTCTCTGGGTCTCTCCAGGCTCTGCTCTGCCTCCGGGGGGGGGCGGGGGCAAGGCTCCTTGGGGGTCTGTGGTTTTCTGCTCCACAGCCCGGGCTACTGGGCACAGGCCACTTTGCAGGGAATCGTCTTTTCAGCTCCACGCGAACGGGAGCTGGAAGGAGAAGGTCTCGGTGGTTTTTCCATTGCGCCTGCCAGGTGGAGACAACTTGGGCTTTTTGGAGCGCAAAGTTGTACTTGGGCATTCGTCTGCGTGCAGGCAGATAAAGGCGATGGAGTTAGCGTTACAGCCGGCCCCGGGTGCCAGGTAACCGCGGGTGCAGGCACGGAACAGAGAGGCCCCCTTCTTTCTTCCCGGGGCTCGGCACTCGCCCCCCGTGGCTGGGTGCCACGCAGCCTCTCCCAGGCGGCAGGAGGGATGCTCTGCAGCACTGCCCCGCTTCGGGGAAAAGCACAGAGGGAAGGGGAGCCGGGCTGTGGGTCCCCCACAGCCTGGGGCTGGCAGGGTGCACGAGGTCCCAGGCTCCTGCCCGGATGCTGAGAGCAGCCCCGGCTTCTCCCACGGGAGCCCAAGGCGGGGAAGGAGCCAGGGCACGGGGTTGGGGGCACTGCATGGGGAGGAAGGGCTGCAAGCTGCTGGCTGTAAGCCCCCCTGCAGCCATGGGACGAGGGGATGCAGCCGGCTGCGGCTCTGCCAGCCCCGTGCTGGAGCATCCCAGCGCGGCCACGAGTGCCACAGCACGGCCGGGTCCTGCCGCCGCGCTCCGCCAGGCTTCCACCGGCGTGGTTTTCATTAGCGTGTTTTCTTTGTCACACCGCGCACAGCCTCGGGTCCGGGGGGGGGCTGTTCTTTATAAATCCAATTAGTGTTGTTATTCAAATCACTCTGCCTGCCCTGCCGAAACGCGCTGCAGTCAGAGACGTGGCGCACACAAAGCCTTGCCCTTAACCAGAACCAGACCGAATCCACTGGCGCTGCTTCACGGCAGCAAAAAACTCCGGGGGGGGGAGAGAAGGGATAGTTAGGAAGGAGTTAAAAGCAGGGAAACCTTTTGCTTTTTGGGATGGGGGCCTGAAAGCCTTTAACCCTTGAAGGGATGGTGCCTGTGCCACCCCGTGGCTCGGGGCTTCCCCTGGGCTCTGGCTCAGCGTGACCGGGAGGGATGGAGCCCTGGGGGTCAGGTGTGAAGATGTGAAGAAGGTGTGAAAATCCCCACGTGAGTGCTCTGCGTGTCACCTAATGTCCCCGTGTGGCAGCAGCTGGGTGTAAGGTGTCCCCATGTCACTCTGTCAAGCTCAGGTCCGAGCCACTCGCCCCTCTCCTGAGCATCAGCCAACGTGCGAGGAGCCCCGCGCTGTGCACAGCACTGCCCCTGGGCTGCAAGCGATGGAAACCCGCAGAAAGCAGGGAGCTGCTTGCTGCAGGGCTGAAAATTAGGAAAAGCCACCGAGCGTCACCGAAGCGGGCTGCCTGCTGAGGTGGGAAGCGGGGGACGCCGGTGGATGGATGGAGAGGGATTCGTGGAGTGTGACTGGTGCCAGCGTGGTGCGGGGCGGGGGGAGATGGTCACGGTGTCACCGCGCGTGGTGACAGCGCGGGTGTTTCTGCAGAGCTGCTGCCTGATCCCACGGGAGGGCTGAGTGATGCTGGGGGGAGCTGGCTCCTGTAAAACCCCTCAGGATCTGCTCTGCCGAAGTGAGGGGCCAGGTTTCGCTCACGTCCCATGGGGTGACCCCTGAGAGGATTTAAAATGTGACTGAGCTCTGCCTGCCTGAGCCGGCTTAAAATCAAGCAGAAACGTGGATGCCAGCCCCAAGGAACGTCAGGAAGACGGGTGTCCGGGCTGTGCCCTGCACGCCAGGATGGAGCAGGAGAATCCCCCTCCGGCAGCACCCAGTGGCAGTGCCCAGGAGCAAGACGTGGGCTGGCAGCTGCCGAGAGAGCGGTACAGGGGGGTTCGAGGTGATGTGACGGGAGATTTCATCAGCTGGCAGTTTTCTACAGGTTTCACAGTCCCCCTCCGGCGGTCTGGAGCCTGCAGGCTCAGCAAGAAGCAGTTTCAAGGGGGCATTTTTCAGGCTCCGTGGACAGATTTCTGGGAAACCACCAGCCCCGAAGGCAGGGGCAGCCAGGGGCTGGGGTGTTTGGATGCCGGGAGCCCCCCAAGCGCAGGAGCCCCCATGGGCTGCGGGTGCCTCTTCAGCCACCGGCCCGGGTCTCTACGCCTGCAACGCCGATGGCAGCTTTCGGCCTGTTTGAACATCCCGGGTGTTTATTTTGGATGCTTCTGCTGAATGAGGTATTACAGGAAACACTAAATGGTTTTACATTTTCCCCCCTTCTCCTTTGGGTGTAGGAGAAGGCTCTGGTCCAGGACACACGCGTGTCCAACATCCCCTCATCCCAAAGCGGCATTATTTGATGGGGAGCTGCCCTGATGGAGCAGGAGGGGACGGGGACACGCTGTCCCTTCCCAAACCCCCCAGGGCAGCGAGGGCAAGGGGACAAGGGAAAGCCCTGTGCTGGTGCTGCCGTTTGGGGTTTGTTGAGGTACCCGGGGTGCTCCAGCCACCTCCCGACTTCCTGGGTGTTTCTTCTCCCCAGGGCTGCGTGGGGATGGCTATGCTCCAGGGCTGGAGTGGGAACACGACTTCTCAGACTTTAATTGAACATTAAAAAAATAAAATAAAAAAAATTAGGCAATTACGATGCGCTGGTGAGTACACGCTGTGAGTCTCCCCCTGTGTCAGCCACGGAGGATGTGAATTGCATCGCCTCCAGCTGCCAGCAGCCCCGGCTCTGCAGCTAATGTAGGAGAAGGTTGCTGGGATTTTCTGACCTAAATGCCATATTCTTCTTTGTCTTCCCTTTCCCAGATGACTGCCCTCAAAAAAAAAAAAAATGGGGGTCTGGGAAAATTTCAGCTGCAATAAGGCCCCAACATCAGCCTAATCCTATTGGTTTTGGCACTGAGCATCCCTTTGGGAAGGGCTGTTGCCCAAAGCGGTGATGGTCAGGAAAGGCCGGCAGTGGGTTGTCACCACCATGCTTGTCCCCACAGAGGAGGAATGAGGCGAGAGGGAGCCGAACCTCATGCAGAGCCACCGGGGAGGCCCCCACAGACCACAGGGGGAACAGACACCCAGCCTGGCCCCGATATTCCCCCCACACCACCCCCATATCCTCGGGGCTCTGCCGTCAGCGCCGCGGGCACGTCGGGGCCAGGTTCTGGCTGGCCGTGGCTTGGCAGCACCTCCCACGCCTGGCTCGGAAGAAACCCCGCAGCACTGGCTGCTTTGCCCTGCACACCCCGAGCCGATTTCCAAGGAACTGCTGGGAATCCTGCTTGGCATCGGTCCTTTGGGGCGAAACCATGGGGCTTTCCCCGGAGCACACCGGGCTGAGGTGGAGGTGGGCACGTGAGGGATGTGCGGAGCTGCATCCCTGCTGCTCTCGGGGTTGCGGCGGTCCTCCTGGGGCTGTGGTCCCACTGGAGCCAATGTGGGGCTTTCTGTCCTTATTTTGGCAAGGGGCCTGAGTGTCTCGCATGGAGGGGCTGAGGGCAGGAGCCAGCCCAGCCCTGTGGACGTGCGGGGCTCCACAGCCCCGACTTTCTGCAGCCAGGCAGAACAACAATGCGAGCCCGCGCGGACATAATGGCCAGGGTTTGCTTGAGATACAAAGGCACAGGGCTTTCACATGAGGTAATACTGATAAGTTACGCTCTCATTCACCGCTCCGCCTGCCAGCCGGCAGCGGGGCCACCGTTCCCCGCTCGCCTTCACCAGGACGTGCCCGGCCGCAGTGCCCCGCTGCTGCCTGGTGGGAGTGGAGCCGTGTCTCTGCCTGCGCCCCAGCACGCCAGGACCAGGAGATTTATCGCCCGAAACCGCTCTGAGCATCCCTGGGAGGCTCCAACCTGCTTCTGACTCTGGGGAGGGGGATGAAAGCAAACCAAGGGCTGGGTTTTGGAGGGGTTTGGCCATAGGCAAGCAGGGAGGATTGCTGAGGATGACTTGACGGCATCCAGGAGGCAAGGCCAGGAGCCCCCAGCCCTGCTGCTTCAACATCCAACCCTGGCATCCCTCCTCTTTCCCTGCTGTCCCCTTCAGCTCTATCTCAGCTCTGGCCCTCCTGGCTGGGGTTGGGGGTCTCCCTGGACAAACACAGCCAAAGCAGACCTGTCCCCTGCCCCGGGGGAGCTGCCGGCATTCCTGCAGGCGCTGCTTTGTCTGGAGGAGATGGGAACCCACCAGTCCTGATCTTTGGTGGTGGATTTCCCAACCAGAGGTATGGAGGGCTCGGGAGAAGACTGAAGAAGCTGAAGGACAGGTGGGGCAAGAGCACACTGGTTGTGACACGGCTAGCAGATGGGTATCTATTAAGGAGAGAGATGTTTTTTAGCTAATTTATGGCAATAAATCTGCCTCACTCCCCTCTGTCCCCCCGGCTTGTGTCCTCAGGCCAAGAAGCCAGGCGGCTCCCTGCGGCCTGAGCAATGGCAAAGTGATGAGGGTCTGACTGAACATGGGTGCTGCTGCAGTCGAGGCATTTCCAAGGGTGCTCAGACACTCCAGCACAAACCCGTGGCCCCTCTCTGTCTGGGTGGGCTGCAGGAAGCAGACGGAGGTGCCCGAGGGACTGCTCGGCTCCCATCCATTGCTCCCCTCCTTGAGTCACCCTGGGGTGGCTCCGTCCCCTCGGCCAGTCACTCCTGATTAACGCTGAGGTAAATGAGCGCAGGGCGGGCCTTTGCTCTACGCCGAAACCACAAGTGGTGGAGGAGCCAAAGCCTTCGTAAGCTGATGAGCCACGCGGCGCGCTCGCCTCGGCCGAGGTGCCGCAACACGTTCCTGCCTCGAATGTTGGTAGCAGCCACCCGTAACTGCCCGGGGGAAGATGGTGAGATAATGCTGCGCTGTGGGAAAGCAAGCTGGGACACCGGGCTGGGCCTGCTGCTACACAACCCCAGGGAATGAGAGCGCAGGGGAAAAATCTGCCCTTTGAGGAAGCCCGTGAGGCACCACGGAGGGTCATGGGATGGTGGTGAGGTGAGTGCTCCTCTCTGCTTGATAGTCATGGACGGCAGATAAAGGATGGAAGCAGCCAGCCCTTCCCTGCAAGGGGCTGTGTCTGGGGACATCCTGGGCTGCTGCCACGTGTACATGTGCCCTCGTTCGAAGTGCACAAAGGAAGGGTGCTGCCTGCCCTCAGGGCACCAGGGGGGTGGCACGCCTTTGCTGTCTCTCTCATCTGCCTGGGCCAGTGATGGAGCAGAACTAAATGGGCACAAGTGCAGGCTCTGCCCCATGGACTAGACCCATTTCCAGGCCCTACTGAGCTCACGGCCCCTTGTGCAACAAGGGCACAGCTGAAGGCAGGAGGCGGGGACGATGGAGGCGTCCAGCCGCCAAGCCGTGGCCCTCTTGCCACACATGATATCACTGCGAAACCGGAGGCCCCCACGCCGGCAGCGCTGCTGACAAACATCGAATGCCCCTGCTTCCTCCCCCCCTCCGTCCTTCATCTCCTGTGGAAGGAACGGGGCAGCTGGTGGTGCCACCTGGTGCAGCAGGGAGCGCGGCCAAGCTGCGGGCTTGGCTTTGTCCCCACGGGGGTGAAGAGGAGCAGAGACACGGCGTGACTCAGCGGCATGGAGGGGAGCTGCCTGCTCCCACCTGGCTTCACAGCGAGGGGGGCAGCGGGGCTGGGGGCTCCTGGGTCCCCTCACCCCATCTCCCACTCATCCAAGCGGGCAAGCAGACCAAAGGGCCTGCCCTGCACAGCTGGGGACATGCTGCTGCCATGCCGTTAGCAGAGCACATGGCAATCGCTTTGCTTTGGCAGTGGCCGGGAGAGCAGGAGGAAAGGGGAGAGCACTGAAAGGGGGATCCCGTATCACTGTGCTCCCCCCGGGGCCAGCTCCAGCCGGGAACTACGTCTGCTTTCCAGCATCTGGGGGGACCAGCTGCTGCACACTGGTGGCTCTGCTCCCGCAGAGGAGGGACGCTCGCTTCCTTGCCGTGCTGCGGCTGTGTGCCCAGTATGGGGGCTTGCTGCCTCCCAGCTGTGCTGGGGCAGAGCTGAGTCTCTGGTCCATGTGAGCAGGATGCTGCCTTTGCATCCCGGCATGAGGGGAGATGTGACTGTCCTACTGAAGGCATCTTTGCCCACCGCCTGTGGTCCCCACAGCAAAAGCGCTCTGCTTTTGGGCAGCTCCCTTGACCAACCCAATGGCAGGAAACAGAGCAGTCTGTGTCTGCATGGCTGCCACTGGGGCTTCCCCTTGAGCAGCTCCGTCTCGGCATTATCACTATGGCTTCACAGGGCTCAGCACGCTATGAGCACGGCCTTGGGGTGGTGCATGTCCAGGAGGAGTGGGACTGGCAGTCATGGGTTGTGCATCACACATGGCCTCTAGAGGGGACCAATACCAGGTGATGCAGACACCAGCCTGGTGTTGTCACCTTCCCAAGTGAAGGAGCAGCATGGCCTGCACAGACCAAGGTTCCTGCTGAAGAAAAGACTGAGCAGAGCCTTTCTACACCAGCCCCTGCTTGCAGACATGCTTGAGGTCCCTTTGGACCTCCCTGTGCATGCTCTGAGGAGCTGCTCCAGGCAGACAGCTCAAACAGCGGGCACTGGGGGTGCCAGTCTTGCTTGGAGAGGCTGGTTTCTCACTCTCCAGTTTTTCAGCTGACTGCAGTTCTCTAGAAAGCCCAATGTGATTTTCAGGTAACAACCGTATGACCGAATCACCTATTCCCAGTCAGGGAGACCCTGGATCTCCCCCTGCTACAAAGCCCTGCAGCATCAGGAAGAGCAGGGAGCGAATGAGCCCCTTGCCTCATCCTTTATGTGCTGTCCCCCCCGACGCGAAGCTCTGCCTGATCCCAGTGAGGATCAGGCCGCTCAGCACCGTGAGGTGCCCATTTGCTTGGGCGCTGTGGTGCTGCGGGGCTGGGGGACTCAGAAAGGCACTGGGGGCACAAGGAAGCTGTGGGGAGCTGGGGGTCGGCCTCTTCTCACAGATAACTAGCGATAGGACTAGAGGGAATGGCCTCAAGTTGCGCCAGGGGAGGTTCAGGTTGGAAACGAGGAGAAATTTACTGTCAGAAAGAGTGGTTAGGTATTGGGATGGGTTGCCCAGGGAGGTGGTGGAGTCACTCGCTGTCTGCGGGGGGTGTCTAAGGAAAGGTTGGACGTGGTTCTTAGGGACATGGTTGAGTGGGTGACTTTGGTGGCAGGGGGACGGTTGGACCAGGTGATCTTGGGTGGCTTCTCCAGCCTTAATGACTCTATGATTAATGATTCTGTGATTAGTGATTCTGTGATTAATGGCTCTGTGATTAATGACTCTTACGAAGCAGACACTGGGCACTTTTGGGCTTTCACCGCCCTTCCGCCTCCCCCACGGCACCCCAGGCCCACAGCGCCGCCGCCTCCACAACCCAGGCCGAGGCCCGGACCCCTCGCGCCCCGCCACGGCCCCTCCTGAGGCCCCGTTGCCGGCCCGGCCGAGGCGGGGAGCGGCCGCTTCGCTCGGCGAGGCCTTGTGAGCCGTGCCGCGGCCCGTAGGCCGCCTCCGACCCGGAAGAGGACGGCGGGACCGGGGGGGGGGGGGGAGGGGGGCGGGCGTCGGGACATTTAAACGGCGCGGAGCGGCGCGGCGCGGCCGGTGAGTGCCGGTACGGGGTGGGGGGGCTCGGGACGGGGCCCCCCCCGTCCTCGGACCGATGGCCCGGGCCCGGGGTCTGGGCACGGAGGGGGGGGACGGAGCCGTTTCCCCGGTGGCTGTCGGGCGCTGCGAGCCCGGTGGCAGCGCCGTCCCGGTGTCCCCCCCCCCCCCCCCCCCCAGTGGCTCCCTCCGGGGTGCGGGGCAGGGCCCGGGGCCAGGCCCCTGCGGTCCCCTGGGGAGGGGGGGTCCCGGCGGGGCTGCCCTGGCCGCAGAGCCCCCAGGAGCCCCCTCCCCCCCCCCCCCCCCGCTGCCCGGGTTTTGGGGAGCCGTGGGGATGGGGTCAGCGGGGGGGGCTCGACCCCCGGGGGTCTCCCTCCGCACAGCCGGCCTGGAGCCCCCCCCGCTGCCCCTGTGGGTGAAGGCAAGGGGGGCGCGCTCCTCGCCCGCCTCTGCCCTCCCTCTGTGGCCTGGGTGGCTGCCCTTGGGAAGCTAATAACCGAAGTGTGGTGTGCAGGGGCTGTAACCCCCCCCCCCCCCCCCTTTTTTTTTTTTTTTGTCTATGCTCCATTTACGTGGCTAACCTTACAGAAATGGAGCCGGAGGCGAGAGGCAGGTGTTTGCTCTTTCCTTGTAGATAAAGATGGCAAACTCCTGTCCGCCCCAACCCGTGTTTGGAGAGTAGCCTCGCAGGCTTTTGTCAATGTTATCTGCTTCTGTTCAGCTGGCAGCTGGCGAAGGTGACGTTAAAAAGGGAGCCCGCTGCAGACCTCCCCGTGCGAGGGTTTTGTAATAGCAGGTCAGTCTATTAGAAAAGTTTAGCTATTGGCCAGCACCAATGGAAAATCTTAGGAACGAGAAGCACAAACCACACAAAGAATTTTTCCTATTGATTCAGGGATTTTTAATTTTTGCTTTGTATTGTGAAGTCTGTTCACATCCGTGCCCAATTACTTAAGCAAATCTAGTCGCAACACGCCTTGCTTCTCTGGAAGGGTCAGAGCAGGCACCGAGGAGGAGGAGGAGGCAGCTCCACAACCCTTCATCTCCGCCGGGTGCCCCATGCCCAGGCAGTGTGTGGGTACAGGAGACTGTGTGGGGGCTCGTCCTCCGTGCAACTGCAGCGAAAGGGAGCTGAGAGCTGGCTGAGGGCGAAGAAAAATTCCACCGTGGTGGGAGCAGGGAAGGGAATATAAATTTCTCTTCTGCTGAACTCTGCGTTCTGTCCTGCCAACACTCCTGTGCTCAGGGAAGTGAAGAAAGAAAGGTTTCACGGACAGTGTCCTTTAGTTTAGCTCCGAGCCCAGTGCCTTTCAGTTTTGGCATAGAAAAGGTGACAGTGCGGCCTCGAAGTTCTCACCGTAACAGCTGGGGTGAAATTCAGCTGTTCAGCTTCAAATGTGCCTTGAAGGGAAGAAGGCGTTTTTATGGGGCCCTGCAGGAGACAACAGTTGCCCTGGTGTACATTATCAATATATTTTATATTCCTCTTTGGTGTTAGGTACAGCAGAAATCATTGATTTGTCCCGTCCACGCTTATAATTTACCTTAATAGGAGCTGAGGACAATTTACTAGATTGTTTCACTCCAAAAGCTTAAAAGCTAAAGCAGCTCAAAGAGGATTGAAAGCCTGATCTACTTAAGCTCCATACTCATGCTGCAAAGGTGGACGGCATAACATCCCCTGCAGAAACGGGGGCTAGACGGAACGGGAGCCAGTGTGTCGCTAAGAATTACGGGCTCTTGCAAGATACTTAGTTGTGTGAGGGAGTTTAGTTTACGTCAGTCACAGTGGGAACAAGTTTTTGGCTAGTAAGACAGGCTGAAATGGTCAGTGTTGGTTTTCGGAGCAAATGTTCTGTATAATCCACCAGAGTGCCTCACTCTGCAGGTGAGCTAACAAGCGATACCTGATTTTTACTGCAGCCTGTAGGTACTTCAGTGAGGATGCAGTTATTTTCAAAGGCTTCAAGTTGGACGTGACAAGGTTTAGTTCTGATAACCTCAGCACTGGCACATCTGGCAGTCTGTCAAGTTATTCCCTTAATTTAGCTGGGCTGTTGAAAGGCAAAGAAGGGAGGGTTAAAGGAATCAGTTATGTTTGGGGTGTCAGCACTGGGACAAAAGTCCCCATTTTGTGAGGCCTGTGGGCAGCTATGGCTTGCAGGCTGTGGTCACTCGGTTACCAACAGTGGTTTGGTACAGGGCAGGTGTTGGCTGCAGCGTGAAACCCCGTCCCCCCCGCGGAGCAGTTTAGCACCCTGGGATTTCTGTGAAGGCCAACACATTCTCATTCACTAAACGTTTGCCTCTTATAGCGTAGGCAATTATTTGTCGTTTTGTTTCGAGAAAATGACCCTTATTTTCCCCTGTGTTTGTTTATAACTCTGAAGTCTGGCCCTTTGCTGCACTATGGATCCTCAGGGGCACGTGCGAAGCGCTTCTGCCCAAGGTGCCAAGGAAGGAGTAAGCAAGCCCGCCGTCCCGCAGAAGAACGCTTACGCTCGGCTCGTGCAGAAGCACCACAGCGGCCGATTCCGGTCCTACATGAATCACGTTGCGCAGAAGATGCAGCTGGAAGACGGCACCTGCAACGACCTCAGCCTGGACCTGGACCCACCCCTGAGGAGAGGACTGGCGAAGGATAACCTGGCCAGGAACGGGTTGAACGTGCACAGCTATTCACCAGGCAGAGCGCCTCACCTGGAACAGCCCATGCCTGGGGGATTTGAGAACGAGAAATCCATCCTCAACAGGTGTTCTCATAGAAAAAATGCCAACGTTAACCTAGAAGGAGACCTGGAGGCGGAGGAAGACTACTACGTGCATCAGCATGGAGCTGCAGGCGACTTGTTAAACGTGAGCGATGCCCCGGGTGGGAGAGCGTCGACCAGCCTGAGGCACGGCGCAGCTCTGCAGAGGTCGTCTGGTTCTGACGAAAAGGACGAGGAGGACATGTGGAGGAAGAAACACAAGAAACGAGGCAGGTGCCCTGCCAACACGGACCCAGCGGCTGGACACTTGGTGACTGAGCAGTCTGGTGGGGATGTGCTGGCAGCAAATGCCAGGAAAAGCAGTCACTTGTCTGCAGGCCACGTCCACGGTGAGTTCGATCTAAT
The DNA here is from genome assembly GCF_009769625.2 of Cygnus olor. NCBI lineage: Eukaryota > Metazoa > Chordata > Aves > Anseriformes > Anatidae > Cygnus > Cygnus olor. The sequence continues at coordinate 16,729,835 of NC_049177.1, forward strand.
GACCTGCTTGGTCCATTTGCTGCAATTACCCTGGAATTGAATGTGATGGTTTAGTCATGAGGGAGTTAACGCGAGCCAGTTCTGTTCTGTCCGAGTTAGTCAGCCCTTAGTTACCTGGGGGTGGCTTCGTCCTGCTTTACAAGTACGCCACGCTGCATGTGCAAATGTCTTCGTGTGGAGCCAGCTTGGCGCTGGCAGGGCCCGGTCCCCTGGCAGAGGCTCTGTGAATGTGGCTGTGCGGCTTCCAGGACCAGCTCAAGACTAGGAGAGCCCAATTTCTGTGGGGCGGAGTCCAAATTAATAAGGCTGCTGGACCTCAGCTGGCTCAAGGCGAAGTCACAGTTCCCTCTGCATCGCTTCGTTGGGTCTGGAGTGCTGCTTAGCCTCTGTAGAGCATCCAAGCCTGTCTAATACTCGGGGGCTAAGATGCCTGTATAATATCTAATTCCTGATACAGGGTGTTGACTCTAGTAAATTTTACTGTTAGTAACAAAGAGAATACATCTTGCGGTAGCACAGGGAGTGCCTCTTAAATGCAACGGTCAGGGCAAAAAGCCAACTTACAGAGATAAAATTCTTTATTAAAAAAAAAAATCACAGCATTTACAAGCAGCCAAAGCCAGGCAGTTTAAATTTGATCTCCTGATGTAATGGGTTAAAACTTCCTCTGAATGATATTTATGGTGAAATACTTGAAATAGCCTGATCTTATGAACTACTACTGGAGGAACTCATAAATGTCACTGCATTAAATTCTCTGTAACAAGTAGAAGAGATCAATTTCTCAGCTGGGTATGAGAGGGGCCTGAGGTCTATCACAACGTTTGGATTTGAAATCAAGTAAATGTTTAACTGAATCACTTGCAAATCTATGCCCTATCAGTCAAGAGTGGCAAGTAACACGCTTTTTACAGGGCTTGCTGTATTTTTGGAGGCTGTGACAGTAGAATTATGTGGTAGATTATGTGCTAAAGTTGGTAAACTTTCATGAGTTCTTTCAAGACAGATCATAATTAGACACTGAACACAAGCAGATTGCTAACGTTTATGGAGGAGCCTCGTTTTTGGGAGGGTTTTTCTGGTGTGTCTCATGGTAACAATTCCGTGCTTGTCACGCTGGCTGTTGTAAGGGACTTGACTGCCTTCTACCCTTCAGCTAACCGGTAGCTTTTGGAGAGTAAGGAAGAGCAGCTAACAAATTCCATGCTAATGTTAGTTTGGACTAGTTAGTTTGTTAGTGTTGGGTGCTGCACTTTACAGAAGTCGAATTTGACGCTGTGCCAGCTAATTGCACGGGTACGGCCGGCGGCCTGAGATGTGGACCCAGAGCCGTATGAGCTGATCTAAATCAGGGCTGCTGTGAGTCTGGGCTGCCCTTCCCTTCTCCTCCTCCTGCTGGTTCAGGGAATCAAAGCCAGTAGAAAATAACCTGCTGGAAGAAAAGTAAACAGCTTCTGCTGTAAAGCTTGCACACTGGTGGCACGGGCTGTCACTTCTGTGGGAAAGCGTGACCTGGTGGCACCTTGCCTGGAGTATCACCCTAATGGAAAGGGTCTGGGCACCTCTGTCCAGCTGTTACACCGCTGCAAGAGCTCTGTTGCTGCAGCCACTCCATGCTAGATCGATGGGCTGCTTCCTGGAGACGGCCTTGCTTTAGGTGCTGCAGCTTTGAGAAGTGTCCTAAGGTTTTCTTGGTTCCTCATCCAAAATCAAGCCTGGCCCCTGGAGACTGAGTCAGGTCCTCTTGGGCCCTCCTGGAGTAAATGCAGGGCTTGTGTCCAACGCATCGCCAGATGTTGAGGCACTAATCCTTGGTGAGGATTTCTGCAGGAATATATATGTTGTAAATTTCACCAGCCACAAGGTTTTGTATTTTTAGTGTCCTCACCACCCTGAAGGATCAAGGCAAAGTTGTAAAACAGCGTTTTAGACTCTGAAAGTTGGCCCGAATCAATAAGTGTATTCAGTGTGACGTGTCTTTAATGGATTCATTCTGTTCAGAGCAAACTTTGGTGGTTTGTGCATTATTTTCTGTGATTCTTTGAAGCTGTTTTTTAATTTCTATCTTTCTGCCGTGGGAGAAAGTCATTTATCAACCCTTCCTACCCCTCCTGGAAAGCCCCTCCGGTATTAAGAAAATAAAAACACCTGTCTAAAGAGGAGAAACATAAAAAATTAAGTGGATCAGAAAGGCTGCCCACCACAAGTGGAGGAATCCCGAGTTTTGAGAAGATGCTTTTGTAAAAAGTCTGTTAAATGAAAAGTCCGGGAGACTTACAGCTGTAACAATGAAAACAATAGTTGCCTGTGTGGATTTTCATCTAAAAGTAGCCTGGTTTTCCGAAGTAAGCACCTGCAGTTCCCTCCTGCTTTCTTGGGAGCGAGGTTTACAACCCCTTTGAAAAGTAGCTATTTAGAAACTTAGTGTGGAGACCTAGAGCAGAGAACGTTGGCCATCGTGTTTGACCTCCCAGGTGGAAAACTCACACTGCGGGGAAGATTATTGGGAAATTATTTGCTTAAGTGACACCCTTCCTTTTCTTTTACTTGCATGCCTCCCGAGCCACCCTCCTGTGTAAGTTGAGACTGGTCACACTCCAGGACGCTTGCAGGGGCATGAAAACAGTTTCCTGGGGAGGAAAGAAAGAGGAAAAAATATACGTAATTTGATTCGGACAGATGTCTTTTCTGTTCAGCGTGAGTATATTTTAGTACTCCCGTTGAAGTGAAATAAAGGTTTAATGCAAGCGTTTAAGTAGAAGATCTCACACATCACACTACCAGATTAATATTTTCCCACTTCAAAGCTCGTCTTTTTCTCTTGATGCTGTTATATGTCATATTCCCTTGCAGAGGCAGGTGTCTGGTTTGATCAGTTTAAATCAAGGCTTGTGAAACTCTGGGGGCAAGAATTGCTTCTGTCACAGCAGCGAGGCGTATCACCTTTTCAGTGGTGACGTTTCCTCACGAATTAACTCTGCTGGGCTGCGGTAGGCTTACCAAAAGGCTCTTTGAGCTAATCTCAAAGCCAAGCATCTCTCTTTAGATTGCTTTGTTTCATTGTCCTCTTCTTAACAGCTCTTCAGCTCAGGTTTAGCCGTGGCCTAAAACTAAAAGCGCTAAAATTTAAGGAGGAGGAGGGCTGAAAAAACCCTTTGAGCGCTCTGTAGAAGGCTTCAGGAAGCGAGGAGCAGGTCCCTGTTGGTGTCCTTTCAGTGGTGCAGCAGTTCCTGCGGCCCTGGGGGCGAGCAGAGAGGTTTGTGCAGCCCCAGCAAGCGTCACTGACCCTGGAGCTCGCTGCCGGCGATATCCTTGCTAATTCCAACACCTCCTTGTCTTAGGTGGGGGAAAGCCACTAGGTGTAGACTGGCCCAAATTGCTCTCTGGCTCTTCGAAAGGGAGCTTGCCTTGTTGACGATCCCCCTGGTGCTTTTCTCCGCTCACCCAGAAGCGAAGCCCACGAGTGCCTCTGGGGGGCTGCTTTGCAGGAGGAGCTAATTTGAAATTGCACTTTGTTTTATTCCCTGTCGTGATTGCCGCTGTCAGTCCGTACTGTAAGGTCCCAAGCCCTGTCTTGGAGGACAGAAATAATTCTGCAGCAGGTAATTAGGAGGCTGACCACGGCAGTCCCTCCTGGCTCTGCTGATAGTGCCTGCTTTTACTGAGTGCTGCTCTGTCAGCCACTTGTCCAGCTGTACTGACATGTCGCCCTTAAAAAGTAATGAATGGTGGGCGAAAAGGCTGACTTGGGAGCTCTGGCTTTGGGTGAACTTGAGGAGCAACATGCTTAAAACTTGAAAATAGCCCTGTCCCGGAGTGAGCTGTAATTAGCAAATGGAACCTGCCACTTATCAGCGAGGATGCTTCGTCACAGCAGGCTGAAACATCCTGTTACTCATGAGGCTGGTTCCTTCTGCACCGGGCCTGCCGTTTTTTCCTCAAATCATTTTTTTCCTCCACCTCGTCTGGTGCACAGGAGGTTGTTCCCGGCTGTGGAGCTGGGATGCAGGCATAGAGAAGCATCATCTGGCTTTGTGCAGTTGCGCGTCCTCAGGATCTGCTGCATAGCTCCTACTGGCGTGTGTGCGTATTTGTGTATGGGTCTCCTATAATTGCTGTAAGATGTTTCATTTCTCAGAGCTGCCTGAAAACAAAGCATACCAGAGGCTTTGTAAAAATCCCGAAATAACTTTGTGGGATGAAGCAAGAAATGCAGATTGAAGCAACACGCTAAAATGCAAATGGGCACCCCTGCGCCTTGCTTTCTTCTCTGTTCGGAGAAATTCAGGACCCGTCCTCTCTCCTATATGGCCAGTTTATTTTTCCTTGGTTAAGAGATGTCTCTACTGTGACATTATGCCCCTTGCCTGCTCTCCTACCCGTGGGGCTTTCAGCAGAAAGTCGTGCTGAGCCCGCTGGCTTTGTAGTTTTCGTAGCTCCTGTACCAAGAGCTAATCTTCGTCCTTCTTTTGGGGGGCTTTCCCACCTCTCCCTGCCCCAGCTCCCCGGCGTTGTGCAGAGATTTAGTGGAGGTTGTCACCATCTGGGTTGCCCAAAGAGCTTTGCATTGGGAGCTCTGGATTTGAACAACCCTCTGCTGTCCCTTGTCTGGAAGGTGTAGCAGCTGTGGAGCTGCGCATGGGGTTCACTGTACGGGTTCAGCAGTCTGACTTGCTGCATGTAGGCACAGATCGAGGCTCCTTTCTGCGCCGCTCCAACCTATGCGAGCATAATCGCTGTGAAGCCTCCTGTTCTGAAGTTTCTTAAACCATAGTGAAGCAGAAAATCAGTCTAAAACGTCACTTTAAATTATGATGCTTACAGATTTTCATCTCATGCGATTTCCCTGCTAGTTTTTTTCCCTAGATCTCCAATCCTTTAGGGTCTTTGGGTGTTAAAATTTCCCTAACAAAAAGTTCCCTTAACAGAATGTCTTTCATGAAGACCTCTGGGTTGTTTTCTGTTTTTTGATCAAAGGCTCTAAGGGTTTTCCCACTTCAATCCGGCATTAGTCATCAGAATCTCTTTTCAGACAGACCACTGCCTGATGTTTCTGCCATAAAAGAGCTTAAAACCCCCTTTTCCTTGAGGACAGAAGTACTAACTCTTTCTGCAGCATCTGTCTGTCACATGCTGGTAGCTGAGATTTGCATGGCTGCTAAGTGAAACTTTGTCTTAAATACCTGTGATGTATCACGTTATTGGTAAGTAGTTTAGAACAAGCTGCGTTTTAGTTGGGGCAGGAAGGCTGTGGCTGCTTTCTGAGTACGTGTGCTCCTCAGCCTGTTTGTGGGGGAATGCTGCTGTTAGTCTGCTGGAAAAATCTAAAGAAAACCCACCAAAAAACAAGTTTCTGCGTAAGAAAAGTGCCCTCCAAAGGTGGGTGCAGGATGATCTTTGGGAACGCCGTCTCCCGACCATGCTCAATTTCAAAGGATGTCAGGAGCTGTGAGGGGGGCAGCTTTCTTGGTGCTGAAAGCTGGGGTGGGACAGGATGCTGGTGCTCCTTTGAAGGCTGATCGCTCTGAAATAAGTTCAGATTTTTCAGATACGCCGTCTCCATCTGTACCTGCAGCCATCCTCCTTGGGAAGAAGACCCCCACCGACCGCCAGGTAGCCTCCTGCGGCTCTCCTCACGAAAAGCTTTGATGCGGCAGAGGCGCCTTGCCCATCTGTCAGCGTCAGCAGCCCCCCGAGAGGGAACAGCCAGCTCCTGGGTCGCAGCATGCTTTGTCCGAGACAGCGCAAGATTCCCGTGGCCCCTGCTGATTTACTGTTTGTCTGACGCTTGGCATTTATTTGCCCGGTCTGTGATACTTAACCAAGCTTGGGCAGCTTCCACAGAGGAGTGTCTCTGGCAAGCAGGCTGGTGTTTAGCATCGTAGTTTGAAAAAAAAAACCCAGTTGTTGCTGTTGGATGGAGTTGTTGTGTTTGTGGCTGCAACCCTGACATTTGCTAGGTTCAGCATAGGTGACGGAAATGTCTTGGAATGGCTTTCCTGCGGGCTTGATGGGCACAGCTGATCAAGAAACACCAGGCTTAATAAGATGGCAAAATCACAGCGCTTCTGTCTTTCTGTCATACGCTGCAGCACATTTTGTATTTGCCTTTGTTTCTCTGCAGGAACTTTGAAGGAAAAACGATAGAAGGGAAACCTCCTTGCAAGGCAAGTTTAAGATCGTTACTTTTTAGCGGCGAGCCTTCCAGTTCTTGCGTGGAGAAATTCAGTGCTCAAGAATGCTGCTATCTCCCTATCTGGCACCCGTAAATGTGAGCCAGCGATGGAGCAAAGGCCACAGAATCAGCTCAATAAATGGAGAATGCTGGTTGCTGTGGAAATCTCTTAAATGTAGCTAATCTTGCCAAGTCTAATGTAGTGTTTAGGTGATGTTAATCATAGTAATAGGATATGGGAGGGAAGGGAAAGCTGGATTTACTGTATTGCCCCATCTGAGAAACACTTGAGAGATAGGATGCTCCTTTCCCTAATGGTTCAGCAACGTCATCGCAAACATAAATTTGGGCTGCTTTTGATAGGAAAAATGCTGCATTCCTGAAGCTTGTGCAACTAGTGCTTTTGGCTAACATCAGCTCTAGTATGTGAGTTAATATCTGATGTATCCTCTCCTGGGGAGATGAGATCCTGCCGTGCAGCGTCTGTGGGTTTGGTATCCCATCTGATAATCGCCCTCCGTGCCCGTCACCAGAGCCCTGAGCGCGCCGAGCTGCAGCGGGACCAAATTCTGTGGCAGGAGCCCTCGCATCCAGCAGCAAAGCCTTTATCTCCCTGCAGCAGCATCCTTCACGTGCCGGTGTTCATCAGCGGAGATGCTTGTTACTGTTGACTTGCTTTTTTTGACTGTTTTTTCCTTCTTTAGCTCCATTCTCTGAAATTAGGCGTCCATCGTGTAGCTCAGACTACTGGGTCTGTCCGGGGGATGTCAGTCCCAGGAAAAAAAAAAACACAATGGGCTACTCCAAGAATTGATTTTAAATTTTAATTAGTTTTCAAACTGCTATTCAACTTTGTCATCGATTTCTGTAGCCAAGGTTCTGTTGAGTTCCCTCGGTGTCAGTTTCTTCTGAGCTGGAGCTTGGTAGAATCACAGCCCGGGTGTAATGGCTTGGAAGCTGCTTGGCTGAACTAATGACCGGTTCTCAATTTATAGCCGCATTTACCAACAGGTGTGGCCGGTTCCTACAGGGTCGCGTTCTGCCCTGTGCTGTTTAATGCTTCTGTCGATGATCAGGAAGAGAACACGCAAGCATGGCCGAGAGTTTCTTGGGAGCCTGCAGGGAGCGTTGAGTAATGGGGGCGGTCACTGGCAGCCGCCTGCATCGCTCGGTGCGCTGGGAGCGGGCAGAAGAAAATCCATGTCCTGGGCCTGCGCAGAGCCATGCGAGCAGCGCGAGGAGCCCAGTGTGGGAAGCAACAGCTTGGAAAAAAAAAAAAAAAAAAAGTTTGGAGCTTTTTGATGGATTAATCAGCTGAACATCCCCCTCCTGTGAAATGTGGCCAAGAGGGTAATGTACGAGCATGGGAATTGCAAGATGGAGTATGGGCTGCGTGTGTCTTTGGCACGGCAGCAGCAGCAGCTTCTGGAGTGCTGCGTCCTGTGGTGATGCCCTCTGTTCTGGGAGGATGGTGATGAATTGATGAATACTCCGAGGAGGGCCACGAGGAAGATTAAAACGCTGGGATCACGAGTGAATGATGTGAGGAACCCTGCTTTACTTATCAAAGAGATGCTTGGAGGAAGTGAGCTCTCAGCAAATTGCCTACATGGGGAACAGATGTTCAGTAATAGGCTACTCAGTTGAGCGGATTATGATATAATGCATTTGAGGCTAAACAAATCCAGGCTTGAAATAAAGCACAATTTAGCAGGGAGGGTAAATGACCACTGGAACAGTTCTGCCAAGGCTTCTGCTATGTGGGCTTGTACTGGCACATTTAAAAGCCTCGATAAGAAATTCTCCCCCCTACTCCAAAGCGTGGGGTAGTTCAAACAGGACTTAATTTCGGAAAGCCCTCTATCCTCTGCTATCCACGAGGTCGGCCAGCCACACACCCCAGTCAGCTCCGGCCTGTTCAGACCATCTCTGAACCATCTTTACACAGGGTCCTGAGGCAGAACACATGCTTTGCAGCAGTCATCAGCAGCTGATTGCGATTCCTCTGCAGGCCTTGGTTGCTGCAGGGCTCTCGCTGCTGCCCAGCTCTCCGGCCACTGCTTGTGGCTCCCGTGGCCTGCGTGCTGGTGGCCATCCCTCGCCCTTCCACCTCCAGCCCCTGTTCTGCAAAGTGCTGTGGGCCGCATGTCCCTAACTCCCTCTTGTGGGGAAATCCAGGCTATGGAGAGTTGTAACTTGGCTGGGGCAGGATGGAAAAGAAGATGTTGGGACCCACCGCGTAAAATGATGTCTTCGGTGACAAAAATAAAAACTTCCCGGGTGCTGAAGGAAGATGTCAACACTAGCAGCTGCAGCCCGCAGATGTATGGGGCAGGTCATGCCTTGGAGACTGTTTCCGCCTTTCTGTAAATAAAAGTTGGCAGCAACAAGGCATTTTGTTCCATTTGTATGTTTTTTAAACCTTTTTTTCCGCCACAATACTAAGGGCCATGAACTACGTACCTAATACATAGAGCGGGCAGCACGGGGAATGGTTCCTCAGCAGGTTGTTTTATTCCGCAGCACATATGGTAACCTCGGGATGTGCATGAATCTGAAAGCAGTTCTTTCATTTTCGGCTGTTAACATCTCCTAGTGCATTAGCACCTCCTGACAGGTGCCTTTCAAAGCCTCTTGACTTCTTCTGATCTTCGAGGAGCTTGCTTGAAGCCCGGGGAAATCAAAGGGAGAGCTTCCGCGGTATTATGTTTTCGAAATGTGGTTTTTTTTCTTGAAGTGTTGAACGAGCCTGTTCGCATCGTAGCTGGACGAAACAAAGAGCCAAATGTCTTGTGGAAGACGATTTGGGTGAAGGGAAGGACGGGGGGCCGTGGAAGCAGCCCTGACCCACATCCCGAGGCAGGAGTGGAAGCCTGGAGGAGCGCAGTCATCAGGCGGGGTAGGTGGTGAGGAGGTCACGGGCAGGGTGGAGCAGGTTCACAGAGAGTCCTGAAAACCAGAAAAGCTGTATCCCCTCCCTGACAACGCCGCTGAGCTGCCGCACGCAGCTGGAGCACAGTAACTATTTTGATAAACTTTTAGTCTATTGCTACTAAATGAGTTTCGTCACCAACCCCTAGTGCAGAGCCTGGAATGGTATCTTTGGCTCTTGCGCTTGTAGTATTCCTACAACACAAACCTCGCTGAGGAATTGAATAAAGCTGCAATTACTGTCTGAGTTACTGAAGGCAGAGTCTTGCAGGCATGAGGATGCTTGGAAGTGTTTTGCAAGAGGAAGCACGGTGTCGCGGGCACATGATCTTGGCAGGCGGGAGCAGTTTCCACAGCATTGTTTTCTGCAGCAGAAAGAATCCATTGTGCATTTTTCTTCACTTCATTTTTTTTCCCTCAAAGCGCGGGCCCTTTCAGAAAGCCAAAGTCAGCAACACCATTTTTCATTTTCCCTAGGTCCATATTGAAATCTGAGGGCGTACAACACAATGGTTGTGACTAAGCCCGTGCAGCTTAAAGCAAAACAGCAGCGGCAACGTGAGCTTCCCGCCATGCAGAGTGAGCTGGACATGAGTCTGGAAGCGTGCTTCTGTCTCTGCCTCTGACTCTCCTTTGTATCCATGGACGTGCCACTTCATTTTTTGCTACCTCCGGCTCTCAGTGGGGATGTTTCATCCTCAGTGGCATGTTCCAGGGTCTGAATTTTTACAGCCAAATGCAGTGGCATGGTCAGCTCCACAAGCAGCTCGTGGTCCTGTCAACTCAAACCATGGCAGCCTGTAGTTCTCCATCCCGCTGGTCACCGGCTGGGGCGCAGGATGCCTTTGTCCCCCATGGGGCCAGGATTCCCTTCGTGCTTTTTCCTCCAACCCTTCTGTGCAGGTTTTGGCAGACTTCCTGCCAAAAATGTTGGGAGAATCACCCTTCCCGGAGAGGCAGGACGAGAGGATGCTCCGGCTTTGTTCCCGGGTGCGCAGATGGCCGATGGCTGGACCACGTCCTGGCGCGTGAGCGCGGTCGTGCTGGTGGGCGAGCTGCTGGCCGGCACGGCCGGGGCTGCTCTTACTGGTGACCAGTTGGGCTGCTGCTGGAGGAACCAGTTGCTTTGAATCGCTTCTGAAATCAGGTTTCAGAGGTGTGTGCACAGGCTGTCTTCTCTTTTGATTTGTCTAGACTGTGGGAAGCTCGGGTTTAAGCCGTGGCTGGGCCCCAGTGGCCCATCATAATGGGTCAGTTAGTGCAAACTGGTGGGCATGGGAGCAAGGCCTGGCAGCCAAATTTCAATACATCATCCCCTCAGTTCAGGACATTTGCATATGATTTGCATTTTGGCCGAGCCCACGCATGTAAATGTAGGTCTGCACTGTTTCTCTTCTTTGAATGACTGTTTAATTAACTTTAAACTTAATTATGCAATCTGCCATCTGCCCAAATCCCTGTAGTGCTGCTATGTCACCGTCCTCTTCCACCAAGATACTCCCTTTCCCAGAAATTTACCTACTTTTAAATTAAGACAACTTCAAATCTCCTACATCCTCTCCAGTTTAGGAGGACCCGTGGTCGTGTTGTAGGATCTCCCTTCAGCTCCGTGGCACAGTCCTGGATTTTTTTGGATTGCGGTGCAGCACGGGAGTGTTGCAGAACCTTCAGGTCAGGATTATTTGGGTTTGCTTCATCAGAGATCTTTATTTGCTTGTGGTAAGGAGAACGTGCTCTCAGACTTTCTCTTAGCCCACAGATTGAACATTTGACATACTGCCTACCGGGCTTATCTCCAGAAAGTCTTTGCTGCAATGGAACCTCACTGAACTGATAGCCTATCTCCAAGTCTTGCCTTTCCACTCCTAAATCTCTAATGAATTCTTTCCCATGACATCCTCATTTCTCCCTATTGCTTTGTCTTTCATCTTGAACCATCGGCTTTATTTAACCCGTTGCATCGAGGTGGCTGTGGTTTGAGGCTCTCGGGGAGCTGAGCTCCCTCTGATCCCAAGCACGGGCTGGAGTGGAGCTGAGCTCACGGGGAGCGTGGTGGGTGGGTTTTGGTCCTGTTTGTGTTGCTGGGCCGCTAGCACAGCATTTTGCTCGAGATACCGTCCAAGGAGTATCCTTTTTCTTTCTGGTACAGAAGTCTTTCTCTGAACAGCTACACCGACAGCTGTCTTTGTGTTTTTCCTTCTAAAACGAAACAGAACAAAAAAGTACTTGGCTGTTACCATTAGCGGGACATTTAATCTCTTAAATCCACAAAATATTTTTGAAAACATAAATAGCTGGTTACTTGTGACCTGTCTACGACCAGTGTTTTTATTGTCATAGCTCGCATTTGAGATCTCTCTGCTGGTGTTTGTTGTTTTTGCCCGTGTGAGGTCATCTGATCCTGGATGTTGTAGTGGTCATTGAAGAGCTTGGGGTACGAGTTAGTCACTTCTATGAAATGGCATGTACTGGATGTTGCCGGTGCATTAGAAGCTAAAAACAATTTAACAAACATGTTTCAGCTTTTGGATTTTGAGAGGGAGCTCTTTTGGAGGCTCTGTTGAGCAGCAGAATATATCAAATAGCTTTTACGTTGCCTGTTTACACCTACGAAAGGGGAAGATGTGGGGATCCTAGCAAAACCTTCCTGATGTTAAGGCACTTTGTACTGGCAAAATATGCTTTTGCTAGTAGAATTTATTCGACTTTGGAGAAAGAAAGGAGTAGTTGCCTGGTACAGCTGCATCAACACTGGGATCTGGGATTTTTGGGTTCCTAGATATCTTCAAAAGCAGGCAGGGTTTCTGTAGGCTGAACTTTCATTCTGGGATTGTTAATGTGCCCGGTTACATGTCAGCTTCCATAGTGAAGTGAAGTTGCAGGCAGGACTTCTTGGCGGGTAGCAGAAAGCATTCGTTTGCTAAAAGACAGACTTTGGCTTCTAAAACTTGCTTTGCAAGCTCTGCCAGGAGCCCAAGGGCCAGCTTGAACTTGGCGATTTGTGAGCTGGTGCCTGGGGTTGTGTTGTGATTGGACTCTGTTCCTGGGGTCCCTACTAGGGATGGGAAGGAACATGCTTTGTTTAGCTCAGCCAGGCTGAGACGAGAGCGCAGAGCTAAGCAGGGGCTGGTGTTGGAGTAGTTCTCCTTGCCTTTAGTGGGTTAATCCCTGAGTTTTGGGTGGGCAATGCTGGGTCACCACGGGTAGCCGCCGTGCCGTGCCTTCTGGCTGATGGGTGTATCCTTCCAGTGGCTTAATAACTGCATAGCTGGGCTCTCTTGAAGAATTAAATGTCAGGGAACCTCTTGGAAGGTTTGAAGGAAATTGGCTTAAGTCATCCCAATGTGTCAGCTATGAAGGGAACCATTGGAGGAATACGGACAAATATTTAGTAACCATGTGTTGAGAGCATCTCATTAACTGATAACAGATTGTTCTATTGCATGTTATCAGTTCTGGGATACGCTTCTGCTTCTTTTCATGCTTACACTAACTGGATAAGCGATGGTATTTGAAAGATTCCTTTGCACATGTAGATCATGATCTAACACCGGGGAGCGATGGAAAATCCCCTTAGCAATGGCAGAGCCAGCAGGAACGTTGATGCCCGGTCCTGGGCCGATAATGTAAGTAGTAGATGGAAGTATTTAGTGCTGAAAAAGTTCATAATAATGGGGGATATAGTTCCCTTCAACATCACGTCTTTTTTATTAAAAAGAAGGAACACATCGAGGTGGCTGTTGGTGGGGTGGGACCTCTGAACCCATGGGGCAGTTTCCAGCTAATGCTGACGGTTCGACGCTCTCAGGTGCTCCTGTCCCTGCCAGGAGAGCTGGGTTGGTGACAGCTGGACGTGTAACAGGAGGTAAAAATGGCGAGTGAAAGTAGATGTCCTTTGACAGGAACGGGAGTGCTATACGGAGGTGACCATATATTGGGATTTACTTTGGGTTTTCAGGTAAAACCAGTTGATGCTGGATCCTGGATGGTTTGCATCCAAGGAGTCACGCATGTGCTAATGAAAATTCAGTAAGAAATCCTTTCCGTCTCTGCTGGTGGTAGTCAAACAGCTTGCCATGTGTTAGTAGGCAGTTGGAAACATTTTAGTTTTGGCAAATCAAATTTAGGATCTTGGTCCTTTCTTATAGGAAGTAATATGCAAATTTTAGTATGAAAATTAAAGACTCCCTGGCCTTGGTAAGTTCACGTTTAGTTGAACATATCAGTTGATTTAGTTGACCATCTAGTTGATCAACTGACTAATAGATGTGAAATTAAATGCAGTAATTTCCTAAACCTAAGCTATCGAGTGATTTTGCCTGAATTATGTTGAAATAAGCTAAACTGAACCACCTAACTGCCTCTTTTTCCTGTAAGGCAGATCAGATCATTCTGGGAAGCTGCCGTGTGCAGTTTTTTCCCTGAGATAAGATGAATAGATAGGCTGAAAGATCAAAAAGCGCCGTTGCGCAATGTCGCTGCGCTGAAGCGGAGGTGTGACGAGCGGGGCTCGGGCTCCGGGTGCTGGGCTGCGGGTCCCAGCTGGAGCCAGCCTCCGGCTCCATCCCTTCTGCTCCTTTCGTGGTGCCTGCATCAGAGTAAAAGCAAGTCTCTGGCTGGGCCTGTCTTCAAACCACACACTTCTCGTGCCTCTCCTGCCATGAAGGTGGGAGCTGTTTGTTTCCCAGCGTGCTCCCCTGGGGCTAGATTTTGGCGCTTCCCTGCTGTGCGTGTAGAACCGCTGCCTCCTCCTGCTTAGGTGCTCCTCTGCCACCTTTGTAGGGAGCCTCCGTGCCGGGTAACTAGGTTGTCACAGCCAAAGTCTCCCCCCAAGAGGACTTCAGGTAAGGAACAGTCAACCAACCCCCTTCCCTCAATTTGTAACTCCTGTTAATTCCTGCTGACAGCGTCACCGCCTCTAGAAGACCTGGGGACTGCATCCCCAGAGCAGCTCCGTGCCATCCGTGCAGCCAGAAGCTCGTACCTGACCACCTTGTATTTGCTGTGCTGTGGGTGCGTCTGTGTCTTGCACTAGCATTGCTCTGCACTCAGTTGTTGGGTGGTTCTGCACATGCACACGTTTGGTGCTTCACCACCCCGGTTGGGATCTCCCAACCGCCCTCAGCTCCCAGCCACTCCACTTCAGTCTCACTTCTACTGAAGTTTTTTAAAAAATTCTGTATGCTATTTGTTTACTTATTTTTTAAGTCTTCGAATATTTAATGCCTAGAGTGCATTACGTGCTGCTCCTTATCCTAAACTTTATCTTACAAATCACACAACTGTAACAGCGCAGAAAAAAGCAGGCATCCTGCCACACCTGCTGCTGGAACAGAGTTGCACCAATTCCATCCCTGCAGTTATTTCAGGAAGGATATTCTCAATGTACCCTACGCTATCTATTGAGATTTTTGTTGAACGTTTGCTCTGTAGAACGATGTCTGTTTGTCCACCAGAATATTAATTAAATAATATTAATTAATGCTGGTCAGCAGGAAAGCTCATTGTGAGAAATATTTCTAACTTGCAGTGTTAAGGGACAGGTGTATAAAAGAGGCAAATTCTGAGCCTGGTTGAAACAGATGGCAACCTGTGGTTTCCTTTCCCCTTTAAAAGCAGAAACACGAGAAATGACACTGGTGTGGAATCAGAGGCGTTCCAGTTGAGTGCTAATTGTGACAGTTGTCTGTGGCTTTGTAACAGGGCTGGTTTTGTTTAGCTGTAAATGTCGAGGCCAATGCGGTCAGATATTTATCCAAAGTGGCTGCGTGTAAAGCGGCTTGCAAGCCAGCTCCGTTGAAGCACAACTTGGTCGTTGGAGTACATTTTTTTCTCTGGATTTGAGTCCAAGCCTGAGTGAATGAAGAAGACCGCTGAAGAGCAAACCGAAGGCCTGAGCACTGGAAGTGTGTGACTGCGTCTGGTGTCTCCCACTGGCACGGAGAGGAGCTGCTCCGTGTCTTGCTGTGGTGCATCGCTTGTGGCAGCGGTGGCCCAGGATTTTGGGAAGTGACAGCCCCAGCAAGTGCTGGGGCAGCTCTTCTCGGCAGGCCACCTCTGGCTCTCAGCTCACTTCCAAACTTACTAGATACTCCTTTTCCTGCTTTTTAATTCTCTGTTTTTTCTCCAGCTCCTCCTTAATTACCTGCTAAGATTTAGCCTTCTCTTTATCCTGAGTTCTCTAATTCATAATAGTATTTTCGGTGACTCACTGTCATAGAAACAAGGGTTGGAGAGGACCTTGAGAGCTCGTGTAACCTCCTGCGCTACCTCAAGGAAAAAAACACTCTTTCAGATGGGCTCTGACACACATCTGCCTCACCTGTTTTTAAGGACCTCCAGTGGGCCAGGCTGCCTGACCTTGCTGAGTCTAGGGCCTTGCTTTTTTTGTCATTTTCCTAAGATCCTGCTTCCTGTTCTCTTTGCAGTATTTAGGTGAGGTTCCTTCATGAAAATGTCTCTGGAGAACTTCTCCAGAGCCTGCAGTGTTGCCAATTCAAATGCTCTTCTGCTCAGATCTCTCCAGCCTGTGTTTTTATTTTAAGTTTCTGTTATTGAACCTAATCCCTTGACCCTTAGGGCAGTTGCAAATCAGGCGTTTGCAAATCAAATGATTTTAGTTCCGTATAACGGGGTCTGTACAGGTAGCATCGCCTCTTGGGCACCCGTTGAAGTCTAAATCTGCAGTTGTGTTTTTGTCGTGTCACAGCTGCAGCTTCCCTCGTCTCCTCTGTGAAAGCGTGTGCAGGGAGCGTGAAACGGCTGATCATGTAGAAAGAGGCCAGGCTACGTTACCCTTATCCTTATCCTTACTTAACACGTAGGTTCCCTCTTCATTTCAGCATCCCGTTTGAAGCTACTGCTGTGGCATTTGATTATTTTTGCGGGCTGGCCTGAGCCAGCACCTCAAGCTGTCCCGCTTCTTGTCTTGGTCTCTCCTCTCTTGAGTTAGGAGGATCCCTCCCTCCTCCTGCTGATTTCCCTGTTGTTATATGTGGAAGTTGCTTTGTCTGTGACCCGGTAAAGTAGCAGATTTTTCTTATTGTACCGTATATTTAAAGCTCTCTGCTGAAGTAGTGTTTTGTTTACCCTTTCTTCCCGCTGCTTCAGTTTAATTCCATAAAGCGATTTCCAGTTCAGTTTGTGAAGGATACTGTGCATTAAAAAAAAAAAAAAAAAAAGAAAAAGAAATTAAAATAAATTGCCTTGTAACTTGAATAGCCCCTTAGCAAATAAGTTGGCATTGCACATTTTCTGACTTGCAGGTACAAGCTTGGACCCAGGGAGCGTAGCCAGGAGGGGCTGGAAGGCAAAGCTGTGATGACATGTTCAGTATCCAGGTGGAGGGCCAAGAGGGCAGCTGCACGGCGCTGGGTTGCATTCCAATGTGCTGATCCGTGGAACAGCGTTGGCATACGCTTTGGAAGCTGCTGCTTGCTCTCCTGGCTGTAGGGAAGGGTCTGAGGTGATGGCAGGGAAGGAAGGGGTGAGTCTTTGCAGAATATTTTCATACGATCGTGGCCTATTCTGAGCAGGCTGGGCATTCGGAGCCTTGGCATTTCTTTGCAGTGTCATCGTGTGCATTGCTGCCTCTGGTAGCTTGAAAGTTAATGAGTACAGGGTGGGTTGTTGTGATTTTTTTTTTCCTTTTTCCCTGAACTACGTAATTTTAAATGCAAGTTGCAGGGAAGTTATATTTTCTCACTATGTGGGGGCTTAATGGGGTGGAGGCAGGGGCTTTGGAAACAGTTAAACAATTTCACATTTTATACGCTCTAATGAATTTCCCAGGATTTTGGAAGGGTTGTATCCAACTTTAATATCGTAATTTCCAGAGTTTCGTTTATGCTAAAGTAAGTTGGTGGTGGATTAAGAGGCACGAAGAGCCAACAGATTACAAATGAACTAATGAAGACATCGTTTCTTTTGGATAAAGAGCATGACTCACAATCGTGACTTGTACTGAAGCACTGCAGACCATGAGTTTCACGAGGACCGTGAGCTGGCAATGGGCTTCTTCCCTCCTTCCTCTGTTATTTCAAACTTGTGTTTGATTTCAGGTGCAGAAAAGAGAGGGTTTGCAAGGACCAGAAACAACTCTGAATCTACAAGAGCTCCACAGAACTTCGATAGGAAGAGACAACTCTCTGAATCGCAGACAGAAACAATGAGCAATTCAGACAGCAGAATAAATCCTAGACAACTGGGAACTCCCAGAGGTATTAAAGCAGAGTGCGTACATGCTTCAGGAATAAGCTGCCTTGAAGCATGTGCTAAGCGCTATTAAAAGATGGGCTGGGATGAATGCTCTTAACTCTAAAATGATCTGTAAAAGACTTAATTATTTGTAAAATGTGATCATTCCAGGATTTTCAGTGCTCTGAAGTCGGGTGCCAGTATTTCTAGGCAAACCCTTCTCAAAAGTTCAAGCTCGGGTACAGAGCCTTTGTACAGCTGCTGTTAAGATATGTAGAGAAGTTTGGTGGGCAAGATAACACTTATGAATTTCTGTTTGCAGGAGGACCCTATGCTGCTGCCCCGACATCAAGCGATAGAAAGAATCGAAATAAACCCACCCGAGGGAGGAAGAAGAGTATATTTGAAGCCTACATGTCAAAGGAGGATGTTTCAGCAGGACTGAAAAGGGGAGAGCTAATTCAGGTGCCTAGAACATACAATGACCATGCTCATGTGATAAGTGTGTGGAAATCACAGACAATTGTTGGAAGTGAATGTCAGTTAATTGCATGACAGGGAATCGATACACCGCTTGTAGCTGCTTTCTCTGGAGGTTCTAGAAATGGAGTGAACCTTTTTATGACCAGCTGCAGTACAGTTTTTGATTTGATTGCAGATGTTCTGTAAAATTCCAGATCCACAGCCTCAATGAATTGCAGGGATGATCTGCCAGCCACAGTAGTGGCTGTTGTGGAGACTGTTACTTTTAACAATGACAATCAAAAGCATAGCAGGTGCTGGCAGCCTCTATCTTTGTCAGTGTAAGTGAAAATGAATAGCCTTAGCAAGATACTTCTTGCTGAAATTCCTCACAAAGACATTAATTAGTCCTTGGCAGTGAGGTGCCGATGCCTTTTCTTCCAGATATACTTTTCTTTTGTCAATCTGTTTCTACCAAATCTTCCCAGAATCTCCCTCCCAGAAAAAAAAAAAAAAAAAAAAAAAAAGGAGATGCAGGTAATGCTCTGGTCCCTGAGGTCTCGTAGGGCTGTACTTACCGTGGCATTACAGTAAAGTGTTATAAGCTATGATACAACTGGCTAAATTAATATCAAATGGGCATAATTTTCTTTGTGCTCCCTTAAGGTCATAGGGCTGCCCCAACCTCTGATGACAGCGTGGTTTTACTGAAGTAAGGCACAGATAGTAGATGGAGCAGAAGAGCACATCACTGTATTAGAAAATCAGTTGCCTGTGTGCTTTTGGTTATTTGCCTTGAACAGCTAGCGAGTTCCCATTTTGCAGATTCTGTGCCCATCAAAGATTGGACTTGTTGCTTCCACTTGGAGCAGCACAATTGAAGCCATAAGTAGGCAGCAATTCTTCTTCCAGTATCTAGCAAAATGGGGGTTGGACCTGCCGTTTCTGTGATCCAGCTACCCACAAGAGTTTTGCATAAAAGCAGGCAAGACTGAGGTGCAGGAGAAGAGGAGTCTCCTACAACAGCATCTGTAATAGTTTTCATCGTGATGTAATGCTCAAGACACACCCAGCACCCCAGTGAGGTCAGATTGGCTGGGGAAAAGGCAGGTGGAAGTCAGCGAGGGCATGACAGACACTCATGCTGAGGCATCGTTTACCCAGACACCCACTGGTGCACTGACATTTAATTTGTGTTGTAATGCTGGTGAGGTTGATATTTGCATCAGTACATCAGAGCTGCAAATGGCATTACCTACCGTTTTGTTTGATTTCTTATTATAATTGCATAGTAATTCTTGCATAATAATATAATGGTGTAATTTCTGTTGTGTGTTGAGGATTCCACATTTAAGATAGCCTAATTCCCTCCTGAAGACCAATCTGATCAACTCTTAGCTTTCAGAAAAATGACTGCACAGCATATCCTTGCTGATTATCAGTGTGCTCCTCTGGGCTACCCAGGCCCCAGGTCAGTGCCTTTTTAAAGAATCTCGTAGGCGTCCACGCTGGGGAGCAGGTGATGAGGGAAGAAACGGTAGCCTTGAGCTGGGACTTCCTCTCATTTGATTTGAGGTGGCTGCAGTGGCATATGGCAACAACTAAAGGTTTTGCCTTACCATCAGGAATGTTTTTGGTACCTGTTTGGTAATGCAGCCTGACAGCATTAAGTGCAATTAAGAGTGTGTAGACTGCTGGTGAGGTCGACTGCAGCTGCAGATGAGGCACATCAGACTATGGCTACTACCTGAGAATCCCAGTGGAGTACTAAGTCCCATGAGACCTGTGACTGCATGCTATCTGGCAAAAGAATCCCCGATTCTTGGAAGTGCGTAGTGTCTACTCTAGGTCATGTGCTGTGTGACTCTAAGAGTCATATGTACTCTTAGGCTGTAGCTGTTTTCCTTTCACCCAGTTCCACGTCTCAGGGAAACAGCTGAAGCTCTACAGTTTGTATTTAATCATTTAGGGCTGAGTGTCAGATCATGGGCATCCCAGCTCAGTATCTCTCATTTTTCACTCATTCATCCTCATGATGTCCTCAAGACCATTCATCACTGCAGCTCTGAAGAGGATAGGTGAGATCTTGAAAGCACTTTCAGTGAATGGACAAATATTCAGCACTGCTCTGTACAGTGGCAAGAGACAGTCAATAAATGCCTGTTGCTTTAGTCCCCAAATGCAAGGCATTAATCTGGCATGGTAGCCTGCAAAAATGCTCCACGAGAACCTGCAGAAGAAAGGAAACCTGCTAGTCTGAATACGATGGTCCTGAGCAAACTTGAGTGCTAGCCAGTCAGAAGCACAGCTCTGAGCAGGGGAGTCCCCTGGAACATCTTGGAAACACTGGGTCTGGCTGGCGTGAGAACATCAGAGGTGTCTTAGCGAGGAGAGACCCTACTGTGAGCTCTGAGGATGCTGCTGTGCCCTGGCAATGGAGCAGTGCAACTAAATGTGCCTGAAAGCCCAAACTACTGGCGGATGTGGGAGATCTCTTAGATGAAACAAGTGGCATGAAGATTAAGCAGTCCTAAATAAGGAAGAACAAAAGTGTATCTTTATGGGCACTGATGTCTGTCAATAGTAATAGCCGTAATGACTTCTGGTACTATATCTGACATAATTCAGTTTTCAGTAAGTTGCATGGAGAATTGTGCCCTGCGGGATTCCTGGATTCATTTAATCAAGGGACATGTGCAGAAGTGTCCTTCCACAAGATAAGGGGATCTGAGTACAGGTGCTTACGAGCGCCTAGACTTCCCACTTCCCTGCCCATAAAGCTGTCTGCAGTGAGCAAACACCAAGCGTATCAGGCTAATTGGAATCACAGAGGCTGCTCTGAAGGCAAACAAGATTGAATAACTTCTGTGTAGTTACGTAAGCGGATGGTGTTGGCCGTGCACAGCAGATGAAGTCAGGTTGTGCATTAAGGAACGTTGACCCAAAGGACCGTGATCATCTTGCGATGCGCCAGCCAGAACCTCATGTCTGCTCCACGCCTCCAGCGTCTCCCAGACCCTCCCTGCCGGGCTGCTGGGGTCAGGCGGAGTGAGTACGCACCATGCAGAGGCTCTCGGCCTATGTTGCCATCAAGAGGATGTTTTTTTTCTTGGAGAGCTGTTCCTTTGTGCATATGAAGGCTGGGGTTTCCCTGATTTTTGTGGGCTGTTTTTTCCAAGTTGGCCTCGGTAGCAGGCAGGTACTTGAACCATTACTTTTTTTTTTTTTTTGGACTCATACAAACCAGTTGAGGCGTATGTGTTAGGATACCTGGTACACACTGCTTGATTTGAGATGCTTGAAGCTTAGTCTGAGTATTGCCTGTCCTGGTTCTAGCAGAGGAACTCGAGAAATCATGACCTTTTTGTATGTTGCTGGAGAAAGTTGAGGTTAGAAACTTTTTTGGCAACTCTTTGTGAAGCTGACTGGAATCATCAGAAAGTGTTTTAGAAACCTTCCTCCAAACCTTTTTCTTCCTTTTCAAAACAAAGGCCCTACTGACATAAAAACACTGATAAATATAGCAGCTATTATTCGTGAGCTATTGTAAAATAATATAACATTAGTGTGACATCATGAGACTCTGCAGCCAGATCCTCACCCCCGAATACACATATGAGAACAGTTGTTCATTACAGATGGGGAGAGTGACTGGTTCCAGATATGATATCACAGCGTGAAATGTACAACATTGTAAATAGGATTTTCATAGGCACAGATAATAGGGCCCATCTGCTTTCTAAGATAAATTTTGGGAGTTCCTTGCTTAAAAGAAAGAGCTGGAGTATTTTAATGCTACTTGACGTAAGAGTTCTAATGCTGATCATAATTAGGTAGCGCATATAAAATAGAGAAACCCACTACACTAAGCACGGTAACACTTTTTTTGTGTGTGTTTGCCTGAGCTAGGCATTCGTGTGCATGTAGCCCCTTTGGTGCCTTCTGGACCATGGACACAAAACATGATTTTTCACACACATAATAGGCATTTGCACCTGGCTGATTGACAGCTGTCCCAAACTGTTCAACTGGGTTCTCCAGAGTAACACAAGATATCCCCTCATCTGCTTTGTGCTGTTGGGTAGATGCTGGCTATGGGAATTATTTGACTCATTGTCAAGCAGAGCAACCACCCGTCTTCAGTTTTTCCTTTCTCTCCATAGCAGCTTCTGTTACTAAGAGCGTATTGTTTTTGATAGTTGATTCTGGGAAATAACGGGGGAAAAGACTATGGGGAGATTTTTGTAAAGTATCTTGAGGCATAAAGTATCCCCATGGTTGCTACCAATGGTTTGTTTTTGTTTATTTTTTTTCTTGTTCTGGGTTGTGCTTGCCACATGGCTAGTGTGCTCATTAGTATTAGTTACATAAGGCAAAAATTAAAACATCACAGCAAAGTACTCAAATAATGCCTAAAGAATATAGAATATATGGCGCTAGTGTTTCCAAACTTATGCAAATAAAAACAATGAAAATCTTCCTAAATCTGCAAATTCCTTTTCAAGGCAGCAAAACTTTCACATGTAATTAGCTTTATTTTCCTGTTGTCTGAGTGTTTCCCAGAATAAAAAAAAAAAAAATCTGGGAGAGGTTCCTATGATTGCTTAACTCAGAAGCACAAATGGATGGAATCTGCTCACATAACAAATTGGCCGGTGTTATTTCAAATACACAAATGGAGAAAGTTTTAACTTTTCATCACAAAGCAAACACCTGCATTAAGGCAGCTATCTAGTTAACAAAGCTGTATTTCCATAAGAATCAAATGCTCTCAGTTATAACTGCAGCCACCTGAATCCCAGTTCCCAGGACCCTCCTGGGAAGGGAATCACACTTGCATAGCTTGTGACTCCTTGTTTGGCTCTCCCTTTCTCTTGGATGGGCCTGACTGCAAGGAACTGCTTGGTTTACTTTGGAGGGATGATATGAATTTGTTGCAGGTGACTTGAACTTTGAGTTAGAAGATAATAAAGACAAAATGGACAGATGAGAGTTTCGAATGTGTTTAAGACAGACTGACTTTGAAAGCGTTTAAGCAGAATTTAATGCTCTAGACCTGAAATGTTTGATTTTAGAAAATTATTTTGATTCATCTATGAAAATGTTCTTTATCGCAGGGTTATTGCTACTGTCTGTCTGCAGGAACTGCTTAAACAGCCAGAGCCTCAAAAGGCTCGCACCTGCAACCTCAGCAGGTCATCTTTTCCTTTTACCTCCTGTTCTCCAAAATAAGCAAAGCCAACGCTCTCCTTTTCCAAAGCAGAGCAAAACAAATGGTTTCGGTTGTCTGTTTTTAAATGAAGTTGGTGGATGCTCAGCAGAAAATGTGTGAAGGGAACAGGAGGGCTTGGATCCTTAGTTCATCCAGTAGCAGCAACAGCTAATGATTCAACATCTCTTCCATGACAGACTGTAGTAGATCAGCTTAAGCCTATCATGAAACTGCCTTTTGGCTAGAAATTGCTTGGATGCTAAGTTGTCAAGACTTGAAATGTATAATGGAAATTTAGATGTATCTCTCGTGTTTCACAGTAGATGTATTACCCACAGCTCTCTAATTTAACTGATCTTATATAAAATTAATAAGATTCAGGCATAATCTTTCTCCTTCTCTTTTTTTTTTTTTAAGGGACCCTTGAGAATAAATCCTAAGAAGTACCATGAAGCCTTCATTCCATCTCCAGTAAGTGTAATTTTATAATGCTTTAAAGTTCATAAGTAAAGGTGCATTAATACAGGAGTTATGCTGTGTATGAAAGGTCACTCAGAGGTGAACGTGTTGGAATAACTGAATGTGATCTGGATTTTCTTTTAAATCAGATATTCCCAAACAAATTTTGCTTTTTCGTACCTCAAAGAACTACTTACTTGTGCCGAAACTGGGGATACCGCTGGGTCCCACAGAAACCAGCTGAACTCAGATTTGAGGACCACCACATAGCGTAATTGTAAACCCTCGCTTTATGGCTACAGAAGTTTTATAGTCTTTCCACTGATTTAAGTTAATCTTCCCTAAACAAATATGCTCTCCATTTTCGATCTGCTGCATGAGCTAATTTGAAAAGTCATTCCAGAAATAATACGCGTGATTCTCTTTCATGTGCCCGCTTTTGCACTAACTGTATATTGGTTGGCTTAGGATGTACTTCTGTCACACGGGACTGGTTTGTGCCTCTTCTCTCTTCTTTCCTTTTTTTTTTTTTTTTTTTTTGACAGAAAAGTGGGGCTCTCACAATTTCAAGGACTTCCAGTAAGGAAGGTGACCTCACAGCTGGCATAGCCAAAGCTTTTTATCTGGAACTGACTTGGTCAAAGTGTTACTATCAATGAGAGAGAGAATTTCATATTAAAATGGTTTGTTGGTGTGGGGGATAGAAGGCAGGGCCTGCACCAAGGCAGTGAAACGCGGACCCTGTTGTTGCCCCTGCTACTGACAGCACTATTGTGCTGGAGCTTGGACTCAAAGCCTTGAAATTTGTGGCAGTGTCCATTCACTTTATTCATTGGGGTTAATGTTTCGGAGGCCCCTGTGTTAGAGAAGACTGGGATCGCAGAGGTGGAGAAAGGTCAGGGGTGCATCAAGCAGATTCTTAACATGAACTAGAGGAAGAAGTACAGAGCAGCTCTCTAGTACATCAGTAAAGCAGGACTGAGTGTGTAAGTGATCAAGGAACTGAGATTCTTTCTTTACAGGTGGCCTCAGAGGTGTGATAAGTGTAAGCTGTTAAATATATCCTCTGAAATTACAAAGTACTTGGTTAAATGTGAAATCCAGCTACTCCTGTGAGTTTAATTGCATGTGAAGCCTTACCCTTAATTGCCCCTGGTGCCTTGTACAGTAAGATTGCTCGCTGTCCTGCAAAGGAAGGTTAGCTGGGGTTATCTCACTTATCTTTCTACTTCATTTCTCTTTGTGGACCTGGATCCTAGAATCTGCCTTGTCCTGGTAACAAGCAGAATCACACCCAGATAGAGTTGACTGGCTGGTGTGGGCATGGTCCTCTCTTCGACAGATGCATCAGGAAGCTTATCGTTCATATAACAGCAGTGGCCAGGGAGGGTAGCAGGAGGGTTTGCAGCCTTAGTGTTCTGCAGGACTTCCCATCGTTGCCAGATGCTGCAAGAGCTACAGCTGTGAAAAATCACCCTTTCTCTCCTGCTGTTGACTCGGGCACTGTACCCCTTTCTCTTCAGCTCTCATTTGGCTACGGCTTCATGGAGTTCAAATGCAACAGCTGTTCACCTTCTAACAGCAGAAGTCCCAGGGTATTTTTTGCTGCAAATGTGCTCTGTCTGTCTCATTGTTGTGTGGAGAGTTGAGGGGCAAGCCTGGAGCCTTTCTCTTAAAAAAACTCCTGGAGAATGGGCACGAGCATTTAAATCTCAGCCTATCTTGTGCCTTCCGTGGTGTGATGTCTGAAATGACGACACTGTCAAGTTAAAGAACGATACTCCTGAGCACGAGTGGTAGAGTGTCTATGGGTGGGCTGCGTTTGTGGAACACTTCTAGAGCAGATGAAAGGGTAGCAGGTCTTCCTCTTGTCTGATGGAGGCAGAGACATGCCACTGATACTCACAGATGGCCACTGAGTAGTACCAGTGCCCTGCTCCATTGCACCTGGAGGGCAGTTGAGATTTTTGCAAGGGATTGCGTTGTGATGTAGTTCGGTTCCATTTTAACTTTGTTAGTGATTGGAAGGGCCAGCTGTGTGGAGTTCAGGACACTGAAGGAAAAAGTGGGATATGCAGGTGTTCTTGGAGGTATGGAAGTTCACCCCGAATCATGGGCCTGGAGCTCTAGGTACAGAAATGGTTTTGCCCCAAGGCAAGAAACAAAGCTGATGGCAAACTCCTAATTACACCTGTTGTTGTAGGCACTGAAATTGACTGCTGTAAAACAGGTGTGTGTATATATATGCATATATATGTGTATTAAGCGAGAGTGGCTGTAATTCAAGATCAGGCTCCTGCACAGTATGGAGACGAAGCTTTAAGTGGTGTGACACATCAGGCACTTTTATACGGAGTAGAGGAAAGGGTCTGCCTTCCATTTTCTTGGATGCAGGAGAAAGAAAACAGGAAAAAAGTGTAGAACAAACAAATCATCATGAATACCAGCCTGTGTTTGTAGTATAGAGCAGCTGCATGTACAGACAAAAAAAAAAAAGAGGCATTTTCCTTTAAAAGTGACTTTGAACTTTTCTTTTTATACGTGTGTTGGATTTAGGTAAGAAGCTTGGGCAGAAAGAAGGGGGTGGGGAGAAATGACGAATAAGACCATGTGTAAAAAATCTGGCTTTTTTGAAAAGAACGGTTTCCAATTTGAATTATGTTGGTCCAAGAGGCTTTGCAATTTTTCTGCATCTTGTCATGGGAGGCAGCTTTCACACAGCTGTTGAGCTGCTGCTACTTTTCTTTCTAAGAGTAATTTGGTCTCTTGGAGGACGGCCTTAGTTTCACATCATGGCAGGGTTCTGCTGTTCTATTGTTTTGGTATCTAAGCGAGTAAGATATTTGTGATATTAAGGCTTCATGTTTTCAGGTTATAAAAGAAGTTTTTCTTGGAGACTGAATATACTTGTAGTTCTGATTAGATTTACTTGAGCATTTGAGATTCAGGAGCGTGTATCTGAGAAGGCACTGAAGTTGTGATGGAGATTTTAATTCCTGTGAGGCTGTTTTTTCATTGAAGGACAATGAAGTTCTAATCTAAAGAAACTCATCCTCTTTTTTTGTACTTCAAAATGATGAAAAGTTTCCTCTGTAGAAAAACTGTGGTGACTGCTCATGTTGAAACTAAATGCTCACATTGTTTGACACGTTCGTGGTACTGTAAGCAGATGCACGGACTTCTTCATATACTGAATTACGGGGGAATAGGGATGAAAGCAGCAAGAGTGCTATAGGTAATAAGCCAAAAAGGACAAAATTAGCAATCCTTTAAAAACTAAAACCTCTGCGTTAGCATCTTTGGAAAACTTCATCTTTATTCACCCCATGAAGAAAATCTTCCAATCCAAATCTAGATTAGCAGAATGCCAAACATGTCTGGGGTGGATAATCAGTGTCTACAATTAGTAGAAGCTCTTGTGCAAGGATGTTAACAAAGAGTTTTGAGAGAAGGTGTCCCAACATGCCTGTTACAGTAAATGATCTTCTGGCTTGCACTTGGCATCTGTAGTCATCATTTTTTTGAATCTGTTCTAACATTAGTTACACCAAATAATATATGTGGAATATATGGTGTTGGTTCATTTAAAGAAGAAACTACCCCCTCAGCCTCAGTCCATGCCACCTTCACTGACTGGCTTGCTTGTCCTGCACTACTTGTCCTTCCTCCCTTGCTTTCCCAGGAGAACAGCAGGCAGCTCTGCACGGGGCACTTTGCAGACCGTCTTGTAAGCATGTTCTGAGCGATAGCTTTTGCAGTGCTTGAACTGGGAACTTAATACTTGAAGAACTGCGACTGCAGAAAACTCTCTACCCATTCCCAAGAGTAATTGTAGAGGAACTAAACAGAATTTGCAGACAATACGTTTTGAGGGCTTGGCTCTGTCTTGAGTAAATACTGTGCAACTACTGTGCTGGCACATACTTATGAAGGAACTTATTTGCTGAAAGATATTGCATATTGAAGAGCATCTGGTGAATCCATTTCATTTCTGTGCACAACTGCAGGATGTTTGTCTCACCAAGGTGTCTTTTTTTGATGATAGTATTTTAAACCTCATACCAACTCGTTTTGCTGTGGCATTTGTTTTTCTTCCTCTTTGACTAGGATGGGACTCGTGATATCTTTATTGATGGAGTGGTTGCTCGCAACAGAGCCCTGAATGGTGACATCGTGGCAGTGAGACTGCTTCCCAAGGAACAATGGAAGGTCAGTCCAGTATATTTTTGTGATTTGATGGAAAGAGCTTATTACCGTTTTCACTAAAATTAGGGCCTAAGACTAGAGAACTTCCTCCAAATCAGATTAGCTAAATAGTGGTTTACGCTGCTACAGAATAAAATATTTTATTACAATGCTTGGAAGAAGCAACACCTAAAATATTGAAACCTCACTCTTTGCATGGAATATCCTTTATTGATGTATGAAGCTTAATGACAAGGCTGGTTCAAAGCACGATGTAAGAGGTAACTTTTGATATCTGCTGTTTAGCTTTTTTCATGCTGTGGCGCTGGATAGCTCTGATTAGGTATTTGCAATTGTTCATGTATTTGACAAGTAATATTCACAAAGCTTTAGTAATGATGACCTCTCTCAGCTTTGTGGGTCCTCAGTCCATGGAGAGCTCATCTTGATACAGCTCCAGATTTTGTGGCAATACCCATCATTGTATGACTTAATGTGTAAAATAGCTGGAGCGATACAAATATGGGAAAATTGTTTTTTTCATTTTAATGTTTCAGAATTTCATTTTAATGTTTCAGAATTTCACTATGTTCTCTGTATTTTTTTCTTTCAATGATTAAGGTCAAAGTCCTTTCAAACATCTAAATGATCTTATTTTGTTTGCAGGTAGATTTTGTAACACCTTTATGTAAGGAAAGTTCATACTTTTCTAGAGATGTAGGCTCTGGGATGTGTAAGATACTGATACTGTCAGCACTTGTAATTTGGGTTTTTACATGTGAGCATGACCTAACTGTCAAATTGCTTTCCAGACACACGTTTTCGAATTCTTTGAATGTAAGGACTGCTGTATATTGTTTGGACAAAAGTAATAATGAGGGTGATTCCAGCAGGGTGGAGACTAGTCTGAACTATTTTGGGCTGGTGCTTTTTACTCATTCTAGCTAGCTTCTCTGCCTGTCTGAAGCGGAGTTATGATTTTTAGGCTTGCAAATGCAAGGTCTGCAGTCTGGTCATTCATGGAACTTACCTTCTCTGTTTAAATCTACTAGCAATCGGAGTGATGGTTGGAAACCCATTAAAACTTTTCAATTCCTTTTAAAGGTGCATACAGTGTGTTAATGACCTGTTATATATAAAGACATGTAACTGCGAAACTACCTTCTGCAGAAGGTGATCGTAAGTGGGAACTAAAGCATTACAGGTATATCCATATGCAAACATAGAAAAGAGGTCTGCTACTATCCATGCAACCTCTGAAAACCAACGCCGAGGGTCAAAGCAAAAGTTCTTTGATATCTATTCAAGAGTCCAAATCAGAGTTCAGAAAGGCTGTGATGATTACTGTAAATTTGGAGCACCAAATGCCTATATATAAATTATATTTAGTTTTAGATCGTGTCATATAGTTGCAAAAATGGAATAGTTTGGGTACTTAGATCTTCTGCCAGGATCTGCCAGCACAAGGGCCTCTTTGTAATCTTGATACAAGTTGCCTGGGCTGGAAGCTTTTTCTGCAGTTTTACAGTTATATCACTGGCTCTGAAGAAAGATAATGCCCCTCTCTTATATCCTCATACCTTCATATGTTCAACAGTAATGCTCTTTTGTGAATAGATGAGTGATTTTATAAGAGGAAGAGTTCAGAATATTCTATCCGATCTGGGCAAATGCTGAAATAAAACTGTTGGAGAAATGGTGTCTGGAGAACGGTGCGAGGAGGCAATTCAGAAGACTTCAGTGTTTTGTAGTATGGTTATGATTCTTCTGTGGTGAATTTAACCTTGCCAAATGAAGCAGCTGGAACATGCCAGTCATGTTTTTCAGCCACACAGGTGCTACCCTCTGTAGTGTTATTTTTTTGTTTCTTGCCATCAGCAACTTAATCAGCGATGACATCCCTTTTCCCCTGTTCCCTGAATCTCTTGCTATGCACTCGTGTTTGTATTAGTTCTTTGGGAAAGGTGCCACAAAGTTGCACTGAAAGATACTGCATTCTGCCAAGTAATTCATACTGATTAATGATAAACCGTCGCAAGCTATTTTAGGTTTTTCCATTTGTTTAGTCTCATGCTGCTGCAAAGCTGCCACATAGGTATCTTGAGGGTTTTCTCCTTCCCATTGGGCCTTTGGAGCAAGCTGAACAGCTTCAATTATTTCCTTGAAAAATGTAAATCAGCTGTATGGTATAACTGATGCTCTCTGAAGAGCCTTTACAGACTCTGTACATATTGGCTTGTTAGGATTGAGATGTGCGTGCTGATCGTTTTTATGGTTCGCTATTCCCACCCCATTAGTCTGTACTCCACTGAGAACTGAGCTACCTTTTTTGCTGGTAAACCTGTGTCTTGCACAAGATAACAGGCTGTAAGCCTGACAGGCCTGTGCCTCTGGTGTTTTAAGCACCCTGGACGGCCCCTGGATGCTCTGGGGGAGATTTTCCCTTGACTAGTGCAGCCCAGTCCTGCCACGGACCTTCCGAGTGCAAAGTCGGTGTGATGCTGCCTCCCAGCAAAGGCAGGGCTTGCCTGACCGAGAACCTCAGTTCAGCTTATGTGTAACCCAGAGGAAGGGGGAAAACCTTGTGGGCTGGTAAAGTGGTAGGTTTTGGCTACAGAAATCTGCGTGTTTGCTTGAAGAGCTGAGATAGCTGTGAGCTGCCCTGTACCCAGTGAGTCAGTTTTTGTGGGTCAAGTGCCAGTGGGAGGAAAAACTCTGGAGGTAAGTGTCTCTAGGGATGTGCTGTGTTCTTCTGAGCCTGTAATGGGTGGTGCCACTGAGAAATGCAAGAGAATGCTGAAGTATTCTAGATGTGTGGTTATACCTTATGCAATACCTTCTTGAGTGGCAAGCGGTATTTTCTTCATCCAACCCTCCGCTTCCTGGCTCAGTGGTGGGAAATTTATCAGGCTTGAATTTCTCAACATCATGTCCTTCCCAGCGCGTGTATCAAGTGGTTGGATGAGCTACTGTGGTCCTCCCCCGTGCTTAATTTGTCTGGTCTGAAAGCTCCTTTTCTTCATACGTCCTCCGGGAGAGCTGTGTGGTGTTCGGTGATGATCAGTTTGTCAGTTCATATTTCTGTGCTCGCTATTAGTTTGGCTCAAGAGCCAACAATTTCAGTGGGGCACCGCTGGTTGGGGGAGAGATGTTTTGTCTCAGAATTTTGGTTATCTTGTGCTCCAGAAGAAGGTAGCCATTGGCTCTGTACCAGGCTAGAGCGGCGTGTGCTGCAGTGACCACATTTGGAGGCGGTATTTCAGAAGTTCCTCTCTTGTCCTCTTGTGTTAC
Organism: Cygnus olor; assembly: GCF_009769625.2. Taxonomy (NCBI): domain Eukaryota; kingdom Metazoa; phylum Chordata; class Aves; order Anseriformes; family Anatidae; genus Cygnus; species Cygnus olor. Next base: position 16,760,746 of record NC_049177.1, read on the forward strand.
ATCTTGGGAATATTGAGGTGCTATGGTAACTTTCAAATATTTAGCTGTTGCAAAGTAAGGTATTTGACTTAGACTGTTTTTCCAGGTACTTAACCTACTCAACAAATGAAGTCAGAGTATCATTGCAGTCAGCTAGCCTGTCCCCCTCTTAATTCAGGCTGTAGGACTTACCTGAATCTGCGCCTTCAGTTTGTGGAAGAACGTCATGATAAAAGATAACCAGTGATGGAGAACTTACCTCAGACCCTGTCAATTACTCTGATAAAGAAGAAAAGCAGTGCTTTTATTTCTTGACTGATTTTCACTACTTTAAGTTCCACCCGTGGGTTTTTATTATATTTTATAGACTTGTGCTTACATCAATTTCAGGAGCTTCAATTATACAGTGACATAATTACTGGAAGGCAAAAAATGTTGATATGATGATTACAGCAATATTTCTCAAGCTCATCAAGGAGGGAAGCAAAGTGTCGGTATAAAGGATAAACCTAACCCATCTTTCCTCACAGCCTCTTTTTGCTCTTTTACCTTCTGCTTAGTTGCCAGAGAGAATTTGTTCTATTTCAGATATCTGTTTTGGTTTTTCTTGCGAGATGTAATTTCTTTGGTAGAAGGAAATAGCATAATAAGTCACTTGATATCACTTGGGGCTTGGATTCCTGGCCCAATCTCTGGTGCTTTTAGAATAGTAGTTTATAATGTGGAATGTTTTTCATGACAACCGTCTCACGCATTGCATGCTATGGGTGAACTTTCAGAGTCTTCATCTGAAAACAGTACTCATAAGGACTTTATGCTGCATATTTGACTTGTTCTGCACAAGATTGTCTGAAAGGAATTTTGGGGGCCAACCTCCTATTGCTTCCTCCTATTGCTTGCTACAACACACGGGAGAGGTCTCTGGTTCTACATCTATTTGCAGCAGTGGTATATTCAAACGATAATATATATTACATATATAAAATGTGTATAAAATAATATAAGAAGAGATTAACCTACCAGTTTCTCCAAAAATCAGTGCCTGCACATGGTATCTTTTGTTGCTGTTGTTTCATGAATTGTTTCCTCCTTGGCTTGAAGTGTTGCTTTGCAGTATTTTCAGGTGGTGCATTTGATCCTATCAGAAGGTCTCCATGGCCAGGGCTGTAGGACTGCTGGTTTACATACGGTGTGTGCTGCTGGGTGTTAGGTCCCGTGTTTTAGTCATGAAGTGTCTGAGTGATGGCAGTAGTCATTCTTTGTAGCTCAGGAAAACATATTCTGTTCAACGGAAGTGTCAGATAAAATTCAACGCAGCAGGAAATCTTAGAACTGCCTCTTTTAAGGCCGTACATCAGATAAATATTTAAACACCTTCTGTACAGAAGATATATGCTACAATTCACTTTTTCCAGCTGCGACTGTTGTTGGCATAATTACAAACAAACAGAGAAGGAACAATTTGATTCAAACAAGTCACAAATATCACCGTGTATAACTTGAGCAGAGCTACATATCCTGGCAAGCCACCACCTCCAACTGTTGGTGTAAACCTATGAACCGTCAGTTGTCCAGAGGGGATGCTAGCTTTGAATTTGCCCTAGTGAATAATGATTCGTTTCAACCAAATTCTTCTGAGAGTCAATTTCTTCTCAAAATCTCCCAGCTAATGTAAGGATAACAGTAACTCAGGAGGAGATAGGGTTCTTACAGGGTTATCACAGCAATACTGTTTGAGTCTCAAAGAATGTTGTTTGGAAACATTACATTCATAATAATAAAAAAAAAAGTTCTGGAGAAGTCATTATTGAAATAGTAAGTGTTCTGGCACGTTAAAAGCGTTCAAGTGGAATTCCGAATATCCAGGAGTAGAGTGGGAAGCTTAAGAAGCCAGCTAGGAAGATGTCCAGAAAAGCAGAGCTTTAACAAATCTGAAAGGTTGATGGATGCTGTAGGGAGAAAGGGCAGCTGTTTTTTTGTTTTGCTGTAGACTTTGCAGTGAGGGCCATAAACTGATGGCTGTACCCGTATATGTGCACCCACCTCCCTGGAAAACTGGAAGACGCTGGAGAAGCTTCATTACGTACTTTCTTATTGTGCCATTTGTTGGATGACCACACTTTATTCCACAATGCTGGGGCTGGTAGACCTTCACTGAGCTGGCATGGCTCTCTCCAGGCTTTGTTTAGCTTTGTTTAGGCTGGGTATGGAACAGTAATATAGTAGACTGGTAGCAAAAAACCTGAGAAAATAGGAAGTGTTGCTCACTGAGAGATACGCAGCATTAAATTTGTTGATCTTCCAGATGTTGCTTTCACAATTTCTTAATCAAATACCACTCGAGGTGAATCAAAGTCTTAATGCAGTGAGTTTTAATAGCAAGATCTGGCATGCTTTTTAGGGTGTTTAACGATAGAGTTACTAACCTGATACAGGTTGAATGAGATTGCTGTGACCAAGTGCTGATTTTATTCCCTTGCCTCCCCCAAATGTGTAAAACAAGGAGGCAGAAATGCCAGCTTTTGGGATGTTGCAAGCAACCTTACCTTCCTGAGAAAGACGTTTCCTGTCAATACCTGCCTCTGTCTGATGGGAAAGCCAAAACCAGGACCCCAAATAATGAAATCACACGAATAGTTTTGAACACCCTAGTGTCCTTTTAATCCTTCCTCTTTCTGGGCTGGATGAGAGTGATATTAGAAGGCAAAATGATTAGGTAGGGAAGAAGGCAAGCTTGTTATTGACTACATCCTGTTTTACCAGCACAGAATTACATCACAGATGTGGTTTGGCTGCATAGATGCATATAACAGGACAAAAATGTTACCTTTAGGTGAACAGTCAAGCATTAAATAGTTATTCATCTCGCATGCAGTCAGTCGTTATATCCCCAGTGGAATAAAGGCAGATAAGCCCCGAGTGATGGGAGTGACTTAAAGCTGAATTAGAACCACAAAATTTCAGTGTGCTTCTGGAGGAGCTGCATCTTGAATGAGGGGAAGGGCTCGTGGGGGCACCTGAACTTTAGAACAGGAGTCGAGCCAACATTTAATACCTGATCTCTTTTACTGCTCATTTTTTTTCTTGGTCACATGAATATAATCTAGTACAGCAAATTGTTTCCTTTAACAACTAACTTTTCTTCTTGTTTTAAACTCTATTCTTCCAAGTCTTCTGTAAATATCCACACATCACTGTAGATTATTCTTAATCCAGTCTCTTATATAACCACTATCATTTTGGACTTTTCTTAGTCCTTGGTTCCTGTGGAATTAGTATTTCTTAGAACTGTTTGCTTTTTGCCAGTTTGGAGACGTATTTGATGATATCACATGAGTATTTGGAGCCCGCACCTTATATGAGTGTCAGGATACCTGTTGTTGTGATGGTGTTGGTTTTGGGAATGTCACGCACGTTAAACTCACTTAACTTTTTTATAAACGTTCTCTTGAAAGACTGTCCAGATTTTCAGTAGTCTGGGTTTCTTTCAGTTCCACTTAATAAGACATAAGTTTAAATAAAGCATACTGATGATAAAAGTCCTATCTGGCCTAAAGTTTGTACAGTGAATGTTATACTGTAAAGAAAGGCCCCAAGCAAACAAGATTTTTTTTTTTTTTAAGGAGATTGCACCCCCAATTTGATTTGATAGCTGGAGAAATGAAGAACTTCTATGACACTAAAAAGATGTTGATCTTTAAAGTCCCTAGATGAGGTGCTTTGGATAGTATCCTAGGCTCTGAAGAGATGGAAGAGTGCTACATATCTATCTGCATGTTTGTTCTTGTTATCGGCTGGCAGAAAAAAGGCAACTGGCTGCAGTATTTGCATGTGGTCAAAGCTGTTAAGGTTGGCTCGTTAACTCTTTTCTCTTATTTCCTTAACTCGTGTTTGTTTTTCTTTAAAGCCATAAATCAGAGGGACAGGGGATCTAAAATAGAGATGATTTATGTAAATGAAGAATTGCAGCAGCCGCTGGTATGGGAGTGAGGGATTTTTCTACAACAGGTTATGTGGGCAAGATGTGGGACCTTGTTTATAACCAAGTGGTTCTTGGAGATAAGGAAGGTATTTGTCATCAGCAATGGGATGCCTTAAATTTGTTGGCAGAAGGAAATTTGTAACTCGCTAGGATAAAGTTACTTCTAGTCTAATAGGTTTAGAATCGGCATGCTGCTAGCTGTAAAGGGCCAGGATGGTTGTGCCTTCCCCAAAACACCATTCCTGTTTTCTTCCAGGTGAGACAAAGTGCAGCCAGGCTGAGGAGAACTCCTGGCCTCCTACTGCTCTCCTACTTCCCTGACATCATTTGCTATGGGAGGATTCCCTTCTGCTCAGAGTTTGAAACTGATGCCCTAACTGGTAGGCACATCACAAGAACAGGGAATGAGTCTGTTCGTGGTGCGCTACCAAACAGTAGAAAGTGACCAGTAAGGCTCATTCATCAACAGCAGTTTTCTTAAGTGTTTCTGCTAATGCAAGGAGTCTTATTTCAGCAGCTACTTGGGATTATCCTTAATCCAATTAACATACAAATCAATGCCCTGGAGTCTGTATCTGTGGCAGCATCTTTCTGCAACACCTTGAAGAATTGCAAGTGATTCTTTTAATCAAATTTCTTGTTGGAGGTGCCACTCAAATCACTGAAAGATAAATTAAAATGCTTCCTGATTGTCTTTCCTAACAAATTCCTCACTGCTGCAGTAGTTGTGCACTTGACATCATTTCTCAGCATGCGCTCACTGATAAGACAGCTGGTGTGCATTTTTGAAGGTCCCAGATTCTATCTGAGCTTTCCAGTTTTTGTTCCAGCCTCAACTACATGGAGGCATTAAAAGAGATTTGGTAGTGACTGTAGGAAAATACAGCAGGACAGACTGCTCATCTTCTAACTATGCTGGAAAAGGCATCGCTTTTGTTTCCTGTCTTTCTCATTGTTTCTGTAGGTTTATTTTTGTTTTCTGTCAGGTAAGGCAATAACTAGTTCATAAAAGTCAGTCTGTCTTGTGTGTTTTTTTAGGTTTCCGGTATGGTAATGGTTCAGCCATGTTTGAGTTTATTGTCTTCTGGGGTTGAAGCATTTCTTTGTTTTTTAGCTTTGTCTATATTATTTTAAAACACAAAGCAGTGCCAAAATACATACTTCTTAATTGAGCAGCTTTGGAAGTGTGAGAATGAAGACTTGGCATGATCTTGCTAGCACTTGTGTATTTCGGTTACAAAAGTGACTGAAGAATTCCCCAGACGTCATTCTCTGTTCTATCTGGAAATATCCTCTTCTGTGTTTTTGAATAAAGGTGTATATCCTGCATACTGCTTGTTGGTGCTTGGAAATCCCAACTGCTATGTTTTGACTAATTAGCTTGCTGTCAGGACATCCTTCTTGTGGTGTTCTCCTGGCTTTTTGCTCGTTTGTTGGAATGAGCTTTGACCGCTTTGTTTGTACCCTGCGTAGAAATCGGCATCTTTCGCTATGGTCTCTTTAAATCCCTTGTGGTATAGTGTTTACTGGGTTGTGCCTGGCTGGGGAAAGGAGCTGTGTGGAGTGGGAAGGCCATGTCAGCAGCTTTTCCTAACTCCTGACCTGACGGCTGCAGGGGAGTGGGGTGGCGTGGGGGGTTCTGCATTATAGTACAGTGGCCGCATGCCCACCTCTCAGCTTTCCTTGATATATTTATTTTCGTTAAAATGAGTTTCCTCTAAGGCTTTATCACCTCTTTTGAGGTCAGATTGCCTGTCTGTTCTTTCCTGTGCTGACCATGTCTCTCTTGTAGTAACTACAGCTGGCTTAGCTTCAGGCTCAACTCTTCTCCCCTCAGGCACAAAGACGAGAGGTTGTGTGGTGACAGACATCCTCTCTAAGAGCTCCCATCCACAGAGCCCAGCCCTGTGTGACAATCCTGTGGGAACTATGCCCTGCATAGTCTGACTTCCTTGGGAACAGCTCGATGTCTTTCTAACCAAGTAACGTCCCCTCATCTTTAGGCTCGCGGCCTTGGCAGAGCGGCCCAGCAATGGCGGAGCTTGGAGAAGGCCTTTCAGCTCAGCCATTATCTCGCAGCTGTCCCTTAAATGTATTTGTCCCTTAGACGTCTAATTGGTGGCTGTGTTTAGAGAGGCAGCGTAGGACCTCTCTGCTAATTTCTTTCAGCCTCTCCATATTCGAGCAGCGCCCAGACAGCGTCCCAGCGATCCGTTCCAGTGAGTGTGCCCTGCTGCGTCACCGGACAGTCAGCGTGCCTCAGCCACTGACGAGCTGCACAGCATCACCACCCCTGCCTCCTGGGCGAGCAGAATAGTGCTCGTGCCTGGCTCTAGTTTGTTTATCCGGCCCAGAAGCAGCTCTAATGCCATGGGTGAGTGCTGTGTTGGCAAGCCATCTGGTACTTGAGCTCACCTCTTTGGGCCTGTGCTGTACTGTGCAGACATACCCAAGTTAAACGCATGGCCATTAGTTTAATCTGATTTAGTTCAGTAGCTGTGCTTCATACATAGTCAGGGCAGTGTTTTGACAGTGTGGCATTACATTATCTACTCTTCCTGTTTTTTCCCCCATATTCTTGAAGCTTTCTCTAAAACTGTTTATTCTTTTTACTTTTTGCACAGTTGTTGAACTGTGAGTGTAATATGTTTATCAGCTTAGATTCGCGTCTTGGAAACTTAGTTTACCTTTTTATGTAATGCTTTATCACTAATGCATGGTAATGTTTCCTGGCAGGATATGCATTGTTAAAATTCGTTAGCAGAGGAACAAAAAAAATTGTAGAAGCGGATGGCTACACTCTTGTAAGGTTCAAAAGTTTGTGAAGCAAAAAGGGAAAATGTTCTTCATGGTACCTGACATCATTTTAGTCCCACCGTCCTTCTTTCCCATGGGGGGACTCCTATCAGTGGCTAAGATATAACAGAGCCCAAAGACTAGGTGTGGTGGCAGCCGTAACTGTCAAATAAAGGAAAGGCTGGGAGGGGAAGGCTGGCCTTGTCAGGGCAGTGTCTCCATCTGTACAGTAATTTCCTATGAGCTGACTGAGACCTTGGGCGGACTTTTTGCTAGTGCTAACAAAACCAAGAGCACACATCAAAATTGATTTTTTCCCCTATTGTTTTTTGTCACTGAAGCAGTCGACATTGTCCAGTAGGCAGTTATTAGCTGTCCGCCCTTCTGCTCCAGCAAAGCCACTTGAGCAGGTTAATGGCACTGGGTTCTTGGGACTGAGTGGCAGATCACTAAAACAGCCAACTTTATTGACATGGGAATGGTCCTGGGGCCTGAGGGTTGTCTTTGAGAAATCAGCTGCTATGATCGTAAATAAACTATTATACTGTGCTTCAGAGCTCCAGTTTCCAAGCACTAATTTCTTTTAAGTGCTTTGTGAGAGCAAAAAGAAAAATAATCTGCAGTTAAACTAATCTCCTCTAACAATGTATAATGTATTCTGAGGTTCAGTGCTTGAGGGAAGGGCATTGTACAAAACGGCAGACAACAAAATATACATAACTCTGTGCTGGGCTTTTGTGGTAGTAGGAAACGGAGCTCCCAACGCTTGTCTATCACCTTCTCTGATTAAACACTGTGGTTTCCCCAGCCAGGGATCGATTACTGTAGAAAGCTAGAAGTGTTTGTCAAATATTCTTCATTCAGAAATTTCACATCCTGTTCTTTTTGTCTTTGTAGACTTGCCTCAACACCTCTGTTGCTCAGCAGGCAGGGATTGTTCCCTACTACCACATCTCAGGGATTAAAGGTCGTATTTTGTACCTCTCCTTCTTAGCCTTAACTTCATACAGAAGCAGCTGATTGCATGGGGGATCTGTGTCGCTTGAGTGAGATGAGGAACCAAGATGAGAATAAATGATTTGCCTCTACTGAGCAGCTCTGCATCCTAGTGTCTGTTAAAGAAATTCTCTTCCCTTTGTAGAAGTGGTGTGAAGGAGGTATAGAGCGCGGTTCCTGAGTCCTGGCTGGCAAGAAACCTTAGGAAATGCTCTTTGTTTAGATTGCATCAAACATTTTTAGGGTCAAGTGTTTTTCTAGCTGCATCCGTAGTTGGACATGCTGTACAGTATAGGATTATGATATAAAAAAGCAGTGAAACATCAAAGTGGAATTTTAAATTTGGTTTGTGCTGCTTTATTAGTTGCTGCCACCTTTTTAAAATTGTCAAGTCTTTTTCAGAAAGAAGGACATCAGGAAGGACATCTGCCTGCTTTGCATCCCTTCAGCTCTGAAATGAAAAACAATGCAGGCTTGTCAAAAACTCCATTCTTTTCCAGGCCATAGCCAGGGAAGCTTTGTATCTTTAGCAATGTATACATAACCTTTTTTTCATGGTTAATGGTTCCTTTTTTTCATGGTTAAAAAGCCCCCCACTCCAAACAGAATTAATTATCTTTGATACATGTTGTGAAAAAAATTCTACCCCAAAACAGTGGGATTTTTCTGCTCCAGTCTTCTTGATATTATGACTGTGATGAAGCAAATATAACTGAGTTTAAAATGAAAAGCCCAGTTCACGTGTCTTTGATAAACGACAGTGAATACAGACAAGAAGGACTCTTTAAAACTTTCACTGAAAAAATGCTTAAATTGTGCCCTAGTATGTTGCACATTACGTTATATTTACACTTTTGTAAACACTGTAGTTAAAGTTGAGGTTAGTCAACCTTTCTGTGTTACAAGCTTAGAAAATTGAGTGCAATTCTACAGTAAAACTTGATCTGGGCAGAAAACTAGCTTTAGAGGTTTGTTTTGAAGCCAATGCTTTATGGACAAAATTTGGTAAGTCTGTTTAGTGATTTTTTCCAAATTAAAGTAAAATATGCGTGTCGAAGTGGTTTCATATCACTTTGTACCTGTGGAAGGACTTAAGTAGAAGTATTTTCTTCTAGAATGGAGCTGGGTAACTGGTGACTCCAGGATAACAACTCGACATGTTTGCTGCCATTTGGATACAAGAGGAGGGGAGAGGAAAAATAGGGAAGACCAAGAGTTTTCATGATATGATTGAGCTTTTGGTAGTTTGGGGTTCTCTTTGGAAAAGCTAACTATTTATTAAAAGTGAATACCTCTAGAATCTAGTAAATCATACATGTGCACGTGACACTTCTGATGTGATAGATGAGCATGTTAGGCCAGTGATGGGGAAACTTCATCTTAAGGAGTTGTTGGCTTGTTACACAGGAATGAGCTGCTCCCTGTGGAGGTCATGAGTACAGTAGTACTTGTGTGGCAATTTTTGACTGTTCAAAAGGAACAAGAGTGCTTTAAATTCCCAAGTAATACGTAGTTACACGAACTGTAGCCTGCAAAGTTTCCAGCTAATATGCTTGAGTAACTTAGACCTGTAAAAGTTCTGTATTTTATCATTAAAGAAAAATAAAACAGACTACTTTTTGTATTGGAGGGCTGCAGCATGCTTGTTTCACTGTAGCTGCCATATCCATATGTTTCATGTGACTTGATGCAAAATATTTATACAGGTGAGAACAGTGTCTGTAGTGAGACTGATTTGTATATTAATTTACCTTGACTCCTAATTTCAAACAGTCATGGCAACTTTATTTTTCCTTTAGAGATCTGCTCAATTCTGAGTGCTTGTAGATGTTGCTGATCCTAGCTCATTCTTTTATATCGTTGGCAATTTTGAAGCTATTAGATGTTCAAGTTGCATCTTTCACTTCCAAATTCATAACTTTCTTCAGTATCATTTGAAGTGGAATTTGATGGGAGCAGCTCCTAAAGCCATGATAGAAGATAGAATGAGAGATATATGGTTGAATGTGTAAGAATGAAACTGGTTTTCATCCATTTTTTGGAAGTATTAGCTTTATTTTTAATTTGTCTGGAGTAAGGCTTTGAAAAACTGGGGGTGTACAAATTGTTCTGGCAAGGAAAGCAGAACTGTTTTAAGACTTTATGAAAACCATCCATATGGTAAAGTTTGGGTAGAACATTTTAATGTTACTTGCAGGACTGTGCGTAATGCAGTGAAATAACTTCTGGGAGGCTTAAGACAACTTTACAAAGTGGCCAAATTAGAGAGAAAATTATTAGTTAAGAATTCAGTAACTTAAGTTTTATTATGATGGAGTCTTATAAAGTTTTTACAAGGAAGCAGGTTTGATCGCGTACTTGGTTTGAAGTCAAGTTTGCGTTGCACATAATCTTTGTTCTTCAGAAGCTTTTTGCAGTTGGTATGATCATGCTCCTTAAAGGAAAGATGCCTTTGGTGGAGGTGACTGGCTGTGTTTGCTCGTGGCAAGCTGCACAGGTGCGTTGGTATGGAGTGGGGAAGGCTCCTTCCACAGAGCTGGAAGAAGTGGTGTGAACCGGTAGGTTATCGATAACCTTTTGTATGTTTAACAAGGCAAATCCTTCCGGGTAATTGTTTCACTGTGAGCACACGCTTATCACCGGATGTTTTTGGACTTGTATCCCTTTTAATTTGTTTTGGATCGGGGACCGCAAAAGTCATTTAATCATCTGCAAAAAGGCAGCAAAAGCATTAACTTCCGAAAATAGCAGGGCAGGGAGTGGGGGTTTGAGGCGTGCTGCCGCAGCAGCGTGCCCACGGAGCCGTGGGTGCCACCAAAAGGTGTGTGTGTGTGCAGGAGGGTGTCATAGGGCATGGAGCAAGCATCCCCCAGCTTGTTGCAATTCTTAAGCAAGAATCACAGCTGCTCCTAGTGCCTCGTGTGCAACCTCCTGGTGTCATTTGCCATCCCCTGGTGCTGTATAAGTGGGGGGCTAGGGGTTATAAAGATACTTTATTCAGCAGTCTGTGGGTAGAATAGCACAGGAGGGTGTGTTCATGCTTCAACACTTAGCAGTGCCCCTCTCTGCCCCTACAACACCTTCCTCATTTACCTTCTCCCTATGCACACTCTGTCCCCGCAGTGCCTGGGCTCAGTATAGCCCAGCTGTGGAGGTGGAAATGGTGACTTTGGGTGACAAATGAAGAAGAGGGGCTTGGATTCGGATCCTCAGCAGCCCAAGAACAAACTGCTGTGTGAAGTGTTTTCCTCAGATAATGCTGCGGTTGGTAAAATAATAAATTAGCTTTAAGGGTGAATAGCCACTTCATAGAATCATAGAATTATATAGAATTATTTAGGTTGGAAGAGACCTTCAAGATCATCAAGTCCAACTTTCAAAACATGTTGGAAAATTTAAGGAGGTATGTAATTAAAAAAAAAAAGTGGAGGACTTAACATTTTACTTAAGAGGGTATGGCTTTTCACATGTCCCTTACTTTCCAGACAACATAGATACTTAGGGCACTAACAGTCTTTGGGATGGCTGACAGTGGTAGTATGGGAGCAGGCAAGTGGAAAATTTGCCTTGTCAGAGCCAGCAAATACACCACTTTTACTGGTGAGAAAGCAAATGGAAGGGGTTTCCTAAAGCCGTGAGCTGCCTGGGTAAGATCTGAGAACTTTGTCCTTCTTCCTTTCCTGTATTATCAGCTCAAGTTGAATGTTGAATCATTGTTAGCTACAAGTCATGTTTCGTTACTGGAGACGTGTCAGAAGATTTGATTAATAACCCAGAGCGTTTGGATTCAGTGTGATAAAACCAATCATAACAAAGAACTTTCATGCCTAACTTAAGCTGTGAAGAAAATCCTGGTATCTTAGGAGTGAGTATATATAAAAGGACTAACTTTTTTGCTTTTTTACAACATAAACATAAACTCACTCAGTGAGATGCAGACTCCTGGTGCTGTTCCTAGAAGCTGCTTTCCAAACTTTCCTGCAATGAAGCTGAGATTTAGTCCTATCATTTGTAGAGTTTCAAGAAAATATTTCTTGAAACCTCTTAAGTTGCACGATGGAAGTTGCTGTGGAAACAGCTTATTTAAATGACATACATAATAGTAATGAACACAAATTTAGATTCTCCCTAGTTTTATGGAAAGCCCTGACTTTTTGCTGGGTGCAGGTCTTTGATTTTTTTTTTTCTTCTTTCAAGTGGCTTAAACAATAGATCAGTAACACATTTTCTATAGTACAGTTTGCCCGTGTGGATATTCTTAAAGTAATTTCTTCTGGGTAAAGAAAGTTGTTAAGTGTTATCCCATGGTGACTTTTACCCAGGGGAGAAAATCGATCGAGTGAAAGATGCTTTGAGTTCAGCAGAACCGTACGAAGCAGCTTTGAATTTACCCGGCTTGTTTAACTAGTGTGTTGAAAGACCAATGTAGTTGCCTCTCTGACTCAAAATAATTCCACGCAATGTAGTAGAAGGGAGAGATATTTCCTTCCTTTCTGGTAAAAAAGGCCTGGCAAGCTGTAATCTTTAGTAATGAATGTTTGCAGGTAGCACGGCCCAGGCGTCCTGTTTGAGCTGACTACCTTGCAAAGGTCTGATTTGGTGTCCTTGTTCTGTGATTTCCAGCGTTGAAGTGAGAGCTCTTGTTGGATGACTAACGCATTTCAACACCAGTCAGTGCTTTTGAAGACCGAGTGTTCTTAATATATTAAATATTTTATTAATGACATAAGCAGGTGTCAAGGCTGGTTCACAGTCACATGTCTTTGAGCCATGCTTCTGAATTTTGTCATTCGCAGATTAATTTTGCAGGAGTGTCAAACGGGGTTAACACTTGACATTGCAGAGCTCAGGCTGTGGCACGTTTCCCACATGGCCTGTTAGCAGCTTGGCTTTGTAGCTCTTAACACAACCAAGCGCATATTTTTTTCTTGTATTTCTACTTTCCTTTGCATTTCGTTGCAGTGTTTACTGTGTATGCATTAAGAGAAGTGGAAGGGTGTTCAGAATATTAAGAGGAGTGCGTTGCTACAGGTGGGCACTGCTCCTTTCTTTGAGGTCAATCTCTTCCAGTGACTGCAGCTAGGCAGCTCATCACCACTTTTATATAGCCTGCGAGATTGGGTTTGTTACAGGATGCAGCCATGCATTTCTTACTGGAAAGCAAAGTTTATCTCGAGGGGGAATTTCACGGCAAGTTGCAGTGCAGAGGTGTAGGCTGTCAGCAAGAAGGAGCTGGTGTGACTGTATGAGCCGTATCTGTGTGGTAGTGGGCTTCGTCAGACTGAGCCAAAAGGTAAAACAGACACAACTGAATATAGATCAGTGTATTAATCATTTCTGGGAATGGCTAAGGTATTAGAATTTGGAAGCACAATTCAAAGATTTGCCAAGTTAGCCTGTGATGAACACTAGGAGAAGAGTTTGCCCAGGAGGAATGAGTTATAAAGTAATTCAGGATGTTCTTAAAAGTAATAATAATAATAAAAAAAAAAAAACAAACATGCACAAGCAGACTTTAATGACCAAGGTAATGGCTTTGTGCTGCCATCAGCAGTGTTTAAATCTGCAGGCTTTTTTTGTTTGCACCTGTTTTTTTCCTGATCTCATAACTGGCCATTGTAACAGAAGTGGAATTCAATTGAGAAACTTTTCCTTTTGGATGGGGTAGGAACTACCTATCACAATAATGTTTCTGTACTTGTGATCATGGGCACTGTCACTATTTCCATTATAAATTCCTGGATTTTTTTAAAAGGAGCTTAAAACTCAGTTGTAAAAATTTGTTCTTGGCAGAGAACTTGTATACAAGATCTCAGCTCGAATAAGGCTTTTTAATGAATTTTGGGAGAGAAAGAAAACCTGGACTTCTCTGTGAGTTGAGGTTACAGAAGAGAAACATGCACAGAAATCTCATGTTAGAGGTCGGCTGTAGAGAAGTACTAGAGAAATCGTCCAGTGTTAGTCCCTTGCCCTGCATTCACTTTTAATTTGAATTATAACAATTGGGCTTAACTTTTGGTTCATTCTGTGGAAGAGTTTTGCTAGAACAGCATCCATTGCCACACAGGAAAATCACACCAGAAGGTGTCTGGCATTAAAAAAGTGAACTGTGGTGGCTTCGTAGTGCTCACTGCAGGGAAAAGCTTTATGAATTGCTGGTCGCAAAGGTGGGATGGGATATATCTTGTTCATGGTAAATCTTGTTCTGAAGGAAAGAAGCAAAAATAGGCTTTTCCTATTTACCGAATTTTTCAGTGCTGTGGGAGTTGCTCTGAGACCATGTTCAGTCAATGTATATTTTCACTGGGTTAAATAAACCTGGATGCTGATGTCATGAAAATTAGCTGAGGAGCCTGGTGGAGGATGCTGATGCATTTTACTCTTCTAATAAACACTGTTTCAAAATTTAATGAAGCGTACCATATTGCTAAAGGTAAATGCAAGCAATCTGGCTGTGGGCATTTAGCTTGAAGTGCTTGCTTTTTAATAAGATTCATCACTCCGTAATTTGAGCAGATCCATATGACGCAAATGCCAGCAGTCGTTTCCCTGTCTCCTTTTCAAGAGGAAACCTGGTGATACTGATTGTTTTCACTAGACGGAGAGAAAACACTGCAGTAAGACAGGTCCTCAGCAAAATGCTGAGCATCGTCCATCTGAACAAAATGCTGAGCATCACCCATCTGAGTCGAGAAGTGTCTTTGCTGCACCCTGGGCCCCCGGTTGCAAGCACAAACTAAAGCGAGTTTGCTTCAGCTCCTGTTAAGATGGGCTCCTTCCCAAGGCAGTCTGCGCGTAGCCTTATTGTTCTCATTTATTCCCTCCTGTTCATGTGTTTTATCTTCAATAAAAACTTCCTAAAAGTTCTATGCGGAGAAGTTGGATGTGTTTTGGTACAGGACCGAGTACGTTGTGTCCCTGGTTCTCCCTGGGGCAACTGAGCACAGCAACTGAGCACAGCTAGAAAACAAATACCCCTGGGAAGGATGCATTTTGCCAAGGAATAGCGTGGAACCCATGCTTTTAATGGACAGTTCCCTTCCTTCCAAAAGGAAAAGAGGTGTACCTGTTCCCTGAAGACGTACCAGTTACTGTGCTGTTGTGTCTCTCCTTGTTACACGTCTCCTGTTGTGGCAGGCTTGTGACTCCCTTCTGCAAGAGGTTAGTTCTTTGGTACTTCTGCTGTTGTGTGTGTACAGATAAAGCTACATAATAGGGAAAAGCCACAGCAGAACTGAATATCTGGAGAGCACCTTGGTGAACTGGTTTTGTTACTGTATGTTTGGTGAAGGTGTTGCAACTTTAGTTCTCTTGTATAGGCATTTTCACATTATAATAAATTTCAGAATCGGATTTGGTTCTAAACTAGTTGAAATTTCAGTTTTAAATATTGTGACCAAGGTATGAATTAATTTTGGATAGGTGTGGATAAACAAATTGTCAAAAGTTCTTATTAGTAAAAGCTTGACACGAACAGGTAACTGTGCCGTGGTTATAACTGTAGTCATTCATAATCTTGCTTCTGTTTTGCTGTTCTAATGATACTCCCAAATGTGATACAATAGAATGATGTCTCAGGTGATCTTTAAATAGAAATTCAATAATTGCTCTCAGTGTTAAGCCTCAGAGCACAAGCCTTTTTGCTTGGTGTGTGGAAGTAAGAATTTGCACTCTCCCAAATACAAGTGCTTCTTTTTTTGGAACTGTGGGACGTTTCTTTCCATCCTGGCTTACTAATCTCTACTAGCAGCTGTAAATAAACTGACACTGTCCTTCAGTCGTGTGAGTACCTACTATGAAAGTCTGCTCTATAGCTGTGAACACCTGGATGCCTTCTGTGGGGTTAAGCCTTAGTCCCTGGAAGCCTCCCTCAGCTGATAGAAAGCCAGCTGGTGTGTTAGTGTTTCTGATAAGCCCTAAGCATAACATAATGCTCTGAACCTAGGTGAAGTATTTGGAAACATTAATCCTCATGCTTGCATGTAAACCAAATTTCATCCCCATTTTCTGAGTGGAGAAATACCCTTCTTGCTTTATCTTGTGACACCTGCCCTACCCAGCTGGCTTAAATGCTTTTCTCTGACTTGTTCTTGCTTTGCCCATGAAGCAGAACAACCCAGGATATTTAATTTATGAAAACTGATCGAGTATTTATATTTGTGGCTTTCCCACGTATCCATGCAGCTGCTTTGCTATTTTCAGCCTTCTTTTCGCACTTGGATTCTGCCTCACTAGCAGTGTGAAATTCAGCTGTAATGTCTTTGGGACAGAGTACGCAGATCTGCCCAGCACAGTGGCAAGCAGTGCGAAATAGGCAAAATGTTTTGAATGACTTACCAAAAGGCATGGGCAATTGAGAGCAGGACTGCTTTCCTTGTGCACTTCAGTAAGGAACCTCTTGGAAGTGTAAGATAGATATGGAGGTCTGGGATTTCCTGGCTGCACTAATGATTTAATGTCAGCACAGTCAGTCCCCTCTGCACTTTTGAACTAGGCACTGAAAAACTCCATCATCTGTGTGCCTGGGTGCAATGGCCTCTAAGTCAGGAAGCCCAAAGAAATGGATTTGTAGCAGGTTTAGGTCACAGGCGGGGAACTCTCCCAGTCTGAAAACCAACCCTGTGTATTAGCAGGAATCTTTGAGCAAAATGTGCTGCTGTCATCTCCCTCCTCTTGTCTGCAGGCACTTGGTGCTTTGTGTTGCAGTGAGATGCTGTCCAGAGTCACAGTTTGCTGGTATCAGGTGTGAAGGAGTATGTTTGGCTCACAGCTTGTCTTCTGGACACAGAAAGCTCTCAACATTAGAGGAGGCTGTTATCTTTTTATCCTCATTTAATCATCTGAATTTCCCCCCTCCCTTCTTAGCATGCCCGCAGGAATTACCTCTTTCAACTCATTTCCTCTGCAGGTGGTTCTCCTCTTCAGCCAGGGCTGTTTCTGTTCTGCCACAGCTGCCTCTGAGCACAGAGCCTTTTCAGTGCCTGTCTGAGAGTGATGGGGAGCATATCGGATCCACGGTGATCTTGATGTGCATGACTGGAAACGGCAGCAGCGCAGCACGTGGAAATAACTGACCTGGGGGTTGGTTGATGTCTCAACCCATTCCCTAGAGGCTGGAGCTGCTCAGTGAGAAGCCACGCTGGTGGATGGTACCTGCTGACTCCTGTATAGAAAACAAAGTTAAAGTAGACTTTCAGTCTTTTTTTGCTAAAAGTCTCTAAGTTTCCTGGGATGCCTCTCCAGCACCTGTTATGAAATCCTTTTACCTCTGCACCAAAGTGCGGGTATCTGCATAGGAAGCACTGGCTGTATGCATGCAGTTTAATAGTATCATACTGGCTCCAGATGAGACTGTTGTTCTTGGTTGGAGCCCTGTTTTGATGCAATTGAAATCTGATTTAGGAATCAATGTAGGTGCCAGTTTCCTTGGTGTGACAGGGTAGAGACTGTGGGAGTAGGATTTAATTTTGCCAAGCTCATCTGATGGGATTGAGGCAAGCATGGCAGGATGCAGGCAGCCCAAAGCAGCTGTGTTTTGCCTTCCTTGTCCTCAGAGGAGCGGCTGATGACAATGTATATGCAGGAATGTTTCTGCAGAAAATGAAATGAAACAAAGATGGGGCAGCCAAGCTGTTGACTGAATGCAGCCATAAAGATGAATGACTGAGAAGACGAAGAAGCGAAGAACTATTTGAAGCACTCCTAGAGTGGGAGTCTCGGTGACGCTTCAGTGATGACTTGTTTAGGTTCCTGATGCTCTTCTTCCACTGCATGAATAAATAAGCAGACCTGGGCTGATGGAACACATCAAAGGAAGCTCCCACTGGGACATATATACTCTGAAAACTTCCATAAATTGTTCTGTAATGTGACAGTTTCCAATTATGGGTTTTCATAATAGGAGGCTTATTGGCAAACAGTAATGCGAGTTAACTGTGGAAATTTCTATTGCTTTTTTTGGCCCCAGCGCACTTCCTGAACAGTGTGTGCTTTGTCCCAGGTGTACCATTCTGGGCTTTGAAAGTGTGCCAAAACATGTGCAGGGCTGAGACCCCTGGGAACTGGCACTCGGAACCCAATCAAAAGGAATGAAACAAGAAAGTGAGGGGCTTAAGGCACAAGCTCTGACGTGTTAACTCTCGGTTGATTTGTTTCCTGCCTTGATAAGTTAAAGTGCTGATCACCAGTAAGAGATTTTCTTAGATGCGTAAGAAATCATTTTTATAGAATTTGGAGAGAAGTTTCAAACCTATATAGCCTTGGGAGGTATAGATATGCAAATATCTTGGATAGCCCTTGCGGTACATTTCGATTAGTTTGCATTGTCAACCTACTTTCCTCTTACGGGCACGTGCGGGTGCAGGCTTGTTCGGTTTGAAATGTTGAATATGTTTTCAAAGGGTATCATTGTTTCCAGGAAATATGTTTTTCATACATACTTAAAAAAAGAAAAAAAAGAAAAGGCAGCAGTGGATAATACTTTGGGTTTGTGTGAGCCAGTGGTGTGGATTTGCTTGGCATGGGAGCTCTCAAACGATACGCTCAGCACAAGTAGATTCTTTTCTGATTACATGCAAGCACTGTGTAATAATTACATCTTTTAAAATATATTGATTCAGGGTATTGTTTTGAAGCTGCAAATGATCCAAAAGCCTTGCTTCTTTACATCAGCTGCAAGCTGGATATCTTTCTGCAACAGTTTGCTGAAAATGCAGTGATTTCAGAGAATCGTATCATTGAAGATGTAACCTTACGTTGCTCTCTTTCTCTAATCCACCCCTCTTGAGTGATTTATTCTAGGGACTGTGCATCATAGGTTTTGTCCTGGCACCCGTTCCTGTAGTGTTGCAGTGCCTGTCCACATTACCAGAAAAAGATGGCTGGGAGACAGTTTTTAAAAAATAAGTTAAACCAAAAAGAAAAGAACACACACACAAAGAAAAGAAAACCAGTTCCAGTTAGCAGAGAGGGTTTTGCTGCCAGTGTGGATGGGGCATAATTTGATTTAAATGACTTTTGAAAAACAGTTCTCAAAATTGTTCCATGCATTTTCTTCCTGGCTACTGTTGAAAATATGGAGCCGAATATTTTCTGTGATGTTTCAAACCAATATGTTCTGGCAACCTCATAGCTGGGCCCTGTGCATTACACTCTCGTTTCCAGTTCGCTGTGGCCTGGAGTGCAACACACAGCTCATGAGATGCACCAAAGTGGGAGGTCTTGCGAGGAGCAGGCAATACAAAGACCCAAGATACAAGGAACATTTCACTGGGGTCCAGCAGGGAGGCTGCCAGCGTGAAGGGCCTCTTTTATGAAAAGAGTTTGTTTGTAGGAGATGGAGGAACTGCGTGTGCCTCATCGGATTTTGTGAGCCTGACTGTGGGATGAGCGTGTAGGAGAAGGTTGAGTCCTGCGTGTGCTAAAGGTTGGATGCTGAACCAGATCTTCTGCACCTCCCTGGGGTCAAACTTTTCTCACCAGGGAGGTTTGCCATACAGATGAGATGTTGGGATATTGCTAAATATTCATCCCTGTTTTAAATGTGACAATACGCAGCCGTCCAGGAGAGCGGTGTGTGGGTTGGGAGCCTGCGGCCGGGATATGAGGTGTTTGCTGTATCTCTTCTGCTCCAGGGACGCCTGTGTTTTGGGGAATGTGTGTGGGAAGGTCAGAGCAATAGCCATAGGTATTCTGAAAATAGAGGCTTAGCTTTAAGCCTAGCACCAAATCAAATCCTGGGGGTGGTAGCTGGAGTGGAAAGTGTGGAACAAGTTCGTTGATCCGGCTATAATAATACACAGCTCTTTGTAATGCTGTTGGGAATCCTTCACGGGTTGGCTTGTCTACCAAAGGGATTGTAGTGTTCCCTGCAAGCAGGCACAGGGACGCTATGCTTACCCATGTCTTCTTTCTTCTTGATACTCTTCACCTCAAGAGGTCTAAATATCACACAGCAGCTGTGACGTGTGAATGCCCTCATGCTCAGACATCTCCGTCACAGGTATTCCCAAATAATCCTTGGGGAAGGTTGCACAAGATGTATCATGGGGTCCTTAGGATCTTTAGCAGCTTTGTTTTTAAAGCAGCTTGAGGGTAGGGGGCCTGATATGAGCTCGGATATTTCCTCTGCAGTCCACAGATAAGTTTTTTCCTGGAGTTTTGGAGTGCTGTGATCCACGCCACGGGTGCTGTGGCAGCATGGGGTGCCTGTGCTGTGCAGGGAGAGACTGTTCTGACTTTCCTTTCCTGGCAAGTGTTAGAGGATACAAAAGGCAGGAGCATACAGATGGAGCTGCAATTTTGTGTGTTACAGGAGAACCAGATGAAGTGAACTTGGGGAACGTGGTCTGATTGTAGGACCCTGTATCCTACTGGCAGGGGCGCAAGAGCCAGAGCTCAGTGAGGTGGGCCAGGGGAGACCAGAGACGTGACAGGAAGGGGCTGAAAGGCAGGAGCAGCTTCAGGAGAGACGAGGGCAGAGGCAAATGTCTCCTGCTTGGTGATAATGAAGTGTTGCCGAACATGTGTGGAAGCAGACCGGAGGTGTGGGACAAGGGCCAGGGCACTGCGAGTGTGGAGCTCTGAGGCAAATGATAGGTCAGAGACTGGGTAAGGAGTGGGGACGCGTGGTGAGGAGGCAGCTCTTGTTTTGGCTTGGGGATTCAGAAAGGTCAGGCTCGAGAATTTTCCCTGTTGATGCTTTTCCACTTGTCACTCTAGTTATTTGTATGAGGGGGTAGAAGGACTTGGGGGGGGGGGGCATACTAACCTGTGATGTCTAAGTACAGACTGAAGCACAGAGAGAAGACGAGAGAACAGCTCAGGAATGAGTTTTAGTAATGGAAACAGGATAAGCAGTGAGAAAAGGTGGCCATTTGGAGATAACGTTCTTTGCAGTTAATTCTGCTCCTTAGGTTATCAGTCGCTTCCTCTGACCAGATTCAGTGCTTGTTTCAGGCAGGGCTGACAGGCTTCCTGGGGTGCCGGAGGCGATGTGGAGGTGCCTTGTAGCACTGGTGGCCTGCCCACCTCCCACAGTGTGTGGGCTCAAATCCCCCGTGCTGTGCGAGCCCTTCAGCACTTGCCGCAGTCCCCTACCTGCTCGGAAGGACGGACGAGCCCTGCTTGAACTGTACAGCAGGGCTGTCTGCTGGGGCTGGACTAACCCTGCACACCGTCTGATTTCCTCAATTAACTCCGCAGCAAACACTCGCTTTGCTGGGGTTTAGTCTGAGAGGAGATGATTGATGCAGGATGCTGGGGAGGATGAGGAGAAGATGAGCGTGTTGCAGAGCTGTCTCTGCATTTTGTTTTGAAAATGCATATGCTGTATTGCATTTGTTTCTCTCTCACCTCCTGCAGTGGGAACAAGTCAGAGAAGAGCTCTGAGAACGCTCGGTAATTAATCGTGCTGTCTCCCCTCTGCAGCCGGTGTCGGCTGCTTCAAAAAAGCCTTTGCGTACTCAGATAGTTTGCCCCTTTGAATCCACAAGCTGGATGTCTTCTGGGGGACACCTGGGAACAACAGAGCCCCCTGGGCGGCGAGTAGCCTTCTGCTAGGCAGGAGGAGAGGTTTTGGTTTGGATGTTTGTATGATTATTGCGTCCAATGTGATGTGTCTGGAATGTAAACTATAACGTGCTGTATAATATAAAATAGCTATCCTGCTGGCTGTTAGCAAGTGTTTCCAGTGACTTAGAATTTAAGATTGTTTAAAAAAAAAAACACAACAAAAACACACAAAAAAGCAACCCGAACACTAGCATTATCGCTATTTTAAAAGTAATGCTATGATTGCTCCTACTGAGAGTAGTCGTCTTTACTGAGTTGTCTTTGCCAGAGCTGTTTGGTGTGTGTGAGATTACAAAGAGCAGGAAAGGTGTCTGGGACAGGTGGTTTTTCTCTTATTGGAAGTACCATCCTTTCTTTAGCCAAGAAGGAGCTCGAGTGAGCCAGCCTTTGTTGGGTTGCTCTTTTCAGAAAAGCAAAGGTCTTCCTTGTTAATATTTATGGTAGCTTGGCTCTAGCATGTACGTATGAACTGTGACAGCATCCTCATGCTAGCCAGGCTCCATTCCTGCTCCCTCGTGAGCGAACATTAGGGAACCAGGCTTAAGTGAAGCCTGTTTAATATGGCAAAAGCTGGGAGGCAAACAGATGCAGGTGTTCGCAGAATTGGTATGAAATGTGGAGTTTGTATTAGTGTTGTGGTGGCAACGGTCTCTTTTAAGTGTGAGATTGCAATTTGGTCCAAAGTGCCTGTTTTCAGCTGTCTTCCTTTCGAAATAACCCCTTTCAACCTGTTTCTGTTTCTCAAACTTATTGCTTAACCAAGGCTCAGCACCAGAGAAGACCAATGGCTCTGACCTCAACTTTGCCTCCCTACCCAGTATTGCTCATAACTTGTCTACAGCTAAAGCAGAACTTGTGTTTAACCAAGGTCTTTTTTTTGGAAGAAAGGCATCTTGCCTTGATTGCAGACCTCAGGAGATAGGCTGGGGCTGAAGACCTTACTTTCCTTGTAGCTGTTCCCATGTTTTATCCTCCCTGCTCAAGGTGTTTCGTGCCTGCTGTGAGTCTGTCCTCAGCTTCTACTTGCTGGTGAATCTGCAGCACCTTGAGGAGCCCCTTTGGACCCATCTGCCCCACTGAAGGTAGTTACCACAAATGACTCGTCACTTCAGAAATCTTTTGGATAAGTTGCACATTCGGGGTTTGATTACTCATGAGGCGTTTTGCCAGGTTTTGACTGATTTAGTGTAGAAAGCTGTACTTTATCTCTTCCGATTTTTCTACAATATCTTTATGAAAATGTGCACTGCACAAGCCTAGTGTCTCCCACTGGCGCAGCGTTACAAACCTGAGATTACTTTTACCCTGTATAATAGTACTCTTTATAATAGAGGGGATCCTACTGCTGAGATTTTTGTTCATTAGAAGCCTTTCACATTCTCTTCAGTCGGTGATTTCCAAGGCAGACCCATTTGCAGGTATGTGTTGCATATTCTTAGATATTTGAGTTTACTTTTGGCTATTCTCAAACGTTCTGGATTCAGATCAGCCTCGTTCACCAATTGGACTTGACTGCTCCGCAAGTCTTTGTCATCCGTGAGTTTTATTACCAGTGACTTAATATTTAGTTTCCGATTTTTGTGAATGCTTGGCCTACTGCAGGCCTCTGTGGAATCCCACCAGAAACCTAAATCCCAGTGGGTTGTTTTGTGTACTTGTGGGTTTCCTACTGCACGTTCGCAGCAAGACCTCTTTTGGGGACTTCGGTGAATTCTGGAGTGGCAGAAGGCTGCCTCCCAGGGCTTCTAAATGACCTACTTGAGCTAATATGATAAATGCCATAAGCGTCCTCCTTCATTGTCAAATCTAAACACAGTTAAACACTTTACGAATGAGTCATGTATCTATTTGTTATTGCTTTTTTAAGTGAAAGCAAATGCTGTCTTTGAATTTTTGAAACAGTTCGGCTGTGGAAAAGGACAGCGATTTCAGAAAACTGAACACAATTTTAAAGAACGATGTTTAAAGAACAATTTAAGATGTTCTCTGCTTCAAGTAACAGTGATGTCCCAGAGCTTGGTGGGCAAGTTTTACCTGAATAATCTCAACAATAGTGTGCTCTAGTGGAAATGTCTAAAACTCTGTATCGTAGTCCCTCATTTTAATACAAACACCTCGAGATAAATTTCACTTTTTGAATCTGCATCCAAAATACCTGTAGTGAAGATGTTCCTAATTCCTTACTTGCAAGACCCTATCAGTGAAGGGGAGCTATTTGCATGAGCCTCTGTTGAAACCAGTGACCCTACGTGGAAAGCTTTCAGCCATGCAAGCTGTGTACGTCCAGCCATGTCTAGTGGAGCAGTCACCCACATCTCCTGGTCGGTGCGGATCCATATGTGGCTTGTAAGGATTACAGCTGAGTGAGGAAGAAAAGCAAGCCTATTGGGATCAGGGTTATATACGTTAAGGGTTTGGTACATCTATTGGAAAAAACCTGGGGGTTAACAGCTCAGTGGAGGTTGCAAGTCCCTGGTCGAGTTCAGTAGTTTGAGAGAGATGAAAGCCATGTATGAGTTGCTGCTTCCTCAGTGGCAACAGTTAACATCAGAAAAACCATACCTGATCTGAGAATAAACAGGCCTGGGGTTTGTCCTAGAGTGGATGGGAGGCTTAAGTGGAAAGTCTGTGAAAAGCCTGGAACTAACAGGGCGGATAGAAGATTGCTTCTGGCAGAGAAAGCAGTTTCTCCTGTAGCTCCGAAGGTAACCCGTAGTGCTTTCAGATGCATGGCTTCCCGGTTCAGTTTTCTGTTGGAACAAATTCCTCCCAAGTAAGGACAATCGTTCATTTGATGGCTACTTCAAGGCTGGGCTGAATGCAGCAAGGTAATCACTCCACTGTCCAGATTGTGCAGATTCATGCCAGGATGCACTTGCCCACTAGCTGTTTTTTATTACGTTTATGGTTGAGATGGGATTTTCATTCAAAGATCTTGTGTTCAGTGAGCTGTGACTTTACAAACCAATCACTGTGGGGCAGAAACTTGATGCTTGTTCAGCTATGGATGTTTGTTTAAAGTTGGAAGAAAATTTATTCAGACGCTATCTTGAGGATCAGACATTCAAACAAGCAATTGACTTTCAAGAAAATGCTTCTTACGAGGTATTTTTTTGATTAAGGAGCATATGAAAATAATATAACTGTGAGGCTGACGTTTGACTTCCTGGGTCAGGAAGGTAAGGTTCTTCAGTGGGCTTTGACCACGCACCCTGGGATGTTTGCACAATAGCAGGGTCACACACGTCATACGTGTGCAGCGATGGGGAATGCCCTCCTTGGAGATCCATGCAGAGTGAGCTGCACTGGCAAAGAGCTGTGCTCTGCACCACACATGACTGTAACAGAGTTACATAATTATGTATTTGATTTGTTCTGCTTTTCTGATTAAGTTCTGATATATTTATTCTGTCTGTATGCATTATTTCATGTATGAGCTTCAATAGCATGACAAGAAATAGAGTACAATATCATAAGTTTATGTTTTCCAAAATGCTGTGCGTAAGAAAAGGTTAATCTGATGATCCAATACACTGCTGTTCAGATACAGCAGCATCCTGCACTCTGGAATCTGTGTGGTGAGCTCATGTTGGCCAGTAACAAGGAGATCATCGTAACGGGAATAATTGTATCCATTGAGCTCCTGATTTTGTAAAGTCTTATGCAGCTTTCCAGTCCTGTGATGTACAGCTTCCCTAGATTCCTGGTGTGATGTAAGCATTTTTGGGTGAAATCCCCTGCTCTGTTATGGATGAGGTCAGCCTAACTGATCGGTCTTGGCCTTGAGAAAAAAGACAAATCCTATCACCCATGCTTGACAGCATCTGGACATTTCGCGTCTCTGTTCTGTGTGGAGGTCGTGTTTTTGTGGACTCTGGAAAACTTTACTTAAAAATCCATTTGCAAATCTGTAAGGAAATGTGTGACTGGGGGCTTAGGTAGTCCCAGCTGGCGTATCGTGCTAGCTAGTGGCAGTAGGGTGTATCCTAGCTTGGGGGCAGCACGCTGATTTTAGTGTATGGCATTTAAAAAGAAATGAGTATTTGCTGCCTTCTTTAATGCAACATAAACTCTTCAAGCATAAGCTTTTCAGTGCTGTGTCTTTGGAGAAGAGCTTCCTATCATTCAAATATATTTGATGTTGTTAGCTGCATTAGATATAGAAAGATTTGCGATTTAGCACCAGAAACACATCCCACACTTACAAAGAATGACTTGAAAAGAAAAAAAATCAGGCAAAGCCTGAAGGGATTGGAGAAAATGAACTCCTGCTGCAGTTGCACACTTGCACACATCTGGTGCAATTGAAATTTAAGAGCTGAATACATCCATATCTGACCATGGGAGGGTCCAAGCATTACTGTTGACACTAGTTTGCTTTTTGGATAGGCACACTGGCAGAGTCACTAGCGTGTGGAGCCTTGTCAGCTCTCTAATCTAATAGACTGTTCTTGCCCAGACCATCGTGTGTCAGTATTTTATGTACCGAATGTAGCCAGCTTTAATAATAGGCCATTTTCCCACCTTCTGCCAAACTTTCCCCCTTTTTTTTTCACAATTTAATGTTTGACTCAAAATCTGCTATGGTAACAAATTATATACATATTAAAAGAAAAAGATGGAAAGCAGAGTCACAAAAGGTAACAAGAGTTCAGAATAATGTCATCTCAGGGCTTTTTTAAAGGCTTGAATTCAACCCGGTGTTAAAATTGATTTTGTTGCATATTGAGAAGAGATTTCAAAGAAACGGGTACTGCTTGAAAGCATCGATGTAGCTTCGTATGTTTAAAGTTGTGAAATTCTTGCCTGTACAGGTCTGATTTGTTCTATTTGCTTTTTACTTACTAAAAAAAATAAATTGTGGAGCCTTTTGAATTGTGTTTTTCCTCCTTTGGAATGGTTGTCTTCAGCGAGGACCTGTCGCGGCTATTTACGCTTATTTGTAATGATTACAACAATCATTTAAAATGCAGTACTGGAAAGGATTTCTTCTTGTTTTTTTGTAAGGTCCCTTCGCTTGCCTTTCTGGTGGTGGGAGTTGCTGTGGTCATGCACCGGGGTAGTGATGCTGGGGACCAGAGGGGAGCATTTCGAGCAGTGAACGCCAGCACCAGCTGGAGAGGAGCTCAGTCGCCGGGAGGGCGTTGGAACGGGGTCACCCCACTTCTGGAACAGGGTCACCCCACTTCTTTGTGGTTGTAGTAGCTGGTGATCTTATTGCCTTAACCCATGTCGATCTGCGTATCACACTAAAGTACTGCAGCTTGAAGGAAACTTAAGCACTGCTGTAGAAACTAAAACCTGGACCCAGGTTCCAGGACCTCAAGGGTGCTTGCAACTCGCTGGTGGTTGTGTGGAGGATGCTTGTAAAAGTGTATTTGTCCAAGGTGTGAACTGTTCTGATCGGTATAGCTGGAGATGGAGCCGTTCCCGTGTCTGTCGTGCGAAGAGGGATGCCATCCAGGTCTGTGCTCTGCTTTATTTGGACAGGTGTTGTGTGTGATTTCATTTGACATGATTGTGTGCGTGGTTTCTCCTCCTCGTATGCCATTGCTGCACTAAAACGGGGACAAGTCTGCAGCAATGGTCAGAGGTGCTTGTCTGAAATGGTGGTTAAGTACTGAGTTCATACTTCTCAGTAACTTATTTAGGAGGTTTATGTAGGTAGCAGCAATAACTGTGTGCCTTTAACAAACAGAAGCCTAAAATAAATGTAGACGTTGGTGCCTCAACAAGCTGCCCCAGTCCGGTTCCTCCTCGGGTCAGAGGACGCAGTGTTCTCTGGTCTGAACTTGTTCAGTCCATTCCTAACAGCGTTGGGGCCAGAGATGTGCTTTGAGATGATCTTGGCATTCACTGGAACCCCTTGAGTTCGGGACTCCCCAGGATAGCTCAGTGTATGGCAGCAAGCAACGGCCTCAGCAGCTCACTAAACTGTGGTGTATCCTCCTCCATCCCTCTGCTTACTCCCAACTTCTGGAGAGCTGATTAGAGGCTTGGCAGGAGCGGTATGGTTATGCTCTAGATACGCTTTGGATACATTTATTGTCACAGTTGAGGTACTGCAAAAGCCATGCCGTTCCCGTCGTTATCCTAGCGAGGTACTTCTTTTGATTGTGCAATATCTGTGGCTAATTACATGGCAATTGAAGTGTGCCACCAGCCACCCACAATTCATTGTCAGCTCCTTGGGGATGCAGATGAAAACAGAAAGATAATGTTTTCATTCTTCAGTCCAGTGATTTAGCTTGCCTCTTTTTTTAATCCCTTGCTCCTTCAGGTAATAAAGCCAGATGGTAGTGACAAAGAAACAGAAGCCACGCGTGAATCAGATGTCCCTGAGGATATGCTGGGGACTTGCGTTCCTCGAGAGACAGCAAAAGACGATACTAAAAGTCCGGATGTCATTATAGAAGCTCAGTTTGATGATAATGAGGCAGAGCATGGACAAGACCACTTGCAGGATGTGTTGGCTGATGACATTAAGAAACTTTCCCTGGATACTGGTGAAAAGGGTGAGTAGATCAGAGTGCTGATTTAAACCTTTATTTGAGCAAACCATCGAAGTATTACTTTGTTGCTTGCTTTGCTGCAAGATATAAAATACAAGCATAAAAGCTTAATGCCTTATCGCTTCTATCCCTTTCTGCTAAACTGTCTTCATAGTTCTGAATGGATATTAAGGACTGGGTTTTATGTAGTTTTGATTGATGTGAAGTAAATCTGTGAAACAGGAGTCACACCTTTAGATTTGCAATTCTCAGGGCTGTCTGGGGACTGCTGGTTGCTGTTTTCTTCAAAATGCTGCTGTAGCAGTTTCCTTCATTGCAGCTTGGCTGGCCAATCTATGCGTCTCAGTTTGGGGATAGGAATATATTTCCTTGGGGGCAGTTAGGTTTGTTGCTGTTTTCAAACAGTTGAGTTATGAGCAACTTAAAGATTTGGTCCATTTAAAAAGAAAATTGCTCTAAAACCTAAAGCCAATTATGTGATCTGTTTTGAAGGCAAACCTATTTTATTCTGAATCTGAATCCCATCCAAACCATCAAGTGTTGCTTAAGGCAAAATAAAATAGGCTTCCCTGTTCCAGACTATACTATGCTGCTCTTCGCATGTCCTTTCTGGTACTAAATCTCCTAAGATTTCCTCTCCTGAAGAACTGTGCGTTGAAAGGATTCTGACAATTGGAGCATTTAACATGTGCCTTCAGCTGCTGGTGAAAGATTTGCCAGGACAGATATCCTGGTGTGTTCCTGATGCATGTCCCAGTCATCCAGAAAAGACAGCAGCAACTTAGGATATAAGTGGTTGTTGGTCTCTGACGAATCGTGGTGGTGGTTGTAAAGCTGCTCTATTTAAGAGCTCGTATTTTCCTGAGGGATTGCTTTTGAGGATGTACAGACCTCTGCCTATACTGTTGGTAGATTTCCATTTTTCACACCCATCTGTTAATAAAAATGGAAATAACACTTGTGTAGAAGTGTTGTAGCTTTTACGACAAAACGTTGGTTTCAGTTCATGAATGGATTTGCCACCTCGCCCGTTCACGATGCTATTTCCTTCTGGTACCTCCACTGTCTTTGAGTTACTGCCAAGATACATGAACCAACTTCCATCTTGTTCCGTTACTTTCCAGTGCAAGGCTTGTGTTGGGAGCTAGTTGTATTGCCCACAGATGTTTTATGTAGCTAGTAATTAACCCCATCTTTTTTTTTCCAGTCTTGGACACCATGTTATAGCTGCGCGCTGTCAAGCTGCTGCTTTGGCTTGGCAATTCTAAATCTCCTAATGTGCTACTGAGTCACGTGTCTGTAGCATCTCTGCTTTTTGCTTCTCATAGCAATGGCAAATTAAAAGTCAGAAATACAGTCTAGTTTGACACCAGCATTTAAAATAAATACAGATCTGTATAACTGTGCTTTGGTGTAAAGGCTTGATGGGAGTTGCTTCTCTTGGTGTATCAGTTCCTCAAGATGCTCTGGAGTGACCTGTGTTGGAGGCTCTCAAATCATCTCTTAAAATCTGTGCCATCTGAGTGGTTTTTGCCATTTAGTTCTGTCTTTGGAGAATACTTGTATGGCAAATGTTAGACCAGCTTGCTGTCTGCATGGTGGAAATCCAACTTATTTCTCCATTGCAGTTGCGTTAGCCAACTGTTTTATTTCCAAGGCCTTTCCTTGTTCATCCTGAACAGGCCTTGTGGCTGGTGCGATTGTGCCAGTTAGATTTCTGCTGAGTTTGTATTTTGCTATCGACTCTTTTAATAGCTGCTTCAGCTTCTTTGGCTATGCAATTCACATGGATTTTTCTCCAGTTTCTTCTTGCTCTGCTGCTTAATGCCCTCCTTTCTTTATACATATAAAGTTTATGATGCTGCATTTTCTTAAGGTGTTTTTGAGCAGCTGATGATTGCTTTGGCTTGTTTCCTGTCTTTCATACAATTTCTCATATCATCGCTTATCCAGATTTTAAGACTTGCCTGGAAAACAGCAATAGTTGTTCTAGCATCAGTGATAACTGTCATGAAAAAAGAAGAGATCCTGCCAAATTCTGCCCTCAGGACAGCCAGGTGTGGCTCAAAATGCTTCTTGAAAGGACCAAACGTGCACTTTTTCAGGCAGAATTCAGCCTCAGGGGATAATACCCGCTGCACTTCCTAGGGCATCCACTGGAACAGGACATGGGCATCAGAAGGCAGAGCGCTTTGCAGCGGGTGGAAGTGGCCTTCCCTGCATGACTTGGGCCTCTCCTGGCAGCACTGCTTGGCTGCTGCTGCCCACTGTGCTTGTTTCAAGCTAAATGTTTGAGAGCCTTTACATTACATCCCTTCTGCTGGAAACAGCTGCCACAGCAAAACAGAGGTGGATGGGAGATGAGATCCTACAGTGGGGGAATTTCTTGCTGACCCACCAAAACCGGTGCTTTATTTACTTTCTGTGAGAACGTTGCACTGGAGGATTTATTACATTGGAGGTTTTATTACACAGTCACTGCGTGGTCTTATGTGAAGAAGGGAGCAGGAGAAATAATTTGTGGCCAGTGCAACTTTGAAACAAACACTTGCGGGCTTTCCTCTTTTCCCCTAACACAGGGAAGTTGGAAGGCTTCAAGCTGAACAAAGATGCCATCAAAGATACTGTGTTTAAAAAAATCAAGAAATATTCCACTGTGTTCTCACGTGTACGTTTTCTATGTATGTGTGTATATATATAGATACATAAGAAGTCCCATATATCTATGGGACTTACATGTAAATAAAAAAAATAAAAAATGCAAACCAAAGAAAACCACAGATTTCTAGAAGTGAAATATAACCATAACTACATTAATACATTAAAAAGTAAATTTTAATCACTTAAAAAGTAAATTTTAATGACTTGGGGCGGGGAGAGGGGGAAGGTCTGGTGGGAAATGACAAAGCCAAAGTAGCTCTGCACCTTACCAGTCATTGCTGAGCTCTCTGTGCACACACACAAGCTCTGCAGATTGCTGCCTCTCAGTTTAAGACAGCTTTCTTCCTTTCTGACGGCAGAGTAGAATTACACAACATCTTTGTTGGCTCACTTACTCTGCTGCTGCTGATCAGAATGAACCATGAAGAACAGAAGTAGACGAGTCATTCAGATCAGAGCACTCTGGGTCATGCTGGGAGCACGGGCTGGTTTTGATATCTTTTCTACGCTGGCTTGGGTCCCATCCCTCACTGTGGCTCTGCTCTTCTTCAGAGCTCAGTCCCCCGTCCATCTCTAATTACCATCTCTAATTACACAATGGGGCAAAGAATTTCAGCTTGGCCCTTGCTGTCAGAAGCTCTGAAGCATGAAGCTTTGTGTGCGTTGATTGTGGCCCAGGTCTGAGTGGGCTGAATTCCTTGAAGGTGTCGCGCTTGGGGCTTCCGTGGGACTTACACCAAGCTGGCAGGAAGGGTTAGGCATGGTGCTGCAGGCTGAGACCCGGGCGTTGGGTCTGCCTCCCTGGAGTGCTGCAGGTCTGAGAGCCAGGCTTGCTGCCCTTCCCACCCAAAGACCCAAGAAGGGATGGGATGAACAATAGGGAAGTCCGCAGGGCTGAAGAGATGATCGCATTCAGCCTGTCAGCCTGCCTAATTTCTGAATGTTCTCATGCTCGTAAAAGTGTCTCGGCATTGCCTTGCTCAAGGATCTTTAAATAAAAGTTCATAACCGGTGTCGCTGTGCCAGAAACTGTCCTGGTCAAACTAGTTCGCTCTGCTTTTCTGAACCTTTCTCGCTGAGAAGTTGGGTTAAAGATTATCTTCAGAAAGGTCTCTGATCGGGGAAGTGATGAGCCCTTTTCCTCTCCTGCAAGCTGTTCCACACAAAAAGCAATATTACTTTGTTCCAAAGTTAGATTTTCTTAATGTTAAGTTCTGGTCGTTGGATGTAGGTCTTTTTTAGCAAAGATGGAAATCCCTTTCCTCTAGCACATTACAATTTCAACTGTATTTCCACAGCATTAATACTTTTACATGCTGAAAAAAAAAAAGTTCTCTTTGTTCTTTCCTTACAAAGACAGCAAGAATGAGCACCCTGAGTGTCAAATCTGAAGAAGGTTTCTCAGCTCGCTCACTAGTGTCCTTTAAACCCTCTCTGGAGTTCCTGTGTCCTCTTGAAATGCAGGCAAAGAGCAAGGCATAATATGCTGGCATGAGTCTGAACAATGTTGTGTACAGAGAAAACATTAATTCTCTGTGGTGCTTGGTATCTCATGACATGCGAGTCCTCTGTGTTTTATCCTGAGACCTCAGCTTGTTCTGTGTCGCTGCTATCCGAAGAAGTCATCCACCAGTGGGCACAGCTTTTGCCAGATCTGTAATTCTTTTCCTTAATCGTCATTCTCATTCCCTACTGGAACAGAGGTAGCGTAACTTTTATTCCAGCCCAGTGCTAAATGATAGGTTATTTCTATGACTTCACCGCTGTAAAAGGATTTTCCTTATGCTGCATGTCAATACGTAATAAAAAATAGAAACTTTTCTGTATCCTCCCAGCCCAGGAAAAGTGCAAGATGTTCTGTACAGAATACTTTACGATGGTGTATCCCTATACAGACCTGTGTCACATGAGTTTCATACAAATGTGAGCTGTCTCTTGTTAAATATTGGAATCGGTTCACTCTGATAAAGAAAAGTCAGCAATGGAACAGTAGCAACTACTCGTACTCTGGAGAATGGCAGCTGTGCTCATAAAAGCGCTTCAGCCTTTCTTTGTGAAAGGATATTCAAATAAAAGTTTGTAAAACTGTGTCACTGTGCCAAAAGCTATCTTTGTCAAACTAGTTTGCTTAGCTTTTTTTTCAGCTCTTCTCATGAGAGATCTTACTTTACCAGATACACAGAATATCCTGCTTCCCACGGGGTGGCTCGCAGAAGTAATCAGGTTGGGGGACTGGCTGCCCTGGCAGCAATCAGAGAGCTGTGTTTGTTCAGGATTTCCCCTCGCAGCTACACTTCTGCAAATCAGGGTTTGAATGTGTGAATGTCCGAGGCTTGCTCCCTGCCTTGACGTAATGAAGCTTGAATAGAAATAGCTCATTTACGGGCAGAGTAAACTGACAACTGACTCGACCAATTGTGCGATGGAAAATCGAATCAAGTAGCTGGTGGTTAATAAGTAGGGTCAACAGAATTTGGGTTGTAGCTGCTGCACAGCCCAGTCCTGTCTCCGTGCGTGTTCAGCACTGGCCAGGTGAGCTCTGGTCAGTCCCTTTTCAAGACAGATGGGACTGATCAGTCACTGGTAAGCTTGGTAAGGTCAGACATGATAACCTAAAATTGTGCCTTCCTCTTGCAACCTGGAGCCTTTGTGCAGTTAATGCTGTCTCCTGTTGGTGTAGGAGTTTAGGTGATATTACTATTTCTTTCTCTACTTGGCCAAGTCTGATGGTAAGGCCAGGATGATGGTGACGAGAATCTGGACAGTGCGCTTGTCCCGTCACTCTGCTTGGGTCCCCCTTCTTTCAGTTTTGCTGCCATGAATTCTATGACAAATTTGGAGCCTCCCAACCTCACTGGCTGCTAGAAGGAATAAATGTTCTCTCTCCTCTTCAGAGGCTTCTGTTTACTCTGAGTGCTCTTGAGGAGACTTCATGCTTCTTTCCTAGCCTGCAGCTTTCTGGAGACGGATCGTCTCCACTGCATAGCTCTCAACATTTCTAGGCCACAGCAGAGTGAAAGCTCACCAGGAAATCTTCTCAGTTACATGGCTTTTAATAGAAATCCTTGAGGTGGAACTGTCAAAAATCAGATCAGTTTCACTCTGCTGAAGCCTGGAAAACCAGCAGAGAAGCTGGAGCTGTTTCAGCTGCCCAAGACAGCTCTGTATTCATTTATCCTAAGTTCACGTTTGTGGGTCTCTGGATCTATAACTTTTTGTAAATGAGAGCATAGATTTCTTGAAGAATAAACAGTACAGCTTCAGAAAAGTGTTCAATTGGTGTTGAACAAATTGGGCTTTATGGTAGCATTGATTAAATGATACAGGCTGACTAAGCCTCAGTTATTCTTTTGTTGCACAGCTGAAGCCTGCAATGGAAGTTAATGTTGTGAAAGCTTCTTATGCTGTTCTTTCCTAGTAAGTTATCTTGACCCCCAAATGACTTCTTAAGCAAGGAAAAAAAAAACACAACACAAAACCACAACACTTATGCAATTGCGTAAGCTGAATTAGATTAACTTCAGCATATTACCATATGTTCCTGAATTCACCTGTGTTTCTCCTTTGAGTTACAAGTTTAGGTCAAGTAAAGTGAGAGGGCATGATACTGAGAATGAATGGTGGGTGTGAAGATAAACATATTAGAGTATGGTCATTGTTAGCAGCAAGATTTCCAGGATGAATCAGATTAGGATTCATTCAGCTAACATATTTTCCATGCAATAGTAAAATTGGACACACACACTTTAGGAACAAATGCACATGCAGGAAGGAAGAACATTAAGTAGGCAAAACGGTTAATGGAAATGTTTTTGTAACATTTTAATTTTACTTTTAATAATATAATAAAACTGCATTTATGTAGACTGCAACACTACCCGATTTTTTGGATATTTATTTCTTTTGCAATAAAGCTTTCAGCCCCCGTGTTGACCGGCAGCTTCTCAAGGATGGAAGAGGGTCAGAGGTCTGAATAGCAGTGCTGTGGTTGTAGGAAAGTTTCATGGCTGCTGAGACAGATACGATTTGATCTGTTGGGGTAGGTGGCAGCTTCCCAAAATGATGCTGTCTTTGTTGGTCAGGCTTGGAGGGTTCTAAGGAACAGTGATAATTCTGTCTCATCATTCTGCCATCTCCCCCGTCCTCCCTTGTGGAGGTGGCTAAATACAAGTAAAGAGTTACATGCTTGGCTGCATTGCGTGTGTAAGGAAGCCAGCTACACTCACCTCTTCACATTGCCTTTGCTCTGTGTTATTGCAGATGCTCGTGTTTTCACTGTACACATCTGTTACTGTGCCTTTCCTTTCCCTCTCTGAGGGTCTCCTCCCATCTGTGCATCTTCAAAAATCTTCCTGCTAATCATCTGAGTCTCCCGATCCTTGCCTTCAGTGAGCCGTTGGGCATGCAGATGTGTGAGTTCAGGTGTTTAGACATGAACAGCTGTGGCGGGGTGAGTCGTCTTATTTGAAACAAACATCTCCGAGAAGTTACTTGTGTTCCTTTGTCACGCAGTGATGAGACTGCTCGGCGGTGCCGCGTGGTTTGGAGCTGCTCTGCTTTTATACCTGCGGAGCCTTCTTGCATTGCACACGGGAGCTGCTAGGCTGATTTTGGACAGGCTGCACTTGTTGAATTCCAAAGCTGTTGGCTTACCAGGCGTGTCACAGTCAACTGTGCTCCCTCCAGCACAGGTGGAAAGCTCTGTGTGTGTAATGCTCACAGGATACTGCTTCTTGTGTGGTATTTTCCCAGCCTATTTAAAGCAAGTTCTAGTTCTGGATAGTGTCGGGTGCCAAGTGAAACGGCCCTTTTGCTGCCCAAGTAGTAACAGGGTTTCAGGTCAAACGGTGTTGTGCTGGTGCTGTTCCTGCTGAGCTGCTAACGCTGAGCACACCTCTAGCCTCAAACAGAAGAGGTACAGCTGAAGAGGGCACCTTGTCACCTAAAGTACACGTGGCTTATGTGATAACGCTGGCTGTCCCACTCACTCAACTTTTGAACCCGTTGTTACTTTTGAATTTAAATTCAAATTGTGCAGAAGGGAAGCAGCCTCAGAGAAGGGGGATCCCCTGAGGTGTTGTGGCAGTGGGTGGCTGGGAGGGCGAAGAGGCTTTGCGGTCTGCTGGGTGAGACTTCAGAGAGCTCTTGTACCCGTGGGCTGCAGGCTCCATGCAGGAGAAATCTCCCAAGATCAGGAGGAGCTCAGAGCTTATACCTGTATAGGTACCAAAATAACTTTCTGGGAGCTGAAATCATCTGACCAGGGACAGGTGTTTTTAAGAAACCAGATTCTTTTGTCTCTCAGAAAATTACATTTTCGTTTACTTGGTGAAGGGGAAAACTGAGTACGGATGTGAACCATTGGTTAGTACCAGCAATTTTGTGTTCTGGAGGAAAAACCTGTTCAGTACCAATAAATAATCAGTGACAGAATGTGAAGAGCCCATGTACCACCTTCAGCAGCAACGTTTCATTCTTGTTATCCCTGAAATGAAGATCATGCCACAATAGCTATGCGCACGTATGGGGTAAACATGCACGTATAGGGTAAACGTGCGCGTGCATTTGAATGTGTTGCTTTTTGGTTTAAGGGAGTTTTTGTTTCCGTACGTCTCCTGTGTTGGTATAGACAGAAGTTCCAAAAATGCATCCTGTTGAGTGTGACATGCAACCCTTGAGACGGTATTTTTAATCAATTGAATTGTTTTACATCGGTTTCCATGCATTTGGTACTAAAACATAATCTGCTGAAAACTGCTTATTGAAACAGACAACCTAGGTGTTGTTGCTTGGTTAGGAATAAGCTTTGCTCTTCAAAGGTTTACAGATGTTCTGGTACTTGAGCACTAAACTGAAAAGTAGCATTTTCTTTTTTTTTAAAAGCTTCATACCACTAACATCGCCTGATTTTTTTTTTTTCAGAAATGGCCATGTAGAGTAAGCCAACTAACTTCTCAAGTAGATTTTTTTCTAGCTGAAGTAGCAAACTTTGAACTTTTTTTTTTTTAATTGTTTCTTTCCATCCAGGGAGAGAAGATTTTTTTCCAGTAAGTTGTTTTTGAGATCTGAAACTTAGATATATTTTCATTTTCAAGTGGATATTGCATCTTTAATTATATTCTTTTTGGACAGAATTGCAGATTTCCACAGTGACCAATGCAAACCTAGTGAAAATACTTTTGGATCTGTCACAAGTAATCAGAATTCTAGTTTGACTTTTGGTCACCTTTTAATGTCATGGTAATTTAATTGTAAAAGGAAATTTGGGGGGCTTTAGAAAAAAAAAGTTTGACTAGGAATGCCTGTCAGAAAATGTAACTGTGTGTTGAAGCTGCCTCAACTGATCTCTTACAGAGGGAGGCAAATTCCACAATGTTCTGGATCTGCTTTGTTGGTAATAACATAACTAATTTGAGTTGCTTTTTGTATCTAGTGCCTAATTTTTTTTTTAAAGTAAGACTATTACAGTTTTGGTTTGTCAGATAATCGCTGAAAGGAAAACACTGAGATTATAATGCAGTTTCACTGGATCCTAGTTGCTGAAGTGTTTTCACTGTAAGATAAGCTTATGAAGTATTGCCCAAGCTAACATAGTAAATCTTTCTCAGAAAACATGTCTTTGTCCAGGGTGGAAATATTGAATGGTCATTGGATAACCACTACGGTAAAGGGGTCAGAATAATTCATTTTTAGTTTGGCGTAATGCAAGGAGTTTCTTCCCACCTCCCCTGCTCAAAACCCTGCTCCTCTCTCAAGTTAGCTCTCCTTCAGGATTGCCTGCGTGGCTCTGCCCGTTGTGGGAGATGTTTGTGTCTCACAGCTCAGATCTTCTAGACCACCGGCATCTGCAGGGGCCCTGCCACCTCGACTCTCCACCCACCCACGCATCAAATTCCAGCTTCATTGAGGAGCAGGCGGATGTGCAGCGAAGGAGAAGCGCTGTCAGACTGTATTTAGGGGACTCAGGTGACAGACTTGTAGCAGCTTCTCTGCCATGATACTTCAGTTGAGACTCAGGTCTCCATGCAGTAACTTCACAACGGAGCCAGGAGGCCTTTGTGGATATGGGTAGTTCTTTCTGAGCAGAGGGGTTTGTCACAGGGAGCCCTCACTGCTAACGGAGACCTCTGAGCATTAGATGCAGCCCTGGTACCAGCAGAATTTTGACTTCAAAAAGAGCAGCTACGAGCTATAAGAAAAGTCCACCTCTCTTGGCCCCAGAAGTAGAGTTCCTTGGGTGTCTGCTTTCCTGTCCCTAGTTTCAGGAGCATTGCCCGCCAGTAAATGCATGTGATGACCTTTTAGATACTAAAGTTGATGCAGAAAGATGGGTAGGTATAAGTAGATAGCTGGGATTTACTTTCTTTTCTTTCTGTTGATGGTATAGTTGTAGATCCCAGCCTCTCTGTGATGGAGTTAGTAGAAACTCCAGGATTTTTTGGGAGGGATGCTGAAATTGGAGAGACCCCTGAGGAAGAAGGTATTCTCCAGCCAGCCAAAGGCCCACAGTTGATTTTGGCTGTGAAGGAAAAAGGCAAGCTCTACAACAGGAAGACTTCAGATGCCTTCTGGTACCTGTCCTGAGTTCACATGGAGCTCAGCTTCACCCCAGCGGGGTGAAATGCTGCAGTCCTGCCTGTTCTTTGTCCCGGGGGAAAGACACACTGGTGACCCATTTGCTGTGCTCCCAGCGACAGCCCCTCCTGGTGGTTCTGCGCTTTTGTATGCGTGTATGTGATACCTCCCAAGGACGCAGCTGCTGGCTCCTTTTTTGACTGCTTCTGTGAAAAAATGCAAGCAACTTTCTGGAGAGATGGGAATTGGAAGGAAAAGTGGAAAGAAGTCAGTGTTAATAAGGCCGTATTCCTCGAGCATGGTGCTTTTCTCATTCTTGTCGGTTGTGCCTCGAGTCGGTGCTGTCATTCTGCT
Organism: Cygnus olor; assembly: GCF_009769625.2. NCBI lineage: Eukaryota > Metazoa > Chordata > Aves > Anseriformes > Anatidae > Cygnus > Cygnus olor. The sequence continues at coordinate 16,799,173 of NC_049177.1, forward strand.
GGGCTGGGAAAGCAGTGAGTACAAGTCTTGCTTTTTCCAGACACGTTTAGATCTGGTTGCTCTTCCAACCAGTATGTGCCGTGCAGTGGGGCAGTTTATTCCAGTAAAGCCCTGGGCTTGTGTCAGGTGTGTCTGTGTGCCCAGCCTTTGGAAGGCTACCAAGCTCTCATTGCCCTCTGCGCCTGCCAATGTTTCTTTGTCTCAGATCGTCCCGTTCTTTGTCCGAGCTCTCTTTATGGCTGGCACACCATAAACCCTTGACTATTAACTGATGGCTTGAAAATTTTTAAGAAAACAGAATGGCTCCTTGCTCTTATTTTTTACTAACCGATTTCCTGGTACAACCTCTAGCTGACAGTGATCTTAGAGGAGGTAAGCAATGAGGTGTGTAACTTGGATATCTCCACTTTTTAAACTGTTTATAATTATCCAAACAATTTTATTTCCAACTTGTTTGTCATCGTGAAACTCTGTGGGGGATTTATCCCTTCGTAACCCCCGTTTTGGCAAACCTGAGTTCATTCCAGCAGGAAGAGCGCGAGAGAAAGGGGTTTGCTGCTGTTACTGCTTCTTGCTTTTTGGGAAAGTAGATTTTTATTTTTAAACCGCTGAAATATCTGCCTGCTCTCTTCTCATCCTTGCTGGAAAGGCAGTAAAGATCAAATAAATCTAAACAGAGTCACTCAGATACTTCATAAAAAGATGATCTCAGAGGAGAGCCCAAGTCTGAGGAGCTTCACATCAGAAGGCAAGGCTGGGGGTAATTAGCAGCATATGAGAACCGGAGTTTGTCATTAGTGTGGTAGCTGTCACTGTCAACCGACTGCTGGTGTAGCATTGCCCGAAGGCAATCCAGGCCGTCCGTGACGGCAGGACCATCTGCGAGCGTGCCCTCGTGAGGGGGCTCCGCAGCCGTCCCCCTCAGGGCTGGCTGCCGCCCCCCGCTCCACACAGGCCCCCGTTGCTGCCAGCAGCTGCTCCTTCCCCTCCTGGAGCCGCGCGGCCTTCATCCGTCATGTCACCGGCAGCTCCCCGCCTGGGTCCCCGCGGGACAGATGGGCGTCATCTGGGGGCCCGGGTCTGGGTGTCACCGCTGCTCTCCTTGAGGCCTTCTGGCGTGCGTGTGGTACACGGTCTTCAGCGAAAGCTCACTTTATCTCGCGGCTTCTAAGGGAAGCAATGACAGCTACGTCCCTTGAAACTTGCAGCCGGTGCCACTTTTTAAGAAAGCAAGCTTCTTCTGAACGCTCAGGGCCTGATTTTAGCACATGTGCTCGAGGCAGATGCGGTGCGCACAAGTGGAAAATGGCAGCCATCCTCCAGAAGCTCTCCAGAGAAGAGCACATCCTAAAACCACTGTCAGACCAGTAACAAACATGGGCTCTCAGAAGTCGTTTGGCTCACACGGGGCAGCCTTGTCCATGGCAAAGGTTGTGCTGGCTGTTTGGAAATACAAAAAGCATTCGGTGTGCCAGCCGCCTGTAACAGACACTCTCATTGTGAAAATTGTGAGCTACAATTTAGTTGACAGTTGATTTAAATACTCTTGGTATCTGTTGAAGGAGTTTCAGGGGGAAGGAGTGTGGCTGTTTATCATACACAGCAATTACTTTCGTAAGACTTTTTAATAATCCTGTTCCCCAGCTGCAGAGGGGCAGCTCCGTAGATGTGGCTTCAGCTTCTAAGATAAACATGCACTTTATAACCTTGCATAACATTTGTTAAGGAAATTAAATATTAAATGACTGTATGTACTTAAAGGACTATTTATATAATGTTAATGACTCCAACTAAGAAATGCCAGGAAATTAATACAGTTCTTAGTATTTAAGAAATAGAACGTTTTTTCCACCATTTTCTTTATTATGGCTGATATATTGTGTTTGTGAAGTTTGTTTTGAATCTTGTTTTTCAGCAGATCTGCATGGTAAGTGAGCATATATCTGCTTTCTTTTCTAGTCTGGATATATAATTGCTTAATCCTTAGTTATTCAAGCACTTAAGATCTTTCTCCTTTCAGATATGTCTAATGCATGCACCTTGTATTGTAATTTAAAGAAAAAGTCCAATATAAGTGTATGATGGAAATGTGCTACAGTAACTGTTGTGTTTCTAATTTGATGCAGTGAAGGCTGTTGGGATCGGTGCTGTGCACAAAACAAAACAAGATGATGCACCCAAGGTGAATGATCCCAGGCTCCTCCCAGATAAGTTTCTTCAAAGGACAGCTAAGGTAACTCCGTGGGGAGTGGCAAGCATATGTGTGTGCTCCCAAAGGCAGAAGGAGACCAGCACTGGCCTCCCTGTAGCCTCCATTTGTTGATCTTTGAATCACATTCCCTGTTTCAAAGAGAGTAATTGTCCAATCTGATAAAACTGAAATGTCTTGTTATTTTTACTGATTATGCTAGTTTAAATTCCCTTTGTTTGTTAGGCAAAATTACTTAGCAAGATTCAGGAAAAAAAACATTTGGATACTAATATGAGTGTCAGAATATCCAGAGTTGTCAGAACTAATTCTTACAGACTTTGGAAAGGCTGTTAGTGCTGTTGGTTCAAGATTTGAGCCAATCTTTGAATATTAAGAGACCAGAAAAAGACTACTGGGTCAGGTTGGGTCAGGTCTTTTCCACGTCTTGTGCTTTCCTTTGCAGCCTCTCATTCCGGTCCCTGTTCTGGGCTGGGCTGCCCGCTGGTCTCATCCAGCGTGGCAATTCCAGTGCTCAGAATTGCACAGAGGTGCAGCTCCTGAAACCTTCTGGAAGGACTCATCTGTATAAGTTTAGGAAATCAGCTATAATATTTCTGTTATCCAGTGATTTATTATGGTCTACAAAAATATAGCCTGGATGAACACCTCTCTGGAACAATTATTTAATGATATTGTAATTTATTATTCTTTTCAAAGCTGTCTTGTATAAAGGTAAAATAACCCCTAACTTCAGAAAGCACAGAGGAGAGAACTGCCAAATTCCCCACAGCACATCCTTTCCTGTGGTTAGCATTGGATCCGCCAGAGGCACCGTTTTTGGACTGGCCTGTTCTGCACTGAATGTTGAAATCACAGGCCGAGGATACAAATGAAAGATTTTACAGGAGTTGCTTGTATGTTGTGGCTAATTCCCTGCATTTGGAAGCATCTGCTTCGTGTCTGGTTTTGTTCTGTAATCAAGAAAATTGCTGTGGAGAGCTAGCACTTGGAAGGCACTTAGCTCTTCAATAGCCATGAGCAAGATAGCAAGGAAAATACATTGTAAATAGGGGCTCAATTAAAAAAATGCATGCACGCACGCACGCACATACACACAGACAGTGAAATATAGGATATAGGCCATGTGATTTTTTTCCAGCTATGCTGCTGAGGCTCTGTGTATCCCTATTGTTCTGCAGAAAGTAAGTTTCTCTGAATGTACTAACTGTAGAAAGCTTTGTCTCTTCCAGGTGGTCTATATTTTGGAAAAGAAGCATTCCCGAGCAGCTACAGGCTTCATCAAGCTTCTGGCAGACAAGAATAGTGAACTCTTCAGGAAGTGTGCCATGTTCTCACCTGTGGACCACAGAGTGCCCAGGGCCTACGTGTCTTTAGCTGATTGCCCTTCAGACTTTGTGGCCAGACCTGAGGACTATTCAAATATGCTCTTCATCTGCCGGATAGTGGACTGGAAAGAAGACAGCAACTTCGCAACAGGGTATGTCACTGCTGTTGGAGGTAGACATAAATGAGATTTTCAGTCAAGAGTTCTTGGTCTCACTTGGTTTGCATACAATAGAGACATGAATCTGTTAACAAGATACTTGTATTGTGTGTCTCTTGTAGTTAGTGGAGGAGCTCAGATGAGGCTAAGGATAGCTTGTTGCTAGTTATGTCTCACGGCTATGTAACGTTAACTTCTTTCAGTACTTGTTTCAGTGTGTTGGCACATCACAGCATTAATGAGTTGTATGGTCTTTACTCAGAGAGCTTGCAGAGTAAAGGGAGCACACACAGGTACTTAGCCTGGCCAGCACAAGCATTGTAGGGTGCTGGCATCCTTTCAGTTTTTCATGCTTTATGTAAGAAGAGTACAAAGTGTATAGGCATGTCACTGCCAGAGGAAGAAGGTCAGTATCAGCGAGGCTCATCTGGTTTTCAAGCCTTTGCTGTTAAATAGCAAAATCACAAATTTTGTGGTATTTAAATTTGCATTGCTTCAAGGAACGATGTTAGAAATCAAGAATTTTATCTGCTCCTAAAGCACTCTGTGCTTTTTAGGAGGCACTGTAAAGCCATTGCTGTCAAGAGTTCAAAACACAGGCACTGCTGTGAAGGAGGAGATTTTAAGCCAGGTTACTCAAATAGCCTGTGCTGAGCTGGATCCAGATTGCAAGTTCATTTTGTCTTTCCTTCATGAAGACCTTGTAGTTCTCAACATTTTTTCTCTTTCTTGGGAACAGCTGCTGTGTGCCAAGCACCCACCTGGAGCAACCACACTGTTTCCTATTGAGAGGGCCTCAATAAGTAATGGTGGACATTAATAAATCTTTTTAGTTATCTTGGAAAAAACTGAGTAGTCCTGATTTAGTTGGTGATCCAGAGTAGTTAGCTCTGACCTGTGACAATGCTGTGGCCAAATTTTAAAGGTGATTGAGATCTGGATGTAATCTGGAATATGTACAGTAGTGGGAGTTGGGCATAAAGCTGCTTTCTCTTCCCCTTGCAAAACTGTTGTGATGGAGTAGCACAGATGATGTACTGTGTCAGCACAGTAGTGTTTAGTCCTCAACTCAAACTCCTGGTAAAACTTTAAACTTACATAAAGATTTTTTTTCTTTTTTAGTTAACTGTGTTGGCAGGGACCTATCAGCCCTAAGACTAAAAGTAAACTAAACTGAAGTCCCTGTTTCCCTGAGGGCTGTTTTTGTTTTGTTTTTTAAGTTCGTTATCATTTGAGGCTGCTTTGTGTGCCCAGTAATAGCAAGTTTCACATGTGCTTCTTGAGAGCCACATGAGCGGTTAGGTCACTCCGTATTTCCTAGCTAAACTGCTGTGCGTGAACTGAAGTGGCCTCCCTTTGAGCCCCACTTAACTCGGGGCTGGCTGTGCTGTGAACTTCACTGGGACTAAGTTTCATGTTGGCAGAGGTTTTTTGTCATCTTTGACTCCAACAGAGAAAAGACTGGAGGGTGATTGTACTGCTTGGCATCTTGTCATGAACACCCCCCCCCTTTCTAGCAGAAACAGGGGAAATTAGGAGGATGGGCTAATGTCTTTTTTCTTTGGCTAACGTGTTTCTTTATTTTGAGCTTCTGACAGCATTGTATATTCTCATCTGGATGTTTTGGTAGTTTCCAAGATGTAAAGGGTGTTGTCAGGAAAGAAAACTTCCATTATTGTCTTCATACATAGTCGTTTCCTGTGGGACTCAGTTGTACTCCAGTAAGTGCCTTGTCGAGATGGGAGCATAAAACCTTGGTGACCCGTTTTGTATTTTTTTAAGCTGTAAATATGTGCATGTTTAGACACTGCAATACAAGGAAACCTCTTGAAGGTCCCAGAAGTCCATGTTTGGTTTTTGAGCTCGTTTATAAGCTGGCTGTCTTGCAAGTCACAGCCCACCTGAAGGAGAAGTGAGCAGGTGACCAGCAGCTCTTTGCATGCTTGGTTTTCTGAACTTTCATGGCCCGGTGACTAGGTAAGGAAGCTGAAGCCCCAGCCTCACTTTTGTTGACTGGAGAGCTGTCACCACATCCTCCTGGGTCTGTTTCTTCTTCTCTGATACAGGCACAGCCGATTTTGCAAAGTTGTTGTGGCTGGTTTGATAGAATGGGCCATTAATATAATGGTTCCTGAGCAGGCAGTCAAGTGAGTTTTCCTTCCTGTTCTCGTTGCCCCTTGTAGCAGTGTCATGCTGTTTGGGTTCAAATGCTCCTAGTCCCCACTGCCTGCACTAGGGGAATTGAGAGGATGAGTCACTTGTAGCTCTGGGGACAGTCCCTGCTGTGACAGTGCACCCCTTAGTTCTGCCCACAGACTTCATGTTATGCCTTTGGCAGCACCACCATGGTTTTGAAGGTGTCTGGACTAAGGAGCCTGTAGATCTTCATGCTGTGCCATGGAAGTCTACTGGCAGTGCAACAAGGAAAACTCCCGCTGAAGTTGGCAGTAATTTGTCCTGGATGTCTTGGGTGTTTTCAGGTACTTTCCATCCTGCAGCTGAACTCCCGCAAGCTGGTCATGCACCTTCCTCGCTTTCCTTTTCCCTTGGGAACTTGGGAGCTTGAGCTGTGTTTCCAGTTCCCAGTGTGTTTTGGTCTTCGTGGTGTCTGTGTGTGGCTGGAGCAGTGGGTTGGCCTAGCCAAGGGCTTCCATGACACCGGCCGCCCAGGGTGGTCACCTGCACAGGGGAAAACCTGGCAGTCCCTTGGAGGTCCCCATGGGGAGGGGGTGCGTTTCTGTGTCGTGATTGCCACCTGGTGGTCACCAGTGAGACATGGTCCCCTCTGAAGGCCACCCTGTCACCCTGACCATGCTGTGGGAAGGAGCAGGGAGGACCCAGTGGCTCCATGTCCCACGGGCGATGCCATGAGTGTGTGCTGCCATACTCCTTTCTGCATGCGATGTGATTTTACTGTGGCAATGAAATGTCACTTAACTCTACCTGCTTCAGGTAGCAGATAAAGCAAAATAGATTCAAAATAGTCTCCTTTTTCAGATAAATATTACAGGTACTACCACATACAGTTGTTTTTCTGGGGACCTTTTGTCAGTGATGGAGTCCAAGGCTGTTTGGAGCATTAGCCCAGACATCTCCACACTTTTGGAGATGGCTAAGGTGGAGTCTTTACTTCTTGCCACCACAGTATGATGATGGATTAAACTATTTAAAAATAAATAAAAAACTGAATCACAGATTCCCTTTGTGTAGCTTTTCATCAAAGTGATGCATGGGTTTCGTGGCTGCTCTAGCTCAGGGCCTTAGATATTGGTCTGTCAAGGTGACATGATTTGTCATGAGATTTGCAATAAAATGAAACAGTGCAGGATGCTGTTTCACTCATTGCTCTTCCCAAAACCATCCAGGAAGTTTGAATTCCCTTCATTTCTGGGCATTTTATTCCATTCTTTTTGAAATCCAAAATGAATTTGGTGCGAGGGGCAATGACTAGATACCTTGGGCTGCTCACGGTAAGGCAGGAGCGAAGGTGTGATCCCCGAGCAGTATAGCTCTAGTGGAAAAACACCTTGCAGAAGTGATTGTCTCTGAGTAAAGCTGTTCCCTTGGTGCAGCTGATCACCACACTGATCTGCAGCGTGGGACGATGGCCCCACCAGCGTGGGGAGCACGATGCTGCTCCTGCGCTCTGATGGCGGGTGGCCTGGCGGCTGAAGTGGAGCCGGAGGTGCTGACAGCCTGGGGACACAGCTCTGTGGCTCCATGACCGTGCAGCCACCTTCCACTGGGAGCTTAGGGCTTTCTCAGCCCTGTGCAGCTCAGCCTGTGAGCTCCAGGGCCTGGGTGCTGGCAGCAGCTGGGGGACCTGCCTTGCTGGCCTTCCTTGGTGGCCTTCCTTGCTGTCCCCTCACGCACAAAACTACCCTTAGGAGTGGTGACTTATTGACATGTAGGACGTTCAGAGGGCTGGAGCACCTCTCCTTTGATGACATTTTGAGAGAGCTGGGGTTGTTCAGCCGGGAGAAGGGAAGACTCTAGGGAGACCTCACTGCGGCCTTCGAGTTCCTAAAGGGGGCCTACAGGAAAGATAGGGAGTGTAGGATAGGAGGTGATGGTTTTAAACTCAAAAAAAAAAAAAAAAAAAAAAGGCAGCTTTAGATGAGATAAAAGGAAGAAGTTCTTTACTCAGAGCGTGGTGAGGCACTGGCACAGGCTGCCCAGAGAAGCTGTGGATGCCCCATCCCTGGAGGTGCTCAAGGCCAGGCCGGATGGGGCTTTGGGCAGCCTGGTGGGAGGTGTCCCTACCATGGCAGGGGGTTGGAACTGGGTGGTCTTTAAGGTCCCTTCCAACCCATTCCATGATTCTGTGATTCTCCCACTGCTGAAAGAAGCCCTCTGTGTACGATGAGTGTGGACAAGTCTGCTCTAGGGACAGACTCAGTAAGGTTTTTAAATTCTTACTGAAGTTATTCTCTCCCGTTTGGGAGCCTGCCCGGCTTTCAGAAAGAATCAAGCCTTATATAATTATGTGTGGTCTTTTTGGAGAGCTCTTATCATGTAACTTTTGACCATGCTGGCAAGTTTCAGCAGAGTCTGGGGAATGGAGAGGGCTCACATGTATGTTTGTGGGAACGGCTGGCTGAATAGACTCGATCGGTGTCACCGCAAAGGGGCAGATGGCAGCGGGAGGGTGGCTCTGCCCCAGGCACACTCCCATGGGAGATCAAGCTCTGGTGAGCTGGCAGCTCGGAGCAACTCAGTGAGCTTGCAGATACAGCTGGTACCCTTCACTTCGTGCCTCCCAAAGCTCCAACTGCAGCACGTTCCTGTCGGTGCTTTCCCTGCCTGCGTACTACCTGTGCCTGACGTCAGCACGAGGGTATTAAAGCGGCCCTCCAGGGTGCTCTAATACTCTCCCATCAACGTCAAAGAAAAAGAAATGTTTACGACTGTAACCATCATAATTTCTTACCTTCTAACATTTTGGAGAAGGAAAAAGCGCACGCAAGCCTGGGGTGTCGCAGACACTGTGACTCCCGGGGCGTGACTGTCTGACCGCCCCTGGGCCCTGTGCCTCTTGTTGTTTATAAGCCTCTTGAACTATTCTTGCTACCCTTGGTGGCCGCAGAGCCCCATGAGCGAGCCTGGCTGTTACTCCGGGGCCGTCGATGATCCTATATGCGTTACCTTTGATCACATGCTATCCTGTCAGATTTTTGCTCTGATGCAAGTCATCATGTCTGTGTGACTGTAACATGGCCCCAATTAAAGTCCGTCATACACTTCTTGTTTCAAGGTACTTGGGAAATGTTCCCTGGAACACTGTAAATCAAATGTTAATTACTATTAAACAATATTAGTCCTATATCAAACCTCTGGGTAAACCCCTTATGGTTCATAATCTAATTTCAGTAAACGGATCAAGAGAACATGGGTTTCAAAACTGAGCTGGAAAGCACTCTGGCATTAAAAGGTGCTTTCCATGACTTGTATGGACCTCCAGCCACCCTCCTGGTGTGCTGCCCTCCCTGCTCTGCCCTTCAGAGAGAAGGGGCAACCGAAGCTTAAGCATATGCCATTTCTTTTTGGTAGGGCACTATGTCCTCCTTTTTTTCTTTTCTTTTTTTTCTTTTTTTTTTTTTTAAATCTATCCATCTGGTCAGGGAAGTTATCTGAGTCAAAATGCGTCTTAAATGCTTCTTTTCCATTACGGAGTTTAGTGCAAGGCACGAGGTTGAAGCGCAGGCTCCGTGCTCGTGGTGCTGGTGTGGGTGCTCGTGGGGGGCAGCAGACTCATCCTTCCTAAGTCTCCCAGCTCTGCATTAAAAGTTGGAAATGAAGTGGTAATTTCTCTGGTTTATTGTTAGTGCTGAGAGAGAGGGAGATAAAACTGATGCCTCGTTTATTTACATTAAAATAAGGATCAGACTGGGACCAAGCTGTAGAAGCAGAGAATTAAGCCTAGATGCCAAATGCGCACGTATTTCTGCCGTGCAGTTTGTACATAAAATTGAAACAATGGAGGGAAATATCTTTTATCCTTGTTTTCATTTTTATTTTAAAGCTGGGCAATGTGAACTCTACAATTTACCACACCACAAAGCGCACAATCCTTTTCAGCATATTACACAACGTGACAGGTTTATTACGCAGCCCTTCCCGTCGTGAAGAGAGATAGCTTTGCTCCCATAAAGAAGATGGGCTTGCTTGCGCTGCACGGATGGGGTTTGTTCTGTGGCTTTATGGCACATTTGAAGCCCTGAGAGCATCTTGCTCGTCCAAATGACAAGCACACTGTTTTGGCCCCAATTTTGGAAAGCAATTAGTGCCTGTTCTCACTCATTAGAATTAAAGCAGAAGGATCAATATCGTGATTGTGTATTTTATGCAGTGGAAAAACACTTATTAGAGTGCCTGTGTTTGCACTGTGTTATTACCCCTCTCTTTTGTCATATTTTGATGGATTTGCCTTAATTTCAGTTGTAATTTTCTTGGACCAGGAGCATTATCTCTGTTGCCCGTAATGTGCCATTCACCCTAATGGAAGTATATTTAAAAAAAAAAAAGTGTTAGAAAAAATAAAAATCATTACCTCTGTGTACTGTAGAGCAATCTGGGGATGAGAAAGGGGAGGAGAGCCACCATGGGACGGGTTCTCCTGTAATGCTTGTGACCAGGAAGGGAAGGAGCAAATGCCCCACTCCTTAGTAGTCCAGGTTTGCACAGTACATCCAGAACCAAACACTTGTCGGACACCAGAGCTCACAGGGAAATGAGTGGTGCGGTTTGCACTGGGCCAGATGGAAACTTCCTGTAAGCGTCACAGAGCAGCAGCCTCATCCACACACATGCAGAATACTGCAGCAAAGGCTGTTAGCACGTGGGACAGTTTCCCTGTCTACGACTTGCTTCTAAATCATTGGCTTCTCTATGGTTGGATGGTGGTTCAGAGGCTTCTGCTTAGCTAGGGGACGAGGAACAGACTCCAAAGAGGGTTTAGGTACTGAAAAGAGCTTGGAAAATGGATGGAATGAGAAACTGGGGACATGTCTGTTTGTGCAGTTCTTTGTAAGAAAAGTAGCATCGGTTCTTCACACCTCTGTCTTCACAGGACATCTCTTTGCCCAGGCAGGGCGATGTTTCTTTTGGTATGGAGAGCAGTGTGCGGAGCTCCCCGGCTGCTCTCTTCTGCTGAGCTGTCTGGCGTTGGGTGGGAACCTGTTCTCCATCGCAGGTGGTGGGGCTCAGTCACATTTAAAGTGGTGAGGGGGAGGAAGGAGGATCTCCAGGGAAGAAGCCTTTGTAAAGCCAGAGCTGCCTGTGAGGAGAGCTGCACTTTTCTCATCCCCTTTGAATGTGGTTGTTTTCTAAAATTTGACACTTTTACCTCTGTGAGAACCTAGTAATATAAAACATCTCCTTAAAATGAGATATACAAAATAGTCCAGGGTACTGTCTGGCTAATGTTTTGCATCTCCAGCAGACGTAAGTCATGGTATGGTCTGAATTCCTGCCAAGTTCTCTGCCAAAACAATGGGAGAAGCAAATGGGTGAAGGAGCATGTTTGAGGGCTCGGCAACCTCTCTGCAGAGATGGTAATGCAACAGTTGTAATTACACACTTAAAAAAGCAACCCTTTCCTTCTTTTTGCAGGCAGCTGGCCAAAAGTCTTGGTCAAGCAGGGGAGATTGAGCCGGAAACGGAAGGAATCCTGACAGAGTACGGTGTGGATTTCTCTGACTTTTCCCCTGAAGCCCTGGAATGTCTTCCCCAAAGCCTTCCTTGGTCTATCTCGCTGGGAGAGCTGGCCAAAAGAAGAGATTTAAGGTAACAACAAAAAGCCTAGTCTGTCTCTCCTTCTTGTGTTGTTGCGGCATTCTTTTGTTTTGATTTGTTTTGATTTCATCACACTTTGGAGAGACACTGACTTTATTACATGTACTGTGTTATGTGTTACCTGTGCTAGCTTGGAAAAAATGCCTTTGAAACTACCTACAAACCCCCAAAATCAGTTATTTGAAGAAGTATTTTTTGAGGGAAAGAGGCTTTTTCTCAAAAGAACTATTGAAAACTGAAAATTTGGTGTTTGGCACCTAATCTGAAAGCTTTATGTTTTTGTCTGGAATGTATTATGTATTTTAGTGGTAGTTTTATAGCAGATATTTTCTGAATGCCTGGCAGATCGAATGATCTTGGACATTGTTACTTTGAAACTTAAGCACAGGTAGAGACTGTCCTGCGTTTGCCTGTCTAGTCTCAGCGTTGTTCTCTGTTTTGAAGAGCTGGTGTCACGGGGAGTTTGACGGCTCTTGATCAGGTTAGCAGCTGGCAGACACAGTCCTCCTGGCAACTTCATGCTGTCCACCCACCTCACATTACCCATCCCTACAACTTTGTGATGCTCCCATTGACTTTCGGGAACTCTACGGTGGTAGACAGTGACATTGCTGGTCTGCTCAAACATAATGATTTGTTGTGCTTAGAGACATCTTTGCTAGAAAAGATTTAAAGACAAAAGAAGAGTAGTTTGTTTCAAACCTCGATTTGCAGTAAAGGAAGGAAGTTGCAAGAAAGCAAACCAATAAATGTGTTATTAAGATGATACAGTGTGTTCCACTCCCACACGTATAATTGAGTATCCTGTCTCGGTTGGCAGGTCTCATTGTGTCATGGGTAACAGATTCAGCAGCTCAGGGTAATGTTGCTTTCTTGCATGTCCTCAAGGTGAAACAGCCCCATGAGCATGGTTCCTCAAGACACCGTGTGCAGTGGTTGAAGCTCCTCTCCCTCTTAGTTTATCTGTTATTGGCATGGCAGCTAGCAATTGGAGTGGGTAAGCTGATAAACTGCAGCCGTTTGTATCTGTACCTGGACTCCAGATGTTACTTTGGACCTAATCCTGCACTGCGGCCTGTGACCTTCCCACTGCTTCAGCTTCACTGGAGTTCACTTGCCAAACAATGGAATAATTCAAGGGAGGATTGTGCTCCTGACTGACTAGTGGCCACACTCATATACCAGATCCAGACTGGAGACTTCAGCTACCTTAAAAAAAAAAAAAATTAAAAAAAAAGGTACTGAAAGCTGCAGTTCAGAAGCCACTGGAAAGTGCTTATTTTTATATTCTTGACTACATTTCAGTAGCTTTCGCTGTTTCTTCTGACCATTTTCTTTCAAGCAAATAAAGAGCTTGACTTGTCTCCAGTCAGACAATCATTTTTGGAAACAAATTCCAAGTGCATTTGTTCCTTTTATTGCTGAATTATTGCACTGGGACTTATCAAGGTGATAACAGTTTCGCAGTTAAGCCATTTAAATCCCTCTCTGCCCCTTCCCGACCACAGTGCACACTACAAAGTAGATTTCCTTTTGATCCTCTCAAATATAAACATTTAACAGTCAAGATTTTTAAGACAATTATTTGAGCTTAATGTACTAATCCTTTTAATGTCAACTGCCCCACTGCTGACTAACTAGTTTGTGGTGTAAACACATACGAAGGAAGGTAACGTGAGGCTTTTTGTTATGAAAAGTAAAATACAGATGGATCTTCTTCTTTGTTTCATCACACAGAGAGGTTTATCTACCTGGAAAAAGTTGAGTTTTATTGGTAAATGTAGCATGAACTGTAGTTGAGTGGAGTCCCGCAGTTGGAGACCTGGCTGCCTTCTCTTCTGGTCTCTCCCATCAGACCTTGAGAGACTGTTCCTGACAAATCGAAGTGCTCAGCTATACCTTGATATTAAATGTTAGCTTTCATATTGCTGGCAGTAAGTGCCTTGTGGTCTGTGGCGTGGTGCAAACGGCTGATACACGCTGGCCCAGGGCAGCATCCAGTGGAAGGCACCTGAGCTGGATGTGTGTGGGAGCTGTGCCTTGCTTTCCAGGGGTGCTCACGCACTGTTCAACAACACCTGCCCCTGAGAGCCTAGCTTTGCTCTACTTTGTGCATGTTGATCTCCCAGGCTACTGTACAGCACTGTAAATATTCTGAGAGTATATTATTAGATAAATTACAGTGAAGTAAAGGCTCGCCTTTCCTCCTGAAATGGTCATGTTAACACTTCTAAATAGCTCGCCCTAATCCAGTTTACACGTTGTTCACCTGACTACGGTAAACATAAATTCGAGTTTGGCTTAAAATACTCTTGTCTATAGTAAATCCTCTCTGGTTCTGTAAAACACTAATGTAAATTTTCTAACATTATTAATTAAGCCTTTGGGATATGGAGCTGAGACCCGAGCAAAGTTTCAGGTTTTCTGGTGTCCCCTCTTTCTGAGATAAGTTTTTGTAGTTTCTTTTCACCACGTGAAATGACTCTTTCCTCCTCGAAAGGCAATTTCTGTCTTCTGTTGAGCCGTGTCCTTGGTGTGGTCAGGTCTGCTTGCGAGCCAGCGTGCAGAGCACTGAGGCAGAGGTTCTGTACCAGAGGCATTTGTGAGAGTGGTTTTAGATGAAAGCAAGGCAATGTGTTTCACTGGTCTGCTGAGGCTGGGCAAGATGAGGGAAGGATACTTTGTCCATGCCATCTTGTAAATATGTTCCTTGATCTTCTGCAAGTCTTTCAGTTTTACAGGAAGCGTGTTCTTGCCATGCATAGTCTGTTTGGATAGCAACTGTGATCTCACCTACATAGCCTGTGCAGAATTGCTTCCAGGAGATCTTTTTTTCATCATTTCTCCAGTAATGGCTCACAAAGAAAGGTTTACATAATATTTTAATATTACTTAAGGCAGAAAAGATCCAAACCTCGTGGATGGCTTTGAAACCTTTCAGCTGATTTAACTCTCTGCTCTGCCAGTTATGCTCAGTTTTGCCATGGACATCTGCTTTTTACCTGGATGGTTTTATCTATTTGTGAAATGAGGCAAGTATTTCATTGGCACTCCCAGCTTAATTGTTTGTAAAGAACACTGAAAATTTCTAATGAAAAGCACTAGGCAAATATTAGATATCTCCATTGCATACCACAGTTGTATTGTACAGAGAGCATGAAGTTTCATGAAGTATCAGAATAGCCTGGTTGAGCAAACTTGCCTTCTGGAGGCATTAAATGTGATAACACAGATGGGACTGGACTATTTTATTATTCAGGTTGACCGGAGTTGGTATTCTTCTCCTTAGAAGTGTGAGAAATGTTTCATTTCTGCTTTTAGAGAAATGCTGGAGGATTAGTGTTAAAGGGACAAATTTTGATGGGTGCAAAGTTCCAACCGTTTCCCCATCATCTCCAGAGTTTCAACATGTAATATTCATTTTCTTGTTTGCTTTGCTTTGCACTTAGTGGTTCAGTGGTATGGGACAAAGCACAGCCTGTGAGCAGAAGAGGGTCAATGCAAAGGAGGAAATACAAATTTCAGAGGTGGGCGCAGCAGATGGGGGACTGGAGGAGGAAGCCATTTGAAGAGGTGTAGCCAGGAATCCAAGAAACCCAAAAGCTATTTCTAAGACTTGTTCCAAATGTTTCTAATTTCATTCATATCTTTTTGTTTCCTTTACTGCTTAACTGGGACAAGAAACTAAAGCCAGGAAAGTCCGATCATAGTGGGAAACAAAAACCTAAATATTGGAGAGAGAAAAAAGGCCGTTCTTTGCAAAGCAGTTCTGCCTTTTTGCATGTCTCCCATTGTTGGTGTTACTGTGGAAAATGTATAACATCACTCTTTTGGAAAGCACCAGAGCCTGTTCAAGTGGAGATGGTTTATATAGTCTAACATGGAAGAACTTGAGGATATCTATTTCTTTACCATTTGCCTAATAATAAGTGAGCCTGTTGACCTCCGCTGGACTATTACAAATGTGAAACTTGGCACTCAAAATTGCTTGCTCTAAATTTTCCAGTTGCTTTCTCTTTTTCCATTTGATGTCATCCTGCCAACTAGTGATTTTATTATTATAAACAGGACATTGTATTCACTTTTAAGAAGAAATATGAAGCTGAAGGTAAAATTACAAACTGCAGTTTCTCAGCTGGCAAAATACAAAACAATGAGCTAAAAATACTGAGCAGAGAAAGGGTGCTGTGGCAAGAAACTCTGAAATATCTACAAGATGGATGTGGTCTGAAGAGCAGAAACTGATTGACTTCAGCTGAAAAGCTGTGAACTTTGAGAACTCATGAGAATCACTGGTGATGGGGGTCAGAAGGAACCTCTGGAGATCATCTACTCCAACGCCGGTTGCTCAGGGCTGTCACGCTTGTTTCTGAGTATTTCCAGAGATGGAGATTCTACAACCTCTCTGAAGAACCTATTCTGGGGTTTGAGCATGTTTATGGTAAAAAGGTGTTTGTTTGTTTGTTTGTTTTGTTTTTGTAATTTTTCAATTGAACTTTTGTGTTTTGTGCCCATTGCCTCTCATCCTGTCACTAGATACACTGAGAAGAATCTGGCTCTGTTTACTTAGTCATCTTTGCTCCCTCTCATCAAGTATTTCTTGACACGGGTAAGATGTCCCCACCTGAGCTTTCTCTTCTCGAAGCTGAGCAGTCCCAGCTCTCAGCCTCTCCTCTAAAGTTGCACACTCCAATCTCTTGATCATCTCTGAGACCCTTCAGCAGACTTGATCCAGTATTTTGGTGTCTTCGTGGTACAGGTGAGCCCCGAACTGAACACAGCCCTTCAGCTGCGGTCTCACCAGCGTCCAGTAGAGGGGAAGGATCAGAGGACAGCATCGCTTGACCTGCTGACAGCACTCTTCCTAATGCAGCCCCGTAGGCTGTTGGCCTTCTTTGCCACAAGGACACGTTGTTGGCTCATGTTCAGCTCATTGCCCACCGGGACCCCAAGTCCTTTTTTGCCAAGCTGCTTTCCAGCCAGTCAGCCCCCAGCCTATACCAGTGTGTGGTGTTATTCCTCCCCAGGTGTGCAGGATTTTGCTTTTCCCTTTGAGCTTGGTGACATTCCCATCAACTCATTTCTCTGTTGAGATCTCTGAATGGCAGCAAAACTCTATTCCTCTTGTGAGGAGCGTGAGCTTTTTTTTTAGCAGCCTTCTGGCTGCTGAAAGGCCTGGAGGGCATCATCATGGGGTTCAGCAAGGATCCGCAGCATTGGCAGGGGACAATTAATGCTCACTTGCTTCCCTGCTAGTGCAGAGTTAATGAACTTTGCTTTTGCAGACAAAGAGCTCTAAAGAGTGCAATGAAGCTTTCAGCTAAAGTTTGCGTCTTGATATTTCAATACGCTGTGACCCAAATTGCAACTGACCTAAAGCTATCAAAGCTATTAAAGGCTAAATTGTAATTTTGGCTGCCCATTCAGAAATGTAGCATCCTTCCTTTGGTTGATAAGGGAGGAAAAGTGCTGTGCTGTGTCTCTGCATCCTGCTGTGGAGGGAAGCTCTGTGGTTGGCACTGTTTGTAAGGGGGAAGCTCTGGCAGAAGGGCAGTACCTGCACTGTGGTTCTGCCTGCTGATCCTTTCTAGAGGTGTGGTGCAGCTTGTAACAGGGATTAGCTGTGCTTATAGGAAAGGGTTGACAGCGTGTTCTTTGCTGTAGTTGCCCAAGCAGATTATTGGCTGATAAAATGAGAGGTGATGGTTAAATAAATAAAAATAAAAAATGGCAGCCTTGAGCTGAGCAAGGAGGTGGAGGAAAGCAATCAGCCTCTGAAACAGACGTCTTTTCAAGGCAGGTGGAATACTTTAGTTTGAAATGAGTGCAAGGCAGATAAAACATCATTAAACAGCTTGTTTCCTGGAGATTTTCCACTACAAAAAGCTAGTGTTAAGTAGAGCAAGACTTACTCAGCTATAATAGGATATGTAAAAATGCTCTGGTTTCTGATGGAAACTGAGAAATGGCTTGTTTAGCAAATGTATAAGCAACATTGCTGCAGACCTGAGTGTTATCTTGGCGTGGAGCAGAAACACAAACAGGGCCAGATTATGATCTCTGCCCTCTCGCTGGGCACTGAGCTGTTCTGTGACTAATTCAATGTTCTCCATAGGGAGATAGAAGGCACACAAAGGATTACTCAGCGGTGTCTAAGGATGTCAGATCTAGTCCCTCTCTAACAGGACCGAGTCCAGAAGAGTGATGATGTCCGTACCTGCTCTGGTACTTCTGCTGTCCGGGCAGCCTGGGGAACAGTGCTCTTGGATTGGTGAGGAGAGCTAGCGTTAGCACAGTACTCACCCATTAGCTGAGTAAGTAAAACCGAACAAAACAGCGCTCCTGTCAGAGTGATGTGATTCAGCTCCCTGCTCCTGACACTCAGTTGGCTTCTTCAGGTCCTCCGCTCTGTTTTCATAACATTTTCTACTACACTATAGCTACAGCAATTGTGGTGACACTGTTTTGTGCAAAATGATGCATGGTGTTTGCTGTCAGATGCTGCTGTTACCAGTGGCTGGTGTACAGACACACTGGCAACATCACTGGTGTTTTTCCTTACAGGAAGGCGCGTGTGGTCATTGGAAGCACAGCTCGAAGTGGAATCAGTGGTGTGCAGTTGGACAGGGTTATTGTGTTCTGATATTGCAGGCCATCAAAACCAAGCTTGCTTAGTTAAGAGTGTTTCGCTGTGGAAAACAGTAATAACTTTTGCAACTAGGTTGCTATATATACAATCTTGTTCCTGTCTGGCTGCTTGTGTTATGGAGGGAATAACAGGGAGATGAGGATAAAAATCTTAAATCGGGTTGGGAACATGTCCATTTCTTACTGGATTCTACTGGATCACAAGGTGGGCTTTAACTGCATGCAGTGAGCAGAAGAGTGCCCCATCCTGTCACTTTACATATGTGAGGTGGCCTGCCCAGTTCAGAGGTGCTGGATACTGCCACTTTCCCTGATACCACAGATGCTGTTCTCTTACTACAGGTTGGATAGCACTTCCGTAGTCAGGAGATGAAAGATCCAAGACCTGGTGTCAGCCAGGGTGTGTCTCTGTTGCTGTAGATGAAGAAACACAGAACCGAAGTAGGTGAGGCAGTATATCCCCATTGTGGTATTTCAGGGCCGCGCACTGATCACTAGAACAGGCTGGTCGTTACAAGGAACAACATTTTCTTCATGGCTTCTTTCTGATCCTGAATACTAGGAGACCTATTTACACCTTTACAGACTGTGGTGTTCGCAGTGGGGTCTCATCTCAGCCCACCTCTCATGTCTTTGCAGAGCTCTTTCTTTCCACATCTTGTCTGGCCTTTGTGAGTTGGGTTTTGTATGTAGGAAATGGTGCCTGTAAGACAGCATACCATAGTCATTGTCCCAGTTTCATGGTTCATAGAATGGCTGGGGTTGGAAGGGACCTTAAAATCACCTAGTTCCAACCCCCCTGGTTCCTCATGCTTCAGGAGGGAAGGACACTTTTGTCATCAAAGCCGAGAAAACATTTGTTTTCTTGACAAAGAAATCCTTTTTCTCAAGGTCTGTGCTGTAAGCTGTTGAGTGAGCAATGTATGCTCTCTGACCTGACTGCCCTGAAGGTTTTGGGTGATGGATCCTTGTTCCCAGGTTATTCTCAGATCCTCACTCTCTAAAAAGGTAGAAGCAAACATAATACAGATGGCACACATGAAGGTGTTTTCTGTATGAGGCAGAGTTGTCCTGGAGACATCACAGCATGGTTTAGAAGTGGGGCAGTCCAAAGAAGACTAAGGTATTTTGGGAGCTGAGGGACCAACTTGAAAGGAAGGATAAACCATGCAGTGTGTATTTGCCAACACTGAAACTAGAAGTTTGTGAAAGACGTAGTTAACGGTTAAAATACGTGGACCAAAAAGAAGCGAGAATCATTGAAGGTGGTGGGAGGATACGAAGGGGTGTTATGAGGACAAGTAGGGTAGAACAAAGAGGAAACCTTTCCTGTCCAACCTAAAATAGAATGTAGCTTACAGTGCTAAAGAAAGTACTGGAAACTCCATCACTAAAGATGCTTAATACTATACTGGAGAAAGTCCTCGCAAATGTATTGTCAAGTGTAGCCCAGCTCTGACCTATGGGGGTTGGATGACCTAATGTCTCTTCCATTTCTAGCTCGGTGCATCTATGATTAAGGTAGTTTATATAATGCAAGTGCATTTTCAATTACACTCCACCTTCTTGCGTGGGATAGTGGTGGTGCAGAGACCTCATTATATTTGTGGCACAATTACAGCATGACTTGTAGGAAGTATTGCTGGTGCTTGGTCTCTCAGACACTCTGATCTCTGTTATATATAAGTTGGCTTTTCAAACCATTTAGTTATGTTCCAAGACTGCAGTGCTCTTTTTTTTTTTTTTTTTTTACCTTCTTCCTCCTTACTTTGAGGCCATAAATACACAGAAGGAATAATCGATTCCGGTTCGGCAATCCAGCGAGCAGTCCTTGGTGAAAATGTAAATGTTTATTGTTGTAGAAGTACAATACATCAGGAGCCATTGTTAGCTGCTCTCTTGGACCAAGGTCTGTTTTCTGAACCAGAACAAGATGTTAGCTAAAACATAAACACAGAGAAATTAAAAAGAACAGCACAGGTTTGATGTATAAAGTTGGGCTTTCAATGCATTTTATGGTGTGCTGGAGTTTTGTGGGATTTGTATAATTAGTGTTTGGAGGGGGCAGTTTTTGCTTCCAATTATTTTGTAATTTCACTTCATTTTGAAATTTATGCACCATGCAAAGAGAGTTTTGTGGTGTGTCATGTATCTTTGTCGGTGTGTTACAGGGCATTCAGAGTGCCTTCAGAGATTTGTCAGGGCAATTCTATTGCGTGCATATTTTTTAATATATTCCTTTTAAGCAGTCGTCTTGGAAGCAGCCACTCCAGGGCTTTAACTGGAATCTGCCCACATCAAGTGTGACAAATGTGGTAGACACCACACGTAATAGATGTCTTTGGGAGTGGGATGTCGAAATCTCGATGTTCAGGCACTGATTGTTCTCTGAAATTTCTCCCTGCGAAAGTGTCTCATACCCATCTGAGTGATGAACATCGGTGGAACGGGTCCCATGCTTATTGGCACTTCATAGCGAACCTGCGCAGACAGCGTGGTCAAGTTGGGTTTACTTGGGATTGAGGGATGAGATTTGATTTTTGCGGTTGCCATAACAATTGGGCTGTTGTGTGAAAAAACGTTTGTAGCTTTCACTGGAGTGAGTTGACAGCTCTAGGATGCCTATTTCCAAATTAAAACAACTGTTTCCAGCTCTGAGAAATGATGTCTGTTTAGCTTTTCCAAGATAGAGCTCAGCAAGTTCTTAGAAATGACCTGAAGAGCCTAAGGACTCTAAAAGTGCCTTCGTTGCTTAATTTTAAAAAGCCAGCTTCGAGCTGAAGTTAATAAGGGTAAACCAGGATGCGGAGCTCTCGGTCCCACCCAGCTATTGTATGCACTCACAAAGTGAAGAGAACAGGACAATCTAAAGAGTCCCTAGAAGAATGTAAATGCACTGCAAGTGTCTAGACATGCAGTCACTCTTACTGTGAATGTCTCAGCACTGACATATTGAAGTTTAAAGAAGGCTCGTAATGCCTATACTTCAATAAACAAAACGATGGTCGTTGGCATCTCCCCTCCAGCTGCAGCAGCATGGGCGCTGGAAATCGGGTAATGCTTCTGCGAAAGATTTCAGGAGATGCTTCAGGGACTGTGGGCTGGCAGCAGGAGCCGGGGCAGGACGGGAGGTCAGCATTTGGTGGTCACCCAGCCGGTTGAATCTGAAGCCACGCGCTGTTTGCCTGTTGGGAATTCACAACCAGCAGGTTGCAGCCAGCAGGTTGCAGCCACCTTCTCCCTGCTAGCGGATGCTGTGGCTTCTGGTGGATTCTTTGTCTTTTGTAGTCCTTTTGGATGCGTTGGTTTTGGTGAATGACCTGTGAATGCTGCAGGAGGCTGCCTCAGTCTGCAGGTTGCCCTTGGGAGACAGTCAGGGCAGGGAGGTAAGTAAGGTGTTCAGGCACCTTAATTCCACCTCAGCCCCTTTGCCTGGGTTCCCTGTTGGGAGAAAGTTGGTGGTTCCCTGCTCAGCCCCTTCCTTAGGTGCTCGGGCTTGCTGTCAGAGGCACCAGCCCTCCCTGGTTCCCAAGTAGCTGGTGTCTGCTTGCTTCTTTCGGGCTCTGCCTCCTGCGAACGGTCACTTCATCTGGTAAGAGCAACATCTTGCTTCATCGAGGGCTTTCAGATGTCCCAGTGGGTACACGCAGTTCCCTGAACTGTTTCACGGTTGTTGGCGTCTGTTAGAGTGGTGCAGATCTGGGCTCAGCATCTCTGCTGGCACGCTGCTGCCTGGGGAGGCTGTCCAGTTGTGTTAGCAGGGTTCGCACGGCTGCGTGGCGCTGCTTTGTTTGCTGTGCACAAACCGTCGCTTTCCTGCATTAGCAGCATCGAGCTGCTTTCACAGAAAATCACACAGGTAACACCCAGACTTCACCCAACCACCGGCCACGCCGGGAACCTCGCTTCTGCTGCAGCCTGAGGCCATGGCTTACAAACGCAGTGCTTCGTCTTGGTGCAAGCAGGCTTCCACTCGAGCGAAGATGGAGCACTGACCACTGGGACTTGTGATCTCCTTGTGTTATATTTTATGGCGAGCTCCAACTGATTTATTGAGTTTTGAATGATTTTAGCTGGCAAAAAGCTATACTGATGTACTGTAACAAACCTTGCAGCACCGACTGTATGCTATTTTCTCTGCTGATTCTTGTGAATACCTTTGCATAGATGTACTTATTTACACAGAGAAAAACAAACTGCCGTTGCAGTCCTGTGATCTGCGAACATTTTAATTACCATGATGGTAATTCTAGCTCACTAACAGACTGTTTATCTTACCTCTACTGCGGCAATAGCCATTTATTTTAGGTTCTGTTAAAGGTAAGAAGACTAACCGCTCTGCAGATACGCTCGTCCACTTCAATTAGGCTTCCTTAAGGTGTACAAAGAGAAATGGCACTTAATTAGCTTTCCTTAAATTAGGATTGATATTCCAGCTTGTATATGTGCACGCTGTGGTTACCGTCTAATAAACAGAGCGCTCTGCTCTGCACATTTTTTCCCCAGATGGTTGATTTGCAAGATGGCAGACGGGGCCGGCGTGCGAGCTGTGCCTTCAGCGGTGCTGAAGGGGCTTCAGCAGGGTGCAGACGGCGTGAGTGGCACGTGTGGGTCCACCGCGCTCCGTGCGAGCCGTTCCCCCAAAACTCTTGTAGGCATGGCCCGGCTCCAGTGCGCAAATCCTCTGGCCACCTGGAGGAGGGAGAAAAAGATTTTATTCTTCCATCGACACAAACTCCATGCCAGAGCAAGTCCACCTCTGCAGACCCACATTAAACATAGGTTTCGGACAAAGAAGCTCCCGTAAAAAGTGGAAGTTTGCACACTGAAATGTTTCCTTTTGGTTAGCGTGTGGAGGCTGGGGGTTTCTTAAAAGACACATTTATCTCCAGCCCTTTTCAGCATGAAGACCGGAAAATCTCTTAACTCTGTGTGCGTCTCTATCTCCTAAACCAGTTTCCTTTCACTAACTAACTTGTGTGTTTGTTGGAACAAATGGACTTGGAACATCTCATTACTTTTACAAAGTATGTTTTGACAATTTTAAATGAATAAAACAGATTTTTATTAGGTGTAATGACAATGAGAGATGGCTCCTTCGGGGCTTTTAAAGCAGGGGGGGAGAGGAATGATCGGGCTGCTTAATCCACAAGGTCACCTTGGCAGCCCTCCAGAAGCCGGCGACAGCTGCCAATTTGTATTTACCTGTGGTCAATGCAAATATGCCTGTGTGCAGCCGTGATATTTGCTTGCGCTTAAGCAACGTCTTTGTTAGCAGGTGCATGAGAAGTGCTGTTGCCTTGAGGTTTAGCCATACAACCCACGGCAGGTTGGTTTTGTTATTGGTTACACTCAGAAATGTGGTCTGATCTCTCCGGGATCTTTGTGCCGCAGCCTTTGGGGTATTGTACAGCTGGCTAGCATGGCCAGTGGAGGAATTTCAATGGCTCCTTCCTCCTCACCGAGCGGACTTGCCGCATAGCTGGGAGCAATGTTATTTCTTCACCCGGCTGGGTTTTGTCAGCCTGCCTCTGGGGTGCTCCCGGGGGACCTGGACTGGAGCAAGTGCCAAGGGAAGGGGACAATTTGTGGGGCAGGGGGCGGCTGCGCTGCCAACCCCAGCCTTTCCTCCTGTCCCTTGTCTCTGCCTGCCGCTGGTGTGCCCTGGGACTGGAGGAGGCTCTGAAGACTTCCGGAGATTAAAAGTGACAGTGGCAGGGCTGGAGGAAAAGCAAGAGGTGACAGCAGAGCCCTAGGCCTTCCCGAGAGCTTGCCTGGAGGAGCACACGTGGGGGTGCTGCACTCGTGCCCGGCGCCGCAGTCCCATTGCTCGGTGGATTGTTTTCTTTCCAACATGCCAGCCCTGGTTCCTGTAGCCATCTGAAACCTCTCCAGTAATAAAAGCTGAAAACCAGAAATATAATTCATCACACTTAATAATGCAATTACTGGTAAGCAGAATTCACTTAGAAAATTTTAGTCAGGTGTACTCCTTTGTGCCAGAATTATCTCACTGCCACGGATTTTGAGCTCTGCTTGCAAATCAGCGTCTCTTGTCCCAGTGACTACCTGGCCTGCAACATTTCTGCAGGGCCCTTGTGCCAAGGAGTATCGTTCCCTGTGTTACTTGCTCAGTGACTTTCTTACCTCACCTTGCAGTCTGTGCCCAGAATAAGCTGCCCGTGACAAGCTACAAGTTCAAGTCCCTTGAGCAGTTTGAAAGGAGAAGCGGATCTGAGCCTGGTGGTAAAACATATCCCAGCTGTGCTGCATGTAGAGGTGCTGCTGAGAAATGCTAGATCACTGTTTGCCTGGATCCCTCTTCAACTTTGCATCTGTGAGCTTAAATATCCCAGCTGAGAGCTGTGCCTGCACGCAAAGGGGCTGCGGGAGCCCGGCCAGCGCGCCCCGAGCGGCAACGAGCCCCGCACCAGGCATTGCCCGGGGGGGCTGGGGCCACCCCCAGCCCAGCTCCATGTGCTCTGAACCAGGGCCACCGCCGACCTCTGCAGCAGCCTTCCCCGGCCAAACACATCTCGGCAAAGCAGCCCTGCTAGTTGCTACCATTGTATAAATGTGTTCGGGATTTGGCACCCGCCTTTTTGCATTCACTTCTTTCCAGGGCAGGCTGCAAATATGCACTTTGTTGAAACCAATCTGCTAATCTTTAAACTGCCTGCAGCTACAATTCGCAATGGGTGGCAGAGGCTTGCGGTTGTGAGCCCCGAACATCTGGGCTCAGCTATCTCTTCCCGTGCCACAGGAACCCGCCTTCTCTTTGAAGAAGCTCTTTAACCTTTTTCTTGGTCACTTGTCAGCGTAAATCAAGCCATTAGGTTCTGCTCGCTGCTGTTCGCTCTTTTAAATTAAGGAGCTTGAAGGAAGATTTACTCGAGGTGGCTGGGGGGCAGTCGCAGTGCCAGGCTGCGGTGCGTGGACGCGTGCACGCCTGCAAGCTGCTTGTGGTGGCTGTGTATCTGTGCACACACACAGCTCCCTGAGGTGCAGTACCCTGGGGAGGAGAGATCCTGAAACTCCTGCCTTAGGTAGACTTGGGATTTTAAGGGCTCCTTATTTATGGAAGCAAGGACGCTTGCAAGCCTTTACAAATTAGTCGATTCCTGCTGCCGGATGGCTAGACACCAACAGATCAAAGTCACCGTGTAGTTGAAAAGATTTGATATCTTTCAGTGTCACGATCTGTAATTTGTTTGGATGCATGTGAAGGCTCAGAAACTAATGTGCGTCGAGGGATTAAGGCAGCTTTGCTGTCCAATCTGAAAGCTAGCATATTCTAAAAGATTTTCAAAGTCTCGGAAGGGAGTGAAGTGCTTTACTGATTTTTATGTCTTTGAAAATCTCTATTTAGTGTGCCTGGTGGAATTATATAAATACACGCTGCCAGCTGTCTGACACCAACAGATACCACCCAGAGCATTTAAGCACTGAAGTGATAGGCCTGCAAAGATAGAGCCATCGCTCTCACTGTGCAAGCACCCATGCAAAAAGTCGGAGACTTGCTAATTCCGTGTGACGCTTGCTCATTTAAAGGTTCGCTGTAATTTTTCCCCTCCCACCTCCGCTACCCCAGGAGGATATCAGTGGCTGTGTGGTAAGAAAAACAAATGTGCTCTCATTAGACATCTCCAGAAGGGAGGTGCCACCGTGATCCAAGTCTTTCTGCGGCGAGAAGAAAAGCAGCTGTCTGATCTCTTCCTTGGCAGCCTCGGCCTGTACCATTGTGCTTGGGGATCTTTGACCTCGGGAGGGGCTGAATTTGTTCCAAATGTTAAGATAAAAGCAAAATAAACCAGCAAACCCGTTCCTTTGCTGTATCCACCACTCTTTTGGGTCTAGTCTCACATTTCCCACCGTGCTTGGGAGCGCCCTCCTGTAGGCCAGGGGCCTGGGCAGGAAGGTGCGGTAGGGCAGCCTAGAGTGAAGGGCAGTGAAACTCCTGAGCAGGAGTTTCAGAAAGGGTTTTGGTTTTTTATCCTGAGTACTTCAGGTTTTAGGTCTCTGTGCTTTGAACACGATGATGCCTGAGGTCAGATGCTATATTTTGGCTTGTCTCCATGGCCATAGACCATAACTGTCTATCTCGGTGCGTTCCCAGTGTCCCTGCCACCCAGTGCTGGGGGACACAAGTTCTGTAAGCTGTCCAGGGCAAGGCTGGTTATTCCAGGTACCACCTATTGCGGCATATGTGGAGGGGTGTTCAGCTTTTCCTAAGCACCATGTTGATTTGCTAAATCTAATTAGCTAATTGGGAGCTCTTTTATTCTTTAACTTTCATAGTGTTTCATATTGAGCCTGATTTTCCCTTTGGTGCATGATCTGCAACATAGATGTTATAAAGTACTGCAACCCTTCAGTGTCTGCACCGAGAACAACAGATTCACTCCTGCTTTAGTTATCACACAGCCTGGTTTGTGAGTGTTTCGCTGCCTCTGCTCCATGCTAGCTGTGCTCACGGAGTCACAGATGCTCCAGTACCTGCTCTTATGCATGGGGCTGTGGGTTATTTGTGGTTAATTTAGCTCTACAATTAGGGACCATCTCTTTTTCCTCTATCTGCAAGGCATCGAGACTTTTCCCTGCTTGTTTCTTTAGAGTGAACTTGATGGGATCAGTTGTTTAGTTTTCGTGGAGGAAAATCAGCAATGAGATGAAACCTGTTAAGAGCAATCAGTTCTACCAAAAGGAAAAACTAAAGAAAACAACAACAAAAAACTGACATCAAGGAGTTTCACTTCTCCAAAACTTCTTTTTTGCATTAGATTTAGACTTTCAGATTAGTTTGGAAGATGTTTCAACAGCCTGAGTCTTCTGAAAACATTGTTATTGTTGTCTGGATGTCTCTGGTCTATGTGTTTTGATACCTTCCTCATGTCTGGAAGATAAATTTTCCTTTTTTTTTTTTCTTGGATAGGAAAGAATGCATTTTCACCATCGACCCATCAACTGCCAAAGATCTTGATGATGCTTTGTCCTGTAAACAACTCCCTGACGGTATGAGATATATTTTACAAAATACTGCTCAGTGTTTATGTTCAGCAGTTGACATGTTCATATATATATAATTTGTCATGTAGTATTCTTTACCAAATATGAGTAAGTGATAAGTTTTTCTCCTGTTTTAATTGCCTGTTTTCAGAAATCATAGAGCAGATATCTTCAAGCTGCAGCCTGAAATAATGCTGGTGTCAGGAAATGCAGAACCACAATATTTTGCATATTGGAACTATAATTTGATTTGAGCAGATCTCAGCTGTCCCTTGTTATTAAGGGACTTACAGTTGAATAGCTAATATACCACTCTCGTATACTGAAGTCTAGTAAAACGTTGACCTCAAGCACGTAGTCCCTCGATAAAGGAACCTGGTTTTTGAAGGTCACTGGGTGAATTGCTTCTTGGTGTTTGCTTATGGGATGCTGGGAGTAGTCAGATGAGCAGAGTGTGCCTTATAAGTTGTGTTCCTCTTCTCATTGCCTTTTAAGCTTTCTGTTCTGCCTTATTTGTACTTTCACTATGCCATAGGCCAGCAGAACAGAAAGTAAAGCTCCAGAAGCCAAATCTTGATGATTCTGACTAAAGGAACTTCACTCTTGTAAGCTTACTTTGCTATCCAAGTTCTGCTCGTTTAGTTTGATGAAATCCAGTAACAGGCTTGGTTTAGAAATAGTACATGATTTGATTAACATATCCACAACTAATAAAGAAGATAAAGCGATTTTTCTTCGTGTTTAGTTTTGCTTGCTCTTATTAGTCATCACAATATGATAATATCAAAGGCATGATTCCCTGTTTTTGGTTGATTTCATTCTGTGTAACGTGACCAATAAATTGTGTCATTTAGACACAGGTACAGAATAGTATTACAGGGCTATAGAACTAATTAAAACAAACACAGAATAAAGCCAGATGCAAGAAAATTTGAGGCCAATAAAATTATTTCTGATTATATTGATACATCAATTTTGAGACAAGGTTAAGGAAAAATTGCTGTTCTGTCTCACAGAGAACTTAAACAGTCTTCTTGAGAGATCCTGAACTTAACTCTGTTCTCCCTCTTTGTGCTTCATCATGCGAATTATCTGTAGATTTATGAGTGTTGTGATCCCACAGTCACTCAGAACTAAGGTGTTGAAACTCTGGCATCTGAACCTCTACTGACCTACATGTGCATGGATTTTAGATGCTGCACAAAACCATTCACTGAACTGGTTTGCGATGCATTTTTCTCTTATCCATAAGCCATTTGGAGAATATGTTCAAGGAAAATATCTGTTTGACCAAGAATTTTTCATTCCCAGAGACAGTATTGCTCATGCCTGGGACTTGGTATATCTGCCAGGCAGAGTTGTGGAGCATGTTTTCACTCACATACTGCAGAAAATGCTGTATGAGCCCTCTTCCTCCAACCTGGGAGGAAGGAGAAGTGCCGGTGCATAAAGGATCCTCTCTACCTGTAATGTCCAGCCAAGAGCCTCCTAGACATTACCAGGCTGTTGCTTGACTGTGGGAGCTCTGTAGTTTGATGACAAAATGCCCCCTTGTGAGGCAGAGGTGGGATCGCAGCAGTGCTGCCCCACGTGCCCTGTTGGAACAAGTCCTTCTCATGCAACTAAACTGAGGGGGGAAAACCCAAAAAACCACCCAAGTCTTCTTGGCCTGTTTTTTTTTTTCTGACTCCTCCCTCTCCTAGGGGCTGTGTTAAGGCCTGTGCTGGCTTCTTGGATTCCCCAGATGAATATTTTCCTTGCCCTTTCCTGATCTTCAGTGAAGGCTAAGGAATATGTGAGAGGGTCACATCAAAGCCATGCTTCCAGGGAATGAGTGTACTTGTACGTGACCGGGAGCAGGCGCCGTTCCCCCTCCCATCATACCCTGTTCTTTCAAAGGTGATCTCTGATGTACTTATCCTGAGTGGACAGAGGATGCTTCTGCAGTCAGATAATACTTCGTCTTCTCAGGAAAATGAGGCAGTTGGGGAAGGAAGGTAAAATGGACTGGGCTACAGGGCCACTCTGCACAGGGAGGGTTTGCAAAGCTCAGCTTTTCAAATAAAACAAAAGTGGAAGGTACAGGAACCTTTCTCTTCTCTCAGTTCCCCAAAATAAACTTTGCTAGTCTGATTTAGAAGAGACATGAAGAAACCCTGAAAGAGTCAGGGACTGACTGTCAGGGCATGGCCGACTTCCTGAGAGTAAAAGTTAAGGTTTCTGTGGCTTGTATCCAAAACTTATGGAGTGGGAAATCCAGCGTGGATTTATGGCTTTTGAAAGTTTGTGTCCTTCTTGGGAGCGTTGTGCATATTCCTCATTCCCCCAGATGAGCCGCGGATGAGCAAATCCAAGAGGCGCTGTAAAAGCAGGCAAGTGAATGCACCCACTGGGGGCTGTCCCAGCCCTCAGGCCTTTGTTCGCCCCCACATCATTTTCCATGAATCACAAAGTGTGATTAAGAGCCTGCTCGGAGCAGCCCTTTGTGTAGGATCTCTGCCTTTTGGCTGGAGCCGTACATTCTCCAGCAGGCTCTTTCCGCCCTGGACTCCTCTCAATGAGAAGGCGCTCTGAGCTGGAGCCTCCTTTAAGAGCAATCTTTTCTGTGCCCACCCTGGGCACCGTGCCCCCTGCCTCTCCTGCCAGCCTCAGCCCCGCTGTGGGAGCAGCACCATGCTCCAGCAGGGCTTAGGCCAAGGAACATCACCCCCTTGGCATGACATCTTTTGTGGCTGGTGAGTGTCCCAAGGACCAGATTTTCCATCAGTGTGGAAGGAACCACCATGGAAATGGCCTTTCTTTAAATTAGAAATGTCTTGTTTATTGTAAGGAGACCCAGTGGCTCAGAAGGAAATATGGACAAGAAAACCAAGTCTTCATGGTCTTTTGTGAGCTCTGAGCACTCCGGGAGGGAGCAGAGGAGCCGAGCGGGAGCAAGCGGCACAAAAAGCAGGAGAGAGACTGCAGGAAACCCTCTGCATCCATCGAGCAGACGGGGCAGCTGTCCGGCCTGCTCGGTGTGTCCCCAGGCAGACGGGAATGAAATGTCAGCATCGTGTCTGTGCTGCGATGTTTAAATGCTCGTTGAAAGCAGGAGATTTATCTAAAGCAAAGATGTCCAGTCTGCTAGCTGGAATCACGTCCAACAACTGATGTTGTGCAAACATCTCCTTGCATGATCTTTTTATGTGTAGATGAGTAATAAAAGCAACCAAGAACCATCCTGAGGGACTCTTGTCCATTCTCCTCCCAATGTGCTGCTGTTTGAGGCACAAACTTCCTCCAGCATTTTCCGAACCTTTTTCTGACAGTTGTGGCTCACCACTGAAATGCTGAGTGCCAAAGGTGAATTTTTTGAAACACTTAATGATCTGAAAACCCCGATCTAAATACCGTTTTGTGAGCCTCCTGTAAGGAGTATGTTTCCCGTATATTTGGCATATTACCTATATCCTGTGCCCCTTTCTGAGGTGTCACCTCAGAGAAGCAGCTCCAGAGCGTGTTGCCCAAGGCACAGTGTAATGCCAGTGCTTCAGAAACAGGGTGCTAGATCCTCAGCCAGGGAGTGAGCATCACATAGTCTCTGTTCCTTGCAGGAGACAGTAACAGCAACGTGTGTATTTGTAGTACCTGACACATGCACTCCTCACTGCTGTCCTTACTTTGCATCCAGGGAGGGAAGGAGCATTTTGAGCTAGGTCACAGCTATCAGATCCTGGATGGCACAGGCCCCTGCCCTGCCGGGGAGACTTCTCCTCACCTTCCAGCTCTGGGGATTTCAGCCCTCAGACCTGTCCTTTGTAGGAGATGTTCAGATCCATCTTGTTTCACAAGTTCTTGGGGCATTTTCTTGTATGAGAATTGAATCTCTGGATTTGTTACTGTTTGGCCCACTGTGCAGCTATAGCCTTAGTCATCATCTGCCTGGGGTCCCTCAACTGCTACAGGAAAACAAGGACTACTGCTATAGGCCTGTGAAGTGTGGATGGCAAAAGCAAGGGTATAAAGCCATCAGCATACATGATTTATTTTTTATTTTTTTGACATCTGTACTTTCACTGAAAATTTTCAGGAACTTGTGATCTAGAAAGGTCAAAAACCAGTGCTAGGGGTCCCTTGGGTTTACTTGCTTGCAAAGCTGTTTCTGTTTGCAGCCCTTCTGTGTTAAGGAGAGCTCTTATGGGAATATTAATCTTGCACTTACTGGATCTTCTTGATATATTTTGGAGGTACCCTGAGGGATTTCTGGCTTTAAAAGTTGCTATACTAGCTGCAATTATTATGACAAAGAGTTGTTTTAGAGGTTAAAGAGCTTATCCAGGGCTGGCAAGACTTCATGTCTCATGAGGACAAAGTTGTGTTAAGAGTTAACACATCTTTTATTCCAAATGTAAACCCAGTTACAAGAAATTATTATTTTTTCCATCTTTTTTGCCCATATGTTAAACACTTTAAAAAAAGAAAAAAAAAAAGCCGGCATGAGCAAACCACATATCTGGCATCCTCATGATGTCAGGAGTTCTCCAAAAATCAACAGAGAACGCAGTACCCAATTCCGAAAATGTCCATTTCTCTTAGTTTATTAGTACCCATATAAAGTACAAAAAAACCCCCAAACACCCATTGCTCACACATCCCCCATTAGACACCTCAATCAGTGCCTTTCAGGAGATTTTGAAGAACGAAATGGTCTTTGTCCTCAAACATTCATTGCCAATTTATTCAAGATTGTGGCAATTTCTTTGCCACGAAGGATCTTTTGCAGCAAGCAGAGAGATGGGGACTGTGTTTGCACCTTTGCTTAGTTTTAAAACTTCTCAGCATAACCTCCTTCCAGTCACTGGACGGAGGACTTGCCTATGCTACGTAGTCAGTAAAAGCTGATTTTTTTTCTAGAAGTAATCCATAAGTCCGTCATAAGGAACTATCCAGTAGCAGGGTGTCACTAGAAAAGGAAGCAAGGGATGATTGTGGGAAGAGCTTTATTTTTAATGGAGCTCACAGTAAGACCTTGCAGCAGTTGGAAACCGTACAGGGATATATGTCTTAAGTGGGCCAGCCTGGTTTTGAGAGGATTTTCTATTGGAGTCTGCTTTTGATTAACTGTCGTGCTCCTCTTTATTGTTTAATGATAGCAGTAGGGAGGTAAGCTTGCTGTTTGCATTTGTCGGTGTATATTTTAAGAGATCAGCTCCAATAAAAAATGAAAACAGGGTTATTTATGTAACAGCTTTAGAAATATGAACGAACTGTACTCCGTTTCGATGACTCAGCATCATCTCGGAGTAAAAGATGGATCTGGACTGCAGCTAGCTTCTACGGCGTTTGTCGAGTTGTTTCAGGGTAGCTTAAGGTTTTAAGCGAGTTCATTTCAGTCAATGCTCTTTTTGTGATCCTTTCTTTCTGCACGTTTCCCGGCGAACGGCTGCAGCCAGGAGCGTCCAGCGGAGCAGTTCTGGGTTCGTACAACTGTTGCACACTGTTCACAGAGAGCAAGCGTACAGCTTTCAAGCCTGAGCGCTTTCCTCCAGGGTGCAGACGTTTAAAGATTTGTTCTGATCTCAGCGTGTAAGAGCTCCCCACGTGACCTGCACGTCCCAGTGGAACCAGGCAATTTTCGTGCACTTGCCAAACTTCTTCTGGGAATAATGTGCAAGTGTCGTTTGATACGTTTCTGGTAATGTACACAACTGAAGCAGTTGTGCTGTGTTTGAAGGCTACTTACTAGCAGGAAGAGAGGTGAAATGTAACCACTTTAAAGGCAGATAATTCCATCTGCTGAAATTTCAGGCTGTGACAGGAAAGGAGTTACCAGGAATTACTGGGGTCCATTTCGGAGGGGTTGTCTCACCTCTGTGCAGATCTTTGGATGCTGATTTCAAAGAACTTCTTTGGGCTACACTGTCAGGGTCTCTGTACATCTTCTTGTGTGTTTATTGATGACTAACATG
Source organism: Cygnus olor (assembly GCF_009769625.2). Classification (NCBI taxonomy): domain Eukaryota; kingdom Metazoa; phylum Chordata; class Aves; order Anseriformes; family Anatidae; genus Cygnus; species Cygnus olor. Next base: position 16,832,267 of record NC_049177.1, read on the forward strand.
GTTCTTGCCGTTCTTTCATTCCCGTAGCCCTCAATTTCAAAGAGTGATTCAAGTTTAGGTACTCTAAAGGTACTCTAAAGATACTCTGAAGTTTTACTGTAGGAGGAATTGTTGTAGTGCAGAACAGAAACATATCCTGCAGGTTGTTTGCCCTGTTTTTTTTTTTTTTTTTTTTTTTTTTTTGCCTTAGTGACAGTGGTTTTCTGTATTTGGAAGCAAGGTCATATATAGATACGTTCATTGAATCTTCCTGGTTTTCACCTGAGGACCTAAGCAAATGAGATTTCCACAGCATGCTGCTCCCCGTTTTTTCCCTCCCCTATAAATTAATTCATCCTGTTGGTGAATTTAAATCAAATATACCTAAGGGGAATGCAATAAAATCCACAGTTAAGTGTCTTGAAAACAGCGTCTAAGCAAAGAGAAGAGATTCTCTTAGTGACCCACATCTGGGAAAAGTGCAGCATGATCTCCCTCCTTAGCTGACGTGTGAGTCCGCTGTGGGCTGCAGATTTCAGAAACATGAAGAGCGAGAGGACTTGCATCTCTATTCAAGGAGTCTTCCATACATGTTGGTAAAAACCAACCAATGTTGTTAAAGTTATCCCTTGTCTGCTGCAGGCCTGCAGACACTGGGGCTGCTTTTTGTTTTTGTTCTGCAAAGTTGCGTACACTTTATTATTATTATTTATTTTTTAAAGACGAATAATCCCGCTATCTTCTATTCAGCTTTGTCTCTCTGGACACTTTGGGACACTGTAGGGTAAAATTTGCTGTAGCAACACTTGGTACAGGACCTCTCAGCTAATCCATTTGATTCCTGCAGCACAGACTATAGTAAGATTTTGTAATTAGAGTCTTGTTGGGCTGATTTGCTTAAGATAAACACTGAAGAATGGACTAGTGTTGAATCAAAAGTTACATTACGAAATTACCATGCTTCCTTCTTTGTAAGGTAAGAGTATAGGATGAATGGGTACCAGGCATGGTTTAGAGAGAAAATGACAGAAACATCAATGTATGAGTTAAATATAAAATGACCATAAACTGCAATTTACTTAAATTTATTGCAGGAGTCAAATGTGGGAGAAATAAAGAAGACATACAAGGAGTGGGATTGTGTGTAACATTTGGGCAGTTTTTCCTTTGATATCGAACGTAATTAGCTCAGCTCTCCTGTTACCTGCTGATTAGTCTGCTGAGTTTTTGTTAAGGATCTATGGTGTGTCGCTAGCAAAGTGGAAAAGACGTATTGCAGTGATTAGAAACAGGTACATTTCCTTTTTTTTTTCTTCCCATCAAGGGTCTGTGGTTGCAGATTCTTTGAAATACGCAAAATACTCTCGGATCTCTGCCAAATCCAGATCAATGCTGTGTCCCACAATGTGCTCCCGTGTGATGCTGGGGAAATTGCAGCATGTACAGTGTGTTTTGCCTCTTTTAACGTAACGTGGCGTTGTCTCTGCGGAAACACACATCACTTCCAATTTCCAAGGCCAGAGTTGAATGGAATCAGAGGGCTGGATTGCGTCACTCCTCCTCTTCTGAACGTCTCTTTGGAAATCAGTGAGACAAGGGAACAGCACAGTGCTCCCCTTAGCTTGGCCTAGAAGTAGAGGAGCTTGCTCCAAACTGATGGTGGTTGAAAGGGGAACAGAGGGAGCCTAATCGCCAGACAAGGTTATTAAACAGATAAGGCATGGGGATGCAAAATAAGAAAGTTTATATTTAAAAGTGGATATATTTTCCTGCATTGAGGAGAGATGCTCTGGGTGAAATCACTTTTTGGATCGTTTCAGTTCATAAATTCAGGACCTGGGACAATTCCCCAAGGATTTAGAGGCGCGAGTTTTCCTAGATTGGCAGATATCACTAGCATGTGTAGATATTAACTTAAAAACAATAGTGCCCAATTGTATATCGAAGAAAAAATATATAGAATTCATTTAAGGATGTGGGTAAAAGGGAGGGGATCCAGAAATTCCCGTACAAACAGATCTGAAAGCAATCTGTCTAGGATTTCTTTTCGCTAAAAAGGACCTCAGGGACCAGGAGGCTCTTTAGAGAAGAACTACAAATGATAGGTGATGACCAGATAGAACTAGAGAAAGCAGGATTGTCCAGTAAATTAAGCAGATAAGAATCCAAAGATGTGTGAGGAAGATAAAAAGGGTACAAATAACTGTGTGGGAACCTATTCCTAGCTAACTTCAGTCATGTTCTGTTGCATGCAGGCGACAAAGATGTTATTGCTGTACATATTCTGTTACCAACTTCTTAAAATGGCAGGATCCATCTGAATCACTGGACTGTTGTCTTAACTTTTCGTTTATTGCAGTGCAGGGGTTTGTTTAAGGATCCAGCTGAACAGAAAGAATGTCTTCTTACAGGGTAATTCACTACAGTTTTTCTTGATTGTTGACTATTATGCTAGTAACACAAAGTGTAAAATAAGGTGCAGGTGGAAGTATTTTGGAAATCCTTCCAAAAATAAACCAAAAGTTGGATGGCTAAGAGTGAAATCTCAGCAGCTGCCTTCTGTTCTTAAAGAAGTTGAGATGTCAAGGCTGCTCAGTGGGGAAGTACCTTGTACGTGTTTGGCCTAGCACTGAATCCCAAGGTCTCATTGAATGCCTGGGAATATTCACTCAGCCTTGCATTACACTGGTTCAGTAGAGATATCACAAAAGAGATTGACCTAACAGTAGAGAGAGGCTGGTTCCTCCCCACTCTAAACCTTCATTTCAGGAACAGGACGCCGTCCTACACCCCAAATGATTGTAATTCATCTTGAAAGCTGCTGGGTGCCACTTCCCATCTCTTTAAATTCAAAGGCTGCTGGTTTCCTGATAGAGTTAACCTCTTGAATGGGATTTGGAATAGAGATATAAACAAATCACGGTGGGAATGCCAGAAATTGTCCTTTTACCTTCATCGCGTTGGCTGGAAACCTAGCTGTTAAGGGGGTGTTTGAGAGAGCTGAGTGCAGTCTCTCTTGGTAACTCCTATCTACCAGCAACAAGTGCTCTCTGAGCTAGGAATTTGAGTTCACAGAAACACATTTGCCTTGGTGACCTGCTTGACAGCTTGCCTTGGTGTGAGGGAAAAGATCCATCTGCCAAGCGCTTGGGTTAGACTCCGAGCAGCAAAGATTCATGGTGGGCCTAAGTCACAAGCAGTCCTCTGGAGGTTCTCCCAGGGATGACCATGAGGCAAGCACTGGCATTCCGTGGGGAAATCGAATGTATTTGGGGTTCTTCCTCCCCTTCATTTTACTCATTGCACTTGAGTCTTGCAAAGGAATCAATACAAACCAATTCAATCAATACAATTTCAAACCTCTCTTGCTGCTTTAGCACCTCACGAAGACCGGTAGGCATTCGTGCAGGCATGGAGGAAACTAGCTTACCCGTGACCCTCTGCACTGTGAACAGATACCAACATAGGAGTGGGGAGAAAACCTGCACGGGCAAAAAAAGGTTGGGCATAGGCGTCAGCGCATAAGGGAACGCGTCTGAGTTTGCCAATGCTGGCTTGAGTTGATGCATCACAGAAATCACAGAATCGTTAAGGTTGGAAAAGATTTCCAAGATCCTCTGGTCCAAATGTCACAATCTCTTCGTTTCCCATCATTACACTGGCTGTCCCCAACTGTCCCGTGGTCTGGCCTTACTTTTACTGTTAAGATACTTGTGCTTGTCTTTCATCTGTATTTTACTCCTTGTTTCTTGTTCAGCAGGGTGAACAAATCTTTCTGCTGCGTGCTTATTCTGTTAGATATCATTCCCTGTGTCCTTCAGTCTACAATTAAATATTTTATCTTGCACATGCTGCGTAAATTCTGTCCTTCTGAGTATTTAGTGCTTTTCCGCCAGGAGAATTCCTTCTTTGTGAAAGTATCCAGCTTAATGGCGCAGTGGTAACATTTGCACAGAAGAGCTCTTCTGTTCTCCTCCTAACTTATTGCACCAGGTTTGAAGGCAATTTTCAGGAATGGTGTAGGCAGCGTTCTGGACGGCAGCACCTCCTGTCACAAGGTGAAGAACTGACATGGGTTTGCTGGCAGAAGAGGACACTCGGGTGTTGGGTTTCTCTGCCTTGATACCGTGGTATATTCTGTGAGGTCTGGAGACCCGACTTCTGACTGATCACCAGCTTAGATTTTTCCACCTCATGGAAGCTGGCCGTTTGGAGAACACAACCATCATGAAGATCTACCCCATGTTCCCATGGGAGGCTTGACCTCCAGCTCTCCTAAGAGGCTGGGAATGCTTCTTGCTGACCAAGAGCCTTCACTGAACTTACTCCTCAGGGCTGGGAAGCGTGGGGAAGTATGTGCCTCACAGAACATTTAATGCTAACCATAGTGAAAGCATGTAAAACAGCACTGAACTGGTTTGGGCTGTGCTGGTTTGTGTATAAAACTCAGAGCTCTGTAACGCACAATGTGTGAAGTGCCCTACTACGGGCTTGTACTGGCTTTGTTTTGCAGTATAAAAGGTAGCTTTTAAATTCTATTACCAAGTGGGTTTAGGGCATTGCTGAATTTATTAGCTGCTACAGACAAAAACTGTATGCAATTCACATGGAAGACCTGCTCCCAGCATTTAATTCAGTAATAGATGGTCTCCTCATAATTCTGAAACTATTTAAAGAATTGCTGATGGGCTCATGGAAAAAAAGCGTTCAGCTTAGGAACAGCTCCTTTCCTAGAACATTTTTCTGCTTTTCATCTTCACTTGTCCTTCATCGCTAAAGGCACTTAATGAGCAGGAGTTCTGTGTTGTGCCGTACCTGGAGTCAATCCCAAGCTGGTTTGTAAAATCACAGTAGTCTCCGTAACAGTCAGCCGGTGCCAGAGACAAAAGTACCAAAGGTTGGAGTAGTTACGAGAGCTGAGTAAAACCGTGCTTTAAAAGTCACTACAAAGCAGATAGGAATCATTCTGGAGTTTAGACTCATTGAAGTCCCCCACTGACCTTTTAACTTATTTTTTTGTGTGTGTGTGTGGTGTCATTCTCCCCTTTCCCCCATCTATTTTTAAGAAATGCTCTGAATGTTCCCTGGTTTGGGATCACTGAGAGCATCGCTCCTTGCAACATCACTATTTGTATCAGGGGCTTCTCAGATACTTTCAGAAATCCTGCAAGTGCCAAAACTTTCGATATGGGAGGAGTAAGTAAAGATTGTTTCCCTTTAACCTGTGATCTCATCCTGTGTCTCATTTTGGAAGAACTAGGGGCAATTTCAGTTCTACTAATTTTGAGGATTTGGCCCGTCTCGCAGCTCCTGAATTTGTGTGATCGAATGAGCAAAATCTCAGCTTTCCTCATCTTTGTATCACCCCAGCTCCCGAAGAAAAGGAGGTAAATGTGATCTGTAAAGGCTAAAGTGTTCGAGATAGAAAGGAAGCAATTTTTACTGTGTTTTCAGGAAGCAAAGCAGAAGCCGAGACCCAGCCCTTCTGCTGTTTCCAGTCTGGTTCAGACACGTGGAGCGGGCGTGCTGCCGCGCCGCGTGAACTGCTGCTCCCTCTCCCTTTGCATGGGAATGTGCAGCCCACGGAGCTGGGGGCCTGATGTTGGCTACGTCTCCAGGTGCTACAAACATAGAAAAAAAGTGACTAAGCAGGCTTTAAAGAAGAGGTCAAATGGCTTGAAAGGCGTAGGCGGATGTTTCCATGGGATGTTTCACATGCAAACCAGCAGCAGAGGGGCTTGGACAGGTTCTGGAGGCCAAGCTGGCAGCAGAGCCTGGGAGTACATAGTATTTTGTGGATCATTACCCTTTAGAGGTGCTTATTGTTTGTTTGGGCAGATGATTTTTCCTATTTTCAAGTCATTGCAACATTTACTAAAGTCATGTTTATGCTTGGTTGGGAAAGTTGCTGCTCTGTGCCCTGGGGACTTGTCCCGCTCTCTTGAGATGCGGAATTCTGATTCCTTTTGCCAGAGTGTTTTCATGAGGTTATGTCAAGGAAGAGACCTTTTGAGAAAGAAAAAGCTATTAATTGCTTTAAAAAAGGTGTAATTAGTTGCATTTCAGTTGGATAAAGCAACATCATGTGATAATTTTAAAACTTGGGTTTCCTGGTAAACAAGTTAATGGATTTATGCTCAGTTGCACTGTGCTTTCAAAAAGCAAAATCGCTCTAGGGCACACAAGTAAAATTTAAGCACTTTCCTTGTTATTTTAAAATAAGTAAAATAAAAATAAAGCACACTGTCTGATTTTTTGAACAATAGCTTGGCTTCCTGCGGTGGAAAAGTAACCTCAGCTGAGAATTAAAGCCACCCACCTATGTCTTCAGACTGCAGAGAAGACAAATAGCTTGCTCTTTCCACGGTTTCACTTTAATTTTTGTATTAATCTCTTCTACATCTTTTTTATTTTTTTTTCCTTTCCCTCTTGCTCTTTTCTCCCACTCGGGCAGTCACTCTCTTTTCTCTGTCTCTGTCTCCGTGCCAAGAGGGACGCTTCTGCATTCCTGGGCCGTCGGTGTACGGGTGTAGTACATACACACAGGAAGGGAAATAGAGGTGTTTGGGTCGGGTCCTTCATTTAAAGGCTCATATTCAACATCTGTGATGATCCCTAGCTACTTCGAGCAGCTTCCTCAGGTATCAGTGCCATTTTCTGCCTCTGTGCAAGTTGTGTTTGTTCTGTGTGCACCCCTCTTACCGCCTGCAGCCCCTGTGGCTGGCCCTGCTGTGTCGGAGAGCTTCTCCTGCAGACGCTGTCCTTGCCCCTATGCCCAACAGCCACACAGGAGAACCTCAGCCCTGATGAGAGCCTGCGCTAGGCTGCTAACAGCAGCAAAATGCACATGTAGGTTAAAGGCCTCGTCTGTCTCTCTTTATACAAGTTTTTCATACTTTTGCAAGGCACTAAATACTGCTTTGCAGGTAAGTGAGCAGCAGCAGGTCCCCCCAGGGCAGGGGAATGGGGAAGAGCTGTAATTATTCGCTGCCGGAGTTGGTGTAGCCAGGGAACAGTCAGCTACCTTTAACTGCTGGCAGCAGCTGGGTGGTTGGCTGTTTTCTGGCTGGAGCAAACACTTTGCAATTGGCTTTGAACTTTCCTATGGATCCCTTACTGAGGGGTAACAGACAGCTTGAGAAATGCCGGCTAATACAAAAAATTTGGTATTAAATTTTAAGTTGACATAACACTCTCTCAGTGCTTGTCCTCTCTCCTGAGAATGATGATGTGTGAAGGTGAGATGGAAATAAAGGGGAGTGTGTCTGCATGGTAGAGAATTACCTTTTGCTGTTTTATCCTTGAGGAGTTGCATTTTTAAGTTCCATGCTCCTAAAATTTGTTTACACTGGGGTATGATGTGAGCTTGCTTGGTCTTTCTCACTGCATTTGTACTAGGATTGACTAGGGTTGCTGAAGATGGAGAAGGATTTGCTGCCATTGTGTTAACTTACGTACTGTTCAAATATATTCAGCTCGACTTTCTAATTCCTGGGGCAAATACTTGATACAACTTGCTAGGTTGGCAGTTTTTATGGAGCATTTACAGACTGAAAGGTCTTTTTCCTTTTCCTCCAGCTCTTCCTTGCTAATCCCTTTCGTTTATAATTTTTCTCAGTAAAGAAGGAAAAAAGTTCTTTGAACTGTTTTGTCCTAAAGGATGAGATCATCGGTGGAAAAAAAGAAAGGAACAGCTTGTTCTTTGTTCTGTAAGGTGCCACACTTGAACCATTCTCCTTTGATTTTAGCATCGTATCAGTGTTACGTACACAAGGTTTTGGAGCGGGTTCAAATAAAGCAGATTCTTGGATCAAGGAGCTGAACTTTCTCTAAAATTGCTGTGTGCCTAGGGCAGCATTGTTCTGGGGAGGCCTGCCGTGAGTAGCTCGATCATTTGGTAAGCTTCTAGAGGAAAAGCCAGGCTTCTAGAAGCTTGGAGAAACACAGATTGTTTTATTCTGCTGTTGTAGCAACCTATGTCATGGTGAAGGAAAAGGGAAATTGTCCTCTCTGTGTTCTCTCTCCCATCCATCTCTGTTTGCAGAGAGAGGCTAGTGGGGTACAGCTGGCTAATAAAGCACGCGTTGCTTGATTCTAACTGCATTCCCCATTGCTAAACGGCTCCCATGTAGCAGCTTCACGGTGATGGAATTTGGGATGACAATTTTGCACCCACTTTTGCACCCTGAATTAAAGGAGCCATCCAAATGCCTAAAGCATTTTTCATTGCAATATGTGTTCCCTTCAGCTCTCGCTTAAATATCAGCCATATGAAGTGTCATGCTTAATCTCCTGTATATTTTTATGTAGACACCTTTAAAAAAAATCTTTAAACGAGTAGTGTAGCTTTAGGTCTTGTTGTCCAGCTTTAGGTTCATTGTAGGAAAATTACAAATTTGGGTTGAAGCAAGTCTGTGGCTTGTAAAGTACTCTTCTCTGCAAGAATTTCAGAGAGGAGCTACATGCCAAGGCTTGAAGCCTCTGTTTGCTGGAGATGTAGATTTTGTCATCAAAATGAACGTGGAGTAGGCAGTGTGTAGCAGAGTGTGGTGTGTGGTCCGTGTGTTGTCCACCATTCCTCTTCTCTGCTCTCTCTGACAAAACTTCTTGAATAAAGGAGTGGTGCTTTAACTCTTTTTTCCTTTCATTCAGGCCACATGCTCTTTTTTTTTTTTTCCTTGGGAAATAACATAAGACTCACAATGTGAAATGTTCCTTTTGTGACCGTCATAAAAAAATTAATGAGACTAGAAAAACTGTTTGTGGATCTGGAAGAGAATGCCAGGGAAAGAACTTTGTGGCTAGAGAAACACATTTCAGTTGGCAAATAAACCAGGAGAGAGCAGCAGGCAGGTATTTTGGTGCAGGCTTAGGCTGGCATTTTGCACAACACATTCAAAAGTAGATATTTGAGAGAAATCAGATGGGTTGATCGCTGTCTGTATCTTCAAGTTCTCTTGGTCTGAATTTTTTGGGGGTGAGGGAGATAGGGCGATTCGTGCTCGAGCAAGACAAACCCAAGAGCTGCCAGTTTGCATTATGTCAATGGATGTAACAAAATATTTAGATAGAATTTCTATTAAAAGTTCAAAAGCAGGGGGCTCATGCTGACCCCGGCTTTTAGAACCTCTGGTGGGAAACCTGAGTGAAATTTAATTCCTCTCAATGTGTTTTCATTGGCGAACTCCACGTTTTATTATCTCAAGCAATGAGATCTTTCTTGGTTTGTCGATTTTCTACTGAGGACAAAAAGTTCATGTATGTAACAGTGCACATATTGAATTAAAGTGCGATTAAAGGCATGATGTAATGACCCCCTCTCCTTTTCCTTTAGTCAATATTTGCCTGCAGGGTCAATACATTACAATATTGACTTCAAAGTGTTCAATATTGTTTTACCTTCTGAGTGTGTTGGCTTCGAATGCGTGTAATATTAAACCTGTTGGTTGAACTGTTGGTCTAAGACTTACTGTCTAAGTAGTTTCAGGCTTGGATGCCTAATCCATGTAGAGCAGCTTTCAAGGCATCTGATAATATCACAACACAGCTGTAGGCAGCTTTCCGAGGTGAACCATCGAATCTGCAGTCTTTTCTCCCAGCTTTCCGAGTGGTGGAGTTCAGCCCTGGGAGTGCGATGGGATTATTGCCCTCTCCCCCTGCTGCCACGATATTTGCTCTCCGCAGGACTTCCCAGTGACTGTAGGTTATGTGGACAAACCTAAACCCCAGTGCTCCCGTCTTCCATGTGAATTTTTTGCTGCCTTTACATCTGTGCTCTATCAGGTATACAAAAAGCAAGATAATGCTTTCCAGACTCAAAGTTCTGTGCAAACACGGCTTGGTAAAACTGGCTGGATGAGCTGTTACCAAGTCAAACTGTCACACACGGCGTTACCTGCACTCCCAGGCGGTGGCACGGTTTGCTGGGTGGCTCTCCTGATACGAGCGTGAACCTTCTCGTGCTTCCTCTTCACCTGTATAAATTTCCATTCCCGCTCTGCTGAAATCTAGCACCGTTACCCGTCCATCAGCTGGGCACCCAGGCAGATACACTGTGTAGTGACAGCAGCTGTTAATATTTTGTCCTTCAAAAATGTGACGCTCAAGGCTTTGATAGTACTCTATGCGAGGTGTATAAACAAACAGGATTATAACTGGTATGGTATCTTATTATGTTGTCTTTTTGGAAAAATAAAGGAAAGAGAAAATATTTATAGATACCATGAAGTGAGTGAATTCCTCTAAAGAACCAACTGTTATAATTAGGAACCCACTGCACTTAGAACTACTCTACAAATAAGCACCTCAAATCCTAGGCTAGCCCTTCCAGAGAAAACAAAGGTCAACAGGCTTCTTTGAGGATTAGCAAACCAGAATTTCTTGGACCAAGGTACTAATTACTTCCAAAGCTGAGGATGATCGCTCCTTCCAAATTCAAATTACTGCCAAAACCTCACGATAATCCTCAGTAATACTCCTCTCCAGCCTAACTTTTGCATTAAGGTGCTTTTAGGCTAGACTCTCATTTGAGGATAAAAAGCCTAATCCAAGGATAAGGCAGATATCAGAGTATTCCTGTGGAAAGCTGCACTTCTGCATAGCCTGATGCTAAATCATTTAAGACTTTCTAGGACACCAGCAGCAGTTTGGGCTTGACCCAGAGTGAAGTGGAAGCCAGTGCAGCTTGGAGAACCCAAAAGCAGGCCTAGAAATTGTGTCTCGTACTGCTTGTCTATTTGCAAGGTGGGGCTCCATATTTCTTGCTTGCTGTTGTCTGACAGCAAAGGGATGAAAACTAGGCTCACTATTACAAGATCCCAGCTGGGAAGACGGAGCCACGTGGCTTTTAAGGGATTTCACATACCCACCACTGAGATTCACACGTATACGTGGGGATGAGGTAAGTTGTAGTCACAGTGGTTGTGAATTTGGAAGCGTCTTGAGAGTCCACAATTTTCATCTCAGAAGGGAAGAGATGGACAGAAATATCATTTTTGTGAGTTCTGGGCATAAGGTAAAAGAGTTCTGGGAGCACTGGGAGAAGGGGCGAAGGGGACAGAGTTAAATATACGCGTAATAATACAGAAGACGTCAGAAGGATCTATGCACAGAAGCATTCAGACCTGTCAGAATGAGAAAAGATTTGTGAAAATCACTTGTTGTCAGTTTCTTATCCATTATCTTGCTGTCTCCCTTGCCCTAGCCCTGGCTCTGTGGTAGCTCACAGGACTCATATATCACAGAAAATTGCTCTGCCAGAAGTGGCCCAGCAGAAAATGTGGAGATCATAAAATTGTGTTTTTTCTTTTTTCTTTTTTTCTTTTTTCTTTGAAAAGTGACTTCTGGATGGAATTATTTCCTTCTTCCCCTGCCCCCTAAATTCCTTCATTTCCACCTGCAGCCTACTGACTTTTTTGTGCAATTTCAGGGAACTTTGAAGTGGGTGTTCACATTGCGGATGTAAGCTACTTCGTACTGGAAGAAACAGCGCTGGATAAAGTGGCAAGCGAAAGGGCAACCAGCGTCTATTTAGTGCAAAAGGTAAGACAACTTTTCCTTTTTTCTTCTGAGTGCTGCCTTCCTTTTACCATAAATTCATTTTAAAGGTTCATTTTCAGATGCCATTGATCAAAATGTGATTATTATTGCAGCAAACCTACAGAAATGAGCAAACTGATGCAGACAAACACAAGAGTTAACAAAGCAGCACTTATGAAGACAGCACTGGGTGAAGCAGCAGCTCATAACCGTGTGTCTACGGGCAGAAACCTGGGTATGCCAGGGCTTGTTAGCTCGGGAGCAGCTCTGCTCACCTGCAGCTAGTTCAGGTCCCAAAGCCTTATGGCTTTGTTTGCACTGTCCTGAGCCTGAGATGAGCTCGACAGATCCCACTTAACTTCTCTGCTTTGCTGTTGCGGGTTTGAAATTTGCCAATATGGTGGTGATATAGACTGTCATTTTTGTCTTCATTGCAGTAGGACTGGCAAAGCCCTCCCAGATGTGGATGCATAGCAGAGTGTGGTGTAAAACACCCTGTGCCATCTCACATCTGAGGTACCATGGTATTTCACAGACTTTTTCTTTTATCAGGGTATCCCAAATACTGCAAAGTGATGCTCTCTCATCATACACTGAAAAGATATTTAAAACTGTAGAGATTTTTGGGTAACAGAACCAAATGTTAGACTTGATTTTTGAACTTTAAAAACGACCAAGTTCAAGTTTAACATTATTGGAAAGGAAACACCCAAGTTTCATCTGTGCATGATTTTTTTTTGTCTGATTTTAAGTTGAATGTGCAGAATCACTTCCTATATTGCAGGCACTGTGTGTGAAAGGAAGCCAGAAAGCTTGGCTTTTGGCTTCCTGTGCTGGCTTGAAACATCAGCTGCATGAAGAGGAGTATTGAGACAAGTTTCTTAAGGGCAGGTTATTCTTTCTCTCCCCACACTTCCTTTCCATTAGGTTGTAGAAGTCCTTGACTCTGCAGCCCTTTCCCAGATGGCAGGGCATCTGTGGTGTAATAAACATATCCTTGATACTCAGGGTTGTGGGTGATTCTTCTCCTCCCTTCCTGGGTGTTCCCAGGGTTGCTCTCTGGGGAGGGTCTCTTAATAATGCTTGTTCTGTTAGCTTCCTGTGCTTTATCCATTCTTTCCAGATCATAAATTATTTTGTCTTTACACCATTGAAATCAAATCAGTGGTTTGATATCAACCTGTTAACCTTTAGTAGCTGTTTCAGAACTATTTTGGGGTAGACGTGGTGAGGCACAACCTCAGGGTGTCTCAGGGGGTCCATGGGTTTTATGTCTCTGGAGGCATGGGTTGTGTGGAGTAGCCGTGAGAGCGATGCAGAGGGGACCGAGGAGTGGCCTGGCTGGAAAACACCGGTTACCAGCGACTGTTCTCCAGGAGCTGGAAGCAGTGCATAGCTCATGGAAACAGCAGTACTGGCACAGGAGTCTTCCCAACCCTGTGGTCTCTGCAGCAATAAGCCCTTGGCTCTGCGATGACCTGCCTCCACCTCTGATGGGTGACTGCAGCCACCGCTTGCCCAGGGGGAACGTCACTGCGAGGCAGCAAAACTGTAATCCTGGGAGACGTTGTGGCAGTATTTTCAGGACAAAATACTGTGGCTTGAAGGCATGTAGTTATTTACCGAAGGGAGAAGGAAATTTTTTTTGTACATAAAAGATTTTTTTCATGAAAATTTAGTTGAATTCAAAAGCTAATTGAATGTTCTTTCAAAGTGCCTTTCCCCCCCCAGCACCAGTCAGTCATGTGTAACGCCAACTAAGTTATTTACTGCCTTTTCACAGCCATAATCTCCCATTGCTCTTCAACTGCCATGGCCTAGCAGTCAGGATTAGTGTTTTACCCACACTTCTGCCCTGGAGAGAATACGTTTTCAGAGTACAAAGTAGGTTAGATGATGAAAACACGGTGTTGGTCAGTATTTTAATTGCAAGAGATGAAAAGGAGAGAGGGGATGGGCAAAGGAAAGCAGCCAGGCTGTCTGAAACAAGATGGTAGCGTGACTTTTGTAGAAAATATGCTTTCCTTTGATGGAATTGTTTCCTAAGACAGCTGTGATTCTGCTAGAGGTTAGCACCATGCTAATCCTCCCAAAGAAGTTAAATAAAGCCACATATTTAATTTTCCTGAACCATGTATCCAGAAGGGGAGTTATTGTGTAATTGCTAGCAGTCTATTTAATAAAAGTCAAAAGTTTTTGAAATACGAGTGTATCAGGTTTTAAGAAGCAAGAAAACCTAAACAGTTTCCTCTTTTTTGGCACATCCTGTAGTGTTATTTTAGGTGTGAAGCAGCTCAAGTGAGAGGTCAGCCATAAATCCGTATAATATTTTATTGGTACTATTTTATACTTGAGATCAAAGATTTGATCTGTAAGCCTATCTTCACGTCGAGTCCAAGGACTTCGAGACATTCACTTTTGACACCAGCAGGTTGTCAGGGTGTTGATATTTTGATAATCTCCGGCTGAGTAACAAAAAGTTGCTCGAAATCTGAATTCATGGAAGTGTTGATACAACTCTCGGGCAGAAATCTTGGCTCACAAACAAATTGCCTATTTCCTGTGAGTGTCTTGTAGCGGGTAAGCAATAGCCTTGCTGAGCCCACCCCATTGTTAGACCTTGGCGGCCTCCTCCTGGCTCCGGGGAGAGCAGCCGATGGAAACCTTTGGCTAAAACAATCCCTCCCCATCAAATTGGTGGAGGGAGACGGGGTCACCACCAGAGTCACCAGTGGTCGTAACCCACCTGAACCCAGCCTCAGACTGCGATTATTTGAGGGGAGCAAAACTGTCCGTGCGACTTGGTGAAAGTAAGGGGCTAGGCTTAACCAGAGTTTGTTCCCTTTTTCCTTTATCTGGTTGTCTGAGATTTTTACTCCCCGTCTGCTCCTTGAAAAGCTGCTACGGCAAGCCCATTGATCAGAGCCACCCTGCTCTGCTCCTGGCCAGTGAGTCCCTCGTCGCTGCGGCAGATGTTTCTGGTTTTAAAGGGAACGGGAGTTTTATCATCCCAGTGTGCCTGTGCTCCCTCCCACTGCCCAGCTCCCGAGGAATGAGGCTGAGGCTGGAAACTCACACTTGGATGCTGGAAGCGCTATGCTAGCCCGAGAGGCAAAAGGAAAAAAACCCAAAGGGCTCTCCCAAGCAGGAGGTGCGACGTTGCTGTGTCTGAAGGGAATCCACCACCCAAGAGCCAGGTTTAAGCAGCACTGCAAGCCTTGGTAAGAAGCCCACGTGTCCTATAACCCCAGGATAAGGATGTAGGAGCCCCTCAGTCCCAGAGGTATCTTCTCTTACTTGGGCATTCCCTCGCTGCCCGGGTCTCCGGTGCTGTCTGGCAGCAGGAGTGCTGCGTCTGCAGCCAGCTTCAGCAGCGCCAGCCCTAAGGAGATTTCGCATGTGGCACTTGGAAGTACAGAGAGAGAATCTGCTGTCTGTAAGCTGATTTGAAATGCAGACCCACAGCTGCAAATGCTGTGGATGTCAGCCTTTCGCTCAAAGTGCCCTTTCCAGTATCTCTTGGGCCCTACTGGGCTGGTGGGGAGAGATGATGCCTTTTATTAGTCTGGCCGAGAGAAGGGCTTGGAAACCAGACAAGCTCTCGCCACCCAAGCCTTTCTTCAGCCCTACTTTCTATGGCAGAAAGGGTTTCCTAGGGCTTGCAGGTCTTTTTTTTCTCCATTGTGAAAAGTTTTTTCAATTGCCCTGCTGAATCTCTGCATGTCTAGATTCAACTACATTTATGCACCCCCTGTTCCCAGCCTTACGATCCCTGTATGAGCACCAGTGACCTTATTTCTAGCTGTGAAATCAAGCTGAAGGATGCGATCCCTACTACAGGCACCTGAAGAAGAGAAGCACTTCCCACGGGAGGTAGTATCCTTCAGCAGTGGTTCAGTGAGCTGGGTTTCGGCATGCTGTGGCACTCCGCAGGGCAGCTGGCAGGTTCTGCTGGCTCTTGGCAGACAGTCATGGAAAGGGCAAAGTATTTAAAGGATGCTGGGCAACCTCTGGATTATTTGAGGTGATGCTATGCAACCCTGGTATTTTCTAAAGCTTCCCTGGGCATTAAAAACGTACTTAGGGAAATCTCCTCTCATCCTGCGTCTCCTTGAAAAAGAGATGAAAATAATCCTATTGCACAAGTTCCTTGTGGGCAGCCCCTGGGATAACTCCCCAAACATCTCACTCTCCCAATTTGACACAGTTGTGACATCTTTGTATGTTAAATGCTTGGCTTGCAACTGCTAGGAATCCTTTCAGACTGCAACCGAATCGTGTGAAGGATCAGACCAGAAGAGGAAATGTGCATTTAGGACTTAGAAACTTCTGTGCTTTGTAACAGCTGCTTTATTCTCCATGTAGAGCATGAAGGGGGATTGCAGTGTTAAAGCAGAGGGAGGCAGTTAGCCAGGACTGTCATGATGCTGAAAACAGGTTTCCTCCTTTAATTCAGTAAGGTAGATAAAATTGAAATACCTTCAATGCAAGGTCACATTGTCTTACATTATGTGTGTATTCGCTGAGCCCAGAAAAAACTTGATTGAATTCTTGCTCTCCTGTGAGATTTCTTGTGTGGCTTGGGTTAAGTTGCTTTGCCTAAAGTTTCTCTCCTGTGGAACAAGGGTAACGGGGGTTGATGCTTCCCTATTTAACAGTAGGTTTGTTACAGCTAATTGCTTGGTGAGTGTTTAGTGCTGTAATTACGAGCTGAGTTAAAGCTTTGCTTGTGTTTCACATCATTGAAAGCCCTTCCATAGAATTATAGCCTCTTGAATCGGATATTAATCCTGCTCAAGTACACTTAAAACAAGCATCCTGTTGTTTCGTTCGGGCTATTCTTTGTGGATGGGCTTTCATGTTTCATGTAGGCGTTGTGCTAGCAGATTGTTATTGCTCTAGGAGATGTGAAGGAAGAGGATGTGCTAAGGCACAGAAATACTCCGTAAGTACAGAACATTATCGGTTACAACCAAAAAATCAATCACAGAGTGACGGTGAGGGGAGAGAGAGGCTGGTAAGCGCAGCTTTTAATTTGGATGGAAAAGAGTTTGGGAGCTTTTATTAAAGTGCCAGCACTTTGTTGATAGTGACCTGAACTTTGGGGTCCCACGGCGGTCATGGGCGATCTCATGCAGGGATTTCCGATAGCCCATAAACCCATTTTCTCTCCTTTCTGGTAGGGGTTGGCACCCTTCATGCTAAGTTTATAACCTTGTGGCGCGGGCCCTTCCAGGCAGCGAGGCAGACCTCACGTACTGTATCTGTGAGTTATGAATGTATGAGCATTGTTTGTGGACTTCTCACAACTGGAATAACAGAGGCGACGGCCTTTGTGTTGCGGGAAACAGCTTATCGTAATCTGTGCCCTCGTGCCCTTCCAGCTGAAGCAGTGCTGCTGATTCATGTTGAAAGTGACTCCTTGACAGGCAGGGGCCGTACAGTTAACCTTTTGGCATTAATATGCAGTGCAATTAGAATGGATTTATAGCCATCATCTGGTGCCAAACCACAAATGTGATTAAATATTTTAAGAGCCTTTCTTTCAAAGCAAAAGGTAAATAAGAAGTGTGTGCACTTGAGGAGAGCGTGGACACCTGAGACTTTTTTCTTCCTTGCTGTTTTGAAGAACAGTCGTTCCCCTGGCGTCCAGATAGAAAATGTTATCTCTAAAATCACCAAATTGGTGCGAGAGAGTTTGGAAGAGCTGGGGTTGCTGCTGCTCTTCTGTTTGCTGGGTGGCACAGGAGAGCAATCAAAATGGAAACTAAATTAAATACCCGAAATATTTTGATGGCAAGCTCAGCTAAGCAGAGCATTTCTCTTCTGTGCTTTTCTGGAAAGCGCCAGCCCAAATTACCACTCGGAATAAACAAGAAGAAGAAGGTAGTTCTTTGAGGGCAGTAACTGCTTGTTCACAAAGGTTAATAACGAGTAGAAAAATAAGCAGTTGAAACTCTAAATGATTAGGTTTGCTTCATTAAACAGCTTCTAAATATTAGCTTTACTGCTGGCTTCACCTGGGAAATAACTCAGGGATGGTAAAAACACTTGGAGCTGCTCAGCTTTGCTGTAGTGTGAATATGCTCCGAGCTTTTGCTTTGTTGCTCTAGTCAGGAGAGTAATATGTGGTTTGGTAATTCGGTGATCAGCAGCTGAAAAATTGATTAGTTTTAAGGAATTAGGGCACAGGCTAAAAAATCCCTGCCAGAGATTTCTCTTGGCTGACATTTTGTTCAGAGCTAAGCTTAGTAAAATAATCATTGTTCTCCCTCTGTTTGCAAACACCCTGTTCAACAGTCATAAAACAGGTGCTTTTCTTTGTCTCACCAACATCTACACATTCCTGTTTGTGCTGCAAAGCATGCCTTAATCTTTATTAAAGCCGTGCACTGCTCCTGTGATGCGTAGGAGAAGTTTCATTTATGCTTTGCAGGGAGCAGCCTCACACTTGCATTACTTGCCTGGTTACAGTCGTCGGTGGCGAAGCGAGGACAGTTCCCAGATCCATGCTCCCAGCTCCCGACTGCCAGGACCGTGTCTCTTCAGCACCGAGTTTCCTTATTTGCTGAGCCTTCCTCATTCTTCCCAGTGTCAAAAAAGCAATGCAAAAGAAGGGGAAAGCAGAGCAAACATGGTGGAGCTCCAGCATGGGTGGTGGGTCCCAGAGTTAGGATATTGCATTCCCTGTGGCAGGAACACCACTCCTGAAAGTTTAACACATTTTCTCCTTTCTTGTATTGTTGAACCTCTCTTTTACCAGCTGGCCAGGGAAGCTTGGCCACAGGCAGGTCTCCACTAAAAGCCTACAACTCACCAAGGCTCTCTTCTCTTCCAGGTGATCCCGATGCTTCCCAAGCTGCTCTGTGAGGAGTTATGCAGTCTCAATCCCATGCAAGACAGGCTGACGTTCTCTGTGATGTGGAAGGTGACTCCAGAAGGCAAGGTAACTCAAGCAGCAAGCAGTCATCCTGCTAAGCAGCCAGCCCTGCCTCAGTGCTCGGACCCTGCCATTGCAAACAGAGTGGTAAAAATGCCATTCTGTAGCAGCTGGGTGGACAGTAAAGAACATGTTGGTGAACAGAAAGAGAGTATGTAGGACTGTACCTTGTCTTACCGATGACTGGAGTAATCTCATAACATGGTGGGGAAAGGAAGGATATTTGTAGGAATGTTCAAAGCGGAAGATTTCCTGCCCCTTGCCAGGGGACACTCATGCGTTTAATGTCTTAATTCCAGCAGCAATTCACAGCTAATAGTCTGGGACAAGATATTTCTCCCTGACCCCAGCCCTGCATTGTGCTGATGGGCAGTTGTGCAATGCAGTGGATGAGGATTCCTCTGTGGTCTCCCTGGTAAACAGACTGTTTCATTCTTCTTCAGTGCTGCAAATAACATCGATCCATGTAAAGTGTGATAGCCCTTCAGCAAGGCACAGCTCCATCCTCTGCATCCTTCAGCCTCCATGCCTACACAAACATTGTGTTATTCCCAGGGACCAGTTGTGATGTCTGTCGGTGCAGCAAGCTGGCTTCAGCTGCCTGCTGCTCTCCCCAGGTCTTGATTTCTCTCCCTGTTCCTCTGCTACACTCTTAGTAGCAATTCCAGCAATCTCCTCTTTGGTGATCATTGGGTCCCCTCTGTAATCTAAGAGGGCTAAAGCCTGCCTGTCCCAGAGGACTCTGGCAAATAGCCTATGCCAAGTACATGTTTTGTACTCAGAATTATTTTTTTTACGAGTGTTGTGTTGATGCACAACTTTCTCTGTGAAGTATTTCTTGTGCCAGTTTGGTAATTTCTCACAAAAATTAACTTTATTTCCTTATTATTGTCCATGCAGCCCTAAAGGATACTGAGGCTTGGTTTGTCCTTTAACAATATGTAGTTACGGTCCTATATCTGTATTTTTCCAGCTAGTCCCTGCTCTGGCACTGAGGTGGGTTTTATTTCTTCACTGTGAAAAACATCCCATTTCCTGTAGCAACAGCGTGCTTACTCGTGGGACCTTCTGATTGTAGCTACTTGGTGGGCCTTTATTGACTCTGAACAATCTTTGAACAGTTAATAGCCAAGTCTTAATTAAAATAAGCTTTTAATTAAATCTTATCTGTTGTTCCCTGCAATATACCCGTTATTTGCTTTTCAAACAGTGTTCAGACTGACCCTGTCTGGCCTGTGAGGAGGCAGAGGAACCTCAGCACCAACCTTGTGCCTGCTCAGGGCGCTGGTCCCTGCAGGAGTAGGGGTATCTCTGGGACATCCCCACGCTGCCCCGCGGGAAGCAGGCTGCCTGCGGGCATCGCAGCAAACAGGTTTCTCCTGGGAGGCCTTTTGGGATGGCAGTCCTGGCTGGGGTCACTTGATTTGAATAACAGGTGAAGCCTGGAGAAAAAGTCACTCCTAAGAGGAAACGCGGTTGCGGGGTTTTTGCCCAGCAGGGCATTCTTGTAAGAGCTTATCTCTGAGCTGGGACAGAGTGTCTCCTGCATCTCCAGGTGTTAGCGCAAATAGCATCACGTGCTGTCCAGCTCTGCTGGGTGAAAGGAGGTGAGTCAAAGGCCCCCACATGGCCTCTGAACACCAGCCGGTGGTGGAGATCGGTGAGAGCCCTGATGTGGAGGACCAGAGCCCGACAGCACTGCTAGGGGCGAGCTCCTGCTGTTACTGCTCCAAAGCAGATCAGTCTGCAGCTAATGCCTCGCTCAAGGAAAAGCCACAGAGACTCCTCACTTGACTGCGATTGTTGACGAGTTGTTGGGGTTTTTATTTCTTGTTTCTTTCAGAAAAACAATGCCAGGCTCAGCCCTCCTGGGAGACAGGCGCTTTCTTGTTTTTGTTACTTTTGCATTCTGGAGTTTTTAATCTAGTTTTCCACCAGCGTAACAAAATGTTGCCTGAGCAGTGCTATACGGACTCCGGTGGGATATGGTGACATGATGTCTCCACGATGACTTTCCCAGGGCAGAGGCGTTAACCATGTTGTTGCATCTGTGCTGTTCTCCAGAAGCAGAGCAGGGCGTTTATAGGAACAACGCAGCACGTTCTTGTTCAGATGCAGTCAACAGAAAGATATTTGAAAACAAACGATGCAACTCTTCTTTTTGTTATTGCTTGGTGGTGTGCTTGAAGCGCAGCCCTGCTGGACCCTTCTACCAGAGAGAAATTGCCTCAGCCTGAAACAACCTAGACAGACAAACATCTTTTCCAGGCTCAGAACTGCTGTCATCAGCCAGGACATGCTACAGACACTGCCTTGCGTGGAGAAGGTCCTCAGCCCCCTGCACAGCTCTGTCCCACCCTCAGAGACCCTCACTGCAGGGACAGTGCTAACAGGAGGGTTTCAGCTGAGCCATGCTGGATGCCATCACCTGACATGCTGGAGACTACAGCTTTCCCTCAAAAATGACCAGACCCAGGGGGGGAAATCTTAACATAATCCTACAAACGTCTCAGATACTGGTGTGCTGTCTGCGGATGGGGTGCACCTGGTTTGCTGTGATGGGGGAGACCTTCCCCAGGTCTCCCCCCCCTGAAATGCTGCTCCTTTGCACTGCTCTGCCCCTCCTGTGCAGCTTTCCCTGCAGGAGCAGAGCCTCCCATTCTTCTGGTTGGGTTTCCAAACCAGGGACGTGAGGCTGTGGTTACCCTGAGGCTGCTTGGATGGCCGCTGAAGGCAGAAACAGAGGGTGTTTCCAGGAGGCACTTGGACGTTGGGTAGAGTGAAGTGAGCCTGCTACAGCAGGGCTCAGCCTGGCAGCTCTGCTCACTGCACGCAGGAATTACTGGACGGCGCAGGGCAGGATGCATCCAAAACTCCATTCCTTGCCTGCAAGAGGCATGTGTAACGCATCCAGGCAACCTTGGTGAGAAGTGGTTTATTGGGCACGTTAATGAGAGTCCTCGCATAGGGTTGTCTCTGTCTAATTTGCACCTGTGAGAGCCATTGCAGGAACAGAGATTGTATCACACTGTTTGGTTGCCTTTGAGGGACCAAGAACAGAAAAAGGAGTTGAGGAAACAGAGAAGTGAAGGAATTTTAATGTCTGCTCGTATTGGGCTGCTTGTCCTGATGCTTTGCCCTGAGTGTAGCCTGCCTGAGATTTGACATTCTAGTTCTATTCCTGGGGCCCAACTCGCTGCATCTCTCATCTTACAAGGAAGTGAGTGGAGCTCTGAAATATTTGGCCTCTTCTGAGCAAGCAGAAAAATAAGATTTTGTTGAAAGCTTCAAGTTCAGACAGCAAAGTGGAAATCCGGTCTGTTACCTCCTGCAAAGGACAGAACGAGCTCTTGGAAACCAGTGGCAGAAAGCACCGTGTAGCCTCAGACCTGGCTGTCGGTGCTAGCCCAGGGACTGGAGAAAGTGCTTGTCCTCAGAATTACCCTCTGGTCTGTGCCCAGTCCTTTCAACCATGCACGCGTGGGATGGAATTGACTCACCTGCATTATAAAACGAAATGAGAATGCTTTCCAAACATAAAATGTTTAGTTTGGGAGCATAAAATAGTGAGAGCCAGGATTGATAGTGACCTTTGATGCAGAAATTAACAGCTGGAGCTGGAGGAACTGCCTATTACAGTTGGAGGGTATATGGTGCTCAGCTCACGTGGAGGCTGCTCAGCCTTGCTCAACAAAGAACAGCACCTTTTTGGCACCTGAGCACCATCCACGCCTTGCTAAAGTCTGAATTATCCATTTTCAACCGTCTAATAGTTTCGGAAGTCAGTCTTTTAAAGAGCAGCACAGCCTCTTCCACATCAGAGGTCTTGCTTAGTACCAGGAGCTTTTTTGGGTCTGGCAGATGTCATCAGATGTTGCTGACCTGGTGGATGTGGATCCCATACCACAACAAGAAGCTGAACCACATTTAACAGGATGCAGCAGAGCACAGGGCAGGTGCTGCCAGTGATCTTACATCATCTCTTTGCCTCGCTCTGTGCCTTTTTCTTCCTTTTTCTCCTTGTGTGTAGGTAGAGAGGCACACAATAACCATGAGCCAAGAGTCTGAGCACTTTCCATTGCAAGACATCCTGTGCTGCATCCCATCTATTAGGACACTTTCTAATTGAAAATGAGCTTAAATAACATGGAACGTGTAACTTTCGGAGGTCTGAGCTGCTGAGTTATACTGTACTGATGTTGTGGGGCGCAGGGGAGGGAGACAGCAGAGGTATCTTGGGGTTCAGTCCTTTCCTTTTAAGAAGAGGATTTGCCTTTCTGAAGCAATATCCTTGATGAGCGTGTCTTAGAGATGGCTGTTCTCCACAGACACTGTCGCTTGCAGGCTTTACCTTGTCCCTGATGAAGGTGGCACTTGTAACTAAGGTAGAATTACAATTCTCCATTCTCTGAGCGCTTGTGCTTTGAAGGGTTTATCACAGACTGCATCCCTCTCCAGAGCCCTCATGCCAGTGCTCTTCACTTTTCTGAAGAGCCTTCTGCCCCTTGCGTTTGCTCACTGGCTAGATGAGCTGTTGGACTCTTACATATCTCACCTGAAAATACGTTAAATCCTTCCTGCTAATAGTTTTGAATTGCTACTTCTACATCAATATTCTGTTATGGAGTTTAAAATGGGAATGGCTTCTGATTTAATTAATAATTTCATAGCAGATTTATCCATGGTTTTCCTGTAGATTCCAAAGTAATTTGGGAGCTCAGCATGCTTTCTGGCTTGAGTTTGGGCCTTACACTGTAGGCTTGATTAGAGAAATAACGGGTCAGTGACAGGCCATTTCTCCTCCAAGACCATTCAAATCCTTCTCGAGCACTTTCACAAGTGCTAGTCAGACACTGGGGTCTCTACAGCTTTCTCCCTGGTATGCTCCTAACAGGACAGCGCCACAAGACAGTATTTTAAGGCCAGCCCCTTGTGCCCTGCTGTTTAGACTTCAGTCGAAGAGGTGGAATGCAATCTGCTGTGTTTTAGATACAAGATCCTTCTTTGCGTGTGCATATCTCTGTCTGTTGCCACCCCTGCACCTATTAAGCTTTGAGTCAGCTGACTGACTTCAGCTCCCAGATGGGCTGTGGTTCTTATGAGCTTTATAAAAGGGGGAAGTCAGGTAGAGGAGGGAGAATGAAGCAGTTTCCTATTTGAAGGAAAGACTTTATTGTGCCTATGCACCTTATCAGACACTAGAGAATCTACGTGGGCAAAAGGTCTACTGATGGCTTCAGTATGAGAAGATATTTCCTCAAAGATGACAGTCAGTGTTGGGGTCTTTTGTCATTCTTTCCAATATTTTTACAGCCTCCCAAGCTTTTGCGATCTAGAAGAGTGAGTCCTCAGATCTGTCTCTGCTTTCGTGTTTTTCAGATCCTTGATGAATGGTTTGGACGGACAGTCATCTGCTCCTGTGTGAAGCTAAGCTACGACCACGCACAGAGTATGATTGAAAACCCTGGGAAGGTGTTCTCACCTGAAGAGCTACCCCCTGTCTCCCCTCAGCACTCAGTAGCTGAGGTCCAGCAAGCTGTACTGAACCTGCATCGGATTGCCCAGCACCTCCGCAAACAGCGCTTCATTGACGGTGCTCTGCGCCTCGACCAGGTGAGTAAATCCAGCCTCTTTAAGAGGCTCTCAGTCCGCTGAAGCAATTCCCTATTGTACTCCCTTAGGATTTCCTGATCAATCTAAAAACTCCAAGGGGAGAGTCAGGCTGGAATAGAAAGGCAGGTTTGCGTGCCAATGTCATCTTAAAAATGGCATCAAATTATGTACCAAAAGCACTAAGTAAAGTAGAATCTAAAGAAAAATAATCCTGTTTTTTAAGGAGTGGTCCATCTTCCAGCATTTTTCAAAATCCCAAAACTGTGGTAAACTAGGTAAGTAACTTACACAGTGAAATAAGTCATGACAGTGTCATTCATCATCAAGCATTCCAGATATCCTTAACGCACATTACACTGTGAAGGGCTTATCCTCTACATTTATTCTTGTGCCTGCAATACTCATGTTTTCCACCGCTTTCATAGGAGTTCTCTGGGCAGGGAAAATGACTAAAATGTAATCTAAGCTAATATTTATAAGTGGGTGTGTTTTAGGAAGAAATGCGAGTGAGGAGGTTTTCTGTCTGGGGCAATTTAAATAATCTTGTATCAATTGTTGTATGTGTCATTTTTACTTAATAAGCAGACCCAGATATTTTAGATTACTGCAGCAAAAATACTTTTGCATTTGAGATTCAGCTGCTCCGAGGTGGCTTCTGACAGGTTTTGTGGATAGCAGGTTCTGGTAATTTATAGAACCCAGTGGCCTTCCCGACCAGGAGACTGTTTGATAGAGGAAGCTCTATTGTTTCACATTGCAAAATGAGCATGAGTCAACATAATCATATTGCTGAGAAAGGAGCTAGCATACCGAGATGTATAAACAGGACTATTGTATGTAAGAGGTATGTTGCAATCCTTCCATTTTATTCTGTGCTGTAGTATTGTCTCCAGTTGCAAGAAAACATGGTCTGATTGTATAGAGGGAGCAACCAGTGTCTGTAAGCAGTGACCTTCCTTGACAGAGCACGTGGCTTAGTCTGGTGAAGCTGTTTTGAAGAGAAGGCAGTGTGATGTCCCCCATGTCTAAGACAGGCAGAATGAGACATCTGTATCTTGAATTTCAGTAGAGGAGGTTGGGGGTTATATGGTTATACTTCAGGATAAACAATCTGGTGTAGGAATTGTGGTGGCTGAGGCTGTCTTGCCTGAACCTGTTGAAGGACTTAAAGGACTTAAAGGACTGACTAGGCATACATAAATAAGCCTGGAGCCAAGGGCTTTTGCTCAAGGTCCCCTCTTCTCATTTGCTCTTTCTCTCTCATAGGAAATGGTCCATTCTTAAATCAGATTCAAGTAATTTTTGGAAATCAGACTCCCACTTTGAACTCCTACAGAATTTGCTTAACCTTCTTTTGGAACAGAGGCTTCCCTCATTAATGTTTATCATACAGTGGTTAATAACCTGCGCTTTTGTTTCCAAGCACAGTGAATGCAAGAGAAACATTAAAACAAACAAAACCACCAGCCTTCGCACTTCATGTTGATGAACTAATGGGGAAGCCCTGGTGATGTCTGCACTGGAACAACAACGCATGGTGACTGGAAGCTGTGCTCCAGAAAGGTCAACCTCTGGTTGCGGTACACAAGTCACTCTTGCAGCGTCGTGTTGAATGGGCACCATATGTGCCTGAGTTTAGTACCTGTTATCGAAATAACCTCAGGGAGAATATTTTTAAAACACTTGTGACATTTTAGATGGCAGGATTTGGCCAAGGAAGCATCCTGTTCCAGTAATACCCTGTAAAAGATCAGTGGTGGTTTGTTTTGCTCCGTGCTGTTATGATGGAGCCTTTAAGGATGTGATACTGGAGCATCGTTGGTGAGATCTGGGTTAAAAGCCACCTCTAAGGGCACCACAAGGGGCTGCTTCCTAGTCAGCCTGGTTCATAGCCAAATGATAAACTGGATTGCATTTCTCAAGTGGCATTTCATGCTGTGTGGAATCTGTCTCCCCCGGCAAAAGTGTCAGAGTGAAAGTAATGGTCTTTGAGAAGGAAGTGTGTTTTAGTTCAAGGGACACTTTCACCGTACTTATTCTTTTCAAGTACTGCCTTGAGAGTTGCATTTTGATAAACTACACCCTCCCCAAGGCATGGAGAAAGCCGTTACTGTAAGGCCTGAATGCAAATAGCATTTGAGGGGTGTGTGTGTGGACATGTCCAGCGCATATGGCAGGACAAAGCAGTCTGCAGCTTTTAATAGAATGAGATTAGTCCCTCTGCCTTTGTTCCCCCACTTCCTTGAGTTCCCATGGATGCAGTTCTGCACTGGGTCTGACTTCCAGCCCCAGGCAGGCAAGCAAGGGTGGGCCCGAATGGGAAACACACCTTTCTAATCACTGGACCTCTCGCTGATTTCCTGTTGAGTAATGCACATCCTGAACAATGGAAGACAAACTCCAGCAGGAAACTAGGGGCAATGAATTATCAGACTCCAAATAAATATGTGAGTGAAGGAAATGGTCATCCCACAGTATTAAGGGAGGGGGTAGCTGGGCATGGATGATTCCCGTGCTTTTTTTTCCAAGGGATATGAGCCCTTTTCCTATGTATTGCGTTATGTTTGAGCTCTGCCTCGGGGTCACTCCTGATTGAACAGTGATGAGGGTTTTTCTGACTTCCACACTGCCATTTTTCAGTGTGATGTGCTCTTGTGCTTCCTGTTAGTATTAAGAAAATCATTAGGGGAAGAATCTCCCTTCCTGCTTTGCCGCTGGCCACGGTGGTCTTGAGCTGCTGCTCTCCCTGCCTGCCTCAGTTTCCCCTTTGGAATGATATTTATCTCCCCCGTAGCATCCTTATAATTTAGGATTGATTCCCAAAAACTAAGGACATCTCTCTTTTGAAGCCATTCATGGGCATACTTTTATAACAGCAGAAATCCTGGTTGGCCAGGGAACCCCTTGCACCCGACAGGGCTCTGGTAAGACGCAGCAGTGTCAGCCTGGTTGTGTTGTGGTGAGGGGAAGGTTTCCTGCCTGAATATTGCTGCTGAATTTTTATGACTTAGTGTGAGAGCAACATTTGCTTGCCCACGGTTTTCTTTTTAGCGGTAATTTTAGAAGCAGGAATCTCTAGCTCAACTGTTGAAGAATACTTGTTTGGAAAATTTGGGAATAGCATATCTGGGTCACACAGAAAACCCTGAGACAAATTACAGAGGTAGTGCATGCTCGTGAAAGCTAAGGATTTGTGGATTCAGTATCACTATATATGTGTGTCTCTTTAGGGCTGTGAAATTTTTGAATTCCTGCCCCAGTTTGGTGGCGACCTACATACCTGCCACTCTTTTTTCCCTATTTCCTTCCATGCCTCTGCAGAGGTTTGTAGGAGGGGAATCCTGCTCTGCTGGACCTCGAGTCTGAGGACCTTCTTTGAAACCAGAGCAACGTGCCTGTTCCTCTGTGGGATCTCGCTGTTCCCATAGCCCCCTTTTGGTGCCTTTTCCCTAGAATATGGTCTCCTGTGCTGCCTTCCAGCTTGCTAGCTCCAGAAGGCTGCTGAGCACTAAATTTTAAAGGTTTAAAGTCTTTGTACCTTCAGCTGCTAAGGAGCTTATGAAACTTTGTCCACACAGACAGAGATTAATGTATTTCTTTTCCTTCTCATTTGGACCTGCAGCTTTGAGATGTAAAGGCCAGAGGTGCCTTGTGCTGTGGCTTTGAGGAAAAACTGGTCAGATATTTACACTACTGTCTGCTCCCTGTCTCCCTCCATCTCCAGACCATGAAATGCCACCCTGCTGCTGTCCTT
This sequence comes from Cygnus olor, assembly GCF_009769625.2. Lineage (NCBI taxonomy): Eukaryota > Metazoa > Chordata > Aves > Anseriformes > Anatidae > Cygnus > Cygnus olor. Next base: position 16,860,091 of record NC_049177.1, read on the forward strand.
GCAGCCCTTGGTGTACCCACATTATAACTGGAGTGGGGATCTGACCTGGTTTAAAAACCAAAGTGAGCATTCCCCACAACTTTACTTTTTTTTCCTGGCCATGTTACTTTGAAGCTGGCTCACTTCCCCAGACCACAGCTTTTACAAACACTAGCCAGAGATCAGATAGAAACTTGCTTTTAAAGAACCATCAAGTTTGCAGAAAAGCTCCTTAGCTCGAGGAGCTTGCGTAGAGGAGACCTGCTGATAAATGGTTCTCTTTTTGGCCTCAGCAGTCTATAAATGAATCACGAGGACAGATGCCTACAAAGAGACAGGTTAAAAAGGATTTCAGTGTGTATTTAAAATGAGAATACCCCGGGATCTGTCTCTATGACAACTGGGTGAGCTGAGTGGTGGTTTTGGTTGTGCCTGTGATTCTGCCTTTGCCAGTGCACTTACACCTGCGTGCCCAAAATACTGGCTTGGGCCAAAGTTCATTGGGAGAACAACCCAAAGTGCATTCACATTAGTTAGTGGCATCAAATTATTTGCTAGAATAGAATCATAGTATCCTTGTTTGCTGCACAACAGGTGTTCAGCTTTGTGGGTGAATGCAAAAAAAAAAGGCAATTATGATACTGTTATGCAAATTTAAGGACTGAATTGCTAGTAAAGTGGTCTCGCTTCTGCTTGCTCTCAGTCTGTGTGCTGTGCCATCTCGTCATGCTTTTCCCTGTGGGTTTCTTATCATTTTGAATAACTTAAAGGTTAGTAGAAATTGTACTGGTGTACCTCTGCGTGTGCCGGAGACCTTGCCTGTGGTCCTATCCAGTGGTCGCTGCGAATAAGGTAATAAGTGATCTTTGAGAATAGCTGTGTTTAATTAAAATTGGTGGGACTCCTGAAGTAATAGAGTATTGCTGCTGCAGGAAGCAGAAAAACAACCATAAACACGCCAAATACAAGAATGTGTGCTAGCAGCAGGCCAGCTGCAAAATGCTCTGTCATATGTCACACGAGCTCTCAGAGTAGACGTTACATACTTGATGCCAACAGTTTTGAGAAGTTGGCTCAAGCCATCCACACGTAGAAAATAAAGAGGAAGAGGTACATTGTATTTGCAGGATGTGACATTGTATGCTGGGAAATTTTGTGTTTAGTTGTGGCTAATGGGATAGGACAGAAACACATTTTTAGACAGTAGTTCCTGCTAATGCTGTTTGATTGGAAATCTCAAGAGTCACAGATGAATTACTATCACCATTAAAATTTTCCAATAAGAATGACTGCTGGAAATAATTATGGGAAATTGTTTATGTCATATTTCCTGCCTCATATCTGTTTGATAAGCATTCAGATCTTCTCTTCTTTTTGCTACATGGAAGTAGTAAATGCTTCTACCCCAGTTAAGCAGCCATGGTGTCCTAAATTCCATATATACACGTATCAATGGGAGGCGCTTTGGATCGGAACTAATGTTTAGTTCCAATGGGAACGCTGGACAATGGGACAGCAAAGGGTTATAATGTTGTATGGACCTCAGTTAACTGAGTGCACCTGTGTTTTCCCTGATAGTGTGATCTGAATCAGGTGTTAAAATGCAACTGGGGCAGGAAGGCCGTCCTGGCTAGAGCACTCCCTGATGCGATGCTGAGTTTCTCCAGCCACAGCTGCTGCGTGTACCTTCCTGCACGCTCCCAGCGCCCACACCTTTTTGCAGAGGAGGAAGCGTCTTTGTTCAGCAACTGCCTCCTGGTTGTCCTTGCATCTGTGTTGTTAAAGAGGCTGCTACAGCAACAGTGCACAAGGCAGGATGAGCTGTACCTACAGTGCTGCAAGATAAATGGAAATACGGACTGACAAGGAGCTTTCACTGTTCACTTCTATCACAATTCCACCATTGTCTGCTGCTTTTCTTTGATGTCTGGCTAAAGAGACATCGCCGATGCACAGAATGGGGACAGCAGGTGCTACACGATCATTACGGACAGTTGCTTAGACTGTGTGATACATTAGGCAGCTGGGGAGATGTTAGATATATTTGGAGGTTAATTTCCTTTGGGGGTTTTAAGTCTTTTGCATAGCCCCAGTTAATACACCAAAACGAGCATCTAAGGCCACAGCTATCTTCTGGGCTATCCTGCTCTTCTCTGCAGGAGTAATCAAAATGCATTTGCAAAGGTGCATTAGTGAGGTAGGAATGTTTTTCAAAATGTCTTTCCTCCAATACCAGAGGGGATCGTGGTGCTTTGCAGGCCAATATGAAATGTCATTGTTGTCGTCAGGACCAGCGAGTGGCTCGGGTCAGGCAATTTGCGCACGCACTGAGGAGACCCGCAGCAGGGAGGCATTGCGGGATCGTGTTAGGGAGTTGGGTCTGCTTGGCTGAGCATCTTCCTGCTCTCATGGAGATGGTTGGGGTGCCGGTAGGTTTTAAGATAGTTTGATTCAATCAGGATTTTGCGTAGAAAGCCTTCAGAATCTAATTGTGGTGGGTCTTTTGCCCTGGGATTTTAATGAAGTCCTCCCAGGGGTGTGAGTAGGATTGATGTCCTTGCACATATCCTGCCGTTCCCTGATCGTTCTTTTAGAGCTGAGCAGCTGCATCGCAGCAGGAGCAGGTGGTGAAGTGGTTGAGCTGGCTCTGGCAGGAGCGGGGAGCTGAGCGCTGGAGCGCAGGGCTCAGCTGTAGAGCGTTGTGCTGGGAGCCACTGCAGCCAGATGCCTGGGCAAGTACGTTTGGGAAGGAGCTCCCCACACAGTGGTGCTCGGTGTTGATTTACCATCCATAATGCAAGAGTGAGTAGTGACTTTCTCTATTCTTGCTAGAGTATTTCAGCCACTAGCTCAGATATTCAAGTTCTCTGTTCATGTACAAATTTTTTTTCATAAACAAACACAGCTTAACCCATTAGTTTTATTAAATCCACAATATATCTGAAAGCTCAGAAGCTCCTCCAAAAAAAGGAGTCTTGTGCTTTAATTTTGATACGCTATCTGTCACAGCAATAGCTTCATAGGTCTGCCAGCAGCATCAGAGCAGGTATCAGAGGGGAGGCTGGCTCCATCCTCCCAGGCGATGGGAAAGGCACGAAGAGGTGAAGCAGTGCCTGAGCTTATGCAGTGAGTCAGTGGCAGAGCTGGCAGCACGGTCTTTTCCTGATTCCCAGGCTAAATCCGGTGCCTCAGGCCAGAGCTAATTGTTCTCATCCTCTCATGTTCATTACTGACAGTTTATTTCTATTAAATAAAAAATGTTGGGTTTTTGTTTGTTTCTGTTGCTGGCACTGTTAAGGTCAGTCTTTCATCCTAGCTCCCCAGCAGGTACTTCTCAGTCCAGAGCAGAGAAAAAAGCCACATCAGTGTGAGGGGCTCAGCTGTGGCCAGCACTTCTCTGCAACCCAGAAGTGAGCAGTGATCTCACAAGTGGTCTCACACTCCCCACTCCTTTCAGTTCCTGAGCTTTGCTGGTGCAGAGTTTGCCTACGTGTGTCAGCTGGCATGCTGCGGTCCCATGGAGGTCCGTTGTGCTTAAACAGGACAGAGTTGCAGTGGGCACTGCTTCATCACACTTCCCAATTTGCTTGGCTTCTTCCATCAAGAGAATCCACTTGCTGCTAAGCTGTGAAAAGAGGATGAGCTGGCAGTCATCACGTGCTGCTTGCTGGTAAGGATGAAGGTATTCACATGAGAAGTAGACACCTCTTGGTTTCCTGGACTAGCCAGAATAGGAGGGTCTTGCCCATGCTTGTGTGATAGGCAGCCTGGGGTCACTCGCTCATAGGGACCTCAGGTAGTGCCCAGTGTCTCTAGGGGAGAGAGGGGGCATCTGTGGCAGGTGCTGTCTTAGTGTGAAGGAATTGAGAAACTGGTTCTCAATAAAGTAGAAGCAAACTGAGTTCTTCAGTATCTCTGACAGCAAGACAGATAACACAAAACCCAGGAAAACATGTTTGTGTAGAGGTGCACGTGGGGTGAGTGTTGGAACAAACTTCTGATTTTGCCTTTTCTACTGAGGAAGCAATCTTTGCTCCCAGACCGTCCTCCTGCCTTCCAGTTGGAGTTTTTCTCACCAGCGATGAACAGACGTCATCAGAAAGTCTTCTGTTGTTTCACTTTCCATTTATCACATATTTGAACAGAGACTTGACAAGGGATTTTTCCCAGGTATTAATTATTGCTGACTGCGTGGCTAATCCATCATTCTCTTCAGATGGACTCAGTGTGTGTTGAGTGATGTAACTTCAAATGTGATCAGTCTGCCATAGGTGAAGATGCAGCAGCTCTTTGTCAGAGCCAGTTCTGTTTCACCTAACAGAAAATGGAAGAAAGGCTAATTGTATAATGACAAAGGACAACATTTGGAATGAGATGAAAGATTCAGACATTGCAGTTCTGTGATTTCTCATTTCAATTCCAAAGTGAGAGCAGGGGTGGGGTGGGGGGGATTCTTGCTTTCCATGACCACAGCTCATTTTATCGAGTGTCTCTGGGCCTGATCACTCCTTCTAAATACTGGGACACTCTATCTTTTCTCATCTGTTACATATGGATGCTGAAGTACAAAGAAGCTCAGAGAGCACCTGTGGCTTCCAGAGCCCTCTGAAATGAGACTGCCAGAGTCTTAGCCAAGATCCCCACAGCTGAGCTGAGAACGGAGCCCATTTTGCCTGTTTGGAAGAAGCCAGTGCCTGCTCAAGCCCATTTTTGGGTTTATCTTTGGGTTTATCTTTTAACATTCCAAGTCCAAGCCTGTGTCTCCTGAAATCATATGCCCTGCTAAAGTTTGCAGTGATTCACTGGGAGTTGTTGAGCAACCCGTTGCTTTCGCTTTGAAAGCAAATGACTGTGAATCTGTCTTTAGTAGTCTAGATCACTTATCTTGCACTTCTCCCCATCTTCATACAGTAATAAGGAAGTAATAAGGAGATTTCCCCTGAATACGTAATTGCGTAAAATGGGACCGTGAGGCATGACATCTCAGATAAGGTTGCTGGTCCGCATTGCACTTCGTTTTCAGGATTTGTCAATACTTGGGATTTCATACGGACCTCCTGCCTGCCTGTGCTCCATTGTGCGGTGCTGCGTTCAGCTGTAAGTGAGGCACAGTGCTCCGCTGCCTTCTCCCATCTCGAGACACAGCTTCTGATTCCTCCCCAAAGATCCGTATTCACTGGTTGTTGCATTGTCAATGTCTGAAAACTTGATGGTGATATTAAACTATACTCTCTGAAGGCAATGCCTGCTCCAGTTTGGATTCGTGCTGGTAGGAGATGTGTTGCCAATTAATTACCAGCTGAGTCGGTTGCAGTCCGTTTCCCATCTGAGACGGGCTACTGGTAAACTGATGGTCACTTGAAAATGAAGCAAGAGGCGGTGAGAAAGTAGTCTCGAGAGTGTGCTGAGCTAGAGTGGCTTGAGAGACTTCAGACATCTGGAAGAAACCACCCGTGCAAAATCACAGTGAAGGGTTTTTGTGGTAATGCCTTTAACTGGACTTAAACTTGTTCTTGTCACAGCAATACAAACTAACCAAGCAGTCACTTTTGTCTGTTTGTTTTAAAAACCAATCTAGCCGGAATGAAACAAAATGTAATTTGTGCCTTCCTTGACAAGTGAAATAAAGTAGCTGCACCGTGGGGCTTGAGCCCTCTGATCCTGCTTCCCTTGGGGGACTGCAGAGCTGCAGCTTATTGGGTGTCCGGTGGCAGTGCTGAGATCAGCTCTCTGATTGAGACATTCTCACTCCCATGAATCAACAGGAGGTTTTGTATTAGCTTTAAGGCTGCAGTTTCACCTCAATTTCAAGGTCTCTGTTTTAATCTCAAGACTCTCCTTTCTTTCCAGAGAGAATTCCATTGATCCAGCTAGAGCTTTGCTTTTAATTAGCATGGTAGAGTAGAGGCTCACCCACAATACTAGGAAATAAAATGCTTAAATGGCTAAAAAGGGATTAAAAAAAAATGCAATTTATTAAATGATTTCTCTCAGTGATGTGTTTAACAGGTATAGAAGACAGAATGAACTAAACCAGGCTTTGGCATTTAGGAAAGTGAGTCATTTTTTCTGTTGCATCATGTATAAATTTTTCCCTTCTCATGTATGTATGGTTGAAATTACTTTGAGGTTTTGAATTTTCACTTCAGCTCTCTGTTTTTTATTATTTTCAAACATTACTGAAAGTGATGGTTGATAGTCTTTAATACTGTGCTCACATCGCCTTGCTCTTTATTTTTTTTGTCGTTGTTTTTTCTCTTTTCCTTTTTTGAAATAAGCCAGTGGTTAATGTATAGGTGATTAAATGAGCTGGAGATTTAGTGGTTTCTCTTGTTTAGGTAGGAGTGAGAGGTAGGTGTGTGGATGGATCTGTAACACGGTGCCAAGGGGTGCTGCTGTCAAATAACCTTTACTTGGGGGACCAACCTGAGATTCTTTGTGCATCATGGTTATCTCTCTTGAAATTCTCGAGCATTTGTACAGGTTCCTTGAAATCAGTTTAAAGATCATGAACATGGTGCTGTTGCACCCTACTGAGGCAGCAGACAGGTGAGTCTTTTCTTAAAAGAATGCAAAACAATGTAAAACCCTTTGGGATGAACATCCTCATAATGGGGGTTCTTGCTTGGGTTTGTTCAGTCCTTTTCCTATTTGAACTCTGAGGTTCTCCATGCAGGAGTAACGCTATTGCTCGGTGCCCAAGGACTTTTAAGCATCTCTCTGGGAGCTTTCCCATCCTCTTTTATCGGTCATCTTGCTGCGGTTCAGGACAGGGCTTGCTGTGGCTGCTTTTACCCAAGAAGCTGGGTAAAGTCTTGAGCAGACAGTAAATACTAAGAGAGGCTGGGACCAACAAAATGATGTACAGGCTTCTTGGCATGAAGACATTCAGCAGATGGAGGTGTTAAACATGCCCTTATCTGCCTGTTTCGTAGGGAGAAACAGCGGAACTTGATGACCTTCTTTCTTTTGAATTCATGGCTACCATCTGCAGCTGAGCACTGCAGCAAAGAGGAAACTTACCTCAGCCCCCAAGCAGTTGAGCAAAGTAACATCGTCTGGGCTTCAGCCCTCCAGGAAAACTGTTGAAGAAAAGGCAGCTCTTACAACCAAATTCTTTCAGTTAGTGTTTTTTGTTTGTTTGTTTTGCACAGCTTTGGCTCGGTATGCACTTGGGCCTGGTTTATCCTTGCTCTTGCTGTTTGTATCTTTCTTTGGACTGAGCACCGAGGGTCAGTATTTCATACAAAATAGCATTTGTAATAATGATAACAGTGATGAGTACAAAATACAATTCAAAGGGGGAAGACTTGCTAAGAAGACCTTAAACAGCCAAAAAAGGGTGCGACAACAGCTATATCACCCAACCATCATTAATTTTTGTCTTGAAGAGCTGCATTTGAGGAGGGTATTTATTGTTTGTCCAAAACAAAAACTCTTACCCTCCTTCATGGAGGTGCTACCCCACATGTTGTTAGAATTAGCATACAACCCAGTCTGCCTTGTCTCGTTGGAAATGTGTTGATAGACCTTGTCAAAGGCCGTGTGGTCCTCGTCTATTAGATCTATTAGAAGGATCCTTGGCGACTCTTCCTTCTGCCAGGGAGGGATTTCGCAGCGTGCTGAATGTCAGCCGTGACTGTGCACTGATGCCTGGAATGTGCTTTGCCAAGGGCTGAGCTGCAGCTATGGCATCCTGGAAATGTAAATCTAGAAAGGGCTTTAGGAGAGGATCCTTTCCTTTTCCTGGCAATAGCAGGAGCTCAGCTGGCAATGGTCCTGTGCCGTGTTTGTCATTACTTTGTCACTGCACTTTGGAGCTGCTGGGACCTGTGTAATCGGAGCGAGTCTCTCGTGGGGTTGTCTGCGTGCCTTTCACCCACCTAGCCATGCATATATGAAATACATGGAAGAAATTTGCCCTTGGGCCTGTTTCTCACATGTCCCTGATTAGTCATTGCCTGGAATCTGAAATACTAAAGGCCTGCAGGAACCTCATGAGCTCCAACAAGTCTGCCAAGGTCCACTGGGGAAGAGTTCAGCAGTCTGAAGGGCTCACCTGATTACAGCACGGCGCTCAGGCAAAGGGACTCGCGCAAGGTTATCTTGAATCTCATTGATCATTTCTTCTCATTACAGTCCACAAGACAACCTGCTATCTGTTGCTGTAATGGGGTTTTACAGGACCTAGCTGCAGCGTTGCACCATGTGGAGAAATGCCAGGGTGCCAGATGCCCTCTAGTGCAGTCGCGGCAGCATCGCTCCGTGCTCCCCATGCCGGTGGCACCGACGTCCCCATGCGGCGTGGCAGTAGCTGGGTGATAACTGGGCAGAGCCAAGCAGGAGCCTTTGATTTTTAGCTTTAAGGGGAGAGATTTCAGTCCTAGGTTGGGTCTAGGGAAAGCAGCAGTGTGAGGCTTGGTTTAGGGAAGAAAAAAAAGAGTCCGAAAAGCAATTTGTTTCTGCTTTCTGTGAGCGCGACTTCCAAAGGAACTCAGTCAATTCTGCAGTACAATCAACAGGACTGGAAAAAAATACCAAGTGAAGTAACACAGTGGCTGTGGTAAACATGAACTGAAGCCTTGGAAGTAGCTAATGGCATACCACAAAAGAGTCTCCTTTCACCCACCGCGGGCCGTGCCAGCAGCAAGCGCTGCCAGCGCTGGCTTCTCGCAGAGGAAAGCATCATTTGGCTCCCTTTTGGATTTCATTACTCTTCCTGCGCTCCCTCCTGCTCGCAGCAGCAGCCTTTCCAGTTGTAAAGGAGTGAATTAACTCCCTTCGTGTCAGTGATGGATGAGGCGCTTTCTGCCCCTTCAAAGAGGCGAGCCGTGCCGGCGGATGCGGTGCCAGCCGAGGTGAAAAGTCCAAGCGGGACGGGGGAGCCCGCGGGGTGACCCGGCTGTCACTCGGGACACCCCGGGGACAGCTCCCGCTGGTGCCCTGGTTTTGTCCCCCTTTCAATGGACTTGGGCACATCCCTTAACACGTAGCAGCCGTTGGTGCGGGATTCAGGGCCTCAAAGGCTTTCGGGGGTGCTTCTCAGCCCCGCGCAGTGGGAGTCAGCACGCTGGTACTTGGGGAGAGCTCGTTCCGGGCGTCCATGGCTAATCACATTAAAGGTGACCTCGTGGGCCGCGCTTTCCATTGTTGCCATATGTTTTGTCCAGCGCTTGAGTGATGTTGTGCATTGGAACGTATTCATGCATCGCCTAATTTAATCACCAGGCTTAATCCCTTCTCCTGTTCTACACTCTTAGAATTTACTGGCTCCTTTCTGGCCACCCGTGCATTGTCTGGGGCTCCTTCAGAAGCTAATACAGACCCCTGGAGATATTTTTATTTATTTACTTCCAGAGTGTATTTAAAACAGAAATCCCAGCAACAAACCCAGCAAGCTCTCCAAAGAGCAAGCGGTGCAGTGGATGCTCTAGGAGGCTGATCCTTCATCCCTGTGATCTTTTTCTTCCATCCTTTCCACAGAGAAATTAAGGATTAGGCTCATGGGTTTAAAAAAAACAAAACAAAATACTACGAATGGAAAAATGACTGAGAAAGCTGCGTGTCTCCTTTTAATATTGTTGGAATAAATAACTAATTTTACAGAGGCTGTCTCTGTAAAATATGGTGTTGGTTTCTGCCTTTAAAGCTTACTGCTTTGGTACGGACAGCTCCCATTCCAGGACTGACCGGACAAAATTAACCCAACAAAGCCACGAGTCCGTCCAGCTGGGAAGCTGGAAAGTCTGATGTATGCAGAACTGCTGCAAAAGGCAGAGAGCTCTCTGCAAGAGCTGACACGGTCCACAGAAGTCAGGCATTTCTGGGGAGCGGGGCTTTAAGGATGATTTCTAAAGATTTTTCTGTGCCCCAGCTGGCTCTGCAGGGTAGAGGTATAGGTTAAAAATTGGAATTAGAGATTCAGCTGTCTTGTGACTCGCTGTAGGAGTGGATGGGGTCAGTCCTGGCAAGGGAAGGCAGTGATGAGATTTTAGGATGATACATGATCAGGTTGCTGCTGTGCTCAACTCCCAGGGGCAGGAAACCTTTTAGTTTTCTTACACTTGCTGAGGCAGATTGTTGAATAAATACCTCCTGGGGTGGTGCAGTTCTTCGATTCTCCTTCCCCGCACGCAGTGTGCTGGTACCCACAACTCTGAGCAGTGGAATACATCCCGGATGGCTTTGAAACCTTAAACATGGCTTGTACCGATTGAACTGAATTGCAGTTTTGAGCTTTCGTGTGTGTGCGTGTGTTAGCATGCACGGTTTCTTGCAGCTGAGCTCTCACGTGTGAGCTTGCTGATACTCTGCGACTGTGTGTTACGGTCTCGGTTTGATAGGAGGAAGGAGGAATGACGTAAAAGATTGCAGATTTGCGACCGGCTTTAAAAATAGTTCTAAAATGTTATGTATCTTCATTTTGAAGAAATGCAATACTGCTTGGAAACCACAACTACTGAACATAAACCATGTCGAGCCCCTTCCATATGTTAAATAACAGTGCGGAATAGAGGGTTATGAACAGCCTGCTGTGCAGTCGGGCTGGAAGAAGATCACTGATCTTGCCCCCAGTGCTCCAGCCCGGTGATCGACAGCGCCGTCGCGGGCTCTGACATCAACTTGGCTGTACAGCAACGCTTTACATTTTATACCGCACCTTTTCAGAGCGAACCTTGCCAGAGCCCTTTCCGAGGCGTGCACACGCCGAAATCGCTTCCCCGCTGAAGCGCAGCCGCGTCCAGACCAGAGCCAGAGCCGCCTGGAGGGAAGCGGCCGTGGGTTAGCGGGAGGGCAGGGTGCCCACCCTGCTCCTGACGCCTCGCTGGGACAAGTCTCCTGGCCCTCATCCCTTCCCGCTTCCGTCTTTTCCCAGGCTGCGACAGAGGAGCTGTGAGGTCCCTAGGAAAGAGTGAGCGGGAGCAGGTCACTGCCTGCCAGAGGAATTCCACCGGAGCCCCGGAGCCAGCGGCGGTTGCGCGAGCGGCAGCAGCCTGCTCTCGCCATCCGTGGGAACGGGCAGGGATGTCCTCGGAGAGCTCGGGATCTCCTACACGCGTGTGGCACGCCCCGAGGATTTGGTGAAGGAACCGGGAAGAGGAGAGAGCTGGCGCTGCGGGATGCCGGGAGGTGTTTCGTGGCGTGCGGAGGAGATGCAGCACCCCGAAGGATGGGGAAGGACAGCGGGGCTCCTCAGCAGGAATCAGCACAGTGCAATCAGGGCGTTCTGCATCTTCCCAGTCCCTGCTCCGGTTTAACCACTTGCCAAAATAACTCAACTTAGAAATGCTGTTGTGATCTCTCTTGTTACCTGGCAGAGCTCTTATCGTGTCAGCACAGGGGCTGTTCATATTTTAATGGGTTTATCTCTTCTATGGAGGGTATTACAAGCTTTCGTCTGTCTTCCAATGCGGCTCTACGGAAATCCCTCCAGGCATAAGATAGTACCTGGACGCCGAATTAATCCGTGCTCCTGGGTTCTCACAGCTCCATTAGGGGCTTAGCAGGGGAAGCAGTTAGCATTAACAAACTTAAGAAAATAGGATTTGCTGGGTTCGATCTGCCCTCGGCTCCTCGTATCCTCCCAACAGCAATGACAAAGACTGGGCACATTACGGGAAGACACAAAATAGTGTCAGGGCTGATTTGTAAAATGTGTATCAGCATTCCCCAAGGGGAAAAACTTTGGGGAAAAAAAAGTTGTTCTGTACTCAGGTGCAATAAGAGACACCGAATCATTTATCCTCCTGCCCCGTGCCCCAACACATCTGCACCCCCAGCTCTTACCTTGCGTTTCCATGTGGCTTGGGCCATCTGAAACCATGGCAGCGTCCCATCCTCCTGCCTGCTTCACCTAGCCACTGCTTTGTGTTTTCACTGTCAGGAGGTTGCAGCAGTTCTTGGAAACCAGCACGGATCAGGCACTTTGCGAAGGGTGCTTTGACCTGTTGCTCTTCATCGGATCCACATTTTCTTTCTTTGATCTTGAACTTTTACCTTTGCTGGTGTTCTTGTTGTTTTCCATGAAACGAACTGCCTGCGAGCCTCGCTGTGTGTTATTCATGGTGGTAGTTCCTGAGCAGGGCCGGGTATCAATCAGTGTCTGAATCTGCTGCCTCTCTGGGAGCTGCTCCCTTCTGCAGCGCTGTTCCCTCCGGACTTCGGGCTCTCGCAGAGTAGCAGTGCCAATTGCAAAGGTAATTGCGACCTGTGTTCAGAGATGACTGTCAGGTGTACAAAACAGAGCATTCGGGGGTAATGACCTGCTACGTGCAGTACCCACGAGTAACAGCATACCGAGCAGCAAGTTGAGGGAGGTTTCCACTCGGTTGTGTCACTTTTCATCTAAAGCAAACACAGAGCACACCGACTGCTTTTCTTAAGTTTTTCAGGCTCTCGTATATCCTTTGGGGACAGGAATGCCTTAGTGATGCCTTTCTGGTCAGGCTTCGCTTTTCCTCATCGGATCAGAATGACATATACAAGGGCTTTGTACTGCCCATCCTGCGAAAAAGCTGTGGTTGTGGCAGCAGGATGGCTCCGGTCATGGACACGAGTGGCCCTCAGGCCACAGATGCTGTGTACAGAGACACGTGTCCGCTCTGCTGACACTTCTCAGACTAAGGGAAATTTTACATCAGTTGTATGCTTGAAGTTTCTCTCCTTGTTAACAGTGAGAAGTATTTCCTTTCTTTTCATGGTTACTTTAACCCCTTTGGTTGACCTGTTTGCCTCAGGATTTTCAGAGCAGCGAATGTATTTGCTGTTCTGCCAGCCTCGGCCGTATAGCGAGCTTTCCTACGAACCAGGGATTAGGAGGCCGAGGGACTCTTTCCATCCTAGCACCTGCTTCGTGCTGTGAGGAGCAGCGCTGGGTGCAGGCTGTTGGTGCTGTGGTGCTGGGCTCCAGCCACGGATGCTCGCGGGCTCGGCGCTGCGGTGTCAGCGTTGCGTTTCCCGTCTCGCTTCTCAAGAGGTCTGACCTGTTCCCGTTCACACCCGTTGTAGGTCCCAGCAGCTCAGCTGACCTCTGGCTTTTTGCTCGGGCTGTTGGCCTCTCCTGGGGGATTTCCCCTCTCTAATGAAGTGTGTGGTGTCAGAGCGCTGCCCTCCGGCCATCGGCTTCTTCATTGACAGGGCGCCGTTGCTTAACGGCAAGCTGTTTGCTCAGAGAAGGGTTGGTGCCACCTCCCTAGCAGCCCGTAGGGTTGTTTCAAGTTCCCGATTGCACTCAAGTCTCCTAACAGAGTCTTCATCCTCCTCCTCTTCCAAGTTCCTGCTTTCCCAAGTGAATTTTTGTAGCTCACAGTGAAGAAGAGGCCGGTTGGACAGGCGGGACCCAACTCTTCCCTTGTGGAAAAGCCGGGGAGGCATCATCAGTCTTCAATGCGCAACGCTTTTCTGCAGCCACAGAACTCTATCAAGGCAGGTAAAGCCCAGCTTGTGAAGGACCTATTATGTTATTAAGCGACAAGTTCCTTCACACGATGAATCCAATCGTCAGTTGTTGTTTTTAGAGCACCAGCAGGGCTGGAAAAAGCTCTGGGAGCTCAGCAAGAGCTGGGAGCGCTTTATAGAGTCTGGGAGACAGGCTCTGAGTAACATGAAGCAGCCAAGCAGTGAAATTTGGCATGCATCTTGTTGGTGTCACAGTTTTTTATGTGGCATTTCCTAGGGATGTTTTGCTTTTATTTTAAAATTGATGTATGTGTAGAAAATACTTTAACTTCATTGACAGTTCCCTAGTGGTCTAGAGCATGCGGTGCTGTGTCAGAACTCGTTAGTTTCTGAAGAAGATATTTTTAATCCACCAATGTAAACCCTTTTGCAATTGTATAATCTTTATTTTAGTCGTGTGGTTTCCTAATCATGCATCTAAAGAATGAGCTCATCCAGTTTATAAATTACAAAGAACGTGAATGGAAGTGTTCAGTTCTCCTTTCTATATAAATCTGGTTTTACTTCTTCGCATATTGCATGCTGTGTTCTAAACCTCCAGTGCAAGCAAAGTGTGAGCGTTTAAAAATAAACTCATTAGAAGTTTATATTAGTGCCAAGTGCTGAAAGTTGTCTCCTGCCCCATCTTCCCAGAAGGGCTCTTCAGCTTTGAGTTGCAGCTGCGAAATAAAAGCCAAGGATACAATGCCAGCCTGCCTTCTGATGACAGCATCCATGTGTCTTTGCAGAGGATCCAGTAAAAGCTGCTTGCTGGTATTTCTGTACTACCTGGCTACCTGCAGCAGAGGTCTGGGGGGCTATGAGACAGCAAAGCAGCACCTGTATGTGCTAGGGAATGTGCGTTGGTGTCTGCTCCTGGGAGGGGAAGACCCTGGAGTCCTCGCTGGGTCCCAGGGGAGATATTTGGAGAGCAAGATCTGCTGCAGCCTGAGAAATAATTTAGTAGTAAGTCATTGTGCCGTTGGGTCCCAGGCTGGTCAAGTAGGTCAGTTAGTTTAAGGGGGAGAAGCAAGAGAAATGCTATCTTCCATCTTACTCTCTGCTAGGGATTCCCTGGCTGTGTATGTGGTTTATATGCTTGTGTTTGCCTGGGTGGATTGCAGGCAGCAGCAGGGATTCAGGCCAGAAGTAAAGCCCCATAGGAGTTTCAGCTCGTTTTCCTAGGTTGGGTTGGCTTTCAGGTTGACATTTTCCTTTAGCCCCACGCATGGATCTTGGAGCCTGTTAATAGATGTAGCTCGCTGGCTAATGTCTTGTGACAGAAGGGATATGAGAGAGATGTGTTGCCTGGGTGGTGCAGAGTGAGTAAAACCCGAGGTGATGTGTTGTATTGCGGCAAGTAAGAGAGAACCTGCCTGTACGAGAGACCTCGAGACTGGAAAACAAAGTAGGAACAGGGACGGAGAGGAATTGCTGCATGTCACCCTTTGCTGTGCTGTCCATTTACACCCAGGTGTTCTTCTGCCCCGTGAAAGGGGAGAAGTTAGCTTAGGCTGACAAGGAGCTTGTCATCTCAGCGCTGTCATCTCACATACAGGAGCTCTGGGATGTGCGTTGGCTTGTTGTAGAGCATGCTAGGTGCAGCATGATCGTTGCTGATCCCTTCCTGTGCCCACTGTGCATTGCAGTGTGAGGGTTGGGATGTCTCAAGTGGATGACTGGGGCAGGAAGAGAGAGGAAGAGCAGCTACCAGTGATGTCCCCTCTAGAGCACGCTTTCCCCGAGGAGCAGGCTCATGGGACAGCTGGTTTTGCCTTTCTGTTTGTCTCAGTCTCCTGGGGATTGGCAGTGCTGAGGACACGGGACAGCAGGGACTGCTTCTGGAGCCTCCTAGGGAATTAAAACCTTCACCTGGAAAATACCCATTGAGGGATGGGGACAAGAGGTCTCACCGAGGAGGCAGTGGGTGAGATGGGACCACTTTCGGACCAGTTCAGGACTTCCAACCAGTAGCAACAGCAGTCCTGTAACTAGGTGCTGAGACTGGCCAAACGTTTGCTGTCTGCGAAGCCAGAAGGGAAGAACCACACCAACCCAATGTGACAGGTCATTAGTTGAGCTGGCAGCAAGCTTCCCTGCCTTGCCTTTAACCACTGGAGGACTTCTGATGTCTCCTTTTCTACCCCATCCTGTCCTTCCTCCATTCCCTTCTAGAGAGAGGGGCAACCAGGAAGAAGTGCAACCTCTACCCAGGGTCTTTCTGCAGCAATTTTGATCTGCAGTGCAAATCGAAAAGCGACCCAGAGGGAGAAGTGCTCAAGAGCAGCTTCTTTAAGTGAAAACACAGCTGTGAGGTTTGCAGGCTGTGCTTCTGTAAGGGCTCGTCCAGTCAGCACAGCCAGCACCGCTGCAGCCCTTCCAGCACGCAGGAATTGGGAAATCCATTGTGAACAAGATTGAGTTTGATGGCCTGTGTGCAGGCAGATGGATGTATTTTTAAGGGACGAGGTGCCAGAAAACTCTGTGATTACGTTACTGGAGCACGGCTCGTTTTTTGTGGTTTGAAAAGTGAGTGTCAGGACTTCAGGGTTATTTTTTTTTCAGGTCAAAACCAAAGTTTGGGAGGGGCATAAAAACCTGCTCGATGACTAAGTTTATTCTTAAAAAGCTTTCTAGAGCTTGCTGGAGAGGGGAGCCTTTATTCCGAGAGGGAGCTGATACCAGTCTTTTTGGACCTCTGTGCAGACGGGGTTATAACTGTGGGAGTGCCAAGGGCAGGTGAGACCCCCTGCCTCTCAGGAGACTGTTTTCGGTGTAATCTCTAGATCCAGTCCCCTGGGTTTTGTTGTGCAGGCTCATGTTCTGCTTCACCTCCTTGCCCTGGGTGATCTCTTTCTGCCTGAATACCACTACGCTGGGGGAATTACCTTGAACAGTAGAACCAAGGCTGGCAAAAGCACGATGCCCTTGTGTTGACCCAAACCCAGGACGTTTGAAATCGTTGACCTGGTTATTCGGCTGAACTGATAATACCTCTGAAACGGTGCATGTGCAGAGAAAACTTTCAGTCTAACGACGGAGGTTTGGTGCTCAGAGCCAAGGGGGGATCCAAGCCAAACCATTTACTCAAGGGGCATGCAGAATTTGCCCAGCCGAGTCAATATAGGTACTGGCAGCGTTTCAGCAGCCAGAAAGCTGCTCCTCGCGCTCTCTCCTTGTTGGAGCTACCAGGCTTTATCGCATGACTGGGCCCCTAATTGCTGCAGGTCTAAAACTTTCTTTAAAACGAGGACGGCTGCTGGCTGCACCAAAGCCCAGGCAAGCCTGGAGGTCCAAGGCAGTGCAAAAGCACCATTCCCCCTTTCTGGCCTCTGTGGTAATGGAGAATCCCCAAAATACAGACAGCTTCCCCTACAACCCCACCAAGACCTGTCTGCTCGGAGCAGGGCACTGGGTCCCTGCAGGGATCAGGAAGCCCAGAGCTGTCCGTGCAGTGTGGGGCAGCTGCCCGGAGCCTTTCTGCTTTCCCTGATGTCTTCTGTCTGTGTCCGTGCCCTGTTTGGTGCCTGCTCCCTGCTGCCAAGGGAGCGTGTGGAAACCCTCGGGTGCCCAAGAGCAGATGAAGCACATCGGTGTCTGATGGGTGGAGGAGCAAGGGCCGTCCCACTGCCAGCCAGCTGCATCCCCTGCTGGATTTCAGGACGTAGGGATAGCGACTGGGAGGATGTTGCCAACTTAGAGTGGAGCCATTTTCCTCTGTGCCCAGCACCACTGTGGGCAGGAGATGACTTTCTTCAAGGAGGTGGCATCACCCTCACCTCGAGCCTGCAATATGCGCCACCAAACATTGCCGGGATCGGCCACGTGCTGTAAGTACACTCTCTTGCTCCGTCCACCAGTGGCCAGACTGTGTGCCCACTCCTGTTCGGTACCATGGGTGCAATGCTCTCCTTCACTGAGGGAACTACATGCAGCCCATCAAACTGCCTGGCCCTGTGAATTTCAGCGCCCTGCTCCTCTTCAATTTGGGTGTATTGCAATTGTGCCTGGTAGCGAGCGAGCCTATCCATCACCGTATCCTCGCAGATCCCAATTACTCCTTTTGACAGCTCTTATTCGCGCACCTCCCTATGCCTCTGACATCTCAATTATTGATGGGGCTCGCCTGGGAGGCAACACTCTGTTCGCAGCGTGGCTCTGTTCCAGCTCCCCTTCCCATCGAGTTCACGCACACACCACGCCAGGCGTCTCTTTATGTGCAGAGCTATCGGAGTGGAAAGGGATCTTTATTAGCATGTGAGCTTTGGGGCTACGCTACTGAAGGGGGCAGTGCAAGCCAAATCGCGCACAGCGCTGGGAAATTTCCTCTCCCCCTCCTCTCCCAGCAGAGCCCAGCAGTGTCCTGTAAAATTAAATGATCTCCTGTGTTTAATGCTGAAGATCCCTTCAGCTGACGAGCCTTCCGTGTGATGGGGTCACTCTGCACTTGCATTTCTGTAGGAAAACTGAGTTCCCTCATTGTCCCTGCAGGCATCAAATCCTGTGTTTTGAACAACAGTGGCCTTTCCTTTGTCCTGGTATTTATTTGCTGGCTTTATGGCAAGTCTTTGCATTCTGACACACACACAAAAAGGAGCTTCAAAGCAGCCTGCAGTGTTGGAGCAATGCTGTCAAGTTGGTTAAGAGTTAGAGCTGTGCCAGAGGGAGTGTTGCAAAAGCCTGTTTGGTTTGTAGGTCTCTGTCTGTCTGGGGGGCTCGGGATGTCTCGTGACATCCCTGCAGTGGAAGTCAGATTGGAGGAATGATAAAGCGGTCGATCAGCTCCTGACATCTCTCCAATCCTCAGCCTTGCCCTGCAACCTTCTGTAGTTCAGAAGTAAGCAGACGTTTTGTGATGTGCTTAGTGAACAAAGGCAGAAGGAAAAGGCAGCTGCTGGAGGAGACGGGAACAGAAAGGAGCAGCAGCGCTGGGTGTGCAGAGAGCTGGCAGGAAAAGATGCTTGAGTTCTGTTCTCGGGGATCTGTGGTGGCAGGAAAAACCTGTGGAGCAGATCTTCCAAAGCACTGAGGTGCTGGGGACATGAGCACCCTTGTAGCTGAACACGGCAGCGCAGACGTGGCCACGTGTCCAAGGATGGTCCGCGCAGGACTCAGCCTCCAGTGGCTCCAACAGCAGAGGGGACCCAACAGCACCGTGTTGGGTGGGTGTGGACAGCTTTAAGCTTACAAAGCAGTCCCTGCATCCCAGCTTGCCTCCTGGCAGTGTTCAGCTGGTCCTTGCCTCCCTGCCTCAGCCGCTCTGTGACAAGTTTTGCCCGTGGGCTCCGCTCTCCTTGCAGAGACCAAAGGGCACCAAGCGAGCAAAGGCAGCTGGAGCGCAGCAGGTGGCAGGCACGGCCAGAGCTCGGCTGGTCCTTCAGGAGTCTGTGTGACTCCTCGCCTGGGTGTGACGGTCACAGCCCCTCCAGGCTGGCCGTGACGGGGCAGATCTGCGGAAGAGCAAGGTCTTGTGCATCAGCGACATCACGACTGCCTCGAGCTGCAGCCGCCAGGACAGAGCTTTAGTTGCCATCTCCGTGTGACAACCTGAGCCCGGCATTTCTCTGCTGGTCTTGTCACTGCAGGTGACAGCAGCATCCACCCGCCTGACAGCAATGCCCCAGGCGGTCAAGGCACGTTTGGTCCCCCTTACACCGCCCTCAGCCCTTCCTGGCGCTGGTGGGTAAGCAGAGAGGATGGAGCCTGCCAAGCAGGGTGTGTTGTATTTGTCTTGAATGCCATAGCCGGAGAAAGAAGGGTTAAAATAACAGAAAGCTGAAAATGCATTATCTTAGGGAACTGTGATCTTTTCTTTCTGGCTAGGCAGGATCCAAGCGACCCTGTCCCCTCCAGATAGTGGAAAGGTCACCCTCCCGTACCTGATTCCCCCGGAGCTTTCCCATGCAGCCTGTCCAAACAAGGCTGTTTTCCTTCCCAGCCCTTTTCCTTCCTTCCCGTCCCCCGGACTTGCCTTCTCGCACAGAACTGCCTCTGGCCCTGAGCGCTGCAGGGGGCATGGAGCCCAGGTGGGCTGTAACCAAAGGTGTGTGGCTAGTGCAAGCCGAAAGGCCACTTAGCTGAGAGAGCTGTAAAGGAGAGGTTCAGGCAGTCCTCAGTTTGTCCCAGTCAGATCTATTGATAAAAGTAGCCAAAGCGGCCCAATTTTGCACCTTCTTTTGTTTTTCTTCTCTGCAATGCGATGCCCTTCCCTCAGAGCACCGGGGCGTGTGGAGCTGTGGCTGTGATAACTGCTGTCCCTTTTGGCTCAGACCTTCCTTCTGATACTCTAGTAGGAAAGCTTTGGAAAACCTGGCCCAGGAAAATGCCTTTGGGGAGTTCCCAGTCCCTCCTTCAGTTCCCTGAACCAGGGGGACTCTGGTTGTAGCCAAGTGACCTTTGCCTCTGTCAAAGCAAGGTGATCACTCGCCTCTCTTGGGGATTGCTTGTTTCTTGCTGAGCTCCTGCTCCTGTGGGGCATCTGTCGTGCACCGTCGGAGCATCTGGAGAGGCTGGAGCTGCTGCCTGGCTGCAGAGATGTCAAGGAAGACGAAACGTCCCCAGCGGGCCCTGCTAGTCCTGCCTCAAACACCCTTCTCAGAGATGGGACTGAGGAATATGCCAAGCTGCAGAAGGTCAGAGCCTGCAGGAAGGCATAGATTGTGATACTTCTGTCGTGGACACATGCAAAGTGCAGGCACGTGTTACGTGCTGCTGCAGGGGTGTGTTTTGGGATGGTTTACAGGGTTAGGGGCATGGAGGTCCCAGGAGATCAGCTGGGTTTGGCCTCAGCCTTGGACTTGGTTATTAAGTCAGTGACCAAGATGGTGAAGTTTTCCATGATTTCATGGTATGCAGTTTTATTTGGGTCAATGAGAGCACAGCGTATGACTTTGCTACCCTGTAGGGAAGGGAAAATTGGTGCACCATCTAATGATTCAGCACACAGGGTTTCTTAACAGCCTACGGGAGAAAGATGTTTTAATTCTGTGTTCATTCCTGAATAGGCTGTTAATTTGAGTTAGCAATTTCCTTGGACCCCAGAGGAGAGAGTCTGTGATCAAAAGGAGCGGCTCAGTACCGCTTCCTCCTTTCCCTGTTTAGAGAGGCCGGGCTCATGCTAACAAACCTCTTTTGACTTTTAGCTTTTGCTGTGGTCTTCCCAGACCATTTCAAGTCCTGAAATGATCCAGCACGATCCAGCAGTGGTTATAGCCCTGCTGTTAATAGTCTGTCCCCCCAAAAAGCTACAGCGCTCAGTGCGTAAAAACTGCAGCAACCTCCTCCGAAGGATGCTGCCCCTCTTACCCGACCTGCTCGCTCCTCCTGAGGGTCTGCAGCCCCTCTGCAGAGCGCAGGGGCTGCACCTCGGGGCTGCAGGAACAGCCTGCCCTTCTCTCCCCTGGGGCCCAGCAGCATTCCCGTGGGGAAAGAGGCTCTGCTCCCCCAGGCCCCCTCTCGTGGGGGTCAGCCCCGAGCTGTTTTCCGGGCAGTTCAGCATGTAAAATCCTGAAGAAAAAGCCTCCCTGCAGAACTGCCCTGTGGAGAGAGGATTCATTTTTCCCCCTTAAATAAAAGGAGCCGAGGCTGTGCTTGAAATCCGAAAGCCCTTGCCGAACGCCTCCTTGGAGTCGCTTCCAGGTCCCATCACAGCCTCCTGCCGGACGCGGGGCCAAGCTGCAAACCCTTCTAACAGCTCTTTAATAACTCCGCGCAGAAGGAAAAATCTGTCACCTTTCCCTCTGTGGTTTCTCCTCTGTTCTAATGCGCTGGGGGAACGGGATGGAGCCGGGAAGGTTTTCAGAGAAAGGCTCGTGGGAACTGCAGCTGCCGATGGCGAGCGCTCGCTTCTCTGGTGTCTGAGGGCAACCGCAGCCGCTTTGGTGAGGGGCGGTGTGTGTGGGTGGGTTTGGAGGGGCGAGCCGTTATGACCCATGCATTTCAGAAGAACCACAAACACTTTAGAGTAACAAAGGGTGGAAAAAGCGAGAGGTTTCTGCAACGCATGTGACTTCGCCCTGAGGTTTGGAACCCCGCGCTATGTTCCAGGCCGCGGTGTTTGCGTGTCAGTCTCGGCGAGTTAGCTCTCTCCCACAAGCCTTGCTCGCAGTTGCTGTGATGACTGAGAACACAGCCTAAAATGTTGCTTTTTTTTTTTTCTCTCTCTTCTCGTTCCCCTCACCCCTTCTCTGCAGCTGAAGCTCTCGTTTACCTTGGACCAGGAGAGCGGGATGCCTCAAGGCTGTTATATCTATCAGTACCGGGACAGCAACAAGTAAGTCCCGCGGCAGATTGCACGCAGCAGATAGGAGAAGGTGCACCGAAAGGAATCTGCCCCGTGTTCTGGCACGGGGAGCACAGCTGCTTGTACCACTTAAAAGTAGATTAAAGCAGGCTTCAGGCTCGACCTGAAACTGGGAACAGCTCCTGTAAAACCAGCGCCTTTAAAATGCACAAGGCTCTGCAGCCCCTTCGTCCTGCAGTGTCTGAAAAAGCCGGTCACTCCTTTTATTTGGTTAAAAGGCCAACACTTGGGTACAGAGGGCTCTGGCACTCAGCCAGCCTTTTCCCCGGGGCTGTTTTTTGCAGGGGTGACACTGGGGGAGCGGGCTGGGGGTCAGCATCCACACCTGGGCAGCCCTCACCTCCGCTCAGCTACGGGGAGCCGCAGCAGCCTGTCCTCTCTGCTCAAGCTCACCTGTGGGTTCGCTGAGTGGCCTTTCGTTTGTGGGCACTATAGCAGCCACTTTTATAAGGTACCTTATGATGATATTCAAGCTTTGCATGCGTTTGGAGCTGAGTCCTCCTTTTCTAGGTATTCTGCCTATTTTTGCTAGCCCCATAGTGAATTGGCACCCACGATGTTTTTATTTCAAATCACATTCTCATTATCAAATCGATGGCAGCAGCACAGTTCAGGATATTTCTGTGTTCGTGCTGGGTTTCTTTGTATGAATACCATCATAAATCCATAACCGGTTACCTCCACCTATGTAGTTGTGCTTCTTGCCAGTTATTGCAGGCAAGCCCAAAATAGGATGGTATATGAATTTGTCAATGAGTGCAACGCCCTGTAATTAGATCTGCGCTGAAATGCTGAGAAGAACAGCCCCGACAAGGAAGAAATAAATCTGCATGCGGCACCTAGCTCTTCCTAAGCTGAGAAATGTGTGTTTAAAAAAGAAAGGGGATCTTTTCTGGGAGAAGAGCACAAAGCCCTTCCTTCCCACCTGTGAGTCGGCAATTAGCGTGCAGTACCCGATCCCATTACGACCACCTTGGCCCTGCAGGCATGAAGGAAGAGAGCTGCTATCTCCAGCACCACGAAGCCAGCAGGGAGACGTGCAGTTAAGTGCAAAAGCATAAAATCAACACGGGAAGAGCATTCGGTTTTGAGTGTTCATAAGGCAACGGTACACAATGGACAGCGAGGAGAAGAAAACCCCCAGACCTGGTGGGTTTTGTTAAGGATGTTTATAGATCCCCTGTTTCTAATTGTGTGGGGTATATCTCAAAAATCAGCAGCCGTGTTTTCTGACACAAACCCTCCCCTCCCCAGGCTTGTGTGTGCGTTTTGTGCCATTGTTTGAGGAAAATCCTGGGCTGGGAGTGGAGCTGTTTTGTTTAAGCGCTAAGGCCAATAGCAATTCAGTTGGAGACGTTGATTTTAGCCGTGAGTGGTCCAGCATGAGACAAAGTAGCTGCAGCACGTTGGCAGCTGTCGATGTAGAGATGTATGGCTGTGACCTGCATTTCTGGCAACCGGGGGAGCCAAGGCACCAGAGCGGTGCCAGCCAGGATCGTGCATTTGCAAAGCACGGTGCAGGCAGGATGAGTGCACTTGCGAGCAAACCCAAACTTTGTGCGTGCCTGACAAATCCAAATCGTCATTACACCTCCCTGCAAGGTCCTGTACGTCGTGTTTTATAGCTGGCTTGCCCAAACAAGGGGCCTGGGGAGCAGGATATCCATTGCCAGGGAGAACCTTGCTGAATCTGAGCCCAGGCTTATTCCCTGTGCCCTGTGCCTGCAGCCCTGGGGCTCGGAGGCTGCTCGTCCGACAGACTGAAGCGTGAAGGTCTGTGCTACAGCTGACGTATTCTTGCAGGTAAAACGCCCTTGAGCCAAACGTGTGCTCGGCTCCGGTTGTACCCTCAGTGATTTTGGAGGAGTTCACGTGCGCTGTACCTTTATGGCCACCAGAGCACTGCATTTAGGAACCTGATAGCATGCGAAGCATTGACTCGGTGCTGCTTTCCTCTCTCTCAGCCCAGCAGAGACCGTGTTTCTCCAGCACTGGGACTTTTACAGGGTTAATTTGGTATCCACAGAACAGCGTGGCAGTTGTCATGATACTTCTTCCTTAGCAATTTCCCAGGGTAAATTGTAGGGTTTGTGTTCTCACCAGCCTGGTGAGGACTGAACAGCGCTGATCAGGACCCGAGGGGATAAGAGCTCTTCTGCAGTCTTTAAAAGATGCACCTAGAAGTTAAAGCACCACAACATCTGTGCCTGCTCCACGTCTTGGAGCTGTGTCCAGCCCAGAGAAGACATGCTTAGTGACATGCTGTGCATCCTGGCATGGCGAGGCTCTGTGCCACCATGGTCACCAGAGGAGCGTCCCTTCCCCTCCAGGTGGCAAATGCTGTTCCAAGCTGCAGCCAGACGGGGCCACCGGAGAACAGTGAATGCTGGCCTCTGCTCTCCGAACAAAGGGCTGGAGGTTGCTGAAAGCATAATTACAAGAGCAATTAAAATTTCTATCGCTTAGGCTAGAAGTGCAAGTACCATTCAGGCTCTTACCAGGGCAATCCATTGGAGTTTGTTCTCTTTGAAATGAAACCCTATCGAGGAATTTGTGCCTGCTCCCGGCAGCTTATCATCCCCTGCCTACCTGTAGCACTATGGCACTGGGGAGACTGGTGTCAATGGTGCCTCCTCCCCAGCACAGTTCATGGGCAGGAGTTGCATGAATGAATGCATCCTCATTCAGCAGAGCTGGTCTCGGCGTAGGCTCCAGGTCTGGGGGAGCTTTTGGTCTTTGGGAGCCTTGGACTGAGACTAGAAGAGGTGCTGAGCCTTCACCTGCTCTGCTCCCTGTCCCCTGCTGTGATATATTGGGACGTGATGGCAATAAATAGTCCCAGCAGAGGTGAAGGTGCAGTGCTTGGTCCTGTTTGAGGAGAGAGGTCGTCACTGCCCACCCTGCAGTCACAGGGAGACCAGGGGACATCTTTTTCCCTGTGCTTCCTGCTCAGACCCAGCCACTTCCCTCTCCTTGGCTGCCAGCCCTTTGAGCCTGCCTGGCCCCGGAGGAAATTACTTGACCTCACGCAGATGAAAGCCATCTCCGTTCTCGTTTTTAAGCCATGTTACTTAAATTCTCCTTAACGGGGGTCAGTCAGGATATTCTACAGAGGACAGGGCTGCCGTACCTGGCTGCTTTGGGAAGGCTGTGACACGGGGGACAGCCTGGTGACATGTGCACGGTGACATGCTGAACAGGAGCATGTTGTCAGCCGTCACGTTGCCCCAGAACAGTCACAGGCAGGGAAGGCCAGCCTGGCCAGCCTTCCTGCAGCGTGACTGCAGCACGGATCTGGTGTTTGGGCTGGGACTGGCTCGCTGCCACTCCCTCCCACCCAGGCTGCACAGGATCCAGCGGCAGAACCCACCCAGGCAGTACAAGGTCATCAAGGCCATTTGCATCCACTTTGGCTCAGGAATCCTGTCTTACGACACACAAACTCACTGATCCCAGCTTTAGGACTGCGATGCCAGCTGTGCTGAAGCAGTGCCTGGCACCTGAGTGTGGCCGATCCTGCTCTTGTAGGTTGCCAGGCAGTGGGAAGGATGAGATCGAGAAAGGTTACGGGTAGTCGTGGAACATTTCTTCCATCCCAAGTACAGGAAAAGCCAAAGCCAACCTGAGATCCCCCTGGAAGTCTTCTGTCTGTGTCTAAGAAATAGGAAATTCTGTCTCCTCCGCATTCACTATCGCTATCCAGACGCTTCTCTGGATCCCATCTCACTTCTGCTCACCTACCCACAGCAAGCCTGACCCTTCACGTGCCTTTCTCTGCCCCCCAAGACTCTCTAATCACTGCCACCTTCCTCAGATGATGCGGTGCTCATGGTCCCTGCCATCCCAGACACACCAAGGAGCTGCAAATCCCTGTCAAGATTCCTGTTACATGGGTCATATTTGCAGAACATTGTAATGCTTCCTCATCCCCCACTGGTTCTCCTCTAGCATGGTTTTCGTGCTCCCTGAGCCTCCAGGTATTGTTTTCTTCTTCAGGTCTCTTCCTCGTGCCAGGAGTGCCGTCTTTGCCGATATACCAGCCTGCACCTCAACAACGAACTTCATTTTAATTCCTTGCTGCAGCTGGTTTTTGTGCGTGTGTGTCAGGATTATGAATTCGCAGCGAGGGCTTTCATGTTCTCTTCGGAGTAATTTCTAAACCCAGAGGAGCAGCATCTTGCATGGAACCACTTAGAGACCTCTTATAAAGGCAGCCTGGGAGTATTGATCATTTTTCCTCTCCAGGGACCCGGAGCGTTATGGATACAGCTGCTGTGCGGTGTAGCCACTTGCGGGCAGCACCACACAACTCTTGAGGATGAGAAGTGAAAAATAGCTCCAGTTGATAGGAAAAGTGGTGCCCCCTTTTATATAGAGATCAATGATGCCTGGTACATTGGATTATCACTTAAAACACCAGGACTTCAAATGCCAGGGTGCATGCACTCCTGATGCTGACAGGTTAGTGATATATAATGTTGTTTGGGTTACCAACCGAGCTCCTCTCTGCAATCTTTTCATAAGGTGAATATAATATCTGCAGTGATGTACCCAATGTTACATCAGGAGAGCCAGCCTATAATTATGCTTGAATTGTTTGAACGGGTTATTTGTCACTAGCACATTAGCTCACTCCATTTAGTGCTACCAGCCAGGGCTGCGGCAGGCTTGGTATAAACAGAGCTTGGGTGGAGGTTTTGGTGTTTGTTTGTTTGTTTTAATACAGAAAAGCAGAATTTATTTGGGTTTATTTTTTTTTATTTTTTTTTTGCTGGGAGAGCTATTCAGTGGGAGTGCTAGGAACAAAATATGTAAACCAGCTGACACAGCACAACTGATTTGTTTTCAGATGTAGCTCCGAGGTGTACACCTCATGTTGGACTTTAGCATGGACCTGGTGGGTTTGTAGTGAGCTGGCAGGTTTTCCCCAGTATGTTTTGTGGTTTTTTTTATTTATTATTGTTTTGAGGAGTCGAGTCTTGCAGAGTGGGGTGTTTGTGCAAAGAACTGCTGCACAGCTCACACAGTCATTGGGTACCCAACCTGCCTTGTTGCACGTTTTTTTCATGGCATGCATCCCTGCAACACAGGGTATTGGTGTAAAGGAAGCAACTGCCTCTCCTGCTGGCACCTGATTTTCTCGTTAGTGGTATGTACACTGCCCTGTTCTGACCTGCATGGCTCAGGGAAATCTCTGAAGGCGGCATCTTGTCTTGTTTGTCTTGTCGCAGGCAGGGATTTCATGGGGGAAATCCATGTACTTGTAATCCCTTGACATCTCGGGCTTGGATGGATGCTGTCCAGTACCAATTATTCACCTGAAGCTTATGAAATGCCTTGTTTAGATTTCAGATCAAAATAAAATTAATTCAATTTCTAAAAGTTGCTTTGCCAGTTGCTCATGTCAAATTCTCTGTGGTGGAAATTTCACCTTAGGGTGCCCTGTTGGGCAAGCTGGCTTAGCTGGGACAAGGCATGTCCAGCTGCCCTGCTGTTCTGTGCCTGACCCTGGCCTCAACTCTGCACATCACTAGGATTTTGCAGCCATTTCCTAAGACTTGTCGTGTTGCAGGTAGCTGCACTGCCCTGTGACTCTTTCCTGGTAAGCTGCGGTAAGGTTTAACCGTGTTTGGAGGCCATGAGAAAGCATCGGAGGCAGCTGGAGTTAACTAAGCCTGTATTTTCTTTGCTGAGAAGGAAGAATACCACTTGGGTTGTAACTAGCCCCTGCGTTTGAGACTAAGCCAGCCTACTCCAGGCTTACAGCACTACCAAGATCTAGTGGAAGGTGTTCCTGCGTGGATGAGAATGGGAGTGGAAGCAAAACGCAAGCCGGGACATGAGTTAGCGCTGCAGAGAAGATATACTGTACCGAGCCGATGAGTAAGCAGGATGGAGTTTTTCTTTTGATACCGTGTCTTGTTATTTGTTTGACTTTTCAGTGCCAAACTTTGTCCGAGTCGGCAGGTGATGTGGATGCTTCACCTGCCAAAGAGTAAACACTGGAGTTGGCCAGGCGAGGCTGGGAAATGAGTGTGTCACCGAACGTGGAGATCAACCAGTGCTCCTTGTTTTGGCGTAGGTCCAGCATGGGCTAAATCGTCCCGGAGAGCCAGTCTGCACGTTGACCTTTAAAACTCCTAAAGACACGTAATCCTTCCTGCCTTGAAGATACGTGCCCGGCTTTTTGTATGCCACAGCCACAGACTGCTGGGGCACACTGCGAAATTGCGTTTGTCACCCGAGGTGTTGAGCAGAAGGGAGTTGTTCTTTCCCTGCAGAAGGGACCCTATGGACATTTCGAGGTGGAAGAAGGGTTCTTACAAAGGGCTCTGCCCAAGGTACTACTTAGCTGCTTTTCTCAACGCAGACCTGTCTCCTCCTCCTCCTGCCACCCAGCTACTTTAATAACGGGTTGCCAGCCCTTCAGTGCTGTAGAAATAGTAACTGCCAGCTCCTTGGCGTGCTGCTGTGGTGTGGGGGCTGCAGACGGCAAAGGTGGCCAAGGAAACCCGCCTTTCCCCCGTGTGAGCAGGTGGGATTTGAAGATGATGTGACCCCTTCCAAACAAACACTTGAAGCTTTCCCTGATGCCACAAAGCCCATGTGTACCAGTAGATGTCTCTCTAAATCTCCATGGGGTACCAGGACAGTTGGTGTGTTCTCCCATTCTCCAGGGAGGGGAAGGACTGGGTTCCTAAACCCCGGCCAGGTGTGTAAGCTCCCTGCTCTGCCCCTGCTCTCCCTGGTTTAACTGGGAGTCGTTTTTTTCCCCGGTGTCAGCGTGCTCACTTGGTGAGGAGCTGCAAAACCTCCTTGTCAGTGGTAGGTGTCTGGGTATTCAGTGGCAGTCAAGTAGGTGAGAAAATCAGCTGCAATTGTGACTGAGTCAGAGATGCTGTCTCCATGTGTCATCCCTGGAGATCTGTTTACACAGCCATTTGCTTAACAATATGTTTGGAAGCCCTCAGTACCATTTCGGCACCATTTCCCTGGTCTATATATGTCTGTTTAATGCCCAAGGCAGTGAGCTATCTCTGAGCTACAATTGCTAACCTATAAAAAATGTGGATTTTTTTTTTCAGTAGCACTGTATCGGACAAGTCCCTGATTAGCCCTTAGGTATGTGGGAGAGGGCAGGATGTGGGGAGAAGCAAACATCCTCCTTCCACAAGAAGTCCCTCTCACTTTTACCTTGAACATAGGTTGCTGGCTTGACTTTGTGTCCAGGAAGGTCCTCTCCTGAGCTGAGATCTGGCTAGAGAATCACCAGGCACCCTAACCATCCCTCTCCCAGCAGGGTTCCTAGGCATATCTTTAATTACAGATTCAGAAAAGGAGCCCCTTTTTTTGGCTTAGTCTGTGTCCTTGAATGCCCAGTCACGGTACAGAGCGGCTTCCCTGGGTCCGGGTTTTGCTGTGCACTTCCCTCTGTGACATTACAAGCAGGGAGCGCTGGGAGCAGCAGGCAAGGGCACGTGCTGTGCCTTCTCCTGTTGCTTAGGCTGTGCTTTAGGTCCAAACGATGCAAAGTTACATGTAGTGTCAGGCAGTGAAGTAAGAACAAGGACGATGAATAGGATGCTGAGTACACAGAACACGTGTTGTGCTGGCAGTGCCGATGCTCTGTTTGGAGAGAGACCTTCCTGTCCCCCTCACCAGCCTGCTGTTTGATCTCTGCTTTCTGCCTCGAGAGAGCGAGGGCTTTCGGTTTGCCGCGGGCAGGACCTCTCCAGTCTGTTCAGCACTAAGCACTGCCATTCCTCGGGGGATCCGCAGTGTAAGCTGGAGCAACTGGGTGGATTGTCGGCCAGCTGGGATTGCTCTCTCTCAGAGAGCTACTGGCTGTAAGCTGGAGCATTCAGTCTAGAAGTAAAGCACACAATGAAAGCAAGAGAGATTAACCCCTGGCAAAGCATCCCAAGAGAACACCAGGGAATTCTCCCTCTCTCAAGGACACGTGCGCTTCTGGAAGATGTTTTAGACCCTACAGGCCAGCAGATTTCCCAGAGCAGCAGTGACCTGAAGCCCTCCAGGCTCTGCAGGTCAGCTTCTGTCATAATCCTCCCCGTCTTAAAGTCCTGGCACACTGCTGCACTCAGGGTAAGGGGCCAGCTTAGCACTGAGACCGCTCACCTCTCTGCAAAGCTGGGTTTTGCCAGCTGCTGCGTCTGGAAGTACAGGGCATTTGCTTTGAGTCCCGGTCTCTCCCCATGTAGTCTGCCAAGCTGGCATCCAACATAACCTTACTGCTTGGAATGACGTCCTTGCAAATCAAAAGGTGAGAGAGGAAGCCTCCCTCCTTACCTCCTCCCGAGCAGCAGGGGTGAGTGGTTTTACTTTACTGCCATCCTTTGCTCTGGATCCTGCTGCTTTTTCAACTGTTTTTTTCAAAGTTCAGAGCAGCTAAATCAATCCATCGATGGACTCTGTTCCCTCCACACCTTCACGCTTCTGCATCAAGAAAAAGAGCCTCATATCTTAAGCATGTTTTGTGTGCTGTGTTGAGGTCACCCTGAACGGGGTTCCCATTACAGCTCAGCACTTTCACCTCTTCCAATTAGCCATGCATTAGTCAAGCTGGAGCCTAATGGCTTTGGCTTTGCCAGTACTGCCTGAAACGTTCACAGCGATGTAAGAGGATTTGGGCACCACTTCCTTTCAAGTTAATGGAAAGATCTTGCTTGGAAGGAACCTACTTGAGGATCGGCGTGTACTTTGCATTAATGTTTCCATTAATTTTAATGGGAGATGGTTCTAAATTCCTCGGATCAGCTTTGAACATCTTAAATTTTGTGTCCTTCACCTTTCTCATCTAAAATGGGGCTGATGAGCAGAAATGCTTTTAGCTGAGCAGTATCATTAATGGCCAAGGTGTCCTGCAAGTTTTTCTGCCTCTGCCTTCTCTGGAAATGTCCCATTGTCTGGTGACCCCACTGGGCTGCTCACAGCTCACTGCACACAGAGTTAGCAGGTCCAGGGTCTGCTCCCAGCGCAGAGGTTGTCTTCTGGCATTGATCCCGTGAGCAGAACAACTCCACATCCCCTGCTTCCCCTCCTTCTCTCCTTGCTCTCTGCCCTCCTGCTCCTCTGAACACAGCCGTGGTTAACTGCTACTGAGCATCCCTTGCTGGTCAGCTCGCTGCCTGCTCGTGCCTCCTGGGCTGCTTGTAGACGTTTGCTTCTGTCTCTTGACTGAGCTGAGCTGAGATCGACATCCCGACTGCTCATCACGTCCCCTATCCCTTGGTGAAAGCCAGCCCTGGCAGTGCTCTTGTATATGCTGGATCTCCGGCATAACCTCATTTTGCTGACATCCCGGTTCATTTAGGAAAGGAGTAGAAGCAGACCCTGATCTCCTCAGTGTAATCGGGTTAGCAAGCAGCTGCACATGCACTTGTCCTGGCAGCTAAGAAAGGCCCCACTGGCATAGCCCTGCTGTCTGTGCAGCCCGACATCCTCCCGACAGCAGGCAGCAATGACTGGTCGAGGCAGGTGTGTAAGAACAGGAAGGACTGATCCTTCCCCAGGGTCTGCCCTGCGGACATCCAGAGGTGCTTTATACTGAAGAGAGACCTGCAGGCAGGTAAGGAGGAGGTGGGCTGCCAGCTGTCAGGGCACGGGGACGTGCAGCAGCCCCCAGGGCAGCAAACAGCACGTGAATTGCACTGGGCACCTGCACTGATGGAGCGTTTGAGGAGCTGCAGTCCTCAATGTGCTCGTGATACAGGTAAACACGCTGGTGTCCAGGGCATGGAAGCGTCCTTTGGAAGAACCACGTGCACCTAGAGAAGCGGAGAGGCAGCTCTGTTGCAGTGTAGGGCTGGGCACGAGTTTGCAGGCTAAGGATGAGCTGGCAGGGTCCGTGTTACCCAAAGAGATCTGCTGTGAACTGTTGGCAGGGTAGAGCTGAGAGGCTGTGCAGAGGGCTGCCCGTCACTCCCCCCTCGGCCAGCCCAGGGTCAGCTCCAGCCCCCAGCAATTAGCGAGACGGATTGAATTGAGATTGATCTGTCTAGTTGCGCAGAGCGGGGCGACTCCAGCAAGAAATTTCTCCTCTCCCTCTGTCTCCACGTTAAAAGGAAGGAGACCTTGTCAGATTTCTGGATAAATGGGAAGCGCAGGGCAAGATGGAAATAAATGTTGTGCTAATGCGTAGGAAGAATCATTTGGACAGAGAGACATCATTGATATGGCCAGGCTGCAGCTGATCTGCATCACTCTGCTGAAAATTGTGCCTTGTGGTACAGCTGCTGCAAAAGGCAGCATTCAACGAGGTCTCTGCTATTCACTGTGTGCTTGCAGCATGTTGCAGGGGAGTGCAGAGACGCAGGGTCTGGTTCAAAGTAGGGGTTTAAAGCATCTGTAGCAGCCTGGACCGGCGCAGCGATGCCTGCTGCAGGGGATTCGTCGGAGCTGCCTCCTGGGCAACTTGGATTCAGCTGGAAAACTGGGCAGGATATTTCGAAGCAGGGCTGTTAGCCCTGAAGAGTTCAGTGGTCTGAGTCCCAGCACGGCTCCTCGAGCTGTCCCACTCACCAAGGAGCAGCTCTTGTACCTGGAGTGTTCACTTTTTGAAGGACCCCCCCAGCGGGCAGCCCGCAGGGTAAGGCAGAGCACAGCCCCTCTGGAAAGCAGACAGATGAAGGATGCTTGTCCCAAGACCCACGGTGGGTGCAGCCATCCCAGAGCTCCCAAACACGCACAGGGATGCTCTCTTAGGTGGCAGAGTGATGCTGCTTTGTGTGTGTTTACCCAGGGCTTTCATCTGCGCAGTGCCAGCACGAGAGCCGCTGCTTGTACTTGACAGCTCAGCTATTGTTGCAAAGTATGATTTAATAGCAAGACTTGATTACAACATGCAAATGTAGCTGCTGGGGGACTATCTCAGAGGTTTGTGGAGATTAGCTGTTAAATTGGCCAGTGCAAAAACATTATTAAGCAGAGAATATAATTACTCATCTTGTGCTTCTGTATTGTATGGAAGAGACAGATTTGTTTAAAAGCCAGCAAGTCCTATACAGAGAAAAGACTTGTGTAAATGCCACATCATGTACTACTGTATGTTCCAGCGTATTTTATTAGAGAAGCAATACTTAATAACAACATTTGGGAACATGTGGAAAGAATCCATTATATTATCCTGCATCGTAAAAGCAAACCTAATGCCTGTTCTGGGTGAAGGCAGTGCAGATATTGAAACATCTCCTTTCGGTGGAGGTTGATTGCTTTTATGGAGATTGTATCATATGGATATAAACAAATCCAGCACTTGATGTGGAATCTAGGAGCAGGGTTTTAGACTCAGGCATCTATCTTCTCTCTGCGTGTGTTCCCTCTGAAATGCATCAAGGTTCCCATTAACACCTTAAACGTGGAAAGTAGGATTAAAGAGAGACTGTCAGCACATGGGAAATGAAAATCTAGGTGTGCGCTTGCTGTTACTTGTTACCTTTCAGTCCTAGAGTAGTGTACGGGGCTCCTAGAATAAAAGCTCACGTGTGCGGGAGGATGTGGAGGGAGGATTGAGGCGTGGGGGGTTTGTTAGTGCTGCAGACCTGGTTTTCAGAGCACGTTGGGGTTTGAGGATTTCCTCCTGCCCCCTGGGTGCTAGTGGCAGGGGCTGGGCTTGCAGGGAGCGCTGCAGTGGCAGGGCTGTGTCCCTGGCAGCCGGGTGTCCTGCTCGGGGATTTGGCTGCCGGCAGCTTTGGTGGGGATGGGGATGGTATTTGGCAGGGAGCTGAGGGCAGGTCCTGAGCCTCTACACACTTGAACCGTCACACATGCAGGAAGCCCGTGCGTGGCAGCTGGATCTAAAAAGATATTGGGCTCCTCAAAGTTCCAGACAGTTTCAGGGAAATCTGTAACAGAGGAGTGAGGAGGGCTGAGTTAGAGGAACAGCTGGTTGGTAATGGAGCATGGCTTCTGCCAGTCACAAGTGGTGATATGGGGAGCAGGGGGATGCTCGTGGGGCAGTCCTGCTGTGCCCCGGCGGTGGCTGCTCGCTGCTGATTGATGTCACTGGACGTTTCCCCTCCGGCATCTCGTGCCTCTCACCAGATGTTCTGCCCAGGCTTCGCCTGTCTAAGCAGGAGGAAGTACCCTGCTTAGATAAAGACTTCCAGGGGTTTTGATGAGAAACTTTTCTCTGTCCTTTTGTTGCAGCTCAAGAGTGTTTTGTACCCCAGTAATTGCTCCCCAGGCTGCTTCCTGTGTGACTCGGAGCAGAATGCAGAGCTGCCACGGGCTGCTGGTGCGTGAATCGCAGCATCCCGGCACAATCTGTCCAAATCGCTGCAAATTTGAATTCGCAGCCAGCCCTGCTTTCTCCTTCACTACGTGTCTGTGCGCACACAGGCACGCCGCCGTGTTCCTTACCTGCTGTATACTGTATGTTTGTCGTGGCTGGAGCTGTCAGCTCTTCCAGGCAGCACAGTGGGGGAACGACTGCCCTGCTTGTGGCCGGGCTGGGTTTGGCTGGGAGCCACAAAGCACCTGAAGCAGGATCCTGCATCTCCTCTGTGCCTCTGGGGCAGCCAGGAAGAGCTCTGACTGCATCCTCGCAGCAGCATCTCTCTGGTTTTGTTACCCGCTGGCAAAGGGTAATCCTAAAAATACCTGCGAGTGGTTGCAAGCCAACAGTGTCAGAGGGGGCAGCTCTGCAAAGGTCCTCAGTCACCGGGGAAGGGAGAATGACGCATCTCATCACCAAGCATGAAGGGACGGTGTCTGCAGCCAGCAGCGCACGTGGGTAGGAGCAGAGGCTGGGTGTCTGCAGGGGAGTTCAGCTGAGGTTGGCTCAGCCCGGCTGGCAGCGGGGCAGGAGGGAACACGGTCAATGGGTGCCAAGTCCAGGAGCACAGGGTGGCGTGGTGCGGGCTGAAACGCTGATCTAGGGCACACTTAGTCCCCATGCAGGCACGTCTTGTCTACAGTAGATTTCTTACAGTGATCTTCGACAGTTTGTACTGAAGCCAAGCAGTGGGAGAAACTGTATAGCAATATTTCACAACAACTTTGGCCCAGCTACACGAGGGCTGAGTGTACGCAAGCTGTTCTTATCTCCCTAGCCAACACATACACACTTTTAAGATGCAGATCTGATCAGTGATCAGTCCTGATAAAGGCAATAAACTTCCTGCGGTAGTAGTGTTACGGTAGTGCTCCCTGATAGCCAGGCAGAGGAAGCAGAAGCAGTGTATTCACCTGTTAAGCTCCCTTTTTCATGTGTGCGCAGCTTGGATGTACAACAGATGTGTCTGTTAAGTGGTCATTAACCAGATCTCAGAGTCTGCATTGCAAGAAGTCATTTGTGTAATCCTCTTCTCTGGCAGCATTGATACTGCCTGTGCAAGATGGCTGCAGACTGGGGTGCTGTAGGAAGAGTTGCGCTAGCTCTTCATGAACGATGAAGTTTTACTGCATTGAGCTGAATAGCACAATCTGAGGCAAAACCTGCTCGTAACAGGTCCTAAGAGTTTGTCACTGCTTCTCTGAAACCCTGGGCTGGAATAGGGCTGTGATAATTAATGGAGGTTAAAGTCCTCCTGCTGTCTGGGAGCTGGTTGGAAATGGAAAAGAAGAACCTGTCACAAATGTGACTGGCTCTAAACTGCTGTCAGGCTCTCCTCCTTCCCTTCCCCTGCCCCAAGTGGAAAATCGTATTGGAAAGCAGCAGTGAGAGCACTTAAATCTTTCCACAGTTCATTTCAAGCTCCCTTTCTTCTTCCCAGCCATTCCCAGGCCAGTCTGGGGCGCGGATGGGAGACTGCGTCTCTGGCTGCAACTTGCAGGATGTTAAATAACAATGGGAGAGTGGCTTTCACAGGCCATGCGGTGTGCCCGAGCTGCACGTACCAGAAGCTGCATTTCCCATGCCTTGACGTTCAGCCCGTCCACGCATCACTTCTTTCAGTACAAGCTCTGTCTCGGTGTGTTGTGGAGCAAGCCGAAACGGGGTTGGAGCCACTCCTGCTGCAGAAGGACACACTCGGAAGCTGCTGCTCTCCTGACAGCAGTAAGTGAGCATGGGAAATGTGGGCAATAGCAGACGCTGTTGTACCCCCTGAGGTGGGTTACCAGGTTCATGTAAGCCCTGCCCTTTCCTGGGTACGTGGATTGTGTGCTTTAACTGGCACGAGACCCCTTTCTCTCAACACCTCTTGGCACAGTCACGTTGGTGCTGCAGGCAGTGGTTGTTGGTGGTTTTGTTCCCTGCTGAACCTGGCCAGTGAAGAGTGTCTGATGGAGCTTCACTGGCCTCCTCCTGAATTGACTTATCCATCAGTTGGAATAAACCCCCAAACCTTTTACTCTGATGCTGTTGAACAACTCTTGATAGATCCGGGCAGCTTTTTGGTGTCATCCTCCAGGAAAGACATGGCACTGCATTTGGCTTCCC
The DNA here is from genome assembly GCF_009769625.2 of Cygnus olor. NCBI lineage: Eukaryota > Metazoa > Chordata > Aves > Anseriformes > Anatidae > Cygnus > Cygnus olor. The sequence goes on from NC_049177.1 coordinate 16,896,210, forward strand.
CAGGGGCTCCATGTGTTCTCACCTATGTGACCAGAGCATCAGGGACCTTCTGGGGGGCAGCAGGCATTGTGGCCCCTTGTTCTTCTCCCATCCCACGGTGTTTTCAGGGGAAGGAGAAGGGCCCTCTCTGCTCAGTCTGAGCTTGGAAGGTGCAGCGCGCTGCAGCCCCGTGGGCTGTGTCAGGCTGGCACTACTCAGATTTGCAAATGGTTGTCCCAATGGGTAGATCTGGTGGCCAAAGAGAGGTTGAGGACCTGAGTTGCTCCCATTTGATTGCCAAGTATGAAGGCATGATAAGCTGGGTTGCCAGGCAGGAATGTGGCTGGCTGGGATCTGACCACCATTAGGACCTGAGTCACTCACTGAGTGAGTGAATTGTGAGGATGTGAGCCGTCCTCACAATTCCAACAGCAAGGTCTTCGCAGGTGACTTTCCGTGGTGATTCCCAGTGTTGTCTGGCACATCCAGGCACTGGGAAAGGGGAGGGCAGTGCCATCCAGTGCAGGATGGAGGCATAGAAACAAAAGGCAGATTTAACATTGTGCTTCCTTCTTCTAGATATACGGAGGTACCCTGTTCATTCAAGGGTTAAGCTGTCTGGAGAGATGCAGCACCCAGGGCCAGGTATCTGTCAGGCCTGGACTGGAGGCTCGCCAAGACATGGGGATATATGGTTTTATTTCTGTTTTGTCATGTGGAGATTACTATGCAATGTCTGTAGGACAAGAAAGCTCTGGGGCATCTTAGGATATGCCCCGTGCTCCAAAAGAGCTTGTTTTGGTTTTGCAACACTCATATGCAAAGGCAAGATTTGATGCCTGAAGTGCTCCTTTTCCAAGGATTAAAAGGCACTGGCAAGGCTCTGCAAGATGACTATATTGCAAATCTTATCATGATCCAGTGTTGAGATCTGTTGGTTTCAGCAGCACAAATGTGCTGACAGATCTGTGTGTCTGCTTTTTGGTGATGATAGATTTTTTCAGAAGGTTGGTCTGCGCCGCTGAACTCTGGTTGTAGCTCCCAAGCTCCCAGCTCTGAAGCCTGGAAGGTGGCATTGCAAGGGCTCTTCTTCATCACACCTGTGTCCTTCGTTTTAACCATACTTCCTCTGAACTGGTAAAACCCTGGCCCAAAGGAGCAGTTTCAGAGTGTTGTCATGGACTTAGCTTTGGTTCCTTTGCCTTAGATGCAGCCGAGTGACCCACATGAGGCAGTGGTGGAAGCAGCAGGAGTAACCAGGTTAGCTCTCCTGTTGTGCCAGCCAGGGGCTGAGACATTTGCTATCTTTACCCAGCAGCATGTGAGGTTTTGCAGATCTTGGTGTGAATAGAGCTTGTTCTCTCTTTCATATGATCTCAAGAGAGTGCGAAACAAAGTCCTTTCTTACCCATCCAACTCTGCAGAGTCGTCATATCCATCTCTGGCCTTTAAGGAGATGATTCTTCCTTGCGTACAGCAAAAGGTCCCAGGACGTCCTTCGTTAAGCTGTTGTAGTCTCATTGAAGCTACCTCATCTGTCCGTCTGTCTCTATGTAGCTCTAGCTGGAGAAGAGCAGACCTCTGTCACTACAACCGTGCACCCTCCTCTCGCGCTTCTCTGGCAGCAAGCGTGCTGTGAAATGCCTGCTCCCATGCTGCTTGGCTTTCTCTGTTGTGTGCTGAACTTCAGGAGGATGTTTAGCCATTTCTTCTCAACCCCATTGTGTAAATGAGGCTAATTTCAGCCTGCCGTGATGTGTGGGCTCGCTGGAACGTGACTGTAAATCCAGGCTTGAACATTTTCTTATAATGGACGGGATGGCGATACTGCATTGCTGCCTTTAACCTCAGGCTGTCCTCAGACCAAGCCAGGCTCTTCACAGACCCATGCCAGTAAATCAAGTAGCTTTTGAATCAATGCACATAAAAGTCAAGGGAGAGAAGTTACAGATGGAAAAGACCTATCGTACCTTGAGCCTGTCCCGCTGCAGAGGGGATGAGGCACTGTTGGGAATTTGCGGCGTTGCTCCAGGCCTGCCCACTGAGGCCAGGCAGGGTGAGAGTCATGCCTGGGGGAGATGTGGGGTCGGGGGAGATTGCCTGAGTTTCCTACAGCTTTTCCATCCTACTCATCTCTTTGCATTTCATTGCCTTGGCTATATTTTTGGCAAAGAAAACTGTTGTTGGTTGTATGTTCAATAAACCTGATATGTTAGTTCTCCTGCTCATTGTTTTTCACTCAGGGCTATGCCTGACTTTTCTTTAGAAGCATGTTTTTCTCACCTAATATTTAGTTTAAGATTGTAGGAGCTGGATGTAAAACCTTCTGGGACGTTTTAATCTGCCAAGAGGCTGCCTGAAAACAGAAGTTATCTAGCGTATTTCAGTAGTCCCTGTTTAGAAAACAGCACCCCCAAATCCTGTGTTGCCCCTTTGCCTTTCATCCCCTTGCCAACTATTGTTGGTTGTTTTAACCCCGATCTGGTGTCCATGTCCCGTGTACCTTGCTCCCCTCCCCTTAGGGTTTCCATGTCTTTGAAAGTCTTGGTAACCAGAGCGTTCGTGTGTTGTGCTTTGCGATCATTTCAGACCAAGAATAATACGCCTGGAGCCAGCTGGATCCCTCAGTCCATATTGATACAACTATTCCCCTTAACCTGCCCACACTCAGTGCTACAACTGCAAATCTGAGGTCGGAAAGGAGCAATGATGGACAGCACTGTGAGCCCTGCTGCACGGCCACGGCCCTGCCTGGAAAGCAGCCCCAGCAGCGCGCCCCACAGCCGGCAGCAGATGTATCTGGGTGCCCACTGGGGACCTTGTGAAGTTGAACATGTTTTCCTGACATGGATCTTCTCAGAACTGGTGGTCCTGGTGGTTGCTTTAATTCCCTTGATCTGCAGCCAGTCTCTCCTGAGAAATCGTTTCAGGCAAGGCCCTTGCTAAAGGTTGGCCAGTCTGGGTGATGGCTCCTCCTGGAGTTCTTTACCTATAAGCCCAAACAACACTTAGAAGCGTGGTTAAGAACTGGATCAAGGACCCAGAAGGGCTGTGAGGTAGTTATCCTTGGAGATTGCTAGAACTCAAGTGGAAAAAGCCGATCTGATCCAACTTTGAAGTTATCCTGCATTGAGCAGGAGGTTGGACCTGAAGTGCAGAACAAAAGAGAGGATATTTAGCAAGTCACTGCCTGGTTTTCGCTTCATGAACATCAGGGGAGACACGTTGGGTCGTTGTGCCACCTCTGCCTTTGGCTGCCAGATTATTTAGGTTACTGTGCATGATTTTGGTCTCCTACATTTTTTTTTGGCTTGCTTTTGTTGTTCAGTTCTTCATGAGCTTTTCCAGACTCTTACTTGTTTGTCCCTGGGTCACACCCAGGTTGGTAGATGGATGCTCCCCGCAGTCATTGGCCATCGCTGGGTATGCTTCCAGTCTGGGATGTTCATCCCAACTTTATTTCCCACTTGTCCTTAAGTTTGTTTCATGCTTTGGAAGTAATCAACTCTTTAGTGTCAGGTAAGCTGGGAAAAAGCATAGCCAAAGACTCAAAGGAGAAATACATGTAGGGTGTAAGTCTCCTTAGCTGCAATGGCTGGTAGAGCATTAGGTGGTGGGGGGACATGGTACAGGGAGGCCAGTTCTAGCAGTCGGTGACTCCCTGGGGCACTATCCAGTTTGCCAGGTGATTAACTGTTTGTTTCTCCCTTAACGAAAATTTGTCTCAGATTAAAGCACTGTAATAGAAAGCTCAGGTTTTGGAGCAGTCCCAAGTGTAGGTTAATATTTACAAGCTATCAGCTTCTGGTTGTATCTCCAACCCTTGCTAGTACAGAGATAAAATCCTTTTAAAAATTGCTTTTGATCTTTCTGGTTCATGACATGGCGTTAGTAAGACACATTCCATATGAAACTGGTAGATGTCTTAATGGAAATGTAAGTTTTTCTCATCCTTTCAGGGGCCAGTAACAGATGAGGAGCCCCCTACATACAAGGGCCATGGCTTTATAATGGAGCATAAGTGATGGACAGCATCTCTGCAGGATAGTCATGCTAGGAAATGTCAGATTGTTATTTCTGCCTCAGTGGCTTAAGATCATCTGTTTACCTAATGGACTTACATTTGCATTTTGCAGGTGTTGTGTTAATATTAATGTGTTGTCTGAATTGTTAATATTCCTTCACTTCAATGTTACATTAATGAAGGCTGCAGGGGATGGAAAAAAAGACCTGACTAATTAATTAAATGGGCAAAAAGCATCTTAAACTTTCCATCGTGCTGCCCTTTGCTTCCACCTAATGGGTCTTGGCATTTCTGGTCAGCAGCCATGTAACACATGCTGCTGTATGGAGCACTCAGCAACGGACTTGCTAATTTTTCTGACCCATAAATCACTTGCGTAAACTTTTAACTGCGAGGAAAAGTGCCTTTCATTCCTGCTTCCTTGTTTCAGTGGGAAATGCAGCCTGATAACAGGCGGTGCTGGGCTGATGTGTGGGGCCGGAGACTTTCACGTCAGGAGAGGGGCTGTCTGCATTTCTTCAGGAATTCTTTCCATTCCCCTCTTAGCCGGACTCTGGATGACATTAATATTATGTGTCTATGAAAGTATTCTTGTCATAAGGTCTGCTTTCAGAGCCAGTCACCTATCAAGCTGTACGTCTCAGGAATGTGGACTGCCAGCCCTCAGTCCTGCTTCCGTGGGGTATTTTCCCTCTCCTGGTTGGTGTCCCAGACCTGACTTTGCTTTGCTTTTTTTTGCCCTCCAGCAATTCCTATGGGCTGGAGAAAACTGTCTTGTGTCCCTGCTCAGGCTCTGGGTGGCTGGGGAGCATCCTAAAGTATTCCTGAAAGTGAAGTTTTCCAGCCCAAGTGGTGATTGCCCCTACGAGACCCATTAGAGAGAGACCCATTAGAGAACATTAAATGCTGAACACAGCATTTAGTTGTGTGCATTAGTGGTCACCAGTTATCCCCCTCTGTGGAGAGCAAGCAGGGCCCTGACCATCCTTCTGGGGCTCCTCTGGGAGATGAGATCTCCATGAGCCAGTGGCTCCCCGGATCTGATACGGGTCCTTGGGAAGCTGGGCTGGGAATCCCGAGCTGCACGGCTGTTGGAGCTAAACACAGGGACTGCAAACCCTTTACATTGTCTTCCCCACGGGGAAATGCTTAGGCGCAGTGACCTCAAAAATCTGGTAGTCCTGAGAAAAATTTGGAGAACGCTGCAGCTGGGGCTGAGGGAGCTGCTGAAGGTGGGCCTCCATGTCCTGTGTGGTTGAGGGTGTGGGTGCTGTTCTAAGCTTTCCTCCCTGGCCCGCGGGAGCTGAAGATGCTGTTTTGGCACAGAGGGGCACTTCAGCTTCATGCCAGGTGTCTGAAGGTTGTCGCCAATTTGCATGAAAAGGAGCAGACTGCAGTCATATTAACGTTTAATGAAGAGGCACAGCCTGCAGAGACCGCGTCCTCTGCAAGCCTCTTTGCGATTAGATGCCGCTTCGTTCACCGCTTAGGCCAAGATGGGACTGGGAGGCTTTGGGACAGGAGCAGGCTTTGCCTGTATCCCCTTCACACAGATCTCAGGCGAGGCTGAGGAGCACGAGGCCAGGAGGAGAGCAGTTGCCATCGGCGCGGCCTAGTACCAAGAGGCACTGTAGGCCCCGTGGCCGCTTGTGCTGCCCTCAGCGCTCCGACGTCTGGCCTGATGTTGTGCTGCCAGATGAAGTCAGCTCTTCTGTGTAAAGCCCTGTCAATAATTTCAAAGGAAATAAGGCAAATGGTTGAGGTTTTGCCTTGCGGTTTAAATCCCTGTGTGCAAACCCGGTACATCAGGCTTTAAGCAATTAATTCCTAATCATGCCAAATGCCTTCGGTGGCCCAGCTTCAGGATTGGGAGCTTAAAGTTTTCCACTGTAGTGCACTTAATTTGGATAAAGTGAAGGGAGTGGTATCATGGCATTCCCAGTCTAAAGGTGCGAGAGTGGCCAGTAAATGACATTTGTATTCAGAAAGCCCTCCCGTGCATTTGTGTTTTAGGCATCCATTACTGGGAAGGCACCATAGCTAATAAAAAGGGCATTCATTATACCCCGGAAAGGGAGTTCATTAGAGGGAAAAGCCATTCTAGCTTAGTAAGAAATGAATCTGAAACTGCCTCAGAGCTGCTATTCTCATCAAGTTTCAATGTTAACAGTTTTAAGCAAGAGCTAATTGAGCAATCTCAGAAAGTGGAGTAATTCCATTATTCAGCTCTGCTTTGTTCAAGGCTACCACTAGCTGTGAAAGGAGCACAAATGACTTTCATCAGGCCAGGAACCACCGGTGTTCTTGCCTTTTACTCCTTTTTCTTTCAAAATTGTAGGGCTTTTGGTCTTTTGGCCATTGTCCTTGGCAAAGTGATCTCCACACCAACATTGTAAGGCTCACGTATAATGCTGCGATCCAATTCTTGGAAAACAGGGGTTTTAATTTTCATAACTCTTGAAGCAGCAGTGCATGGCTGAAGATGCTTCTGTTTGTTGGGTAGGCAGAGTGTCACTAGGAGGACGGTAGACCATTCTTGCTGGATTTTGATGGAAAAGGGCCATTGCAAGCTGCAGTCCAGCTACTTGCCATAGAGCATGGTTCTGTCATAGGCTGCACTCTCAGGAGATGCAGGCTTAGCTGATGTTCCTCTCAGAAGGGCTTTTATAGAAACCTATCGAGTTCCTTTGCTTCGTGGAAGAGCTGTAATCAAAAACAAACGTACGTGATTTAAAGAAAAGAAGAAAAAGTCGTACCATACTCAGCATCTTTGGACTGAACGCTTTGGAGAGGATGTGTTGGAGAACTGTGATGCTGTTTGTTTACCACTTTCCTTCGGCAGCTGCTGCTGCTGTGGGGTGCGGTGCGGTGCGCAGTGCTGCTCGCAGCCTTTTGCGGAAGGTGACTTTCTCTTGGTGAGCACAGCAGGATTTAGAGTCACATTCCCAGGAGGTGGCTGTAGATCTGTTTGTTATGAGATTGCGCTGCCGCGATAATCCCCTGCAAGCCAGCAGAGAGGGAGGGCTCTCAGCGATGTAGTGCCCTCGGTAGGGGATGTATATCCGTCAGTGTCTCCAGAGCCTGCCCAGATACGCATGAACAGGCCAGGCCTTCCTTTTCTGTGCATCAGCTTCCCATGGCAATGTTCAATTCAAATGCAAACCAAGCATGATGCCTTCACAGCTCTTCTGCCCTTTCACTGTTTGGATCCGGCATGGAGCTGGCAAGCAGACATGTAGCAGTGGGCTGAGAAACCAGAGGCCCTGATGTCTGGCCGAAGCACAGAGCAGGGACAGAAATCTCATCTGCACAGTCACCCAGAGCTTGGGAAGGAGTTTGGACAGCAAAAGGTTTGTTCCCTGTGCAGGGGGAGCAAATGCTTTGAGGGGCAGACGGCATGGAAATGAACAGATGGGGTTTTGTAGTGGGATAGGGAAAAGAAATTTGGTAACCTCTGCAGAAATGATTCGGTCACATTTGGCCTGAGTGTGATGCTGGAGAGATACTGGGGTTTACCTGGCGGCAGCTCACCTGAGTGGCTGGACTCCAGCTCAGGACGGTTCAGCTCTGTCCCTTTGGGAGCAGGTTGCCCCAGTGAGCTACGTATGGAGAGGGGACCAACTTCTCCAGTCTGCCAAAAGTAAGAAAAACCCTCCCATGGGAGAGCTAGGTGGTGATTTGGGTTTCTCTGTGTCTGCGCCTCAGCTACGAGAACATTTCCATCGCCTGGGATGCAGCCGGCGGTTACATCTTGCAGGAGGAGAGGGAGGTGAAGGAGAAGGCACGGGGGAAGAGCTGGGCTCATTTGTGCGGCCGTACCTCGCTGTCATTTGCTCTGAAGCCTGCGGGTCTGTTAGGCTGGTTGGTGGAAGGGGCAGATGTTTTAATGTCGCTTCACTTTAATCAAGCTGCCTGCCTTGTTCCTGCACTTACTGCATTGCAAACAAAGTACTTCTTGTCTGTTCCATGCGGCGAACATTGCTTAGCTAATGTCATTTGTCAAGTTAATCAGGGAGAGTGGGCACTTCGATGGCTGCTGGATAGCCTGGCCACATTGCCATGGAAGCAAGCAGCCAAACAGTAAGTTGCCCTGCTTTGCTCTGCAGAGATTTGGCATGAGAAGCCAATATTTTATTTGCCATCAACAAAACAACTCACTGAGGATGCGAGTAGTTTTTCAAGGTTGACGTCAAGGGATTGGAAAGTGTCTAGCTAACCTTTTACAGAGCAGATAATAGCCCTGGTACTAAAGCAGCTCCAGTGTCTGAATGTACAGCTCCTCTCCCCATGTCCCAAGGATGCCCGGCTCTGTCAGGAGCTGTGCAAGAAGAGGTACAGCCCAGCATATTGGCTCTGGGGCTGCTGTCGAGGTGTCGTCAGTCCTTCTCAGCTGGGTGGTTTGGTAGGTGCTTATTTGCCTTGCACAAGCCGTGGCCATCATCATTTAAGGTGCTTTGAAAAGCACCGAGTCCTGTGTTTTGAGACCATCTCAGAAGCCTGCAGTCTTGGTGGATTGTAGGAGCTGGCACGCTTTGATCACGTTTGAGACTCGGAGGCGAGTTCTTTTGAAACCCATACACTCCGGCTGACCTCTTGCATAAGGCAGGGTATAGAGTTTCACCCACTAACTCCTGCACCGAGCCCATAATTCATGAGCAAAAACTGGGTATTGAAAGAGCCGGCAGAAGATGCTTACATACGTTTCAGAGCCCTCGAGCCGTCCCACCCCTCCCTCCCCTCCCTCTCACATGTGCACGCGCTAAATGGTGCATGGAACAGGTTTGGAAACGCTCCCTCCTGCAGCCCGGGCGAGCGGGACAGCTGGTATCTGCAGGCACCTCCGCGAGGGACAGCCACCTGCCAGCCCCCAGCCCGCTCTGCGGGACGGCGGAGGAAACCTCGCATGAGCACGGAAAGGGCAAAAGTTCAGATCAGATTGTTTATGGGATTTTATGGAGGCGGGAGCCAAGGATAGCTCAGCTAATCCAGAGGAAACTGTAGCGATGGCGTTAGGCTGCATTTCACATGGGATTCATTCGGTGCACATTCAGATGGACTAGCCTTTCTGTCTCCATTTTTTTTAGCCATGAAATATTTTTCTTTGCGCTCCTGTCTGCCAGCCGCACCGAGCCAAGCTCCGAGCTCGGCTGTTCTAAGAAAAAAGAAGAAAAAGAAGAAGAAGAAAAAAAGAAAACCCTCTTGTCATTGACCTCCCGATGAGTTACGGGGTGGCAGCGTGGCTGCTGGTGCAGATAGCAGCCGGTGCTGGCCCCTCTATGATCTAGAGCTGGGAAGGGTCCTCTGTGTTACACCTCATCTGTGTTCTCTGCTCCTCGCAAGGGCAAACCCCAGCTGTGTCTCCCAAAGCCTGCCCCTGCCTTGGGCAAGTGAACGAGATGAGGAGCTTTTCAACTCCGAACCTCTGTGGTCATGTCCTGCACCCTGCCGTGGGTGCAAAGCCCGTGGATGCTTCCCAGTAAGGTTTTCCTGCCCGTGCTGTCAATCCAGCCCATGCGCTAGGTACCTTGTCTCAATGCAGGCTGTCTTTGATGCTGTCATGGGGCTGATTCTCCAGGTGTGGAGGTGCAGAACAGAGAGGGAGGGATTTTGCGGAGCAAAAATCTCTTGGTTTTCCTTTGGGTGGAAAAGCGTCTCTGACAGGAAGGCTCTCAGGTATTAGCTTCAGTTCAGAAGATGCAATGTCAGAACGAGGATATGCCCAGAAGATTTAAAAGCCCAAAGCCCTAAAATGGTAAAACAAAACTTATTAATCAGGTGAAAATTGCATCCAGCCCTAAGTGTCGCTAGAGGTAGGAGGTAAAGGCTTCACACTTGCGAGCAACAGGAGGAAGAAGAACCAGGGGGGCTGCCTGAGCACTTGGCTGGTGGTGCTCATCTCCAGGACATGAGATAAGCACGTTGTGCCTGTGGCCAAGAGGAGGTCCTGTTCACAGGTGTTTATTGCTTTGTCTTCAGAAATGGTTTTGCAACTCATTCCTTCGAGGCCGCATCTTGAGGAAGGCGCAGGGACCCCATGGGCAGCTTTTGCCCATGTGTGCATCTGTTCGCAGCCCGTGCTGTTCGCTGCTCATTGCTACGAGCTGGGTTGGGGCAGAAAGGCCTCCCCAGGTCTGAGCGTGGGCTGGCACAGCCCCGCACGTCTCCTTGGGCTCTGCAAGCGTGCGCTGGTCCCCACGTGCCGTCTGCGAGCGCGGTGGCTGGGTGAGAGCTGCTGGATTCACCCACACCTGTGAGACGGGGATGCTGTAGCCCCCTGGCCACCCACCCCTGGGCGCCGCATGGCTGGGGCAGCCGGGGTGCCCAGCACCCTTGGGCCGTGCTGTCCCACAGCCCCAAGGCGCCGGTGACCATAGAGGGACCGATGTTGCCATCTGCTGGCTTAGCTGCACAGGAGCAGCAAGAGCTGTGCTCGGCCCTCTTGGAAGTCGCCCATCCCAAGCACGCACGGCCCCGGCACTCCTGCGTGGGGCTGCGGGCACGCTGACCGTGCTGCCTCATCCCGTGACCGTCTGGTAGCATCTGCCGTCCAGCTGGTGCCTTAGGGGACGGGATCAGTCCCTTCCCATTTGGGCTGTGCCTCCCCACACTGCCTGTGCCACAGCGTGTCCCTCTTGCCCTCCCAAAAGGCTTTGAAACGTTGGCCTCTCGGCAGCAATAAGCTTCCCAGCGCTGGGAGAGCCCACAAAGCTCTTGTTAAGGGACCTCCTTCCCATTAAAGATGTGCATTTCCACTGCTGATTACAACCAGCGTGTGCTGATTCCTCCACTGGGCTCGTCTTTAATTATTTCCTTTCTCTTTCGAGTTTTTGGCACGTTCTCCCGGGCTGGGAGCGCATGGCAGCTGGAGCACGTACCCCGGGAGCGCAGCACCCTGCACATCCCACCAGGGCGTTGCCCCCGGCAGGGGCAGGGGGCTGCAGGACGCCGGCTCCATCCCAGATGCCCTAAGGCAGCCCTACAAAACTGCTACGTGGCGGCAGTGGGGCCGAGCTGGCGTCATCAGTAATAGCTCGCTTGGGCATTGCGTGGAGCCTGAGGTTACTTCTGGAAATCTATTATCTTTTTTGGCAATTAGGACCGGTTAGGAGCCTTGGGAATACGTGCAGCAAATAGCAGGAAGCCCGGTTAAGCACATCTCGTTGCTTATCTGAGCCCAGTTAAAACAAGTCTCCCACGGCACGGCCGTACAGCGGGCAGCAAAACCCGTAATGCTCCACAGCCGATCCCCAGCGCTGGGGCTGCTTCGCTTTGCAGCGTGCAGCCCTGGGGATTTCCACTCAGTGAGTCCGGAGGCAGAAGGGGGGAGCTCAGCCCAGCCTGGACAACCCCCAGGAGGTCCCACTGAGAAGCACCCAGGGTCCTTGCACCGCCGGGATGCCGGAGGCAGGGCTGCGTGGCGGGCCCCGACCACACATGTCGGTCTTGGGATGGAAACAACGAGACGCTGTTTGCTCTGGACCGAGAAGAGAGCGGCGCGTGTTTGTTTTCCGTGCTATCTCTTGCACAGCATTTGTTTTGCTTGTCGAGCGTTTCAGGAGATAAAATGACCTAAAGGGAGATTATTTTATCCTAATTTAAGCTGTCAATTTATCGCTGACTTCTGCCTGCCTGTACTAGTAAGGCAGGCTGTTCCGAGTCCCTGGGGAAACCGCTGCTAGAAAGTGAGAATTTGGGGGGGGATTTGCTGCAGTCTCGCATCTAATCTTCATTTTTAACAGCCACTGCAAGCTGCTCCCTCATCCCCCCGTGTCCTGTTAGTCCCCATTGCTCTGGACTGGCCAGTAGCTAATAAATCGCTTCGCGTCCCAGGGGAATCCCCTCTCTAACCGGGACCCGGGGTTGTGTTTCTCCTGCTGCAGGCTGGTGGAGGAGTTCATGCTGCTGGCGAACATGGCCGTGGCCCATCAGATCTACCGCTCCTTCCCCGAGCAGGCCTTGCTTCGCCGTCACCCGCCGCCCCAGACCAAGCTGCTGAAAGACCTGATGGAGTTCTGCAACCAAGTCGGCCTCGACATCGACTTCAGCACTGCGGGGACCCTGCACGTGAGTGCGCTGGCCTGGTGGGGACTACAGGGGCGAAGGGGGGGCGGTTGTGTGACGGTGTGTTTGCAGCGTGGGGTTTATCCCCTGCCCTGTCTCTCCCTGCTCCCCCTCGAGGCAGCGGTGCGAGGAGCACTGAGAGGCCACCGTCCTTCCAGCCCCTGCAGCGCTGGTGGGAGAGCGTTGCTGCTGAGAGAAGGGGAGGAAGGAGGGCAGGAGTGCCAGGGCCAGGCAGGGCTTTCAGGACAAAAAGCACCCGTGCAGTCACCCCAGGCTCCACCAAGCTCTTCTGGATGAGTCCGAGCTGAGCCAGTAGCTTTTCCATGCCGAAACAAAACACCTCCTTCACTCCCTCTTGACCCCACCAGTGCTGAGCAGGGGTGGCCCAGCTTGTCCTGCTCAGGCAGTGCTGGGCTCAGAGCTTGGAGCGGGGTGAGGAGACCTTGCAAGTGCCCAAGTTCCTCCTCTCTATGCAAAGAAGAGCAATAGGAAGGATGTCTCGGTGCAGGAGCACCTGCTGGGACACCCAGATTTCCTTTCTTTGCCTTCTTGGGAGATCCTGGGCAGGTCACTTGCTCTGTACCGCAGGGGAGGTGGCTCTGTAAGGAGGTGTTTCTGTCTGGACTGCTGAACATCTCAGGGAGGGGAGGGAACGGGGAATGGGAAGGACATTCCCAGCAGTGCTGGGAAAGGTCAGGCACAGCCAGCATGGGAAGGATCGGAGCGATCCTCTGTCCCGAGGCTGAACTCCAGCTGAACAGCGCAGGTTCCAGGATTTTCTTTACTCGTTGCAACTGGACTGTGGATAATCCTCCGTTAATCACATCCCCGCTGGCCTCCCTCACGCCCCTCCATCGGCTGGGACTGCTTTCCCCGCTCGCTGGCTGTGACCAAGCAATGTCAGCAGACACGGGGCTGCGCGCTCAGCTCCTCTTCCATGCTCTGAACTCTCCCAGCCCCTTCCTTGCTGGTAGCCCCAGGTGGTGACCTCCCATCCCCACATCTCCCCAGGGTCCCATTACTGCGTGTGCTGAAGCTCTCGGTGTCTGGATGGGAGCCAGACACAGGTCAGGAGAGGGGTTACGAGCGCTCTTGCATGCTGCACGGCAGCCAGCGGTCCCTGTGCTCCCTGCCTGCAGCCCCGTGAGGTGGCTCAGTGCTCAGAAGCTCTGTGTGCAGTCCTGGTGGGGCTGTGCTGCCTGATGGGACCAGAGCAAAACCCAGCTTTCCGTGGGCTCTTAGTTTTACGAGGGGACTTGCAGGGAAAAGAGGAATTAGGCTCGGATGAGCTGCTGTTCTCCCCAGTACGATCCGTCTGATTCCCCCTACTGCCACTGCTTGCCAGGACTGAAAACTGTCTCTTCTTCTCCTCCAGAAAAGCTTAAATGAAACATTTGGGGCTGACAAGTACTCCGAAGCCAGGAAAGAAGTGCTGACCAACATGTTCTCCAGGCCCATGCAGGTAAGACCCGCACCATGCTGTCAGACACATCTGCTGTAGCTCTCTGCTGTGGCTCCATCTTCACCCTGGCCCTTTCTGCATTGTCATAGCTCATCATTTCGTAGAGGGAGAGCGAATGGATGCTGATCCCAGTGCTGTGGGGCTCCCAGCAGATTCCACTAGTGCTTTCAGCCCCATGCAGCTGGCATTGCGGATATCCCCCGGGCAGCAGAGCTTTACTGGATGGCAGGGTCAGGCTGAGCCTTTCCTCGTGCCCCACAGTGCCCCTGTGGGGTTTCAGCGTTTTACACTTTGAAGTTATATGCAGGACACTAGCAGACTCAGAAGGACCCAGTGGGCACCATGAAGAGCTGGCTTATGTTTGTGCCAGCTCCTCATGTCATGGTATCCAAACTGGCTTCTTGTCCAGAGAAGGAGACAGGAGTCAGGACAAAGCAGCGGTGTGGGACTGGCCACAGATCACAGTTTGGTGCCAGACATGCTCTTAGAAGCAGGAAAACTCTGGAAACCCTTTGGTCTCCCTCCAGGCCAAGAAACCTTCTGTAAAGGTCTGTGCAGGGGAGGCTTGTTGTGCTGCTCCCAGTGATTGTCATGTTTGATGCATCTGCAGCTCAGGACACTTACTTGGGTGCTTATCACCATCAAAAAAAAAGTTTTTGTGGAGCATCTGCCTTTCTGTATTTGCAGCTGGGCATAGTGCAGCCTCTTCTGAGGGAAGTCCTACCCCACAGGGAAAAGGGGCATGTTGCTGGAACGGTCTCTCTGCTGTGGCCTGCTGATCGCTGCAGGAATGAATCATCCTCCCAACATCGCTCATTTCACTGTCACTCTTCTAATTAGCTCATTTGCTCCATTTACTCATTAGCAGTTGCCTGAAGTCCTGCTGTACTTTAGTGACTTAATGCTTGCAAGCGGAATTGGGGACCAAAAACATTTAGTAAATCACCTCCTTGTGTGTGTGTTCAGCTCAGGAGTGCTGCCTTGTAGGTAGTGTCCTCTGGAGCTGGCTGCATTGTCCCACATCCTGTGTCCTGCTTTGGTTTGTCCTGGTCCCTTCTGTCGAGTCTTCCTTTTCTGGTGGAAAGTGCTAACAGGTGACGCGCATTCCCTTGGGTCTCTCCGTGGTCCTGCTGACTGGTGCAAACCTGGAGCAAGCCCAGCTGCTGGCTGGGAGGGATGAGCAAGGCGGAAGGAACTTGGCTCTGTGCTGACATGGAGGAGGAGACGAGCTTTTTGGGACCCACTGACTTGCTCAGTTCTTCTCTCTGTGATCAGAGAGGTGGCGGGCGTGCTCTGAAATACCTCCCGGTGCCTATTGCATTCACAGGGCCACGTCTTAACAAGTTAAAGCAGTATGTGAAGACGTATGAAGGCTCAGTAAATGAAGTCTTCTGGGGAGTAGGTAACAGTTTGGGGAAGAAGAAATAAGAGAGGGAGCTTTTAGAGAAGATATTCCACAAGACACGGGATTTTGGCAGGAACTAGGCTCACAACCTCCTCAGACGTTGAAGGTGCCCTTGTGTTCAGGTGTGCTGCGCAGTCCCCTCTCTCCTGGCAGACCTGCTGTCTGGCACGCTCGCGTAATAGCCAAAACCCAGTTTGCAGCTGAGCCCACCGGCCCTGCAGGACAGCCTCTGGGTGGTGAGCGCTGCTCCTGCCTGCCCTGATGTGCGATGGGATGCTCTTCTTGCTGAAAGCTGTGCATGAGCCAGAAGGAGCGCAAATCTGTCTTGATCCTGGGATGAGCACATGCACGTGGCCGTTAGCTGAGGCGTTGTTTGGTTTGTAAATGGAGTGCCAGGCTTGCCCAGAGCCATCAGCCAAGTTAACAGATGCTCCCCTCCCATCTTCAGGGCCACTTCCCAATCTGATCCAGGACGTGCGTGCAGCGGTGTGTCCATAGGATCTCTGCTCTGTAAAGGACTGTGGGGCTGCCAGGGTGACAGAGACGGTGTTGTCCTCTGCACTCCGCGTTCCCTGACCACACTCGCTGTGAGCTGGACTGGTGGGCAAGCGCTCACAGCTCCCCCAAAGCCCCAAGCAATTTAGATCCCCACTATTGTTCCTACTGCTGAGTGCAGAGGATGGGCAGTGCAAAGCCGTGTCAGCGCCCCTCGGAAGGGGCAGGCAGCCACAAAGCGGAAGCTTTCCCTGGGAAGAGGACTTTTTGCTGTCTGCCCCTGGTATTGGAGCAGATGGGAAGGAAAACCAGCCCCATCCTGCCTGTCTCCATGGCCTCTAATGGGGGAGAGCAGAGATCTGCGTGCTGGCAGCTGCAGAGCGTGGAGATGCAAGAGCCCGTGCCGGTGTCGAGAGCTGAGCCATCGCTGTGACAGATGGCGTGGAGGGGCCCAGGGCGCCGAGGGGTGACCCATGTCCCTGCACACGTCTCAGCCCCCAGTGATGAAGCTGGTGTTTCAGGGACAAGGCTGCAGTCAAGCCAGCCATAACAAGCAGCCCACAGGTTGAACCCGTGCTCACGTCACCCTGAATCTTCCATCTTTGCTGCATGCCGGTGGTCAAGGCATCAGCCTTGTGGAGGAGGAGGAGATGGGGAGCAACTGGTAACGTGTGTGTCTGCGGGAGCGCCTGGGTTGCCACGCCAGGAGGCTCGTAACAGATGAAAGAGCAGCGACGTATAATTTTTCAGGGGCTCAGTCACTCGGGGATTCAATCTGTCCATAAGAGCGAAGCCGCCCCTGGTTGGCTGGGGCTGATTTATTTCACGGTTCTCCTGGGACCGCAGCAATCAGACCCCCAGCTTGGAGACCACTTGTGGGTCAAATCTGTTAATGGGAAAACATCTGCTTTGTGTCGGGCTGGTGTCACCGGATAGCTCTGTCGTGGTGCTGAGGACAGGTATCAGACAAGTGTCAGACTGGGCTCCCTGCGGTGCGTAACCTTGCCACAGCTCAGAGGAGTGTTTTTGCTGCGGTACCCAAGCTGTTCGTAGCCTCGGTGAGGGTCGTGAGCTGTCAACAGGGTGTCAGAAATAGGCCTGGCCCCAGCCGCAGCGGGGTTTGGCCAGCACATCTCTTGGGAAGAAGCAAGCAGCGTCTTTTCCAGCTTGAAACAAGACACGGGGTGCCTCTCTCTGCCGGGTGTAGGGCAGGGATGGGCGCTTCCCAGTGGTTTCTCATAGCAAAAATTTCGACCTGTGCTATCAGACAGGTGCATTCTGCCTTCTGGACATCCCTCCCTGCCTGCCTGGCATTGTGGGGAGCTTCCTCCCCTCTGCCCAGGAGCCTGGCAGCAGTGGCTGGAACCCCCCCGTAACGCTGCGCTGTCTGTCAGCACAAGGGCACTTGTCTTCCCCCGCAGCAGCCTCCAGAGCCTAGCGTGTGTCCCTGCCCGACCGCGCAGAGCCTCGTTCGGAGGGAGCCGAGCTAATTGAGTGGAGACCATACTTCGTGAAGTCCATCAGAAACAATTTAATTCGGGGTTGTGGAAATTGGCAGCCATCTCAGCTCCTATCCCAGCTCTTGGGTCTCATAATAAGGCCGGGACCGATGCTGCTTTTTTTAACCTGCTTTATTTTCTTGCCCGGATCAGTGCGGAGCTGCTCAGCAGGAGCTGGCTGCGCTGCTGGGCTGGAGAACCGAGGATGCAGCTGCCCAAACCGTGGATCCCAGGACGGCTCTGTAATCAGAGCTGGCTACTCCTGTTTTTTTTTTAAATCACTTGCTCTGATTTTTAAACGGGTTCGTTCAATCGCCACTGTGCCGTGACCCCTCCGCAACCCCTCTGACCCATGCAGCCTCCCCTCCCCGCCTGGGCTCGGCCCCGTTGTTTTCCCAGCCCCGAGGGCTGGTGTTTCACAGATGTGAAAATAAAAGCTGTAACGTGTGTGATAACAGGGGCGGTGCAGCCAGGAGAGCTTCCCACTGAAGAGGCCGCTGGAAGGCGCGGGGCCAGGTGTTGGTTTAGCTGGGCACTCTAGCCGCTCGGCTTCCCAGCTGTCATCGTGGGATGAAGCAGCAGGGATGGCAGCGGGGCTGTCTCCTCCTCCTCCTCGGGCAGCAGAGCTGCTCATCCCAGCCCCTGGTGCTCTCCGAGCAGAGGAGATGGGTGTGCAGAGCTTGCGGCCAGACCCAGAACCAAAGAGGCTGGCACGGAGCTGCTCGGGGAGAGCATCTGCTGCAGGCACAGGATGAGCTGTGCTCTCTCCTTTCACGCTGCTCCTCTGCACACACGGGGTTTGTGAAAGAGCCCCACGGCCTGAGTCAAAGCAGGAGGCTGCTTAAACCCACGCGTGGCTTGAAGGTCAATGCAGTCCTTGGGGCGAGCCAGGGTGAACCCCTGCAGGGTGCCTGGCGCTGCACGAGGAGCGCAGGGGACATGGGTCTGCTGGCAGCTACTGGTTGCTGGGTCTTCACCCCCTGTGCTGCTCAGTTCCTGCAGCACGCGCCTTGTCTCTCTGCAGCCCAAACGGAGCAGCAGGTGAGGGACCATCAGCTGCTCAGGCTCTGTCTCACAGCCTGAGACCCCACCAGCTCCATGCAGGGTCCATCCACCACCCTCACTCACCCCGTTCCCTTGACTTCTCGCCCCCTTCCAGATGGCTCTGTACTTCTGCACCGGCGTCCTGAAGGACGAGACCCTCTTCCGCCACTACGCCCTGAACGTGCCCTTCTACACCCACTTCACCTCGCCCATCCGCCGCTACGCCGATGTCATCGTGCACCGTCTGCTCTCCGCCTCGCTCGGTGGGTGCCGCCGCGCCGAGCAGCACCGGGTGCTGCGAGGGGAGGAGGGGGCTGCCCCCACACAGGCAGGGCTCCTGGGTCCCTGCCTCGCCTGCCACGGGTGCAGGGTGCTTGGGGTCTGCGTCCCACCGGGCAGCTCCCTGGCACAGGGGTGTCCTCGGCGAGCGGGGACATGGGAGATGGTATTTGGGTCCAGGCTGCTGTGGGGCATCTCTGGAGGAGGGAATATGGGCCTGATGTTGTCGCTTGTCTCCTTCTCAGGTGCCAGCGCCCCCATCAAGCTGGAGAAAGATGCCCTCCAGAGACAAGCAGACCACTGCAACGACCGCAAGATGGCTTCCAAGAGGGTGCAGGAGCTCAGCGCTGACCTCTTCTTTGCCATCTTCGTCAGGGTAGGAGCCAGGAACGTCTTCCCCTGAGGTGTTTGTTGAATTATCGCCATGAAGGCTCAGCCTAGACCACCAGGGCAGAGGGCTGCCTGGCTGCCTGGCTCTCCAGCTGGCCAGGGGGAAGGCCAGCAGAGAGGGGACACGCTGAGTGCGCATCGCTCAGCTCCCCCAGACACTGCACAGTGAGATGGGGCTCCCCGTGGACACAGCCGGGTGGGGACGCTGGTGTAGTGACTGCGCTGTCTCCCGGCAGGAGTGCGGTCCTCTGGAGTCTGAGGCCATGGTGATGGGCGTACTGAACGAGGCCTTTGATGTCCTGGTGCTGAAGTTTGGAGTCCAGAAGCGCATCTACTGCAACGTAAGTGACTCGCCGTAACTGCCTGCCTGACGCTGGCAGCGCCGTTGCTGCCTCACCAGAGGCGGCTGCAGCGTGCTGCGGGTGATCTAGTCTTGTTAAAAGGGGATAAAGGCAGATTTGTGAGGATGGAGATCCACGTGGGGCTGAAGGGAGGAAAGGGAGAGAGGCTGATTTTCATTTTCTTTAATCACGCGGTATATCTGGGGCTGTGACAGCACTGCTGTAGGCCAGCACCTGCGGTTAGTGACAGCAGCTTCTCTTAATAACCTGGTTATATGGCTGGCAATGACATCTTTAAACAGGACATATAGCGTGATCTATGGGCTGTTTGTGTATCGCAGCAGCTCCTGATTTACGTGCTGAGCTCAGACTCATGGGCTGCTGCATCCCGGCTGTTACAGAGCTGCAGAGGACTTTATGCAGCGTGCTGGGCAAAAGCAGCGTCACTCCCATCACAGCCGCAGCCGAGGGGGAAGCGGGGCTGAGGGTGCTGGGGGCCACAGGCTGCTATCAACGTGCTCCCTGCCTGCAGGCACTGCCCTTGCTGGGCTTCCACTTCCAGAAGGTGGGGAGGAAGCCGGAGCTGACACTCATGTGGGAGCCAGAGAAGCCGGAGCAAGAATCTCTGTCCCAGGTAAGACCCCACAGCACAGGACAGACTCATAAGACCATGGGGCAGGCGTGGAAGCTGTGTGCGACTCATGGACCCCATGATCTTCACAAGGATGGCTCTGGGAGGCATGACTGCCCTATAGACAGTCCTGCTGTCCCTCTGTGTCCCCATCCCAGCGAGCCCAACCTCAGCCTCCATCTCCTCTCCCAGCAGGGCTTGCATCCAGCCCCCTCCACCCCATCGCTGCCCCCACATTTGACCCCACCACTGCCTTCAGACTCTGCCCTATCTACTGTGTGTGTTGCCTCCCAGTCCAGTTTCCTCCATGAATTTAATTACCGTGCTGTTTACTTCTTCCTTCCAGATGATCAAGATGTTAAGTAAGATCAGACCTAAGGCAGCTCCTGTCTAGACCCTGCCCCCCTTGCTGGCACAGCCCTGCCATCGGGTTTTTTCTGCCCGTGCGATAGGGCTGAGACCCAATTGGAGCAATTTTTTTTTTTTTTTTTTTAAGTCAGACTTCCTGAGATGCAGTGTCAAATGGTTTAACAACATCTAGAAATCTCTCTCTTGTGTCCCTGTCATCTATTAACTTGGTGACTCAATCAAAGGGAGCAATCGCATTTGTCTGGCTTGATTAAGTGGTGCCTCTCTGCCAACTTTTGTCTGGCATAGCTGTAAAATCACAGCTGTGTTGATTGCCTTGATCTTTGCCTGGGCGGGGATGGGAGGACTGAATTCAACCCTGTCCTGCACTGAGGGCTCTGGGCTGGCTGGAGAGGACTCTCCATGCAGGGCCAGGCTGACCCCTCCAGCTGACACGATGCGTGTCCTGGAAAATCCTTTCCCTCCAAGGGGAGATGTTGCCAGCTCGGGGGGGTCAGAGTCAGCAGAGCTCCCTGGCTCTCGCAGCCTTTCTGCAGGACTGGCCTCCTCTTGAGCTGCGCTTTTATTTCCCAGCTTGGCTCAGAGAAGCCCCTGGATGTGTCTGAAGTGGCCTCAGCTCCTCCTTTCCTACAGGAGTGGGTATCACTTATACCCTAGCAGGGACCCACAAGAAAAATGATGCCCCTGCATGAGCAGGGCCCATTTTGGTTAAGCAAACACTTAGCAATAGGGGAAACCCCTCCATGAGTCCTCCACGCCTCCTAAGAAAACACCAGAGCCTCCCTGGGGAGCATGCTCTGAACTCTCCTGAGCCAGCAGATCCCCGAGTCAATAAACCTGCAGCCTTGTGATGAGCCGGACTGCCCAGGAGCCGCGCTGAAGGGCAGGAGCCATCACTCTGGCACCGTGGCACTGAGCACCCCCTGCTCCAGCCTGGCCCCAGCCCTGGACACCTGCTTCCCAGTTTGGCTCACCCCAGCCAGGAGTGGGAAGGCTGCTTGCAGGAAGCCGGGCAGGGGTCTGGGCTGGCCGCCCCACTGCAGAGGGGAGACGTGGGCCCCCACCCCACACATCACCTCCTTCTGCCCCAAACTTCAGGAGATCACCAGGGCTTGAGTACGAAGCAGAGCTAAGACTGTGATGTTTGATGTGAAATCATGCCGTTCCTTGGCAGTTCAGCGAAACAACGAGGCGGGATTGCCAAGGGAGAGCCCTGATAATCCACACGTGACCCCCCCAGGCATGGGGGTCTTCCCCCATGCGCTCCTGCCAGCCGGGGTGGGCGGGGGGCTGCTGCAGCGATGTGCGCAGCCGGCTGCAGAAGGATTTCTCTGGGCTTCGCTCCTCGCTGCCCCCTTTGATGCGTTTAAGCCTCGGTGAGGTTCTCCTGCTTGGAATGATGAATCGGGAGCAGCAGGCGTTGGATGAGCGGGGAGGACAAGGTTACCCCAGGTGGCTCCGTGCCTGCTCCTCCTCACTAAAAGCCAGGAGCGATGGCCCTGCTGGGCCTTGGGGACGTGGCAGGCTGCGAGCAGGGGCTGAGCCCGCACACGCCAGGGTATGGCCCCGCGGTGGTCGCATGCATCCCCTGCCCGCTGTCCCAGCCAGCCCGTTATCCCCACGCTGGGAGCAGAGCTGATCGATGATTTACGTTTCTAATCTGCACAATTGCATGAAGAGATCGATTCGGGGGGGGGGCAGGGAGGCGGCGGCGGCAGGCAGCGGCGCATTCCTGAGCAGGAGGAATTGATTTTCTCCAGTCTTGATTCCCTCGCATCCCTCTCAACCAAATATGCCCCCTTCCCGGGTCTTCTCTCGCTGTACAGGCACAGGCGGTCATTCCCTCGTTATGGGATGACGAGAAAACGCTCGGTGTCCTTTGGGGACACCGCAGCTCGCCTTTGGCACTCGGCCAGGCCACTGCATTTGGCGATGCCGTGCGTTCTGCAGCGAGACACAGGCAGGCGCTAGGGAGATGGGGACCTAAAGGCAAGGGCGCAGCCACCCCTGCTCCTGCCCCGAGCACGCAGAGGACAAATCGGGGCCTGACCAGGCTGGGCTAAGTGAAGGTGTGTTTTTGGGAGGCTCATTTCAGTTGCTTTGGGTTCCCCGGCTGGCTCTGCAGCACAGCTGTGGGGCTCTCGGAGCTGCTGCGTGCAGCCCCATGCTCAGTGCAGGTGCCACAGCACAGGCGCAAAAGCCAGCGCGACTCAAACCAAACCCTGGTCTGATGCCAACCCGCTGAGAAACCCTCTCCTCTCTCTCTCTCTCTCTCTCTGCCCTTGCTGAAGGTGATCACCATTTTCACGCTGGTGGAGGTCGTGCTGAAGTCAGAGGGCGTCCCCCTCAAGTACAGTGCCCTGCTCAAGAGACCCAGCTCGGAGAAGTGAGCGTGCCCTGCCTCGCTGCTCCTGCTGCAACCTTCATCCCCAACACCACACCGGCACCCGCGGGGGACAGAGGGGACCCACAAGGAGTCTGGGGATTTGGTTTTTAAAACCGTTGTCATTTTATTTCTGGTTTGGATTTTAACCCAGCCTGGCGGGCTGGGAGCAGGGTCCAGGGCTTTCCCCAGACAGAGTATTTCTACTCAAAAGATATTTTTAGCTTTGTGCTTTTTTTTTTTTTTTTTTTTTTTAAAGGCAGTGGGTGCCCAGCCTTTACCACTGCGGGTGACTGGGGTGAGGGACCAGTGTCCCTGGGAGCGGAAGGGCTGCTTTAGACTGGGTGCTCGTCCCTGGGTGGGCTGATGGGGAGGGAGCCAAGGGGCTGCGCAGGAGGGTTCCTGGCTGGGCTGTGTATCGTGAAATAAAGCCAGGTCAGCAGCCATGCTGGGTCTGTGTGCAGGTTTTATTTTGCCTCATTTTCCAGCCAGCAGTCCTGCCGTAACTCATCTCCTGGGGATTCCTGTGCCCCTGTCGCATCCCAGAGCCTTGCGAAATCCAAGCCCTGGTATTTGCTCAGCTGGAGGTGGGGATCAGGGAGACGGTGCGTGCTCCCGGCCCGCGCTGCGGCGGCTAATCCCTCAGTCTGAGCCCCCACTGGCAGTCACTGGGCGTGACTGCTCCAGCCTCCTGCACCCTGGCCTCCAGCCTAATCCCACACAGGACTCTTCGGCTCGAGCCGGGGCTGTCCCAGGCTCTGCGCCTGCCTGAGGCTGCACTTTGCCTGCTGCCAGCACGGCGCGTTGTGGCACTCGCAGGTGGATTGTCCTGGGACACCGAGGAACATGCGCCGTGTCCCAGCTTCTCCCTACTGAGTGGGAGAGAAGCACCCAGCCCTCACAGCCCAGCACCAATGTCTCTTGGTGCCTGTGTCCCCAACCCGCCTGGTCCCACACCAGCCCCCAGAGCTGATGCTCCCTGTGGCCGTGGGTTGGCACCGGGCTGCAGGATGGGCTTGTGGGTGAAAGCAGCTGCATCCTTCCTAACACACACAAGCAGCCCTTCAGCTGCCCTCATCCCTGGTCGGGGACATCCCGGGCACTTGAGGCAGCCCTGGGAGTTACGGCTTAGTCTGGTGAGGATGGCTTTGTGGGGTGCCTCATCCATCAGCCACACTGTCCCCATGGTGCTCGCTGCTCTGTCAGCCTCCGCTTCATCACCCCGTGGTCCAGGCAGCTGTGAGCAGCGACCGATGGAGGGATCGATTTCTGGGAGGGGGAGCAGCTCCATCGTGCCAGGCAGGGAAGGAGCACAGGCACCGCACTCTGCTCCGCATCATCAGTGGTGACAGATGTGGCCCTGGCATGGACACAACTGCCTCTTGCCGCAGCAGGGACCTGGCTGAGCCCAGGTTACCCGGGTCAGGATGGGTGATTGGGCCCTGGGGTGGATCAGGGCTGGGTACAGCACGTACCTAGAGAGCTGGCGAGCTATCACGGTGCCTTGTGGTACCAGGGGCTGGGCTACTGGAATCCCGAGTGCGTCTGTGTGCCATGACCCTGGCATCCTTGTGTCACCTCTCCCAAAATGCTGGCAAGGGTCGGGGTCACATCAGTCTGTTCCTCTGTGGATTTTCTGCTCTCCTGCCACGCCGAGCTGTGCCCCTGCTCTGCAGCAGGCACCATGGGATGGTGTCCCCCGGGAGAGGGGACCTGAGGACACTGACACCAACAGCAAGGTGTCCTCCCCTACCCTTCAGCCCGGCGTCCCCTCCTCGGGTTGTCTCTCTGGGAAACGAGACCAATCCAGCCCAGCCCAGCGTGTCTGCAAAAACAGCCCTTTGCCCTGCGCCCTCCCTGCCTGTCCACAGGGTCCCCTCCTCCCTGCGAGGAGCTGGAGAGCCCCAGGTACTTGCACAGCCTCGGGGACCCCGCCTGCCCCAGGGCCACCCAGCTCCCCGGGGGCACGTTGGAGGTCCTGCCTTGCTGGGGGGGTGGAATGGGTGCCCCCAGGGAAGGCTGGGGACACTGGGAGGGCAGGGCTGGGAGATGTCCCTGAATGTTATCAGCCCGTCGTCTCACCCGCAGCAGGGGCTCAGCCCTCCGGCAGGACAGGGCAGGGCCATAAAGGGCTGTCCCCCCCCCTGCCCTGGACACAGGTGGCCTTCGGGGAGGGACCCCAGGGTGGGCAGTATGGGACGGCTGCTGTCCCCTGGGACCTGCATCCTCCTCCTCCTCCTCGCCCCGCTCGCCGCCGCGGCCTCAGGTGAGAGCTTGAAGGGGGCTGTGAGGGATGGGGATGGAACATGGGAGGTGGGGGGGGGGGGGGGGGGGGGGGGGGGCGCGTCTCTGGGGCCCCGCACGCCCCTGGCTCTGCTCTTGCCTCCAGACGCCGAGAAGACCCCGGGCTACTGGAATGAAGGGGCCAGGAGGAGGCTGGATGCGGCCCTGGCTTTGCAGCCAGCTGCTCGGCAAGCCAAAAACATCATCCTCTTCATGGGTGACGGTGAGTGCCCGGGGCTGGGGAGCCGCAGGACGTGTGCCCTCCCTTGAGTGCAACAGTTTCCCATCTGTCACCTCCTTCCCCTCGGCTGTCCCAGGGCCTGGGTGCCCAGGGCCACCAGGGCCTCTCCCAGAGGCCAGCAGCTCAGAGCCGTGGGGATGGTGACACCAGGACACCGGGTGCTGTGTCCCCCGTGGGGCCAGGCTCAGCAGCACACAGAGGACAAAGCTGTCCTCAAGCTGCTGGCGAGAGGACGGGGCCGGCAGGTCACGTCCTCCCAAAATGGGTGGCCATGGCAAGCCCTGGGCATTTTCTGGGGAGGACGGGACTGTCCCCAGCACCATCCCTTTGTCACCCATACCCACAGGCATGGGGCTGCCCACGGTGTCGGCAGCTCGGATCTACAAGGGGCAGCTGGCCGGCGGCTCGGGCGAGGAGAGCGTCTTGGCCATGGAAACCTTTCCCCACGTGGCCCTGGCCAAGGTGAGAGGGACAGTGCCGGGGGGGCAGCCGTGCTGCCCTGGGCCCCGCTCACCCCCGCTCGTCTGCAGACCTACAC
Source organism: Cygnus olor (assembly GCF_009769625.2). Classification (NCBI taxonomy): domain Eukaryota; kingdom Metazoa; phylum Chordata; class Aves; order Anseriformes; family Anatidae; genus Cygnus; species Cygnus olor. The sequence continues at coordinate 16,921,634 of NC_049177.1, forward strand.
CATCGACCGGCAGGTGCCCGACAGCGCCGGCACGGGCACTGCCTACCTCTGTGGGGTGAAGACCAATGCTAAGACGCTGGGGCTGAGCGGGGCGGCCGCCTACGGCAAATGCCGCACCACCTTCGGCAACGAGGTGGACTCCATCCTGCACCGGGCCAGGCTGGCGGGTACGGGGGGACAGGGCAACTCCATCTCAGAGCCCAGCACGGCACGGATAGGAACCCCGTTAAACCCTGTCCCATGCTGCAGGCAAGTCCGTAGGCATTGTGACGACCACGCGGGTGCAGCACGCGTCCCCCGGGGCAGCCTATGCGCACTCGGTCAGCCGGAGCTGGTACGCCGACGCCGACATGCCCAAGGAGGCGTTGCGGGACGGCTGCAAGGACATCGCCTACCAGCTGGTGCACAACACAGACATCAACGTGAGAGACAGCGGGAGGGGGGCTGCACCCCTCGGTGCTCTGCCCCCTGTGCCATTGGCAGCTCCCCGCTCCCCGCAGGTGATCTTGGGCGGCGGGCGAGCGTATATGACGCCCAGACGGACCCCGGACCCCGAATACCCAGAGGACCCGGCTCAGAACGGCACCAGGAGGGACGGGCGCGACTTGGTGGCCGAGTGGCTCAGCACCAAGCAGGTACCGCGGAGGGGACGCGGCGCCATTGCCATCGTCCGGGCACGGAGCACATGCCATCGCCATCGGCTCTCTTGTCGCTGGCAGGGCGCCCGCTACGTCTGGGACAAGAAGGGCCTGGATGCGGTCGATGAGGACTCCGTGAGCCACCTCATGGGTAAGAGCATCACTGCCTTCGCCGCTGGCAATGCCACCCTGCCCCGGGGGTGCTGGCGTGGGCATGAAGCAGCCTCCGGCCCTGCTCCCCGCCCCCCAGGTCTCTTCGAGCCCAAGGACATGAAGTTCGAGCTGAACCGCAATGCCTCCACGGACCCGTCCATCGTGGAGATGACGGACAAAGCCATTCGCATCCTGCGCAGGAACCCCAACGGCTTCTTCCTCTTCGTGGAAGATGAGTCCGGGCACCCTGGGTGGGGGGCAGGAGGGGGTCCCGGCAGCGGGTGAGCGCTCCAGGGGACTGGGACAGGGGGTGGTGGTGAGGCGGTGACGGCCCCGTTCCCCGTGCAGGTGGCAGGATCGACCACGGCCACCACAGCGGCCGGGCCAAGCAGGCGCTGATGGAGGCCGTCATGCTGGACCGGGCGGTGGCGCGGGCGGGGGAGCTGACGGCACCCTCCGACACCCTGACCGTGGTGACGGCCGATCACTCCCACGTCTTCAGCTTCGGGGGCAACACCCTGCGCGGCTCCTCCATCTTCGGTGGGACCCGGGGAGGAGCGCTGGGCATCCCTGCTCCCACCCCCTGCCATGCCCCCACCGGTGGCTGTGCCAGGGAGTGACAGTGCCCTTCCCTGCTCCCCGTGCCAGGGCTGGCCCCCAAGAAGGCCAAGGACAAGCGAGCCTACACCAGCATCCTCTACGGCAATGGGCCAGGATACAGCGTCCGTGACGGGGGCCGCCCAGCCGCCAGCCTCCCTGCTGTGGGTAGGAGCCTGGTGGGGGATAAAGGACGGAGTGGGGGGACAATGTCCTATGGGCACCGGTGCCACCATGTGGCTCGGGTGTCCCTGGGGTGATGGCAGCTTCCCCCAGCCCCAATTTTCCTGCTCCCCCCAACAGAGGACAAGGACTACAGGCAGCAGGCGGCCGTGCCCCTCGACTTGGAGACCCACAGCGGGGAGGATGTGGTGGTGCTGGCCCAGGGCCCCATGGCCCACCTCTTCCACGGTGTGCAGGAGCAGCACTACATTGCCCACGCCATGGCCTACGCCGCCTGCCTTGAGCCCTACGCAGGCGAGCCCCAGTGCAGGGCACCCCGCAAGGCCTCCCGCGGCACCCAGGGCTCCCCCCAGCCCCTGCTCGCCCTCCTGGCCCTCTGCGTGGCTGCCCACATGGTGGGGGGCTGAGAGACACCCCCCCCCCCCAAGCCCTGCTTCAACCCAGGGTGCCCGGTCCCTGCTGTGGCTGGGCTCGAGGGATGCAATAAAACAGAGGATGTTTGTCTTCATCTGCCTTGTGAGGGTTTGCAGCTGTGGCTGCCTCCTAAGGAGCTGCCCTGTGCCTCAGTTTCCCCAGGTTGTGGCCCTTCACTCCCACTGGGACTGGCACTGGGGTGAAGGAGAGGGCGAGGGGCTGCCATGTCCCCCTAGGGATGAAGCAGGGCGTTTGCACAGCTTTGAGCTGCTGAGGCACAGCCTGGCACGAGGGCTGGTCCTGTCCCAGCAAGGGCTGCGCAGGGCATTTCAGTCCCCATCCGTGCATTTATTACTCTGGGAAGTGCTGGCCAGAAACGGAGCTGCCAGGAGCACCGTGAGTCCCTCTGGTTGCACTCCGTGTCCCCCCCACCCCAGCAATAAGGTGGGGTGACAATGAGGTGCCAGTGGCCCATCCCCACGGCCTTTGTGCCAACTGTCTGGAAGGACGCCAGGCTATCTGAGAAATGCTGAACCCCACAAAGATTGATCTTGGTTCAAAGTCCCCCCGAGGTCTACAAGAAAGGCAGGCTCTGCCGGAGGGGGTTGCAGGTGCCCGGATCCCACCATGCAGCTCCTGGCACCCCTCGCCCTCTGCCTGGGCCTCTGGACAGGCCTTGGTGCTGCTGTCATCCCAGGTAGGGATGGGGACAGGGACACGGACAGGGACAGGGACAGGCAGCTGGCTGGCTGCAGCGGGCGTCCTGGGATGTGTGGTGCCAGCCTGGCTGCCCCAGGGCAGGCCAAAGTGCAGGGCTTGTGGAGGGGAGCTGGGAGGGTTAGTGGGGGTTGTCTCTGCTTTTTGGGGGAACTTGAGCTAGTTTTCCCCTGTGGGGCTAGGGTCCTGCTGGTCTTTGGGCAGAGGAGGGACTGTGTGAGGTGCCTGTAGCCCCTTTACCCCTGTGCATTTGTCCCCATCCCACTTGGCAGCCAGTTCTTCCCATTGCATCCCTTTTTGTTGCCACCCTGCTGCCTTCCTGGGTGGGTGCAGTCTGCATGGGCTCCCCCCACCTTTACCAGCACCCTGACCCATGGGTTTCATGCACCTTCTCCTCTGTGGGGAGTCTTCCCACGGGCGGGAGCCCAACAGAGACCCCAGCACGGGGATGCCCAGGACTGAGTGCGCTGGCACTGATGGGTGCTGCCCCCTCCCAGCTGAGGAGGAGGACCCATCCTTCTGGAACAAGCAGGCAGCCGCGGCCATCGAGGCCAGCTTCAAGATCCAGCCCAGGACAAGCGAAGCCAAAAACCTCATCATCTTCCTTGGGGATGGTGAGTCCCGCTGGCACCGCCGGCGGGCGGGCTGCCACCACAGCCGGCGCACTGCGGAGCGGGGAGCAGGGGGGCGCCTGGTCTGGAGGCTGACCAGAACCCTCGCTGTTCACCCAGGTTTTGGGATCCCCAGCATCACAGCCACCCGGATCCTAAAAGGGCAGTTGCAGGGGAAGCTGGGTCCTGAGACCCCCCTTGCCCTGGATTCTTTCCCCTACACGGCTCTCTCCAAGGTAAGTCCCCCGGGTGCGGAGCATGGGGCCACGGTGATGTCCACGGGGCTGCTGGCACAGCAGCACCCAGGGGTGCAGGAGTACAGCACGGGGTGCCAGCGAGCTCTGCATGTCCTTTGCAGACGTACAGCGTGGACCGGCAGGTCCCCGACAGCGCGGCCACAGCCACAGCCTACCTGTGCGGGGTGAAGAGCAACTACAACACGTTGGGGTTGAGCGCTGCTGCCCGCTACTCCCAGTGCAATACCACGAAGGGCAACGAAGTGATCTCGGTGCTGGAGCGAGCCCGCAAAGCTGGTAGCGTGGGGCACAGGGCGGTGGGGAGAAGGGACGTCACACCGAGGGCTTCCCAATGGTGTGGGGCTCCATGGTGGGGTCTGGTGGGACAGGGAAGTCGGTGGGCATCGTGACGACCACGCGGGTGCAGCATGCGTCGCCCTCGGGGACCTACGCGCATGTGGTGGACCGCAACTGGTACGCGGATGCCAGCATGCCCCAGAAGGCCATCAATCAGGGCTGCAAGGACATCGCCTGGCAGCTGGTGCGCAACGTGGACATCAACGTGAGTGCCCACCCGTGGGGGGAAGCAGGCGAAGATCCCCCCCCCGGACATCACTATGAACACTGTGCCTATCTCGTCTCCCCCCAGGTGATTCTGGGGGGTGGTCGGAAATACATGACCCCTGCGGGGACGCCGGACCCCGAGTATCCCAATGATGAAACTGAAAGAGGGATGCGCAATGATATGCTGAACCTCATCGACATATGGCTGCAAGCACGGCAGGTGGGTGACATGGAGGGGGACAGTCCTCCGCTCACCGCTGCCCCAGGCATGGGGCCAGGCATCACTGATCCCTCTGGGATTCACCCGCAGGGCGCCCGCTATGTCTGGAACAGGACGGAGCTGCTGAATGCCTGTGCAGACCCCAACGTGAATTATCTGATGGGTAACAAATGTCCCCTGCGCCAGGACGTGGCAGCCACTGGGACACTTTAAGGTGCCGAGGCTGTTCCAACCATGTCCCCTCTGCCAGGTCTCTTTGAGCCCATGGACATGAAGTATGAGCCGGTGCGCAACAAAACCCTGGACCCATCACTCACGGAGATGACAGAGGCGGCGATCACCATCCTGAGCAGGAACCCCAAGGGCTTCTACCTCTTCGTGGAAGGTAAGTCGGGGCTGGGGTCCCCAGGCGGGTGGCAGGGCCCACCTCGTGGGGTGCTGTGGGGCTGTGGTGGTTCCTGATCCCCCACGGGCACCCATCTGCAGGCGGCAGGATCGACCACGGGCACCACGAAGGCATGGCCAAGAGGGCGCTGATGGAAGCGGTGGAGTTTGACAACGCCATCAGCCGGGCGGGTGACCTGACGGACGAGGCGGACACTCTCACCGTGGTCACCGCTGACCACTCGCACGTCTTCTCCTTCGGTGGCTACACCCTGCGTGGCACTTCCATCTTCGGTAGGGCACCAAGAGCAGGGGTAGCCCCGCGCCGGGTGCTGTCTGCTCCGGGGTGGTGATGTGGGGGTTTCAGGGCTGAAAACCTGCTCCCCATTTTCCTCTCCCCAGGCCTGGCCCCCCTAAAAGCCACCGACTTGAAGAGCTACACATCCATCCTCTATGGGAACGGGCCGGGCTATGTGGGCAGCAACCGGCCTGATGTGAATGAGAACATCACTGGTGAGTGCTCAGGGCCGTGGTGGGGGTGGTGGGGTGGGGATGGGGCCCACCGCCCGGCTCACCCCCTTCTCCATCCCCCAGAGAGTTACGACTACATGCAGCAGTCCGCTGTGCCCCTCGCCTCGGAATCCCACGGGGGCGAGGACGTGGCCATCCTGGCCAAGGGCCCCATGGCCTACCTCTTCCGCGGGGTGCAGGAGCAGACCTACATTGCCCACGTCATGGCCTATGCCGCCTGCCTCGAGCCCTACACCAACTGCCGCCAGCGCAATGCCGCGCCCCCAGCCCACGCCACCCCCCTGGCCCTGCTCCTTCCCGCCCTGTTCCTGCCCCTCTTCTACTGACCCCATGGCCCTGCGGTGCCCGCGGACTCTGCTGGACCCACAGCCTCCCATCCCTGTGCCCCAGTGGACGGCAGTGGCTCTTTGGAGCATGCCCCGTTGGGATGCGGTGGCCACAGGGCACCAAATCCCCGTGCTTGATGTTGAATAAAGGCAGGAGCTGGTAGGAGACGTGGCAGCAAATCGTGCAGGTGTCTGCGCCATGCGGGTGCTGCGAGGATGGGGAGGATGCTCCTGCCCCCTGCGTCTCCCCACCATGGTTGGAGTTGGACTCAATGATCCTTGTGGGTCCCTTCCAACTCAGGATATTCTATAATTCTATGATCCTGTGGTGCCGTGGTCAGTGCCCGCTGCCACCTCTCCCCACACCATCCCCATCCATGGCCCCGTGCACCCCTGGCATATCCAGTGCTTTATTGACCAGAAACAGCAGCGAAAAATACAGCGCGTGTCCATGTCCCCGCGCCCCTGGGCAGGCTGGCATCGCCCCAGCTCACCCCGGTGGTGGGGCTGATGGGGACGGGACGGGGCTGGCACAGGGACGAACACCGGGTGGGGGGCTTTTGGCACCAGGCAGCCCCGCAGCACCTCTGGGTCACCCTCCCTGCCCTGAGCAGCTGGATGTGGGGAAGGGTTTGGGGAGGTGGATGAGAGGGTCCTGTGGGTGGGGCGCTCATACCCCACCCCTAGGTGTCTCCTCTGCCTTGGCACCCCCTACAACAGGTGCCTATTTTGGGGGTGCCCCTGGTGCCTGGAGGGGGGGCAGGCAGAGGGTGGCACCCGGGCAGGGATAGGGACCAGGAGGGTGCCAGCCCACAGGGACAGCAGCCTCACCACACCGAGCACTTGTGCGCCGGGTTCATGGGCGAGTTCTTGGGGCAGTGGAAAACACGGCCAAACTCCTCGAACTGCGAAACGCTGCCCAGGACCCTGCCGGGGCCGTGGGGGGGACTCAGCTCAGAGCTGGGGACCCCCATGATGGGGCTGCCTGCTGAGGACCCTGCCCCTCACCCCAGCATCCCCAGCCCTGCCCGCCCCAGCTGGCAGCCGCGAGGAGGGCTGGCGCCCACCGTGCCCCCGTTTCGTGGCCGGTACCTGTAGTGCTCCGGGGCGTGCTTGTCCGTTAGCACCTGCAGGTAGATGGACTGGGATCGCCGCTTGATGCACCAGTTCTGGGGGGAGGAAGGTCCCGTGGGTGAGAGCGGGGGGGACCCTGGGTCCTGGCACCTGCTGGGACCCCCAGGGCCCTTGGCACCCACTGGGGTGGCCCTTCTGGCTGCTGGGGGTGAGGGCAGGGGTGCCCTGGTTGTGTTTGTTGTTGTAGGGTCTCCCAGAAGCCTACATATGAGGTATGGATGGGCTGGGAAAGCTTAGGGGCATGTTTGTTATTGAACGGGTACTCTTGTTATTGTAGGGTCTTCTGAGGCTGTGGGCTGCCTGATTGTGGGGTCCCCCCCCCAAACCTCACATCCATTTGTTATCGGGGGGGGGGGGGGGGGGTGTCTCCAGAGGAAATGGGGGGCACATGGCTGTTACTGTAGGGTTCCCAAGAGCACAGGGACTGCTTGGTGCGGTCCTGCGGGGCTGAGCCCTGCACCAGGGGCACCCATGGAGCCCAGGACCCAGGCTGGGACCCGCTGTTGGCCATGGGCACCGGCTCACCTGGGCGAAGGCGATGAAGAAGAGCTGGTCGTGGGTGTACTTCAGGTGGTGCAGGGGGTGCTCGGGGCCATGCTCCCGCACCCACTTCTGGTAGGCCTGGAGGACAGGGGGTGCCCACAGTATGGCTGGGGGGGGGGGCCGACAAAAAAGCCCCGTGTCCCCCAGCAGGCAGGGCCACCCTCAGTATTGGTGGCATCCACAGCAGCCCCGTGGCCCTGCGGGGGCTGTGACACCCCAGGGTGGGGGACACTCACGTAGTAGGCGAGCTTGAGCCCCCCCATGTCAGCGATGTTCTCCCCCAGCGTGTGTTTGCCGTTCACCTGCCGAAAGAGGAGCAGCACTGGGTAAGCAGCGATGCCCCCCTGTCCCCACAGGGGCACCAAGGCTGCTGTGCCTCAGTTTCCCCCATCTGGGGCCCCGAGGGTGTTCCCAGATGCGGTGTGAGGAGTTTCTGGGCTTCTGTCACTGGGGGGGGTGGAATCTCACCCGCTGGTTGTAGACGGTGAAGTTGTCGTAGAGGTTGACGATGCACTGCGCCTTCTTCAGGAACTTGCTGTAGGACGTCTCCGTCCACCAGTGCACCAGGTTCCCGTGCCGGTCGTACTGCCCCCCTGCAGGCAGCACCACCCATCATACCGGGGGACCAGAGTGTCCCCAGGACCCCCCCCCATCCTCCCCAGCAGGGTGGAGGTCACTCACCCCAGTCATCGTAGCCGTGGGTCAGCTCGTGCCCGATGATTGTGCCGATCCCACCGTAGTTCAGAGACCTGGGGGGGGGGGGAGGAACAAAGGTGTGGGGGGGACACAGTGCTGGCAGGGGTGACGGTCACCCCAGGACCTGTCCCCTTCTCCAAACCCAGCCCTGTTCCCCCCAGCAGCCCCACACTCACTGCGGGAACTCGGGATCGTAGAGGGTCGGCTGCAGGATGCCAGCGGGGAACACTGGGGACACAGGAAAACATTGCAGGGAGGGGACAACCCGGCCCCCACCCCACCCCCTCAGCATCCCCTGGCACCAAGGGACCCCACATCGTGCCCCCTAAATCCTTCCCCCCTCAGGCAATGCCTCACCCATCTGGTTCTTGTTGGGCAGGTAGTAGGCATTGAGCGCCTGGGGGGGCAGCAGCCACCTGCAAGGAGAGATGGAAATGCTGGGGACATGGAGGGACAGGGAAATTCCACCCCCTCACACAGCCAGGGGCACCCCAATGTCCCCGTCCCCCGCCCCCCCCCAGGTGAAGCAATACCCACGCGGACTTGTCCACCTCCTGCCGGATCTTCTTCACCGAGAGCCTGATGCTGAAGGCGATGCTGTTGAGTATGTTCTTGAAGTAGGTCTTCTCGTCCACTTCAAACTGGGGGGCACACAGCCATGTCGGGGGGGACACCAGCCCCAGACTCCAGCCCCCTGAGTCTGGGGAGCAGTGCTGGGGCATCCTCCCACCCCCATGAGGCATGGAGACAGAGGATATGGGGTTGTGACCAGGGGCTGGATGTGGCCGCTCACCCTGGGGTGAGGGGCCCGCAGGGGCCACCGTGTCCCCGTCACCTCTTTGGGGACCCCGGACCATCAGGGGTAGGGGCACCCCCAGCCCTTGCTGAGGATGGGGGAAATATGGGGATGGGACAGCGTGGTCGTGCCAGTGCAAGCGGTGGGTTTGTGTCCTGGGTCCCTTTTGGGGTGGTGTGTCCCCACTGTGGTCTACCTGGAGCCCTAATGAGGCATAGTGCCCATCTCCCCCTCACCACATGGCCCCGGCTCCCCCCCTTGCCTCATATTCCTTGTCAATGGCCTCTGGTTTCAGAAGGAAGTCGGGGTACCCGATCATCACCATCATGTACTGGAGCTGGGGGCAGAGCAGGCAGTGGGGTCAGGGCCCCTGTGCCCCATTCCCCCATGGGGACAAGGCCCGGGGCGCACGCTGGGGGCTGCCACCTTGGCCCTGGCCGCTCTCCGTGTCTCCTCGTCCATCCAATCCAGCTCATCCAGGCGCTGGTCCAGGATGTATTTGATGTCCTCCACCAGCTGCTGCACCTATGGCGGGGCACCGCTGATGCTACCACCGCATCCTGGCCACCCTCCAGCCCTCAGGGCTGCAGGTGGGCACCCTGGCAAGGGGACGGGAGGGCGCCTACCTTGGCCTTGCTGGCAGAGGAGAAGTACTCCTCGACGAAGAGGGCACCCAGGGCCATGCCGAAGTGCTTGTTGGCCTGGCTCAGGCAGACCTTGCCCGGCTCCAGCTGCTTCTCATTGCCCTCCATCTCCTTGGAGAGCTCGTGGATGGCATCGCGGAACGGGGTGGAGAGGTGCTCGCTCAGCACCACCACGATGCGCCACAGCATGTAGTTGTGGAGGATCCTGGCGAGGCGGGGCAGGATCAGGCCCCTCCTGGGCACCTCCTGGCTCATGCCAGGCTTGGGGTGGCCGTGTCCCGTGGGGCCCAGGGATGGATGGGGTGGTGGCACCATGCACGTCCCCGCGGCAGGCACAGTGATGGGTCTGGTGATCTCCAGCTTGGGGACCTGGGGGCTTGGTGGGAACCGTGGTGGTGCCTTCCTCCAGGAGCTTCCCCAGGGCTCACCATGCCCTGCCTGGCCTCGTGGGGCGTTTTGGGGGTCCTTCCACCGCTCCCCGCCTGTACTCACCCCATTGCCACCCCCTTCCAAGGCTGGGCACGGAGGTGCCAGCCCCCCTCACCTGCTGGGCGTCACGCGGATGAGGTCGGACACCTTGTGCATGTAGTCAGTGGCCAGCAGCACCACCTCCTCATCCTCCGAGAAGTTGTCGTGGAAGATGCGGTCCAGCAAGCGCTTCCACTTGAGCTGGCAGGGTGGGCACGTCACCCCCGTGTCACTGGGCTTTCAGCCTCCCCCCTCCCCTTCCCATGGGGTCACGCCTGGTCCTGGTGCTGCCCCCAGCACCCAGGGCAGTACAGGACGGAGTCGTCACCATCCAGAGCACATTTATCCGGGAGGCAGTGGGGGATGTTTCTAGGGACATGGGCATGGCACCATGGTGTTGTGCTTCTTATACGGGATGCAGGACAGCCCTGGGGACACGGGACAGGGACAAGCACGGGGTGCAGGGCAGGTGGGAGATGGGGGTGGCAGGGGGTGGGCAGGGGGACGCACCGTGGGGGTGATGCGCTGCAGCTCGCCCAGGGTCACTTTGTGGTACATGGTGCTGACATCCCTCCGCACGTCGTCGTACTCGGACACCGTGATCTGCATGGGGTGGGCATGGCTGTCACCTCCCCGCTGTCACCTCCCTGCTGTCCTCCCAGGGGTGGCACAGGGATGGGCACAGCACCGGGGCAAGAGGGGCTGCTGGCCCACATCCCCTGTGGGGCTTGGGCATGAGGACCCCAAGGAGCTGCAGTACTAAGGACTGGGCATAGAGGTCCCCCAAGCCTGGGATTGGGGTTCCCCAAGATTTGGGCATGGTGTCCTCAAGGACCCGGAGTGGGTTCCCAAGGATGGGGAATGGGGGTCCCCAAGTGGTTGTCCCATGGGTGTCCCAAAGATGATGAGGTGGGGGGTCCCTGGGGACCTGCCATGGGGTCCTTAACGGTTTGGGATCGTGAAGGTCCCCAGGGGCTGGGATTGGAGGTTCCCAAGGGATAGGGTCCCCCAGAGCTAGGCAGGGGCACCCCAAATCCCAGGACAGGCACCCCCCTCACGTTGGCGAGGTGCTGCTCCAGCTGGAGGATCTCCTGCGCCTTCTGCTCCACGTGCTCGGCCCCCAGGAGGGTGAGCAGCCGCTCCATGAAGACCCGGTATGCGGCCAGGATCTGTGCCAAGGGACAGGTCCGTGAGTGCCACCTGTGCTGTCCCCCTGCCCCCGAGCCCCCCAAAATCCTCACCTTCTCACTCTCCTCATCCTGCCCCAGGTAGAGGGTCCGCTCGGGCAGCGTCAGCCCATCCTGGTCAATCTGGGGGGAGATGGGGGCAAAGGGTGAGCAGAGGGTGGGGAGAGGGGCACCCCCAGCCCTGTCCTGGCTATACACCCCCACACCCACCCCATAGCCGGTCCCACCCCTGTGTGCAGGATGCTCCACGGGAAGCACAGGGATGAGCAGTGCTGCACAGACATCCCCACTGACCCACACGCACGTGCACCCATCTGCACCTTTTCTGCCCTGTGTCACACCCCACCAGCACCCCATTCATGCACAAACACACACCCCCACAGCCCTTCTCTCGCACATCCCTCGGTGGTGCACGCACACACTCGCTTTTCACCAAACGCACTGTACCCCCCTGCCAAACACCCTTCAGCCTCGTCTCACAGCACGCACACACACAACCTGTCACACACACTATGCACACCTGTCACACACCTGTCACACCCATCCGCATGCGAGGTGTTGGAGCCGCCTTGCTCCCCTCCACCCCAAACCTTGCCGTGGCACCCCACCCTTGGCACACCCGCGCCTTCCCCATCACACCCGTCGGAGCCAAAGCCTTTCTCCGTGACACACGCTCCCTCTAGTGTACACACGCACACCCCTCCGGCACAGGCGGCCTCCTGCTCTGTCCCCTGGCTCGCACGCTCACACTTACACACTCACACGCACAACCCTTGGTGCCGGCCCCACCAGCTCATGGGGACCCAGGAGGCTTCATGCCCCCCAGTGTGCCCAACAAATTGTCCCCACCATGCCACCGCCACCCTCACCATGTCCCTGCCGTGCCCACCCCGTGTCCCCTCTGTGCCCACCACCGTGCCATCACCATGCCCACTGCTGTGCCATTACCATGCCTGCTTGGTGCCCCCCCCCAGTGTCCCCATCAGTGCCACTGCTGTGCCCCCGCTGTGCCCACCCAGGGTGCTCAAGGCTTGGCCACCCAGAAGCAGCCCCCCCATGCCCTGATGGCACCACAGGGCAAGGGACATGGGTGACAGGAGTGGGGATGGCTGACAAAGCCATGGACACCCGGTGCAGAGCCAGAACTGCCCCATCCTGTGCTGACAGCAGCCAGGACACCGGGGTGAGGGGCTCATCTGCTGGCACAGGGGGGACCCCACCTCGTCCCCTCCCACATCGTTCCCACCCCAAAGGTGCCACCCCGGCCCCAGGGTGCTGGCTGGGGGACGTCCCACGGGGGGGAGGGGGGTGGCAGGGTGCCCTCACCCGGATGACATAGCGGGAGGTGTTCCTGTCGTCCAGGCTGACGGTGAGCGAGAAGAGCACGGCGGCGCTGTAGACCCCCTGCGTCTTGTAGAGCAGCTCGTTGAGGTCCCCACGGCCCGGCGAGGCGTCCCAGCCGCCGCACTCCCCGATCACCTCCAGCATGGGCCGCGGGCCCAGCCGGTCGATCTGAGCTCGGTCCAGGCAGGAGCGGAAAAACTCCTTCACCTTCCTCTCAGCTGAGGCGGGGGCTCGCCGGCGCACGGGGCGGCTCAGCAGCGCCTGCAGCTTGGCCTCGTTCTGCTCAGCGATGGCCCCGATGGTGCCGTACACCAGCTTGTCCTCGGGGATGCCGTGCCGCCGGAGCCACCCGCCGCAGGCGAAGGAGTAGAAATCCTGGCAGGGGTCGATGGTGGCGTCCATGTTGGCGCTGAGGAAGCGGGACGCCCGCAGGAAGGCCTTCTTCTCCTGGCAGCCCTCCAGGCAGTAGCTGTCCCCTTCGGCCGCCAGGTATTTGAGGACCAACATGCACGTCAGGATGACGCAGAGCCCGGCGGCGAACACCAGCCCCGAGAGCAGGCAGATCTCCCGGCGGCTCCAGCGCGGCAGCCCCCCGCCGCGTTTCTTGGCCCCGGCGCCCAGCTGGAGGGCGAAGCCGTTGGGCAGCGTGCCGCTCTGGTACCGGCTCACGTACTTCACCTCCTGGAACTCGTCGTAGTGGGCCGTCAACGAGTAGGTCTTCTCCATGGCTGGGGCTGCCCGCAGGCACCGGGGGGGCTCAGGGAAAGCGGGGGGCAGGTGCCGGTGCTCCCCGGTTCATCCTGGAGGCGGTGGAGGTGCCCAGAGTCAGGCTGCTCCTGGAAAAGGCAGAGGAGGTGGTCGAGGGGTGTTTGGGGAGGAGCAAGGGGATTGCTTCTTGCCGTCATCATTGCCCACGTCGCCGTCCCTGCCTGTGCACCCCGCTGGTGGCACTGGTGGCGCTGGTGCTGGGAGCTTGGTGGCAGCCCTACCCCATGGCTGTCCCTTGGTCCCCCCACCTGGGGATGGGGCAGGTCCCACCTGCACAGTCCCACCCAGCCCCTGGCAATGCTCCATCTCCCCAACGTGTGCACAGCACCCACTCTGAGTGGGTGCCCGGGGTGGTCCGGGGAGCACCACACCGCACCTGATGGGCTGAGGGGGGCATGGGACTCCCAGCCTCTCCAGGAGGGGTGAGCAGCGTGGGTAAGAGGGTCCCTGGGGATTTTTGGGGGGAGAAGGCGTTGCACAGGGTTGGTTTGGGCTGTTGCACACTGGGTTGTGCTGTCTCGCCCTGCGCCGTGTTGCGCCGTGCCGCGTTGCACTGGGTTGGGGTGGGTCGCGGCGTGCCGTGTTGCATTGCGTTGCGTCCAAGCGTGTTGCAGCGCGGTGTGCACACACAAAGTTCACTCCAGTCTGGGGGGGGGGTCTGGCCCCTATGGACACCTCACAGCACCCCCCTACCCCAATCCCCCTCCCCAACACCTCTCTGCTAGCCGGTGCCCAGCGGTCGCTGTTCTGGGGAGGGGGGCTCTGTCCATGAGAAGAGGGTGGAGGCATTGGGGGGGGGGAGGGAGGGGGAGGGGGGGGCTTCAAAAGGAGCCCCCCCACTCCTTGCTCAGCGCAGATCAGCACACAGATTTGCAGGTGTGGGGAGGACACGCTGAGGACAAAGAGCCGCTCGGGGAGGAGAGGGGGGGCGATATTCCTGCAGCAGCGTCCCCCAGCCCCCCCAGCACCCTGCAGACCCCGCTCCCTCCGCAACTTGGGTGAAGTTGTGCCCCGGTGCCGCAGCCTGACGGTGCCCGTGCCGGAGAGCAGCCGCGCTGCCGTCACCACCACCGGAAAGTTTGCGGGGTGGGTGGCGGGCACGGCGAGGGGGGGGGCTCGGGGTGCTGGGGGATGGCTGCAAGAGCTGCTCGGGGGTCGGTCTCCAGGATGGTCCCCAGGGTGCTGGGAGGATGCTCGGGGGGTGCTCGGGAGATGCTCGAGGGATGCTCGGGCGTGCCCGGGGCGCACTGCCCAGGATGCTCGGGGGATGCTCGGCAGGATGCTGCCCGCGGTGCTCCGGGGCTGCTCGAGGGTTGCTCGAGGGATGCTCGGGAAGTGCTCCCCGGGAATAACGCCTGGATTATTCGGGGGGTGCTCGCGGGATGCTGCCAGCCGGCCTCGGGGGGAGTCTTCCCCGGGCTGCTCCCCGGGGCTGCTCGCCGAGGCACTCGGGGGATGTTCCCCGGGATGTCCGGGGGCGCTCGGGGGTGCCCAGCTCCTGCTCACCGACCCACCGGGGGGGGCTGCTCCCGGCTGCGCTCGGGGAAAACGCCGCCGGGGGATGCCGCCCGGGGGATGCCCCCCGGGATGCTCGGGGGGACGCTGCCCGGGGGTGCTCGGGGGGGGGTGCTCGGGGGGGGTGCTCGGGGGTGCTCACCGCCTTGCCGGGGGGATGTCAGCAGGCTGCCCGGGGCTGCTGGCGGGCCGGCCCGGCGGTGCCCGTCCGGCTGCGCGCCCCGCGCTCCGCTCCGCGCCCCGCGCCGCGGCTGGAGGAGCGGCGGGGCCGGAGGGAGGCAGCGGGGCGGGGAGGGGGTGGCGTCTCCAGCCCGGCTCTCCCGCAGGCCAGGCTCCATTAACGAGATTATTATGCAAATGGAGCAGCCCTGTGCCACCCGCCAGCCTTACCTCATCCCCGCCGGCGGGGAGGAAGGGTAAGGAGGGAGGGGGGGGGGGGTCCCCAGGACCTCCTGCCCCGGGGGGGGCTGGCACAAGGCTGGCAGTGCCACCGAGCTTGGCACTCACCGTCCGGGGACCCTGCTGCCACCCCCTGGCAGGCTGGCACCCAGGAAGGGCAAGAGTGGGCATGGCTGGTGGGCTGTGTTGGCCGCATCCCAGCCACTCGGACCCCCCCCAGCCGTGGCCGAGCATCCCAGGGTGCTCATCCTGTCCTGCCAGGGTGGGTGCAAGGGAGGGAGAGATGGAGATGGGAGACAGACGGAGCCCAGAAGGCTCCAGGTGAGAGGGTGGGCATGGGGGTGGCAAGGGGCGGCATGGGGAGGGGGCCACGCACACTTGTACACACGCACACACGCAAAGGTCTGGGAATATTAAACTGCATTGCAGATAAATCCCCAACATATATATCGTGAGCCGCTCTGCCACGGGGGGGCCCAGCAAGGAGATTTATAACCCATCAACTCCCACTGCCCACGGCGGCCCCGCGCAGCAGCCAGGGACCCCGTCCCTGCTCGGCCATCCCGCTGGCTGTGCTCCTGGGCACCCTGGCACCCCCATCCCCCATGGTCCTGGGTGCTGGGTAGGGGCCTGGGTTTTCCTGGGCACTGGGATGGGAGTTTGTGGTGTGGGTAACGTGCTACATGCACCATGTGGCATGGGGATCCTGCTTGGCATGGGGATGGGTGGCTCAGCTGGCGTGGGACCCACTGGGTCTGTCCTGTCCTGCAAGCACCATGGGCTGGCCCTGGGCACATGATGGCATGCACTAGCACTGGTGCACACGCGTGTGCACACTGACACACACACCAGTACAGGCACACACATGCTGTGCCACACACACAGTGTCCAACAAGTGTTGCCGTACAGCTCCCATTACAGCCAGGCGTGCCCTGGCACACTGACACACACCCCAACACACACACACACACCCCTGCACACTTGCACAGTCTCATGGCATTGCAGCAAACCTTTCCCCGGGCGCACACCAGGCTCCAGGAACCCCATCAGATGCCTCCAGCTTGGGCACGTTGAGCAGCCGGTCATCACCAGCAGGGTGCAGGAGCACCCAGCCCCAGGATGCTTCGTGGGTGCGCAGGGGGGTGCCCAGCTTGGTGGGGGAGGCTGAAGGGTGGGGGCACAGCACCGGGTGTGCCACCACAATGGCATCCCCTTGCCTGTGCTTTCCTCGCCCCCCCCCCCCCCCCCCCCCCCCCCCCCCAAGACCTACCTTGGCGGGAGCATGATGGATGAGAGCGGGAAAAGGTGGGGGGGGGGGGGGGGGGGCAGCATTATTAACAGCCCTGGGTATTGCTCCAACAGGGCTGTAAAAATTAAAGGCGTGTGGATATAAAATAATGGATAAATCTGAGCCGGCCGCAGAGTTGCTGCGGCGTCCCAGGGGAGCTGGCAGCTCCAGGAGGCAGGGTATGGCAAACACGGGATGGGGACCTGCGGGTGGGCACGGGAGGTCAGAGCACCTGCACCAAGCATGATTTTCCGGTACAAATGTCCCACATGCCCCGAGGGGCTGCGTGGGCAACGCCAACCTGTGGAGCTAGCACTGCAAAGGCTGCTCTTGAAGCTGGGCTAGAGGAAAAAAGGGGCTGTGCATCGGCAGGCTGGGCCGGTGGGGGCACAGGGAGTTTGTTCCAGGACACCCACAAGCACTGCCCGGCCCTGAGGGCAGCGGCGGTGCCCTGTGCCCCGGTGACAACGCACCCAGGTTTGGCCAGGGCCAGGCTGGTGGGACACCCCCCCCCCCCCCCATGTCCTGCCCACCCTTCGGCCCCCCAGCCCTGACCCCCAGCAGTCCCCTCCTTGCCAGCCCCACGGGCCACCCCGCTGGCATCCTCATTTTCCCCGAGATTAGCCGCGGCGCGGGAGCCTCCGCGCACCGCCAGCAGGTGACAAATAAGATTTTTCCACTCTCCCGAGCACCCGGCATGGGTCTGTCATTGAAAATGCAAAGCAGCGCGGTGCCAACCTCCACCACCCGCCCTCCCCTCTGCCAGCCCCTTGGTGCTGAGCGCCTGGCTGGACAAAGCCCCCACCACTGGACCCCCAAAATGCCACCCGCTCCCCGATGGCGGTGCCAGGCATGAGCCATGGGTGTCCTCATGCCCAGTATGGAAAGGTCCTGGGGGGGGTCTTAGAGGGGTGCGAGTTTGGGGGTGTCAGCCAATGTGGGTCCTCAGTGTCCCTTTGGTGGGGGAGCAGGGCAGGGTGTGGGTTCTGGGGGTCCCCACCACGCTGAGTATTTGTACCCCACCTGTGGTGCTAAGCTCACCCTAGTGATGGCAGGGTGAGGGCTTGTCCCCTGCTGGAAGCATTTGGCCCAAGACATACCCACTGGGGTGAGTGCTGCCCCCACAAACCCCATCCCAAGTGACCCCAAACCCAGCTGCCAAAGGAGGAGGACAGGAATGATGCCCCCAACCCCAGAGCTGGGCACTTCCACCCCACATCCACTGCCCAATCCTCCCAAACCCTGTCCCCCAACCCCTTTGGTCCCCACAAAACCCCTCAGACCCCCTCGGACCCAGCCCTTGCACCCCGTTATCCAGCCCTGCTGCACCCCCCAGGCTGGACACATCCCCACCACCCTGCAGCCCCCGGCCCCGCTCCCCACCGGCTCCTCATCTCCCCCTCCGCTATTGTTACAGGGTTGCCTCTGCCTCTGTCTGCGAAATTAATTCGGAGGTGGAGAGGGAGAATTATGTAAAGTGTGGTTATTCTGGAGCGGCGGGGGAAGCGCGGCTGATGGCAAAGTGCCTTTTTGTGTGTTTAATATGCATTTTTTTCCAGCGGTGCATTTTCAGGCGGGTAATTTGCTGTCTTTTCAGACCCCGATCAGTATCATTTCTCCAGCAATGACAGCTTTTATTTGCTCTGAAATGAATGCTGCGAAATTTCCAAGAAATAGCCGAGGCCCCGTTGTCTGCCCACCCCCGCGGGCTGGGGCGCGGGCACCCACCGCTGCCTGCTCCCCGCAGCCCCGCTCGGCGGCAGTGCTGGTCACACGCGTGTGCAAGCCTGCACACCTTGTGTGTGTGTTTGTGCCCAGGTGTGTGCACTCACACCTCTGGTGTGCACATCAATGCACCGTGCACATACACACACACAAGCACATCCACACCGCAGTGCATGTGAACACACACATCCCTGTGCACATATACCTCTCCCCAGCACAGCACCCTGCTTGTGCATGCACACACACTCCTAGTGTATGCACCCCCATGGCCCATTTGACACCTGGCGACAGTCACCGTGGCCCCGCTGCTGGACCAGTGTGGGGGACTTGGTTGTGCCAAGGTGACCCTGGCACAAAGCTGGCACCTGCCTGGGGAGCACCCCGAGGGGAGCTAAGGGCTGCTGGTGCCACCCTGCTGGGGGCTGCCACAAGCAGGGAGTGCGAGGCAGGGGTGGGGGGCACCAGGACTGGGTGCAGGGGACACCCCTGGGCAGGTGGTTTTGGCACCAGGAGAATGGTCACAGGCAGCAGGAGCGGGTGCAGAGGGTGTGCGTGCGTGCGTGCGTGAAGAGGGAAAGAAATGCTGTTTGTGTAGGTGTGCGCTGAGTGGGCGCTGTGCGCCGGAGCTGGTGTGCGATGCTGGCTATGCAGCGGCTGTGTGCGTGCGTGCACATCTCCGTGTGCACGTGTGTGCTCGTGCCAGCCCCACACCCACACCCTGGTGAGTGTCGGTGTGCTTGCAGGTGCGCAGCGTGCACACGCATTGGTGCGATGCTGCGCGTGCAGCTGAGTGTGCCCGCACCCATGCGTGTGTGATGCTGGGCACGCTGGGGGTGTGTGCTCCCTGTATGCATGTGTGCACAAGCCCACGTGTGGTAAACAGTGTTATGGGGAGGTGTGAGTAAGGCTTCAGCCCCCAAAAACACTGCACGGGGTCGTACACCCCCAGCTGGGGGTCCCCACCTCTCCGCTGCCCCAGCTGTGAGGGTGCTGGTGCCTGGCACGGCCAAGGTTAACTCCGCCAGAGCCCAGCGGCACGGTGCAGGGAAGCTTTAATTTAATGAAGTGTGAGGCTTTTTTATGGGCTTTTAATTACGTGGTGATAATTAACATTATAGGCCGCCGGGTCCCGGTGGTGCCCGGCTGCCCTGTGCCGGCTCCCGCCTGTTTGTAAATAAACCCAGCAGGCAGCTGGGGTCGGGGGCTGTGCCGTGCCCACCCTGGGGTGCCCAATTTCCTGCCGCCAGCAGCAGAGCCAGCCCCGAACCCTCCGCTGGGGGAGGAGATTTGGGCTCAAACTTAGGCACAAACCCCTGCAAGAGGCGGGGAACAACAGAGCCCCCCCAGCAGCACCCAGGTACCCAAGGCTTTCCATACCTCTGGCCAAGCAGAGCTGCCTACTAGCACCGGCGTGGTAAGGGGGGGCACAGGCAGCTGTGCCATGCTGTGTCCCCCCCCCAGCCCCAGCCTGGCCCCGAGCAGCCCCCCCTGCATCAGGGCTAATAGGAAGTGATCCATCAGGCAGCTCCTGGGCGCACTGCCCGCCTGCCAGGCACCTAATAGATTTATTGCCAGCCACCCAGGCAATTTCCTGCCCTCCCCTAATCAATACAGTGGGGCAAGGGGGGGGGGGCAATCATAAGGAGATGGGGAAGGGGATTAGAAGGGTGTCAGGGCAATATCAGCCCCCCCCCAGTGGCTGAATGGGGGCACAGGGCCATGATGGGAAGGTGATGCCCCGTGGGACCAACCCCTCCTGGCATCACCTCCCCAACTCCCTGGCAGGACAGGGGGCTTGGACCCCCCCCACCCAGCAGCTGGGGGTGCCATACAGTCGTAAAGGGCTGCCATACAGCCATAAGGGGCTGCCCCCCCCCTTCCCCAGCCCAAGACAGGGAGCCCAGGCGCCTAAGGTTCCCCTCCCCCAGCCCCTTCCCATTTAATTTTCCCTAATGAAAGGCACAGAGGATGGCGGGGAGCTGGGGCACCAAGGTCGAGGCTGCCTTTAATCAATCCCCGCTGCTGGCCGGGTGCCCGGAGGAGCCTGCGGAGGAGAGGCTGGGGGGTGGCGGTGCAAGAGGAGAGCACAGGAGGGGGGTGGCTGTGGACGAGGGGCTCCCAGTAACAAACTGGGACAGCCCCAGGACCCCACCGTCTCCCCACACAAAAGGCACAGCGAATGCACCGAGCACCCGGATCCTGCCAGGGCAGCTTTAACCCTGTGCCTCCCCAAAAGCACCCCAAACCCTCCACCTTCTCCTCCCAGCACCACGAGGCTGGAGTCACCACCAAGCAGCTCGGGGACAGCAGGAGGGGAAAGGTTTCCCCCCTCGCTGTGCCCAGCCTGGGGCTGTAAGGCACTGGCCACAGGAGGGTGGGGGGACACGGGGGGGACACCCTAGAGCTGGGTGCTGGTGACGGCGCTCACCCCGTGCACCAGCACGGTGGGGCCCAGGCCGCGGGTGAGCAGCTCCAGCTGCCGCAGGTAGAGCGGGTACAGGCTGGTGTCGGCCGGCGGCCGCGGCAGGTAGAGGAAGCGGACGGCGGGCGCCGGGCCCTGCTCCAGCACCATCTTGTTGGCGGCGCAGACATACTCATCCGACACTTGGGTGGCGTTGGCTGGGAAGTTCACAGCCGCCCCTTCCTCATCCTCATCCTCATCCTCGGCGGGCACCGGGCCCCCCGGGGTCCCCCGCTGGGCCTGCCAGTGCAGGCGGACGACGGAGTCCCAGGGCACCAGCTGGATCTGGGCCTGGATGCGCAGGTCCTTGAGGAGCTGGCGGAGCTTGTCCTCCTGGGCGCCGGGCATGGCGCCCGCCTCCACGCAGAGGAAGAGGCGCAGGCGGGCCCGGCGCCAGGCCCGCGCCATGTTGAGCACGCAGGCCATCTGCAGCAGGAAGAGGCTGCAGGTGTCGGCGTAGCGGGCGCTGTCGGGCCGCAGCAAGTTGACGGGCCAGACGTGGATGGTGGGTGGGGGGCTGGCGGCGCGACGCAGCTCCCAGGCCTTGTCCAGGCTCTCCAGCTGCCGGGCCAGCAGGACGTTGCGTAGCATCTTCAGGGCGTCGGCCACGATGCCCACGTACTCCCGTGGGGACAGCAGCTTGGGGGCGGCGGGCGCCCGCAGCGGGGGGAAGCCCAGGGGCAGCTCCTCGCGGGCGCTGGTGAAGGCAGGGTGCTGGGCCAGGCCGTCCCGAGGCGCTGCGTCGTCGTAGAAGCCCAGCACCAGGGTGTTGGGGCGCATGCCGCCTGCCGAAAGACCACCATGGGCTGTCGTGATGGGAAGGAGAGGGTCCTGCCAGCACCACCAGCACCGTGGGTGCCACCAAGCTCAACTGGCTTTGGTGTGGGCACTGCCCACACCAGGTGCTTCCAACCCCCTTGGGAATCACCTATTCTGGTGCCTTCAAGCCTCTTGGCATGACCCAGGTGCCTCCAAGACTCAGCTTGGCTTTGGCACTGCTCACCCAGGTGCCTCCAAACCCCTCAGCACTGCCCACCCAGGTGCCTCCAAGCCCCGGCTTGGCTTTGGAGCTGACAAAGGTGCCAAAGGCCCTCGGTTGGATCCCTTCCAGCCCCACTCACCGAGGCCAGAGGTGAAGAGGAGCTGCCGGACGCCGTGCCGCACCGAGGGCGCAAGGGTGAGGCTGACGAAGGCCTTGACGTTCAGCTTGTCCACCAAGCCCAGCCACGAGTCCTGCTGGGGCTGCAGCGGGTCCGAGGGCAGCGCGTCTGGGTGGGGAGAAGAGACCGGCATCAGGCAGGGGTCACCCCATACTGGTGGGGTCACCCCATACTGGTGGGGTCACCCCACACTGGTGGGCACCGCGGTGTCCGCACAGCACCCCGGCACTGAGCACCCCCCAGCACCTTCTCCCTGTTCCCCCCAAACCAGCCCCCATGCACCCCAGCACCCACAAGCGTGGGGAAGGTGGAAGCAGGTGCTTCCAGCCGGAGATATGAAATTATCCATAAATATATAAAAAATAGCAGGCAGCCCCATCCCCCCTCCCCAATTTCAGGCCATTAGTCACCACGGCAACAGCGAGGGGGGGGGGAGCAGAGCGAGGCATCCGCTGGGGGTGGGGATGGCCACAGCGGGGCGAGCGTTTGTGCGAGGGAGCACACGTGTGTGCAAAGCAACACGTACTGGGGGCAGACACACCTGAAGCGTGTGGGTGTCCAGGAGCAGGCTGGACACAGGCACGCCCGGGTGCAAGGCTGTGCCAAGCGTGTAGGAAACGACCACGCTTGCTGGGCGTGCATAGGTGTGCGCAGGACCGTGGTGCACGTGGGTCCAGAGGAGCCTGGGTGGCACGTGCTACGTGTGCATGTGCCACGTGTGCACACCAGTGGCAACGTGCAGGAGCCCCCCCTGTGCACATGTATGGATGTGAGTGAGCACAAGCATTGTGCAAGCCTGCGGGACACATATGCACACAAGATATGGGATGGACATAAGCCATCGACATCCCCTGCACCATGCCAAGCCCACGGTGCCACAGTGCTGGTATTTCCCTCCCTGTGCCCAATGTGCCCAGCTGGGAGATGGTGTCACCCTGTCCAGTGGCTTTCGGAACGATGTCCCAGGGCCATGGTGCTGCAGAAAGGGGCTGAGGCCCTGTGCTGGGACAGGGCAGACCCTCACCCAAGTCCTGCAGCTCCACGTGGCCCAGGACGTAGAGGCCGCTCTTTTTGAGGTCGTTGACGAAGTCGATGAGGCGGGGGCTGCTCCGTGGGTTCTGCACCATCAGCAGCATCTGCGGGCGCCAGAACTTGACGTGGTCCTTCCGCACGTCCAGCATCAGCAGGTACTTCCTCACCTGGGTGGAAGGACAGCAGGTAAGGAGCCCACCTTCCTTCAACACGCTGCCCCGCAGGGATGCCAACCCCAAGGCCATCAGCTCTCCACCCCACGATGGGATTCGGGGGCCAGGTGAGGAGAACAGGGCTCACCTGGTGGAAGATGAGGGCCTGGCTGATGTAGCCCCACGTGCTGCTGGGCGAGAGGTAGTGGAGGGCGAGGAGGAGGAGGAGGAGGAAGCCCAGGCTCGCCGAGGCCGAGACGGGGCTGATGAGGAACATCATGACGCAGCAGCCGGCGATGCCCAGGAGGCACGTGTGCCAGCTGAAGTAGCGGAAGGTGGGCCTGGAGCAGGGAGAAAGGGGCATGGATTGGGCACCAGCTGCTGCGCTGAAAGCATCCAGGAAGGGGCCTGATGCCTTGTTAGCAGAGCAGGGGGCACAGCCACTGGGCTCCTTGCAGCAGGGAGCTCAGCCCAAACGAAGCCTGGCCTGGGGTTTTGTGCCACCTGCTCCATGCCAGCCATGCAGACAGGCTACAGGCACCAGCAGTTGGCATCACCTCTGTCCTCATCAGCGTGGCACCGGCAGGCACATAGCCCCTGGTACTCAGCTGTGCTCATCTGGGATTTTCCTGGGCCAATGAAAGACAACAGGCACTTGTCAGGCTGCCAAAGGGATCGTGTGCTCATTACACTGGGGGTGACGACAGGGAAATGCTCCCTAGCACCACAGTGCAGGGCTCAGAAATGGCAATTTTTCCATCTCCATCAGCCCCTTCCATGGCCTGAGGGACAGGCAGCCTGGAAATGCCACCCCGGGGCTCCCACCTCGCTCAGCAGTGGCACCCGGTGCCCCCACATCCCTCCAAGGGACAGGGTTGGTGGCACAGAGGACAGGGGCACAGGGAGGGGACAGCGCATCCCTCTGTGGCAGGGGAAATGCTTCACACACGGAGGGGAGATGGCACCACGCAGGGCACGGGGCAGCCCCACGCTGCAGAAAGGGGTGACCCGAGGCAGGGGTGGTGGCCGGGGGGGCTCAGTAGTGACGGGGGCCCCACAGCAGCACCAGCAGCCGTGGCACCCGCTCATCCTGGCTCACAGAGGCGGAGGCGGGGAGGCGAGAAGCTGTTATTTTCTCTAATTGTTGTTTTTGCTGAAAGGTAATTAAAATCCTTTTCCGCTGCGCTTGATGGAGACCTTGGCACGGGGAGGGGGGGCATCAGAGTGCGGGATGGGTGAGGGGCCCTCTGCCACCCGGCCCCAGCAGTCTCCACCAGGCACCAGCCCGTGCCCCATCACGCCCATCCGTGCCCCAAATCCCCAGGCACAGGGAAGGCAGGACACGGGCACATTGGGCAGCTGTACCCAACCCTATGGCAAAGGGTGCAAGGTACATCAGCCCCCCCAACCACCCCGCCGTGCCCCCCAGCTCTGGGCAGCCCCGCACCGCCCTCCCCAGGCTGGGGCTGCCTGCCATGAACTCGTCCTTCCTGGAAGATCTTCTCCCTCCCCCCAGGCAGGATCCCCCTCCCCCCCTCCCCCTTCCCCTTTAGTTTAATTAGCGCTAATGGAAAGTGGGCTCCATCACCGCTTGGCGAGCCGCCCGGGGGATGCCGGGCGGGCGCAGGCTATAAATTACCTCTGGAAAGCCTCAGGGGAGGGGGCACTGGATAAATCTAGCGGCCTGGATTTATCTCTACCCGCTCAGTATCATGGTGACAGGGCATGGGGGCTGTCCCCTTCTCCCTCCTGAAGGATGGGGGTGTCTTTCCCCCCTAATGCTGCAGGAGAGGGGCAGGCAGTATCCCTGCCCTGCGGACGGATGGATGAGTGGTGGCCACCCGGCATCGCAGAGCGGCCTCCCTCTCCCCCGGGCCAGCAGGTACCTGAAGTTGGGGGCTGATGCCCACTCCAACGCCAGACAGGCCAGGTTGACGGTGGCATAAACCAGCAGGAAGAAAGTGGTGACGACCCCCGCGATGGTGTTGAGCTTCCCGGAGAAGAGCACCAGCTGCGGAGAGCACAGGGGATGCAGCACGAACTGGAGCCAGGGGTGTCCCATGAAAGGGCACTCAGTGTGCCACGTGGGGTGCAAATCCCTGGCCCCGGACAAGCCCAGGTGGGACTGGGACAGGAGCATCACCAAACTCACCTGCACCACCAGCCAGGAGAGGATCACTGCCATGATGGGGTTCCCGCTCGCAGACGTCCTCTTGGCAAGCGCCAGCGCCCGGCCTGTGGGCAGAGCGGGGAGGTTGGCCTGGCACGAGGCAGCCCAAAGGCCACCAGCAAGCTGGTGTGCGGGCCTGTCCCCAGACTGGGGACGTCAGGGTGTGCTCAATGGACTGATGGGGGTGGGGAAACAGGCACCCCCACATCACCCTGGCAGGGACAGACAGCTGTGCCACAGGGTACAAGTCCCTCCGACATGGTGTCCCCATGCTGGGGGCTACCAACCCAGGGTGGACTGGGCATCACTGGGGGGAGCAGAGCATCCTTGGGACCCCAAACCTGACATGCACCAACCCACAAAACATCACCCCAAACCAGGAAGGGGGTTCCCTGGTGCCAGGGCTGGTCTCCAGCTCTGGCTGGTGCCAGCACACTCCAGGCGCTCACCAAAGAGATCATCCCGGGCCAGGGCGTAGAGGATGCGGGATGCCCCGATGAGGTTGCTCATGGCTGCAGAGAGGGTAGCAGCGTAGATGCCCACCGTGACCAGGGGTGGGAAGATGCTGATGTCACGCAGGAAGCCGTAATCCTTCTGCAGGAGGGTCCTGGAGAGGGACACGCACGGTGGCACTCAGCGTGGCTCACGCCAGCGCGTCCTGGCACCAGTAACCCCACCACGGGGACGCACCTGCTGCAGGTGGCACACATGAGGAAAGCCAGGAGGTTGTAGACGAGGTAGGTGAAGAGCACGGCGGAGATGGTGCCCCGCGGGATGGAGTAGCTCGGGCGCTTCAGGTCCCCTGCGGACAGAAGCAGGTGGTGTCACCTCCCCGTGGGCACAGCACCCCCTGCTCCCCTCCTTCCTCACCCCAGCGCCTCCCAGCCCAGCACCCCGGCCCCTACCTGACATGTTGGAGCCTGCCATGATGCCGGTGCAGCCGTTGAACATCACCGCGAAGACGGAGCTGAAGCTCATCATCTGCCCCGTGGTGTAGTCCACCCCGTACCCGCCTGCAAGACACGGGGGTGCGGGCTGTGACGGGCTGCCCGGGGTGGCACAGCACTGCCGCGCACCCTCTCCTCAATGCCCCTGTCCCCAGACGAGTGCCACCACGGAACAAACCACCCCATGCCATTTGCTTTGTGCCTGTGAGCCCCCTACACCCTCCAGCAAGCCCTTGCTGGTGCATAGGTGCCCGTGCCACCCCTCTCCAGCCCAGCAGGTAGGGTTGGGACGTGGATGCCATGCTGGGGACCACAAATAGGGCTGGAGAAAGCCCTCACTGCTCCTCACCGCCCAGGTTTTCCCGCAGGGTGGCGAGCGAGAAGCCCGTGAAGTTGCCGTTCTCGGTCTCCGAGCTGTTGAGGTGCGGCATGCGGATGGGCACCCCGAGGGGCCGCGTGGCGAAGAAGCTGACGAGGATGGTGCCCAGCACACCCGCGACGATGAGGAAGATGAGGAAGGTGGCCTTGGCGTAGATGGAGGCGCCCACAAGGCACACGACGAGGCACAGGGCCAGCAGGATGGTGCCGTAGAGCAGCTCGTACCAGTAGCTCTGGGGCAGGACGTGGACGCCCGTACCCGCTTTTTGCCCTGGGCAGAGACATGTGGGATTCAACAGGGCTCGGGGCAGGCACCAGCTCATGGGGAAGGGGGGGGGCAGAGCTGGGCCAGCCATGCCAAGCACCACAAGGGTGCTCAGGGAGGGGACAGTCGACGTCCCATCCCCACAGGGTACTCACCAGGTGGGATCCCGAAGCTGTCCACCACCGCCTCCACCAGCCCCAGCACGTAGAGGGCACTGCCGCACACGTTGGCCAGGAAAAACATGATCCCGATGCTGCCCCCGAACTCTGGGCCCAGGGCACGGCTGATCATATCTTGCTCAAGTCAAGGAAAAGTGCCGAAAACCCAAACCAGTGCCCAGCAGCACCGTTGGGTGCCCCACCACCCACGCAGCCCGGTGCCATCGGGCTGCCACCCGAATTTGCCCACACAGCGGAGGATACAGTAGGCTCCCCCGGCATCCAGCGCCCCGTTGGTGGCGATGGCACACACGGACAGCACCGTCATGCCGATGATGAAGTACGCCACGGCGAACATGGCCAGAGCTTGGTACAAGCCAGCGTGGCCCACCACGAACCCTGCCGAGGCCGGCGTGACGTTAGCCAGGTACGGACACCCCCGTGGGGATATTCCTGTCCCCGTGCTTACTATATGTCACCCCCCTCCCTGCCTGGGGGACACACAAGTTCCATTTCCCACCCCACCTTCAGCCTCCAACCCACGGCAGCACTGGGGGTCAGACCAGACAGTGTCCCCCACCTCGGGGAATCCTCCTGCTGTGCCAGGATCAGGCCCAAGCAGCTCAGGGCAAAAAAGCAGGGAGGAAGGGGACAGGGGGACACCAGGATCCCCCAGCCCTGCTGCCAACTCAGTGGGCAGGGGGTGCCTGGCACCAGTTTGGGCAACAGGAGGTGATGGGAGGGGGGGCGGAAAAGCAGGACCCCCATTAAGGGACCCCAAGGGACACAGAGCTGCAGTGAGCAGGGGACAGCACCAGAGCGTGGCACGGGGACGGACAGCCCCCACTCTCTGCTTCCTTCCGCCCACGTACCCCCTTTTGGGGAGGGAGGAAGGGGGGCACAGCACACAGGCACCCGCAGATGCCGAGCCCCACGCACAGCCCCACGGGTGCTCTGTGCGCTCTGTTTGCGCTTCCACCCGCTGCAAACCAGGAAGCAAAAGCAGCCCTGGGACATCCCCGCCATCGGCACCGTCCCCAGCACCCCCTGCCCCCGGGGGCTCAGCAGGGCACCCAGAGCCCCCCCAAGTCCCTCCCCAGGGCATGGCCAGACTGCCAGCGAGGCTGGCGAGGCCGCGGTCGGGAAGGGGCTGCCCGCAGCGGCGGCGAGATGCCCTATCTCGGCCACA
This sequence comes from Cygnus olor, assembly GCF_009769625.2. Taxonomy (NCBI): domain Eukaryota; kingdom Metazoa; phylum Chordata; class Aves; order Anseriformes; family Anatidae; genus Cygnus; species Cygnus olor. The sequence goes on from NC_049177.1 coordinate 16,949,627, forward strand.
AGATCGGCCGCAGAGATGCCCGGAGGGGGCGGAACTGGGGGAGGCGAGCAGCAAGGAGGACGCGGGGGGGGCAGGCTGGGTTTTGGGCCCCCCCGCCCTGCAATCCCCAGGGTGCTCCAGTGCCAGAAGAGGATGGGAGGAAGCAAAGGGGTGCCAGAAGTTGGGGGCAGCCAGGAGGGGCTGGAGATCTCCAGGCTTTGGAGACCCAGGGGTGTGCTTGAGGAAGAGGGGGGGCTGCCCCAGGACCCCCCCATGGCAGGACGGTTCCTCTTCCCAGCAGCTCCACCCTCCCTGGCCCCAAACTTCCCCTCTGCCCCCCAAAAAGTAACGCCACCCCCGTGGGGGTCTGGGCAGGGGGGGGGCCCGCCATGGGGCAGGGGCTGGGTGTGCAGGGAAGGGGGTTCAGGGCTTGCACAAGGCCCCCAGCTGAGGGGTGGGAAAGGATGGGTGAGCGATGGGGGCTGTGCTCCCAACCCTCGCCTCGGGATGTCCCCAGGGCAGAGGAAGGAGCTCAGGCCCCCCCTGGGCCCCCCCGGCATGCAGCCAACTCCCGCCCAGGGTTTCCCGTGGGCGGAAAGTGAAAGAGGAAAAAGCCTTCCCTGTTCCTGTCCGGGCCTCTGCCGGCCCCAGGCCAGGCCAGGGGCATCCCAAGGCCAGGGTTCCCCGAAGGGCTGCCACCTGCCCCGGGCTGTGTCCAGCCTGACCCCCTCCCCCAGTTCTCCCAGTAACAGGCTCATAACTCAAACTGGGAGCAGACTGGGAATTAATCGGTGCCCTCTGAACAGCGTGGAGATGGGGGGGGAGGCCTGGTCCCTGGATGGGGACATGAGAATCCTGCCCTGGGGACACCACAGGGGCTGGGGAGAGCATCGGGGTGCCACACTGGGGGATGCCCAAAGCAGTGGGGTGCTGGGGCTGGAGGGTGGGGGGACACCAAGGGCCCTGGGATCCTACTGGGGAAGATGCTGGGAGGGTGCAGGCGTCCTGCCCTGGGGGCGCTGGGGCTTCGGACAGGGTTCCTGCCCTAAAATTAGTGGGGCCGCAGCCTGGAGGGGTCAGGAGGGGCCGTGCAGCACCGGGACACCAGAATGGGGAGGCAAGGGGGGGCGCTGGGACTCCAGCCTGGGGATGAGGGGGACATGGAGGGCACTGGGGGGCCTCTGGGACCCCAAACTGGGATGGCGCTGGAACTCCAGCCTGGGATGCTCAGGACAGGGCCCTGGGGGGGGCAGCGGGGCCCCACCCCGGGGGGGCTCGGGAGCAGCAGGGGGAGCCCGGGGGGGGGGGGGAGGGCGGGCGCTGGGTCCCCCGGGGGGGTCGGGAGGGTCACTGGGGAGGCGACGCCGACACTCACCGAGGCGCAGGAAGAGGACGACGCTGAACATGGAGAGCAGCGTGGGCACCACGACGCCCAGGAAGGTGGGCAGCTTGCGGGGGGCTGCGGCGGCGGCGGCGGAGGAAGAGAAGGAGGAGGCGGCGGCGGCCCGGCCGCGCTCCCGGCCCCGCTCCTCCTCGGCCGAGCCGCCGCACAGGCGGTAGGTGAGCAGCGCGCTGCGCTCCGAGCTCGCCATGGCCCGGAACGGCCCGGAACGGCCCCGCAGCGCGCCCGCGCCCCGGCCCCGGCCCCGCGCCGCGCCCCTTTATGGCCCCGCCCACCGCACAAGCCCCGCCCCCAGCACGGCACGGGCCCCGCCCTCTTCAGCCCCTCTCCATCTCATAGACTCCGCCCCCCGTGAGGCCACGCCCCCTCTCTCGGCCACGCCCCCAGCCCCAAATGCCCCCCCCCCCCCCACCATCCCGGCACCAAGCCCAGGCTTAGACCTCGCCCCCCCCCCCGCCTCCAGGGCACCCCTGGGACCCCCCCATTGATGGTGGGTGTCCCCAGTGTCCCCCCCAGTGTCCCCCCGGGGTGTCCCCCCCCCATGTGCCCCCCCCATGTGTCCCCAGTGTCCCCTCCCCATGTGTCCCCTCCCCATGTATCCCCCATGTGTCCCCCCAGTGTCCCCCCACTTGTTCCCCCAGGATGTCCCCCCATGTCCCCCCATGTGTCCCCCCAGTGTCCCCATCATGTGTCTCCCCCCCATGTGTCCCCCCCATGTGTCCCCCTGGTGTCCCCCCAGTGTCCCCCCCAAGTGTCCCCCCAGTGTCCCCCCATGTGTCTCCCTGGTATGTCCCCCCATGTGTCCCCCATGTGTCCCCCCATATCCCCCCGGTGTCCCCCCAGTGTCCCCATTATGTGTCCCCCCCCATGTGTCCTCCCTTTTGTCCCCCCGTATGTCCCCCCCATATGTCCCCCCTGTGTCCCCATCATGTGTCCCCCTGGGGTGAACCCCATGTGTGTCCCCGGGGTGCCCCCCCACGTGTCCCCCCATGTGTCCCCGATGTCCCCCCAGCGTCCCCATCATGTGTCCCCCCAGCGTCCCCCTATGTGTCCCTCCAGGCTGTCCCCCCATGTGTCCCCCCCATGTCCTCCTGGTGTCCCCATCATGTGTCCCCCCCCCCCATGTGCCCCCCCCCGCCATGTGTCCCCCAAGGATGTCCCCCCCTTGTCCCCGCCGTGTCCCCCCGGCCGGGGCACGCCGCCAGGGTGGTGGCCGGGCTCTGCTGCCCACGCCAATTACCGGACAATCGGGGCTGGGGGCAGCTCGGGGGGCACCGTCCCCTCCCCCCCCCCCCCCCCCCCACCGCCCCGCAGCCGGGGCCCCGGGGTCCCACCACCACCGCCGCCGGTGCCAATTAGGTTAATGGGGTTGGCACCGGGGACGGGGCTGAGCGGGGGCGCACGGCGGTGCCGTGGGCACCGAACGTTGACCCCATAGAGTGACCCCGTGCCACCTGGGCAAAAAGGGGACGATTCGGGTAGGGCCGTGTGGGACGGGGTACGGGGACGGTCCCCGGGGGATGCAAGGGAGCGTGTCCCCGCGGTGTCCCCCCTGCCAGGGGGGCAGGGAAGGGGGCCCGAGGTGGGAGCCGGGGGGGCGGCTTTCGCGTGGGGCTGTCGCGGTGCCAGCGGTGGCCTCGCGTCGCCAGCGCCGCGCCTTTGATGTGCCACTGAAGCGGCATTGTCGGCGCCCCGCTGGCACAATTAGGGCCGGGGCGGGAGGGGAGCACGGCACAGCCGGGGCTGCGGGCACGGAGGCACCCCTGGCCCTAATGGGGACGGGGGACGGGGGCACCCGCTGCCCCCTAAGTGGGCATGGGGACACGGGCAGCCACGTCCCTAATGGGGACGGGGCTGGGGACGTGGGCACCCCATAACCAGGACAGAGATGGAGGTGCAGGCAATTCCCTGTTCCCCGGTGGGTTTGGGGACATGGGTGCCCCCAACAGGGACGGGGACAGGGGCACAAGCACCCCCTTACCACCCCAAGTGGACAGGGGCATCCCCAAACAGCCCCTAACAGGGACAAACAGTCCTAACAGGGACGGGGATGGGGGCACAGGCACCCCGTGATCACTCCAAGTGGACACAGGGACCCCCAAACAGCCCCAGGGATGTGGGCACCCCCTTCCCCTAACAGGGGCAGGTTTGGGGTCACGGGCACCCCTGCACCCCAATGAGGTGACAGCCCTGTGACCATCCCTGTCCCTACAAAGGACACCGGCAGCAAATGGGGAAGGGGGACACCCCAAAATCGTGGGACACGCACCGAACCAAACCATAGACATGGGGGGGCCCCTTCCCACAACCCAGCGCCCCGCTCCCGGGGGACAAAGCCCCCCCAATCCCTCCCTTCCCCTAGGCGCCCCCCGGTGCCCCCCATCTCCCGCAGCCCCCCTCCTGGTGCCCGCTCCCCTTTGAAGCGCCCGCCACCACCGCCGCCACCGCGTTTCCCACCCGCCTCCCACCCCCGGCACCCCGACCCCACCCCAAACCCCGCTCCCAGCTGCCCCCTTCCCAGGGCTCGGGGCCGGATTTGGGGTGGCGGGACGGGGGGGTGGGGGGGTGGGGGGGCACCGTTGGCGGGGCCGAGCTTGGCGTGAAAATGATCAAGGGCCGCGGGCAGCGCCGGAGCGCAGCGCCCGTCTGATGCTGCCCGCCCCGAGGCCCCCGTCGAACAAAGGCGGCATTGAGGCCCCGAGCTGCGTCCCCAACCCCGGACCCCCCCCCCCGGGATGGCATCTTGGCGCGACATTAATGAACTCGCCTCTTTGTGCTCCCCTGGCCCCTCTCTCTCCTCCCACCACCCGGGGGGCACCGTATATATCCGCGCCTTCCCCGTCGCCTCGGGCACTTTTGGGGCTCCCCCCCCTTTTTTATCCCCCAAATCCCCCCCCCCCCCCCCCCCCCCAAAACCGTTGCCCGGCCGGGATGGAGCGAGGAGGGAAGAGGCCGCGGGCTGCTGGCCCCGGGGTCTGCCCGGCCCCCCCCGTGCTGCTGCTGCTGCTCCTGCAGCTGGCCGGGGGGGCCCCCCTAGGCCGGGGGCTGTACCCCATGCCAGCCGGCGTCCTGCAAGGTGAGTGCACGGGGACATCTGTAGGGGGGGGCTTTGGGATGCTTAACGGGGGGCTGGAGGACATGGGATGCGCTTTTTAGGGGTGGGGGGCACCAGGATGGGTCCCTTGTCCTGTGCCAGCCCCGGGGGCAGCCACGTGGGGACACTGGAGGGGGCACACACGTGGGCACACACACGGGCACACCTGCCCGCGCTCACACCCCACCGTGCGCCCTCGTTTGTGCCCGTGCCCAGCCTGACACCAGCATGGAAATACCAGGGCAGGGGTCCTGGGTGGTCTGGGGGCGGTGTGGGGGGGGTCCCGAGGGGGGGGTCTGAGCGCCCTGATGTGCCCCGGCAGCGCTGTCGAGCCGGGGGACGCTGGTGCTGGAGGCGGCGCTGAGGAGCGCGCTGCTGGCGCTGGAGCGGGCCCAGGCAGAGCAGCAGCGGCAGTGGGGGGCCTGCGGGCTCTGCGCCCCCTGCCTCTTCCCCCCCTGCGCCAACATCACCCGCCGCTGCCCACGTGAGTCCCGGCCCCCGCGGCCCTACCCAAAAACTGCCCCATCCCCTAGAGACCCTACCCAAACGCTGCCCAGGGGCCCTACCCAAACACTGCCTCATGCATCCCCTAGAGACCCCAAACACCCAAAGGCCCTACCCACCCCAAGACCCGACCTAAACCATATCCCCCCCCACAGGGGTTCACCCCTATGGGCTTCCCCAAAGCAGTGCCCAGACTCCCCAAAAAAGTCCACGTCAGCTGGAGACCCTACAAAAACACCACCCTGACCAAACAGTTCCCCATCCTCTTGAGATCCTACCCAACCCGAAGCCCTACCCCAAATACTGCTTGATAAGAGCAAAATCCCTCCCAAAACATACCCCGGCGCTCAGGAGACCCTCCCAAAACATACCCCAGCACCCAGGAGACCCTACCAAAACAAGCCAATGCAGCCCCCCTCCCCCCCCATTCCCCCTTCCCACCCGCCCCGGGGTGACCCAGGTGGAAGCAGGCAGGGTGCAGGGATGATGTAGGAACACCCACAGCCCCGCTGCTGTCCCCGCAGCCCCCGCCGTGCCCCCTGGTGTCCCCCCCAGCTGCCAGGCCCTGCTGGACGCCCAGGCGCTGCCCGAGCTGCCCCAGCGCAACTGGGCGCTGAGCCAGGCGTGTGCCCCCTACCACCTCCTGTGCCCCCCCCGGGGGGCTCAGCCCCACTGCGCCCTGCTCAGCGCCCAGCGCTGCCACCGCCGCCTCCAGGAGTGCCGTGAGTGGGGACCCGCTCCCGGAGAGAGGAGACCCTACAATAACAAATGGGGCATCAGCTGGGAGTGCCTGGAGGGGATATGGGGTGTGGGTGCTGGGGTGGGATGGGGGGGGGGGGGATTTGGGGAGGGAAGGGTTGGGATCGGAGGATGGAGCATGGTGATGGGGGTCTCTGGTGGGATGGGAAGGTTGGGGGGGGTAGGAAAACGGGGGGGAAGGAGGATCTGGGGTGAGATGTGGAGATCTGGGGGATGGAGGCATTGGGAGCGATGGGGAACTTGGGATGGGGCAGCTAGGGGTGGTGGAGGAGCTGGGGTGGGGGCACTGGGACACTGGGGGGGATCTGGAGGGGGATGGAGCATTGGGGGGGGGGGTCACAGAGGGATCGAGGTGGGATGGGGAGACACGGGGTGGAAGAGAGAGATTGAGGACACAGGCACATTGAGGGGTGGAGAATCTGGGGTGGGACAGGGATTTCTGGGGGAACGGGGCACTGGGGCGGATGGGGAGATCGGGGACACAGTCACTGGAGGTGACGAGGACACCTGGGGCGGGACAGCGGTGTTCGTTTGGGATGCAGCGCTGCTGGGGGGCACTGGGAGGGACTGGGGCAAACTGGGGACAGCGGGGACACGGTGCTGACAGCGGGGTGGGGGGAAACGTCCCCACATACCGTGACAACCTGTCCCCACAGGGCTGGCAGCCGCCACCCCGAGTGATGCACCAGCAGAGGCGGTGATGCCAGGTGAGCCGGGGTGGCCCCCCCCAAACCCCCAGCCCCATCCCCGGCTGCCCGCTGTGCCGGGGGGCAGAGGTTAGCGTCGGCAGCTGCCGGGCTGCGGGGTGCCCCCGGCCCTCCGCCCGCTCGCCTCCGTGAGCACAATGAGGCTTGACAGCGCGCCCGCTGCGGCCTGACCCCCCCGGGGGCCGCTCACCGCCCCCTCCTCGGCCACATCGGTGACCGTGGAGGACAGGGGGACGTCGGTGGGACCCCCACCACTCACCCCAGCTTTGTCCACCAGGGAGCTGCGGGAACCGTGCGGGCCCCCCCATCAATGCCACGGCCCCCCGAGGACGGATCATGGGGGGCAGCGTGGCCCCCCCGGGGGCCTGGCCCTGGCTGGTGTCGGTGCGGCTGCACGGGGAGCTGATGTGCGGAGGGGTGCTGGTGGGGCACGCCTGGGTCCTCACTGCTGCCCACTGCTTCGCCGGGTACACAGGGGCACAGGGACGTGGCGTCCCTGCAGAAGGGGGCATGGAGTGGCACTGATGTACCCCCCCCCCCCCCCTTAAAACACTGCCCCTTTCCCCTCCCTGGCCAGGACCCAGAACGAGCTGGCGTGGACGGTGGTGGTGGGCGACCACGAGCTGGGCAAGCATGACCCGGGTGAGCGTGCAGTGCCCGTCAGGCGCATCGTGCCTCACCCCAAGGTCAGTGGAGGTGGAGGTGGGCACCCCCAAACCAGTCCTCCACACCCCAGGATCCCACCCACGCTCCCACCCTTTTTCCTTCCAGTTCAACCACAAGACGTTCCATGGGGACCTGGCGCTGCTGGAGCTGGCGGTGCCGCTGGCCCCGTCAGCCACCGTCAGCCCCGTGTGCCTGCCCAGTGGCCCCGCGGAGCCCAGCCCTGGCACCCCCTGCTACATCGCGGGCTGGGGGTCCCTCTATGAAGGTAGGTGCCACCCGGCACCCACGGGGTCAGCGGGGTGTCCCCCTTGGCAGAGAGGTTGGGTTGTGCTGTGGGCACAGTGCCCGGTGCCGAGCCAAGGGTGCAAAAGAGGGGAGCGTGCGGGCACCCCAAGAGAGGGGGCCAGGCAGAGGGGACCCTATAACGGGTGCCTTGCTTGGCAGAGGGGCCATCGGCCGAGGTGGTGATGGAGGCACAGGTGCCCCTGCTCAGCCAGGAGACGTGCCGGGGTGCCCTGGGCAGGGAGCTGCTCACCAGCACCATGTTCTGTGCCGGGTACCTGTCCGGGGGCATCGACTCCTGCCAGGTAATTCCCCTCCCAGCACGGCAACCCCCTGGGCACGGGGTGAGCACACGGTGCTGGCGCGGCACGGCCAGGCTCCCAGCGCGCTCGGTGCTCCCCACTGATGTACGGGCATCCCCATCCCCCTGCAGGGCGACTCAGGGGGCCCACTGGCATGCCAGGACCCCTCCTCGCGCCGCTTTGTCCTCTACGGCATCACCTCGTGGGGTGACGGGTGCGGTGAGAGGGGCAAACCCGGCGTCTACACCCGTGTCGCTGCCTTCGCGGACTGGCTCAGCCTCCAGATGGACTGTGAGTGTCCGAGGGGCACGGGATGGCAGTGGGAAGGGGTGCCATGGGGATCCCCCAAAGTGATGGGTGGCGGCTCAGCAGCTTATGGCAGCCCTGGTATCCTCGCAGCCGCCCCTGGCAGCCGGGAACCGAGCTGCTTTGAGCTGCTGGCCCTGTCGCAGCTGCCCCCCGAGCGGCAGCCCCCCGAGCGCACCCGCCTCTGCTCCTTCTACGCGGGGTCCTGCCGGGCACCCCTGGGCCAGGCTGCCTGCGCCCGCCTTGCTGAGGAGACCTGCCGTGCCCGGGCGAGGCGATGTGGTGAGACAACGCTAGGGCACGGGGACTGTGTCTGGTTGGGGACAGGGGGGGCATGTCGTGCCGGCACGGTGCCAGGGACGTGGTTCTCTTGCTGCGCCCCCAGAGCTGCACTCCTACGCCCAGACGCTGGTGGGTCTCCTGCGCCGGGCCGGGGACTTCATCCGGAACCAGGTCGACTTCTCCTTCCTCACCCGCGCCCTGCCCCAGCTCCTGGGCAAGATCTACGGGCACTTCTTCCCCGCCCGTGTCCGCAGGGATGCTCCAGGTACCCGCCCGGGCTGTGCCACCCCATGGCCCTGTGGGGACATGCCACCCTTGTGCTGGTGGCTCGGGCACCCCTACGCCTTGTCCGTCCTGTCCCCTTCTTGTCCCCACAGACGTGGCTGTGGCAGGGGACCAGCCTAGCCCCAAGGCAGAGGGACCCCGGAGACCCCCCACCAGGTAAGGGGGGACACAAGGGCATGGTGGGCCATGAGGGCTGTAGATTTTGGGGAGGTGGGCAAGATACCCATAGGCACTGATATGGCTTTTTGGGGACAGCTCAAGGCAGTGGGGTCCTGCTCTTCCCATAACCAGGTCCCACCAGGGGGGCACAGGAGGTGGCAGTGCCCAAGGGACGGCTGCCACCGGGTGCCTGCCTGAGCTGTCCCCGCTGTGCTTGCAGGCGGGGGGCCGGGCAGCCGCCCCCCTTTGCGGGGCTCTTTGGGGCTGTGGGGCCCCAGCTGCAGGACTGGGTGCAGGCGCTGAGGGCCATGGACGGGGGCAGCCACCCGGCACCCACCCCAGATGGGCAGCAGCTCCCCGGGGAGACGTGGCTCTTCTTGCAGGTATTTGGAGAGGGATGGGATGGGGGGAACCCCTTGCCCCTCCGGTGACAGTGCCAGCAGGAACCAAACCCCACTGCCTGTCCTGTCCCCCTTCCCTTCCCTGCAGCAGGGCGAGGAGGAGGTGGAGGAGCTGGTGGGACAGGGCAGAGCCTTCCTGGCCCAGCTCCGGGCAGAGCTGGACCTCAACACCCCCCTGGAAGCCAAGCAGCAGAGGCAGGCACCCAGAGAGCCATCAGGGACCCCTACACCAAACCGTGAGCCCTGGGGGGGCTGGGGCTGATTTCCACCCAGCTTTGTGCCCAGGCAGTGGCCACCAGCGGCATCCCCAACGGGGTTTTCACGCAGGGTTGGTGCCGAGGGAGAAGCGTGAGCTGGTGCCCACACAACCGGGGCTGGAGGAGGAGGAGGAAGAAGAGGAAGAGGAGGAGGAGGCAGGTGTGGGCAGAGGTAAGCACCCCACAGCCCCCAGGTGCTGCGGGATGCCACAGGGATGCCGGAGATGGCAAACCCAGCCTCAGCTTTGCACCCTGGGGCTGGTGGCGGCGCAGTGCCCCCACCTGCTCCCCGACCCCATCTCCATCTCTCTCCTGTCCTCCCCCAGGGGCTGCAGCCTGCCCTGGCCTCAACGCCTCGGCGCTGCGGGTGGGCGCGCTGCAGGAGCTGTACGCATGGGTGCTGCGGGTGCCGGAGCCGGACCTGGCCATGACCTTCCAGGAGGTATGTGCGGCAGCCACCCCCAGCAATTCACTGTCCCCAGCTTGCCAGCAACGTGTCCCCCCACTCTGGGGCTGACAGTGTTTTCCTCCCCTGGCAGATCCTGGTGGACCTGGGCTCCAAAAACACCAAGGGGCTGTACCGGGCGCAGGTGCGGGCCACGGTGGGTGGCCGCCCCACGGCTTTCGCCGGCCTCGTGGGGCTCCAGAGTGACTCGCTAGCCCGCAGCATGCCTGGCCTCGTCGCTTTGGCCCTCGAGGCTTTGAAAACCTAGGGGTGCTGGCCGGGGATGGGGTCTCTCACATCTTTCAACTCCCCCCACCAGCTCAGGCTCTCCCACTCCTTTTTCCCCCATTGTGCATCAGTTTCCCTCCTCCCACCGACCTCCTGGGGTGATGGGGGGTACCTGGAGCATCTCAGCTGGGGTCCTCAGCCCTCCTCTCCCTGGCACCCCCAACTTAGCAGACCCCCACACACCCTGTATTCCCCACAGGCACCCGGACTGCTATTTATTTGTACAGAGAAAGGTTTATTTTTCAATAAAGAAGGGCTCTATTTTCCGGTAGATTTTTTTTTCCACCCTCCCCATCACCTCACACCCCCAAGCAATGCCCCCATCTTCAGGTCCTGCCCCCATTATCAGGGGGAGGAACCCCTGCCCACCTCAGCACCCTTTTCCCCAGAGCGCAGCACCGGTGCCCACCCCAGGTGCCACCCCACACGAAACCCCCTCCCAGGGGACATGCTCCCGGTGGGTGCCAACACCTCCAGCTTGTGGGGCAGCATGCCCGCTGCCCTCGAGCAGCATCCCTGGGGCAGCCGAGCAGTGGGGAAGGGTCCACTCCTCCCAGCGCCGGGGTGACGAGGTGGCACCGTGGGGTGGCGAGGCCAGCTGTGCCTGCCCGTCTCCCTTCTCCGAGCACAGGGGTGCCGGAAACAAGGGGGCCGCGGCGGGTATCCGGTGCCGGCAGCCTTCCCCCTCGGCACCTGGCACCGTCCATCCCGGTGGCCGGACATCCGCCAGGCCAGGCCAGGCGGGGAGGTGGCGAGGAGCTGGCACGGCGCGAAAGCACCGCGGGCACCGCATGGGGGACCTGCCGCTGTGGCTGGCCCTGCTTGGGGCGCTGGTGGTGTCGGGTAAGCGGGGCCATGGGTCTGGGGGGTGGGGGTGCAGGGGGTTCCTGGGCCCCCACGATGGGGTTGGGGCTGGGGGTGATGGTGGCAGGGTCCAAGCTGGGTATGTGTGTCCCCACGGCTGCGTTTTGGGCACCACCTGGCAGGGACCTGTCACTGAGCATCCCCTGTGCCTCCCTACCTGGAGCTGTGTCCTCACCATGTGTGTGTCCGTCTGTCTGTGTGCACTGTGTCACTGAGTCTGTGTCCCTGCATGTGTACAGATGTCTGTGTGTGTGTGTGCACGCTGCTGCTGCCTCTGTGTGTGTGTCTATGTGTCCCTGTGTGTGCACAGCAGCACTGCATCCTTGAACATGTCCCTACACATCCTGGTCCGTGTCCGTGTGTCCACGTGTGCATCCATCTACATGTGCCCAGTGCTGCTGCGTCTGCACCGGTACCTTGTACATGTGCTGGTCTGTGTCCAGGGGTCTGTATGTCCCTGTGTCCATGCGTCCCCATGTGTATACCATCCCTGCACATCCTGTGCCCACGCACCACACCTGGGTGCCCCCCTCTGTACCCCCTCCTGTCACCGATGTGCAGCGTCCTGGCCAGCTCCTGTCCCCTCCATCCTTGCCCTGCCCTGCCCTTGCTGGGCATCCCTGCTGGGGGGGGGCCCAGCAACCCCCAGCCCCCGCTGGCTCTGCCTGACCCCGCACCCTCCAGGCGGGCTCTGCGTTAACCAGGAGGAGCGGCTCATCCACCACCTCTTCAAGGAGAGGGGCTACAACAAGGATCTGCGCCCCGTCGTCTCCACCGACCAGGTCGTGGACGTCTACCTGGCCCTCACCCTCTCCAACCTCATCTCACTGGTGAGCCCCAGCAGGCAGCACCCGCCACCGTGCCGGGGGGCTGGCTGCACCCCAAAAAGGCTGGTTTGGGTTGGGGGGTCCTGGGGATAGTTGTGGCATCTCCGTGCCCCCCACTGTCGTTGCAGAAAGAGGTGGACGAGACGCTCACCACCAATGTGTGGCTCGAACAAGTGAGTAGGGACAGGAGGGGAAAGGGGACAGGGACCTGGCACTGCCAACCTCCTGCCTGGACCCCTCCGTCATCCCAGCAGTGTCCCCACGGAGTGCTATGGCCGCTGTCCCCATGCTGTCACCCTGGGTGTCACAACATCAGCGGTGCCCTGGGCCGTGGGGTGGCCTGGTGTGGTGAGGGGGTGACCCGGGGTTGTCCCCCACCAGGGCTGGACCGATTACCGCCTACAGTGGAACAAATCCGAGTTTGGGGACATCGAGGTGCTCCGCCTGCGGCCAGAAATGCTGTGGCTGCCTGAGATAGTCCTAGAGAACAAGTGAGTCGTGCCTCAATTTCCCCTCCCCAACCTCCCCGGGCAAGCAGCCTCGGCCAGAGCCGTCCCCGGTGCCCAGGGCTCTCCCTCACCCTGCTGCCACCTCTCTTTTCCCCCACGCAGTAACGACGGGCTCTTCGAGGTCGCCTACTACTGCAACGTGCTGGTCTACAACACCGGCTACGTCTACTGGCTGCCGCCCGCCATCTTCCGCAGCGCCTGCCCCATCAACGTCAACTTCTTCCCCTTTGACTGGCAGAACTGCTCCCTCAAGTTCAGGTGCCAGGGGCTGGAGGGTGGGCAAGGAGCTGGGTCCCCAACCCCGTGGTGCCCACTGCTGTTGGGGTGCAGCATGGGGGGGACTCAGGACCCCCCGGATGGAGGATGGAGCAGGTGGGTGCAGCCCCTCACCACCTGTCCCCCCCAGCTCGCTGGCGTACAACGCACAGGAGATCAGCATGCACCTGAAAGAGGAGAGCAACCCGGAGATGGACAAGTATTACCGGGTGGAGTGGATCATCATCGACCCCGAAGGCTTCACAGGTAGGGCTGGTGCTCTCTGCCGTGTCCCGTGGCAGCCGGGAACACCCCGTACAGGGCTCGGGGCACCCTGGTACCCAGGTCATGCTGGGGGTGCTGAGGACAGCCCACGTGTCCCAACAGAGAACGGTGAGTGGGAAATCATCCACCGCCCGGCCCGCAAGAACATCCACCCCAGCTACCCCCCCGAGAGCAGCGAGCACCAGGACATCACCTTCTACCTCATCATCAAGCGCAAGCCGCTCTTCTACGTCATCAACATCGTCACGCCCTGCGTCCTCATCGCCTTCATGGCCATCCTCGTCTTCTACCTGCCGGCTGACAGTGAGTGGCCCTGTGGCTCCTGCACCGGGGGCGTGGGAACACCCCATGTCCCATACCTGCCTTAGGCCATGGGGGCACCCCAATGCCCAGCATGGGGACATCCTGGCACCAGGACATCCCAGTGTAGGACCCTGCCATCCCAGCCAGGCACCCTTGAGCAGGGTGTAGGATAACCCAAGTGGGACCTTGTGCTACTCCTACAACAGAAAACCCCATATGGGGCCCTTTCTGGTGGGACACTGGGAGGGGAACCTGCGAACGGGTCACCCCGAGCTCACCTGTTCTCCAGGTGGTGAGAAGATGACCCTGGTGATCTCGGTGCTCCTGGCCCAGTCTGTTTTCCTCCTGCTCGTCTCCCAGCGCCTGCCTGAGACCTCCCACGCCATCCCCCTCATTGGCAAGTGAGTCCTGGGCACCGCTGGGCACAGCGAAGGCATCTCGGGGTCCCCAGGGTGGCCCTGCACGTCCCCCTCCCCTGTGGGGATGCCAGCCCCAGGTCTGTGCCCCTCACCCCAGGTACCTCCTTTTCATCATGCTGCTGGTGACGGCCGTGGTGGTGATCTGCGTCGTGGTCCTCAACTTCCATTTCCGCACCCCCAGCACCCACATCATGTCCGACTGGGTCAGAGAGGTGAGGGGCGCAGGGCATGGGGGGCGCAGGGGTGGCACCATGCATCACAGCCCCGGGGTGTCCCATCTGGGCCACGTGCGCCCAGCCTGGGGACAGAAAGTGGGGACACGGTGACTTCCCGTGCCCAGGTGTTCCTGGAGAGCCTGCCCCGCTTGCTGCACATGTCGCAGCCGGCGGGGAGCGCGGCGGGCGCCCCGTGTATCCGGCGCTGCAGCTCGGCCGGCTACATCGCCAAGGCGGAGGAGTACTACAGCGTCAAGTCCCGCAGCGAGCTCATGTTCGAGAAGCAGTCGGAGCGGCACGGGCTCACCAGCCGCGTCACCCCTGCTCGTGAGCCTCAGCCCCTCTCTGTGGGGACAGGGGGGGACATGGGAAGGGTGGCTGTCCCCTCTGGGGCAGCCCACTGGAGCCCAGCTCAGGGTTCTCCTGCCCCCCAGGCTTGGCACCAGCGGGCACGAGCGAGGAGCAGCTCTACGAGCACCTGAAACCCGCCGTTGACGGTGCCAACTTCATCGTCAAGCACATGCGGGAGAAAAACAGCTACAACGAGGTGGGGGCCACGGGCACGGCAGGGTGGAGGGGGGCTCCCCATGCCCACCGTGCCCCCGCTGCCCTGCTCCTGGCTCCCTCCCCAGGAGAAGGACAACTGGAACCGTGTGGCCCGGACCCTGGACCGGCTCTGCCTGTTCCTCATCACCCCGATGCTGGTGGTGGGCACGCTCTGGATCTTCCTCATGGGCATCTATAACCATCCGCCGCCGCTGCCCTTCTCTGGAGACCCCTACGACTACCGGGAGGAGAACAAGCGCTACATATAGGGTGGCCAGGAGGAGGGGTCCTCTCTGCTCACTCCGCTGTGGCTCGGGGAAATAAAGCTGGGTGCTTCTCGCCATGGGGTGCAGCTCTCGGTGTCCCACCCTAAGTGCCGAGCACATGGGGGTGTGATGGGAGGGGGCGATGCCCACCCAGGGGATGGGTGCTGCTGGGTGTTCTGGTGCTGGGCTATGGCTACAGGGGGCCAAGACCCCCAGCCAGACCCCCAAAGGTCTCCCCCATCCTGCAGCGCGTGGCTGGGGCCCAGGGGGTGTCCTCTTCCCCAGCTCAGCAGCGTCAGGCCAGGGCTCTGGTTTCAGGGGGCACAGCTGACGTCCCCCCCGCCGGTGGTGGCCTGGGACAGCTGCCACATCCTCTCCGCCGAGCCAGGAATGTGCTGCTCCCCCCGACATGGGGCCAGGCAGGATTCAGGCCCTTGAGGTGGGCACTGCTCCCCAGGCTGAGCTGAGGGGACCTGCCTGCCCTGGGGGCCACCAGTCACTGCTGGCAGGACACAGGGCACCGCTGGAGGTGTTTACAGGGGGACACCCCCTTTCCATAACCCATGGCTGTGTAGGTTTCCACTATGGGGCAATACATCCCTCTTTGGGGGACATGGGGGAACTGAGCCCAGAGCTCATTTTGCCCCAACCCCACTTCCACACCCCACCAACGGCACAAAATGCCACGGGAGCTGCCCAGCACACCGCCATCACTCTGCTGGTGGTGGAGGGGGGGGACAGGATGAGACACGGGCTGCCTCCCACCCCTCCCTGTCCCGCATTGCTGCTGGGAGCAGCTGACGGGGACGGGGACAGCTGTCCCATCCCGCCGGGCGCCAGGCCCAGAAAGTCGGCGTGCAGGCGGCCGAGCGGAGCCCCAGCCCCTGCGCCCCACGGCTCCACCATGCGCGGCCTCCTCCTCGCCCTCTGCACCCTGGCAGGTAAGGGGTGCCCACCCTGGGGTGGTGGGGGGAGTGCTGGGGGGGAGCCCGGTCCCGCCTTCCACCGTCTTTGTCCTTGGAGGCTTGTCACCCATGGGTGCACAGCTCCATGCACTCTCCCCCTGGGGTGTCCCCATGCCCTGTTTGCTGGGTACCTTCAGCAGTGTGTGCACCCCCTCTCCATGCACAACCCCCCCCAGCCATACCAGCAGCCCCCAGGGGCAGCACCAGCCCCCCAATCCCCACGCTGGGGTGCCCCCATGGCACTGCATGCCCACCCCCAGGCGTGAGCTGCAGGAACCAGGAGGAGAAGCTGCTCCAGGACCTGATGACCAACTACAACCGGCACCTGCGCCCGGCCCTGCGCGGGGACCAAGTCATCGATGTCACCCTCAAGCTCACCCTCACCAACCTCATCTCCCTGGTGAGACCCCCCCCCAGCCCCCAGCACTGGGTGGGAGCATGGACCTGGGGTGCTGGGGTGATGCTGCAGGGGCCCAGGTGGTCCTGGTGGGATGGGATCTGTCCCCATGCAGGGGGGCAGAGGTGGGCAGGGAGCTAAAGCCACCTTCTCTCTTCCTTGCTTGCCAGAATGAACGGGAGGAGACCCTCACCACCAACGTCTGGATCGAGATGGTGAGACCTCAGACAGGACCCTCCCCAGTTACCTTTGCACCTCGTGGTGGGCTGGCACCGTAACCCACACCCCCTTTTGTGGGTGCTCCCTGCTGTGCCCGTTTTGGGGACAACATGGGACAGGCAGCCCCAGGGAGTGCTGTGACCCCCCCCCCCCTCTTTGCTCCCCCTGCCCAGCAATGGTCCGATTACCGCCTGCGGTGGGACCCCGAGAACTACGACAACATCCAGCTGCTGCGGGTGCCCTCCACCATGGTCTGGCTGCCCGACATCGTCCTGGAGAACAAGTGAGGCCGTTCCGGGGTGCAGCTGGGTCACCTCCCCACACGCAGGGTGACAGCCGCCCCATGAGCACCGCGTGAGGCTGAGCCCACCCTTTCCCCCCCCCCCCAGCATTGACGGGACGTTCGAGATCACGCTCTACACCAACGTGCTGGTGTCCCCCGATGGCAGCATCTACTGGCTGCCCCCCGCCATCTACCGCAGCTCCTGCGCCATCCACGTCACCTACTTCCCCTTCGACTGGCAGAACTGCACCATGGTCTTCCAGTAAGCACCCTGCGGGGGGGTGGGGGGCCCCAAGGGGACAGGTCCCCCGTTGTCCCCAAGGCAGGTGTCTCGCGATGAGCCCCAGAGCGGGTGAGTGCCACCAAGCTGTCCCCTGCCACCCTGTGACCACCAGGAGGTGAGGGGCTCCTGAGCCAAGCCAAGTGGCCAAAAAAGCAGGAGGTGGCCAGCGGGACCTGGTGGCACTTTGTCACCCCCTTCCCCGGCTGGCCTGCTGCATGCCACCTGTCCCTCCCCAGATCCCAGACCTACAGCGCCAACGAAATCAACCTGCTGCTGACGGTGGAGGAAGGCCAGACCGTGGAGTGGATCTCCATCGACCCCGAGGCCTTCACAGGTAGCCCCACGCCCCCCCCAAAACACGAGCAGCCCACCCTGGGGGCACCCAGCAGCCTGCTGCAATGCTGCTGGCTGCCAAATTCAGGGCAGTGGGGAGGGGGGGAGAGGCTATTAGCAGCCCTTGCCATTACATGGGTACTTAAGTTATTAGTGGAAGCGGGAGCGGGGGAGAGATTTGTTTTTCCAACCCCCCCCGGCTCGCGGCTCTCACCGCCTGGCAGTCCCTCCCGGAGAGCGCTGCTCCCAGCAGCTTGATTGATGTTGGGAACGTAGCTGTCACGGCCAAACGATGACGTTTTCCATCACATTTTAATTGCATAGTGAAGGAACAAAATGCTTTTCGGGCGGAGAGATTTATTTTTTCATTACCGGCCCGAGCTGCGATCTTGATTGGGAAAAATCTATCGCTCCCACAGACGGCGGGGGAAAACAACGCGCCTCAATAAAGCGTCACGCTCGGCTTCCCCCACGGCTCCCCGGTGGTAGGGCACTGGGGGGGACTCCCAGCCCCACACGTAACTCATCCTGGGAGCCCCTGTCCCCAAGGGACCCCTGGTACCCCATCGGTTCCCCCTCCTGTAGCGTTCAGGGGTATTTTGGAATACCTCTCGGTGCTCATTGCCATCCTCTGCCTCCTCATTGTGGCCCTAGCACCTCTCCCCACGTTGTGCCCAGCCCTCCTCTTCCTCCCACCCACGCTGGGTGCTGGCAGTGTCCCCAGCGGGACACGAGGACTCACGTGGTGACATCCCTGCATGGCAGAGAACGGCGAGTGGGCCATCAAGCACCGCCCCGCGCGGAAAATCGTCAATTCGGGGCACTTCACCCCGGACGACACCCAGTACCAGCAGGTGGTCTTCTACCTCATCATCCAGCGCAAGCCCCTCTTCTACATCATCAACATCATCGTGCCCTGCGTCCTCATCTCCTCCATGGCCGTGCTTGTCTACTTTCTGCCCGCCAAAGGTACGCTGGTGCTGTGCTGGTGGTGGGCACCGGGACGTTCATCCCCAGCTGCTCCACTTCTGATATATTTGGGGTTTGGGATGAATTTTTGGGTACCCCTGGGTTAAGCTGCCATGCAGGACTTGGTTGGTTCATTGTTGGGCAGGCCCTTTGCCAAAGCAGCACCGTGCCCACACTGCTGCCCCCTGCCAAGCCTCCCTTTTGCCCCTCCTCGGCAGCGGGCGGGCAGAAATGCACCGTCTCCATCAACGTGCTCCTGGCCCAGACCGTCTTCCTCTTCCTCATCGCCCAGAAGGTGCCTGAGACCTCCCAGGCGGTGCCGCTCATCGGGAAGTAAGTGACACAAGGGGATGGGGTCACTCTGTGCCAGCGGGGGTGTCCGGGTGCCAGTGCCCGTGGACAGGACCCAGGCACGGAAATCTTCCCTATCCGCTCATATCCTGGGCAAATTGCCACAGCAGGAAGGGGAGAGGGAGCCAAGGCTCACAGGCAGGACGTTCCAACCCTCCACGTGCAGAGTGACACAGGGCTACCGCGTGCCCACGTCCCACTGCTGGTCCCCAGTTTCCACCCAAATTCCCACTACCGTAGCTTGTAGCCCAGCAGCTGCATGGCAGCTGAGACCCGGTGTCCCCTTGCCAGGTACCTGACCTTCCTCATGGTGGTGACGGTGGTGATCGTGGTGAATGCCGTCATCGTCCTCAACGTCTCGCTGAGAACGCCCAACACTCACTCCATGTCCCAGAGGGTGCGCCAGGTACCTGCCTCCGGCCCCCTGCCCCTTACACGTGGGGATTAGGGGTGGGTGTCTGTGGTCTGCCCTACTCTGTAGGCATGCCTTAACCCAAGGCAGGGACCCCCAGATGTCCCCAAGGCACCACGCTGCGCCACTGCCCCCCTCTAAGCCACTACTGAGCTCTGGGGAGCAGCTGGTGCCCGGTGGCACAGGGGCGCTCTGGGGACAATATACTGGGACCCAACTGTACCCACTGGGTGCCCTGGGTGGTGTCGGGGGACCAGGACCCTGGGGTGACTCTGTGCCCAGGTGTGTCTGCACCTCCTGCCCCGCTACCTGGGCATGCACATGCCGGAGGAGGCGCCGGGGCCACCACGAGCCTCCCGGCGACGCAGCTCCCTGGGGCTGATGGTGAAAGCCGACGAGTACATGCTCTGGAAAGCCCGCACCGAGCTGCTCTTCGAGAAGCAGAAGGAGAGGGATGGGCTGATGAAAACCGTGCTGGAGAAGATCGGTGAGTGCCCCAGGTGGGCTGGCGTTTCCCTTGGGTGATGTACCAGCCTGCCAGGCGCTCACCGGTGCCTCGGGCCGTGTGCCTGCAGGCCGTGGGCTGGATAGCGGCTACGCTCAGGACTTCTGCCAGAGCCTGGAGGAGGCAGGCCCCGAGATCCGTGCTTGTGTTGATGCCTGCAACCACATCGCCAACGCCACGCGGGAGCAGAACGACTTCAACAGCGTGAGTCGGGGTCGGGGCAGCACAGGGAGGGGGGGCGGGGGTGGCGAGGACAAGCTCTCAGCACCCCCTCGATGCGCGCCAACAGGAGAACGAGGAGTGGATCCTGGTGGGGCGGGTGATCGACCGCGTCTGCTTCTTCATCATGGCCTCCCTCTTTGTGTGCGGCACCGTCGGCATCTTCCTCATGGCTCACTTCAACCAGGCGCCCGCCCTGCCCTTCCCCGGGGACCCCAAGCTGTACCTGCCCCAGTGACACCCAACAGCCCCCTGACACTGGCTCCATGGATGATGCCAGGGGCTGGATGTCCCCAAATCTACGTGCCCGGCTGTGGCTGCAGCAGCTCCTGGAGCCAAGCACAGCGCTGGAGGGGGACCGGGGTGGCAGGGCTCTGTCACCCCCATGCTGTGGGGGTGATGGGGAGCACACTGTGGCCATGGTTGTGCTGAACGTGGAAATAAAACTCATGGCAGTCTTGTGGGCTCCTGTGGCTTCTTTGTGCCCACCGCTGGGGTTACCGCTGTGGGACAACCCCCTCCGAGGGCTGGCATCCAGCTGGGGACAGACACAGCACCGCCTGCCACCTCTGCATGCTGGCCACAGACCTCTAAGCCACACAGCCCTGTCCCAGCGCCCCGTGAAGGTGCTGAGCAGAGTGACAAGGGGGAAACAGAGCCAAGCTGTCCGAGCAGTCGTGGTTGTGCAGAGGGGGACGCGGAGGGTGAGGGAGCCCTGTGGAAGAGCGTCTGAGGGCTGGTGGGGATCCCAGCTCTGTGCCCCCCCTTGCTGCTTACCTCGTGGCTGCCAGCTGCCTGCGTCTGCTCCTCTGTGCTCCAGCTCGTGCTGCCCGCAGCCAGCTCCGGGATGTGCCGTGCCTCCACCAGCCTGGCACCAGCTGCCTCTGTTGCTGCTGGAGATGAGCTGGATACTGCCAGCAACCAGCTGGTGGCACTGCCAGAGGTGAGGGCATGGACAGAGGGCAGAAGCGAATGCCCAGCAGCTGAGACATGACTCTTTTGGGTGCTCACAGCCTGGTCACAGCCAGGAGCCATCCGTCCAGCTGTGCCAGCCTGCCCCGTGCTCTCTGCAAGGTGGCTTTCCCTGCCCCGTCCCCAGAGGTGCATAACGCACGGAAACCAGGTGGACCCAGAGCTCCAGGCTGGCACCAAGCAGCAGAAATGACACCCACCGACCTGGGCATGGGCACAGCCCCCTGGCTGTGATCTGGGTGAGGTGACCAGGTCCTGGGGCATGAAACTCCTCCAGGCCTTGGCCATCTCACTGGTAAATGGCAGCCCTATACCTCTGTCCCCCCACAGCCACACACAGTGATGTCCTGTCCCCAGTCCCACGGTAGCTGAAGGGACAGAGTGCCCTGGCCTAGCATCCCCAGCCAAGCGAGCTTCCCCACCATCATCCCCTGAACCGGACAACCCCAGCCCAGCCGTCAGCTCCTGCTTGACCAGCTGTAGGCAGACAGCCAGGGTTCACAAGCCTGCCACAGCTCAGCACCCCCTGGGGAAAGCAAAGCCCCGGGGATGGGCTCTGTAGCTTGATGGGGTTCAAAGTGCTGCTGGTTTCCTCAAAGGAAGCTACACAGGGGTCTGAACAAGTTTAAGGGCGGACAAAGCCTTCGGGATGAAGAGAGCAGGGAAGGTCAAGACTCACCGCAGATTTGAGGCTCCTACTCAGGCTTGCTATCAGAAGAGGATCTGAAACCTTCTAAGTGTGACAGAGGCTACTTCCCCTCCCAGACAACCCCCTGGCTATCTTTTCACCACTCTTACTGGCAGGACACAATAGATCACAACCCAAAAGCACTGCTCAGGAACCAGTCTGGCTCCATCCCTCCCCAAGCCAGTGGAAGCACCAAATCCAGTGCTTCACATCGATCAAAGAACACCAGTTTTCTTCTGCCCTCAAGAAGCCTCATAGCATTCAAGAGGGCAAACTCCAGGTCCCAGCCAGCTCGCTCCCTGAGCAAGAGGAACTGGTGTCGAGTTCCACCAAAGCTCAACCACAGCGACAGTGGGAGGCACAGCCTCAGGGGAAGGGCTCTTCGGCATCTCTCTCACAACGAGTATTTAAGGGCGAGCACAGCAGGACTGCAGCATTTTCAGATTTAATAGCAAGCCTGCGCCCATCAGCACCAGCTTAGACGCAGGGCATGAGAAGCAAGAAGTGGGCGAGTACATGAAATAGCAGAGGTGGACGCGACGCGCAGCTGGGCACAACAACAGGACTAAAACCCTAAGTGATGTCATCTGCAAGAAGCTAAATGCGCTGTGGATAAAAGGAGCCTGCAGCTAGTATTTCAGCCTTGCCTTGCTAGGCTATTTTTGCTTAGATTGCCAAAATGTAATTACAACTAAATCCCCCTAACAAATACCAGAGAGCAGCAGGGGAGAGTTGTATTTAAAAGGAATTTTAAGTAGCAGCCGTAGTAGTACCTGATCACAGCAGGGAAAACAAACTGCGCCTGGGAAAGAGCATTTGGTTGAAAGCCGGTGGCAAACAAGTGGCAGGAACAGGAATAGGACCATGGGGTCTCGAGAAACACTAAGAGTGATGCTACAGCCAGGGAAACTGCCTTGCCCTCCTGTCCAGCCAGATGCCAGCAGGCACAAGCTGTGTGGCCATGGGGAGCAGGCAGTCATCAGTCACTGTGCTACTGCCTCGGACCGAAACCCTCAATGTGGAAAAACAAAGCCCCTCAGAAGAATACTTTAGGCTGTCTTCTCTGCCAGTCCTGGCTGCTTTCAGTCTAGACTTCAATAACAACACAAGGAATTTGCAATTGGAGTCATAAGGCTGAAGGTCTCCTGATCCCCAAGGCTGATATTTCTCCTCAGGGGCTACTGGTTCTGTAGTCACTACCAAACTGGCCCCGGCAGCCCCTTCTCCCTGGGGCTGAGGAGTGCCCGGGGCAGGAGGTGTGCCCCAGCTCTGGCCAGAGCCTCCCCCTCAGGCCCGATGCAAAGGCTCTATTCAAAATGAAAGGCAATTGTGCTATTCCCCAAGGAAGAGGGGAAAGGCTAAAGCTGTTAATGAGTACAATTAGTGTTGTACTCAAGCAGAATCAGAGGAAATAATTAGCTCCTATTGTTTCTGTGGCATCTCAACCGCAGCCTTGCTGTCTTTCCAAGCAACAACCTACCAGTCCAGCCTCACCCCAGAGGACAGAAGACAAGGGGTCACCATCAGTCCCTCTTCTGGTCACAGCTTCCACACAGCAGCCCAAGCCATCACCCTCTTTTGCTACAGCCACTGGGGTCCAATTTCCCAGATGGCTGGAGAGTTGCAGACCTCAGCCACCCACAGAAGCACGCACAGCCCTGCACTCAGCTTTTCCTGATGGTTCTCCACTGAGACAGTTGGAATAAAGCAATTAAACGACACCAGACACCTCTTTGTCCTAGTTTAAGGGCAGCTTGTAGCCCTCTCCCCAGCAAGGAAGGCTGGGTGCAAGCCACTGCTGAACAGGGAGTATGAAGAAGAGGCAAAGACAGAGTAACCTATTTTTTTTTTTTAACAGTTATATCTGTAGCTTCAGGTCATGAAGGTCATGTAGGTGGGTAGCTCAGGGGAAGTTGCCTTATGGAACCCACAGAAGCAGGCCTATGGTCTTATCACAGACTAGGGAAATACCACCCCACTACTTTTAGACCAAAAAAAAAAAAAAAAGACTGAAAGAAACAAAGAGACCCAATAATTTATTGGCAGAGCTGAAAGTGGGCATTTGAAAACCATGGGGCTGACTCTCAACTGGGAAGCTCCTCCCAGCTGCAGAGAGATTTTTAATACTGGTATCCCTCAGCAAAAGGCTCTGACGTCAAGGCAGAATCCCAGGGATCCTGCATGCCGTGTACAGAAAGAGAGGAAAGTGCTGCAAGATGCGGCCCCAAGGGCACGCTGCTAATTGAAAGGTTGGCCTCCCGCCCCACTGCTAAAAAAGTTTGTGTATGACAAAATCAGCCTCTATTATCATCGCTGCTGGAGGGCTTCAGATGGATCCTTCCTCCAAGGAGGAGTGCGAGAGTGGCCCATGAGTCCCTTCAGAGGTCGGAGGGCACTGGTGGAGACCTCTCAGTGCTTTCGACACGGAGAGAGGAGCTTAGTGCCAACTCTTGTTCTCACAATGTGATTTTTGTGTTTCGAAAGCTTGAATTATCCCTGGAAAACAGAGGGAAAAGAGAGGTTAAAGATATGCACTGTTCAGATCACAGCACCCCAAGGTTCCACCCACCGTGGCTATCAGTGTTGCCATCCCAGCACATCACCCCAAACAATGCTTGTTAAACCTCCTAAGCAGAACTTTCTCACTACAGACTTCCTCCTAAGCCAACCTGCTGCTCCAGAACACCTGAACACAAGATCTTGGTTTGTCCCCATTCAGCAGGGAGAAAAAAAGTGGTATCTCCTGCGGACAAAGCACAACAGGCACTGCAAACTTCCCTGACAGATTCTGGGATTTAAACAATTTGCAAGATCCCTTCCTTCCCAAATGTTTGTCCTCAGGGATTCTGCTTGGAGCAAAAATATACTGGCAGTGAAGCCTTCTCCTGCCTCAATATCTCATAGCTAGTTCCTTTTGTCCCATTATCAACAAGTTTAGGCCTCTGGTCTCTCCTGCCTTTAAAGAATATTTAAATCCAAAGAGGACATTTTCCCAAGTTTAAACGGCAGAGCTTCTTCAGCAGCTTTTACTCACATGAGTAAAGCCATGTGGCTACTGACAAAGAAAGGATTGCTGGTCCACAACCTTCATTTGTGTAGTCTTGCAGCACGTGGCAGCAACTGAAGATGGGGCAGGGTACAGAAACCTGTGTTAATGCTTACTGCTGGCCTGTGAGCAGCAGGAACAGGCAAACCATATTTACTCATTAATAAAAAGGTTGCGTGGTTGTTTTTTTTTATTATTATTATTAAATTTATTTCTTATCCAAAGGCAATTAAACGAGATGACAATTACTTTGAGAGGACAGGTTTGGCGCCCCTTCCCCTAACAGGACAGGACAGTAAGATGCCCAAACCAAACACCTAGGGATAACCCAGCATACATCACGACAAACTGGCAGAGCCGTGTTGAAGAGTGAAGGCAGCTCACAGCTTCAGAAGCAAGGTGCTTTGCAGGACTGTAAAACCCTGTTTCAACCCTTGAGCTAGCTTTGTGTGCTGCTAAAAGCCACGTGGTAGCTGTAACATCACAGTACAGTGCATGCTGGAGCAGCTCCAGGAGGCAAGCTGGAGAGCTGGAGGAGCAGAAGGAAGTCAAAAACACTCTTTAGGAGAGTTAAACAAGTTACTCTGCTATAACATGACAGCAAAAAACCATGCTGGAGGCCATCTGTAGAAGACTGGGGTTCACCTTTGTACTTGCAAGCAAAGCAGGCTGTGCTGCCATCTGGGAACATGATTCAGGATTCATTAACTGGATTCCAGTTAATTTGCAACAGCGATTAGACCTTCCGTCCCATTCAGTACTTTCACCTGTGTCATCTACCTCAGGAGGATGGCACAGTGGTTAGTTCTTTCTTGGGCAGGTTTCTACATCTCCCCTCTTTTCACCCCTATCGTGGTGCCCCGGCCCTCTGCTCACCACTGCTCTCCCTGGTAGGTAACTCACTACAGTTGAGAGCTAAATCAACTCTGTCACTGTTTTCCTATCCCCTTGGCACATGTACTGCCTTCTGAGACTGGTGTTTCGTGAAGTGAGCTTGTTTTCTTTTCTGGAAGGTCACTTGAATGTCCTCTGAACAATAAAAACACTCCTATGTGCCTGTGTAATGTTTTGTAAACATTGATCCTCACAAAAAGCCAAATCTGTGAGGAAAGGTTATTTCATCCATGACTTCCAAGCAAGCCATGAGAGCACTGCTTGCCCAAAGCTGCGGAAGGTTTTGGGAGCAGTGGGATTCCCAGCGGGCCCTCCATGCTCGGCTGTATTGGAGCAGCTACACACCACCAGAGGGTGGGAATTAGGCTGGGGAATGCTTCTTCAAGCAGATTCCTCTACTCTGGCACTCGGCGGTGCAGCAATCCCACTTGGCTACAACTAAACACGACCCCCCTCACCAGGCCTTGTGCTAGTCCTTTTTAAGGAAAGGGCCTGCTGTCTGGGAAGCAGGCGTTAGGGGGGAAAACCAGTCTGAGCTGCAAGGCTCACAACGGCACCCAGCTCACCTTGGCTGTTTTCTCTGCACATGGTCGGTTGCCATTACCAGAAGTAGCAGGTGGTTTCATCTCATTAGCCACAGCATTATTATTTCTAAATACAGTAGCTACTGCGTGTCCTTCCTGAACAAGCTTTTATTGACAGACTAATTTATCCTGCCCCAGCCCACTGTCAGGAGCAGAGGCGTGTATGCCAAGCTCCAGGCGCCTCTCGCGGTGCCCATCACACGGATGTGCTCAGCATTCATTTACCACTCCGTACCTGACAACAGTCAGCCCTAGGCAGCAGACCCAAGCTGAAGACGTACCTCTCAGCCTCCTGGGACTAGGTCTGGGATACAACCGGCTCGCACAGAGGAAGGACACATTAGCAAAACAGCACGCAGCATTGTATCAGAAAATGCTGAGTGAATGCAGACCACTGTGAATGTTGGTGCCTTTGGTTGGGGGAAAAAAAATGTGTTTTGACCTTTAGGAAAGAGCCAGTAGTGGAATGAGCCCACCATCAGGCCCACGAGGCAAGAGGAAAACATGCCAGCCCACGGGAAGAGGGTTGGAAGCTGAGAGGTATGCCATGAAGTCACATAGGAAGAAAGATGAGGCCCTACCCTGCGTGTGACAGAGGGAGGGGGAGCGTTCGATCAGCGGCCACTGCTGTTCACCAGGCCATGAAACTCCTCCCAGGCCCTGGCAAGCCAGAGGGAAAAAAAAATGAAACAAAAAAAACAAAAAAACAGCACTTCAGATCAAAGGCTTCTTAACTTTTAACGAGAGCAGAAACATTCAATGGCGTTTGAAAGGCACTTGTCTTCAGAGAGCAAGGCAATATTCTCTGCTAGCCCTAGTGGATAGAAGCATCCTTAAAACCCAGCCAAACATCTGACAGCGCGAGGCAGCTTTTACGTTCTGCACAGCCATGAAGCGTTCCCACTGGCTGCTGGCGGTACAGCCACATTAATACCCAGAGACAGGTACGACCTTCCCAGTCGCAAATGGAATATCCATTTCCTATCACTGATAAAATAGCCGATGCTACATGTTTCTGGAGGACTGTCACACTTCTTGGCTGGTTGAACCCTGCCAGTTACTGCCCTCATGCTTCACCACGTATCTGAGTACGTAGTAATCCCTCCAACAGGCTCTTCTTTTAATGCCACATGGCTTAGTTATCAGGCCATTCTTCAATCAGGCGGCAGAATCCCATCGTTATTAGAAAGTCTCACTTCCTATTGTAAACCTGCATTGTTAACGACAACCCAATAAAAACACCAGAGCTCTTTGAAACGAAAACGTTTTCAGACGAGTTAGAGGGACGGGCCTAACGCTGCATTCCCTGGTGGAGAATGCTACTGACGGACAAAGCTAGCAGACTGAAAAATTGCTGTCTGTTTTACGAAGGCAGAATGCCGAAAGCCCTCTCAGGGAAAAGATGCTGAGGGTAACGTGAGCATGACTATTATCTTCTGGGATCAGAGACATCAAAGAACCTCATCGTTCTCCAGACCCAGCAAAACAGTGCTGATGCCTACAGCACATGCCAAGCCATTTACCAACCCCAAAGTCCCGTGGAGCGGGAGGGACCTTAAAGGGAACCCAGGTCTGTCATAATCACAAGTTGTCCCGCAGACCTTGTCGCTGGTGCTTTGTTGCAGCTACCTCATACCTTGTTTTTTGCATTACCTCATCAAGTCATCAACACAACAGGAGAATACAGAAACTAATTCTCTATTAGTCAGCATCTGTGCCCAAAACAGACCCACAGGCTCCTACCTGAACCTCACACAGTCAAGCTCCCAGTCAGCATCTGCAAAAGCAACCCAGTTGTCACGTGCTCTTTCCCAGCAAAGTCACAGCCCAAATTAACAGAATATACCAGCAAGTGTGGGCCATGGGTACTCTCAAAGACTGTACACAGCACACAAGCAATCCTGCTGGGAACATAGCAGAGAACGTACAAGCAAGAAGCTTGTCACTGTGATGCCCGTCTTGGATCTATGACACTACCTTCCCATAACGCAGGACAGCAAATCCTTCTTTTGAGGGGATCAAAAACCATCTTCTGAGCACCCATGGGAGCACAAAATCTTTCTGATCTTGAATAGGACAGACAAGTAACAGTCATCCACGGAAGTCCCAAAGCTACTTGGAATCTCTGAGCTGATCCTCAGACACCAACCCTTGAGGCCAAAGAAACGTGAGGGAGAAAGCTGATAGCACAGGGTGCTGTAGATGCTGCAAGAGAGCACACCAGGGACAGCTGTGGGGCACCAGTACAGCAGCCCTCTCTCAACAATCTGCTGGGAAATAGCAGGGCACAATCAAGGGTGAGTAAGTCTGCAGAAAGAGGACTCGCTGAGGCATCTCACAGATGATCGCTGAGGTCAGATCTGCAATGCAGCTTGAACGCCGCTTGGAGGACAGAGACAAAGCCACAGGTGGTTCATTCTAAGCAACACGGCAGCAGAGGAACCTAAATGGGAGCCTTCCCCCCAGGTCTTCCCAGATACAGCCCACCCACAGCACCCTACAAGTTCAAGGAAAACTGCCTGTGTCACCCCGTCAATGCACGGTACCAGACACTGGGGGTACAACTGCCTCCCTCCAGCAGAAAGTTAGGGAAAGACAAACTTTTGACCTGAATTCCTCCTCGCTGCCGAATGCAGGTTGGAAAGCTAGCTACATCTCCAGCCTCGTCTCTACCTTCATGTCTTCCCTTCAGCCTCCCGTGCCTTACATTTCTACCACATTTCCTTCACCCATCATCACATCTTCTCTTTCTTCTCTCACAGTTCTACCCAAATTCATAACTTCTTTTCTCTACAAAAGGGACACAAGGTTATTTGTCAACATAACTGATGATGTACTACCCCTTTCAAACCAAGGAGTCCCCTGTTCCAACATCACATAACATCACGCACATAGTCCTTCAGCTGCCAAGTCCTTCTCGCAGACAGAGAAAAAGATCTCCTAGCCAAGAATTTTTAAGTTTGGACCCTCATACATATTATAGCACTAATTATTCCAACTATCTGCTGACTTGACTGAAAAAATCCACTAAGATGTGTCTGCCCTAATGTACCTAAACTATGCTAGCGGAGCAAACTGCTCTCCATTTCGTACCGAACAAGGCTGCCAGTTAATTTCATCTGGCAGAATCTTTATGGCCTGTGATGTGCCAAAGGCACGGTGCCAGAGAGTCTAAGAGGTTATTTTTATGTATAGACATTTTTAGTACCTCGGTGCTATACTGTCTGTGCAGCGATCAGATACTCAGTGAATTGATCCCCAACACTTAGGTTATTCCCATTGAACAGATGGGAAATGGAAACATTAGCAGGCTAAATAAAGCCAGCCAGAGCTGGTCCTCCACACTCATTCCTGACCCACAACTGGTGAAACGTCCCACTTTCTCCCCCACTACCTGGGGTCAGGATGCAAGCAGGGCTCCCTTTATCCTCAGCAAGTTGGAGGGAAAAAAAAAAAAACGCAAAAAGGAGCCACCATCAGAGCAAAAAGAGGAAGAGCAGCCACAGCAGCTTCAAGGGAGTTTCCAAATCACTATTGTGCAAGAAGCGCCGGCAGTTCTCTCCACACCACCCTCAAAGTCCTAGCAGTTCCCCTCGGTATTTTTCTGTACGGCCCTGCCTCCCTTCCATCTGCTTCCGCAGCTAAAAACAGAGGTGGAGAGCTTATAGCACACGCTACCTTCACGACACTCACCAGAGACCGTCCCTCTCCCAGTGCTCTTCAGAGTGCTTAAAGGTTTGTCCAAAGCCACCAGGAACTTTATGAAAAGCCTACAGACCAGCAGCTTTAAAAAAAATCTCAGATATTCTTGTAGCCTGAAATAATCCTTTCCTATATCTGGCAGTATCTGTAGCACAGGCCAAGAGGGAAGCCATCACGGCTTTGAAATGAACACATCTGAACTGACCTCCTTGAAAAGGACTGTGAAATAGATTATAGTGGCTTCTTTGGTAAGAGACAGGCCATCAAGATATGGGAACCTCTTACAAAGTCAGACCTTTCTAAATAAAATATACAAAGGGGACAAAGAACAAGTCAGCGAACCCATCATTTCAAAGCCCAAGTCTAAGGAAGTGCTCTTAGACTTACAGCACCTGGAAGTGTTACTGGAACTGGAGAAAGGAGCAATAAACAAATTAAGCCAGTGTTGCAGGGCCTCAGATCTGGAACCTCACCACCCTCCTCTAGCTTTTATTCCTGTTCTCAGACTGGGTGGAACGAGGGTGAAGCAACACAGCTCTCTACAGCTGGCAAGACCCAGGGCAACCTGCCCTCCCACCGACAGGCATCAGCGTTACGGGCCCCACGTGCAAACCATGTAACTTTAAACAAGGTTAACCCTGCACACACCATCTAAAAAGCCAAAGCCAAAGATGGTACAAACAGGACAGCAGCACTGAAGAGTATCAACTCCTAATGTCCTTGGAAATCAGCAAGCAAACGAAAACCAGCGCTACAAAAACATAACAGAGTTAACATAATAATCAGAGCACTGGCTGAACTCTGATGCAACAAAGGAGACTTCTCCCCAGCACGCCACCTCCAGCTTACTGTCTCAGCAACACTGACCTTGCCAAACACTCACCACTTCCACGAGGATTTCTCTTGTCATATTTCCCTCGGATTCAAGACCTCATTCCCTGCCTCCACTTTTTATTTTTGGCACGAGAACACTGCCCCTGCACTCTTCTTGCAGTGCATACCCTTTCTCCCTCCTTAGGATATCTCCTTGTTTCCTAGCCGAAATATAGTCCAAGGCTGTTTCCTCCAACTGCCTGCAGTGAAGCAAACCCAGTGCCAGCCCTATTAAGATCAACTATTCTTCTCATTTACTCGAGCCGTCCCATTAGTTATCAGTGGTGACTTTGAAAGGAAGGGAGAGTTTTATACGCTGCTCAGCTCTCACTGCAGCAGGCACTTACAAATAACTGAAGCTTTGTTTTCAGAAAAAGCAGCCTTGCTTTAGAGCTGACAGGACGATCCATAAAGTCACACAGCGACCAAAATGCTTCCGACCCAGCCAGCTCAGTGGAAGCTAGCAGCATGGCCACACAGTGAAGGTCTGGTCTCCTCTGTCACACGAAGCAGCGCTGCTGAACTTGTCTGGGACTCCTGGATGGTAATGCAGGTGGGAGCTCTCAGCACAGGAGATGGCCGCTGACCACACAGCAGCACAGAAAAAAAAAAAAAAGGCTGATAACCCCAGGCAGAGCAAAGGTGTATGCAAGACAGCCAAGCCCTTTACACTACACCCCTGAAAAAAAACTGAAATCAAACCTTACAGCGATCATTTCCCCACCACCACACTCCCAACTGCAGTTCACTCACTACAAACACCTGAATATTTGACGTGGCTTCACTGAGACATGAGTAGGCTGTGGTCAGCAACACTGCGCTCAAAAAAAAAAAAAAAAACAAACCAACAACAGTACCCCTCGTATGACAGCAAAACAGACTTTTTCTTCTTTTTTTCCTTAATTTCGAACCACAGAGAGTACTGCTGTCTGTAACCTGCTGGACACTGTCACCGCCAAGGTTAACAACACTGATGAGCAGAAACTATTAAGTGGCTCACTTCAGGTGAGTGCACCTCTTCATCCACCTCTGAGAGAACAAAGAAGTGCTTTCTCCCCAGCTACTGAAACAAGGTAGCCCAAAAAATGTCACACGGGTTCTTTTCAGGCCCTCAGCACTGTAACGCCTAAGGTACTATAAATCCCCTGGAATTAAGCAGAGTCCAACAGATTGCTCTAGCTCCTCTAGCAAGATTGGAAATTAATACAGACTAGGCTGACCCTTCCACTTGCTGGGATTTAGGCAGCTTGTCAATATTGCAAGCAAGAGAAAGGACGAACATGGGAAAATTGCAATGAAAGATCTGCTTATCTAGCTAAATGCACAAGCCCCACCGCTGAGAGCTGAAGGGACGGAATGCAGAATAGGTCCTTGGAATAGCTGTGAAGCAACAGATACTTTTCAAAAGCAGCTTGGCAGCACCACCGCCTTCTGAAACAAAGGGGGCTGCAGCCTCACTGACAACTCATGAAAAATGGTGTCTAAAAATGAGTTAATATGAAATGCAACATCACAAAAGGAATATATAAAACCTGAAACACAGTGCTCAGGTTCCACAGCGAGGGGCATGCTACCAATTTCTACAGAAGCATTCATTTACAGTGTGTCAAAAGCTAATCCAGGTCAATTCACTACCTAGAAGTCAAGGTTTTGAGAAACGCCTGTTCTTTTCTTGCTAAGCGTGCTCCCTTCCCTGAAGCACAATCAATGCCAATCAAACCCTGCACATGAGCAGAGCTCTAGTGGAGAGATGCAGCCCATACAAATGAAAAATGCCACGAGCCCCCCTAGAAAGGCAGCCCTGACAAAGCCTACAGCACAGCTCTTCCATTAGAGCCTTTCATAAAACACAGCCAGAGTGTGAATATAGAGTGCTGGCTAGAAAGCCCTCCTGAGTCATAAATCACATGGTACATGCACAGCATAAGTGGAGTTTATTCATGACGGACAGTATTTCAACAGGGCTTGATAGATGGGCAAGGAAAAGGAGCCAGACTTTATGGAGGATAGAACTAGTTACACGAGAGATTCTTCATTAGTGAGAAAACCTTAATGATGTGAGGCTCAGCCAAGCAGAGGCAGACTGAAAGCTGGGGCTGTCCTGCTCTTCTCTGGCAACAAAGCAGGCACCATCACCGCCCCGCTGCCACTGCAGCCGGCTGCCTGCAGCTCCTCCCTCCGTGCTAGAGCTGGTACCAGGCGAGAAAAGCACAAGAAGTCGGTCCGTGCACCACTACACAAACCCCACTGACAAGCAGCTCTGCTCTGAATTACACCAGTGCCATTAGGAGATGTGGGACAGCACTGAAATCAGACTGCTGCAGCTCAAGCGAGGCCGTGGAAAGAAGGGCTCTCGTGATACCCGACACGACGGAAGGTTAATTGCTCAGACCTGCTTCGCTAGGACACCATCAAACCAAACTTCTCCCTATCACTCCTGCCCACAGAAGAGTAAGTGGGAGACAAGTCAGCCTGCTATTTAACAACTGTTCCCGACTGTAATCTGAACTACTAAGCCTGGCTCCTCCGACACCTGTTGCTCTTGGACAAGCTTCTCTTGCACCATACATCAGAAGAGTAAAATGAAACTTTGATGCTATGCAGCAAGAGAGGGCAGCAAACACGGTCTGTTACGCTATTGTAGGGAAATAAGACCACGAGGCTGGATGCACCACTCAAGGACTGGCACCTCCCAGAGCAAAACCAGTTACCAACATGGTGATAGCAGCGTTCTGTGGCTTCATAGGACGTGCTGGTGGGGAGAGCTTATTAAGGAAAGGCCACATCACTTCCATTCTAAACTTGCCACGTGAAGAAACATCACAGCTAGAACACAGCTTTCCGTACAGAGTCAGGGAGAACAGAAACATCTCCCCTCTTACACCACAAAGCCACATTACCACAGGCTGCAGCCTGCTGCTGCTGAACAGAAGTAAAATATCCTGGAATGTGTCCACATGAGCACTTTGCTATCTCCTAACACAGACAGACAGCTGATAGTGCCCTCTCGTGGCAGTAAGTGCGTGAGAAATGTTACCGGCAAAATCACGAGTAGATTTCAGCAGAAGTGGGAACTTTCAGAAACCAAAAAGCTGCCTGGAAAAGACTCCGTTAATAATAATAATTTCCCCTTCCCTTCTCTTTCCCACACACACAGGCAGGAGGCCCGTGTGGAGCACCAGAAGCCTAAAGGCACTTTAAACAGACCTGCGTGTTCTTGCTAGTGACCCGCACTCAAAACTGGATGCAACCAGAAGCTAGCTTTCTGCTAAAACCAGGACAGAGCTCACCAAACTCTTCAGTACGCTGTCAAGGAAGGTGTTTATGTGGTAAGGACAAGCTAACATAACGAAAATAGGTCATGAAAGGTACTTGGACCTTGATTAAGGGTTGGATTAGAAAGCTCGCTGCTCTATCAATGTCTTATTAATTTGTTTCACTTCTTGTTCTGAGTGCACCAAGTGTTAATTTAATCAATATGACCTAATTGGTGTATTGGTTCGTAATATACTTAGGAAAAAAATTACATTATTCACCTATAACTAATACCTATATATACAATTCTTTGTCACGTTGTGGGAATAAAAGTCACCCTGAATGGCCTAGTATGGTAAGCTGTAATAGGTTTATTTAAAAATACAGCTGTCCTCTCTGTGTACCATGATCTTCTAGTCTTGTTAAAGAGCCTCTGTCACCAGGGCCTGGAAGACTTAATATACGACGTTTATTATGATTAGAAATCATTTGTACAGCACTGTAAATTCACACAGCACTTTCCCAAGAACATTTATAAGTCTAATGGCACCATAAATCCCTTTAGCTTCCGCACTTTATTCCCCTGAATCTCTATTTATTCAAATGATCTCGTCCCCGCCACTGCATGCGTCTTTGAATGCATCAAGCCACAGCCCCACACTGGGCTGCCCATCTCCCAAGTGACAGGCTGGGTGGATCGCTAACAAAACCCAGCACTAAACACTTAAAAAGAATAAGGTCTTACTATTAGAACCAGATGTCCCTGAAAACAACACAATAACGATACAGGTATTTGGTTCTCAAAGCGTACTGGCAACAATTGCTGCTGTTTGTCTTGCTGTTTGCAGCGAACACAACGCACGCGAGCACTCCCCTCGATTCTTGCGCCCTGCATTAAACTGCTCAAGCACGCATGCAACCAGCAGCGGGCCCTCCCCCTGCCACCGCACGTACTTGATGCTATCGGTGTGTGTTTTATATTCCATGATGGTGTTGGGAGGTAGGTTGAGCACTCTTCGTAACGTGTCACGTATCCGGGCTGTCGTGGCCTGGTCGCTGGCTGTCTTGTTCCATATCGAGATAATATCCTCCTACAGAACAGGACGTAAGGGGTAAGCAGATGGTGCTTTTTGTAGCCCTGCCAAATGGAAGCATAGGCCAGTGCTCAGAGCAGCTTACCTGGAATCGGACAGAGACGACTGCCCCACAGATTTCTTCCCCCACCATAAACTGTTCTCCCAACATCGCCAGAATGAGGTTCTCCCAGCACCGCGATGCTAAGCCCTTTCGCAGACGGATAATCCATTTACCACCATTTTTGTTGGCATCGTCCTAGGAAGACGGGCAAGAAATCGATTTGTTTCCCTCCAGCAATTTTTCTGCTTCCCACAAGACAGCAGAGCCACTGACAGGAGCACATATTGATTGGGTGGGGCACCAGGGGCTGCTATTTGGAGGTAGTTTCAAGCAAAGGCATTTCACTTCTCCCCCATACCAGCAGAGAAAGAGGGATGCCACTTACTTTGAATAAAAAGCATTTGAAACAATGACACTCAGCATTTCAGAGGAAGCCCTATACACTGAAGACTTGAGCTCTAGTGTTTTGATCCCACTAGCAAAGGCTACACCAGCCTATCGATCTGCATGCAGAACCAGAAGCAAGAACCCTAAAACTATTCCTAAATCCTAGCCTAATTCCTACTTTGCCTAATCCGCTGTATATGTAGTTCTGCTTGTAAAAGATGAAAAATCCTTCATCACAGAACACAGAAGGCAGGAAAACAGTTTGAAAAGTGAAAAGTGAAAGCAACTGAAAAGTTGAAAAGCATTTTCCTTCAGCTTTTCCAGGAATGGGCTCACGATTTGTGTTAACACAAAGACCAGTCCTTTCTCTAGGAGCCACTGACATTATCACACATAGAGCTGAATGTTTGATCCAGTCTGTGTTGACCCGAGGAAATACCCAAAAATCAGAGGAGAGAAGAAAGGAAATACTTATGCTAAGCACCCAGTCTGTCACCTCAATACTGCGATTCCATATGTTGAACTGAAACCTGCTACAGACTCCCCTGCTTCAGAGAACACACGCCTACATCCGACAGCAGTTCATCCTCGGTGCAGAATGCTCACTGTGGCATTCCCTTGTACGACACTGTAGCTAGGAAATCTTACAAGGTGAGAGGGGAACAAATTCCATCCAAAGCCAAAGAGAGAAGTAGGAACTAGTCTAAGAGGTGGCAGTTAGGAAGGGAAAGAGAAGAGAGGTCTAGTACAGAAACAGAGAGGAACGGAGAACTCAGGGGGAGCTATAAAACACAGGACATCCTTGGCCAAATCACTTGCAACTCCCTCTGGGTCACACCTAGTAGATGCTAGGCAATGCAGCCCAATCCATCTTCATGTAACAAAGCTCGCTTTATTTTAGCCTTAAAGCTACTTTAGGGCTTCAAAAAACTAAACACTGTGTGCTCTCAGAGACAGCAAGTGCTAATGAAGCAGTCCTGAGCAAACTTGGAAACGGCAGCATAACAGCCACATTCACCAGCCCCCCAGTTTTCATGTATGTGCTGAAGCCCGTGCTGAAAGGGGGAGGTGTCAGCTCCAGACAAACCTCACAGCATGACAGCAGCCACATGCAAGGTGAAAAATCCCAATCAGCACAAATCCTAGGAATGTGGCATTCTCCTATGAAACACAAAATGCTTTTTGACTAAGCATCCTTGTTTTCCATGCTGTAAACATTCCACTTTAAGAATTAAGTTGTCTACACCTCAGCCTTTATAAGCAAAGAGTTGAGTTTAGCTCCTCAAATGTTCCACACTGCCTAATGGGGATCAGAAAATAAAGTGGTATTGCTCAAAATACTTCAAATGTGGTTTAAGCAGGTTCAAGGCTAGAAAGAGAACAGTGATTGGGAGGCAGATGCTGTATTGTGTGTTTTATGGTTATCATTAGTTTTCTTTCAGGTTAAACAAGCTTCGGTTCAGTCAAGCATTTGATTTCCCTTTACCAGAATAATAATGATCTGCAGCCCAGAAAATCACAAGGGAACATTATGCTTACTGCTTCTGACTTTACCCAGAAAAGGCACAGATGGATCCTGAAAAAGATCAGAGCTACATGCACATATATGTGCTTACGGAAATTGCAGCATGTAAGGATTAATTTGAAAGAGAAAGGAACATAAACAAAGCCCTGCAAAGCAAGCAGCGAAGAGAAGGGCAGCAGCAAGGGTCCTCTTCTACAAATACAAGGAGGCATCATGGCCAGAAGTAAAGTAACAAAGAACCTCTCCCACCCCGTACTTAAAATGGCTACAGGGAAATGCTTTATAGAAATTCTGTTAACTTGTGGCCTCTCTGGCTGACACATTACGAGAGCAGCTAGCTCCCTAGGAGCCCAACGAGGGTTAAGCGTTTTATATAAATTGTATTTGCGGTAACTGGCTATAAAGCACCTTGCTTAAAATAATTGCCAACTAGGGTCACATAAATTTCTCAGGACCAAGCAGCATAATTAGGTACTGCAAAGCAACACACAAAATTCTCATACTGCGAATGGTATTGGTCAGTGCTGGAAGCCGGCTAGGAACTGGAAAAATGATTTGCTGGGCAAAAATGTATTTTTACGTCTTTTTTTAACAGATTTGGACAGGAATGAACACAAGCGAACCGAGTACCTTGGAAAGAAAAAAAAGCAAATGAAGGGCTAAGTCTTCTTCCCACCTCCAGCTCTGTACAGCTGTAGGCTTTTAACCACGTGCCTCTTTCTTCCTTGTCTGAAAAAGGAGGTTTGGTTTCCATCTTTGTTGAACCCTACTTACAGGGGTTGAGCCCTTTTAGAGAAAAGCCCCACAGTGCTGTCGTTGGATAAAGCTATAACAAAGAGCAAATGTCAACATGTAGGAGGCACAGAGGTTTGTTGGTGTCCCCTTCGCTGGGCTCCAGGCAACGCTGTCCAGAGGTGCTCCAGCCCCACTGCTAGCAACGCTCTGCATCTGCTCCCTCCTCTGCCAGAGGATCACAGGACTACCGGGTTACAAGGGACAGGCTTCTGAGAACAAGTGTACAGGAAACCCAGACAAAAGGGCTGCACCCAAGAGAAGCCTGGAGACTTCACTTTAGTGACAAGAGTCCATTGTAGAAGCACTCTGGAAAAATACCGAGGCAGAAATGAGAGTTCCAACTCACCTCCCACATGGGTTTGATCCCCTCTTTGAAAAGGTGGAAGTCACTGTGGCCTGTCAGGTCCCCAGGACGTACCATGTGACTGTAAAACCGCCAGAACTGCTCCACCTGCAATGACACAGACCACACAATGAGGCTGCCCAAACAGATCAGAGCCAAGACTCCTACAGAAACAGGCTTCCCCTTCTATACCAGCTAGCCAGAGCCACCTTCCCTCTTCTACCTTCTTGGCACAAGGGTGGTGGTTAGGATACCCACAAGGCAGCAGTAGGATCAGAGCCTGGTTGCCTGTTTCTGACTGGCTCTATCAGCAGATGACCACTGGAAATATTCAACAAGTACCTGCAAAAAATACTTGGTGTTTGTCCGAAGAAATCTAGGCTAAGATAACATCTGCTCTAGACAACAGTTGCCAGACATTTCTTGTAAATGCTAACGCCCAAACTTTTATTTAGTGGACGTGTGTCAAGAGCATCAAATAAAGCCAAGCCTCCCTATACAAGACCACATCATCCCTGCATCAACCACTGCTCGCTGCACAAGCCTCCAAAGGAGACATATTTTGTATTGATTTTACTGTGTCCAGGTTTTAAGACAACAGAGGCATTCTGGTGCTGTCTTAAAACCTTAAGGCACCACTCAGAGCTTTTATTTAAATTTTTATTTCCCTTTACAACCTGCTATGGTAGACTTTGACCACTTGAAAAACACCAGTTTCCATCATGGCAGCCCCTGCGTCTACTTCAGTCTGGTGTGAATTTTTAATTCGTAAAAATAAAATATTTATCCTTTGAGATTCTCTGAAAGGATCTTAGGGAGGCTGGATCTTTAAAACAAAACAAGGCACTAGAAGAGGTTATACTAATTTCCACATTTGAAGAGAACTCTACTCAGTAAGACAATAGCTATTAAGCAGATCAGCAGCGAAGCAGGAGAGGTTAGACACCATCCCAAGTACTTTATCAGAGACCTTGATGACTTGGTCAGCCCTTGGAATTCTGCTCCAACCTCCGATCTCTGCCACACAAGCAGGAATTTGCTTTTATAGCCAATATAATTATGAAACAAAACTAAGGTGGGGTCAGAAGCAATTTATTTTTGTTAGATACATCCAAACGCAGTGTGGAAATCAAATTCTTACACTAAGTGCATATGCCCTCTAGTGGTTAGCACTTAAAAGCTTTTAGAGCTTTCTACTAAAAAGCAAAGAATAAACCCAAACCTAGATTTTGGCTCAGACAATTCTTCCTGCAGCTTGTTCTCTGTCTTTAACAGAATTTGGAAACAAACACATTAGCAGATCTTCTGGCCAACACCCTTCCATCCTAGCTGAACTCAATTCTTTGCAAAAAAGAGTAGACAACGGAACATGTGAAGTTCTTCCTCTAAGGAGCTATTAAGTCTACACCGATTTAATAGACTGAAAAATTATTGCCAGATCACCACACAGTAGCCAAAAGTACTTGATCACACAGGGGAATAGGAACAGTAGCTCCCCATGACCCAACATGCTCAGAGCTATTCCTCCCACCCTTACCCTGCGTGGCTGCAGTAACACAACCAAGCTGCCTAGACAGGCATATTTTTGCAGCCTCCGGAAGAGATGAAAGGGTATTTTTGTATTCTTTTATTTTACAAATTCCCACATGGCAGCAGATAGTTTTACTGGTGGGAAGAACTCACATTTGCATGGGCCTTTGAAAAATCTGGGGAAACGACTAGATTAAAAACAAACAAACAAAGCAACCACCAGCCAGCAAACTTCCCGGCCGTGAGAATGGTTTTGTTTGTGGTGTCTGTAACACCGAGGACCTATTTTACTTGTGTACCCTGGCATCTTAATGATGGTTTTACACTGCCAGTACCGTGAAACAACCCAACACTGCCCGCCCTTCCAGCACTTCCTTCATTCTAGGAATAAACAACCGTAAACAGTGAAAGGGAAAAGGGAGAGGAGCTTGGTTTTTAACTACTTCACTGCAACACCAAACTGCACCTCACTCATCACTTCCAGAAGGGCAACAGATACCAGGCCAACAGCTGCTTGCATATACAGCACACCCGATGCCTGTTCATTATTCTTTGTGATGGAAACACTTGGCACAGCATCGGGGAGGACCGTACAGCCTGCCTCACAGCTACCCAGCATCCAGAAGAGCTGTTGCTTT
Source organism: Cygnus olor (assembly GCF_009769625.2). Lineage (NCBI taxonomy): Eukaryota > Metazoa > Chordata > Aves > Anseriformes > Anatidae > Cygnus > Cygnus olor. The sequence continues at coordinate 16,989,539 of NC_049177.1, forward strand.
CTTCTCTTGCTTACCTGTCAAGTTCTGCTGCAGCTAGCAGACTGAAGCTACGTGTGACTTCTTTTTATTTCTATTATTAATATTCCAGCTGTCTAGCACAGGGCAGAGAACTGCTTAGGACTCGTCCCATGCTGTACGTGGTTCAAGAACTCACCTGTAAGTCACGGCACATCACACTCAGCTCTGTTCCTGACAGCAGAAGCACAGCGTCCACGTGCACACACTCAGCAAGCCAGCGACGATGGCCACATCACGCTCACGAGACACAAGCACAACGGGGATATACTCACTGAGGCAAAGGTGCCAATCTGTTTGATGTTCTGTTCGTAACTCTGCGAGCTGGTAGGCCTCCCAGGTGTTCGTCTGGAGTACCAGAACGTGTAATTATACTGCAAGGGGTGCTCAGCTGGCCCTGGGACAACTGCCTGCAGAACAGAAAACCTTGCTTATCCCTTATAAACTCCTCAAGAGCAGGAATGGAAATAATTATATTCGCAGCATCAGAAGTCCACATGTTCCTGCCCTCACGGATTATAAAACAAACATCTGATCCTTATTTTCACAGGAAAAAAAAAAATACCATCTCTGTTAGTTGTCTGACATGGACCATTAGGCTAACAGCAGCTGACTATTCCAAAGAATATTAGAAATTTGCAGTGCAGGGGTGGCTAAGGAAATAATAACATGCTCAGGGAAGTGTCACAAAAAAAGCAACCCTCGTGAGAGCTAAAAGGAAAATTTAGTGATGCTGTTTCTAATAGTTAACTGTGATTGTCGCCAAAAAAAAAAGACCAACTAAAAATGGCAATACAAGAATTTAACTTTTCTAAATTAAGAAGTCATTCATCTCTGGGAAGATTAAAACTCATTTATGCTAAGCCATGATTCAAAAGCAATTACAACTCTTTGGTGACAACAACTCCCTTAAGCAACCAACACCCCGCCACTCCAGGAGGATTAGTCTGTCTCAGAACTTGTTATGTCAGCTTCGGCAGAACCCATCACTAGCAGTCAGCCGAGAGGTTTTTTCAATTTCCAAAACATCCATTTCCAGTTAAAAAAATCTTCTAATACACATAAAAGAGGCTAACAAGAACTCACTAGCTAAGAGTCAAAACTGACAGGGAAAAAAAGCCTCAAAGCCCTCATCTTGTGTCACTAGAAAGTGCTGCAGGAGCAACTAGGGCTTAAGTCTCTATTCTCTTCTGGACTACAGTAAGTTTATAACGATTGTATTACTTCAGACATGACAATATTAAGTACAAGATTAAAAAAACAACATGTATATCCACCTTCTTAACAAAGCTACACAACACTCACAGAGATCACATCTTGAATTATTTCATCAGTGGCACAAACTCAGCTTGGTAAACCAACTGCAAGCCACCACTCCTCTGTCAATCTGTCCTTCCCACATCCTCTTCCAAAATTTCTTTTTTGGGGGGAAAACAAAGCTTTACTCTCGTTTCTATTCAAAAGCTTGGCTGTGCCTAGCTGCAACTGTGAATGGAGCATTCTCCCCTCAGATTACATACCTTCGAAAGCTGCATCGAATTATCCAAATGCTAACGCAGCCCCTCAGCTGTCATTAGCACAGTAACAGCACGTGAACTGGCCACAGATCTTTAAGACACCTTCTTTATCCCAGAACTGAGGGCTCTCCAGCACTCCCACCTCACGCCCTACTGAGGGAAAGCAGGTGCCAGCACCTTACCTTCCTCTTGGTAGTACTCTGTGGTTTCTCTCGGTCGTTCTTTTCCTTCTCACTGTCTTTCTGTGTGTTATTCTCCTCGTTCTGGTCATGGTCTCCACTATCATCATCTTTCAATCTGGCAAGGAGAAGGAACACAGAAATCAGGCGCCACACCTCGCAGTCCAGAATTTCTACGCCAAACCCAGCGGCCCGTGCTCCCGAGCTCCCACACGGTCCGAGGTTACAAACCTCCACCTGACAGCCCACGCGGCGAGCACCACACGCGGCATTCCGCACGCCCAGCGCCTGTGGCGGCCACCCCAGGCACACGCGAGGGCCAGAAGGCAGCTCCCTGCCCCCCAGCACCTCACAGGCGCGGCCCCTTCCCCGCTGAGGGCCGCAGAAGCCGAGCGAGAAGCGGGGAGGGCCGCCCCGCCACAACCGGGGGCTGCAGCGGCCGGGCCCGGGCCCGCTCCCCGGGGCCAGGCGGGAGCCCCCGAGCCGGGCCGGGGCTTTGCGGGCCCGGTGACTCGTGGCCAGGCCCGGAGCGGTCCCGGAGCGGCCCCGGGCGGCGGAGGGGGGCCGCGGGCAGGGTCCGGTGCCGTCAGGCCCGGGGCAGGCCGCGCCGCCGACTCACGCGTCGAATTTGTTGTTCATCGTCGCTCGCTGCCGCCACCTCCGTCCGCTCCGCCACTTCCGCCCCGCCGGGTCCGCCGCCCAAAGCCTTCCGCCGCTTCCGGCCGCGAGCCCCTCTTCGCCGCCGCCGCCGCCGCTTCGCTACCCCCCCCCCCTCCCCTCTTCGCCCCGGCACCGTGAGCGCGGCGAGCGTCGGAAGCGGAAAAGCGACGCACCCGGCCGCCATCTTGTGTGTGGCGGAGGGTGGCGGGGCGGCCGCCATGTTGGGTGTGGCGCCAGGGCCAGCACTGTGGGGCGAGGAGGGGGCTCTGCTGCGAGTGTCCAGGAAGGAATTTTATGTGTAGGCTTTATTTTAACTCAAAATGCCCCAACCACGTTACACTGCAGGATTGGGACAACTGACTCAATGGCATTTTGCCTAGTACTGTGGCACAAGCAGGGACAGTGACATGTATAAGTACAATCCATGCATTTCTCACCTTGTTCTTCCAGGTACACCATCACATAGAGGAGAGGCCAGCATGAAGTGTTAGTGGTGATGTCTGAGCCTGCCAAAAAGAGATCCATGATCACTTGTGTCATGGTGATCTCTGAACACAGAGCGTGGGTCATCCTTTGCCTGTAGATGTAAGACATATGATGGGACTTAAGAATCTTTTAATAGCATAGCAAATTTCCAGCAAGAGGGCTTTTTGCGTCACAAAATCCATACTAAGTTGATGAAGTTGGTAAGACAGCGGCCTTGTAGCTCTATTAAAAATAAATAATCTTGCTGACTGAGGAAGACAGTGTACAACAAGGCTTGTTTCCATCTAGGGTGGACCAACATTACTGCCTCTGTGGTGACCGCCGAGAGACATCCTCAAGTACTTAGACAAAGTACTTTGCTTTTGAGGTTGAATTAAAAGAAATAAACAGGTCAACAGTCTCTCAGAAGAAAAAGGAGGAGGAGGTAGAAGGGCAGCTGGAAATGTCTGAGCTACAAGCATCTTAAATATGTTGCAGCTGTACAGGGGACAAATACTTATTACCCTTAATTTTCTGAGCTAAGTATGCACCAGTGAGGTCCCATGGCTCTCCAGGCACCCAGCTCTTCTGGTGGTTCCCGATCTCTTCCTAAATAAGTGTTTTTAGATCCTGCAAGTATGTTAGCGCCACCGCTGGTCTCATTAACAGAGGGTTGAAGTGCTTCAAGAGTGATGACAAAGTTTCTTAGATGTGCACGTGGAAACACAAGCACAAGGAACACCATGACATCTTGGCTTTGTAGGACATTTAAGGCCTGAATGTGCACAGCTGAACCATGTCTAACCATGCCTGTGATCCAGGTGACTGCACTGACCGTAGGAAATAAATGACCACTTAATTTCTTTAAAGTTTATTTTGGAGGCAAGATGTGTGAATGATGACCATTAGTATACTGTTACATTTCGGATTGACTGTTCTCCCCTACTAACTTTCAGATTTGTGGCATATAAATACCCTTGAATACAGTTTTTCTTATGTTTTCTAAGCGAAGCCTTGCCCAAAATGACCTGTTTCCTCCTACACCTTAGGTCAGCACTTGGCTGTAGTTCTCAAAGCCACGACCATGTTAGCTTGTCCCATTTTTTCTGGACGGTCATTGCAGACTTCTTTATTACACCTTTTACTGTAAAGACTTCTTGAGATACCTTGGTAACATGCTCAGCAACTAAGAATCGTGCAGGCTAGGCTAGTACATGAATGGGAAACTCATTAATTGTGTGTGCTGAGTGTATATTTGCGGCCCAGCATTTGAGAAGGACATGGAGCAGTGGTTCTACAGCATTCACCTTGCTGCCAAGAGCAGCTCATCCTGAAAAGAGGCATTAAAAGTAGATGCAGGCATTGTACCAAACTGTTCTCTGAACAGCTCAGTCTGCTAAAAATATTTCAGTGTACACAACAGAAAGTCCCACAGGGACCTCCCATGACATCCCTAAAACAAGTACATGCCCAGTCAAGGCATTCTTCACTGATTGGAATCCATTTAGCACAGTCACTGGAGCCTTTCCTGTCCATGGTGTATATACGTTTCTGTAGAGCCCAGCCCCCTAGGACAATGAGTCACATAAAGATACATTTACAGAGAGTTTGTGCCTGCCTCCTGCATCTTAGTGGTACTCTTAGACCAGAGCTCAAAGACCATTTCTATTATGTAGGGCTGTTTTGTGGTCCTTGCTATTGCATGAGAAAGGGACGGGAGACATTTCATCCTGGTCTAAGGAAATAAAAGAGATTGGAATCATGTTTCACTATTAAAATGTTAGAGGGCTTTCACTGTTATTAATACATAGCATTACTATTTATGACTGTTATTTTTCATGTATCTGCAGTTTATATAGCCAACAAAGCAACTGTCATGTTACCCAGAAACATTTCAATGGGATTTTTTCCATTTACGTTGCCCCACCAGAGGTGATTGATAGATACAGCAAAATCATAAACATTGCTTTTATTACCTTTCCATGTTCATTTGTTTTCCAGTCATACAGTGTTTTCAGAGTACCAGTACTTAGACAAGGAACAGCCTTCACTGTTAAAACAGAAATTATAGTTGTAATTAACACCAGCAGCCATTAGATGGTAATGTTTGCTCACCGTTGATCTAAGCATTGTGCTCGCCAGGTCTCACACGGAGAAGCAGTTGAGCCAAACTTTTCAAACTTTACACTGCCACTGATGCGGGGCATCTCATTCGAGATGTGTTGGGAATCGTGAGTGGCCTGCGAATCACGAGTGGCCAGCCATCTGATCCTACCGATGGCTGCTGGAGTTTGAGGTTTCAGTAGTTCCACACATCAAGGCTCTGGCTCCCATAAATCAGAGACCGATTTTGAACTCTTCAACCCTAGGTAGTTGAGAAAGACTTAATTGCACAGAGGGAGGGAAGAAGAGGTGGTGTTATCTTGCTCAAAGCATTAGGAGTTCAGATAACAACAACGTCAGCTAGAGCTTGTGACTGTATGGGATGGGAGGTTAGGATTTCCGAACATCTGTTTCAGGGATTTTAATGTATGAAGCAGGGAGATGAATAAAGATCATGCCTGCACATGATTTTTGTCTTACAAATGCATGTATATGTAATACCAAACCATACGTAACTACATATACATGCACACATACGTAACTATATATATAAAATGTGTGACCTTTTCTTCTGAGCACTTGTAGCACTTCATATGATGGACACATGAAAGATGAAAAGGCATATCTCTGCCCTTGGGGGGGTTAGGGAAATGGTGAAGACAGGCTATTCATAAAGCTGTTAAGAGTTTTACTACGCACAGTTTCCACGTGTCCTGGCTTCTGCAAAGTGCTCTTAGGAATACACTGGTAATGTTGTGTTGCTGATGTCAAATACGTTGCTCAGGAACATCTGTAGGCAGGACTGCATCTCTCTGGAGGTGGGTGCAGGCCTTCTCCTTTGTGGGAAACAAAGATGTTGCCAGGGATTCTTAAATATGCTGACCATTGTGAAAACACATGCAAATATGATGAGGTGCCTAGCTGCTGCCAATTGTTGTGAGCAAAGGCTGTTTTCTGTAGGGGAGAGTAATTTGAAGAATGGTTTTCACAGCAGTGGGAAGTCCAGTCTTTTAATTAATAGCTCAAGTAAGGTGGAGAGGAAAGAAAAAACAAGCGCTTGAATTCCTGAACTGGATTCCATCTAGTACCCAAAGGAACTGCAGAATCTGTGTTTTCTTTTGTGCACACAGGAAAGTAGGGAGCCTCAATGATGCATCATCTTGCACAGCTCCCAGATTTAATGATTCTCCTTGTTCCAAGATTGCTGCATAGAGGAGAGCCAGAGATGGAGACATGGCACGAATCCTGAGCATGAATCCTTCCTGGCTTTTCCTCCAGCAGCACATGGAGAAAGGAAAGTGTTCTGTGGGTCTCGTTTAGCACATGTAGTGTGTAGACCACATTAAGGTAAAAAGGTTAACATTACTAATGTATTCCTTCCAAGTCTGTGCACTGTCCAAGAAAAGGAAAAAAAAAAGGGGGGGGGGGAAAGAGGAAAAAAAAAAAGAAAAAAAAAGAGGGCCAGAAAGCAATGTGTTGATATACTGCCATATCAAATAGTACAAAGAATGTAACCTACTTGCAGTTCTGTGCAGCTGCTTGCTTACACAGTCAAACTCAAACATACTGAGATTCTAATCTAGCCACTTGGTTGTGTTGCAGTGCCTATCAGCTCTGGTAACAACCGACACTCACAACGTCCTTCCAAAACAAGCTGAACCCTGTGCAAGAAAAACTGGTGTCTCAGCCCGACCTTCAAAATCTTAAAATCACAGGTAACAAAGTTTTTCTTTGTCCTTACCCCTAAAAGCAAGATCAATTAATTTCCATCCCCAACAGCAAGGACTGGCCTGGGGCAGTAACATCTCCGGCGTGCTGCAGTCTCTCCCACTTTGCTGCTCCTGCAATGGCCAGGCCAGGCCTCTAAGGAAGCCTTCCAGGGTCTTGATGTGCCAAGAAATAACCAGCCAATGGCAATATTACCAAAATAAGGGCTACAGGATTCAGTTGCCAAGCAAATAAGCTTTGCTGCCTCTTTTTAGTAAGTTTTGCTTATTCTTCATGTTTCCTTTCCTCCTACCCTGTAGCTTGTGCTATACTAACAGTCCTCCCCAGGTACTATTTTTGACTGTGTGACTGTTCAGTGATTTGCAGCATTTACAACTGTTGCTACTGTCCCTTTCCATTTAATGCTAATCCTCTCTAAATTCCCACAGGGAGACACATGGCTTATAGCTCTACTTAGAAAGCTCAGATTGAAGCTGGGAAGGAGCAGAAGGATGCTTTTACCTGCTAGCCAAGGATACATTAGAAGTCTGTGCCTGAACTATTCACAAAACTATAAAATACATCAGTACCTTCAAGAGCATTTCATGGTGAGTTTGGAAGTTCAGCGTCCACAGATTGCCAATGAAGGGGAGAGGTGTTGATCCTGGAGGCAGCTTCCGTCAGGCCCTCTGGATGTTCAGGAACATCAGAGAAACCTAGACAAAAAGAAAGACAAGAACACCCACAAAAATTCAGCATTGCTCCCATCTCCCTCCTCACCCAGCTAGTGCCAGAGCCCTCTGCCCCGACGTCCACTCCCCTGCAGGCATCAGCCCTATTGGAGCACTTTGACATTACAGGCAAATTCACCATGTCTAGTCCCAAACAAATGTATCTGGGCTGCGGTGGAGTGTGTCCCTTGAACCATAAACAGTTTGAGCAGGAAAATGGAAGAGGTGAACCGAGGTGAGCCACTTTTCAGCTGTCACAGCAAGGATAGGATGGGTAGCCTGGTCTGGACATGCGCTTAGACTTCAGAGACCTGGTTCAGTTCCCTGCTGTGCTGCAGATCTCCTGTGTGATTCTGGGCAAGCTGCTTCTTGTAGTTTCATGTTATAACCTGTCTGTAATCTACCTAGAAGCAAGATGCCTTGAAAACGAATAGTCCCACATTTCCCTTTCACCAGGGTTGCATCTAGTGACCACAGAGCCATAAAATGAGTAATCTGGCCGATCTAATGGAAAGCCTTTCATTTTTAGGTGTAGTACTAGTTTCCTGCTAGCTCAGCAGTCTGAACAAACTCACCTCCTGGCTGCCGTCTCACTAACGCAGCAGAAGCAGCAAGAACGTGGTCAAGGACAAAGGGGACAGGACCACCCCTTTTGGCACACTCTCACTGGTGGTTTTAGCTGCAGCACGAATCTTTGTCTAAATTTCTTCTGCCTCACAGTCCCTCCTGCATGAACTCGTAGGGCTGTTGCTGTCCCAAATACATTCCCACTTAACCACACCAATGACAGGAGACAGAGAACTACCCTTTATAGAAATTATATTAAGCTCTCTGGTGATTTTTTTTTCTAATCCACTAAAACATTCTCAACTAATCGCCTAATAAGATTTTATAGGCAGTGAATGTATGGATGGCTCAGTAATGGGGAGATATAATAATGGGAGGAATTTATGGAAGGCTGAAAGCAAATCTAAAAAATTTGTCTTTCTTCATAAATGTTGTGAAAAACCATGAAGCACTGTATAACACTTCAAGAAACCATGAAAAAGAGCCTAGCAATTGTCAGCACTGTTTTCTTCCCACAGTCAAACCCTTCCCTGAGAGGTTCAGTTACTTTTGTCCATCTTCAGCATCAGCAATTTGAATTCCCCTTCATAGATCTTCACAGCAATTAGAGGGGTAGGAAAATGACTTCCCTTATAGCCTTACCCCATTCTAAGTACTAGCATTATTATTTTCTCCTTGTTTTCAACATGCCTGGCAAAGCTGAAATAATTGGTAACCCAACTAATTAGTGGAGATAGCTTGTTATAAAGCCTTGCTCTCAGTTAACTACTTTATTTAACCACTGACAAGTAACACCTCCTCATGATCAACAAGAAGATTCCTCCTGTGGGCTCTCCCTACACTGGCCCCCACATGGTGCATCTTTGCCACAGAAGGGAAAAATCACTCTTCTTGTACAAGCGATGCATCTTTTTTCGATCATATTCAGTAAAACAGATCACTTCTCACTAGAAAATGAGCTGGAGACAGCTGTCAGAAACAGCATTAATGTCACTTTACCTGTGACTGTTTCTGAATGATTTTTTTTTTTTTTTTTATTGCCAGCTGGCATCTGAATGCAAAAGGGTTTTGCTAATTCATACCGTAAAACTCAGGACACATTAATACAGGTGTTGACTGAGTGAGAAAATAGCACAAGCTTTCACAGACCAAATTGACTTATTCTAGTCAGTATAATTATAAATGAAAATATGCAAAAATATATATATATATAATTGAAAATAGTTAACATACTGTGACTGATTACTAATGAAATGACCTTGGAGGATTTTAGAAACATTAAATTTCTGCCCTTTTTAACTAACATGGGACTTTCAAGATGTCTTCTACTGCTCAGAGAGTCAGAAGAAGCTGTGCTGGGAGAGCACAGTGGTGGTCTTTACAGGAAAAATAGTTTTGATCCCATGTTGCTGCCAGATGTTAAGGATGGGAGTTTTGCCTCTCTTATTAAATGCCTATCTGGCAGCACTGCTGTCTCTTCAGGACCACCCTAGGAGAGGCCAGGGCAGCTGGCTGTGCTCAGCAGCACTGTTACGGGGACGTTGCACTCTCTGCTGTTGCCTGACATGCTTGTTACATGTCCAGCTCTCTTTGCTTTCATTCTGACTCTCAGGGAATAGAAAAAAAGAGTGAATACTCATGCCAGGGCACAAGGCAGCAAGGTGAAGCTAATGGGCCTGGGTGCATCTGTGATTCTTAATAAATCAAAGATGTGTTTGTCAGCTCACCAAGAGCGTGAAATGCCATTTGGATGCACTCTTACAAGCTTTTACCTTTGCACTTCCATCCTAATGATATCTTTGTGCTGACCTCCGTGTGTTCTTTGGGAAAGCACAGTCCAAATGGTTTTACATACGACTTCATTAGTCTCCCCTCTTGTCTTGGCTAAGTCTAAACATGGAGCAGTGCCCAGTGCAAAGTGCTTGCTGTAGTTTCTGTTCCCGACAAAAAGAGGTTGCGGAGAACCCAGAGCAGGTTGTCTTCATCATATCACAGAGCTGGGATTGCCTTTAATCTTCAAGCAAGAGAGGGGTGAGATTAGAGCACAGCAGACCTTCCAGCACATGCAGCCATTAACATAACTCCAGATGACTTCAGCAAACCACGCTTTGCAGAATCTGTGATTTCCCAAAGCAAACAACTGTGAAGAGCAGTAACAAAGAGTAAAAGATCTCAAGTCCTTGTTTCTTCATGTTTGAACAAAGTATCCTGTCTTGTAGGCAGATCTAAGAAGTGCTTTGAATGATAGCAAAAGATCGCTGTTGGAAGTTTTCTCAATGGCAGATGTTTCTTTCAGAGATCTGACACAGTCAGAATGCTCCGTGGGATTTCCTTATTTCAATGAAAATTTTAGAACAAGTCTGTAGAGTCCCACTCCTCCACCAGTGTCCTCCTGTGCAGAGCATCCATGCACCGTATTCACTGTGTCTGAGTCAGGTACAAGTCAGTAAAACCCTGTGTTTCTCCTGTTTCCTTAGTCTCTCTGTAGGTCTTGATTTCCAGCAGAAAAGAATGTGAAAAGTGTGAAATCTCTTGGCAAGTAAATACCTTATCGTGAAGATCTGGGAGATGGTTTGGGAGCCAGGGCAAAATATCATGGATCAGTAGGAAACAGAGCAGATTTGCCTTTATTCTTTCTCCTTAAATTCCTAATAGTTCTCTCAACATATTAAAATATCCAAGACAAATTTTGGCAGCAAGATCTACTATTTAATTATACCAAGAGATGTATTTTGGTACTGCGAGGGTGGTTCAGTTTGAGAACTCTAGGTAGGAGTATCTAAAACATATGGTTAGAGCACTGATCGGAAATATCTGAAAGATCTAACCTGAATGACTACAAAAAAAAAAAAAAAAAAAAAAAAAAAAAAAAAAAAAAGAACCCTTTGAGTCTCATGTAAAATAGTATTCAGAGAAGGCAAAATCTCGAGAAATAGTTTCTTGCCATCTGACAATCTCTCTGGGTACTTTCGCCACAGTATCATACTGTCAGCTGGAATCTGACTGCTGCTATAGCTGGCTTGCAGCCTTTTTTGCTTTCCATGTTCTGTGCTGTGGCTTATTCGTGTATTCTTTGTATTTTTTAATTGCTTTGTATTGATCGTATTCCGCTTGTGGTGTTCCTTTTATTTTTTTTCTTCGTCTTGTAGGACTCCTCTGTCTCAGCCTTTCTGCATCTGCAGGATATGATCTTCAAGCAGTTTTTTTAACTGGTTCTCCTGGAAACAGCTACATGCAACCAAAGATACCTACAGGAGGCTGGGAGATGTTACCCAAATTAAACACATCATTCACTGTTCTTCTGAATCATGTTCATTACATGGTACTCATAGAGAAATAACTGCTGTGAGCCCAGCAAGAAGACTGAGTAATCAGTATTTGCCAGGCTATGCTACACAAGGTTGTACCAATGTCCCTTTTGAGGTTAATAACAGAAAAAAAAAGCAACCCAAATCCAATGAAGGTGTACAATAGAAGTGGTAGTACTGATGGCAAAATAGGTAATCCTCTTTAATACGATGTCCTGTCCAAGACACTAATCACAAAGAAATAGAAATGAAGCTTTCTAAAGCAGAGAAGAAACTGTCCTTTAACCCCCTTCTTTATAATCTTGTCATATTATCACAATCAATATTTTCAAGAAAGCTTACTTCCTTATTCTTATATCTTGTACAGTGATGTGATTGAATCTGCATGCTCTGCTACACAGCGACATATCAGAAGAGGTTACACACAACAAACCTCCGCAGGAATTTTGAGTGCTGATATATGACAGTACGGGTTGTTCCCAGGTTCACAAACCCTCATCTGTTCACACTGAACAGTACAGGAACTGAATCATCTTCTCAAGTCTTACCTGGCACTTGATGATAAAACCCCTGAAAACCCCTTGTAATTTAATACAGCCTCATGGATCCCCAGACTTGGCCTACTGGCATCTCATGGTGCTTATATTTAATGTGGCAACCCTCAAACTTGGCCTGAGAAAATACTGCCTGTGTAACACGTCTGATTAATTCTTACTCAAGATGCTGAATTTTGTCCTTGAAGACAAAACACATGCATTTTTGAATGGCAATTGCAAATCGCTCTACCTTCCTCCAGCAATCTGAGAACCCAGGTCAATCCTTGACAACTTTAAGTCATCCATCTCCTTTTGCCTGACTCTGGAGAGAATTTTTACTTGGAATTTCTTGTTTGTGAGGTCACATTGGAGAGCAATAAGTCTTAAAGGATAATGGGCTGGGGAATAGTGAGTCCTTAACTGAAATACACAAGTGACTGTATTGGTTACAATTGAATATAGCAAAAAAAAAAAAAAAAAAAAAAAAAAAAAGGTAGGTAGGCTGGTGTGATTTTGGCTACTATCTCTTAAGGGGAGAGGCTTAAATAAATCCATCCATACAGATTTCTTTAGAAGTTCAGTACCACTAAATACCATATCTTATTACCTCTGTAACTTTGTGTGAACTTGGAAATCTCTCCTTTAGGCTGCCCATGTTTGCAACAATAAACTAAAGGTTTTCAAATTGACTTAATTGTTTCCCTGAGGGTGAAAATACTGCTTTATTCACTGCCTTTGGCTGAGTCACAGACACTCCATTTTTATTCTCTCTAAGGCTCAGAAGGCTCCCCTAAACCCACGTTTTTTTCCGTGGACTCTGGTAGCAACATCAGTTTTTGCAGGAGTAAACTACAGATACAGCATTGCTCAGTGTATAACACACCTTATTTACATGGCATCTTTTGATCATTTTTATATATTTAAAATCAGCTAGCAGACAATGTACAGTTGTGTAACTCCTCCAGGAGAGGGCTGTGTCACCATCTGAAACCTACGCACAACCCGTTTTGAGTGGTGAGTGTTTTGCTCTTTGGCCATTCCTAAGCTTGACTGCAAATCCACAAATGTCACTTCAGCACTGTCCAGATTCTGCTTAGGCAGTCCTTTATGCACAACAAGAAAATAATGCATTGCAGAGACCACTCAGAGCCACAGCGTGATGCAGTTTTCTGTTTCAGCCACTGCTCACATTCAAAATGATTGCTGCTATGTAACACAAACTCCTGATCAGGTTGTGGTTGTCCTTTTTGAAAAACACCTACCCACATCTCCCTTCTCTGGGCAAACACAACAGCCCTAACAATTAAGCAACATTGATACTATCCAGTTAAATTTGAGCTCTGTTATACCCCTGCTGTGCAGTGGAACTGGATTAATGGATGGGATCAGAAAGTTAAGGCTTCCCTATTGAATGGATAAAAGAAAGATTAAAAATTGACAGTTTGTTAATAATTACACTGATACCCGAGTTACATGAACCTTACCTCTTAGAAAGTTCACTCATCTCCTTCTGCTGGTGGGTATGGAAAGCAATTGAATCCTGGCATGCTGTCTTGTAATCAGTCCACGGTCACGTAGGGACATTATATAGCATGCAGTGAAGAGCATGAATGATGCTTTCGGGTACTGGCACTCCTGAATGAATCTGTACTTCAAATCCTGGCTAGCATTTGTTGCCCTGAACAAGCTTTTGCAGCTGGCTAGTTGTGTACTGGCTCTGTGCTCTCAGAACAACTACAGAATCATAAAATCATCCCTTGCTATTCCTTTGTAAATCATGACTGTGAACTGGATTGAACTCAAGATGGAAAAAAAGGCATGTGAAAACTGTTGCCTTTGTAAGATTTGATCTCAGAGAGGGCACCTTGGTATAGCTGATTAGATGCATTTCACAGTATGAAGTACATTGACCTCCTGTGCCGAGCTACCATTAAAAGGCAAAAAGGCAGCGTTGTGTAATTTGCCTCAACAAATGAGAACAATTCCTAACAGTGTGATTTAAATCTAGAGAGATATCTCAAAGGGCTAGGGCATAAGGATGAATGAAACTTACCTGTGCATGCTGGAAAAAGGTTAAAGGGCTGACATTTCTTTTCTTGGGTGCAATTTTTATCTACAAATCTAATCTAACAAAATGACTTGCTGATTCAAATCATAGTACCTATATCTCCAACCATTTGATCTGCACACAAAGCTGCATTGGCCATAATGCTTCAAGATGGCAAAGCTGCTCTTCAGACCCCACATTTGCCATCTCTTGTCCTCCATCACTGTATCATATGGCTTGTCTGATCTGCCTGACCTATAGCATATGCTGTAACAAGCACACAGAAGTAAATCCAATATTCCTTACACAGTCGTACTCTCAAACAGATGTCTTTGTTTCATTCTGCAGTGCTTTTTCTGCATATGCAGCCACAGACACCCCTCCCTCTCTTTTCCACTGAATATTTCAGCTCAGGGTGATTTTTGCAGGTATGTTAACTGTATTTTTCCCACGTTGAAACTCAACTATTTTAATGCTTCATCCATCTCCAACTCCCCATAAATTAGCTCCTTCATGACACCGAAGCTTGTTGTTCCTTTCAATTTAAGTCTGCTGCAAACGTTATTAATGTGATATTTCACAATGGTAAAAAATATTGGGTATAACGAGGATGAAAAGGAGAGGTGGTAAGATAATGACATTTACAGCATCAGAATTTTATGGGGAGGGATTTCCTCATCCCGGGTTACTCACAATTCCCAGTTCAGGCTGCTCTGACAGTGCGGGCTCGAATGCAGATCTCACGCCTGATGATACGTGGCTCCTTTACAATGCATTAAAGGAAATGTGTGCAACCCCCATTCAATTAGCACATTATCTCTTGTTTTGACCAGAAATTTCATTCTAGTACTGAATAGAATCTGATTTACTGTTCACAATGCATTTTTATCACCTGAAGACATCTAGAAAATGAATAAATTAAGCTCTGAAAAGAGCCAGCAGCAAGACTTTTAATCAAAGGAAAATGAATAACAGTAAGTGCATTTTGGCTCATGCTTCAGGATTACAAGTTGCTTGGATGAACATCTCTTTCTAGTCTCAGTTATGTCTCAGCAGGCACCTGGTCAGGGTCTATTCGCGAAGTAAGAGCAAATTGTTCCAATGGAAAATGTAAGATTATGACAATAAAAGCTCAAACTGAAGTATGATATATCGAACCATTTTAATTCTGAGTAAATGGCATAATAGCCATGCTCCGTCAGATGAAAGTTCAACTAATCTAATGTTCCTTTTTTGACAGCACGTGGTAGCAGAGGCCTTAGGAAAGGTTATAAGAACAGGATAAATGAGAAACACTGTATTGGTATTAAACAACCCAAAAGGAATTTTCTTGCTGAAAATTTATCCAGCTGCTTTTTGAACAGAAGGAAATGTTTCATACAACATCCAGTGGCAAGGAGTTGCATCGCTTACCAAGGCATGTGCAGTACCATCCCTTCTGGCTCTTTTGAGCAATCCCTGGTTTTGTTGCATTCAACACCTGCCAGCCCTTCCATTGGAGAGACAGTGAGTGTTTCCTTTTCTGTTGGCTCCTGTCTGTTCAGGATTTTCTAGGTCTCCTCAAAACTACAGAAATAGTTTCCCCAGATGTGCTATGCTGGTGCAACAGACTATTTTAAAAATGTAATACCATCAAGTTGGTTTCCCCACTACAAGTAGTTGATTCACTGTTTCACACACTGGAACATCAACAGGGACAACTAAGCTCGAGCCTTTGACACACACCAGTTTCCTAAACATGTTTGAACAGAAGAGCAAACATTTATTTTTAATCTTTGGATAGATGCAAAATCTACCAAACGTTTGTACATCTTTTTCTCTACTTCCTGCTTTCTCCTTCTGACAGGATAAATAGTTTCCCTGAAGTCTGGCACACAACTTGCCATGTCATTGTTGTGCTAGTATTGCTATCTAGGAGAGCCCTACCATGAAACAGAAAAACACACGAGAAAAAAAAAAAAAAAAAAAAAAGAGTAGAGAATCTTGGTATCAGACAACCTGGCAATATTTTCCTTAACTGTAACCTTAGCAGAGCTGGGCCCTGTATAACGTTAGGCGGCTCTTTCCTCTCATGTCCAGCAATATTAAATGCTGTAAGCTTTCTGCATTCACAGACTCCTGCCATCCTGCAAACAGTAAGCAGAGCAGCCACCTCTGCGATTCTCTGGCACGAACTGAGTTTTCCCTGAAGGAATTGCAATGCTTTAAAAAGTAATACATCCAGTATGGTGATCTTTCCCTTGAATAAACACCTGCAAACATTATTTAAACCCTAGTAAACCATATTATTAAGGATGACAAGTCTACCACAACTCAGAGACCTGAGGCTGTGGTTGACACTGTTTATAAAAAAAAATAAAAAACAGGTGGAGTGGATGGTTAGTCCCTTCACTTAAACAAAATGTTACTTCACGCCAGTCATTAGCACCAGGGCGTGCACCTTTTCATCTGGCAGCTCTGACGGCTTAATGCAGACATGCCTAGGGGCTGTAACCAGCAGGCAGCTCAGTGATGACAAGGTGAGCAGGACAGCAACACTTGAAGGGGCTGAAGAATGGAAAGGGCTGTGGGCAGGGGATGAGGGAAGCCAACCAGGTTTCCTTAAGATTGGCTTTGGACTCTTTTTGATGACAAGGACAGCAAGGAACTAAGCATCGCAACCCTTTCCACGATGCCACCACTCTCTGCTGTCCTCCCTCACCAGCATCCGGCCCGGTTACTTCAGCTGTCCCCCCATAGCCTGCAAATCTCCCAGCTGCCAGAGGTCAGCCAGTCTGGGAGCTGGGTGTCTGTAACCCTGTATAAGTGCTGGAAGAATGATCCCTGGGAGGGAAGCAGGGCTGTTCTCCATCCCAGAGGCACTTCCAGCAGGCACAGAACAATTTACCAGCTTCCAGTGGGAGCCCAGGAAGAGCAAAGTTAATTTTATCAGATTTCCTGAGTTTCTGTTTGCCTTCCACATCATTCTTCTCAAGCCTGGCAAGACTGTTGTACAAGCCTATCTGGAAACTGTCAGCTTCCTGCCTCCAGAAGGGAGAGCTGGGGGGCTCCTGCCCCCCAGCCAAGCTTTTAGGAGATTCTCCAAAAGTGAAACGTGCTTCTTTGTAATGCCTGGTAGGGGTCTGGTGGACATGGTCCCTGAGGGGCTGAAACGAGCAGTAAATCATCAAATCTTTCCACGTTATGCCACTCCTAAGGCCTGCCTAATCACGGAGAAGCTGATTTATCAGCAGACACTGAGTACAGTGCAGCCTCAATGGACATAATGTTCCAGACCTCAAGCACAACCAGCTTGTAACACGTCTTCTCACTAAGCCTCTTCAGTGAGTGGCAAGATGACAAGAGGAGTGGGCAAAGACTGCAAGAGATGCCATCTCCAGCAGGGTTCGTGCAGAGGAGGAGATGTGGGAGGGTGGGGTGGGGGGAGAAGCACAGATAAAGCTGGAAAGGAGGCTGAGCAGAAGTGTGTAGGCCCTGGAACAGTATTTGATATAGTCTGTGTAGTCGACAGGAGAAATTATTCATGGCAGTTACTGCTATTGTGAACCTCATCCCTGCTGTTCTGCTTTCCCTTCCAGCCCAGCAAGCCTGTAGATGTGGTAGAGCAGACACTATCAGAGCTACACTTTCTGAAAGTCAGCATGACTTTCAGTAGTTATTTCTTTTTTTTTTTTTTTTTCCAGTAACATGCTCCTCCATTTTAAATTAGGAAGTTCAGATGCACCACAATGATTTAATTACAAATAGATTATATCCCAGTATAAAAATAGTTTTGGTACTCGTACAAATTCAGTGCTAAGTTTGCAGCAGTGCTTACAGCTTTACTGAACTCCATCATTTGAATCTTTTCCAAAAGTGTTTTGGACTCAAGAATACTACAGCACTTTGCTTTACCATAGCTACAGATGAACTTGGCTATCATCTCCAGCTGTATGCTTAAACTGTCTCTGTTTTGAGTTGAATCAGTGCCAGTAAGCAACTACATTAAGTAACAGATATTTTAGGATTCCTGCATCAAGTCTTCATTTAACTTTTCTTACACTGAGCTACCTCCAGTGCATCCTCTGTAGTTATTTTGCTCTTCTTTTTATGATCTAGAACCTCGAAGGAGAAATAAATGAGATTTTCCAAGCTCCCTTCTGGAAACTCGCTGATCATTGTTTTCAGCTCAACACTTGTTGATTCCTCTGCTAATACTCAGAGTCAGAGGAGACAGAAGCTTGATATGATGAAAGGATGCAAGTGGTGGGAACCAAAAGGGAAGGTGAATCCTGAAACAGACATTATATGGATAAGGAGTGGATGGGAGCAGGAACTGAAAATGGGGAAGGAGAGATTGAAAAGAGATTGAATGGAGGGCAGCAAGTATGGTATGAGTTATAATGAAGAAAAGGGCCCAGAGAAGACAGGGAACATCTGAGCATACAAAAAGTCCCTAGATGCTGCTTTCCGAAGTCTCTACATGCCTGTGCTGCAAACAGGTAGCAGTGAAATCCACTGGCAAAGTGAATATCTCACCCCACATTTATGTTTCTTCCAGGCAGAATTGTTAATGGGCTCCTACTGCTACCAGTCACTGTGTTCATCCGACAAGCAGAAGGACTGATTAGATCTAAAGGTTCCAACCTCTTAGCGACCAATGTCAGCATGACTCTACATCATAGAAAATGGATTTAAAAAAAATAATACAACTGTCAATACATCATAACAATGATCACACTGCCAAGCAACACATTGATGTTTTTAGTAAATATGAAATTTAAGTTTATTCAACTTCAAATTGACTCTTCATCTTCCACATGGGAGAGATGCTTAACTCAAACTCAGACATGCACCCATATTCTAGTGTGTTTCCCTTTTATTTGTACCTGCCAACAAATTAAAGTGCCTAAGTTCAGGACAGAAAAACCAAAGTAGGACTTTCAAGGTGTACTTTCCAGAGTCAAATGACTCAAGGCCATCAAACCACTCACAGAAATGACACCTGCTTAGCTCTTGCTGAGGTCCTCTGCTGAATTTTACTGAGGTTTGCTCAACAGTGATCACCACAGTGTTCCTGCTTGGCTACAGCATGGAGGCACACCAGGCTGTCTTCACAACTGGGAACCACAGCATCTTGCTTCTGGTGCTCTCCAAGAGGAAAAAACAGGTTAAGATCCTTGCGAGATTTTCTGGGACCAAACCAAAAGTTGCCTGGATCTTGGCTTGTGTCCACTTTCTGAATAGTCCTGGGATAGACTAATACCAATATACTGGCTGGCAGAGGAAGGTTTATACATTTGAGAGGAAGTTCACTGAGGTAAAGGTGGCTGCTTCACGCTGGTCTGTGGTGTGCTGCAGCCTAGCGTGGAATGGCACAAACCTCGTACGGGTGGGGCTGCAGCGTGCCCCCCCAAATTGGTTCTGTGTTGATCTTTGTCACTCCCTCGGGAAGGCGGAAGGTGAATGCCCGTAGCAGGTTGGCAAAGAAAATGAAGAGCTCGGTCCTTGCTAGGTTCTCCCCCAAACACACTCGGTGCCCTGCAGAAGGAAGAGGGAAAGGACAGTGAGTATCTAAGAATTTTTCAGTTTTGTAATCACTTTGCTCGTTCTTGCCATAAGCAGAGGGGGCTCTTTTTCAGGGCCAGGATCCTGAAAACCACAGAAATAAAACTTCCTGAATTCTTTCTCAGAAAGATCCCACCCCTCCAATGTCATAGGTTAGGAGACACCAAACGAAAAGCCCGGCACAAATCGCTGAGGTACTACCATCTTTCTTTCTTGACCTGGCAGAAAATTACTTTCCTTTTATAGGAGATCTTGAGCTTCAGGGTCAAACGTGAAGAATCTGCCAGCTGTTTGCACATGCTTTCTTAGTGAGTTCAAGTCAGCAGATCAAAATTACTCAGCAATGGCCTTTGCAACTGAGCAAAGGCTTGGTCACTTTACAGGCAAACAAGAAGCCTACTGTTAATTTCCAGGTGTTCCTCACTGGAACCAATGGCACGAACAGCACAGAAACAACAAAAACTAAAGAAAATGGGTTAATAATACATTCACATTTCCAGATTAGCAGACAAATTAAGGGAAAGCAAAAGCCAGCTATTCCATTTGTGCTAAGAAACCACTCCTGGATAGGCATCTAAGTGACTACCCTGCTACACCAGCAGAGATACTAAAACAGAGCAGGAACTTTACTGCTGAATGTGGTCTCAAACTCTGCTTTGTTATCTTAATTCCCTTCTTTTGTAACTGGCTTTTCAGTTCTGTACCCAAGAACTTTGTATATCAGGATGCATTTCTTCTTTTCTTTCAACTCGTTCCTATAAGAGGGATTGCAAGCAACTCCAGCATACAAAAGGTACGTTGCTTCTCAGGGAAAAAAAATACATAAGAAGAATATTACAAGAAAAAAAAATGTGGATGACTGCAATATTTAACAAGCCTGGAGGTTCTGGAATTGGTTCTGGAACAAGCCATGGAGGTCCTGGAGGTTCAGGAATTCAAGTGGGATTCCCACCACATTGTACTAAGAGCAGCTTGGGGCTGGAGAGCACAGAAGTGTCTCTCTTGGCAGATACAAGCCAGTACTATTATTTAAAAGAAACAAACAGTGGTGATATAAGGTGTTATCTGAAGAAATATCACAGTCTCAAAATTCTGTATTCTTTATCTAATCTGTTGGGACCGTTCAAACTGCCGGTTCACTTACCTGCTGAGAACGGTAAGAAGGCTTCTCGATTTTTAAAGTTTCCTTCTTTATCCAGGAAATGGCCAGGGTTGAATTCCCGAGGTGTCTCCCATTGCTCAGGATCATACAGAACAGATGCTATATTTGGCAAAACAATGGTGCCCTGCAAGGAAGAAACCACTGATACAGTTCTATTGACTAACCTCTCACCTCTCAGTTTCTGCCTGGTGGATAAGACTTCTGTTCGTTGCCATTCCTTTCTAATGTGCAGATATCAAGTGGTTAGAGGAGTATCTTGCTAGAAAACAGGAGTTGTTGGTCTTTTTCTTATCTGGAAATTATCAGTTCCCAGCCTTGCGACCATGCCAGTGGGTGTTATTAGCATTAGTGATGTTGGTACAACTATATTGTGGTGCCGACTTCTACTGATAGTTTTAATGACACTTGTAGTAGGTCTCTCTTGTTGATATTCAGGTCCCAGTCTTGGAAACCTTCTTTCAGGTTTGAGAGAAAGAGAAATGCATCCAGAAATCACTGCAATACTCATCACTTCATTGACAGCAGGCTCTGAGCCCTTTTAGCAGTAGTTGTTCAGGCTTTGTCTTTACTGGTAAAGAGCACATTGTTCCCAGCAGACCAACACATGCGCCTTAGCGTACCTGACTGCCAGATCCAGCCAGAACAGAGACTGAAGCCTTCACCACAGAGTGAAGGTTAGGTGGGGCCAAACACCGAAGCCAGTAATGGTACTGGCCTCTCCCATCTCTCTTGCAACAAAAGTAACCGATTCTTGCTAGGGTTTTCCAGTGAGAACTGGCACTCAGCATAGCTTATGTCACTTTACAAAATTATTTAGTGGCTGTGAACACTTGTCTCAGGCTTTATTTGGGAGCAAGTCCCTCGCTGTCAGCTGTAGCTGACAGTCTCTCAGCTGTACAGATTCAGGCAGGTCACTGCAATTATCTCAGTTTGTGGAGCTATTAGCCATCCCCTTACAAGTCTTCCTCCATCCCATCAGTACTGGCAGTGCCAAGTCAGGCAAAAATGTCTTAACCAGTGCTTTGACAAACATTTCTCCTCTCAGTCTATATCCCCAGCCAAGCACAGCTGGTCTCTGCTGTTGTGTCATTTGTCTGTACCTTTTTGACGGGGAAACCTAGCAGTTCTGTATTCCTCACACACAGTCTGGGCATGCCAACAAAGACAATATTGCTGAAGCGCTGGATCTCATGTACCACAGCATTTGTGTAGGGCAGTTTTCTCCTATCCTCATAGCAGATTAACTGGGAAGGACCCAGAACAGCATCCAGCTCCTTCTGCACTTTCTCTGTGGAGAAATATTCACCACTTCAGATGGGAAAAATGCATCAAATATTTCAACTGGTCTCTTTTCCTTAAAGCAATAGGAAAAAGTAGTATTTCAGCGTAGTACATAAAGTCTTTATGATTTAACATCTGAATTTAACATATGAAACTAAAAGTCAAGAGCAAAACAAGCAAACAAACAAAAAAGCAGTGTGGACCAGAATCATAAACAAGGACTATACTGTACTTATTTCAGCTTTGACATTTATCTCACAGTATGCTTGGTGGGTGTAGGGTGAGTCACTCAGCTCCACATTTTGAAGGTATTTAGGGATTGCTTAGTTTACTTTATCTCAAAATCTAAATCTCATTTTCAAAATTGACGCAAATGCCATGGATATTAACTCCCAGTGCAAAGGAGGAGTTGGTCCAAGTATGGCAACACTGAACAAACAACACCAGAATCATCGACTCTGAATGCAAATATGCACACAATGACACAGTCTTTTCAGCTTCCTGCTCAGATTGTGGAAATACAGATATCTTCCTCACTTTCAGTGCTTGAGCACAGCAGATGGAAGAAACGCTGACTCCAGAACTATCCAAGTCCTTAAACCCTGGCCATATCCTTTCTCTTCCTAGTGTAGATTTTAGATGGGGGAGACTCAGTCTGGATCTACAGAGGCATTCATGGCATTGACTTGTCAGTGCAAAGAACTAACTTTTCTCTCACCACGACTGCCTTCACCCATCTGGTGTGGTCAGGTGAGAGGATGGATATTTGTTTTTATCCACTGCTGTAATTTTAGCATGCTGTTCTTAGTGTTTCCAGAGAGTGAGAGCCAGACTCAACTAGTGGCTTTTGTGCCTCCAACTCATTACATCCAGCCCTCATTAACATTTGTAGTACCCACAGTATTTCACAGCAAGGATCCCTCTCACCTTGGATGTCTGGATTCACCACCATGTAGAGCAGTCCCCAGTACAAGGTTGTGCTTGAAGTCTCTGAGCCACCAAGGAAAAGGTCATTTATAACACACACCAAATTGTCTTCATCATACTTGGGCTTGTCCTCGTCTTTAGACTGAAGATGATGATAAAAAGTTGAAGTTAAATATGGAAGTTAGTTTATCCTGTATGCCTCCTGAGAGTCGTTATTTCCACATACGGAAATAATGGCACATGCACAAAGAACATTCCAGTTTACAGTTTTTGATGAGTACTAAGAGATTAACAGTTTCCCAAATGTACATGGTAAAGGCTGTGTTGCTGTTTTTCATGAGGTGGATTATTCTTTCATTAAACAACAACAACAAACAGGCAGTTTCATGCCTGATGACTTAATCCTGAAAAGTTTAGAACAAATTGCAACTTTTACAGTTAGCCCAGAGTGTACTTCTAAACATGTGCCCCGCAATGTGTCACTCATTTGGCCTTGGTCTGTTCAGTAAGCTATCCAACAGTGTGATCAGGCAGAACGAATACTTACTTTCTCTATTTCAGCCAGGTAAAAGTCAATGAAATCTTGCGGTTCATCTGGCATCCCTCTCTCCACGTGTCTTCTGATCTCCTTCCTCGCGAAAGAACTGAGGACATCATAGCAAGACAATGCCTTCTTATGAGGACCAGGGAGACGACACATCAGCCAGGGGAAGATTTCATACAGCTGGGGGAGTGACATACAAGAGGCAGTATGAATTAGCTGACAGTAACAAAGCTGCTCTAGGAACACCAAAGGGTTGAATTGTCCTGTCTGGAAATGCTGATAGTAGAATAAACAGATTATCATTGCTTTTAGTAGTTGTTGTGTTGGTTTTTTTTTCATCATGTGGGGAAACAATATTAACTTTGACACACTCCTGAATCTCAGTGTCTAGGCAATACTGCCAACACTCCGCTCATGCCACTAACTCAGGCAACTGGTGGAGCTAACAGAAGGAAAGTGTAGACTGGGTAGCACTCTAAGGGAATTTCATTGCCCTTTTCAGAGTCCTTGTAACTGCTAGAGGAACTGATAATGGTTAAAAATGTTAAATCTTCACTCTGCTCAGAGTGTATTTATACGCATACTTGTTAGCTCAAAGTACCATCCTCTGTTTTGGATAGCTCTCTCTTTGCAGCATCTGCCATCCTACCCTGCCAAGCAAACAGCATTTCTGTCTCCTCACTGCCTTTGTTCTTTCAAACCAACCAAGCAAAATTCTCAAATTTTGTTATGTGATCGTTTGTTGGTCATTCCACTAATCCTTCTTTTACATTTGTTTCACTCCAAACTCACAACATAAAGTGCCAAGACCCTGGAGAAGGTCCCACAGATCATTACACACCAGAACCTACTTTAACACTTCTCTGGATCTAAAGGGAAAACAGTACTGGAAACACTCTAGGATCCTGTTTGCCTTTTTCATCCTCTTTTCTGCTAGTTTCCACCAGTCCCTTTCCTCTTAACCTTTGGACTGGAATGTTCTAAGCTTGTAGCAGATAATTGTCTCATTAATTCCTGATATGATTCATAATTTAATTTTGTACTATTAGAATTTGTTCCATTCTAATAACTCCAATCCACAATATTTATGAGCTCTTGCAGCAGGATATCCTGAACCTCCACTGTATTGTTACGGTCTCCTTGCTTTGATGATCAGCAAATATTATCTGTTTTTTTATCCAAGTTCCTCAACAAAAATAATGAATAACTACAGTCAGAGAGTCACTGAACTGTTGCCAGAATAACTCCACTAATGATGTCTTTCACTTATCTAATTATCTCTTTCTTTGTCTCTTAGAAATTTTTACCTTCTTCATAAACCTTAAACCAGTTGCTCTACATTTAGAGAGGACCCATTTTTGTATCCACACTTTCATTTTCTACCTATTTCAGAAAAAAATTAGCATGTGATTTACGCACCTGATAAATGAAGCTGCCTGCAAATCTGAATAAGTTCTCTGTGGCACTGATCAGTTCATGGAAGGTTTTGTCCTCATCAGAGAAGTGATATCCAAAAACCAGAGCACAAATTACATTTGAAATAGAATGGAAGAGAGGGAAAGAAGGATCCACAGGTCTTCCTGCAAACACAGCAACTAGCATTCACTCTCAATGTTTTCTTCAGTTGTTCCTTATACAGATAAGATGAGATATTATTAGAAATTACATAATATTATCTCTTTATCCGTCTGGGGCATGAATGGGGATAGATGTGACATCAATATGTATTCATGAAAATAAAACATAGTCTTAGAGTAAAGGATATGTTAAACTGTTTCCTCATTGCTCTAAAACAGTTTCATAGCCCTTCCTGTGAAATAGTATAGCACAATCAAGATTAATTAGAGGATATAATATTAAACGTGCTGTCCTCCATTGTATGGAAGAAAAGTTAGACAACGTGGAAGGCAAGAAATGTCATGGGAGATGAACTGAGAGAATATAGCAACAAACATGTTCAAAAGTATAAAAAGCTACTTAGGAGAAAAGACTGAAGAAGCTTGGGAAAGTTTAAGAGGCAGAATAGATGGATAGGAACTGCTAAGTTTAAGTAATAAAATGATTACAGTCTTAGATGTAGAGAGTATATCATCATCTCTCTGATGATTTTTTAAAAGATATGAGACAGACTCCAAAATTATTTGGATGGAAGTGATCCTGGCTTGGACTCCCCCAAACCAGGTGTAGAATCCTCTGAAGTTCCCCTCCCGCCTCCTACTTCTGATTCTGTTGCCAATAGTTACTTAGCCAGTCAGACACTAAAATATCCAGTTTGTCATGGCACCTAGTGTCGCTGGAATTTAGAGGAATGACTTGAGCTCTGCAACACTCTTCAGTTACCTATTGTAGGCAACCTGTGGATGGGTTTGCAACTCAGTGACGTCATGTCATTGTACATTCAGTAAATAATAGACAAATAGTAAGTCCAAGAAAGGAAGATTTCAGAAGTTCTCAACTTCAGTAGGTTTAGAAAAAGCTTTTTAGGAAAGAAATTCCCACTTGTAATACTAGGCTCTATCTGTTCTTCAGGCTTTGGTGAGTTTGGATATATGACTGTACCCACCCCAACCCTAGAAAGAGGTAGGTAAGCTTGCATACTAAAGATACGGATCCAGAAACTGAAAAGCATCTAATTTTTTAGCAGAGAGATACCTTTCAGGCTCACAAAGAACTCCACCAGGTGAGAGGCCTCCTCTTGTACACGATACTCCAGGCCTTTTTTCCCCATCCCCAGACTGCGTAGAGTCATTATACCAAAGCGCCTCTGCTGCTTCCATGAGCGACCGCTTGCTAGTAAAATACCTGAGAGCATTCCCTGGCATATTAATATTTGTTATAGACATGAATCATTCATTTAAAAATAATTATGAAATACATGAGTAAATCAAGGAATATACTGTGATACGAGTAACTTTAGGAGGTAAAATTATCATAACCAAATATACCCAAACTATAACTAAGCCACATGTTCTTAATATTGATTGTAGTTAATTTTTGAAAAGAGCACTCTAAGGATCTGCTGACTGCTCCACTTCTTGCTAGAAAATGCTAAAATACATTAAGGAGAAATGGATTTTAATGTGACGGAGTCACTCTCAAAGGATATTCAGGAAATGTTTAAGAGTGACTGTTAACATAGCTATGAGACTTCTGGAGGTGGGTGTTATAGGTCTTTCACTCATGATGGAAGGTGTTTGGCAACCATACATAGTCTATATAGTTGCCAAAACCTATAATGATGCTTTGCATTCATGTAACATACAGCAAAATCATGTGCAGCAGAATGAATTATCCTATGAGGAGAGTAAGATTGCTGAGTTCTGTGCTAGGACTGCACACATCTTGAACACAGCAAAAAAGGTCACCTAGAAACAACCTGATTTGGAATGTTTCCCAGGTTTGGGAAAGCTCAAGACAAAAGGCATCATGACAAACAGCAAGCTAGTCTCATGAGCTAATAGGGTATTTGGACAGAGCATCCTGGATGGGAGGGCAGAGGTTTTAACAAGGCTGAGCAGGAGTAGTTTGCCAAGTTGACATTACTTTGCATTATTTATGGCAGGAAGATCTCACCTTTTCCTTTGGCCATTGCTCTGAAGAAAGGAGATACCATCCTTCCAGAAACATTGTCAGGGTGTGTAGTCATGCCATCCTTCACTGCCTGAAATCCATTCAGTATGATCACTGGTGCCCACCCGAACCACAAGGTGTATATGTTGCCGTAAGTTTTTGCCAGCTGTGGATGGGAAAAGTGCCAGAAAAGAACAGATAAAACTGAGTAAAATTAACCAATTAGGAGAATCTGAAAATAAATACCTCCATCAGAAGATCCCGATGTAACTGAAAGTTCATTTGCACCAAGTTTCCAAGCAATGGGAGAGGAGTTGGTCCAGGAGGGAATTGCTGGCATGCCTTTCGCAGTTTGAGAAATTGAACAATTAACAAAAAAATGACCAGAACTACAAACGCTTGACTTATTGTCAGCATTTCAAAGCTGATTTTTCAGCTTCTCTCTATCAAAAATAATGTAGTGGAGCTTGGAAAAGGTGATCTTCCTTCTTGTTCCACCAGTTCTCTTTGCAGACTGACTCCTGTGGAGTCTCAATTCCTTTCCCTCCCTCTGTCCCTCCCTCTTTATCACTGCCTGCCCTTTTCCTGCACCCCATATATTCTCCATACTAAGATACATCAAACCAATCCCTGACCAAGGGCGTACCTAGCTGTCTATAGGTAGCCACAGCCTGAAAATATGGAATCACGTGTGCTGAAGGTATTTGCCTCAAGAACCTTAAAAACATGCATAGTTGTTCATCTCAGAATCACTGAATTCAGATTACCGTTTACATCCTGGCATGTAGCTCTTTATAGGTTAGATTTAACAGGTGTTTTAGTCACAAATATTAAGTTGTCTTTATATGTGATTGCAAATTAAGATTTGCCTCCCAGTTCTCAAACACTTAGTTCACACAGACAAAAACATCAGTAGTTGGAGACTAAGCATGCAATTAGAAGATGAAATCGTTACATGTAATTTCTGAAAATTTGGCCTTGAGTGTTCAAACTTGTTTTTTCCAGTAAGATGGTAACAATAATATTTTCATCAAGTGCATATTAATGACATTACGATAATGACTAAAAACTTACATTACAACTAAATAATGAGAAAAACAATCAACATATAAAAATTATGCCCTATTTAAAATGTAATTAAATTATAATTGTCATTATTATTTATATTTTTTTGAGTATGTAACTTATATTAAGGACTGTATTTTCCTTGGTTTATTTTCTACATTTGTAATCACAGTTTCAAAATCCTGGGTATTATGTCTATGACCAGTTGTCAATAGGTTTACAGAACACATCAAAAATCTGTCCTCTGATAATGAAGGGATTCACACCTAGTATGCAACACAGAAAGGGGAAAGCACTGGGTGTCAATCGTCAGGGGATCCTATCTTGGCATGACAAAGAGAAAATGTCTTCGCTAAAAAATGAAGTACAAGTCTGAACAAGAATTTGCCCTGCCAACACATACATGAATGCAGTATTTTGCAAACCTGGCAACATTAGGGAAGTAATGTGACTCAGTGATGTCAATCTGTCTCCTTCATTTGGCCAAAATTTGCAGTTGTCATAGGTACCTACATGCCTGCATTATACAATGAAGACAGAATGGAAAATTAGCGTGTTTTTTTTTTTTAAGACCTTATCTATGCAAAAGTAACAAGTGGACATTATGGGCAGCATATGTGGGAAGGAGGCTGAGGTATTACAAGTTAGTTACAACTGCCAACTGTGAAGCAGGAAATACCTGTAATAGGACTCAGCAAAATACAACATCTGAAAAAATAGCCAAAATATCAATTTTAAAATATTGAAAAAGTTGAACAAAATTAGTTTTGTGCAGACAACTAAAGTCAGGAGAAATGCTGACTTCCATAAATTTCTTTAAAAGACTAAATAAAATCATATTCATCTCTTTATCTGTTTGGTCAATATCACTTTTAGAAAGAAAATTTGGAGACAAAGAAAGGCTGAGAAGGTTGCAATAATATACAACAGTGAACAGACAAAATAATGAATAAAGACTGTAAGACTAAAAGATTGCAATACCAATGTAACTCCTGTACCACCTTTGTCTTTAAACAGTTCATATGTTCAAAACCAGGACATCCAGGACTTTACAATGTGTATACTTCTAAACCAGCATTTAAAAAAAAAAAAAAAGATAAAAGCACTGACCTATAACTTCAATTTACTTCATGCAATACTAACAAAATAGGGAATGATTACATTTCTCTAGTTTCCAATCCGTCAAGTACCTCAGGGTGCTTTATCATTATAAACCACATTTTTGATCTGTCAAAGCAAAGATATTCCTACATGCTAGTAAGAAATTACACAGCACTACAGGATTATTTATATTTAACGTGTAACGGAGCAGACTTGCTAATCAGACAAGTATTAACGCCCCAATATTTACATAGTAGGAATTTAAATGATAGCTGCAAAACGTGAAAGACAGAATCAGCCCAACTCAGTAATATATTATAATTACTGCACTCAACTTATCCCAGATTAGTGTAAGTGGAGCGGTACCAACTCCCATTACCTATCTCCACCTTACACTTTTTGTTGTAAATCCTTTGCAGTCAGGTGTTTACAACTCCCCAAAGTCTTTAATCAGTGTGTGGCAAGCAGAAGTAAAGGAAGAGGAGGTACAAACCACAGGGAGACTGAGATGCAAGTGGCCACATGGATGTTATGGAGGGTCACAGGTTGGCTGGTAACTGTGGGAAGACAAAACATCCTCTGACCTGTGAGAAGGTAAAACATCCTCTGACCAAACCTGAAATTGTGACAGTTCCCAGTCTTCAATTACACTGTCATTCCTGTTTCTCTCCTTGCAAACTTTGTCTCAAGCAGAGCTATTTTCCACGAAATTCTAGGTTTGACAGCCTGACTCAGGAATATAAATAAGCCTCTCCCAAATACTTTGGATAAAGATTTAGGTGAAATTTCTGTATTAAAATTGTCTATCTTAAGGGAAAAAAAAATCAACTGGTAGCACAGAAGCTCGATAACCCTCCATCACATACACACCCCTAAATCTCTAGCATGGTGGCAGAGCCAGCGACCTTTTGAGGTATAACACTGACTGCATTAAACTGCTAACAGAAGAAATCTGCTTTGCTAAAGCAGCAACATGGCAATAAGCCATGTGCAAAGTGCGGTGGGCAGAAGGCTGACTCATGCCTTTCTTCCCCATTTGGGAAGTTTTCTTCCTTGCTTCCAAGGACAGCTGGATGATGGGGACTAGCACTGTGAGGTGCTAATATGAAGAGAACAGGGGGGTTGAGGGTTGCACACCATGTGTGGCAAGAAATTCCCTTCACAATTGATCTTACAGGCTGAACTGTGCCCCAACAAGCCCTGTTAATCTGCTCGCTCTCTCAGCATCTGCCTCCGTGCTGGTTCTTTGTTGCTCTTCTGCCAATCCCCTGGGGGAAGCAG
Source organism: Cygnus olor (assembly GCF_009769625.2). Taxonomy (NCBI): domain Eukaryota; kingdom Metazoa; phylum Chordata; class Aves; order Anseriformes; family Anatidae; genus Cygnus; species Cygnus olor. The sequence continues at coordinate 17,019,852 of NC_049177.1, forward strand.
GGACACATCTCATCAATGACTGCATTTATCCAAACCTCCCGTGGAAGAAAGCCCTCAGACAATGTCACTCGTGGCTTTGCCATTCAGCCACATGCCTTCAGGAAATAATTTCCAGCACCTATAGCAACTCCACTAGTGTGACTTTCAAAAAAGATGGTAAGCCCACTCAGCAGATTTCAGCATTTGCCAATTACTTACGGATCAGAGGTGAAGTTGGGTGGCAGCCACTGATGCTATATAGCAAATTAATATGCAAGAGATTAGCAGTCGATACTGGCAAAGAAAATGCAGTCCTTTAGACATAAGTTTCTCAATCGATTGCACATGAAGCAACTGCAGTACATGGACACATCCCCCCACTTCAGCAAACCAAATCTACATATTTGACCTAATTTTTATTTATTGCCCCAATTATTATGTTATTGCTTGTGTATTCCAGTAGCAATGCCCAGGATGGACCTTTTTCCCAAAAAATGTTTCACAGGTGTTGAGTGGAAGGATTGAGAAACACTACTTGAGATCAAAACTGTTGCTTCTCCTATAGATATTAAGCTACACTAGTACTGCTAAGAGAGCTATTAGAGTTTCTCATATATATATATATATGATACATATATATATATACACACACACACACTAGCAAGGCCATCTCCTACCACAAGAAATGAGAGGCAGCCCATCACTTTTACATATTGCCCATGGTTAAATGGGACAGCTGGAACAGCAGAGTGGGGACATCCAACATGCACAAGACAGCACAAGGGTGAGGTTCTGTACCTGGGGACAGAGGAGGAGAAAAGCAGCGCCCTCGAAGGCTGAAGAACTGATGTACAAATGGAGAAAAATAGGAGTGGAAGAAGCAACTTCTTCCAGGCTTATATGCTTCATGAAAGATTTTTCTTCACAATGTCTTATAAATTATTTCACCAACTGGAAAATCCCCTCAGCTTGTAGAGATTCTCAGGACACGTACCAAAAAGATCAGCTGCCCCTCCCGAGCAAATCACTTCTGAACCTGCTGAGTGTTTCCCAGGTCTTCAAACACTTTTCCTCAGATCTCGTCTTTTCACCTCAGAAATTTGCCCTCGCTTCCATTTTTCTTGCTTTTCACACCCCTCCTTCCTGCCAGGGGAGCCACCTGCACAAAGGAGCCCTCAACTGCCCTAACAGACCTAACATTCACACAGCAGTGCTGAAAGCAGGAACCACCACATAAGAAGACATCGGAGTATTTCCAGGCATTTTCCACAGCAAGATGATCTCACCATTTTCTGTGGCTTCCCAGAAATAGGCAGAGCTCACAGGGCTGGTAGCCAGGTGCTTCCCCTCTGCCAGTCGCTGAGACCTCTCCAAAGCAAAGCCATTTCACAGATTTATGGCCAGGTTCAGCTGGATCAGAAAACACAGGTTAGAAAAGGAATCCATGAATAAATAAGAAGGACCAGGTTTCTTGACTGACCGATGAGCCTCACAGGCGTTGTTACTACCAGATACATCCTTATCTCTCCTCTTAAGTATTTATAAAAACGGTAGGATAATTTCTTCTGCTATTACACTTGGTATTTCCTGTCCACCTTCAGAAGATCACACTGACTGCTTTGTTCTTTCAGAAGCCAGGGGGAAAAACAGAGTTTGTACGTGTACACTTGCATATTATGACTCCAGAAACCATACAGTTCGCAGACACAAAACGAGGCCAGAGAATGGTGTTTTGTCAGCATTTCATAGCTGGTTTTCTCTGCTTTGTGTAAAAAAAAAAAAAAAAAAAAAAAAAACCTGCAACAACATGAAGGCCAAAATTCTGTTTTCCACTAGTCTTTCCTGCAGACATTTAGTCCTGTTAAATTTGTGCATTGCACATACCTGCCTTTTACCACTTGTCTTTTCCTCACCCATTTTAATAACATGTTCCAAGCTGAAGAGAACATCATTAATTCTGTCACAAGCAAACTTCTCCCAGCAGACATTACTTCTCAAATGCGCCATCTGGCCTGTTTTAAGCCAAAATCTTCTAAACAATGTGGTCATAATTGTATAACAAATAACTGCTTCTAATGAACACGTTTTACCCCCAGAGATCCTCATGATGCTCAGTTTATGGATGCAAAAGACAGCGGCATCACCAAATGATAAGTGGAATCACGAATGGATAATGCAAACACTGGATTTTGAAAAAAGGAAAAAAGGAAAAAAAGGAAAATTTCATCTACGGTTGAAAACAATAATGAAACTACTTTTATAAACAAAATAAACTTACTTCTAACCATTCAAAACATTGGTTTAAAAAGTTTTAAAAGAACTGAAAAGCATTTTACCCTGCTTACTAATTTATTTATTTTTTTAATTTTAGGCTTTCCAAAACTCTGTACTTCAACACAGGGCTGAGCAAGAACATAAAAATGGTAGGTCACAAGGCTGAAACACTAAGAATTAATGCTTGCCAGCTGAGCACTGTAACAAAGCTTTATGTCCCCCTCACCATAGGTCCCAGCATAACTATACTAAAGCAGACTGCACATATAGGGAGGTAGCATCCTTGCACGTTTATTTTCAAGCTAACTGAACTATCCCACATTTTTTATCCCACTTTTTAATTTATCCCCTTTTTTTTTTCCCCATTCAGTGAAAGGTGGACAGCAATATCCAACAACAAAGGTTGTTTTTCCCTTGTCAGAGCTCAGTTCAGACCCCAGTGTGCACAAAGCCTTTAATTTTGTGACATATGCTATGCCCAGCACTGTCAGTGCCCTGGCAGCCCCTGCTCTATGAACAAATTCAGATCACAGAAAGCTTTGTCTATTGTCTCAGGCCTCCATCCCTCTGATGCAGAATTCTGATGCTGTCATGAAGAGCCCAGGAAGTGCAAGAAAATCTAGCCAAGCCCACAGAAAACCACTTTTGAGAGCTGGCTTCTCACCCTGAATGCCTGTGTAATTCTTGGCAAGTTGTAGTCCCCCCTTCAGATGTGGCCAATTGCTAATTATATGTTCACTTCATGGGTGTCTGTCTTCAGACAGCAAAGCTCAGGGCTGGGGAAGCACAATTTACTCACAACTTGTAGTAACTGCAGCAGTGATGTGAATACAAATATTTAATTTTATATTATTTTTGTATCTTCATACACAAATGCTGATAATGTGTTAAAGCTGTTAAAAGACCCAGTCCCTAAACTGATCCAACGAATTACCCATTATTGGACAGTGGTGGCACTGGGGCTACAAGGCCTGTTTCCCCATCAAAGTCAGGGTGATGGTACCCGAAGCTGTGAATATTTACTTCTTATCTTTTACACAGCATTCAGACAATACAATGAGGATGCCACGGGAAATCTTATGGATGTAAGCAATATTTGCTTTAGTGCAAATTTGGAGGATGCAACAAGTAGGCTGATTACACCCACTGGATGATAAGGGTGTTGAAAAATTGAGGGTAACCTGTGCCATTAGCCATGTCCATCCTGTCCCATGTGAATAACACAGCAAGTGATCAAATAGCAATGAAATTTTAGCATGCCTCATAATTCAAGTCTCCACAGAGACTAACTTAAGATGACGGTAGATACAGAATTTCCTAAAGTCTGAAAATTCCCCTGTGCACACATAACAAAGCAGGCATTCATCAATGTGCAATCAGACAGCTGTCAATGGGCAGCAATACAGGTTGCTACATCCAGACACTCCTTGCGACTTGTCAATAACGTGGCAATCATCTTTTCAACATCTACACTTACAGCGTAACCCACCTTTCAGAAAGGGATGGCAGGTGGAGAGATAAGTCCTCTATGTTGGTTCGTTATGCTTGGGTTGAGCTGTGGAGACATTTTCTGTTGGGATTCACAGAGTGCAGGGCTTTACTTTATCAAATGATGGCACTATTCAAGGAGAATCATTTTGGTCAGCTCTGTCTTAATCTTCCAGTCAAACACACCCGAAAGATCAGCGGAAAATAATTTTCAGTCCTGACTCCCCTCCTTCAGAAACACAGCTGAAAAACTGGATAAAAAACCATCAATGAGCTAAAACTGATGAACAATAGCTAAAATTATTCTATTCAGTGTTTTCTACTTTATTTGTTTTGAACATAGCAGAGTTTTTTCTCTTGGCAGTACTTAACAGCAAGGAAAGGAGAGAGGCTGGGTAAATGGAACCATGTTCTGCTTCTAAGCCTCATCGCTGCAATTCCCACATCTCAAATTGTATAATTACTTCTCATTCCAACACCTGGGCTCAGTCTAATGCCACTATCACACCTAGAGAAAATTAGAGTTAATACGAGACATACCATAATTTATTTGGGAGCTTCCCCAGTGCACTACATCCCCCTGTGTGGGAGAGACTATAAACACAGAGAGAAAAGGGACCTCTGATGTGGATCAGAGGAACATGGTCACAGTGAATAATCCCCATGTATCTAATAAGCAAGAAACTTCACAGACAGTGCGTTTTACCAAAGTCTCCAAGAAACCTGTTGCAGACACGGTATTGTAGCATTTGAACCTGGGTGTTGGTGAGCAGCATCCCAGCCTCAGCCAGTCTCGTACTGATGGCAAATGAAGCTGCAATGAGCCGCAGCGTGTCCTGGTGAAACTGGTTACTTTAAAGCTGGCTCCTGCTGAGCTAGTTACAGCACTGCAGGCACAGCCCTGTCAGAGAGACCTTTGCTGCCCTCTGCCTGGCTCCTCGGAGGTTGCACTGCTGAAATATTAAAACTGGAATTTTTTTCACATGCTTGATCTGTAACAAACTAACCCCCACTCTCTCTAGCTGCTGCTAATGTTCTTCTTGAGCAGGTTGAAGGCTGAACAGAGACAGCTTCCATTAACTACATCATCAGACTGAGCACATGCATTAGCACTAGACATCTAGATTTAAGCAGCGATTTAAACTCCTGAAAAGATGTGTCCTTTTCTGCCATGACTCAGGCCACAGTGATTTCTGACAGTGGTGAGCCTGAAATCCTGTGCATCTCTGTCTGCAGGTCCCATAACTCAGTCTTAAAACTTGTAACATCACTTAAAAGTGGTCTGCATTTCCACAGGATATTGTTTTCTGTCCATGGGTGCCAAAGCTACTGATACCCTCAGTATTTATGGAGGGTGGTGACTGTGATATTTGTCCCTGCTGAAAACTGCTCAAAAGCAGTTTAAGGGAAGCCACCTTCATTATATGACAAGCTACAGTCATCTATAGCTTGCAGGTGGCAATCCAAGATGAATTTACAAGGCATGTGCTATACATATGTGATTGCATCATTGGAATAAACATCTTAAATAACTCCTTGGAATACTATCAAAAACTCATAGAATACAAAATAGTCAAAAATTTTAGTTCAAAATGTTTGCAGGCTATAGAAAATATTCTCCACTTTTAATTGTATGACCTTCTCTTATAGCTCCGGAATAACATCATTCATAAACTCATTTTCTCTGCAATGCTCCTTAAAGTGCATTCCTTGTAGAATATCATCACATCACCGGCTGACCCCAGAACATACTTGCATTATTATCTCATCCCCTGCCTCACCTGCTGCATCTCAGAAACTATTGAGGGAAAGCGCTACAATTGTATTATTGTTATTTCTTTAATATTAGGATCTCAGTCTGCGAGATAGCAAATAAATAGCTCCTGGGGTATTGGCTAAAAATAACATTGGCTGAGATTTGTTCACAGATATTGTTACAAGTTCATAAGCTTTTCAATAAGGAAAAAAACAAACAAACAAACAAACAAAAATTATCAGGAGCTTTTAGGTTGATGATCTGAATAGAAAAATTCTGAATGGAAAAATACAGTTACAAATAACACCTCAGAGCACTTTTTTTAATGAACATGTTCTATTTTCCCCACTAAATCTTTTATTCAAGAAAACTGAAAAAAAAAATATTTTAGATCTGGACATCAAACTTGAATTGGAATACTCTGGCTTACAGAGGCATTTTGAGTCACTGCAAAATTATACTGCCTTTTTCTGCTGTGATTTGCTGCTCTGTGAGAACCGTAATGCTCAACAAAAATTCCCAGAGAAACTCCCTGGGGAAAACTGGCGTTACAGGTAGGAAGGAAGGAGGGAAGGACAAGAGGCTTTGGAATAGGGTCATCTCACCTCTCCAAATGTCTGACCTTAGAACCAAAAAGGAGAAATATCAGTGTTATCACAGCCTTCATACATTCATAATCATAAAAATAAAAAGCCATATAAAACGGTGTTTTAGATTTAAGGCCTTAAAGTTTCTGTGAGCCATGACAAGTTTGGGGAATACATTTCTCACCTCGCTCCAGGCAGCAGTTTGGGATCTGATAACTTCAAGAAATTAGGCCTAACCAGGCTCAGTGTTTAGGCTGACTAACAAGGTCCTTGATTAAATACTGAATAGAACTATATGTAGAACAGAATCCCTTTCAGTGCCTCTTTCCAGTTTGGCAGGGTAGCATCCATAAGCATTCCCAGAGTTTTCCATTAAGTTCTGCAAAGCTTCCCATACCCCACATTTCCCTAGTTTCTTTCTGAGATTGTGCTAAAGCCACAATAAGGAGCAATAAATTACATTAATGGCATCTCTCCTAAAAAGAAAGCTAAGTTAGTTTGACATTATTTGGTGACTACAGACTTTTTCTGTTTGCCTCCCAGTGCCTACAACTTGATTATTTTTGCCAGGATATTCTCAGAAGTGCAATCAGGCTGACTGATTTATAACTCCGCAACTTCTCCTACCTTTTGAAGATAAATAAACATTTGACCTTTTCCCATCCTCCACAGGTTCTCGTATATAATTGCTAATTGCTCTGAGGTTAATACCAGTCCCTAAGTACCCGGGGACGAATCAGCCTAGCCAATTTGAAAACATCACATTTATCCAGTTATTTTCTAACCTCTTTTACCTAATCTAGACACAAATCTCCCATGAATGTCACAGGTGTTAAATGTATTTTCCTCTGGATCACCATTACCGTTTTCACTGAAGCCAAGAAGGGCATTAAATTGTCCATCTGCCGGAGAGCCTTCTTGATGTACCGCGGTTTTAAGAAACCAGCACTTTCCGTGGTCTTCATTTTACTATCGAAATACAGAATTATTATTCTTTATAACTTGTATTTACTTTGCATACAAACTTTAAAGAGGCATGGAGCAAATCTACCAGGGAACACATCCAGAAGTTCCAGATTTAAAATTTTCATTTCATTTTGATATTGACTGGTGAACTCTTAAAGGAATGAGAGAATGCAGAAGCATTCACTTTGGTCCGTGCTTCTGACACCCTGCAGACACTGGAATATGTTTGTTAAGGCTCAGGAAAACAAGGGCAAGAACTGTGCCCTTACTGATGTGGGAGTGTGTGTTAAATTTAACTCCACCCCACTTTACCTTTTGCTCTTGCCCTTCTCATTGTTTCACAGGAGCCACATTTCTCTCACTGACAAAGGGGAATACTTCTAAAAGGTGGGAAAGGCCCACTTTTTTCCTGCAGATTCATCACAGCACAGAGTAGAAACATCTAAGCTGGCTTTGCAAGAGTTAGCTTCAATGTCAGGAAGCAGCTCGCTGCAGAAAGGAAAATTCCTATCTGGACTAACTGCTCCTCTGCAAACCAGGGCAGGCAGTGGGCGAGCTCTGCAGGGCTGAGCTGGCCGGCTTCTGCTCCCCAAGCAAGGTCATTCACAGCCAGCTCAAGCACCTTGGCACCGAATGTATATCCTCGTTTTCTAACACAGCTACACAGCCAGCCGCCCTGCCTGCTCCTCAGAAGGATATATAAGTGCTTGAATATTTGTTTTGCAGAGACCTCTCTCCTCCCAAAGCATTTTATGTGCTCCTGTTCTGTGATCTCTTCCCAGAGATCATGGCGTTTGTTGTCACGTTTTGTAGCTGATATAGAAGGAAGCAAACACCGATCTGTTTTCAGTTTGAAAAGCAGACAACTAGAAGATAAATAATTGGAGCTACTGAAGATTTACTCAGTCCCCTCATCTCCTTGCTGCTTTATCTGTCTTCCAGCTGATACAGGAAAAAAAATAACTTACTAACTCTAAGGCTCTCTTCCTACACAGCCTTTGGTTTTCTTATCTTTCTCCTTTCCTTAGAATTTTTGTGTTTTATTCTTACCAGGTAAAAAAAAAAAGGACTGCTAAACAAGGCGTATTTAAAAAGATCTCTGTACTGTGATCCATTTTTCCTAACCTCTTACCTCTAAGAAAATGTTTTCTATTGAGTAAAGATCTGTGAATGTGAAAACTTTTTACATGTTAATTTTGAGATAATTATATTTTAACAAAGTTAAAGCTCTCACAGAAACATTTAATTTCCACCTAATTTTGGGAAAAAAAAAAAAAAAAAAGCTGACCTAGATACATTGTTTCAACTGTAATGTATAATTATTATAGGTTTGTCTCCCCAGTTGTCCCTACAGCAAAGGCTTTTTTTTTTTTTTTTTTAAATAGTTGGCATCAGTTTGATGTGCAAGGAGAAGAACAAATCTCACACCTGCTGACATGAGCCACTCCAGAGACAAGACATGTGAGGCCACCCCCACCAAGTGACTCTGGCTTTGCAGAATTCAGTGCAGAGAGAGGAACACTGCAGTACTGTAAGGCTCTGAGCCTCTCCAAGAGCAAGCTGAACCCAGCAGCTTCAGCTCTGCCTCTCTGCATTTTCTACATTTTCCTTTATAGCACATCTTCTGTGTCTGGTCTCCCTTTGCTCTCAGCTTTGTTGGCCTTCTGTGGCAACACCAGCCGGGCTTTCAATGTCCTTTGCGCTCAGAAAGACCAGGGTATTTCAGAACATGAGTTTCAGTGAATCCCTTTTAAAATGGGTCAGACAAGAACAGAGAAGACAAGACTCTGAAAAGCATCCCTCCTCTTCCTCACCCACTGTGCCCTGGCAGCTCACAGCTTAGACCCCCATGTACCCTCTGTGAGCCTCCTGCTGACGTCCTGCTGCCACATCTCGTGGGCTGGGGTCTCCTCTCCAGGCAGCTGTGCACAAACGAATTAAAAATCCCCAGCGAGCGCAGCCTGTCTCAGATAAATATGTGTAAATAACCTACCCATGTACGATCTGTAATTTTCATATAAAGTACCCTGAGCGTCTCCTCTTGAGCATGCAGACAAGTAGTAGTTACGTCCATTGTTTTGGGTTGTGTCATTCCCAGGGGTGCAGGCAGCTCAACCTGCTTTGGCTTCATGCATGCTTTCCCAGACAACTTTCCATCTGAGGCCTATTTATGAGCTTCCCTTTTGAAAGTGTATCTGGGGAAGCATCAGGCCATCAGGAGTGACAGCATCACATAGCAATGGTGTTAATGCTTGTAATGCTACCACTGTTTCCTGCTTCATTTTTAAGAAGCAATGACAGCCCCAACACCCCCAAATCACAGCATTTTCTGCTTTGCCTTATCTATCCACATGCATGCAGATCCACAGAGACTTTGACATCAGTTTTTAACAGGGCGCTCAGTTTTCAGTCAAATAAAATGTCAGAATGTGATCTTCCATATTTTACTAGCGCTATTCTGCCATTTAATTTAATAACAGCTAAATATCAAGTGCCTTACTATTTTGATGCCATGTTCCATCAACTATTGAATTAGAAATAATGAGACAGATCATAATTTGTAATGCATTGTGGACTGCCTAAACTCATCTCAATGACTCAGTGGCTGACATCTAGTGATGACTGATTTAACAGATCATCATCTGTTTAGCTGTCCCATCCTCTCACAATGAAATAGGAATATTAATGAAGGACAAGTTCACTTACATTTTACAAGTCTGTTTCAGACAACATAAATAAATTTATATTCGCCACAGGAACCTTTTTTTTTCCTCCTTTTCTACTATTATAGGCTCTTTAATTGGATTTGACTAGTATTTTGTGTATGCAACAAGCCTTTGTAGCTTCAGGTATATCACTGAACTTCTGAGGTGATTACAAAGCATCTCTGGTGTCTTCCATGTATATTTTTCAATTTACCATCACCTCTAATTCCAGCAGGCTCTGTAATTCAAGTAGGTCCCTTGAGGAGCTCCTTGCACTTGCTCTAGCAACTACCCAGTGCTGATCTTGACAGGAGTCAACCACAGAACAGGAGTAAATAGTTGCTCTGCTACAAAGGACTTTCCAAACATTAACATGGCACCATTTAAAAACATTAAAAATATCTGACCTAAAAGAAATCTCTCTGTATCTTTGCTCTGTGACAGAGTTCAGCCTGCACCTTTTCTCTGCTATACTCCCACCAAATAATCTCTGGCAGATTTAAAGACGACATTTATATATATATATATGTTGGCTCAAATCTCGAAATTCACAGTGAACTGTAAATAATTCATAAATAAAAACGGCTGCTATTTTTTTCCTTCTTACCTTTTATTAGTGACCATCAACAAAAAGTTGACCAACATGTTATGAGTGATGACAGTAATATAAAGAGGCAGCATTTTCCACATATGGTTTTCCAAACTACATTGGTTTTGACAACAGGATAACTCAGTGCTAACAATTTAATTTTTGAAGTCTGCAGTCAGTTTTATCATTTGCTCACCAGTGCACGGTCTCTAAATCTGCCCATATGGACAGCAGCTTCATGACGTCTTCAAGGCTGAGAACAATGGTGTGCTCCAGAGCAAAAGAATAATTTCAATTAAAAAAGAGATCATCTTCAAGAGCACATAACAGGTCTGAAAAAAAAATCATCTGATGTAGACAATGGGGGGAATTCTGGAGCCAAAAAAATTACATGGTCACAAGACCATGGTCTCATGTAACACATTCACAAAAGTAAGATTGCTTAGCAGATTGTCTGTGATGTGCTGCAGCCTAGCGTGGAATGGCACAAATCTTGTACGGGTGGGGCTGCAGCGTACCCCCCAAAATTGGCTCTGTGTTGATCTTTGTCACTCCCTCGGGAAGGCGGAAGGTGAATGCCCGTAGCAGGTTGGCAAAGAAAATGAAGAGCTCGGTCCTTGCTAGGTTCTCCCCCAAACACGCTCGGTGCCCTGCAGAAGGAATAGGGAAAGGGCAGTGAGTAAATCACCCTGAACTCAAAAACAATCAAATTCATTCTCACACAAAGCAAACGTATTTTTGCTGAGTCTGGAATTTCTTTAGAACTTAATGCAATCAATGACACAAAATTTCCTTTTAAAGAATCCTATCTACAGCTGTAGATATCTGAGCATCCCTTCTGCTATGAGTTTTGCTTCAATTACCTCAAAAACCTTACCTTTATCTGACAGACAACTGAAAAGAAATTCATTCGGTCATGTAAATGAAGAATAAAGAAATGTTCTTCCTGGGAGATATGCTCCAGTTTTTTATGCAAAAAGCAGCAGCACAGCTGCTTACAAGTGCTTTTCAAATATATGCCTGGAGTTGAAATGTATGCCCCAAATAACCATATTATTAGCATAATAATAATAACCATAATTATTAGCAGAGAGTTTCCTTCCAAAAATAGGACAGGTTAGATGTATACGTTTCTCAGTATGTCTCTGATTTTCCATACAATTATTTGTTCAGTAGAATTTTTAGTAGATGTTTACAGTTGGATTGGGAGATGTTACTGAAAATAATCATTTTGATTTTATCACAGTTTTCACAAAGATGCTTATAAGAGATGACCGATAGGTTTTTAATAGACATCTTAAATCTACAGTCCCAACCCAAACCATTCAAATTTGTGCTGTCAGTAAATTTACCTATTGAGAATGGTAAAAAGGCTTCTTGGCTCACAAAGTTTCCATCCTTATCCAAGAAATGGCCAGGGTTGAACTGTCGAGGTGTTTCCCAGTGCTCGGGGTCATACAAAGAAGAAGCAATATTTGGAAGAACTATGCTGCCCTGAAAGTGGAAAAACACTAATTCATTTCTGGCTGTCAATCTTCCCCCAGCAGCCAGAAACCGATAGGTGAGACGAGCATTAGTCATTGTTTATTTTCAGTGTTCAGTGTTGTATGCTGGTAAGTTCATTTCCCCAGCAGGAAGCGAAGAACTGTGAGGAATGGAAAGTAGTTTTGATTCAAAATGTCAGTCCAAGCCTAAGAGTGGAAGTGGCCGTGTCAATAGAATAACATTTTTACCATTTTCACTTCTAATATTAGAGGTTTCTGTGATTTAGTCTCTTTGATGAAAGCTAGTTGTAAACCTTAATGTTTTTTCCTTGATCTTTTATGGGCTTCCTGAAGACAAAAATTCAGTCAAACCTTTCAAATCAGTCAAAGTCAAATGCCTTATCAGCATAAAATCAATCACAGTATCCTTCAGGATCAATCTCTAAGGTTTTATCTTCATCAGTTTGTAGAAACATTTGCTAAAGACCCCTCCTCTTCCACCCATTGGCATCTTTCACACCGATAACCCTCTCCCAAGAGCAGCGTCGCTCATCACAGCCCGGTAGATGGCTTCTTGTCCTCCTTCCCATTCAGACTCTCACCCAGAGGCATCTAACCCCATTCCTGTTGAGGGAAAAACCTTGGTGCAAATAGATGTGAATCTGCACCTCACTCTACTGGTACAGGAAAGGTCTGTAGCAACTGTGACAAACTATACCTTTTTGAGGGGAAAACCCAGCAATGTTGTGTTCCTCACACAGACTCTGGGCATGCCAACTGAAATGATATTGCTGAAGCGCTGGATCTCATGAACCACAGCATTTGTGTAGGGCAGTTTTCTCCTATCCTCATAGCAGATTAACTGGGAAGGACCCAGAACAGCATCCAGCTCCTTCTGCACTTTCTCTGTGGAGAAATATTCACCATTTCAAGTGGAAAAATGTAAGAAGCATTTTCACTAATACCATTTTCATTTTCAAATACATTTCCATTTGGAACTACTGAGAGAGCAACAAAATTAATGCAAAAATATAAATAAAGAAAATAAGGTTAGTGAGGTGTTCCAACAGCTGAAAAGTGAGAAGCTCTACTTCTGGGTCTGATGTTATTTGATGGTATATTAAGGAAAGACATTTGTTGCTCAGAATTTTAAAACTAAGCGTTGTCTCACTAATGCTTAAATGCAGTAGATAACTGATTTATCTTTGTGTTTTCCTTTGGCTAGGTGCCTCAGGCACTTACAGCCAGTAAGATCAGAGCTGTCTGGAATTCAAGTGAGGTGAATCTGGGCCTTAAGAGACTAATTCCTGTTAAAACAAAATGGGTCTTATGCAGGAGGTGTTAACTGAAGCAATGCCAACTAGAACAATGTCCAAATCCCTCTAAAAAAATGAGATCTGCTTCTTGGCACATGTCAGTTTGTCAAGAATAATACAATTTAAATTGCTCCTGGCACAGAAGTGTTGGGAGAATTAACAGAAGTATAAATTTTGTTCTGTAAACTTCAAGAGAAGCAGTACACACATAATAAAAAAATGCCTTAGATTTATAAATCATCTAGTCTTTTTCCAGGGCCCTTAAAGCAACACTAAAATGCACAGTAGCCCATTCTGCATTGCTCCTTTTGTGCTCATTCACATGAAGCCTGCTCAGTAACTGCCAGCAGGCTGTCACTAAACTAGGTGAGGCAGACCCTGACAACAGATAGGCACCTTGTGGAATTTAAAATACATAACCAGAAAGATTTTTAAAGTAAAGTTAATTTTCTTCTACGAACAGCTGTCTTACAAAACCAAGCACATGGCTACTTCAGGACTCAGAACAGTTTGAAGAGATCAGTAACTGCAAACCTATAAGCATGCTTCTCTGTCCCTGTAGTTTAGAGAAAAGGAGAGCCCACTTCGATAATTAGGCAAAAGGACAAACTTTTCTGTTTGGTACATCATGGAACTGTATAACATTGTCACTGGGTGTCAATGCAGGCAAAAGTATGAATGGGTTCAAAACGAAGACAACAATTAATGGAGAACAGATATACTGGTGTTTGTTCATTACAAGAGTCTAGATGACACATATGACTCAAGAAACCAGGGATGCATCATTCTGCACACACCCTGCTTTCCCAAGGATGTGCAGGGTATTATATTTAGATAAGTGAAATTATTTAGGTGAGTCAGCACTTTCATAACCTTAATTACAGCAGGTGATAATAAACATGCAATAACATGAGATTAAGTAAACCTTCTTGTCTGACAGCTAGATGTTAAGCAATTTTTCTTATCTTCATCTCTTTTCTCCATTTAAAATCCTATTCTTCTTTGGGTATTTGTACATATTCTGCTGTCTAACAATGGCTTTTCTGTTATCCAGCATAAGAAATTATTCTCTCTTTGGTTTTCATTTAGTGTTCTATGAAAGTGAGTGATATTTAAAAGACAAACTTAAAAATGAACTACTAAAATATACATAGACGCAACAGATAAGCCATCAAATTCTCCTCCCACCTGGAATCATTTCTGTTGCAAGAAACTCAAATACATTACAGAGTTAATTTACTCACCAATTGAATCGACACCCTGATACCTTGGACTCAGAAATGGACTGATAAACAAAAGTAAAAAGCTGCCAGTTGAGCTTTAGCTGATTATCTTTACTTCTTCTCTAACCTACAGGGCACACAGAAGGGCAGGACTCACTGTAGCCCCCAGTTCCGCTACTTGGCCAACACAAAGCAGAACCGAAGTTCCCAAAGACACATCGGTTTCTGGTTTGTTGTTTTCAGCCATCAGTCATGTTTACTGCTGTATGAGACAGGACCCAACTCAGTTTCCTGAAATACCATCAGCAGCTCACCAGTGGCTGCAGCAGTGGCCACCGTTCCTTCCAGGAATGCATGCAAGCCCTCTGGCTTCCCAAAGAGCAACTCCAGCCCTCCTACTGCATTGACAATCATACCACAATCTTCATTCCTTCAAAGACCTCAACCCCTACATCTCAATTAGCCACAACCTCCTATACATATCCCTACTTCCCAAACTGTTAACTCTTTCTGGGAACTGCCTTATGGCTGCAGCTGCTGTAAGAGCTTGCATACAGAAACTCTGGATCTACCAATGCTGCCTAGCACAGATCTACCAGTATAAAAAGGTCTGTGTGCCACTAGCCATATATCAGTAACTAGGAAAAATCTCTGATCCATTAAAACCTTATAAATGTGCTGTTCTATTGCATCAAAAATATCTGTGATATGCTGATCCACTTCCTCTTACCTTGGATATCTGGATTTGCCACCATGTAGATCAGACCCCAGTTCAAAGTAGTGCTTGTTGTCTCCGATCCACCCAAGAAAAGGTCATTGATAGAATAAACCATGTTTTCTTCATTGTATGTAGACCTGGGTTCATCTTTGGACTGCAAACAATAAGAAAAAGTAGAGATTATTCATAAAAGTTATGAAAAACAGAATAGGATTCAATGTGACATTATCACCGGTTCCAAGCTGCACTAGTACAAACCAGAGAGACTGATAAAGAACATTAGACACCAAAGACGATTGTTAATACAAAAAGCTAACATTTCACAACTGGACAAGGTATGTTTACTCCGCTCATGATCATGAAGCTAGATTATGTTCATCTACAGAAAAAATATTGTTGGATTACTTGTGCAAACAGTAGTAGTACATTTGGAACGTTTCATAAATAGGTGTTCCTCTGAAGACGTGTACCAGTATGTCATCAGGCCTCCTGTCATACTCCATCCCTTAGCTTTTCTAACAAGAAATACAGTGACCGGGTAAAGTGCTCCGAGCTGACAAAAGTAATGGTTCTTAACCTGTGGTCTTCAGGCTTCTGCCCCACTGGAGGGCCGCAATGACTCATGTACAGCTGGTCTGGGATTTTACAGTTTGCATTTAGAAGTGCAAGGACATGCATGTGTATGATGAAATCAGGAAAGAACATTGTTATATATTTAGAGAATTCATTGTCTACATTTAGAGAGATTATGCTCAGGGATCTTGAACCTTTCTTTTGCCAATGGAGCAAAATAGAAAGTGGGAAGGACATTTTTTCTGTTTTAATATCATCTAGTCTTTTTGTATTGCTCCTACATATCTACTACAGACAGCTCTTTACTTTTTTTTAATGAATAAACTTGGATGATTTTCACCCAGCAGAGTCCCAAAAGAGCTCACTAAAACAATTTCTGGTCCACTGAGGTTCAGGTTTCATAAATCTTGCAGTAGCATTCAAAGACTTTAGAAGCAGTTAAACGCTTCAGAAGACCAGATGTGTTAAAATTGTGCCAGTACAGAAAAAAATGAAAGCAAGAGGATCCAAGGAACTAAAAGCCAGTTAGGCTGACATCCACCCTCGACAAAAAAAAAATATATATGCCAGCTGATGTATGAATCAATTAATAAAGAAATACCAGACAGAAATACAAATTAATACTATTTATCACTGTACAGAAAACCGATCTTGGCAAGGAGATCTGATTTGTTTCTTTGATAGAATTATCAGCTTGGAAAGCAGTGACAATTTCAAAGTTGCAATATACTTGGAGTTCCACACAATAGTTGCTTTTATTCCCCACAATAATAAGAAATCAAGCTCCATGAAGTATTCATAAGACACATGCTAGAAGACTAAGAAGCTGGCCAACGGATATTCTTCCCTGGATGCACATCTCTGCAGTGTGATGAGCACAGCAGCAGAGACATCTCAACGGACTACACAAGGCAGGCAACGGCCCAGGTCAGCAGACCAGTTTTTGGTGTGCCGGGAGGAGATGATGGATGGATGGGTGAGTGCTTACAGCCTGATACGGCTGCATTGCCTTTATTGTTGCAACCAGCACACGATCGTGGTACAAGGGGCACCAGCCATCCCTGTGGGGAAGCACTGCCACACAGGAGCAGCAGCCACTACTCCCATGTGCAGGGGCTGCAAGAATAGATACCCCCACCCTGGATATCTCATTTGGATCTCTGAGCCACACTTGCCTTGTCAGCCCCCCAGTCACACCCGTCTCATCTTGCCAACTCCTCTTTCTCCTTTTTCTTCCTATCACCAAGCAGAGCTGGAGAAGGAATGTGGCCTGCTGTAGGGGAGAAAAGGCGAAAGAAAAAGTGAAGGCAAGAAGGAGTTGCAGATGGGAAGGGTAGCTGCTAGTCCAGGCATTAGGAAGGGGATCTGGTTCCCAAGAGAATCAAAGAAAAAAATCACCATAGGAAAGTCAATAAAGAGAGATATCACTCACAGCTTATACAAGCCTTCTACAGCCTTTCAAAACCCTACTGATGCCCACATCCCTCCACTATGCCTACATAACCAAAATGCAATAAGTTATCCCGGTTCCCTTTGTATGCTTCAAATTTCACTGATCCCTGGCACTCTCCCCTTCTCCAGGCTGATCTGAAACACTGCTGACTCCTAGATTCCCTACACAATGATTTCAAAATCCATTTGACCTCTCACAGCAACCTGTCTTGACAAACCCTCACCAGCCAAATATCCTATCCAGCACATCCCAACCCCTTCCCAGCTCTCTTGTGGTCTGCTTCCAAATTCAGTATTCTTTCATGTGGGCCACAAATAATTCTGTAACTTGTGCCACTGAGAAAAAATGTGGTATGTTAACCCACTCTTTAATGAAAGAATTTTAAGGTGATGCAATGTATCAATAATCAGAAAGGATTTAGCAAGTGTCAGATTACTGGATTCACAATAGGATGTCTATGACAGGTAATAGATTGTGATAAAAGGGCTCAGACAGGATGATTCAATGATCTACCTCAATTTACACCCTATGAATTGTACAATCAATCAGAACAAACACTTACTTTTTCAATGTGAGCTAGGTAAAAATCAATGAAATCCTGCGGTTCATCTGGTATCTCATTCTCCTTGTGGTTTCTGATCTCTCTCCTTGTAAAAGAGCTCAGGACATCATAGCAAGACAATGCCTTCTTATGAGGACCGGGGAGACGGCACATCAGCCAGGGGAAGATTTCATACAGCTGCAGGAAGGACATACAAGAGGTACCACAAAGACTCTGTCACTAGAAAATGCATTTTAGACCTACTAAAAAGAGAAGTTAATATTCATGTTAGCATGTGTTTTTGGCATCGTTAGTAAAATATTCTGAGAAAGAGTATACTTATGTTTTCAAGTTGTGAAACAGCATACTATATAATTTCTGGCTGTGTTCATAGTAAGATTCAGAGTTACAAAGGCTTTCAAGCTCAGCCAACAGCCAAATTAGAATGAGTATAATTAGAACAAACTGTATTCATTTATTCAATTATTCAACTCATGTATTAAATTGGAATAAACTACATTCAGGCATTTTAAAAGTGAGGTCCTGCCCTCCAGTGGAGAATACCAGGAAATGAAGAAGCAAGGCCATTGCAAACTGCTCCCTCATCTCACCAGCACATGCAAAGGCATCCCCAAAAGGGTTGGCTATACAAACTCGAAATTTCTCCAAAGCAGTCTCTACCAAAAGAGATCTCAAAGAATCCTCGATAAAACTTGAAGCATCTACTACCTATCTGAAACCCAGAAAAGCTAAGAAACAGCTACATGACATTTTGAGTGCTCTCCTCTAGAAAAGAAGAAGGGGTTAGCTGACACAACCAGGTGAATTTTATCCTTCTCTTACTGTTTGGGAAAATCTGGCCTAACAATAATTGTTTTCCAGCTACTCTTAAAGCTAGAAAGATCATTCTGATTTTCAGCATATATTTATGCCTGGGTAATTTGTATACATAGTTCTTGCATCTTCAGTGTATTTTCTCTTAGTAATTACTTTCCTGCTCAAAATATCATCTAATACCTAATTTGTTTATCAGCAGAAGTTTTTTCTCAGTCTTCATTTTGCTGAGCTTATCTTGTTTGTACTCTTCTAGTTAGCACTTTTCTCCCAGAAAGCACTTTATTAGGTATTCACTGGAGGCTGGCTGAATTAGAGAAACTAGACTTTGTCTTTTTGAAAAATCAGTTCTTACTGTCAGGCACTTATCAATTAATCATTGCCTTATCACAGAAAGATAGTAGAGTCCAGCCCTTGGTAAATTTTCATTAAAAAATTCCTCTTTAGTCCCATCACTGTGTTGTTTGTTTTTTTTCTTCTTTGAAAATCTGTTCAGAAACCTTACATACAACTGCGGTCTGACTAGTCACATATGGTTGCCCAGATTGCATTCAGTATTTAAGAAACATGATGCTCAAGGCAGGCCTCCGTTGTGCATGCGGATTGAGCAACTGAGTAACAAATATTACCCAGAAGTAGCAGTCCATCAGCTTCTGCCTTGCTGCAAAGATTTAGGAGTAAACTACCTTACCACAGTACTCAGACATAGGACAATGAACGCAAATGACCAAGGCTGGTATGTAGTGCATTGCGATCACACCTGGACACAGCACAGTGCCCAGTAAAGCTACATGGGACACCACTCACCCATTCTGAAACTGTTATGTCTAACAGCCACCTCCTGAATCTGCATTTCTTGCTTTCTGCCTTATTCAGACAAAGACAACAGCTTATTTGCTTACGTGATGAATAAAGCTGCCTCCAAATTTGAATAGATGCTCTGTGGCTCTAATCAGTTCACGGAAGGTTTCATCCTCTCTGGAGAAGCGATGTCCAAAAACGACAGCACAAATCACATTTGAGACGGAATGAACGAGCGGGAAAGAAGGATCCAGGGGATTTTCTGCAACCATAACAATAAATGTCACTTGAATGTCTTGTATTCTGCCTTAGTGAAATGAGAGAACATTATAGGTTACCTAAAGAACTTTCAAGCAAGCATTGCATTTTACAGAGAAGCAGCAACCTTCTTACAAAACTGTAGTATCCTACTGATTTTTCACAGCTATGGTGCAATCCCATAATCCCAGGAATGTGTTTTGCACCCTAAAGAAATGCCAGACTGCTAAAATATTTTGCAATACAATTGAGCAAAATTAGAGGTGGGAAAAATAATCTATCCAGAAATTCAAAATAAGTCTCAAGCATGTGAGTGACTGAAAACACCATGAGATCAAAGGGAATCTGAGAAGGGAACTGAGAAAACAGGAAAACTTAGTCAGCAAAAACACAAATGCATGCAAGGCTACTATATTTTGTCTAACCTTGCTAGAGATGTACAACCTCCAGTAAGATAAAATGACGGAAATTCTTTTCAACTGTGTCAATAATATAATAACTAATTTTAAAGAAATTACTTGAAAAACTAATCCTAAAAAAATGTTATGACTTCAGAATAAATGACTATAAACAGCTGTAGTTATGTCTGTACTGATGCAACTGTCCAACACCTAAGGCACAATTCTGATTAGCAACTTATTGTTCTGGACTTCAGGAGATTTATTTCCTGCACATGTGGTCACATCTCCATCCCTCCTAGTTCTTAAGCTGAGGGATTTGGTTGGATTTAATGTCTTTTAATTGACACAATGCTAGCTACAGCATGTCCTGATTTACTTTGCATTTTGCATAATGATCAGTATTGGGAAATCTAACTCAAATATTCCTAACTGGGTTGATCAGGATAAAATTTTGTAATGACGACAAGACTGTACTCACCGCTTTACAGAATGTATGCAAATGGTGTTACAAGACCTAACTCATCAGCATTGATAATATGTCCATATCCTTACGAACCAGCACCATATAGGAGCCAGCAGTGTGCCCTTGAGGCAAAGGCGGCCAATGTCAAACTGGGCTGCATTAGGAAAGGCCTTGCCAGCAGGCCGAGGGAGGTGATCTATCCCCTCTGATCAGCGCTGGTGAGACCCATCTGGATGCTGGGTCCAGTTTTCGGCTCCCCAGTACAAGAAAGACATCAACATAGAGAAACAAGTGTAGTGAAGGGCCACAATGCTGATTAAGGGACTGGAGCTTCTGATGGAAGAGGGACTGAGAGTGATGGGCCTATTTAGAAGGCTCAGGGAAGTATCTTAAATGTGTATAAATACCTGATGGATGGAAATAAAGAACATAGATCCAGACTTCTCTCAGCAGTATCAGGTAAAGGACAAGAGGCAATGGGCAGAAATTGAAATATATGAAATTCTGCTTAACCATAAGAATTTTTTTTACTGTAAGGCTGATTGATCACTGAAACCATTGCCCAGATAGGTTGTGAAGTCTCCATCCTTGAAGATACTTAATATCCAACTGGACTCAGCCCTCAACAACCTGCTGTGATTGACCCCTCTTTGAGAAGGGGTTGGACTAGACAATCTTCAGAGATACCTTTCCACCTTAACCATTCTATGATCCTATGAAATAAATAATAAATAAGCACTAGTTTTGCTTCCCTGTTTCTGTAGTTTTATAAATAAGTTTGAGCAACAGTAGTCTCCCACTGAGTTTGAAAAAACCACAGGCCTGGGCTTTTTGCATTTTCAGTTCATTCCATACAGACACCATAAGAGCTGGCACACACTCTTATGGAACAGAAGCTGCCCTTGATTTCAGAGCAGGACAGAGTAGTTCATACACTAAAGACATCAGACAAATGACAGAAAAGAATCAGTATTTGTCACAGTGATACCTTTCATACTTGCAAAAAATTCTACCAGGTAGCGGGCCTCTTCTTGAACTCGATGTTCCAGACCTCTTTTTCCCAGACCCAGGTTGCGTAGAGTCTTCAGTGCAAACCTTCTCTGCTGCTTCCAGGTGTGACCAGTTGCCAGCATAATCCCTAAATCCATTCAAGGAAGAGCTCTTTAACATGCTAATATTTATTACAGACAAATACTATGTTAAAAGATTTACTACACAACAGAATATAATGAAACAATTGTAGTGCCTATGAACACAAAGGCACAAAGGAACAGCTGTGGCAAATGCTGAAAGCATATGGGCAGGGCCAAAATGGACAAACTCAACTGGATAGTAAGAAGAATTGCAAGGTTAAGCTTGATCCTAAGACAAACACATTTCAAAGTTTGAGAGCTGCTTCTCTAGATGCTCTCTGAAGTGCTTGCCTCCCTTCCACACTTGGAATTCGCCTCATCCGGGTAGTGATTCTCATGAAGTGAAAAGGTGGAAGACTTCTGACTGTCCACAGTCAGGGAAAAAAGTTCTTGTCCATTGGGTAGAAAAGTACAGTGCTTGTGCTTTGTGACAAATATCTTCAGAGGGAAAAAATATCGTGTACTAACAGGATCTTTAACGTAGTATAATGAATGAATGACAGAAACAAAATCAAATTAGAAATATTTAAGGAATTAGATTTCCTAAAAAAAAAAAAAAAAAAAAAAAAGATGATGTCCCAACTACAATAAAGATTGTTTCATAATGTTTCACATGCATATGTATGCATATGTTCACTTCTTATACTTCATAATTTTTTACCATCTCAATTTATTAAAAAATATTATCTTAATGTAGGTGTTTGATGTACTTTTCCCAGTTAAAAAGTAAGTTCTGTTATACTCTAGTGTAAAGAATTAATGGGTTGGGGTTTGATGGAGGCAGACCACTTCAGCACTACCAGCTATTTACTACCTTAGGTTGTGGTCCAGCTGCACTGCACCGGCAGACAGAGTTCTAAGTGGGAAAAAAACAAATACTGGGGCAATACCTCCCAAGATCAGGTCACTTCCCTCATAAGTGATCCACAGGTAGTAAAAGCGAAGCTGTGGAGTGACTGTAAAGGACCAAGGGAAGTTCTG
Source organism: Cygnus olor (assembly GCF_009769625.2). Classification (NCBI taxonomy): domain Eukaryota; kingdom Metazoa; phylum Chordata; class Aves; order Anseriformes; family Anatidae; genus Cygnus; species Cygnus olor. Next base: position 17,042,375 of record NC_049177.1, read on the forward strand.
AAACAATGAGGATCAAATAGACACAGACAAACCCTGCCACTATGGTACTGTTGGAAAGGGTTACAAGCTACAGAAGAGCTGCTACTTGTCGTGACAATGTTTCTGTACAGTATTTATGGTGGGGGGAAAAAAAAAAAAGTCACACCTTTTCCTTTGGCCATTGCTCTGAAGAAAGGAGATACTAGCCTCCCGGAAACGTCTTCAGGGTGGGTGGTCATACCATCCTTAACTGCTTGAAATCCATTCAGTACGATCACTGGGGCCCATCCAAACCATAAGGTGAATACATTGCCATGAATTTTTGCCATCTGTAGATGGGAGAGAAGCCAGCAAAGCACCAGTGAAATCCCACACACTACAAACAAACAGAGGATGAACCTGTTTTTATGTTAATTACAGGACCAGCCCTAACCTGGAATTATGTTCTCCATCTTTTCCATAAGACTACAATTATCTATGAGAAAGTATGGATGTCTTTTCCAGCGTTCACTTTTGGAAATAGACAAGTATGCCAGCTTTTCAGAGCCACAAACGTATGCCAACAAACTTCAGGTAGCTTTCATTACCACTCACAAGCCAAGGCTCAGTTCACAACAGACATCATCTTCTGCTTCCAGACCCCTCTCCAAGAGGATATTTTCTATGCATAACTTCTGTTCCAGAATTTATTTTAAGAGTGTTTCTATCATTTGTACCAGTAAAGTAACACAAAGGGGAGACAGAAACATCGGAGGAGTAACTAGCTTGTAGAGACTACCAGCCCTCACTTTGCATATCTAGGTCCTGGAACTTGATTAAGATCATTCTTTCTCACAATACTTTCTGTCTGAACCTGCAGCTTGGTCACAACAACTGGCAGGCTTCATCCAAATGGCAGCGACAGAAGAGAATGAAGTTGTCTATTGAGAATTATGAAAGCACTGAGAGAGCCAACAATGAAATAGAGATGAGGAGTACTCCTCAAAAAACAATTAATGAAAGGTTTGTTTGGTTGTTTTTTAGATCCATCAGTACAAGCATATACACACATAGCATATCTTAAGTATCTATTTCCTGATTAAGCTAGAGACTGCCAATGCACAAAAAGCTAAAAATCCATGCTGTGAAAGTCATTCCTTAAAACTGTATTTTTTTTCCTACCTTAATTTCTGATATATTATCCCTAAAGATATTAAACCCTAAAGGATATTAAGTTTCACATGAATTTGTCAAACTCAGAGTTAAAAGGTGATAGGTTTAAGCATCAGAATGATTTTCACCTATGCAGTACTTCCGATACCAGTGTTCTTAGCCTGGCAAACTAGTTTATGCTGCAATAACTTTTTCTTATTTTGTCAATCAAGTCAGCAGTTGCAAAAGAAACCAAGCACAGTATCGTAGTGACCAGTACACAATTAAAATATGTTAACAGTGCTGTTTTGAGAGAGGATATTTTCACATAGCAAACAACTTAAGAAATTAAAAATTACAAAGACTTTTAAACAATTAGAGTATCCGAAAATAAATACCTTCATGAGGAGATCACAATTAAACTGAAAGTTCAGCTGTATCAAGGTCCCAAGAATTGGGAGAGGGATTGGTCCAGGAGGAAGTTGTCTCCGTACTCGTTGCAACTTAACAAACTGCATAATTAGAAGAAATAGAACCAAGGCTATAAGAACTTGACTTATTGTCAACATTTTAACTGCTGCTTTTACCAGCTTGTCTTTATTGAAAATAGTCTATTGAAGCTGTTAAGGCTGGTTGCTCAACTAGTTTTTTTCGTAAGAGTCTAAATTTCATACAATAACTATTTATTCCACGCCCTCTAACCCTCCCTCTTTATTATCAACCACTCTTTTTCTGTCCCACCCATTACATTTTGAAGCTGAAGCATATTTAGCAGGTATATATCCCTCTCCTTCTTATCATACAGATTACAATTACCAAATATGGATCACAGGATTTGTAGGAATGGTATCTTAAACTATGGCAGAGATTTTCCATGCAATGTAAATACACATATCCACACACAAATTCTCCATCTAATTTTCTGAAACAATTGTGGATGTGTGTGCTCCCACGAATTCTTCATGAATGCTTTTAGAAAAGCAATAACCATACATACAAATCAAGCATGCAAATGTAAGTGGATATTAAATCTTGGACTTTTTGAAATGTTTTGTATATGTTCTATTTATACCTGTATCCAGGAGAGCCACTGATAAAGGGTAATGGTAAGGCTGATAAAATTTTAAAGGCCACATTTATTATGAAATAGATATACTAGTATCTAATGGTCAATACACAAAGTTTGTTAAGCTTTCAAATTTAGTTTAAAACCTAACTATTTTAATGTATAACCTCACATTTTTTCCTAACCTATTTGCAATTGATAACATCATTAAGGATTTTCTTGCCTCTGAATTTCCTTTTTCAATCTTGAAATAAGGGTGGATACTTCTACAGAATATTTTGAGCAATTGTCAGAAAGCTTGCTAGAGAAATAAAGTATATACATATAGAAAGTACCTCTACTGTGAAACAAAAAGAAAAAAATGGGGGAAAAATCTATTAGGAATCTTGAGCTACAACCAGAACTAAAGGTCTCTCTTTAAGAGTGAGAACCAGTCAGAACATGCATGTGCCACACTTGGCAAGTTGAGAATAAATGCAGAACGAAGCAAAGCTCTTTGCCAGGTGTCAGCACACACAGGAAGTATAAATCTGTTATCAGGGGAGTTTTACATGCCTACAGTCAGACCATGAAAAAACCACATGAGAGGGATTGTGGACAATGCAGCAGTGATGGTTAGAGTCCTGTCTTACGGATCTTGATTGAAATGCTGTGGGTAAATGCTTCTCTGTGAAAAATGCCCATTCCCTGAAAGCAAAACATTAATAAAAGAAATACATTTTCACTAATCTTCTGAAAACCTGCCAAGAAGGCTTGTGCTTCATCTTGCTTCTTTCAGCTGCTCTTTCTTTGGGGCAAACATTGCTTCACAGGATTTGTGGCTCTGGGACACACAACACGCTTATCCAGAAAGAATAGCCTGGAGTCTGCCAGCCCACAATTTCCAGACCTCCAAGTCAATTAGCTTCCAACCACCACACTTCATTACCATTAAAGCATAATTGAGGAATGCGTATTAACCAAGAAACGGCTGTTTCTATGCTTCTACAAAAGCTTTATTTGTTTACAATAGGGAGCTTATTCTTCAAAGCACTTGTTTCTAATTTAAATCTCTCTTTCAACAGCAGGGTTTTTTTCCACTTTAAAAATTAATTCTGATGGGTTCATTTACCTGCTCCTTACCCAGCGTGCTTTTGCAAAATCTACTTAAAATTCACTACTTTTTCAAATTTTTTCAAGTTGATACCAACATAGATCCCTAGATTTTTAGATAGTTGAAGATTTTGCATCTAGATGTTTTTTTTTTCTCAAGCCTGGGGTCCTGCTCTCAAGTCTTTAGAGGTCAAGGTCATCTCCCAGCACAGCCGAGGTAACAGGAGGGCAGACCGATGGCCCAGGACGCCTGCCCAAGCCAGGTGGCCGTAGCTCTGCACAGGACTTCCACAGCCTCCAGGGCAGCAGCCTCACAGTAAAAACCTCTTTATTTCTTTCCATAGCCTTGTGGCTTGGAGTTTTCACATTACCACTAATCCAGGTACCCAGCAAATACCATTGCTCCCTTCAACACCTTGACAGATTTAACAAGGCCCTGCCAGTGGTCAGTCACATCCTTCATCCACATCTAAAATTGGGGCACACTGCAGGGCAGGAAGGGAGCTGCAGGGCACGCTGCAGGGCACGCTGCAGGGTAGGAAGGGAGCCTAACAAAACCACGGATCGGTACTTGCAGTCACAGCCATGCTGGAGAAGAGAGAGGGTGTACCAAGGCACCCCAGACCCCAGCCCTTCTCCACCTCACACAGGGTGGACGTTGTGGGTGAGCAGTCGCACAGATGAGTAACTCTCCCCTGTCAAGCCAGCAGCCCACCTTCTCCCATGTTGTCACCCATGCACCAAATTCAGATGATTTTTCCCCAGATCTTTCTGCCACGTTTGCCCATGATGTCTCAGCCACCCTACCCGGAGCTCAGTCAAGCTGACGGCCGCAGCCTTCCCTCTGGGCTGGCCAGCTCCTAAAATGGCTTCCGCCCACCCCTGCAGCCTCCTCCATGCTTGTCCCAGCCGGGCCCTGAGGATTTCTTTCTGGACTCAGCTGGAAGGGCTCCTCACTGTCTTATCTTCTGTTTATCCAGCACTCCCCACACACACACACACACACTCTTTTTGAAGAACCACATTAAAATCCCGTCTTTCCACACTCACGCCAGCTTAGAATCCAGGATTTAAATAGAATCTTTGGTTTTATATTAAATTTCTATGGCAGGCAATAAAACATTCAGTTTAAATTCCGATATCCATCTCCAGTTTCTCCAGGACTACTTTTGTTTCCACATTTTCTATTATGAAACTCTGAAACTTTAAAAAACATTTGTCTCTAGGATGATTCAGCTCCTTAAACCACACGTATCAAACACAATAAAAAATATCAGTGGGCATGAGTAAAATAGTGTCCAATCAAACTTTTCCGAGCCTTTCAGAGGAATCCAGACATTGCAGACAAAACCTTCCCAGCTCAACTGATCTCCTAAATCATGATGCAATGGCTGTACAAATTCGTTCTAACACCAGGGACATGGAAGATCCTGAGAGCACAGGTTCAGATTCAGAAAACAAGAAGCAAGTTTTGAGTAATTTGTGCTTTATGTGTAGGAACGGTGATACTCTAGTGTTGATTACATTCCCAAAACTAAATGGATTTTCACGATAAAGAATATGGCTATGTTTGAAAGTAAACCATATGGATCTCAACAGGAGCCCTGCAGCTATTGCCTCTTTCCTGCCGGGCTTCTAGGAGGGGAGAACAAGCATAGGGAGAGAGAAAGGAAAAGCTGGCATTTACTCATGCTGATATCTATATTATCAATCCATTATTTGTTTGTTTTCCTTAGGCTTTCTGACAACCACTCCTTTTTCAAAATTATATCTTTTTGCTGCTCTAAGTGACAATAAAGCCTCAAGTTGCTTTCTCTGATGATGAAGTGAAGAGGCTGCAATTCATACTGTCATCTGCTTTTTATCTGAATGCATACAAAGCAATGCTGTTAGGGTAAGTAACTACAGCTACTCTGCAAGTAATTTAAGAAACAGCAAAGGATAAGGTAAGACAAACAACTGCATAACATAAGAAGGGCAGTAAAAACAGAAAGCCAAATGAGGCCAAACAGGGAGCAAAAATTGGAAGCAGGAAGGCAGACCAAGCAAGAGAACACCTGAAGTGGATTTTGAAGATAAGATAGAGGCAGGAAAATGAGAGTAGAGTGATATGTGGGAAATAGGATGGCCAGTACATTTTTATATGTCTGCTTCACATCCATCATGCACCTTTCAAATTTTGCTTGGAAGGGACCCCAGACCTTCCCAGTCCAGGTAAAACAGGGGAGCTAGAAAGCTTTCACAGGACTCACTGGCAAAGCTGAGCGTGTGGAGTAACCTTGAGATGTGAACCATAATTTAATCTGGCACATACAGTTTTCCCTACAGAGTATGAGTAGGTACTTAGCATGGATTACTACAGCATAAGAGTATCCAGATGTGTTTTTATGTCCAATTAGATGGCACTGGCATCACAGGTTACTGATTTCATAGATCTCTGCCTGTTAAACTGTGGTGCTTTAAACTACAAGATAGGCAGAGGTAACTAAAACAAACACAGCTGACAATGACTTTAGTCCTACAGAAGTTACTACTAGCTAATTGGTGTATAAAAATAACCTGTCATCTGCTAGCATACAGTATCCATTTTGTACCTCACACAGGAAAAAAACACACTCTCAATCTTGTCAAAAAAATCCTTTGTTAAATGTCAGTAACTGAGCTAGCAAAATGTTCATTGTCCACATTTGCTAAGTTCTTAAGCACAATGCTCATAAAGGGCTTCAAGAAGTCATCAGTAGTGTCAAATCCTCTGTTGGTGGTGATATGCTAATTTATGCTGATAGATGTCATCAGCTATCTGTAATAAAGAATCCATTAAAGAACTGAAAAGAACAAATGAAGCTGAATAAATTATTGAAGGATCTGCAGTAAACAATGCCAGATGACTACCTATCATGAAAAATATGTGTTCTTATGTTGCTGTCAACCACTGGGTTCATAAAAGAAAGAACTATTTATCAACACTTTGCGTTAGCTTGCTGCTGTTATTTGTCTTCCAGTCCTTGCTCCTTTCCTGGATTATGAAAAGCTGTCCACACCCGCTTAATGAAGCCATTCCTCTCCTTTCAGCTCAAGGGCAGAAATACTACTCGTTTTAGTGGGTGAAACCCTCAACTTCTTGCCACGTGTCAATGACAGAGTTGCACAACAACAAACCTGTTCAGTCTCAGGAAACGTAATTATTTCAGATCGTATTAGCTGACTCTTTAGAAAGTTTCTCCCAAGAGCTTAACTCCTCCATCCACTAATATCCTGGGACAGATCAAATGACCTCTACACCTATCAACACAAACTGTGGTTTATTAGAAAGAATGTACAGATATTTTATCATGACACTTTTAATTTATAGACCTTGCTTCAAGTTCTTTCTCTCTTGATGCTGCTTCCTGCTAGCAATAAATGAGACCCAGTTCTAATTCTTCCCATTATATCTTTATTTAATAGTATGCACCAGGACAAATATACCAAGTGTTTGCAAACTGAAAACAAGAACAAAAGATTAACTCTTTGTAGGATGCAACCGTCTGAAAAGCATCTTCCAGTATAGTGATTGACCAAATCAAGAGGAAAGCAAAAAATCTTAAGACAAGTTAAGATGCATTCATTTGCAGAAACAATCATGCAAAGTCTTCCCTGAATCTGTACAGCAACATTTCCTACCGAGGAATAGCACAGAGCTGGTATGGAGGTGGCTTCATTGTACTTCCAAAAACAAACTTTGTGTTGACTTCTTTCACTCCATCGGGCAGGGTGAACCTGAATGCCCTCAACAGAGTGGAAAAGACAATAAAGAGCTCCAGCCTTGCCAAAAGCTCCCCCATACATACACGGCTCCCTGTGAAAAGACAGAAAAGGCAATCAGCCAAGGGATTTCTATCAAAACTAGCTTTCTAATTTGCTTGCAGTTTTCAGGAAAAAACAGAAACAAACAAACAAACAACAACAACAACACAGCATCAATTCTCAAATAGGTAAGAGTTTTTTGTTTGCTTGCGTGTCTTCTGCGGACTTAGTCCTTTTCTCCTGTGATTAACCAATTGTCATTTAGTGATTCAAAATTGAAAGGCTGCTTTGTATTTCCACTCTGAAAGCTTCCATCTGTATTCACAGCAGGCAGACAGAACATTATAGAAATGATCACCAGGGCTGCATAGTTTATAGTTACAGGCTTAATAGCATTATGAATTTTGCTGCTACTACTTTGATAGTGAGTTCTCTCCTCCAAGAGAAAATGGATCTCTTCCAAGAAAAAAGTTTCTGTTTGTCATTCCTTCTCTTCCAACCTTTTCCACATACAATTGGACTTTTCTCTTCCTGGAGATCTTTACAATGGTAGAATAGATTTATATACTTATTTTAGATGCCTTCCCAATTCATGTTGAGGAATGAATGGATCCTAAGTTGTTGTCACATGGAGTAAATAAATTGCTGTTCTGTGCAATTACCTATTGAGAATGGTAAGAATGCTTCTCTGTGTACAAAGTTTCCATCTTTATCCAGAAAGTGGCCTGGGTTGAACTGATTAGGTGTTTCCCATTTTTCAGGATCAGACAGAACAGAATCAATATTTACTAGAACTATGGTGTTCTGAAAAAAAAGGAGCACATTTGTCAAAATGTGTTGGTTTTCTTTTTCCTATTGCCATTGTATTTTTAATACTTAGCTTTCCAGTAACAGAATGAGTACCAATTTAACGTTACTCTATGATTTCTGCCATGCTAGGGTTGCTTTGAGCAGATCCATAAAAAAAGAACAAAAATGAAACTAAGGAAAAGCAGTGATAGGAGAATATATAGAAACAACCCTAACGTACGTTTCAGTTATAAAAGTTTTAAATATTTTAGTTTCATTGTAACATTTGCAAGATACTTCATTTAAAAGCTTGTGACGTGAAAATAATTTCAAATTTCCAAGGTTTTCAGTAGAACTATTTTTTCTGGTTTTGGATGGCCTTTTTTCATAAGCTGCTAGGCCCTTTTGACAAGGGACTGACTTGAGACTGCCGGAAATTAACAAGCTTATTTGCAGTCTCCATGCACAAGATTTCTATTGTCAGAAGCCATGTTCTGAAAACCTACTAGTAGGACAAAGTATTTAGGACAATATACACAACTCCTTGCAAAAGGCTTGCTTTAGAGACAGTCATATCTTAGGGACAGCGCCAGAACTGGCAGGACCCAAGAGTACATGTCCCCAATCAGGAAAACCCTCAAAAGGATTTCTAAATTAAACTCATGTACCACATTGCTGCTGATATTGGCAGTTCTCAATCACAGATGCTTTTCAACTAAATGAGCAACAAAGCAAAAGGACCTAAAACAGGACAGTGTTTTGGACAGGCAGTCATTTAAAACTTACACTAAAACAGTTTTAAAAACAACTATAATTGCACCAGGCCTCAAATATTCAAACATGCAGTATGCCTGTACCTTTGGAATAGGATATCCCAGCAGTTCTGTGTCCTTCACAGTCTGTCTGGGAAGTGCAATTAAGATGATATTACTGTATCGCTGGATCTCATGAATTACAGCATTTGTATAGGGCAACCTTTTTCTGTCCATGTAGCAAGCTAAATTGGAACGACCCAGAACAGCATCCAGCTCCTTCTGGACTTTCTCTGTAGAGGAATATTGAGCTTTAAATATACAACAATCTATAAGATCTATTATCATATTTTTCCTATTGCGTTTTACAGTTATAATACCACCCAGCAAGATGAAAAAGATATTTTAAAAAATAAGAATACCTTCAAATTCCCATTTGGCTGACCTAAATTAAATATTAATCATGTATTAAGAGATTGGTTTAGTAATTGAACAAGGACTGGTTTTCACTCAGAACTACATGGATTTTGATTGCCGTCTGTAAATGGCAAAATTACTATTCTGTAATTACCTGCCTTGGGAAGCACTTACACAAAAGAGTTTTTTTCCCTCAAGGACACTTTATCATTATTATTATTTACAACCTGAATTGAAATTGTAATTTTTGATTAATTTCTGGTCTGAAATGGTCTGGTCATTGCAAGTAGATCGATCCCATGCATCAAGAAATTTAAGATAGCTTTAATGTATCCTGAGAGGCTGAAAGACCATGTTGTGAAAATTCAGTATATGCTGTACAGTCTCAAATTTTAGGTCTTTTGAAGAGCCATTAGGTAACAACAATGGGAAATCTCTTCTCCTTACCACTTCAGCCATTGCCAGCCTCCTTCTGCACCTGATACCCAGCTTAGACTGTCAAATAGGAGGCTTTCAGAGTGATTAATAATACATTTTAATCCTTATTATTCTGTGCACTCTGATTATTTCTTTCCATTGCCAACCTGTATCTTCTGTGAAAATCATTATTAAAAGCATAGAATTTCAAGCTACTCAGCCCAACCTTTATTTAATATCTGTTTATATGCAGATATCTATGTTCAAGATTCTAAGTTTCATATAATAACCACACAAATTAACAGCCTCCCACTGCATTGAATTGATTTCTGCTGCAAAGTACTTGGGAGCACATCAAGGAGCGGAAGTCATAGGTCAAAGAGGGTGACCCAAAGACTCTATCTTGTGGTCACTGGAAGTCTAATCAACTGGAATTGGAGGGGCAAGGGTGTAATATATCTCATCCTAGAGCAGACTCTTCCATCTGATTGGATGGATCACACCCTGCATTCTGAATCTTCTAGAAATGAAGCCTGAAATGACTAGCCTGTGTGTTAGCAAGGACACAGGAAGAAACAGACACATGCAGTTCACCTGATTCATATGCTACTATTTGAACTCCTATAATTTCTAAAAAGCTGCAGAACTGTTTGTGTGTGCTTACCTTGAACATCAGGATAAACCACCATATAAAGCAATGCCCAACGTAAAGTGGTAGCTGTAGTTTCTGTACCAGCCAGAAAGAGGTCAAAAATAGCCTGAATCAAGTTTTCCTTGTCATATGTAGCATCAGCATCTCTTTCAGTCTGCAAATATGAATTGCAAAGATCAAATTAAGGCACACAAAAGAGAAGCAAAGCACTCTGCATCAGAGGAATATTTATTGATACTATTCAAAATGAAAAATAAATAAATGAATAAATAAAGGGCTAGAAAAGAAAACTTCTTCAATAATACATTTTCTAATATTCTCCACTGCATTTGTAAATTTATTCTATCCACATGCACATTTGGTTCTTCAGCCGTGACAAATTTATGTAATCACATATGCTTTCTAATCTTGATACAAATCCTATCATAATTGTTATTCCTAGTAGTATCTTAATCATATGATGATCTGCTATTATTGTGGCTATAGATAATCTACCCACAAATCCACTCACATTATTACTTCATCCTCCTCCTGCCATCTCACAGTTTCAGTTGTCGGTTGGTTTTTTTTGTTTGTTTGTTTGTTTTTTAATTCATCCACCTATAAGCTTTTCTAGGGGGAAATTGTATATTTCCCTAATTGATACTAGACACCATTATAATCAAAGGAGCACTTAAAATCCCTAGTTGTTAGTGGAGCCTAAAAGGAGAACAGAGATACTCACTTTAGCTATCTGATCCAAATAATAACCAATAAAATTTTGACTTTCATCTGCTTTTCCTTTTTCTTTGTAGCTTTCAATTTCCTCTGCTAACAGAGTTCTCATAAAATTTACACTGGAAAAAGTCTTCTTACATGGTGTTAGAAAACGGTCTGCAAACCAGGGAATCTGATCATGTACCTGTGAAAGAGAGATTTTAGATATGTGGTATTCAGCAAACTAAATTTGAATACTAATATAGGCTTGTGGGTAGTGGAAGAAGAGAATGAAAGACTGATGACTGTATCTTCACCACTACGCTGAAAAGCTAATTCCTGTCCAGTGATCCATTAAAGACTTTCTTAGTACTACTTTTCCCTGGAGCAGAATTTCCCTTAGTTTTATGCTATAGATTTTTTTTTTTTTGTGGTGTACAAAGAATAGATGAGGTTCCTCTGAACTTCAATAGCAAAGACCTCATATAAAAAATATCCTTGTTCTCAGCCTAGCATACATATCATTTCTCTCTGAGTGTTAAAAAAAAAAAAAAGAAAAAAAAAAGCTGTCCTTTCCTTGACACATCTGCTAAACTGAAGATAGAAATATCCAAACCCAGTTGTTTAGTTGTTTTAGTATCTTACTGTAGGATACTGAATGCATGGGGATTTTACTCAGATACATTTTTTCCCAGAAAAGAAGTGCAGTTAGTCAAACACATCACGTGTGATATGCAAAACAACTTTACAGAGCAGAAACATACAGAGCCACATGGATTCCCTGCTGTTTATTCACATTCTTTCACTTAAACCATTATAAAACAACATCTCAGCAGAGGAGAGGAAAAACGACTTTTATATTAATTCTAATCCTCTACTTCATTTCCCTTTCTCTTTTTCACCTTTTACAGATTGCATCATGTCATTCCACTCTACACAGCAGAACTGCCCTGCTTAAGTTGCATGTTAAGTCATAATTCTTGGGCTCACCCTTTTTAATGGCAGCTGCATTACAAACCTATGCCTTCCCATAAGCCTGCTTATATTCCTGGCTTTCATTTCTTCCTCATCCTACTGCACAATTTTGCTTAAAACTATCTGTCTGCTTACTAGGAAAATGGATTAGTACAGGTGATTATTAAAGGATTGTACACCACTATGAAAGCACTGTGGAGAGCAGGACAGAATGCAATACTAGGCTAGAATGTTTTGGTTAGCTGTGGACACTATTAAGAGCTTTAAGAAGAGCTTATACAAATATCTCCTGAAAGCAGTTTGGAAGTAGCTGATCCTGTGTTTACCCTTCTTAGAAGATAACTTAGGAGTCATTACAACCGCCTCTTCTGGGAGAAAAAGTCTTTTGATTATTTTTCTTAACCAGAAGTATCAAATTAATCCTCAAGTTCTCTTAGACCTCCGTTACAGCAATTTTCAGTTAGCAAGAGATGGTGAAAAATCACATAAGATGTAAAGCCAGTTGCGTTCCAGCAAGTTCTGCAGGAGCAGGTGCCTTGTACACCAGTAGAATGACTACTTAACTATATACAGCACAGTGAGTCCCATTTGTTAATGGTTAGTGATAAAACTGCCCTGGTTTGAGACAATCTGTTCCACTGTTTTTGCAGCTGCAGTCACAACTTCACACAGAAGCATGATAGCAAATTTTCTCTCCAATGAATCAGATGGTAGGTTAGGAGCCACTGTCTTGCCAGAAGTTATAGGAGGAAGCTACCATTAAGCAATTACATGGTACTTTTGTTATCCTTGTGCAAAACAGTTGCTCTGCTTAAGCTTCTACAAGGTTAGCTAACAGTAGCAAAGGAAGTAGTCAAGACCCATGTTACTCTTTTGATAGTAGTTGACAGTCATATGATTTCAGATAGTGAAGAAAGCCACTTTGTCAGAATTTAAGGTTAAGCTTTTTTCAGAGCTTTTCAGGTATTTTTGCTTATATTTTGCTGCTGTGTTTCAAACACTGGAGCTGTACAGGTAGCGCTTTTGTGAGAAAGACCTTCGTACATCTCTCAGTCATGTAACGAGCCTATGTGCTTCCATCCCAGTCCACCAGAACTGGGAAATTTCAATGCTATGATAAGGCATAAGCAACTGAAATCAGTTTTAAACTAGTCATCTGGAAGTACTGTTCTGATGCATACTCCAGCGACTCCAGGTGCATTAGTATTCATTTTTGTTATAAAAGTAACCAGCAAGTTGCCTTTCATTGTCTAGCTGTATAAAATAACCAAAAAAAAAATTCCTCACATAAAAACAGCTGCTGTTCATAAATGCTGATATATCATCAACAGCTTCAATCAAGCGGCGAAAATTTTCATCTTCTATAGAGAAGCGATGTCCCAAAATCAGAGCACAAATCACATTTGAGACAGCATGAACAATGGGCATCGTGGGGTCCAGAGGTTTTCCTGTCAACACAGTGAACAGTATTCACCAATAACACTTATTTTTCCAGCTTTTTGCACTGAATAGAGAGATGATGAAATAACATTTTATCAGACTCTTCTGATGTTAGTTAGATTAGTGGATGGAAAATTGCAATTTATCAGCAAAAGACGTGAGTAAAAAGTAACTTCAGACACCCAAAGTTTTTTTGTTGATTACCAAAAAAAGGCAAGACTGCTGGTGGGAATGGGATTTGTAGTGGTAATAATAAAAACACCCAGGTTTCAGAGAACCTTGGCATCAGCAGATCTCACGTTTGGCAATAATTGGTACAAAAAAGGTCAGCCAAGATAGCATATGAATAAGCAGCTGAATCAAAAGGAGAACCATCCTTTATTCTCTGCTTACATCCTTTGTATGTGAATAATGGAATAATTGAGCAAACCTACAGATGCTCCCCGTTTTTCAGCAGCGCAATTTAAACAAACTTCCTCTCTTACTGAGGAAGTTACCCCAGCTATGTGAGTTGAGCTTTTTCCACTGCACTTGCCAGAGCAGAGCCATGGGGTTCTGCAGCCTTGGCCAAAGCTTTGAATACTTCATGCCTTGTTTTCTTTTCTGTAGAGGGATATAGGGTGCTGTGAGATCCGTTTTGTTACTGTTTGCTGTTACCCTGAGAAATACCAACACTTACAGACAGGAACCATGGAGCCTCAGTTCTAAATTCATCCTGTGGGGTGGTTTCACAGGTAGCACTTCAAGGAAATGCTTCCCACAGATCGTACAATTCAGACCTTTGAGACTCAGCTCCGCATGTACAATTCTAATCCACTTTTGTAACCAAATAAATAATTTCAAAAGCTACCAATCATCCATTCTTCAGCAAAAACACTACCGCACATACTGACCCGAATGCTGAGCACAGGCACATACCATTTGTTTCCCGCAAGTATTCCACCAGGCGACAGGCTTCCTCTTGTATTTGACAATCCTGGTCTTTTTTCCCTACTCCCATTTTCCTCATTGTTACAAGTCCAAAACGCCTCTGTTGCTTCCAAAGATGACCGTTAGAGAACATAACACCTGGAATCATAATTAATTAATGTTGTTAATGCTGTATGAATTAATAAATACATACAGTTAATGTTTCAAAGAAGTTTCTCTGTCAAGTTAATTTTTGTCAGCAGTCCTGGAGCATGCCTCTGTCTTTTCTCTTTTCCTCTTTTCTTCTAGTCTACAATCTACTACCTGTATAGAAAATCTTACTATAGCTGTATTCTGCCATTATTGTTCCAATAGAACCCAAAAAGCAATGTTTCATAAAACTTCGAGAAAATATTGACCTTTTTTTCCACCATAAATTAAGCGCTCTGAGACTCTGAATCAGTTTCCAAAACCAGGGTTAGAATACCTTAGAAGAATCTGTGAAAATAATAGTTACCCCTTCCATGAGTCAACATTTCGAAGGCTAAGTTTTGTGGCCTTCCAGCAACCTCTTCAGCATGCGCAGTCATACCCTCCTTCACTGCCTGGTACCCTTGCAGGACAACCACAGGCGTGTTTGCAAGCCATAAGGTGAAGATATTACCATGAAGTTTGCTCATCTGTAGAACAAAGCAGTATCAGAACAACATGGATGAGAACCATCACATTTAAATCAAAGAAGGTGAAACAGTTCTTCACCCTTGACAGATTCTCCGAGGGCACTGGACCTTAAGAAGAGAGCATCAAATTAATTCTTACACCTAATATAGCTTGCAGCCAGGTTTCTATGTAAACTTTCATTTACTAAAGATCAGAATGTTCCTAAAACGTCAAACAGACAATATTGCAATAAATAACATCAGACGTTGGCATGTCTTACAATTCAAACTCATTGCAGATGAATTCTTTCGTGTTTGTAAGATGACAACATTAGATAATGAGTTTTAGGAGAATCATCTACTGTTCCCCCTTGTGTATTAAGTGCAGCAAGAGCAGCTGAGGAGGTGGGGAAAGCAGGAATCACCTTCTCCTTTCTAGCTCAGCTGCGGTAGCCCTGTGTCTCCAGCACAGTGCACACAGCCATCACTAACAGAGGTAGGCAGGAGAGCCCTTTCCCTGGCTGAAGAACTGGGAGCTGGAATAGTAAGAGAACACAAGGCTGAGGGAAAGGCAACAGTGCTTAGGTCAAAGTAGGAAGTCTGTGGGGTGGAATAGGCTGGAATGAGTGAGGAACTGTCAAAATATTCCAAGAAGTCTACTGCAGGACTAGAGGAGAGCAAAATTGTGCTGCCTGTGAGCAATCAAGAGGGAGCAGATATGCACATTGTGCAAAGATTTATATGCATGTGCTTGCATATTTGGTATTTATCTAAGGTTGAATTACATTTTTGGAGGGAAAAATTTGCAGCTTTTGAAATCTTGAGATAAGCAATACTACTGTTCAGGTTTGGGAGGTCAGAAATAGAAGAAAATACAAGAGACATGCAGCATCTATAATTTTACGTTGAGCAGTCACACTACTTTGCCTTGAAATGTGCAACTCAGGAGAACTAGCAGGATGGGGAAGAACCAGAGAAAAGGAAGCTTGAGAAAAAACTAAAATTGAGGTACTATTACTCATACATAAGCATTAAATATAAGCATTAAATATTTAATATATACACTAGAAATATAAAACAATAGGATAAAAATTCTTGAAGTGCTCTGCATTACAACTGGACTTAGAAAAGAGTTCATTTTGAGTGTAGGCACGTAATGAATTAGTTCAGCTATTTAAAAGCTCAATCAGGCTCAGCAGACTGAAGTTTCTTCTGAAAATCTGACCAAATTGTATATGAGCTAAAATTTTAATCTAAGCTCTTTTGAAAAAATCTGTTGAATAAGCATTAAAAAAATCCTTTCTACACTGAAAACACATAAGCACTCAATAGCTATTTCATGGGGTATTTAGAAATTGCCAGTGCAAAAAGAACCAAAACACAGACATATGAAAGCCTTCACAAAATGCAAGTCTGTTCTTTACAATGCTTTTCCAATTTGTAAGGCAGGAATATTAGTATTGTTTTGCTCACGTACACTTAAGGTTTTAATGACATGGTTGCTTAGTAAGCCAAAAATTTCAGAAGAACAACCATATTTAACTTGTCCCCATAGATTTTCACGTCTACACAATACAGAATAAATCTCTCCCTAGCACTCAAAAGAAAACTATGTTAACAAAAGCATACATTCATTCTTCAGTCAGTCTATGAGTCTATTACTTAGTTGCCCAAAATACGTACTTTTTTAAGGATGTCATGATGAATTCGGAACTTCATCTGCAGCAGATTTCCAAAGAGGGGGTATGGAGTTGGTCCAGGAGGAAGTTGTCTTCGCTTCCATTGCAGTTTCAGAAACTCTACAAACAGCAGAGATGCAGCAAAAAATACAAGCCCTACACTTATTGTTAACATTTCACTTCTGATTTCCAAGGCTACCTTGTCTCTGGAAACCTGCTATATAGCGAGAGATCCATTTTTATCTTGTTTTGCTGGTACCTCCCTATGAAGAAAAAGATGTTTAGGCTTATGTCTCTCTTAGTCCTTCCCTCTTTATCACTTTCCTTTACTTTCTGATCCCAGAGAATGAAGTGTTCTTATTTTTAAGTATATAAGACATTGCTCCATTACATTACAGCTACAAATCTGGCAAGTGTTAGTTCTTCAACGAAAACCAAATGCAGGTTAATTATATGCTTCCTTGTGCCAAGACAGTTGCTGTGACAAAAATCCCTGCCCACAGTACTGGTTTCATAAAGGGCCTCTTGCAAGAAGAGGGAGAGCCAACAGAATTTTCTGAGGACTAGCTACACACCCAGGGAGAGGTTGATGAGATCCCTCTGAGCCTTCTCTTCTCTAGGCTATAGAGTCCCAGCTCCTAGCCTTTCAGAGAGGTGAAATTCTCCAGCCTGTCAAGGTCCCTCTGGACAACAGCACAACCCTCTTATGTATCCACCGCTCCCCTCAGTTTTGTGTTGTTGGCAAGCTTGCCGAGGGTACGCTCTGGCCCATCATCCAGACCGTTAATGAAGACATTAAACAGGCCCAGAACCAGTGCTGACCCCCAGGGCACTCCGCTAGTTACGACCTCCAACTAGACATTGCACCAGTGACCACTACCCTCTGGGCCCAGCCAGTTTTCAATCCACCCCACTGCCTGCCCACCCAACCCATATTTCAACAGCCTGTGTATGAAAACCTTACGTTGGACAGTGTCAAAGGCCTTACTGAGGTCCACAAAGACAATATCCACTGCTCTCTCCTCACCCATCAGGCTGATCATTTCGTTGCAGAGGCTCCTCACATTGGTCAAACGTGACTTCCCCTTGGAAGCATTTGGCTTCATAAACAAACAAGATCAAGACATTCAAATTGGTAAATTAATATCGTAGTAATACAGTAAAAATATAAGCAAACTTTAAATCCCAAGCTAATCTTTATTACAGATCATTGTATTATTGAAAATACGAGGGTGGGTCAGTAGACTGTACATGAAAAATTAAATCCCTTTGTTGACCAGCTTAAAGTTAGCTATAAGCCTTTTTGAAATACTCGGATTAGATGTTTATGAAAGCTATTCACTACTTATCACATTGTACTTTATTAAAGATAAGATTGCTTATATGTAGCAACTCCTAGCACAATGAAGTGTTTGCCCACTGGTTTGCACAGGTCAAACACATGTTTAAATTTTGCTGACTTAGCTCTATTGGTGTGAAGTGTGAAAAATATTTGCTTCTATGCTGATGTTGCTGCACGGCTGAAATCCCTTCTGTGGACAGGATCACCCTGACAGACATTTGTTAGTTTATGCTTTTGGAGATGCAGCACCATCATGTTGGCAGAAAGGCTCTAATAGAACAGGTTAAGGAGTTCCTCGGGTTGAACAGGACAGAAGTAGCAGAGGTTTGACTGCAGCATTGATCTGCCTCTGAAACAAGAACAACAGATGTTATAGCCATGGGTGTGTATGCACACATACACTAAGACTCCTCAATCCCATAATTAATAAGGAATTTAAAACCTTACCAGACAGAGCCGGACTGGGCTTGGAAAAAAACTCATGTGATGTTCACTGCATTGCTAACTCTTGGGACATGAAAGGCAGACCCAGGACCATTGCAACATCCTTCACTGACAGGTGACTCCAATTAAACATTATCCTCTCCCCTTTCTACTGTTTTCTTATTTTTCTTGCACTGATTTCTCTTCACATTCTTGTATGTTGTTAAATTTCAGGTACATTTTCTCTTCTTCTTAACCATTTTTCTCAGCATTACAATTATTTGAAAGACCAGGCTGCTTTGCAATTAGGAGTAGTACTAACTACACGGACATCAGTGTGTGAATAATGTCTGAAAATTTATGTAGAAAAATACTAGGTATGGTAACAATTACATGAAAGACTAGTAGTGCTTGGGATAGAAATTAGGAACGAGATTGCCTGATACAACATGCTGTGGCTGTCAAAGACACATGCACAAAATTTTCTTTACTGTCCCACTATGACTACAGAGCAGAAGTTTCCAAGGGTTCAAGATTTGTAGGTCTATTTAAAAAGATAAAGTCAAATGGACCATGTTACTTTGAGTGAAAACTCCTCCAGTGCTAGCTAGTTTCTTCCTTTATCTAGCACATTCCCTTTTGCCTACCAGAGTTCTTACTTTCTCATTTTGGAAATAAAATTCTGATGTCTCACTACCAGCAGCAGAAATAACACGATCCAGACAAGCAGCTTTCGCGTGCGTTCTCCTGACCCCACTAGGTCCATAGACAACTTCTAAGGTGTGGTGAAAGATGACTAAGAAATGCAGATTCATAAATGCTATTCAAAAACGTATATAGAGATATACATGATATAGATGTAACCTTTGTAAAAAGGACTTCTGTCTCCACTAGGGAATGTTTGTGGGTTCTTTTAAGAATCTGCAAGTGAAAATGTTTAAAGCAATATGGATCCTGTATGCCTCTTCCTGGACGTCACCTCTTATTCAGTCTCCAGTACGTGCACATACTATATTCACAGATATGTTCACAGAAATGACTGAGACTCTGGTATCAACCACATGCCTCATTATACCCACTCTGCAACACCATCTTTATATGGTAGGAAAACTGAATCCTAGTTCCACATTAGTGCACAACCCACCCTCCACTCCCCCAAAAATCTATGTCCACACAGCACATGCAGCATCACACAGACGTATCAGAGCTAGAGATGAATTAGAGAGCAGGCGAACCACATGAGCTCACGCATCTCTTCTCCCAAGTCCTGACTAGTGGCAGCAAGAGCAAGCTTCAGATCCATGGCAGTCCCAAGAGCATCCATCTGAGCCCCTGTCCAGAAGCCTGAGAAAAGAGTAGTAAGCCTCCCGATACTGAGCTCCTTCACAGGTGTGAGTAGAACTGTTTAACCAACGTTACATTAAAGAAAATCGTCATGCTGGATAAACAAAGCATCCATGAAATATAATTGCAATAACAATTCTAAAATCTTCTCCTCAGGCAAGGAAACTGGCAAGAGCTTTGCTCAGCAGCTCTGCGAACAGTCTCTGTTAGCTCAGCTACTGGAAGTCTGTGTGCCACGAGGCACGCTACATAAAGCCTCCATACTCACAGAAAGCCCTCACACAGCTCTCAAGAAAAATTGATGTAATTTTTTCTTGCCCTGCCCCTCCCTTTGTAGGTGCCAAGCTTTGCTTCTCAGGACTCCAAGCATTCCCTGTAACTGTCTTACCAGACATCAATAAAGAGATGTGGCCAACCTAGACTTCTTTTCACCATCACCATTACAAACTGCCTCCACTGGGTGAGAGGACTCCCTCTTTAAGATTGCCTCTCAAATGCACCACAATAATAAATGCAAAACAAATGACTTCAGGCCAGCCCACTGGTCATTTACCATTTACGCTGCCTTTGTTTCACCAGGACTGGGGCTCCCCTCTGCAATTCTTCAGGAGGGAATATGGGGGGTGCCTTCACTGGCAGACTACGTCCCCAGCCTCACAGTGAAATGAAGGGTTGCACTGATGTAGCTCTACTACTTCCAGATTCAAGCTATCACCTCCATGTGGCTATGTGCTAAATAGACAAACTGGCTGGCGCACAGGTAGTTCAGAGGTCCCAGCACAACTCTTTTCCCCCATGCAGCTACCATAGGGATTCAGGCAATGCCCAGAGCCATCACGTATGGGAAGTGCACCTCCATGCCCCACTCTAGAATTTAGAATGCATGGGGACGATGGGAAGCACCCCCAAGTCCTGGCTTTAATGTTCCTTCTCCCTCTAGTAGGATTCCCATTGAGCCTCTAAGTAAGACCAGACTCTGTAACCACTTTCTGTGTGTTTATTTCATTTCTAATGCACAAGAAAAACATACATAGATTTTCCAGACACAGGGAAAAGGAAAAACAGAATATTTTTCAGGACCAGCTTCTTAGACACGTGACACAACAGGAACAGACTGACACTGAATCTGGGCTAGAAATGAAGAACATAAGAGGTGCACTAGCAAGCCTGTGTCAGTGCCTCTTCCTCAAATCTGTCATACACTGCAACCTAGCGAAGATTGGCACAGAGCTTATATGGATGGGGTTTCATTGTGCTCCCAAAGATAATGTCCATGTTGACTTCCTTAACTCCTTCTGGTAGGGTGAACTTGAATGTCTGCAGCAGGCTGCAGAAGATGATGAAGAGCTCCATCTTCGCCAGCACCTCTCCCAGGCATACACGGTGTCCTGCAGAGGGAGAAGGGAAAGAGCAGTCAGTCCCCAGACAAATCTGTAGCCTGCATTTGCTTCCCAGCTTTTCAAAAAAAGCATCACTCATTCTCATCAGGAAACAAAGGATTTGCTGAATTTGACATTTTTCTCTCAAAGTGACTGAACAATTGAGGTGTCTGCAGTTGACCATAAGCAGGATCTACCCAGACTACAGAAAAAGCTACCAGAGATGCTTCTCCCTAGTTTCACAATTTACTAACTAATCCCTAACTCCCTGCTGCTATGAACTCAGTTTCAGTCTCTTGATTCCAAATTAATCATATGAATCAAAAACTTTTCCCAATTTATCAATTAACTTTGTGTTAAGTTTGAGTAAGAGAGGTGGTGACAGGCTCTAAGGTGCAGTGGTTAGGCCTGGGATGTTCAAATTCCTCTTCCGCCCAGTATAGGCCAGGAACCATGAGGCTGACACTTTCACATCCCAGGTGAGAGCTCTGACAACCAGACTATTCATAATCCTGGCATGATCCTCAATAGCTTTTGTTTTATTTGTTGTTTAAACTATTGATTGTTTACTCTTCTATAAACACACACACTTAGTGAAAGAGTGTCTCCAGAAACTCCCCAGGAAAGGCATAGCCATCTGGGATGCATTTGATACAGGTTCAAATTCCTGTATCAACAAATACTGAATTATTTACGCACAGTAAATCAGCTCCAGCAGAGCATGCTGCCATGGAACCACCACTATAATAGCATAATCTGGCAGATGCAGAGGATGGCAAAGAACAGTGTAAGGACTTTAATCCCAAAATTATTGGCAATTCTAGGTCTTTACTCCTTTTACTTTCTCCGCATTTTCGCAAAAATCTAAGGTCAACAGTTTATATAATTACCAAACAAGTTATTTTCCAATCAAACATTATTTTTTTTTTGGCCTGAGAAAACCATGTACTCCTATTATGGGATTCCACTCCCTTTGGTCTTTTCCACAAGAAAAATAATACAGCTTCACGTTCACAGTCTAACCCACACAAACAGGTTCAGTTGTCAGCACACCTACCTGCTGAGAAGGCTAAGAAGGCCTCTCGGGTCACAAAATTGCCATCCTTGTCCAAGAAATGACCAGGGTTGAACTGGTAAGGGGTCTCCCAGTATTCAGGGTCAAAAAGAGTTGAATCTATATTTGCCATAACCACAGTACCCTGCAAAGAAGGGTAAAAGAGGCTCATTTCTGCCTCTCAATTTCTCAAACATCAAGAAGAAAAGGACACAAACCAATTCCAGCTACAGTTCAGGGCGCTGCTCTGCTAGTCACACGAAGAAGAGGTAGCAGAATTGAAAGATTATTTTATTGGGAACAAAAATGTTTAATCTCAAACTGTTTTCTTTTCATTGTCTGTGTGTGTGTGAGTGGTTTTGCTGCTTTTTGCTTGTTTCTTTGTTTTTCTCTTCAAAAAAATAGGTAAGAAACCTCAGTAATTCAGTTTTAGGTATTTGCCTACTTTACTCCCTCCATGTCTCCTTTTTTCTATTCTGTTAGCAAATGCAACATAATGAGGGGTGTAAGGTTCTTTAGCTTCTTATCCTAAATCTAGTAAAATGATTTTCCCACTTTTGACAAGCTTTAGCAGGTTTACAAATGGAAAACAAAGCACCCTGCAAATGAAATAGTATATTTCAAATTATCTTTCTCAAGGTGAAGGGAATGAAGGTGTGCATGGCAAACACCATGGAGCAGTGCTGCATAGGAAAGTGTCTCCACGTGTGCCTTTGGGGAGGTCTGGCATTAAGGTTAAGTTTGGAAAAGCTGGATGAGTCAAGGAAACTTGCAGTAGATTTTTGTTTGAGGTCAGATGGCAGTTCAGGAGTTGCAGGGAAACATCTTCATTATATTTCAAATATGATGCCAGAGATGTAGTAATATGGAAGAGAAGCCCTAAGTGAATGAAATTGAGTTCATGCTTGGTATTGTTTCAGGCATCACAAGTGGAAAAAAATTCTAATCTCCCATTTGTCCACATAGCAGACAATATCCTGTCATTATCAATATGCTGACAACACTGTGCATTTCTGGTAAGTCCTCTCTCAGATCTTCTGAAAGTATAAGAACTCAAATGCTTATAAAGTACTTTAAAAGCACAAACTCTTGGAAAGTAAGAGTCTGCAACACTCTCTCAGGTTTAATTGCTGTGAAATTATGCTTTTGGTAAGCGTTTTTCCTCACTGTCCATGAGAAAAAGGCACAGGCCAGAGGGCATGGGAGGGAAAAAGCACTGTCAGTACTGTCACCAACAACCACTGAACTGTAAGGAAAACTGGATGAGGGAAAACATGACTACGAGAAATTCAACTTAATGGCCAAAGATCATACTGGAATAGATAGGGTACCTTTGGAAGGTGATACCCCAACACAGTTGTATCTTTCACTACTTCTCTAGGAATTGTGATTAAAATAATGCTACTAAAGCGAATGATCTCATGAACCACGGCATTTGTATAAGGCAGTTTCTTCCGATCCTCATAGCAGATTTGATGAGAAGAACCCAGAACGACATCCAGCTCTTTCTGGACTTTTTCTACAGAGAAAAAAAAATCCTTTATACACAGAACACCATTACAAGCAGTGATAGAAAAAATAAGTATGTAAATAAATTATATACTCACCATACCCTAAAATGTAAATACATTTATACAACTGTAGATACATTTACACAATTTTACTATTTGACTAAAATTTGGTATTTCCTAGTTTATAGGCTCTACGTTCAGATCATCTTTTCACAAGCCCAAAAGATTTATTGAGCTTCATAGTTAAAAGAAAGAGAGCAAACTGTAAATAAAGCAGGAGCTTCTTACTAATAGATTAATACAATTAATCAAGCTATTGTTTTTACTCTAGCTGAATACAGACTCACAGCACACTTAGCAACATTTTGTAAGGAAGCCATTGTATCAAACTGATACACAGATGTAATGCTGAGAATTGGGACAGGGTAATACCTAACCACCACTAATTGTTAACCTCTTTTGGCTGTTACCTATGCTTCAGTAAGTACCATACTTTACACAGTCTGAGAAAGGTCAGGATCAAATTTCAGGCTTAAAAGCTAGGCTAGTAATCCAAGAGGGATTTTTTTTTTTAATTTTATTAGAATTTGAAAGCTACATGTGTGTACAGGGCTCTGTTCTTCCAGCCTTCTAGAACCAAAAGTAGTATGTCTTATCTAGCTCTAAATCCAAGCATTGAGAACATGTATTTGGCTTAGCGATTCACCACCACTGAAATCCCTGTATCAAATCATTTAAAAATTTTTGAAACCAGTGTGCAACTTTGCACTTGTCTAGAATTTCTCTGGCATCTGTCTTCTCTATTCTTCTCTATTTAACATTCCATAAATTACAATAAATGTATTTATTATGTAGAAATCAACTCAGTTAACAAGCACAAATAATGTATTTGTTTGACATTTCAGATACAAGGAAAGAATCACTTTACCCTAACTCAAGTTCCTATCTCACTTTGAGTCTTTTCAACCAGACTATAATTTCTATTACATTCTTACAATACTAAAACAGTCTGTCAAAAATCAAGACAAAATACACAGAAGACAAAATACATCAGAAGCTGAACAACCCTGAAATTATTTTTAAATCTCTGTCTAGAAATGTTCTACTTCACTGGCTTCTTAAAAACAAAGCTTGGAAATACGATGTCAAAAAAATAAAAAAAAAAGAGGGGTGTGGAACAGAATTGTTCTACTTGAAACATCTCCATGTTTGTGTCTATAACTCACCTTGAATGTCAGGAAAAGCCACCATATAGAGCAGTGCCCAACGCAAAGTGGTAGCGGTGGTCTCAGAGCCACCCAGGAAGAGATCAAAAACAGACTGCACCATGTTTTCTTCATCATAAGTAGAATCTGGGACATTTTTAGCCTACAGGTGTCAATGAGAAATTAAATAAGAGTGCAGAAGGTACATCTGTCTAACACTGTATTTGCCCACTGAGACATGAAGTGATCACTGTAAGTAAATACAGTATTTCTAGAAGATGGAGAAAATACAGCTACCTGAACAATAAAAAGATTTACGCAGATATTTTCTCAAGTAAATTCATAGATACTTTTCATTGCAAGTGCTATAGAAAGTGTCGGGATTCCAAGGTCCTATTACATTTAGAGCTCCTTGTTGCCTTACCGCTAACTTCCACATCAGAAAAACAATATTTCAAAAGTAGGTTTATCCCACCCTTGCCACTCCCTGCACATTTGCTGATTTCAGTTCTCTCTCACGTGTTATGATTTAATGATTTATGCTATTTTTCAAGGCAGAGACTGCCATCATTTTTCTTTTAGATTTTTTCAATAACCATACGGTCCTACTAAGCACACAAAAGTTCAGTACAAAGCACAGAGAATAAAGCCAAACACTGAAAAGACAAAAAGAATCAGAATTCAAGAGCCATCTAAATATTTACATCTTTAAAACCAACCATTGTCTACTCTTGTCTAAGGACTCCAGAGTATAACAAAAAAAATGTAATTATTTTATCCTTCTAAAACAAGCCATTAAACTGACTATTTAAAATTCATATTTGAATTTGACAGCATGATTTTTAAACTGAATTTGTAGTGCTCTGTAATGATGTTGCTATGTGTAGACAGCTACGTGAAACGTGCAGGAAATCTGCTATGATATCATTTTTGTCAATTACAGCACAAATTACTCACTTTCTCTATCTGATCCAGGTAAAAGTCAATGAAATCTTCTGGTTCATCTATGGTGCCTTTTTCCCT
This sequence comes from Cygnus olor, assembly GCF_009769625.2. Classification (NCBI taxonomy): domain Eukaryota; kingdom Metazoa; phylum Chordata; class Aves; order Anseriformes; family Anatidae; genus Cygnus; species Cygnus olor. Next base: position 17,068,095 of record NC_049177.1, read on the forward strand.
GTGGTTTTTGATTTCCTGCCTTACAAAAGAACGAACAAAATCACAGCAAGATTCTACTTTTTGTAGAGGTCCCGGAAGGCATGCTAAAAGCCATTGGAAAATTTCATATATCTGTGGAGCAAGCATTCAACACAGATACTGTAAGTTACATGACATGACTAAAGCCATTATAGAGACACAATGCAGACATTTTTAATACTGAATTACTGAATTAATTTCTCTAGGAAAAGCACTGCAGCAAAGAGAAACGTCATGTTTAGAACATGAATAGGTATTGACTTGTGGTAAATTAAAGTTGATACAATTTCTACCCTGGATTCTTTCTTATCCTTACTGCATAACCTCACTAGTATTTGCCCTGTTAATTCACCAACACAGGAATCCAGTTTCACAGGTAAGTCTATTCTGTATGTGTTAACAGTAATAAATTTAATACCAATTAATATTATATATATTATTACATAAATTGACACGGGTGGATACAGACAACGCAAAAACACAAACTTTTACTCCTGTAAAAAAGTATCACTTTTCACCTCAATAATACTGATCTTTTCATTACAAAAGAGTTCAGTATCCCAAGCACACTGCCTTTCCTGGGAAATTCTAAAAGTAATTATTTGTATTAGTTTAATAATGTCAAACCCAAAGCACTCCAGGCCCAGTTCACATTCATGATCAGTATTTTTAAATCAGCATTTATTGTAATTAAATAGTATACTATGATAATATATAATGCTGCAATTAATATTGCATGGCAATGCAATAAATATCATGTTCAATAATTTAATAATTTGCTTATTAAATGTGTCATTTTCTCACATAGTAACTGTAGCTGTTCCCAAAAGCCACTACACAATTGTATGCTTCAATCAGCTGGCGGAAAGTTTCATCCTGCAGGGAGAAACGATGTCCAAAGACCACAGCACAGATCACATTAGAGACAGCATGAACAATGGGGAATGAAGGGTCAACAGCTTCTCCTGCAAACAGAGATAAGCATTTGTCACCAAAATACTACCTTCTTTGCTACTTTGAAAGCAAGATCACAATGACATTTTATAATAAATATCCCCTATGCTATTTAGACTGTTACACTGAAACCCTCAAAATTCACTGGCAAAGATAACAACAGATAAACCTCATTCAAAAATAAGGACAGAAAGGTGTCAAGTCTTTAACCCACCCCTATCTGTTTTGTTTGCTTTTCTTTTTACTTATTTATTTTTAATCTTGGTGCTAATACCAAAATACACACTGCTGAGCTCTGATGGTACAACAAGTTTTGATTGCACTTAAATTATACTACGTTCTAAATAATCTTGGCTGTACTCTAACCCCTGTCTTTTCTGGAACAAAACCAGTTTGTCTTTACCCTCAGTAGGTAGCCTGCATGACCCTACATCAAAATCAGGAATGCAGTTCCCAGGGCACCTTGTCAATGACATACCATCTTTGTCCTTGAAGAACTTGACCAAGTGATAGGCCTCGGTTTGTATCCCACGTTCCATTCCTTTATTCCCCATTCCAAGCTTCCGGAGAGTTGCAACTCCAAAACGTCTCTGATGTTTCCAGATGAGACCATTTGAGACCAGGATACCTTCAGTCATTAAGAATCAATTTTATGTTAATAGTCATATAACAGTAAATGACATACATGCTAAGAATTCTTCCTTCTCATCATGCTGCCACTCATGAAGAAGAGGCATGCATTAGGCCACTGTTCTAGCAATAGTATTTTGTTAAAGACAGAAAAACCACCTTGGTTAATATAACCCCCAGCCCTGCAAAAAGCCCACTACAGTCTCAGAACTCACACACGTGCCCAAACATCCAAGAGCAGTGGTCACAATAAAAGTCCATGCAGCAGGCTGCTACATGCTGCAAAGAGCGTGGGCTGGTGTTGCCTTCTCTTTGCCTGTTCTTTGAGCAGAAATGAATCTAAATCCATATTCACATAGAAAGGCTTAGAGCCCAGCTCATGCGGTCTCTTATAAGATCTCATTTACCTTCTACAATCTTCTAATAAAATAAATACTTGTAAGCTATGTTTGCCAACATGCCTATACAGGCATTGTGTTCCCACAGATGTTGTCACGTGTCACCTCTGCAGGAGTGGCAAAGAGAGCTTTCCTCAATAAACACTATGTTCAGGTTTCTACCACCTGAAAATACGATGGTGTCTCTCACCAAGCTACTCAGAGCCAACAGACCTTTCTAAGGAGCTCATTGGAGAGGTCCTGGGGGTTCCTATGCTTGTGCTTCTTAATCTTATACAAACCCTCTTGAGATCATCAAATCTCCTTACTGGCAATATTTAAAAAACACCACACTTCCTTAACAGCTAGAGTTGACAACTGGTTCTGAGCACGTTGCCTGTGCTGTACTTAGTCTCTGGCTTTTGGGGGATGGATCCTGATTTTACCAGGCTGCTTGCAGCACACATTCAGCTTTCATCGTGACCCATGTCATTCCTGGAAAATGAAGCCAGGGCAAGAACTACTGAGCATTTCTGTTTCAAATGCAGAACTCTATATATTCTCCATCCACCAAAATTCAGCAGTGGCTTGTGTAAATGATAGCATAGTAAGAAGCTTTGAACAAGGACTATTGCACCTGCAGTCTCACTAATATGTTTAAAGCTCCAGTGTCCTTCCTGTGCCTTGGGACACCCCAAAAGGCTACATCTTGTTCAACAGCTCTGTACATGCTTTGCCTTCAGTGGCCTTTGCTGTAAACAAACAACCAGGAGCATAAAGAATTACTTAGGCTCAGCTTACAGAGGAGGCTTCAAGCTCCAAATAAAGTGAACCTCACATGGATTATTTCAAACCAGGGCACAAGCTTAGACAACACTAATAATGGATAAATAAGAGACCTAGCTAGTACAAACGCTGCTGCTCTGGTAAGATTCTGGAATACGTGTGACAGCAGCACTTTGGAGACCATTTTGGAGATCATTTTGAGGGATACCACAGACTTGCCTTATATCAACCACCTGGAGCAGACCGAATGGGTGAACTAGGAACTAAGGACTTGTCAGTAGACAAAGTTCGTCCACAGATACAAACTTCTTACCTCTTCCACGTGAAAATTTGTTGAATACAAAGGTCTGTAGTCGCCCAGAAACATCCTCCGAGTTGACGGTGAGACCATCCTTCACAGCTTTGAATCCATAAAGCACCACCATAGGTTTGTGACCCAGCCACAGGGTGCAGATGTTGCCATAGATTTTTGCTAGCTGTAGGTTTGACCAATGACAAAAAATACTCATTGGAGAAACATCAACCAAAGCACACACACGATGGGCTCCTCTCTTCCAACATGACATTACTGTGATAAACACTCCCACTGCAAAACAAAACTATTTTGCCTTTTTATTTCCTGAACTCAGGAGTAAAGTTCTGTGCTCTCTCTGGGACCCCACTACTCACAGCAATGTGAATGATAAAAAGAACAGACGCTCTTGACCATTTTAAAGCTTAACTTGGGTTGTCTTTGCAAATTTAACATTTAGGAAAATGCCACAACTGAGTGCTTACAGATCATATTAGGTTTCACAAGGAAAGTTCACCTGCCCATTCACAGTTATATTTTTCAACTCCACGTTTCATTTCCTCAACCAAAAACTAGAACCTCTTAAAATTACACATTCCAATTGTCACTTCTCCTAGTACTACAGATTTCAAGATTCAATAGACCATCTCCCGTCTCATACAAAAGTACTGTCAAGCTGAGGAATGTGAACAGAGATCCCACCTCTGCTTGGCCAGCAATAGGGACTGGTCTCAAGCAACCCTGCAGATATTCAGCAAGGACAAAGTCCCTACCTTCACACAAAAAAACAATACAGCTCTGTCCTCCCATAGTGATGAACATGCACCCATTAGAAATGTTTGGCATCAATGTCTTTTAAGTTCCCTTTTCCTAAAGCCCATATTCTCCCCTTGCAGCCAGGTACCCCCTCACATACCGGTTTTGCTTAGCACCTAAAGAAAGGTTGGGACTTGAAAAAAAATTATCAACACATTGGATCATTTTGTGAAGTTTTGTCTCAGTGGAGGAGGCTGAACGCTGAAAGACCCTCGATTAACATGCTCAGCATGGACCCAGTTCTTCCCATGATTTCATTCCTTTCACCATCATTTACACCGTCAGTTTATTTGCAAGGAATCTGCAGATTTTACTTAACTTGTTTAGGCATTTAATTGAACTTCCATGACCCACCTTCCCTCACAATGAAGTTCTCTCTACTACCATATTAGCCTACCAACAACCATCCCTAGTATTTACACATTTTGCTCCTTTGTTCACATCCGCAAAAATACATACCTTCTTCAGGCTCCTATGATCAGTTCTAAAATTTATCCGCCAGACACCTCCAACGATGGGAAGTGGGATTGGTCCAGGAGGAAATCCACGACTTTTCCATTGCAATTTCAGGAACTGCACACCCAGAAGAAACAAAATTAGGGATAGTAGTATTACACTTATCATTTCACACTTTAAACAAGACTATCACTGAGAAAGCTGTTACGAATCTGTTGAACTGATTCTATATTGTTCTACTTAACTCTTCCCAAAGACAACCTCCTCACATTTAAGCTTTCTGAATTTTTCTCCTCCCTTCTTCCCTACCACACTTCCCTATTCCAGAAAATGAGGAGTGTTCCCATCCTTGCATGTATTTAATACATCACTATGCTGCAATATGCTAATACCTGTCATCGCTTCAAGATCCAATAAAGGCTAGAAGGCAGACGCTTCAGACTTGCATCTTACATTCAGAAACATCCCTTTGAGCAATCAGTTTGATGGAATATGTCACTTGAAGGTCAGCTACATACTGACGAAGACAGGAGAACTGACCAGGTAGCATTCTCTGGGGCATTTACCCAAAGTCTAGGCACACACATCACTTCAGCACCAACAAAACCAGCAAAATGTGGAGGGAGGCAGGAGAGAGGGATAATCCGTTGCTCAAAAGGACATTATACTCACGCATACAGAATGACAGTGGATGACACAGGAGTTATCAAGATTAGTAGACCAAGCTTTGGGAAAAATGGGGTGAAATCTTCTGGAGTACCTAAGTGGAATGCTTGTTTTCAGGTGTTTCCACAACTGCTCAAGTCCATCCCATTCCTGCTGTTACATAAAGGTGTTTCTCCAACATATCCCTAACAGGTCGTTCCAGCTGTGGCACTCAGGTGCCAGCAGCTTATTTGCACACCCAAGGAGGTTTTCCTGTTAGGAAAAAAATATTTGTAGGCAAAACAAAAACCACACATGTACTAAGTCTGCAAGAACTCCAAAACTATGCAAAGCCACAGTCATCAGGTTTGGCATTCTGAAATTACAGTAATAATACTGGCTATCTTCACAGCAGCAACTGTAGGCAAAGTACTTTTTTCTCTGTAACAGACTCTGTAAAATAAACAGAAATGCATCAGCAGCATTCTGTAACGTTGCTAGTGCACACACAATTAACTTACAAGAAGCATGTTATCTCCAACTTCATTACATCTCCCTCAGGCTATAAGAGAAAGAAAAACAGAAAATATCTGAGTAAATAGTGCAATTCATACAAATGTTTTAAAGCTAATCCAAACGGGACAAAGTACCCTCACAGGCTTTCCACAGTTTCCACAGTCTGCAGGATCTTATCTTGCTGTTTTCATCTACAGTTCACTTTCTCCATTAGTTTCATGGTGCCAATCATTGGATTGTAAGTGTTGCATTCTTGACCAAAAACATCACTATAAGCAGACTTGACCTTGTATAAGTTTTATACCTATTTGCAGATAAAGAACGGAATTCAGAAAATTAACAGGAAATCTTAACACAAGAATGCACAATACAAGACGTAAAAAAACGTAACTAATGAGATAAAGATCAGAAAAAACATCTTCAATACCAGTTAATTTTAACAAAAGCACGCTGTAGCCAACACACATTTATGGAATGTGTAACTTATGAAATTGCTAATTTTATAAACTAAGTCCTCTGTTCTTCCCCAGACATGTCTAGAGGAGAATTTCCAGCATGCTTGCTGGGTGAGGACCTTGCTTAGGTCCTTCTACACACAGCAAGCTCCGTCATGAACAGTCTTCAAACAAACCTCACCAATTGGAGCTTCCTGCCTCTTCACAGGCATTGTACATCTGCTCCATTCAAATGATGGAGCAAAGGAAATTGGCAGGCATCTCACTCCTTTAGATGTACAAATACACACACCAAGAAGGACGAACCCTACACTTGTATAGTAGGACATCTGAAAACATATTGCTTCTTGGAATAACTCGTATCATGATGAAGTACATTTTTAAAAAGAATTACCATCATCTGTGTCATTTCATCCTGATCCACACCAGATTTCTCATACATCCTAAAATTCTAATGTTTACATTGGTGTTACTCATTCACAGATGAATTATCTGGGAACATGAACACATACCTTGTTCAGACTCTCTTGATCAGCTCTGAAGTTTATATGCCAGATGCTTCTGATTATGCAAGATGGGTCTGGTCCCAGATGCAGAATTAGAAAAGAAATATGAACAGAGCCTCACTTGTCATCAGAATTCCACTAGTACTTTACAAGGCCACTCTGACTCTGAAAAAAAAAAAATGAGGAACTCAATTTCCATTGATTTATTACATCTGTCTTCAACATTTTTGTGATGTATTTCTGTCTCACTCCCGTTCTGAGTGAATGTGCCGTTGAGGGCATGTAGTGTATCACTAACTTGCAAGTACAAATCACTATTGCCTGACACAAGCCTTATTTAAATAAGGGCATTCACATTTCATTATGATGGACTGAAAGGCCATAAAACCATTTTACTTACAGGACGAAGGTTATATTCTGGTATGAATATACCTTCTCCTCTTTGATTACTAAATAAGGTTGATAATCCCTTGATAATCCCTTCCTGGTTTGCAAGCAGCACTGCAACTAAGAAATACGGTGCCTTTTTGCTTTCATCTTGAACTGCTGCTCATCAGGCATCACAGGCAACCTTAATGCAAGACTTACAATGCAAAGGGATATACAATCAACAGCTTTGTTAAAAAATGCTCAGATGTGTATTACAAACAGTCATCGTGCATGTCTGGTGGGTATTTGACAATGGTTCATTGCTACATCTGGAAGAATTTTAAAATACACATCTTGTCTGAAATCACCCAAAGCTTTTTATCTAATAACTTCTCAGTTCTGATCAGGTTTCCACTTCTGTAAACACAGCTGTGACTTTGCATACTTTGGCCCTGTAGTTCAGTCCATGATAGTTTTATTGCATAACAGCTGGGCATTTCATACACCCACACTTTCAGATGGAGGGTATTATTTTCCTCTTCACGTGTTTCTGTCTAGGTATGACAGCTGATTTTTTTTTTTTTTTTTAAACTGAAGGATTCATGGACACATTCAGCACTGCCAGCTTCTTCCTAAAATCCCAAACAGAGAGAAACTGGAAAACTGAATTACTTCTTCATGATACATTTCCATAGTCAGTCTTCAGTTCAATCAAGAAGTGAGATAAGCAGCCAGTATCATGACAGTTTTTCTTCTCAGGTTTTCCGAAAACATTTTAAAAGCACAACATTATTCTTTCCGAAAAAATAAATTCTGACAATACTAATTTCCACATTAAGGACATTACTAACCTCCGCGGTTACTTAAATTCCAGTGGATTGTCCTCATCCAGAGTATGCGAAAGAATACTCCTTTTGCATTTGCCACTTGCCACACTTTGTTATTGTAGATTCAGCAACTATACATAAAGTATTATCTTTTTACTAAATAATTAGGCAAACTAAATTAAAATGCTAGACAGCTGTGTGTGTTTTCCTGCTTCGGTCTCCCCAAGCAAGAAGGTGACCAATATACTTGAAGTACTACTACTTGCAGTAGCAAGTTAAGAGTGAATTCAGATGAAACATCACACAGGAAAATTGATTCTCAGGTCTACAGTACTCAGCACAAAGCTTCTCTTAGCCAGTTATAACAGTTTATCATAAAGGTAATAATTTCACAAGAACTTCATTATGTGGGTAATGTCATAAGCTGCAGTAACCCTCATCTGGCTGAGTTTTTCAAGGATAGCACTTAAAGTCAGCTCCAGGAGAAAGCATCTATGTACCCATGGCAGTTTCATGAGAAACGTGACCAGGAACATGACAGTCTGACTGACTGACAGTATTTCAGGTCTGTCTTACAAGAGAGGTCTGTCTAAGAAATTAACAACTGTGAATGTACCATCTGAAGCTACCTTATTCTGCTCCAAAGAGTTCTTCTGAAACTTCTGAAAAAGTTCTTGTGACATCCAAAAATCAATAGATAACTCATCACCTTCTCTTTCAATCTTTTTCCCTTCCAGATCACTAGGAATTTATTCTCTGCATATTCAACAAGTTTTTGTCTTCCAACATGCTATGACAATAAGAATCATGGCTTCAATTAAAGAACAAATATTTTTACTTCAGATAATTCAAGAGAGAAATTTGTTGTTTCAATGTCATGTTTTCTTTCACTCCCAGAGCTCTTTTCATAATATGTTCTCTGCTTTTTTTTTTTTTTTTATTGTTAAGTTACAATGTCTGTAGCAAAACCTGGTTTTAAACAAATGCCTGCAGAGTCATACACCCGCTGATGCCTGACCCATATGAGAAGCCAGAAGATACTCTTCTTGTTAAAGGAACAACTGATGGTGGCCATTCACACACAAAGCTGATCTGGTCAATTGTCCCCACAAACAGTGAATTTACATATGTAATACAGTAGTTCCCTCAGCAGCTAAGTACACAGCTCAGATTCTCTGAGCTTAAACACTGCAAATTTCCTCGCACTCTCTATCTCCCTGCTACTGAAGCCTGGGGGTAATAAATTCTCTCCCCCTATGAAAGATAGGGGATGAATCTCTGCCTAACTGTAAGGGAGGAACAAAAGCACCTACTTTGAAACGCAAACCTCAACACACATTACTCAAAATAAACCAAAAAAAAATCATAAGGCACTTTTATCAGTACTCTACAGTGTTGGCTCTCTTTAAGGATGCTGTCCCCAAGTTCAACTCGGAAATCCTTCTAATTTATTATAACAGAAATTTCATCATCCCTTTATTCATTATGCTTTCAGAGAAACCAAGGAGAAATACAACTGTTTTTTAAATTTCTACTTTTTCTAACTGGGATTGAATTAGTAACTAAATGAAAACATTGCACCTGTAAGAAAAACCTTGAGAATCCAAAATAATTTAGCATTCCAGGAAATTTTAACCCTGCCTGCACAGCCAGTTACTTCTACTAGGTCACCACACTTACTGTCTTTAAAACTTTGGCCCATGGTCTTCTAGAAGTCCACCTTCAAGGCTGTTACCAAGACAGCAGACATGATCACCATAGCAGTCTGCAACGACAGATAGATAAACTACCTAGATGATCTACGAGTGATTGGTTTGCATTAGTTGTGCTAATGGAATGAGGCGCAGCTTTGTCCTGCCTGGGGTCTGTATCTGCAAGGAAGCCACAGATTCATACCCCGGTGCAGCATCTCCCATGTAGTTCTTACCAGTACAGGAACTACTGGCACAACCAAGCTACCATCCTGTAAACTTCATCAGTAAATACCATCACCCACCTGATCGAGGTTTGTCAGATTGCAATAGCAAATCACAAACACATTTCAACTGGGCATGGAACACTCTAAGGTCTCAGCTGCATGCATACACAGTCCCCTGACCAAAAGCTGGAAAACTGCAGAAAATAGGCTGGATACTGCCACCACTGGCTCAGAGTCATGACCACTAGCTCAGGAAGTCCCTGAAGGGTAGGAAATTATCAGAGAAATAATTAGAGGCACATGCCTGCCATATTTTCTTCTTACTTTCAGGCATCAGTGATCGACTACGACTAGTGATAAGACAGTGGGCTGGATGGACCTTCAGGCTCACCTTTTATGACTGCTTCTGCTTTTATCTTTTTTTTTTTTTTTTTTAAACAGCAAAATGATGGCCAAACCTTTAATGAATTCCAACAAACATGTTGAGACGATTAATTTTGATCTTTCACTCTGGACACAGATTTTTCTCCTGAGACCTTATTGATAGCGACTGGACTAGAGAACATAACAAGTCTTAACCCATCCAGGAACATCTGCTTGCATTTTTCAGTGAGTTTGACATATTCACTCATGTTTAAGTTTGTGATCTGCTATAAAACATAGATCCTTATGTGCACTTTTTCTTACCCTCTCTACCATATATAATGAGAAATAATCCACAGTATACAGTTACACTATCTCAAACCTTACAGGTGAATTTTTCAGGTTATTTGTCCAGTTCATAGTGCTTGTTTTTATGTCATATAAGCACACACTTCCATCTATCAAAAAGTTATTTATGAAAGTATTCAGTATTACGAGATCCTTGATTGGAAAACCCAACCTGATAGCCATATTACCAGGGGCCTTTAAGCTTCAATTTTGCTGAGAAAATTAGGTGCAAGAAAGTACATAAACTAAAGCTCTGCAAAGTAAACAACAACAGATATAGATTGTAATTGTTGAGATTGTAATTGCTAGCAGCTGAAGGGTTGATGAGAAAAAGTATTGACATAAAAAGAGTAAAACCTAAAAAACAGAGAATTGAAAGATAGCAAGTAAGCAACACTGAAAATCAGCTAGATCCAAGGAGTGTCAGGGGCTGACATTTCCCCATCTGGTGGCTGACTGGTGAGCAGAGTCTCATGCAGTGTCTCAAAAGCAGCAGTAAGCATTAGTGCTTAGCCAAGTAGCATGGTAACCAAAGCTAGCTAGTATATTGGGCAATAGATAATTGCTTTATACTTTCTACACTGTGTATATTCTTCTGGCAGCCTCTGTATGGTAAAAGATATCTGCACAAAGGTGATCCAGTAAGTGTAGGCTGCAACGCGAGTGGTCATAAAGGAAAAAAAAATCACTAAGATTTTGCATTTGCTTGATTTTCATGATGTTTGAAATAGTATATTTGCAAGATAGTTGTTCCAAACAATTGTAAATTTTCATTATTTTTTGTCCCACATCTGGGCTTTTCATTTAGTAAGTTTTTACTGTACAGCTTTTTCAGAACTTCTGCAGCTTACCACATATCACACCCAGTAACAGACAAAAGAAAGGTGGTAGAAAAACAACATGAAACACAAAGCATGTCCAGAAAACAAACAAACAAAACACACAGCATTCATCTTTTCCTTTCAGTCACTCCTTGATGAGCTCCCCTGTATCAAAAAGAATCCATACAATTAATAGCTTCTCTGAATTCTGTCCTGTCACAATAGACCTGTGTCAGTTGCTGTTCAGTAGGGCACCGCCACACTGTTGAAAATGGATTATACCTTTCTCAATCCTGAGCAAGCAGAAACTTCAATATTTTCAGCCTGCATTACTTACTGCATGAGAATGGCATAAGCATTATTACTTTCTACTCTCAGAAGTTAAACAGCTGAACATTTCTCAGCTATCATTGTAGAACTCAAAGTTACTATTTCCTTTTCAGGAAGAAACAGAACTTTAATACCCATTTCAGCTTGCCTTATCTGAAATTTTTTGTTCTGTCCATGACTTTTGGCATTCCAAGTGCAACATCTAGGCTACTAGATACTGCTCTGAAAAACTGTCAAACAATGTTGAGGCTACAAATATTCAAACATTAGGAAATTCCAAAAATAAGACTATCTGCAGAACAATAATTACTTCTTCCTGATGCTTTAGTGAGAACAGGGTAACTGACCTGATGCACAATCACTTTTCCTTATTCCAATATCTCCATTATACATGAGCAGCACCTCTCCATGCAAGAAGCCCTGCTCATTCTTATCTGGCAAATACTATTGCAAAGCTCAACATCTCTGTCATCTTTACAGGTAAGACTGATCAAAAATCTGCTTTTGTAACGAAGGTTTCAGGTCACAGAAGCAGGCAGCGATTGCAACAACTGCACAGGGCAGGGAAAGCACAGTAACAAGAGAAACAGCCATAACTGCCATCTATATCTTACCTTTCATTAGTTTAAGCTTTAAGCTCTTTTTAAAAAGGAACATCAAGTTTGATTAGGCCTAGAGAGATGAAGCAAGTTCCTCAGTCATAGACAAGCTACGAACAGATCTAGGAACAGCGTTTGAATCTCCCAAGTCCCATTCCAGTATGTTGCCTACACAACCTTAAAGCTCATCAGTTTTCAGGTCCCAGTAAGATAGATTTTTGCCTCCTGCTGTAGTCTGTTTGTTTATAATGTTGTAAGCAAAGTTCTCTCTTCCTGAGCAGAACAGAAAAAAAGAACAGCAATTTTCTTGGCTTGCTTTTTCCAGTCCTCTTTTCACACTGGGTCTGTGCTCTAAGCAACTCTCCCTTGGTGCTTGCTTGAACATACCATGTCTGTAATTCTTTTCCCACAGAGAAATTCTGAATCCACTGACCAATTAACAGCTCCTGTTATGAAGCTCTTGAAAGACAGAGAGCTGCAGGAGAGAAGGAAAGCTGAGCTGAGAAATCCAAATTATCTCCACTGAAAAAACCTGCAAGGGAGCTTAGCAATTGTCTGTTCTGTTTAGCTTGACACTAGGCCAGGCAGCAAGTATATGCTACCATGCCAAGCAACACATGCACAGCACAGAACCACACAGTGTTTTCTAATACACGTACTGAATCTGTCTTTGCAACCTGCAACAAAAAACCCAAACCCTGGTATTTACAGCACAGCAGGCAACACACACCCTGGGCACAGCCCTTTCCAGCTCCAGCACACCACACTCGACGTTTATTCGCCTCTCACCTTTCTGATGATTCTGATGACGCTGTTTCTTTCCCTGTCCCCTGCAGGCATTGCATTTGCTTCCCACTCCTATGGTTTGAAGCCTTCATTACAAAAGCAGATTTCCTCACCTATTCAAAATAAACAGACTGAACATCTGTCATCTTTACTGGTGAGCTCTTGCAACAGTACTTGTCAGACAAGAGGGAGCAAGATTTATGTGAACAGGTGCTGCTCACAAATGCTGAAAATATTAAAATAGGGAACATTGAATCCCTCTAAAGCAGTTTGCTTGATTTTTTCCTTCCTTGTAAACTGTTGCCTAAGCTTTTCCAGAAAACTTTGCCTCACCACACTTCATTTGATACCCACAACTCTCACTGAGCACTAGGAAGACACACTGCCCACATTGTCCAAAAGGCCAGACCCAGCCTAAGTCTCTTGTTAGGCCCAGCCTTACTCAGGGGGACCCAGATTTACCCTGCAGAAAGGTCTCAGAGAGCAATCAGGCAGAAGGATGGGGTCACAGCAAAAGTAGCAAGACTGCTCACATGGGGTACACCGCAACACTGCAATGCAAAGTGCGCAAAGAGAGTGGACCGTAAAACCATGGAGTCATCTATGTTGGAAAATACCTCTAAGATCATGAAGTTGAGCATGCTGGTAATGGAGGAGCCCTGTACATCAGAGAAGGCTTTATGTCAAATTAGCTCATCATGGTAATGAGAGCACAGGTTTACGAGTCAATAACTTAATCCAAACAGGGTACAATGCCAGAGCTACAGAGGAGAGATCTACTATCAGAGCCAGCACCGACCTCCCGCAGGCCTGAAGCAAGCTGGCAACACGTACTACAACCCCGACCAGAAGGGCAGCAAGGGCAAAAAAATGTCATAGTAAGTGGAGACTTCAACACTATGGCAGACACCACACCATGACACAACATGGAGATTCAGCCTTTAGAAACTGTCAATGACTGCTTCAAGAGGCAACCAGATGAGGACTTCCAAGCCACAGTCATTCAACATGGTTGGTGTCAAGCAGTTGCAATACAGATGTACCTTAAAGCATTTTTGTAACCACATTATGTTTCTGATTGCTCTACAGTACTGCCACCTATGGGTTCCACAAAACATTAAGCTAGAAAGCAATGGGGTTACTGAGCATAAATTGATAATCAATGACATGCTCACCAAACCCGACCATTCAACAGATTTAAAAGAAAGAAGAAAAAAGAAAAAGGAAAAAAGAGTGGACTGGAGGGACAAGTAGAATATTTTGTGTTTTTAAATCTATCAATGTAGAAGCACGCTGGCATTTAATTGCCATTATTAATAGGTAATTTTAAGGCTCAACTCGGCTTAGGTCTGGTAATTTTGAAGTGTGTTAAGTCATACCTTTGTAGATGGCATGCATCTGTCAACAGCTCTCAGTGGCGTTTCACTGTTGCAGATTCTGAAAATGGTAGGTGCACAAACAATGAGAAATAGAATAGAGCTTCCTTCCTTTTAACCATACATGTCCAGCTGGATGAAAATGGGATAAAAGCATACAATGAAGTAAAGTTCTGACACACACAAATGGCAAGTTGAGTTATTTAGCCAATTTCATCAGGTAACTCATTTTAAACCCTCAAATAGCATCATAACCTGAATAATTGTGTGGATATGAGTGCTCAGTAGCACAACTCAGTAACACTGCAATTTATGCAAAAGTAAGAGGTGGTTGGTAAAGCCATAAGAAGCATTTAATTTTAAATTGCTCCTCATAGCTTTTTGTTTAACTCTTCAAATATACACAAAACCATGCTGCTGAAAATGATGCTCTTTAACCTCTGCCATTTCTACTTCTCTGTCCAAAGAACTGAACAAACACCAAAAAAGACGTGCAGGCACACTCTTTCTGATAGTTTTTCCACCTCCAGTTTCTGTAAGGCCTCTGCATGTGCAGCCTACTGAAGCAGAAGAGCTGCATGTTAATGCACAGGAAGAACAAGTGGTAGCTGCTCAGAAAAGTAAAGTAAGCAAATATAGCAGTGTTGTTGCTTGTCTGCAGCCCCCTGAAACTGCCCTACATGTTTGAATTGGAAGTCCACTAAAGGAAAAAAAAAAAAAAAAATCCTTGTCCACATATTTTTAAAGACTGAATGATGCAAGATTACAATTGATACATTTGCTTTTATCAACCCACCAGAAATCCACCTCGTTAGAAAACTAACTGAAATGAATAACCATACACCTGTACCATGCAGACAGTTGATTGAAGCTTAAGGGAATTCAGAGGAGTTCTTAAGAAGCCCATGAAAGGCATTAAATCTTTGTATTTCATGATCGCAACATACTTCAAGTCTAATCAGTAACTTGGATTTTGATGGAAAGTTTTGGGCTGGAAACTGCAGATTGCAAAATTCATCAAGACATAGAAATTACAATAAAATTTTAAAGCAAGCAATTTGTACAGATTATTTTAATCTCCTATACTTACTTGAAGGTATATAATAATATTAGCTGGGTTCTTGTTCAAGTCTTGAAAAATCCAATGTAGTGTATCAGCTAATAAAAAAAAATAAAAAAAAGAACTATACAAAGTATAAACAGGCCCATGAGGCACCAAATAATCAAGAGATAAAGAAAGCTCACAGTGTAAGGATGTAAACTGCCATAGCTAAGGCTTATGTTCAGCTATAAACAATGGCATTTAGCACGTTACTTCAGAGTTTGGTCCTAAAAATGATTCAGCCTGGGAAGCCCCACGTATGTTTGGGAGTCATACATCTTTTTTTCCAAAGAAGATGGTTCCTGATGATACAGTGAGGCACCCTAAGTTATCTCTAGGTTTGCTACTGCAGCTTGCTTTGGCACTTCTAAATCAGCAAGATCTGCAGCTTTTGCAATGACTAGGAGCTGAAAAAGCAAAGAGAAGAAGCAGATTTAAGAGAAAATAGATTTTGCCATCCCAACAGGAATAGACAAGATGGAGGATGAGGTCTGAAATACTGTTCTAAATGAGTCAAAGAAAAAAATCACCAGAAAGGAGACCTCACTCCACCATCTTGTCCAAAAATACCAAAATTAGGCCATTTGTTTGCTTTGCAGTTGTGGAGATTCCAAAAACTCTCAAAGCAACCTTCTGTCCATGGATTACATCAAAGAAAGTCAGTGAATAATAAATGTAAGACTCTTTTCAAGTTAAAATTTGCTACACACAAACCTCTTCTGGAAAGCTTACAGGATCAACAAATTAATAACGGTTAAGCCTCTTTCTTCAGTTTATTTTTCTTTTTCACAAATATAACAGGACCTTTGCATTTTTCACATCCAAAATTTCCATCAGGAAATTTGCATCCTTGGCATAAAAAGTGTTTAGAAAACACCATAATATCCACTTGACAGCACAATGTTGTCTCCATTATGTTCAGCATAATGTCATAACTTAATCTCGAATATGATAAAAGGGGAAAGTAGATATGTCTTAAGTGTAATATGTGTATTAGGACACTTCATTTAGCCTTATGCTGCCTGAATTCAATCCTTGTTCTCCTCAGAGACTGTATCCTAACGGGCAAGTATTATGTACACATTTCTGCTTCTGTAAAAGAAAATACATAATTGTAGTGATTCAGAAAGGTAATAAGTAATGCATCCTTGGTATTTCAGTGTTTAGCTACAGGTGTTACCATGATGCAAGACACCTGATATCCTTGAATAACTGACAGTTACTGTTTAGAACCAATATCAACAATAGGAAGGAAACAAAATTCTAAGAAAAAGACAGATCACAATTACAGATCATAAAACAGAGTAGGTGTGGCTTGGCTAACTGCAAGGGATCACATATTTCAAAGTTTCCTAAGGACTTCAGCTTGGAAAAACCGCAGGTCGAGAGAGAGGGAGGGAGAATGAGAGAGAGAGATGGTATATTTTCTCTAGAAACAGATAGACTTCAGTAGAGGCAAACTCATTCATCTACAGAACTTCATATTTTCAGAGTCATACACAAAAACAGCAAGAAGCAAAAAAATTTCATAAGATGTTGGGGATTGTTGAGATTTTTATAGCTCTGGTAGCATCTTTCCTGATTTTACAGTTCCTGAAGCTGCAATGGATGTGCAGCCAGCTTCCTCCAGGACCAGTTCCTCTCCCTGTCATTGGAAACTTGTGGCTGCTGGACTTCAAACTTCGCAGAGAAACTCTCGCCAAGGTATTTATTTATATCTGTGGTTGAAAATCCATCTGAGTCTATTTTAACATACACTGTACATTGCATAAGAACAGTCTAAACTTCGGGCTTTTTTATTTTAATCTTCAATCTTAATTATCAACTAATATCAAAGAATCCAAAGACCCTGCATTAATAAAAATATTCCTTAGTAAAATATATCATAATGCTTTATCACATTTTCTTTATCTCTTTTGGATACAGTAAAATCCATGTATAACATTATCACAAAGACTAAATGCAATACCATGATATTCCATTGTCAGTTTTGTTTTCTATTTTCATATTGATATCTCTAGTCTTGTAAAACATCTCGAGTAGAATTTCCTTTGCCTGACACTGATATCACTGGAACATGTCCAGGCCATGAGTGGCCATTAGAAGACCAAATATATAATGTAAATTGACCCCTCATTTGTCCACCAAAAGTCAGCAATGCACAGATTATTACTAAAATGGAACAGGAAAAAAATGGTTGCTGTTCTGCTTGCAACATGAGTCCTTTATAAGCCAAATAAAATTACTACTAAGGAATTTGCTTCAAACTGTTTTAAGGAAAAACTTGAGTATAATCTGAGGAGGGCCAATAGAGGCAAATATGAATAATCATGGGAAAGCTACAGGAGGAATCCAAAAATATTGCTTTGCTTTCTCCAGAAGCTAGAAGCAAGAAAAAATCTGACAATTTAAGTCATTAATGAAAATTAACAGAAAATTTGGGGGATTTTGCAGGTATTCCTTTGTTCTTTGATTCTGAGCTAACAGAGTTTCTTTGTGACATTTTCAGAGGTGCTCTTTTGAGAGATGCCCTTAGTATCTATTCTGTAAAGTATGATTATTGTCTGTTCCCAAAGCACATTACAACAGAAGGCTAAATTTTTCTGATACCCTTGACCTAATTTGATGGCAAATGAGTTTAGCTATAGCAACAGGAAACTCTTAAAATGAATAATTAAGTGTATGTATTCCCTATTTCACATGTACTAATTTACTGTTATTAACTCTTCAGTTAACCAACATCTATGGGAATATCTACACAGTGTGGATGGGACAGACACCTGTTGTTATACTGAACGGGTACAAAGCAGTAAAAGAGGGCATAATTACCCATTCACAGGAGACTTCTGGAAGACCTCTCACCCCATTCTACAGGGACATGATGGGCGAGAAAGGTAGGAGATGTCACCATACTGAAATATGAACAAGACAAACAAAAAAGATGCTTTCCTATAAAACACAACCTACTGTTATACAAACACATAACTGGGCTTATGTAGCATAAAGGCTCAGTGCAGAGCTAGTATATTAAGGAGAAAAAAAAAAAAAAATTCCTCTTATAGAGCATGCTACTGGCTTTTTCCCATAGACTAAAAGAAATACTTGCTGAGAGGAGCTGCCCTTCAATTGTATCAGTTCTAAAACTGAAGAATGTTCAGGGAGAAGACACTGGTAGAGAAAGCTGTTCTGCCTTTACCAAAACCCCTTACCACTCAGTTTCAGATTGCCTCCTGCAGTGAAAGGATTTCCGTCCCTAGCAATCAAATAAAGGTTTCTGTGTTCTTCAGGTATTTTTCTGACAAGCAGGCACACCTGGAAGCAACAGAGACGCTTTGGCATGATGGTTATAAGAAGCCTTGGACTTGGTAAGAACGATTTGGAGCATCAAATTCAAACAGAGGCCCGTCACCTTCTGGACATCTTTGCAAACACAAAAGGTAAATTCACTAGAAAAAATAAGACTTAGAGCATTTTCTGAAATATATTGGGTTAGGGGAATAAAAGTTTCACACCCTCCTTTTTTTTTAAAAAAAAAAAAAAGTAACATAGGTATTATTTTTCCTATTAGTGGGACTTTACCAGCTTCTTAATTGCATTCTTAGCAAAAAAATGTTTTGTCTGCACAGCTGGCAATATGCAATTGTTTTTTTAAAGTAAGGGTAGTAAAACGTGTTTATTATCAACACAGTCTCGAGGACAGCTGGTAACAATTTTTACATTCAAAAAAACCCTATCAAAACCCCATAGAAAAACCCTGTTTTCTTCCATAAAGAACACAAATTGTGACCTGCTGCAAGTCATTCTAGGGCAGCAAGCCTTTAGGATTTGGCAGAGAAAGAAGCCCAACACAAGGAATGTATCGTTCAGTTGTCCAACAAAACTCCTTTTTAGGGTTTATATGAAATAGAAACCAGTAGAATTTTAGCAAGATGCCAAAATAAAGCAACTAAATATAAATATTCTGATAAGCCAAATCCCTCACCCACACCATATTCCATACTGATGTGAAACCAGAGAAGTTCCCTAAGGTCCCTCACCAGCTCACTTTGCCCTACATATAGCAAAATGGCCCATCTATCTTCTGAGAGCAACATTTTAAAGATCCGTGGATGTGTAAGAAATGAGTAAACCATCTAGTCTGAGTCCCTGGTACAGCCCAAATCTTTACCTTCTAAGTAATTCTTCCCCATACTGAACACAATAATTGTATTTACTTTTTCCAAGAAGCACTACGAATGTTGGACTGAAGTCAGAGATGCATAATCCACCACCTTCTTTAGTATAATTCAAAGGTTGTCCTCACCATTTAAATGTGTACTTGATTATTTTTTTTCCAGGTTTAGCTTCTGTTTACTTTAACCCTTTTTAATAGGAGCTGTGTTCCATCCTGTAAAATTAGCATTATGCAACTTTTGCCTTTCCAATCTGTGGGAATAAAAAAGAAGTCATATATATATATAACTGAATGTTATGCTGCACTTGAAAACAAAACAGACAAGTCATTTTAACATGACTAAGAAATTCAGACTTCACTTTTTTTCCTGTTTTTTGTTGCTTTATTTTTTTCCAAACTTACTTATCTGCCTCCAGATTTGAAGGCATATGTTCTAATCCAGTGCTCGTGCTTTCAGACAACCTGGATCACAAGTCAGAGGCAGGAGGAAGGAGACCTAACGTTTGTCTTCTCAAAGCCAATAATTACTGTTTTTATAAAAATGTAAAGCAGATTGAAAAATAAGACTCCCTACAAATACAATCCATCCAGTTAATTTGTATTAACCTAGAGTTCAATTGTATGAAATTTATCTATCTGATGATCTACAACTTGAACTGTTATTACTTTTACTATTTAAAAAAAAGCTGCCTTCTTCCTGTATTATTTCTCACTACAGTCTGTTCAGAAATATTCACAAGAACCTCCTATATTCACAGGCGAGCCTTTTGACCCCCGCACGTTTATTGTCCATGCTATTGCAAATATAATTTGTGCTGTTGTTTTTGGACATCGTTTCTCCAGTGAGGATGAATCTTTCAGCAAGCTTATCAAAGCTATTTATTTTGTGATCTACTTTCAAGCTACTATCTGGGGCAGGGTAAGAATCTAATTTTCTTGCTCCTGTGCCTTAAAGTGCATTTGTACTTCACAATTAAAAAATAAATCAAGTCGGTGATGATTACTTTCAAACATTTCCATTCCATTATTTCCCATGTTCCGACTTGTGTATTGCCTCTCCTAACTGAAATTAGTGTTGCAGTGACTTTACACAGTAATCAGTAAATTGGAATTGGGTTCTCTGTTTAAAAGAGCTCACGTTTCTTCCTTTTTGTTTAAAATCACAGATGTACGATGCTTTCCCATGGCTTATGCACTACTTCCCAGGACCGCATCAGGAAGTGTTTGCATTCAACGACTTCATGCACAGTTTAGTGATGAATGAGGTCCAGACTCACGAGAGAGAGAAAGCAGGCAATCCACAGGATCTCATTGACTTCTACCTAGCTCAAATAGAAAAAGTAAGTATCTGTTTACCGCACAAGCCTCCCCTTGGCCTCGGTGCCTACTATAAATACTTGCTCTTAAGTAACTACTATAGAATTCTTATATGCATGCTTCCGCTTGCAAACCCAAGAGTTTGGCTTTTTGATGGACTGTTCACCTTTTTCATCCATTAAAACCAACTGCTACATTACCAAGGGTAAGTCTGAAAATCTCCACTTCATAGTCTTCTTGTGAATATATTCTACAGACCAAAGATGACCCCACCTCTACGTTTAATAAAGACAACATGGTTCAGACTGTGGTTGATCTTTTGCTCGGAGGGACAGAAACAACAAGTACCACCCTTCTCTGGGCACTGCTCTATATGGTGAAATACCCAGAAATACAAGGTGAGTAAAAGCCTTATCAGAGAACTGCACTCAACATTACACCATAAGGAACGTCATTGCAGTGTAAGAATGAGCTCAATCCCTTGCAACACAGCAAATAAATGTTAGCAATGAATTCAAACGGTAGTATGTCAACAACTGAGGTCTAGAAATGAAACAAATGAAACAGAAGTGTGTTTTCCCCACCAGATCACTAAGCAAGACTAACAGAAATTAATAAAAATCACTCCCACCCCCTTCTAATGAGATAAAACACAGAATACTAGCTAAAGACATGATTTTGTATGCAACCAAGATTTTTCCTAACCTTCAATGGGGTTAAAACTTTTCAAACCTACCTGATCTGAAAAGTATTCATAAATATACTAGAAATAGAACCCATCACTTTTTTTTTTTTTTTAAATACAGAACGAGATTACCCTCATAAGCAAGTGGGATGTGTCTTAAATCAGAGACCATCCTGTGTTTTGGGAATATGCGTTTCTTTGATCAACTGAAACCAACAAAGCAGTTGAGCTATGTGCCAAGGCATTTCAGAACAACACAATTTCTTTTTCCCCACTCCTGGACCACATTTATACAAAACTGAAAACAAAGGGGAAAAATAAATATTCCCATTTCTTTGCAGAAAGGGTTCAAAGAGAGATAGAGGCTGCTCTGGAACCGTCCCATCTCATCAGTTATGAAGACCGTAAAAAACTGCCATATACAAATGCTGTGATTCATGAGACTTTGCGGTACAGCAACATTACCTCTGTTGGGGTCCCTCGACAATGTGTGAGGAATACAACTTTGATGGGCTTTCACATTAAAAAGGTATAGAATACATATTTTTTTTTTAAAGTTTTTGATTATGGATGTTTAGTATTTCTATCAGCTTAGCTCCAACAATTCCTAACTTGGCACAGAGAGCATATTGTAGCACGTCACAGGCATGAAACGAACATGAGTGCTCAGGGCTAAGTTTTCATTAGCAGATACAAAAGAAACGGCTTGGGAAAAAGGCTAACAGCACAGGTAGTAAAAACACATCAGGAAAATTCAAATCCTTCTTCCTGCTAGCCAAATACAGATGATGTCTGGGCATCAAAGCAGAGCAAGTGTTTTAAGGAATGATTTTTAAATGGTGTTTAACGAATTGCATGCTAGCTAACTTTCACAACTAAGGGGGCAGCTTGGAGCCATACTTACCCCTGCCAATTAAAAAAAAAAACAACTCATCCCAAAAAACACATACTTGGGATGATAATGGCTCAATACAGCGACAGATCTAACAGTCACACTGACATGTTAGGAATGTCCCAAACACATTGAGCATGAATTTGATGTGATGGAATTGAAAGATCCAGTAAAGAGTACAAAAGAAGAAAGCTACTGTGATTATTCTGGCAGGCATCTAAAAGAATCCAAGCTGCAATCTAGCTCCGACAGGAAGACACTTCAGTAGCCCCAGGATGAGATAACATGTAGACAGAGCCAAACACATAATACTTTACAACAAAGAGAAGATACAAGGGTTTGTTATGCCTGGATGTACGCAGGAGAAGACCAAGCTGAATCCAGACAACGCACCGCAGACACAGGATGGCGCTATTATCTACTAAACAAAAAGAAAAAGCCAGAAAAGAATCAGTCACGTAGAAAATATAATCTCTGCTTCTTCTTGCAGGGCACACTTGTGTTGCCAAATCTGCACTCTGTTGTGTATGACGCTGAGCACTGGGAAACCCCTTGGAAATTCAACCCAAATCATTTCCTTGATTTGGATGGCAACTTTGTGAACAAAGAGGCCTTCTTACCTTTCTCAGCAGGTAATGCCCTGATGCTTCAGCATTCCTGTTCATCGTCTTGCAGCACAACTAAAAAACACTATTTCTAAATTCTAAAATTTTAAAAACATATTTGGTATGAATATGTAAAGTCAGGTGTTTTACTGTAAAAGCCAGAAATATTGTATTGAATTTTATATTTTTATGCATTAAAACAGAGGATAAGTATGGCTAGGAGGAATAAAGCTATCTTCTTGGTATATGTATGGTCCCTACTATCAGGGTATCTCACCTTCTTAGTCCATAACATATTTAACCTTCTTAACATCCTCAAGGTTGTTATGAAACCTCATTCTGAGGTTTTATTCTCACCTTACAAATGGGAACCCAAAGACAAAAGTAATATGATTTGACAAAGCGCGCAGAGAAAAATCTGTGATAAATCAGAAAACCAAATCTCGGTCTCCCAAATCCTGCAATAATAATCTAGTTACAGGTTCTCTTGCATTTCCATAAAATCAGCAAAACCAAGGATTTAACAGAACATTATATAGTCAATCAAAAAACTTGCCACCAGTTTACATGAATGAAGATAACTAATTTATGTTACCGTTTCAACCTAGGCATAGGAAATTCTTTTTTTTTAACTTGCTTTGGTAGTTTTCAATTTATATAATCTGAGTATTTCTATATAACGTATATTCTAAAGAGTGTGAATATTGAGATATTATATATATTAAATGTACTTTGGATAAAAATCTGAAATATACTATAAAAACAGTACATTGAAATGAATCACTGAGCCTATACATCATTCTGCCTATGTTTCACTCCCATCTCTTAAATATCTGCTCCTGGACAGTATTAGAGAGAAGGTACTAGGCTCTAAGGACCCAATATAGCCCTTTTAATTTCTTTTGGAGAAGGACCATTTACATCCTTCTACTTATCTTCAGAGTTGCATGCTACAGTGTTCCAGTTCTCCCTACTTAACATCTAAAGGCCCTGAAGTAATGAAGCTTTACAAAACCTGGCTCCTTATCCAAGAAGTTCTTTGTGGTTGTCACAGAACACAACACACAGAACACGAAGCAAAAGTAAAAAGGCAGAGTCTCATTCATGTTCCAGGAAAAAAAAATACTTTACATAATTAGAAAAACAGTTTCTCAGGTAAATAAATGTCCCCGTCACCTTAAAGGCATGTTCTGTCCTTACAGAAGGGCAAACGGAAACAGGAAACGTCTTCAGAAAATAATTAGCTTACATGATTTATGGAACTCAGTGGAATACTGTTTTATGTTCTTTTTCACAACTTCACTTTACACAGCTAACTTCCCTTCCCTTTTTCCTGCAGGGCACCGTGTATGTTTGGGGGAACAGATGGCACGAGTTGAACTCTTCATCTTCTTTACCAACCTGCTTCGGGCGTTCACATTCCAGCTCCCTGAGGGAGTAAAGGAAATCAACATGGAGTATATTTTGGGTGCAATACTGCAGCCACATCCATATCAACTGCGGGCTATTCCACGTTAGTCTGCAACCTCCTGCAAAGCTGAGGGACTTTGACCAGTCAGTAACTGTAGTTACTTTAAGAACAAGTATCTCATTTATATTCAAATTTAGGTAACTCAGTATAGCAAATCAATATAGAAGTATTTTTATTTAGGAGGTCTGATTTCATGCAGTTGAACTTTTTGAAATTAAAATAAGTTTACTTACGTAAGCTCATATAATCAAGTCTTAGGTATATATAAATACTCGATTACGTTACCAAAAAAAGGTATTTACACACTCCCAGTAGCAGTGGAATCAGACGTAGCATTTTAGAGAAGCAACTTGTACCAAGCTTTCCCTGCATGTGCGCTCAGTCACATATCACACTTTAAATGGCACAACTGTTCTGATGCAGCAAGGATGCCTGAAAAAACAGTTTTGTTTCAGTATTCTGTTATTCCTCGTCATTCACAGAAGGCCTTCTCTTACATCCTTCTGCGGAAGATACCAGGTTATACAGACTAAGTTTTGGCTCTTCTTTTCCTTTCACACTCCCTGGAAGCACTGTATCTTGTAGTATATAAGCTTCACAAACGCATAAACCTATGCGGAATAGGATCTCTCATAACCATATTCAATTTAGAAATACTTACACCTTTTTTACATTACTACTTCAGTACCTGTTCACTATTTCATCACGTCACGGATCTAGGTGTCCTCATGAACTTCCCTCCTTCTACTCAGGAACACCATTATATCATCCAATAATTTGCTATTTGAAGGGAAAGTAACAGCCTTTCAAGAAATGAAGAAAATAATGAAGATGGCAATATTTGTTAAAGCAAGCACAGTAGATATTCATTACCCACAGGAGCTTTTCTTTCATTGTCCCATACTTCCACAACAGGTGTGGAAAGTTTTGACGACTTAAAATGCAGCCACGAGCATCCTAGGTGCTTTCAGTTTTCAAGGTTCAGTAGGGACAAGCATAAATTACGCTAGAATGTAGTTGAAAGCAAAAGCAAAAAGTTACTTATTTCTCAGACATAAAACTAAAGGAAAGCCTTATTCTCCTAATATTTCCAATTACCACCTTCCATTTAGTGAAAATTGTAGAACAAAAAGACATGACATCATTGACAGTTTTCACCTTTTTAATAAAAGACATTTTAAAACTTTTTACCATTACTCCATTTTTATTGAGGAAAATATAACATCTAAAAAATCTTCCTTGAATAAGAAATACTTTCTAACAGAAATTAAGAAAAGTCTCTTAAACTTCGTATTTCTTACAGTGAGGGCAGATCTTGCATAAAATACATTCTGACAGATTTACAAAAGCAGTCTGAGACGGTAGTCCATAAACAAAAGTTTTCAAGTCTTCTCTCTTTTGTTGGTGCTGTTCATTAAAGAAAAACTCACCAAAAATTTTCTTTTCACCCTACGATATGCACGGTGCAGCAAAGGGCCCGCAATAAAGTGCTCGGCAGCATGACTGGCAGTGTAGGAACTTTCTCTACTCCAGTTTATTTTGATGGTTCTTGAGGTATGTCCTACCTGAATAAAGACTCCAGTTTCTTTCCTTCATGTTTACCCTTTGGTCTCTTTAAGTTTGGTCTCCTTCTGTAAGCTTGATTTTTTTTTCCCCACCAAATATTATTCCATTATGCACCTACGATTTCTGGTTTTCTTCTAAAACTGCAGCTTGGGTTAAAACATGCACATATTCTCCACCTGTATCTGTGAAGAACTGAGGTACATTATGAAGATTCACTGTACAATGCTGGTTCTAAAACACATGGGAAGAACATGTTTAGAGTGTACATGATTAAGGAGGTATTTTTACAAGGACATCATTGTAGGCCTGACAGTTGGTACCATTGGAAAAACAACGGGGCAATGAGCATCTTCTTTTTATCCCATTCAAAACCAAAACCAGCAAGAAGTGAAGCATTCCTCAGCTTTCCAAGGTTTCTCAAAATGACAGCATGAGAATTCCAGATTACCTTTTCATCACAGTTGTAAATGAAACCTACAAGAAAGTGAACAAGGCAGAAAATAACTACTTAATCAGTTAACTTTGTCAAGAAAGAGAAGAAACTTGTAAGGAATTGAAATAAAATAGAGAAAAGAAAGATTTAGAAACCAAGGGTAAAAGCTAGTTTAGCCTGTGAAATGTCTTAAAGAAACTAAAAAGCTTGTTAATTCCATAACTTCAGTAGTCAGAAATTGCACAAACTTCTAGAATTATACACTGACATCCAGCTCTACTCTGATCCACTTTAGAAATCGACAGCCCAACTTCTCAGTAAGACAGACTGCCTAGATCCTTCAGAGGTTAAAACTCTGAAAGCACTGAGCACTATGCTCTTGAACATTAGATTCAGACATTAATTTCTGTCACTGATAAGGAAACTACAACTGCCATTTCCAAATTCACCAAATTTTGAAGTCCTGAAGAATCTAACCTGTTTGTTCCCTTGACATCAGGCAGTACCCTTTGCTCAAGTCCAAACAGTTTCACAGAATATATAAGAAATACATCTTTAAATATATCCCTTCAGTCTTGCAACATTGTTTTTCTAAAACAACGGTAATAAAGAGCTTCACTACATACTTAATTTCCTATATATTAAAATAACAAGCACCATGAGGAAAGTACATACAGCGCTTTGGCAGATGAACAAGAGAAAGATAACTGCTTCCCTGATGATCAATTTGCAGCAAGTAAATAAGAGCATTCAAAGTCCAGTCCGCTAATGCATAACTCTCAAATATTAGCTAATACATAAGCCTTGATGATGCCTCTGTATCATCTTTAGGACAACTGAAATTAAGAAGTGTATCACTTACCTCTTGTAATACTTGTCCAAGTGTCTCTCGGCTGTGAATACGCTTCCTGTTGAAAATGAAAACCACACTTACTTCTGTGCAAAGCCCTGGGGGATCTTGCAAATCAGTTTATGACACGTCGAAAAGAGAAGATTGTTATGCTAGGTGTTGTTCCACATTGTTACCCATATGGAATATTAACACAGTCTTACAGAATCTACAGACTCTGCTTCAGACCTGCTATTACTCACATCAGGAGCAACTACATGGAATAAAGTTTACAACTCACTGCAGCTTGTCAAAAACCATCCCTGTTTGTTAAAAAGCTTTAAAACTTAAAATGCACAAAGCAACATATTTTTACCTGTCTATTTTGGTTGCTATGACCACTGTAAAATTGCCTTCTGTATTGGGCAAGTATGTGGATGGTATAATTACATAACTTCCTGCAGGAAGCCTGCAAAGTTGGCTTACTTCCTGTGAATAGCAATGGGGTACACAGCTAACCAGTGGCTCCAAGTGTAGAAAAGAGGAAGTATTTGGTTTCCAACTGCTGTTAGGCACCTGCAAAAAGAAAGAAAACATGCTTATCTTCTCAAATATTTCAGTCTTCATAGTTGTAAATGCCAGGTATAGCACAGTAAAGTATATTCTATGTATCTATTACACTTCAAATGCTCGTTCTTATGTACAGAGCTATAAAAGAGAAGGATGGGAAGGCCTTCAGAAAATCCAGGTGGCAGTATTAAGTACAGATAAATCAATCCTAGAAAATTTGATCCACAGGATCAGCCTGAAGTTCTCCTAAAAGCAGTATGTCCCTTGCCCAGGGCAAGGAGCACTGAAATAACTGACAGGCTTACCTTCACACCTGGCAAATAAGCAAGCTGATCAGAAGAAGTCTTACCTGGAAAATATGGAAACCTATTGGACGACACTTGCTATCTTGGCAGTGCTGACGGAGAGTAACTTTCACACTGCTTTTTCCTGGTCCTGCAGGAATGGAGAGGGGAAAGCAGGGATTGATATGGAAGGAGGGGAAGTTCCTGCTACCTCCAGCACTTTGCCCATTTTTCCAGCATCCCTGCAGCTGCACCGTTTCCCATTCACCTGCTGGGAGTTCTTCAGAGAGGGCAGCATCTGGTGGTGGTGGTTTTACCTCACTATCAAACACAAGAGAGAACAAAACTAAATGCACAAAGATCTCTGTGATTTCACAGATTTAGAAAACCAGCTCACAAAAACAGACTAGCATTACATAAACTTACAGGAACACAGGGACATCCAGAAGAATATAGCATATGCAAACTATGCATCAAAACCAGATAGATTTTTATGTATTCATGATGTATCACAGTTTACACACTTTTCTCAATATTGTTTTGTAAGGTATAATTGAAAGCAATACAGCCGATAGTGATGCCTTGAGTACACACAAGCACCTCTCAGTAAGTTCAAAACATACGCTGTTTTGTTTTTTTTTTCCTGGATCCACTACGGCTTTATTCAGAGAATTCCATTCTACCTGCTGACTTGATTGCTGTAACATTAACACGTTTCGATCATAGCCCAGCACCACTTCTCACAGCCACATGAACAAACTAGTATCAACATCAGTTCCACAGCATTTGAAATCATATTGCAATATAACTTCAAACATACCATCTGTCCTTACTTCCACTTTTCCATCCAGTTAATGTAACAGCTGTTTTGATATTCTGTGACTGTCCATTCTAGACACGTATTCAGGCTGACACCTCTATTTCAGAGGCAGAAGTGTTATACTTAACAGCAATAGATGATGGGATAAAATATCCAGTCAAGTGTTCCACAGATGCTATGTCCAGAAACCAAGTATAATGGCAATAAAAGTCCACATCTTGCACCCATACAGCAAAATTAGCCTCATCATTTTGAAGACCTTTATTCAGTCTAAAACTTGATGCCATCTTGCCTACAAATTCTGCAGAGTAAATGATTAATCCATGTTCTAACTTTATACTGCAATTTGCCAGTTTCCGTCCAAGGACATACGAGCTGTTAGTGTACTATCAGAATACCAAAACATCTGAACAGCTTTTAAACATGTTGCCAACAGTATATTTTGCCTCCGTATATAGCTTACCAGGCACAAGCTGTCAGGCAACCTCATTTTTTTTAAGTTTATTGGAAGAAGATACAACTTTGTTGACTCCACACAACTACTCGTCATCATGTCTTCTTAAGAATTTATTTCAGGCCTATGGTCACTAACCCAGAATTGCTCATAAATAACTGACTTAGAAGCGTTGAGATATCTCTGTAGTCTGCTACAGTTAAAATATTAAAAGTGATCAGAAGCTATTGGACTGATACCGCTGATATCCTGCGTTCGATCAGCAAGCACTCTTATATTGGGGGAAAAAGACTGCTCCAAGTACATTAAAAAAGTCTATTTTCCATCACAAGTCATGAAGATCAAATATGACACAATACACAGTGATCCTTCTAAGCACTTGATCAGAATGTTAGTAATGTTCTGAGGCATTCACAATTAAAATACTCTGCCATATTGTCAGCGTTGAATGCTTTAATTCACAATCCAATCCTTCATTCAACTGAAGAAGACAGCATTCATGTCAGTGCCATTTTTCACACCTGTTCTGCAAAGACAAGCTACAAGTATTATGTCATCTGAGTCCACTGCTGACACTCTATTTGCATTTGAAACTGTACTGCTCACTATCAACAACACTGTATGTCAGGCAATCTGTTAGAACATGTGCCAACACTTTCTTCAGTACATGATAATATACAGCTCTTCTTTCCCATCGCTGACTATAGTAACAGCTGCTTTTAACTTCTCTGGTACACCTTCATTTTTCCAAATGCTAAGAAACAACTTCCACATAGGAGAGATCTGTTCTGAAGAAACCTGCTCAGTTCTTTTATGAAATACGCACTCTCTCAGAACACTGGGATACAATTTAGAGTCAGGATGCTACTCAGCTGACTCTGTAATATTTTAAATAAGAGGTAACAGCTGCTTCATCCAAAAAACAAGGAGACAGAATACTACTTACATTAATTCAAAGAGAAAACAACACTATTATTTGATGCTCTGCACAGCTCTTCAGAAACATTTTGAACACTGGCACATAACCCCATACTTCCTGTGTTTGTGCATGCCCACAACTTTAAGAACATTTCTGTTTCTTTTTAAACCTACCTGAGAGAGATTCTTCCTGTTGAAAATACACGAAGCAAGAAATGCCCTACTGCATCTTTTAGAAAAGTACTGGGAACAACAAGATAATACCCAGGTGAAAGGTCACAGCATACATGCACTTCTCTATCATACGAATGGCAGATGGTACCTACAACTGGAGGAGCTGAGAGGGTCTTTGGAAGGTTAAATCGTTTCTTCTCCACCTAGAACAGATGCATAACAATGCATGGCATTGTAGGAAAATGAGCAGTTTTTAATAAAAAGTGATCAAATATTCTTTAAACCATTTTTAAACATGCATACATTTACAAAATTAAACAAGGAAGAGAATATCAGCAGACAAGCTGAACATCAAAGAGGAACAGAAAGTGTTAATATTCAGGAGGAATAAATTTAGGAATTGTCATCAAATAAACAGCTTGAAATATCATGCACTAGTTTGGAATAGGCTCAAAAGTTCTGGATCTTGGCACTCAAAGATGAGAACCAAGTACTAGTCCACTCCTAGGCTGTACAGAGAGCATCTGCTTTGTGACATAATTGGGATCATTCTAACATAAATCAGAGGTGTAAAATGTGTGATCTGTTGAATCCTACCACTGCCACAAGAAATGAATGATTTAAGTCAGATGTTTCAGTAATGTTTTGAAACCCTTTTACAAAAAGAAAAACGTCACTTCCAAATTACCTTCCAGACATGCAGTCCCACAGCCTGATAATTCTTCACCTGCATGCCTTCAGTCAAAGACAGAGTTTTCTCTACTAAGTGAGTTAGATTTTGAATTCTTCCAGCCCAGTCAGCACTGTATTTCCTGTCTTTCTGCAGCAGAGCAATGCACACCTCACTCTTCTCACAGACTCTCAGCCAGAACTTAGGGTTGGTCGGGAAGCTGCTGTTGTTACGGCAGCCACCTGCAGACTGGCCTCTCACCCAGGATCCAAAAAGATTCTGAGAGTGATACAGCACTTTCTCTAACAAAATAAGAAAGACATGGTGCGGACACCGGAGGTTATTTCATTTCATACAACAAATACACAGCAGAGCAGAGATTCCCTAGACCAAAAGAACATGCTGTGGTAGCCCTGACACTTCTTCCCAGTAGACATTTATGAACAAGATTTTGAGAGGCATAAAAATGAATGTCATGTCTGGTAACGGCAGACTGATGCCATGAGCTTTGCAAGTAACAAGGAATTGGTTTTAGAAATCTAAAGTTTCTATCTCACTAAAAAAAATCTAAAGACTCTCCAGAACAGGAGCTGTCTAAACTTCAAACAAGAACGCTAATCTCTTAACAAACCAGCAAGTAACTAGATCTCTGAGGAATATAAAAGACCCTTCTAAGGATCTTCAGTTTCCTTTTATCCCTCTATTCTTTCCAGCAGTAGAGACAGAAAAGATCTACAAGTGTAGAAGTAGAAAGACTGAGAAAAAGAAATTATGGTCTAGTTGCAGCCATTTGCAATTCAAATGACACTTTCCCATTGACATAACATTATTTCAACAAGAAAGATGTTTTTTCATATCACACCTGTATAGAGGCTCTGAAGTTGTCCTTCCTCATTGACTGGAAAGCCCATGGTAATCTCATCAAATTCTCTGAAAAATTCCTCTTCATCAACCCAGAATTCTCCCTCTTGGATCTGTGAGAGCAGTTCTGAGGCAACTACCGGATCTAGTTGGCTCCACCCTTGACCACTGTAAGACAAAAGCTAAGATTCAGCTCTTCACCCAACTGAGTTCTGTAACCATCTTCTGTCCCATGCAGCAAACTTGTGTAGGACAAGAAGTTTCATTTTATTTTCAGATTCCTGCATAGAGTGTTTCCTGTGTACAGCTTGCTAGTCAGTGAGATGGATAATAGGAAGTATGAATCACAACATTGAAAGAAAACTTAGAAACAAACTAAACCAGATAAGGTACAGTAGCATACTTACAGCTGAAATAGCTACTACTTTGCTTTCAACAGACCCAGCGTAGCGTCCAAACTGTGAGAGCCAAAATAATGATTTTAACGGTTGTTAAAAACAGTGAGGGAAGTAAGCCAAGCTGCACAGTGACGGCTCTAAAAGAATTTCATTGCTGTACAGCAAACATCAAAAACCACTGTTTGTACGAAGCACCAAGTTGTCCCTATGAGAATCTGCTGGCTAAGCCCTAAATTTTATTTAGGGCCCATTAAAAGCCAATATTTGCAACATTTTTGTTTTGCTAGCAATACATATGCGTTCAGCACTTCGAAAAAAAAAACAGGGCTCTAAGGCCACTCAAAGAAATGCTATCTTCTCAGCTATATGGCAAGTCACTGTTTGACAAAGAAACTACCACAAGAGACTAAGAATATATCCAAAACTCTACCCAAAGTAAAAACCATTAAAGGATAATCACATTAGAATCACAGAATGGTTTGGGTTGGAAGAGACCTTAAAGATCATCCAGTTCCAACCCCCTGCCATGGTAGGGACACCTCCCACCAGCCCAAGTTACCCAAAGCCCCATCCAGCCTGGCCTTGAGCACTTCCAGGGATGGGGCAATCAAAACTTTTCTGAGCAGCCTGTGCTAGGACCTCACCACCCTCTGAGTAAAGAATTTTGGCCTTATAAGAGCAGCGCCAGGGATGGAGGCTTCATTAAGACATCTTTTCAACTTGGGACACGCACACAACCTCCACACTCTCTAAACTGCTTATTAGCACAATCATATTTTACTATAATTTATTACTGAAAGCTCCTTGGGTCCAGAATTGTGTGTTCTTTTTTACAGTCTAAATATCCTAACGCTTTTCAAAATAAGCTAAGAGGGTCTCTGCCCTTTCATTCTTGTTATGTGCAAGCTATCTGCCATTCAAACTGCTAAACAAAATTCTGTATTTCCTTTCAAAATAGATCTTTTTATATCTACTCTGCATCAATTCCAGTTTCTTCTCCTCATATTAACCTGCAGAAACAGAGAGAAAGCACACAAGCAAAAAGCATATGCATCCTTCTGCTGTATTTTGTTTTAAACAAGCTTTTTTTGTCTCCTGCAACTGAGACAGTATCAACAAGAACAGCTGAGTAAAGCCGAGTGACAACTCATAAGAAGCCACAAAGCTCTTTTAAGCAAAGGTCCTTTGACCAACTGCATTGAAAACAAAGGCACCACAAAAACTGGAGACAGAAAATAAACAGCTTAAGTATATTTCTACGAAAAGATATAATACTTTTTTAAACAAGAAATTGACATTAAAAACTTCAGACTACCAGAACTATTAGATCAATGTGACTAGCCTTAGAACCAGTGAACTCTCAAAACAACTGCATACAAACTAAAGCCTCTCTCCTTCACTTTAATCTGTTAGCAACATTCAACCTTGAGCTTCAGAACTTTTACAAATGATTTTCCAAATTAAAATAAACCTACTTACCCCTCACACCAGGGACCTCTCCAGCACCGCCTCCCCCAAGGATTTCGTATTCGTAGCAGGACAATTTCTTTGCCTGACACTTCAGAAAGATTCAACATGTCTATCACAATAAAGGCATGAAATTCTCCTAGCTCACTTGCACCTGAAGAGAAAAAATAATAATAATGGAGGATGAGAAAATATACAAAAGAACTCACTCCATATTTTACAAAGACAGACATTAAACCATCCTGTGAAAGAAAGCAATTTTGAGCTAAAAGGAAATTGTTTATTGGATCAGTATAAAAACAGCATTAAAAACAGTGTTATTTGTAACTATATGGAAATAAAATAAATGAAAATTTTAAAGCATTTTAACTCAGTAGCTGATCTCAAACATCTACAAATTCTTGGTGCTGAAATTCATTAAGGTTTTTAGAGTTGGGATTTGGGTGAATTTTTTTGGTTTGAGAGTGAATCGTAACACCTTCCCATGCACCTAATATAAAAAGCACCTCCCCAAAAACCTTCCATCCTGAACTTAACAAAACATGCATGGTACTAGAATCAGCAGTATGCAATTGCTGGCTTCCTTGTGCACTGAACAGCATTAAATTGAAAAGTTTCCTTTAAACGTCTAGAACTTTACTGTTACCTTGTCTGGAATTGAGGACTGAGCAGCTTATTACGCATTGTTCCTTCAGATTCATTAATCTCCTGAACAATTCTTTCTTCAAAACCATACCAGTCTTCTCTTTCTCTACATTTCTTCCAGGGTCTTTCAGGGTCCATCTTTCAGCAATGCCTCCAGTCAGATCAACCAAAGCATCCGCCACCTGTCCTGCCCACAGCTGTTCATATGATCCATGCAGTCTGTAGAAAAACACAAGAAAAAGTTTCTACGAGCAGCGGAACTCAAGAAAAAAGGTTCTTTTGTCCTTTCAATCTTGCCCTATATCACAATCATGACTACAACCTGCCTCATCCCCAAGTAGGCAAGAGAAAGCACAAACTGCTTTCTATACAGAATACATCGCCTAAAGAATACATAAGCCATCAGATATTTCATTGTTTGATGGGAATTTTATTAATTCATTCTTTCCTATATAGGAACTGCTCTAGCCTAGTAATTTCTACCTTATTTGCACATCATCTTTCACTATATAATTGCTTTCCGCGTAAGTACTCTCTTCTTCCTTCTCTTAAATAGGTTTGTTCACTCTGCACAGTGTTTCCTTCAACAGTTTAAATAAGTCAAGAGACTACCCCACCTGATACAGTGACTGCAAAACATAGCAAAAGAAATTAGAAGAAGACTACCTAGACAGAACAACAAGATTCGACAGAAAACAGAGCATTACCTTTCAAACCTACAGTACAGAGAAGCTTTAGCAAGTCATAGCTGGTTCACACCTTCTACTCAACGTATCCACAGAAGAAACTACTTTATACTTAAAGTCTTTTTCTGCCCTCTGCTGGCAGCCACACAATCTTTCTCCCAGGTTCTTTTGTACATTTGGTGTCTGTCTCATCAGTGCACTTTGTCTCCAAATTCTGTTTTGGATAGATTTGGTATCATTTTGATAGATGTTTTATAAACCAGCCACATTTTCAACTGTGTTAACAATCTAATTATTTCTACTCAGTAATAAACTGTCAAATAAAGCAAAAGCAGCAGTGGGACACACAGTCATGACCTCACCTAGCTTAAACTGATGTAACGCTGCTGCTTTCCACGAAGATATTTACAGGCTGTCTGCTTTTCACTGAGCCCTCAAACTGTTGCACTAGTAAAATAGTTCCCTTTAATAAATTAGGTGACCAGTGGATAGTGACTTAACGAACATCATTTGAATCTCTTCGTTTTCACCCTAATTCTCTCCCTAAGACTATCGTATCCCACATGTAATTAAGAACACACCTTACAGGTTTAGGGTTTAGGAAGAGATTTCTGTACAACCCAGTATGGGAAAGTTAGCAACCACTCTACTTTATATGGAATAATATGCAGATCTATGCCCAAAACAGTCAGATGTCTAAGTAAACAGAAGGTAAGATACACAAGTATTCTACCTCCTTTTACTTCCCTCAATAACAGCGTTCACATACTTTGCATAAGCTTTTTCCAGCAGCGGAAGCCAAAACAAATCTTCTGTCTGACACTGGGAAAAGCAGAGTTTACCACCAAGGCAAGGCAAACGATCATCAATGGTTACTTCTACCCAGTGTCCAAACTGCCAGACTCGACAAGTGAAACAGCCTCGATATGACTCATCTGTCCAGCTGGGCTGACCTGGAGGGATTACCTAGAGGCAAAAAGCCAAAATTGAGACAAATAATTTTATTTTTTTTTAATAAAACAAATTAAAACTATGCTGAATACCAGCCATTTAATTAAAAAAAAAAGTCACAACAAAAACAGTACAACTAAGCATAGCAAAATCCATATTCATATGGATTGGGATTCAAAAACAATATATAAATATAAATCAGGTAAAGAAAATTCTGAAACGTGAAACAAGAAACTTCTCTACCTTATTCAGTAGGTATTTACTCTTCTGCAAAGCTACACAGGCACACAGGAACCAACAATCTCCCAGGATTCCTTGTTTCACTTGCACATCCTGCAGATTGTTTGAAAATAACCGAGGAGTAGAACAAATGTCCTGAAAGTAAAAGAAGGGGAGTTAAAGTTGAGGGTTGCCTAACAGTCTAAGGAAGTCTGTAATGCAGGGAACAGGAGGGCTCCGAGACATCTCACAAAATAAGGGAGCTTTTACCTCTTAAAACATTTCGTCTTCAGACTCAGCCGAAGCAAGCAACAACAAAATTACTGCCTTGTGGCTTTTCACAGGAACTTTATATGAGGTAAATCTAGTTTCCGCATAGATTTTAGTGCACAAATGCCACCACCGAGTGCAACCTCAGCAGAGAGGTCAATAAGTGAAAGACAACTTAATTCATCAGCTCCTTGCAAGACATATGATCAACTGTGATAGAAGTGATGCCATTCGCAACGCACTGCACATCCCAAGTTACAAGAATCTCTGAACTCATATAATAGAAAAAGCTTTTCTAGGGCAGATAAAAATAGATTAGTTGGTAGTGAAAGAGATTACTTCAAATGCAAGGTCTTGAACAATTTGATCTGATCTGAAAGTGAGCATCTGCGAGCGCTGCAAGAAACGGAAGTTAACTCATCAGTCCTCAGTAGTAATCAAGGCGTAAGGTACAAAATCCAGCTGCACACTGGACTCTGTGAAGTCTTTTGTGTGTTAATTCCACCTGATAACCAATAGCTCCACTACTGTTCCACAGTCACCCCAGATGTAGGGCAGAAAAGCAATACAACTAAAGACAACATACTTTTTCACTCCGTTACATTTTTATAGCCTTATTTTCCCCCCCACATATAGAAAGCAACATCATAAATATTTCACTTTCATTGAACGTACTGCAGAAACGCATTCTAATTTTTTAGTTCTCGTATGTCTGGCTCTAAAAGCTAGATGGAAGTTTAAAAGCAATAACACAAACTATTACTGGTAAAAAAGAGAATCTTTCTTGTTATCAAAGCACAATTTTTCTTCAATGATAGCAAAGGAATCAACATCATTCTGAAACGCTCTAAAATGCAGTTATTTCTTTTTCAAAAGTTATACAATTTATTTGAAAAAAGGGAATAACATAGTATTGTTTTTAATTTGATATGCCCATTATTTGTATGATGAAATGTAATTGTAATGAAATATCTGAATTTCTATGAGCATCATGGAATTCTGAAGTTCTATACCCTGATTTAAATCAAAACTACGAACATGAACCCTGACTTAAAAACAGTAAGACACGTATCGTTAATACTCACATACTTTATTTTTGCCCATTCTGTATTTCTAACCAATAAAGACACCCACAAGCAGTTGTTCAATGCTAGCTAACATTTACTACCTTAAAGTCCAGGTCTACAAAACTGCAAGCTTTTACACCTTCAAACTCACCTGAGGTCTCAACCAAGATATCTCGCCTCTGAATTGGGCAAGCGGGGTGCAATAATTAAAAAATATAGAGGCGTCGCTGGCTGGAAACGTGGGGTCTGCGTAAAGATCTCTTTTCACCGTTAACCGCTTTTTCTCTCCCAGCATTTTCAACACGATCCAATGCAGCTCGGCCGGCTATTTCCGACACTTTATATTCCCAAACGCCCTGGAAGGCAAACGAATCTCCTAAGGAGATTTAACAGAGAAAGAAGGAGGAAAGCCGTGTGGGGACGGAAAGCCTCTCACAATTTCCACGGAGCGCCCCGAGCCACGCCATCGCCGGCTCCTCTCAGACACCACCCTCGAAGCTCCCGGCTCTACCGAAGAAGAGGAGGAAGACGAGGATGACGAGGAGGGTCTCAGAAGGTGGCCTCCCCCCAAAACGGCCCCTCCACACGCACCCCCCCGTCCCCTCAGGGCCCCTCCGCACCGCCCGCCCCCTCGGGCTCTCCTCACCGCGGGGCCCGCCCCGCCGCCATGGCCGCCCCGGGCCGTTCCCGGGGCAACGCCTGTCACCCTCCGCCTCGCCCGGCCCCGAGGTAACGGCTTGGGCGGCCGGCCACTGAGAGAGCGGCGGGCGGGCGCGTGGTGCCGCCGCCGCCAATCCGCCGCCGCCCGCGTGAGGCGCCGCCGCCGCAGCCTGAGGAGCGGGGAAACTACAAGGCCCAGCGGGCCCCGGGGTTGGCGGGCCCGGCCCCAGTCAGGCTGTCGCTGAGGGGAGGCTCGGTGCCAGCAACGCCCGGCAAAAAGCGGGGGCACAGCTGGGGCACGAGGGAAGCAAAAGGCTCCCTCGGACATCTCTTAGGCGCTGAGGGGAATAAAACGGTATCCTGTTTGCGTGGGGATGGCAGCTGGAGATGGTGTTCATCTTCCCGGAGTGGCTTCCAGATCACCTTTTCAGATAGTTTATCACAAAGTGATGGCCCACAAGCTGACAAAGGAAAGACAGCGATTCTCACACTTTGGTAGAGAATCACGCACTACTGCCTAATAAAATAGAGTTGGGAAAAATACATTAAAAAAATATATATATACTTTCTCTAGAATGTATATCTACAGTATATCTATATTTAAATATATGAATCCATACATTCTATAGAAAGTCCCGTGGCAAGGGAACAGAAATAGGAGGTCCCTTGCAGGCCATCCACTAAAACACTACCAGTTCTCAGATCACAAACATACTGAAGCAGGCCACTCAGAGACTTTAGTTACATTATTATACCTTCGTGTTACCCGAAAAGATAAAGCCTGAAGTAAGCAGGCTGCTGGGTCAGTGTGAGGACAAGTTGTTTACCAAAGAAACTGTTTATCACACACACCTGTCATGGGTGTCAGGCTAGTGGTTACAGCAGCTGATCCATGGGCACAGAGGTTGTTTGAGAGAGAACCGCAGAGGACACTGATCAGATTTGTTTCTATCTGAAATGAACACTGAAGTCTTCCTCTCAAACCTCAGCCTTAAGGGAACAAAAAAAAAAAATCCCAGGGCACTAGCAGATGATCCAACTGCTGTCTGGTGACTGACTGACCCAGAAATTCTCTGCTGCTTGCGCATGCCCACTGTACAGACACAAGGCTTCCCCACTGCAAATTTAATCAACAAACAAGACTTTCCACATTTGAGTTTTGACCCTTTTGGGAGCAAAGGGAACACTGTCGTCAGTAAGAATAAGGGCCCCTCTTGTCTATGGCTCATGCAAGAGAGCTGCAGCTGCATGGTCTGCAACTAAGCTGACATTGGAGAGGTCTCGACCGGTGGAGGGAAAGGGAAGAAAAGGCCTCTCTGTCTGAGAACAGTGAGGCTCTCATCTGTGTGATTTCACCCTTGCTGCTTTCTTTTTAGGCAACAGTGATCACAGATCAGAACTGCATACATTTCATTAAAGGACAGATTAGAGCTCAAAGTTCATACAGCTTCCTATAACAGTGTAAATACAGTAGGCCTTACCTGGAACAGTATGCTAGTTAAACATGCATCTGTATGTACAAGGCTAGTAGAAGAAAGAAAGAGATGAAAGTTATCTTGGTCCCTAAAAACATCTGACATGCTTTCTTTGCCTTGACTGCAAAGTTGGCAACAGGCAAATTCATCCATTATGCAGCTGGCAATGTTTTTTTTTTTATTGACCCTAAGCCCTTTGGAAGAAAAGCAACAATTTTCTCCGTTGCCTCTTGGCAATCCTTCTGGATTAGACTATTCCTGAAGACAGAAACACGGGTCTATTTAGATAGCAAGAGCTAGAATATTTTAAGACAAAATGACACTTGCCTTTTTGTCAACCTGTTTCTCAGGGCACTTTATGCAGGTGCTTTATATTTCCTGGAGGAAAGCAGACACCAATAGGCCAAGTCCCGTTGCCATGGAAATTTAGAGTTAAAAGGGATTTGCATCCAGTTACATAGGCAGCTCATTTCCATGTGAATAAAGACTGTCCTTTGACAGAGTACTATTTGATGGTATTTTCATAATCTCTTCCCACAGTTTTGAGTTTTAATCAACCCCTTGTTCACCTCTGTCATTTGTCTTCAACTGGTGGTGGTTCAGAGCCAGGGAGACCACTAAACGGGATCTGAGGGCCCAGCGTATGTGTTTTTGCAAATGGTGACGCACAGAAGTCCGTTAAATTACACAGGAGAACTCTTCCAATTCTTTGGATCCTGATAGCACACACATTTAGGAAGGCACAGGTTTAATCCCTGCAGTACTACTAGGCTGACAGTGGTTGCTGCTGTGTCAAGAGCAGCAGCACACAACGCCCTACTGCTGCTTAAGGGAGATTTTGGAGCAGGGTTTTATACTTCTTCCATACCATGGAAGACTGGTATTACAGTGCTCTCTTTAACTACTGGGAAGACAGACTCAGCCTTTAAATTGCCATTTATATTGTATCTTCCCAACAGAAAAACAATTCTCAGAGGTTAGTGGTTGGATAAATCTCACACTGTGATTTCTACTGTGGTTTTATACACAAAGACTGATATTTTGGTCATAATAACTTTAAGCTGTTATCAATCTATAACAAAAAGCGTGAAAAAAATGTCATGTGATTTAAAACTGTTGACTACATTGCATTATCTTTGGACAAACACAAGCAGGAAAAACAGACTGAAGAAAGTGCACTTGACCTAAGGTGAATTGTGCAGTAAGTGTGCTTCGTATAAGCATACAGAAGGTCCTGTTATCCAAAAAGGACAATGGCCAAGGTCACTGTAGTACGAGACCATGAGAATTTTTTTTTAAAATGAGAATGTTTGGGATGGAGTGCACAG
The DNA here is from genome assembly GCF_009769625.2 of Cygnus olor. Classification (NCBI taxonomy): domain Eukaryota; kingdom Metazoa; phylum Chordata; class Aves; order Anseriformes; family Anatidae; genus Cygnus; species Cygnus olor. The sequence goes on from NC_049177.1 coordinate 17,109,274, forward strand.
TTAGGATGCTGTAATGTATCATGGCAGCAAAATTACAGATACAAGCTTAACAGAGTAGTGTGTGTAGCTAACAAGAATTATACTTAATGTATTAACCCATGTGGCTATGAGATGCTAAAAAATTAAGTTAGCAATATTCCATTTTAGTAAAGTGTATGGCTCTTCAGAGCTTTTTCACAACTGATATTGCTAGACCCTATACCACCCTGCTCATGACTGCAAGGAAATAAAGTAACAGCTTTCATTTTAAAAATAAGGAGAATAACCCTATCTCTTGGCATCTGCTTAAACAAAACTCTTTTGCTGTACTAAATTTACTTTAACAGATCAGAAATTAACCTAGCAAAGATAAGGACAATAATAGTTTCTATTTAATCTCAGTCTAAGTTGCCATTCAACGTCAAGCCTACTACAAATCAAGATAGAAAGTTGCCTGAAGCATTCATATATTTTAGGTCAACAAAAGGAAGGCTTATCTCCAAAAACCTGCTTCCAATTTTTTCACTCTTCAAAATAAAAGTACACTCCCTGCTCACAAGAGGAACAAAAGTACCTGAAGTAAGATGCATAGAATACTTTTACACTTAATATTCAACAAATCTTGTGCTGCTTCTGTGTTTCAGAGAACAAGTTGGATCAAAATAGCCATCTGACGGGATCTCACAGGGATGAGAGCAGAAACACCCACTTAAATCTTGTATCCATTAATCAGGAAACAGCCTGTTAGGACCAGACAGCATTTCCCTGCTCTGATGCATGCATATGCAAGCGCATAGCTGATCTGATGTACTTCATTCAGTTGCAGTAGCCATAGATATTTACTTTTTATTATTTTCTTTTGCCAATTCTCCAACTTCTTGCTGTGCAGCTTTTAAATAGCTTCCAAAACCCATAACGCTGTACTCCAGAAAAGGACAAAATAAAGACAACATACCAAGTCACCTCTTTCAGGTATCTCTCGCAGGGACACTGAAAAACAGCTCAAAAGGCTAAACTTGTCACAAAGCTTAGTTTAATTTGACAATCATCATAAGGCATCCATGTAAATTAAAAATTCCAACCAGGGTCACATACATTCTCCCACAAAATAAAACATGTTAAAACTGAGGCCTGGGATTCCGAGAGATGCTAGTGGTTACTGGTCTTGGCCAGGCTGCCGCTGCTGGCAGAGGGGTCCAGGAGACGCTGCACCAACAGCGGCAACGCAGGAAGCAGGTCAGCTTGTACAAATCTCTTTCAATAGAACGACAAACGAAAAGGAAAGAGATTTGTACAGAAAACATCATTCTCCATCCCTTCTGGGAAAACAAAACAGAACGAAAAAGGTAATCCCATTCACGGAGCAAAGAGGAGAACCTGGAGTTCTGAAGCCCAGCAATGCTGAGGGCCCATTTTTGAAAACTAATGAAGCACTAAGGAGGCCTGAGTTTATTATTGCTTTATCCCAGTTCAGCCCAGGCTAAGGCTATGGTGAAGTCCAAATTAATTTAAAGCCAGAAAATGCAGAACCAGTAACAGCACCTAAGTCCCCATCCACACATGGGTGTAAACAGATTCTTTTGGTGAAAAGAAATCTCCCAAATTTCCCCTCTCCCTGTGCTATGCAGATCCCCGTAGCAGTGCTAAAATTTGCACCAAAGTTTTTAACAGATTCTCTCTCACGTCTCCGTTAGCTGAGCCTCTTCCAAGTGTTTCACCTTTTATTCCAACTAGTCCTCTATCCTGCTGATACATCAGCTCAGAGGCGCTTACTGGGAGCTCACCAAGAGGCACACAGTTATCCGTGCTTAAAAAAAAGGGGCACGGAGTCCAAGAACCATCACCTGTACTGTGTAATAGCCAGCAATGCTTCACCCTCAGCGCTTTGTGGAGACCAAACGGCATAGATGAGAATGTCTCTCCATCCTGCAGGCCTGGCCAGGGATCAAGAGAAACAGCACGTTGTGTGAATGAAATGGCATCTTGCCACCACCACGAGTCAGAAAACAGACTCGAGTAAAGTGGGGCTTAAAATTTTCACATCAAAAAAAGAGTGCTTCCCTCAGACTATCATATGACAGGGCAACTGTTATTCAGGCAAATGTTATGCAAGGCAGTAAAATTTGAGCATGGATATCTCCAGGGTTGACTTCCAGCCCCAACATATGCTAGGGATCTTTTAAAAAATTAAATTAAAGGTCCTGTTAATTTTTTCCAAAAGGACAGAATAGAAAACACACGGCATATCTGATGAATGCATGTGCTACACATGCTAAGACACTAACAAAGGTTGCAGCTAGACTTGTCAAAACAGTTAAAAAAGATTTAGGCATCCAGCTAGTACCAGAATTGATAGCATTTGGGCACCTCATTTAACTTTTTTTGAAAATTCAAGCCTACACATTTCTTTATTGCTTGTCCCATTGAGTGCAAAGGGAAAACTGTGGGGTTAACTATGGAAGGATTTCAAATCCATCATAAGGTTCCCCTGGCCTTTTATATATATATATAAAGCATTATTATTATCTAGCCACTTGGAGTAGGGAAATGGGGGAAACAGGAGCTATTTAAAATTAGTTTCTTAATCATTTGAGCATTAGTCCCCTACCTCCAAAATCACAATACCTCTGTCACAGTAAGGAGCATAACATGAAAACATATCTGCTGCCACTGAGAATTCCTGAGTGTCTTCTTTGCAAAACTTCAGTCCAAATGTCAGGATAATGGCAGCTTGACACACATACACTCCCCAGCAACATACACACAGCAAGTAGGACATGCCTCAGTGGCTTCAGACAAAACAGAAAAGAAAGAAGAAAAAAAAAAAAAAAAACAAGAACCACAACCTCGGAGAAAACATCCAGAAGAGCCTCAGGAAAGAGAACTATCCACCTTCCCTGAAGAAGCAACTGCCCAGGAGTCCCTGCCTGGTATAAACCTAAGCAAAACATCCAACCCACAGCTGAAGGAGATCTCTGAAGCCTGGCAGTGTCACATGCTGGATACTTGAAGGCACATTTCCTTTGTGTTTTGTGAGAGAAATCCAGTTACAGCAACACACTGCAGCTGCAGGGCTGAGGAAAAGGAGGCGACACTTGGTATCTTTCCTCTGTTCCTGTCCCCATTTTCAAGCTTCATGGCTGACACGAGCTGGTGATCTAAGCAGACACGTTAACATCCCTGAGTGAAATGGCACCGTTTGTGGCCTCTGAGACTTTGTCCTCAAGCACCATTGCTGGTGTTTCTGTAGTGCCTGCTGTAGCGTCTATGGCAGGAAGTGGATTTAAGCCCTGTGATAAGATCTGTTGGATGGTTTTCCGTAAATTGGGGTGCAGCTGGTTTTGGGTCTGGTAAAAAACTTCTAAGGCAAAAGACTTGAGTGTGCCAGTGCAAAGGTCCTCATAAAGTGGAATTGTGTACATCCGAGACATCTGCAAAAAAGGAAAACTGGATAATACCACTCTAATAAAAGTCAAGAGGTTCAGCTCTTCTACAGCTATACTCCAACAGCCCTAAATCCATTCAGGTTAAAGACAAGCAACACACTTCTTCAAAAGATAGCTGAGTCTATTCTAGATAAGTTTAATGCAAAGTTTTATGCGAATGATAATCAAAAACCACTTGCTCTCTACAACTGAGCTATTTCCACACAAATAACAGAGCTATTTAAAAGGCCAAGGAGAAGAGGCCACAGCGAACACATGCATTAACCTTTTGCTCCTGCACGATAAAAACTACTGAAAGGAATTTGATGAGCCCTAGCCTTGCTTGAAGTGTAAACATTCAAACAATCACATGATTTAGTATTGTGAAAATTTCTGCTCTGGAAAAGCCAGGGCTGCTGTAAAGCAATGCAAAAATGCACTGGGCAGAGCTGGGACAAGGGTATGAGTTAGGCTAGAAAAAGCACAGACTGTCTGTAGGCATTTCAGATTACATCTGCCCGTTCCTCCCCACCCGCTAGCAGGTGAGCCATGCTCGGCCCCTTCGCTACACACCTGGTCTACACTTGGCCAGGAAGCAGAAGTTCCAAGGTCTTTCACGTCGCATGTCTCATGCACATGTCTCATGCACTGAGAGGTGCAGTGATTTTAATCCAGCACTTAGTACCTGGTTTTCCAAGAAGCGACGAACTTTGTAAAGGTCTGGGTAGTAGTCATTTCGGACTACAATCTGCAACCAGCGGATGCGGATTTCTGCGTTCATGGAGTCCAGCTGAGAGGAGTAACACTCCGAAAGCTTTTTTATCACCTCTGAAGAGAGCACATACACAGAGGAAAAAACTATGACCTGTTTTGTCATGTTTGAGGGTCATCGGAGAATAATGAATGATAAGATCAAGGTGGGGTGGGGCTCTTTAGAATTCAATTTGTCATTCCAGGAATACTCTTCTACTTCCCTTACAGAGTACTCACCATGTGGCAGTGGCGACCCATCCAGCAACCTGTCCAAGAAAAGCACGGTTTGGAACGTTCTCCATTTAGTGAGGTCGACACTGCTGGCGGCAGCAGCAGAGTCCAGAGGCTCAGTGGTCCAGAGTTTGAAGAGCATCTCCACTGGTCTGGTCAGACTGGATCCCTGAGATAAGTCCGGCTCAGCTAACGGAGGTCCTGTAGCATTGAGCCAACGTTCAAACTCCAGTCCTGGAATGAGGAGCACCAAAAATGTCGAGCAGGAGTCTCTGCAGATGGCTTGGCTGTCTCAAGGTTCAGGACTGCTTCTAGCACAGTTAAGAGAGGTTCTAACAATAGCAAATCAGACCAACCCATAGTTACAGTGACATAACAGTCCTAGCAGCCTCATCAGGCTAGCCTACGCTACATCTGGGAGAGGGCCAGCAACACCTCTGCCAAATTTAACCACAAATCTTCTAGAGCTCAACGTTGCAGTAAGTAAACACATGCTCTTAAACACACATGCTCTTAAGACAGACAGGCTAACAAGTATCTGTGATCAAATTATGTTCTAATATAAGATCTTCTGTGCATTTCTCGTTCCCAGAATTTTGAGGAATAGTGAAGAATATGGGGAAAATCTGCTTCATAAAAAAAGGAGGCGTGAGGGCTGACTGCACCCCTCTCATACGCACCAGCAAGAAAAAGCAATTCTAAATTTGTTTATATAATCAGTAATTAAACCAAAACCAAGTTTCTCCACAAGTGGCAGAGCTAACAGAGCTTGGTTTCCCAGAGGGCTCTTCCCCATGACCCTCTACCACCTCAGCACTTTCCTAACCCTTGGCAATACTTCTAGTTCCACCCCATCTATCCTAAAACTCCCCTCTCCCGCAGCCCCTGAGTACTAGTCAGGCAAAAGTTGCCACATGTTTTGATTAACTCACTAGCCAACCAGTTGGCCAAATAAAACATAAAACTGCTGAGCTCATGCTGCAGCTTTTCCCACAGTAGGATCACTCATGTTTACTCTCTGCTACCAGTTTTCACAAAGCCCATCGGACCTCAGCAATCTGAAGAGCTGTACTCTACTGCCAGTTTGGTTTAAATTTATCACTGGGTTCAATAATTACTTACAAGGAGGGATACACAGCAGAATAATGTAAGTCTCCTTTCTTTAAGCAAGCAGTCTAAGCACCTAGTAGACTACAGACCTTTATAAATCCACCAACAGATGTAAGGAGAAGATTGTAAGGGAGGATGAAATCTTATCAAAGAGATTTTATATTCGCAAATGACCTTGCAAAGAGTTACAGTCCACAAAGCATGTCTTCTGTAATTAAATTAAATTTCAAAGTATAGTCACCTTTTCCTTGCATTTAAGTATTTGTTAATCTCATATGCACTGATTGCTCTGCAATGTGAAAAGATGAGCTGAGAAACCACTGAGGACCACTCAGATAATTAATGCCAAAATTGTCAGCCATATAAGACATTCTCATTCCCCAGCACAGAGGGGTTTGACAGTAAGTCATCACAACCATTTGTACCCCAAACATCTGGCTATTGCCAACGTGTTTTGTTTGCCTCAACCTTAGCATTTGCTTATGCGTCCTCCAAGCCAAGCACAAAATTTACTATCCAGACTTTTTACAGTTTTTACAGCTAACTAAATAAACTCCATCCTACCTGCTTTGTTCTCAACACATTGCTCTTTCAGCTCCGGAAAAAAATTCAGGAAGGAATCCAGAAGATCTTGAGCCACAACACTGGTAAATTTGTACTTCTCAATGTAGGCCTGAAACAGTAAAAAGGATGAATTATGGTTAGGAGAAAGATACCTTCTTTTTGATAAATAACCACTACATTCAGTTCAAAGAAATAGATATGGAAAAGTGAGGACAAGTACTTGGAAGGGTGAATGACAGTTTTTAAAAGTATATATAATAATAATCACAAAAAATACTTTCTTCCTCCATCCCAAATAAGGAAAGCACCATAACAAGAAAAAAATCGGGTAGCTGCAAAGACAGACAGCTGAGTTTTGGGTTTGTGTTTTTTTTTTTTTCTCTGATACAATCACAGACATTAACATATCAAGGGCAGGAAGGTTTCCTCATGTTCACACTAGTGAAAAGTTAGAACAGCTGGCTACTGTATTATTCACTAATAGATTACGGACTAAAATCATACTTGTATAACTATACATGACAAAAAGATTGAATGGGGCATGGATGGGAAGGAGATGAAAAAACACGTATTCATCAAAAAGAGAAAAGCAATGAGCTGTGTCACTTTTCAAAAGCAAATCAATAGCTCACAAAGGTTTTGAAAATGTGTTTCAAGACAACAAACTTGCCCCAATATAGGAAACTATGCCTTTTGCAATTCTGACAAAAAAAAAAAAGAAGCTGATACCTTTTAGTAGTGAATGAAGTCACATCTTTCCAGTCATTGATAATCTGTGCTGAACAGCTTTCTAATTATTTAGAGCACAGGAAAGAGGTAACAAAAATAAACAACTACTTCGTATTTGGCATTTCCTGAGCTCACAATCTGAGATGAAGGAAGAGCATGAGTACATTCACTTATGAGAAATCTCAAGAAAAACCTGTTAAGTGTAGAGAGAATCATCGAGGATGGCAGAAGGGGCCACCCCATTCTTCCATCTCAGACACCCTTGCATTACCCCTATCAATTAGCCTCAGTAACAAAACCTGAAAAAAAGCAGCTATAAATCTCAAGAGAAACATATGTGTATGCACACTAACTCTTAGGAAGGAGTCAAAGTGTCTTGGGTCTCCACAGAGCTGGGACAGGTAGTAAACAAAGCAGTAGCCTTTCTCATAGGTGAAGAGGTTCATTAAATTACTAGGATTTACACCTGAAAGGAGAAACAACAACATTATAAGACACTATGCAATGAGGACACTAATTTCCAACCGGTCTAAATGTCTCTACTCCTCAGTGAACTCAGAGTAGATATGCAGTGACTTAAAAACAGAACAAGCCTGTTCTCAGTACATTTAATTTACTGCAGTAAATTAACAGAAGCAGTCCAAGTGTACAGGCTGAAGAAAAAGCAATTATTGTAAGCTAGGTATTAATTCCACATGAATCAAGTCACTTCAAATTAGAGGACTGAAAACATGCCTGAAATTTTCAAGACAAACTTTTTTTTTCCCAGTGTCAAGCTCAGGTTTTATCACCATACTACACATTTTCAAATATATCAATGTAAAGTAAGCACTACTTGTTCCATTTCTGGGACTTCCAGTGCAGTTTTCCATTCCATTCAGTTCCGATAATACCTCCACTTGCATTTTAGGCTGGCCTATGTATCATCTAGACTAAAGACTGCTTCACATCTCCAGTGATCAGGACAAAACTCGAGACCTATCAGTCCTGTGCTCCATCACCATTTATCTAGCTCAGGTGATAATCAAACAGCCTCTAACAGTACATGACTCACTCAATGGGAGACCAAGTATATATGTTTATCTGTATGCTTATGCACACACATGCAGTTCTTACACGAACACACAAAAAGCAGACTATTCAATAGCACAGGATTAGATGTTTCCAAGTGTTTTCCATTGCAAACTACTTAATTTTACAACTTCAAAAGCTCAAAGCCATGAAGCTTTCAAGGCAGAAGTTTTTCATACTTGGTTTCTGCCCAGTGAATCTGTTCCGTTTAAGAACAGAACAATCTTTATAAAGATGAGTTAGCCAATTTTGAAGAAAACCTCAATTTAAGTTTCTTTATTTACATTTAGATTGGTTTACAAACCAGTCTTTTTTTTTTTTTCTTTTAGAAAGGGCATGTAAAAACTAGTCTTTTTTGGCCTGTATTCCAGCATCCAGCAAAATATCCAGACATTTTGTATAGCAGCTTCAGCCACGAGCAATACCTGGCTCCAGTTTAACCTGAAGCTTGCTAACCGGGTTGTCTTCTCCGAGGAGCTTCATCTGTCTGTGGAGAGCATCAAGGCGGAACGCAGTTTCCAAGCATGTGAAGGCAGCTCCTGCCCCAGACAGAAACACATTAGCTGTGGGACAGTGACTGCAGAACTAGCACACGTACAAAATAAAGGTGACTGAAGGTGTAAGACAACAGAAATACAGAATCACAGTAATCTAATGTCATAGGAACTTGAGTGAAAAATTCCTTGCAATTTGTAATGGAAGTCAGAACCTAAACCGGTGCATTTACTCATTCTGATTATGCAGCAGGCTGAACTGAAAAATAAAGCAGCATGCTTTAAAATAATGCTGAAGTTTAAAGCCCTGACATCACCTTATCAGCCCTTGAAAGATAAGAACAGCAGCATTGGAATAACTATTGTATAGGTAACTTTCAAGGAGTGATCAAGTGCTACAAAAAAGTAACGTCATGGGTAGAACAGTAAATATATCATTCCATATTCAGTGCCAAGGATATTGCTGAGTGAATGATATTACTGAGTGAATGTCACCTCCTGGGTGAAAACATTACATTTAGCTAGCATATTAAAGATCCCATGGGTCTTTTTGAAGCTTTATTTAGCACCCTAGCCATATTGTATCGTACAGTTTTCACCTTCCACTCAGCAGGACTTCTTTTATAGCTGCAGTAGGGTAGGCTACTCTTTTATCTAACTGCAACATAGAGCATTCCGTGCTTTCATGCCAAACTAGCTGCATTACACTGGCAAGTCAAGAAATCTTTCCTATGCCTTTGCAGATGTGTAACGCTGTGGAAAATAGATTCTCACATTCAGCAGATACTTAACATCTAGGGCCATTAACACTTTAGCTTTCTTTGCTAAGTCTTAACTTCAACAGTAAAACTCGTTACATATATTCAATCTCAAAGTCTCAGCATATACACAGGAATCTGACATAAACACAGTGAGAATTAAGAACCAGGACAAATCTGGAAGATAGACGAATCTATACAGGCAGAGAAAGAGGGTGGATGTGCTTCACAGGAGAAAACAAGAATCCCGCAGGACAGCTAGTGTTTAAGGCAATTACTTCAAGCTGCAAACAGGGAGGAGGATTAAGCAAGATCCAAGAGGTGTGGTGGTCATTGGACTCCAATTTCTGTAAACAATGTCATTACGAAAACGCCTTTTTATTAACAGCAGAAGATATGCCAGAAATGATGTCAGAAATGGCAAGATTTAGATCAGAGGTTTGTCCTTGAAACAAAACAGAATGCAAAAAGAGCTTATTAAGGAGCGGCGCAGGGAAAGGCATTTCTTAGTTTCCTGAACAACTGCTTCTTGAAACAACCAATCCTAAACTTCAAGAGACTACAAACAAGGACCTTGTCTTATGTCAGAGAGATGGACTAAGATGGGACAGAGAACAGGTCAGAATCTTCTGACCAATTCGTATCATTGCCATGTGTTATATAATGTGACATGTTAGACCAGTCCTAACCACCGAGAATTACTGAGCATAAAACAGCTTTCAAAGACAGATACTGCACATAGCAGCATCTCCATAGATGCTAACAGCACTTCTTTCCCTAAACTTCATAATCATCATCTCATCTCCAAAAACAGTATACATGAATAATAAAAAAAACATCCTTCTAAACACTCTTGCTGCCAAGACTTCCAGAAAAACTGAAAAGTAATAGGAATGTTTTACTGCTTACATATTCTAAGGACAGTACCATACAATTGACCCGCAAAATTCGCTGATAAAAGAGGCCAAAGGTGAGGCTCTACGATTCTACACAAAGCCTCAAATAGACAGCTTTGTAGGTGTGTATATTTTATTTGATAAGGGCTATTACCTCACCCTTTCCAGCAGTAGCTAACTACTAACTGACCGGAATTAGACATACTTGTTTAGAGGACAGTTCTTTCACAATGTAACTGTAATAAAATTTTTTACTTCTCTGATGTAGCCGCTGCTCACCTTGGTCTGACAAGTGAACCCCTGCCTAGTACACAACAGCAGTGCCAAAGTTCCTACAGATCTCCTTCAAGCCTTGTGCTAACACACACCTCATCCAAAGTTCCTGTTACTGTATCAAGTACTTATTCATCCCAAAGCCAAGAAAACCTCAGACTGTAAGCATTCAAGATGTTCAAAGCAAAGTTTGGCCACTTATGTTCCAGAACAACAACAAAATACAGTTCCCAACAGACTTTTGAGCTCCCAAGGCAAATATTCCATTCAGCCAGCTCTCAATTATTAGTTAGACACATCACAAAGAAAAATATCTCTACAGCTATACCATAGGTCTCGGTGGTGATCCGTCGCTGCGCGTATGTGGCCAGCCCCTCGCTCAGCCACATCTCCTCCCACGTAGCGTTGGTGACTGCATTTCCAAACCAGCTGTGGGCAACTTCGTGAATGACATCAATGATTAAAAACTCATCGCTCTCCAGAATGGAAGAAATGATGAAAGTCAGGCATGGGTTTTCCATGGCAACAATAGGGAAGGATGGAGGAAGAAAAACAATGTCATATCTAAAATTACAGAGAGAGAGGAGAGAAGAGAAAGAAAAAAGAGAGGTAAATTGCAGCTATTTCAAAAAACAGAAACATTTTTCTCCCCTTACAGAAAGCTCTTCCGAGAGTTTTTGTGATTCCAGGAACCAGCTTTCTAAACCAGAGATTCCAAATTCTTCTGATCAGGGAATCACAGACTTTTATTTTGTTGACCAAAGAGCTGCTCAGGTTTGGACATAAGGCTAGACAGCCTTTCCACGCACAGCACATCCTGCACTTCCCAGAAGCATTATGCTCCCTTCACACATGCAAACTTATCACAAGTTGTATATCTGATAGCCAGAACCACTAAGTTTACATACCCTACCCACATACACAAATAAATCTTTACCCCAGAGGCTCCCAGGAAAGAGAGAGCTTGGGAAGCTGCTGAGTGAATGAGCTGATTTCACATGCCTGCGGTGTCAGCAAAGTGACACTAGTCCCTCTGCTTCAGAACATAACAATACTATTTGTTTTGTTTCCTGATTTTCTTCACCAATGAACAGCACTGGCACACGACACTGGTGTTGTTCTCAGACCATTTCAAACAACATTTGGTGGGTTAACAACAACACTTTCTTCCTGATTACCTTTAGCGAATAAATATAGGAAGCCTTTGTAAACATCTTCAATTCAAAGAATGAAAATATTCTCTCAAAAACACTCTTTTAATGCACAGCCAAGCTTAACTTCATAAACTATTAACGTTGTTTTTTCGGGGCTAAGACTCTCAATAAGTCTGTAATGAGTGAGTTTTTCAGCATCCTCAGGATTACATTACACTTTCCTGGGAGACTTGCTAAACTCACCTCCCCCAAATATATGGCCCGTACAGACTCTCTGCAGCAGTCAACCAGCGCTCCACCATGCCAGAAAGCTTGCTGATGGCTGTTGGCAGCAGGCAAGGCTCTGCCCACACTCTGCTCCTGTCAGAAACCAGAAAACATCAGGTGATACTTCAACAAACTGAATTATCTCTTAGAAAGAATAGCCTGCCTTCTCACCAAGTTTCCATTTATGGTCATAGTGCTAAAAGGTCTCACATCCGGCTGAGGCCTTCTTAGGTCATCTGTCTATGGATACATGGTAAAAGACGTTCAGAGAACCCTTAAACCACCTTAAGGCAATGAAGCAAGTAGCTGCAATGATTACTGGGGACAATAAGAAACATTTAGGGAAGAGGAAAATACCTTTCCAAGCACAATGCCATCAAGTTCTTTACACCCACCTAAAGCTCAAACTCTCTGAATGCTCACAGCTTGTTCCCTTACTGATGACTCAAAGAATTTACTGAACGTAACCTGAAGCACTGCACAGAGACACAAAAGGAAAAATCAGCTTGCTGCAAATCTTACCTTGGACCTATGTCTGCATGTATAAGGTCTCCTGCCACCAGGGCCACTAGGTAGGCAGGAACTGGGTATTCCATGTAAAATTGATATACACCTTCGTCTTCTAAGTAGGTACTTTGAGTGGCACTCATCAACACCTGTATGCCTGCTGGAGCCTGAAACACCAACATCACACACATCAATTGACTAAACGGCCAAAGCTGAAGAACTACACCACAGATCTCCTTGTTTTTAACGTACGTCTTTTTTGTTATAGACCAGAAAATCAATCATTTAGAAAACACGAAAAATACAAGATTTCTGTGGGGCTTTTTTTGTACCACAATCTATACGTGCCATGAAAACATACCAACCAAAAATATTACTCCTTCTATATTTCATGGGTACATAGGCTAGCTGTATGCCTGCCCCAAAAGTGCCCACATATCAAATGATGCCGTCTACAAAAAAATGCAACATTACTTGATGTTGCTTTCATAAAACTGTGTTTTTTCCTTCTGAGAATCAATTAAATACAGTTGGGTATTATCATCAGTAACCACTCTTGGAAGTAACAAACCATATTCTCTCATTACCCATGTCATGGTTACTCTTTCACTGTTGGAATACTAGGAATGAAAGACTTAAGCGTGACAGGCAGAGTTGGTTTTGTGGCAGTACCCTGACTCTATTTCAAGAACCAGAACACGGGATCTAAAAAATCCCCTATTTGTTATAATACAGAATGTCATAATGTATATTTTATATCACATATACAAGCCCAATGTAACAATGCTTTCACAAGTTAAGGGCTGCTAATTGCTCCACCAACTATTTTACCAATTTGTCACTTACCTTGACGGTAGCTGAATAGGTGCATTTCACTGCTGGTGTGTCAAAGCAGGGGAAGAAAGAGCGGTTACACACCGAGTGGCCCTGCGTGAAGACAAATGGCTTGGCATTGCCATACGTCAGTTCTGGATCCAGCCACCAGATCTGTTGGAACATTACGTGAAGAAGAGGTGAGGGAAGAGGACAAAAATCACATGGATGAACTGTCAGGAAGCAAAATCTGAAATCGAGAGGATTGTGGTGGAGGAGAAACTCCCCAGCTGTTTGGCTCCCCAGATGCATGCCTAGCACAGGGCACGTTTCCATTTCTAACAGAACAGCTTTCTACCGCTGTTTATTTGCCATGGCTGCTCAGAGTAATTTCTCACTGTCTGCACACTGAGTAGTATCAGGGAACACAGCGTCTTCCAGTCATTCACTGTTCCTGTTAAATCGATTTGCTTGGTTAATAACAAGTCCCTGACAAACAGCCACACAACCCACTTCTCATAGGGAGTGCCCTGAATATCTTTGTGTTGTCATTCAACATTAACAGGAATAGTAGGGCCAGGTAGTGCAAGCAAAAAAATAAAATAAAATAAATAAATAAACCTGAGGCTGAACAGTGTACACAACATTATCTCTGACCCTGACACTGCTCTGCTGGCTGAAGCATCAAACATTTTGACACCATGCAAAAGAGTCAGTATATGTAAGAAACATCTGGTCAATGACACTGGAGGCCTCTTTCTACAGAGCGGATAAGGAGATTCTGGGTGGTCACACACAAAAAAAAAAAAAAAACACCACTAAGCACGTCAATTTTCAGTATCAAACAGCAGATAAATCATGAGTCAAGCGCCAGCGAATCATTAGAACATATTAAGAACGATATGAAAAAGTGCAGTTGTTTGCCTTTTGGGTTTTTCTGTTTCAAATGTAATGTTTATGCTTTCACATGCTCCCTGCCTCCAACTTTGAAGTGTAAGAACGATTTTAAATAAGGATTTTGTTGTAATCCTAGAACTCTGGAGCTGAACTTTTACGGAAAATATCAAATATTGTGAAACTTGCAATAAAGTTGGAACCACTTGAAGTCTTGGGAACAGTCAAGCGCAAGGAATAAAGCTTCTGAGTCTGCTGAATCCTCAGATCAAAGCAACCAATAAATCTGAATTCAGGGAACAGCAGTTAGTGCAGACACTGGTTCATTTCTGGTCATCAGGAGAACAAAATGAAGTACTTACAGAAGAGAAAAGTCCTTGTACTATGGCTGCTCTAATTTTAATGGCATATTACAATTCTGTCTCCTAGTTAACCTCTCTGTTTTCTGGAAGGCGAAGTTTTCTCTCTCCCCCTCAGTCCTATAAGGTTATTCTTTGTTATCTTGTACCTTGCCTTTCGAATCTTCTACACTGATGCAAACACGCTGCTCTCCCAAATTACCCACTTCAGCAGGACCCCAGGGGACCAGTGAAAGGCAAGGCAAGGCAGCATGCTATCAGCAGCATTCATTTATTCATATAGAGCTTCACACTTCCACTGCTAAATGTGGAAGCGTGTATTTTTGGGCAGGAGGCATTACAAAATGTAAAACTTTATCTAAAAGTAAAATTAATCTCTGAGCAGCAGTCTCATCTTGGGATTTAAGATCACCCCTTCTGTTTCAAGCCTGTTGGGCCAGAGAGGTGGCTGCGTACAGCCTGGCTGCTCCTGTTATCAAGGGCTGTGCGACTCTTCACACCCGTGTGCTGTGTTTTGGTGGATCACCGGCCAAATCCTGAGGCCGTGGCTGAAGTGCACTACACAGCTCCTGCTCTCCACTCCACGGGTACCTGCATGCCATGGCAACGAGGATCTTCTCTGCAATACGACACTGTGGAACTGGGAACAGCTATTCCAGAAGGCATTTCGGGACAAATGCCTCATTAAAACCCAAAGTTTGAAACTAAAAGCTTCCCCCACCAGGGGGGAATCCAGGAAGGAGCCTCAGAAAGTAAGTTTTTAAAGAGCTGCCCTGATGTCAACTTCTACAAACACTCCTCCTCCTATCGGCTATTTTTGTGCCTGTGTCACAAAAAGCCTGACTTAGAATCTGCGTTGTTGGCCTTGCTGAAGAGCCTCACCTTCAAAAGGTTTTGCTTCCTTTGCTTTTTGAGAGACTGTAAAGGCTAACAGAGAAAAGAGGGAGACACCGCTAGAACTAAGCTATAACACTAGAGTAGGGTGGAAAAAAGGGTGACAGGCAATGTCTTTAGGGCAGAGAGAGATAAGGGGAAGTTCCCCCGACCAGCACAGGAAGAAAACATAAGCAGGAAGCAAAGGGGAACTGAGAAGTTAATTCTTGTTTACAAGAAACTCCATAAATTAATGACAAGTTCTTTTCAACTAGTCTCCCTTTATTTGACATTTGGTTGAAGTTAAATGAAGCACCAGCCCCACAGGCCAAAAGGAAAAAACGTTTGCAGAGGATGAAGTATTTTTTTCCCCTGTTTCCTAATGTCTGCAGCTACACGGCAATCCTCCGTCTCTCTTTCCAGATGCACTTGGAACAATGATGAAAGTTATCCTGAAACAATATAAATAGATCTGTAATATAAATAGACCAGGCTGTGCTGCAGGACAGAGGCAGGACTGGGGAAAATGGGCAGAAGCAGCTCCCAGAAAGGAGTGCAGGCAGCAGGGCGCTGCTGGGGGCAGGGAGCTGGAGCGGTGTCCGGGGCAGAGCACTAGATGCGGCCCCATTTACTCTACATCCAAATCCCCCCTGTGCTCCCCTTCGGAAAATTATGTGACAGCATCACAGCGCTCACCACCTTTATCTAGCTTCTCATCTGTATGGGAGAGAGGCTGCTTCACACGTTTAAGCTGTTCTTCTGGAGCATAACAGCTGCTGCCTAGATCCCCTGCCGAACAGAGGCTGCAGGCAGTGCGGGTTTCCCCCTGCCCGCACACTGCGGAGCAGCTCACGGTTCTTAATGCCAGAACAGAGCAGGGTTTGCTTGTAAGGCTCTTGTGGAAAGGACAGCACCGGTGTTAACGTGTGCGCAGCAAAACAGGAGGTATAGCACAGCGGCTACAAGAGAGATGCAGATTTTTCTCTAGGGAAAGAGAACGAAAATCTTATAAAGACTATCTGTAGGACCGAGAAGTAAGGTTGAGGGAAAAGAAGGGAAGGAAGAGCTGAACTGCTTTCCCTGATACACCTGAGCATCATGCCTTCAGCCTACACCATGAGATACACGGTGTTCATGATGGTCTCGCTTCTGAAACGGTGACGTCCAGAGCATACGGCTTCCTAACAGCACAGGGAGCTGGAACGCTCTGCGAAAGGCAGATTTAATCTCTCAGCTGTCTCCCAGTGTCCATCAAACAACCAGAGCTCTTGGCTCCTTCCTCCACATGAGGAATAATGGGACAGTCAACTAACATATCCAGATGGGTCAAAGCGAGCATATCAAGGCAACAGGTTTCCAATTTTAAACAGGCTACTGTCTGTCCTGGCAACCTTACTGCCAACACGTCCGTGCTGCACTGAAACATGAATTTACTCCTTTATAAGTCCCAGGAGCATGCTAAAGTCCTGCAGAAAATAAACTCTGACACAAAAAGATTATACTCAGAGAAAGGCCATGGAAAACAGAACTTTTAAAAAAGGGAGGTCTAATGCTTGAAGCTGCACAGAGAAAAGGGACCACAAGGAAACACCCTAGGGATGAGAATAAGTGGGCTCACCCTTACACATAGGGGTTACTCACGCCCATCTCTTAAAGCCCAACGCTAGGCTGAAAAACAGCAATGACAGACAGCACTGCCACCGCACCAAGTGACTGCGGCGTGAAAAAGATAGCTCAAAAGAAACATGAGGGCTGGAACAGGTGCTGCTTGAGGACAAATATTTCGCCAGCCAAAATCTACAATAGCGAGCAAGCTAGGAAATGAGGTACCATTTGTGTCAGAAGCGCAGGCTAGCCTAAAATAAAAGCATCTGTTCAAGAGGAGGAAAGTGTGCTATCATGTACTACGGGAGGTATGGCTCAGCCAGGCTGAGGATGATGACAAAGCACACGGCAACATCAAATTAGTTTTAGAGCCTTCCTACCGTAAATAAAGCATAGAGCAGACAAAACACATCTTGAAAAATAAAATTAAAGAGCAGGATTTTCTGAATGTACCATGGGCCCTGAAAGGCATCTCCCATGTACCTCTTCAGAGCACAGACACTACAGCACAGTGCTGTACAAGGAAGTACCGAGACACAGCGCTCCAAAGGTGAAAAGGAATGATATCCTCACGTACAAGTCAGTTAGAATTTAAAGCACACTAGATTTTCATCTCATTTTTCCATGTTAGGGAAGGACCAGCATGCTAAAAGGTCAACGTATCGCAGAAGGAAGCTTCTGTCAATAAAATCCTTCATGCGCAACTCACTGTCCAGAGCGAGGCAACACATTAAGCCTACCCAGACAATTAAGGATTAAGTTACTCTCTCAAGTTTCAGTCTAGTACTAAAATCAGATCCAAAGACGATCCATCAAACTTGTTCTATCCAGCAACTTGTTCCTTTCGTAAATTTGTGGCTTAGTACTACTTGCTCTTGGATTATTTTGCATGCAGGCAACACACTCAGTTCTTGTTAAACAAATTGCAATAGTCAGATAGATCTGTGCATGTACTCGTTTTGACCAATGCAACAGCAACACCAAACCAGCAGGCTGACAGCTCATCCTGCTAGGTAAGACAGCGGCATCCAAGCTGCAAGAGCCTCATGAAACCATTCCTTTTGGAACTAGGTTTTGATCATGTGGACCACGAATCTTTCTCACTTGATTGCAAACCAGTACAGACTACAGAGCAACAAAAAGGGCTGCCATTCCAGAGATAATTCGTCTATTTTCACTGTCATAACTTCCCAAAAACACAAGATGTGCCAGACAGCACCTAAAAGGCCAGGAGCAAAGCGCTTCTCAACGCCAGGGGACTAAAACAAGAGAGAGAATTCACAAAACCTCTCATTACTGAAGAAGAGCGAAACCCTGAGACAGGCAAGCACCTCGCACGGCCCCGTCGGAGCACTCCTCATCCCTTGTCCAGGGGTGACCTGGAGGAATGAGCAGCATCTCCCTCCTCACCTCCAGCATCACCATGGCCGACGAGAATACAAACCTGGGTGTGCGAGGCCTGACTTTGTAAGCATCTAGCAAAAATAATACAAAAACCACCACAGGAAGACTTATTTGCAGATTACTTGGGACGTGGTTTAGTGGGTGACATTGGCAGAAGGGTGATGGTGGACCAGATGGTCTTGGAGCTCTTTTCTAGCATTACTGATGCAAGGTGTCCTGAAGAACTCCGACAGGGGCTTTGAAGGTGTTCAATGAGCGGGAGAAGAGCGTTATAAAAGCAGCGAAGCCCCTGCTACAGGGAGCAGGGCTCTTCCCCGGCCTCCCCGCTGCCCTCCTCCCCCGGGGGAGCCCCGTTACTCACGGCGGGGCCGTCGGCCGTGGTGTAGCGGACGATGACCTGGAAGGGCTGGTGGGGCTGGAGGGCGGCGGGCAGCGAGAGCGTGAGGGCCGAGCCGTAGTCGGTGAAGGGATCCACCCTGAAGCCCAGCGGGCAGGCGGCGGACGGCGGCTGGGCGAAGACGGGCAGCGGCGGCGGGGGCTCGGCGGCGGGCGGGGGGCTGCCGGGGGGGTCCCCGGGGGGGTCCCCGGGGGGGGCGGCGATGCAGGGAGCCGAGAGGAAGGTGGCGGTGGCCGGCGGGTTGGCGGAGCACGGAGGCGGCGGCGGAGGGCAGGGAGGCGGCGGAGGCGGCGGAGGAGGCGGCGGCGGAGGAGGCGGCGGGGCCGGGGAGGCCTCGGCGGGGGAGAAGGCGAAGGAGCAGGGCGCTTCCCCCGCCGGGGCCCGGCGGTAGGCGGCCGAGAGGACGCGCAGGGCCGGGTGGACGTCCAGCACCAGGGCGCTGGGCTGCGGGCGCAGGGCGCAGAGCTCCAGCACCAGGCAGCCCGCCAGCGCCCGCGCCTCGGGCCGCAGCTCCAGCCCCAGGTGCAGGTGGCGGAGGCCGAAGAGCTGCGAGCTGGAGGCCGAAGCCACGTCCGGAGGAGGCTCGGGAGGAGGCTCGGGAGGAGCCGGCGGCGCCTCCGGGCCGGCGGCGGAGCCCTTGCGGCAGCAGCAAAGGCCGGGCGGCCGCGGAGCCGGAGCCGCCATGGAGCGGCGGAGGAGGAAGAGGAGGAGGAGGAGGAGGCCGGTGCTATGTGAAATCCATGGGCGGGCGGGCGGGCAGGCGGGGAGGCACAGCGGCCGGAGCGACCGGGGCGGGGAAGGGAGGGGAAGGGGCCGCGCAGGCCCCGCACGGCAGCGGCCGAGGGGAGCGCGCAGGGCCCGGGCCCGGAGCTGGCGGAGCGGGGCTCGGCCGCCGGGCGGCGAGGAGCCGGCGGGGGGCGCCCGAGGCCGGCCCCGCCCCGGACACCGGCTGCGTGCGCACCGGGGGGGGGGGGGTCCCCACGGCAACCCCCCCGCGGCCCCCCGCGGTCTGAGCCCTGCCGGCTCGGCTCCCACTGCCCTTCTCGCCGGTCAGTGCTTCCTCTCGGCCGCCCCCCGGCCCCGAGACCCCCGCATGGCTTCCCCCGTCCCCGACCCACGCCCCGTGCCTAGCTCTGGAGCCTCCCCCCTGTTTTTTGCCCTCCTTTTGCCCCCAGGTCCCAGCTCAGACAAGCCCCGCTCCCCTCTTCCCCAACCCTCCTCCTCAAGGCAGGCAGTCACACACCATCCGCTGCTGCCTTCATAAATTGGAGATGCCAGGCTGCAATTTTTTATACAACCCCCTGCTTGTGTGTGTGTAGGAGACGCTAAGCTGGAAGGAAGGGTGCTGCTGGCACTGACTGGAGCACCACGCAGCCCAAGAGTGGCGTACAGGAACTCCGCCTGGCCCCGCGCGTTGTTCCGTACATCATTTCCACCCTCACACTCTGCCTACCTCAGCCACCCGATGAGTCTCCAAGGCATGTCTTTGGATGACACAGGAACATTTATTACATGGTTGCAGGTTTAATGAACCCGTACTGGTACATTCCAAAAGCCTCCCAAGCCTTACACTAGTGACAGCAGCATTACGTCATGTTCCAATTGAGTGTCCATTGCATCGTCATACTCGAGGGGTAACTGTGGCACCAGCACAACGCGGCTGCCACCTCCAGCTGAAGCAAGGGCAAAAAAATCACAGTATTATCCCAGACCAGTCTGAAGCTGGGACTATAAGAAAACCTTTGTGATTGATCATAGTAAAACACACTACGGTTGCAGTAAAAAAATAACAAGGCAACATTCAGAAACGTTCTTTGGCTGATAAGGACACTACAACTACCCTGCGCCTTCTCATTATATTCTTTTGAAGCATCTTCAAGAAGCAATTTTGTCCTCATCCAATCCCTTTTTAAAAGGAACTTTTTGTCCTGACATCTTTACTCTCCACATCCTCCTGTTGTAAACCGAATTTTCTGCACTTACCCTTTCCTGTTTCTACCTTTCTCCTTGTCTCATTCATACAATTTGCCGTTTAAAATAATTGAGCTTTCTCCTTTTTTGTTCCCAGCAATGTTCTAAGACTGCTTGATCTCCTCTGGGTTCCATCTAGGGACAGTATACAGACCACAGCCCCAGCCCCTCTGGATCTGACCGTATATGATCTTCCCTAGGCATTCAGACTGGCACGACTTCGGGGCCTGACTTTGGAATTAATTATACCAATCTAATTGCACACTAATGCCACTGGGCAATTTTAGAAAACTCCTACCTCCGTTTTGATTGACATCCCAAACAAGCACAGCGTTCCCACTCAGACGAGATCAGACAAGCAGCAACACATTCTAAGAGTTTCTAAACTTAGGATAATGAATCAGGATCTGTTGCACTTGCTTGCGTCTGAACAAAATGGATGCAACTAAATTCCCAAGGCCCATACAGCAAACACAAAAATTATTTGAAGTAAATCTCTCTGAAGTCACCCGTCTGTTGGTCTTGGGCATGTCCTTTGCTATATAAGAAGGATGTGTTATCTTCGTGCTATTTTGGGTAAGATCCCTTTAAGGAAATTCCCCATCCCGGTCCTACAGTCTCATTCTGCAGCTTGCAGGGTGAAATCTCCGAGGTATCACGCTGCACATTCTAATGCAGGACCCAATTTCTGAAAATTCCCATCATCAACAACCACTCGTAGAACACTTCAAAAAAGGTATTTCAGTCTCATCGTAAATACTGATGTTTCTTCTTTCCATGTCAGTGACAGGGCCCCAGGCCAGGTTTCAGCTTGCTCCTATGATTCAGGACGAAAGCCAGTAAAATTTACTGCTACCCAAATGAGAAGCAATACTTCCGTGCTATCTGTGAGACAAGTGCCAAATGAAGCAGTTAAGAGATTACAGCAGAAAGAATGTTTCTTCTGGCAGTTTATCTCCTTATATCTAAAGTAACATTGCTAGGACTAAGGTTTAATGAAACAGTTGGGCTAATCCCTGCTGTCCACATGTCACCAGTTGCCTGCTCCATTGCAGACACTTGTTTAATATCTTGAGCTATTTCAGCTCACTGAAGCAGCAAAAAAGTATTCACCATTTTAGGAGAGCACGACTGGTAAGCAGCAGTTTGGTGCAATGAATCCTGAGCACAGTTTCCTCTCATAGCTAAGCTAGTGTGATAGTTAGCGCCTACTAAAAAGAGCAGCCCCGCTTCGCCTCCCTTCCAGGTGTGCCTTGCTGTCTCCTCCTTTGTACAGCATTCCTGCTTTTGGAAGGTGAACTTTCTGCAAGTTAGCTTTCTGAACTGGGTCACTGCTGGACCAGGCAAGAGCCAGTGCTGGCATCGACAAAGTTGAAGGAACTCCCAGCCTGGAAGAAGAAGGAGGACAAGATCAGGATGGCTCCTTTTGCCCAGACTGCCAGTAGCTCAGCCTTAGCTGCAAAACGAAGTCACCCTTTGACCCCAGTGGCACTTGAACAGTCGGTACATTAGCCCTTTTTTTTTTTTTTTTTTTTTTACTCAAGGCAAATACCAAAGTTCATGGGGGTAGAGTCAGTTCTGCAGTCAGTTCTGCAGGGCCCAAGACAACCGCATCAACACAGCTGCAAATGACAACTGACTGAAGTTCTAACCAGTCTTAGGCAGGCACATTCCACGCTCTCTGTCCCCTTAACGTATTCAGCGTTCATCTTCATGTTGTACCCAGATTTACTTTTAGGGAAGAAGCAGGGCATTACCTCTGTGGCCCAGCACCCCTACTCCCTCTTGTCTCCCTCCAGCTTGTTTTTGTCCTTAACTTCCTAGTCAGAAAAGAGCACCCCCCTCCACTTAGCTAGGTGCTCTTTGGAGAGAGACCTAATACTTGTCCCTTTGAATTGAGTAACACTGAGTAAAACAGCAGCCAGCACCTGCCACAGAGTAAGCTTGGTCCCAGGCCTGTAAGCATGGTAAGATCCGTGCTACTCAATTCATGCTCAGGACAAGACTTAAGAAGTACAACAAATAATGCTTTATGTGCTGCTACCTTCAAGCTACAGTCTAAGCTCTGTTAATGGTATGGTTTTGCCTGTGATAGCGGTAGACAGAAATGCTTGTTGCTGTGACTTTGCAGCCACATTATTTACAGTAACACACATAGGTAAAAAATGTGGAAAAATCTTGGCCTAAGAAGGATCTTCTGTATTCTATCTGACCTCCCTCTTTCTACTTGGCCTGAATACTTGTACTATAAACTACTCCCTGTCCTACTCACTCAACACAAACATACATAGCAAGCCACCCCAATGCTGGAAGGCACAAAAATTACCCACCATGTTTTTAAAGAAACTTACACTCTGAAGGAAAAAAAAAAAAAAAAAAAATCAGGCCAAAGTGCATTGCCAAAAAAAAAAAAAGCCTGCAAAAGTTTCCCCCAAGGCTTAAAAAGGTGAGAAGTGATTTACGTGCCCAAAACAAACCACTTAAGCCAATAAAATTTACAAAACCCAAAATAGTTTTATTTACTTTTCAGATTTTTGCCTCGACGAGACATTCTGCAAACATGCTAAGGCTACAAAATGTCCAAGTTGACAAAGACATGCAACGCTGACCATTCAATAAGTCACGGCTATTATAGGAGCGACCATGCCCACCTGGGCCACAGGTCCCATAAAACAGGGATGGTGTACAGTGATCATGGCAACGTACTACACAGGACCTAGTAACCTGAGGTAGGTCTCTTCACAGTAAGAAAACAACATCCTACACCAGTGTTACATCCTGATCAGCAGGAACCTGTTTAAAGCTCCAAAGACGTGGGGTGGGGGACTGTTTCCTTAACAAGTGTGCAATAAAGAAACAGGAAATACTGATGTTGTTTTACCTTAGTGTAAGTTAGCAGAACAAAGAGTTAGTGTTACCCATGCCAACGAAAGCCAACCTAAACCTCTGAGGAGTGTTAGCAACTTCAAGATAAAGGAGTCAGTCAGCTGGAGCAACTTTGAAAAGGCTTTCCTGCTAGCATACAGGGTACGATTTGAACCTTGCAATTAATTTGTTATAGACCATTCCATGAACAGTTCGGTTTTGGTTGTGTTAGATCAGCGAAGCAGGAAGAGCTTGGCTTTGCTTGCATTAAAATAAACTCTGCTGATACAGTAAGAAATACTATATCAGGACACTGAGAAAATATGAGGCCTTAACGTGACCCAAAAGTGGTTGTCCACTCGGGAGATCACTAAAAACCCTGCTTTGGGAAAGCATTATGGGAAGCAGCAGCCGCTGCCATGGTGAACATTAGCGATGCTCCAAATAGCTTTGATAAATTACAATGCAATAGAGTTACACCACAGTGCTCTCCTCCCCTGTGCTAGACAACAATAATGTGACAATAAAGGACACTATTGCAAAGCTTCACTTTCACTCAGACACGCAGAAAATCTGGCACTAGGAAAAGACCAACTGTAAGAGACAAAACGGTGTCTGATACAGTCTGATAAAGCCAGACCTCTGGTACCATAAACTGTACAAAAATGATAGAAAAGAATATGCACTGTTATTAATACAGTGCTTATTTTAATATAAAATAAACAGCTTACATTTCCACTGTAAATATAGGCTATATACAGAATTATGTATAGATATAGCTACATGTATAAAGCTTCATTATAGGCCTCTGATACATTTATAACTATGGCTCCCTGAGCCATTTGTAGAGTGCATTTAATAACAAAAAATTAGTAATATGATTATGGAATAAATACAATAATAAAAACATGAAGAATTCTTCTGACATGGTTTTAAAAACTCTCTGGCTTGACACATTGTGCTAAAAATTAAAAGATGAAAAGGCAATAATCTGCTTGGAGGAGGACGAGGAGGAGGAGGAGGAAGAGCTGGTCTGCCACAGGCAGGGAGTGCAGCTCTCCAAAATTAAAGTGACTTTGCCCTGAATTTTAGCCCTTGACAGCGACCTTGTTCTCCGCAGCAGCAAACATAGCATAGAAGCGTGAGTTCTCATTAGCCAGAAGGGCAGACGGCGTATCAAATTCCACTACCTAAAAAACAAACAAGGCAGGTAAAGTATGTTAGCAAAATACAGCAGAAAATGGATTCCCACCCCCTCGGACTTGTAACTTGGTAGCAAAGAAGCCAAAATATGACAGTCTTTAGATGAGACAACAGATGGTGAAAGCATGTGCGTTTATGCACACATACTGTAACCTTGGATGCTTCAAGCTAAATTAGACAAATGGTGGGACTACCCAGCAGGAAGCAACCTCTGGTGGCTCTGGCAAACAGACTGAGGCAGATGCTATGTTTTTTTCCTTTCTCTACCTCCAAGAGCCTTGCCAAATGTTCCTACATTTGATTTAAGTGTTTATGTCTCCCACATGGAAGCCTGAGAAGTGGGTAAAGTATCTCTCAATGCCTGTTTGATACCACAACGCTTTACAAACACAATGGAAAAGTGCCACTGAGCTCCCTTAGAGATGCTTACGTTATTACACATACCAGAATTAAACCTACAAAGGATATTTAAAAACCCTTTAAAAGAGACTGTTGCCCTGCGGTACTTTCTTGGAGTGTAAAAGGAATTTTCTCCTCTTTGATCTTGTCATGGTGAGGCAATAATTGGTGCTGTTGGAAAGTTATTACTAAGGATATGAATGAATACACAGGATTTTTCTACCCTGCAATACCAGCTGTCCCTTCAGTTTAGCCTATACATATACAAAACAGACTGCAACAGGAACTGAAGCCACAGAAGTCTGCTTACCTGTCCTTGTGTTAGCACCATGATCCGATCAGAACCCAGTACAGTATGCAGACGATGAGCAATTGTTAACATAGTGCAATCTGCAAATGCCTCTCTGATAGTCTCCTGAATCAGTAAGTCTGTCTCTGTGTCCATAGCAGCTGTTGCTTCATCCAGTATCAAAATCTGAAAGTAGTGCATAATCCTGGCTGTTAATTCACAGTAACTCTTTCCCTCCCTGATCATCAATATATGCAGAGTAGATGAGAATTACCATGACCAGAAACTGCCACAACTGGCAATCTTTACAGAGCTGTGGTCACAAAGGTAGTTTTGATAAGCACCCTTTCAGTTTGCCTTATGTAATCACCTTCATTGAAGTTATCCTACAGATCACACTTGCATTTTATGGTCACATCCTAGAGCCACAAGACTTTTGCATTCTGACCTGGCCACAAGTTTCCACTACTTTCAGTTTTACATTCAGCAGCTAAATCTCAAATGCAATTTTTTAAGAGGTAAACTAATTGACCTGTCTGTCTTTTGTAGTGGTAGTTCCTTCTAGAGTCAGTCAGGACCAACTTGGCTTACTAGCTTTCTTAGGCTAGGAAGAACTACCCTCCTCTCTGACTCAATCAAAAAATTCTTTCTCTCTCACGTTATTATTTGGTTTCCATTCTCAATTTAAAAAAAAAAAACTTTTTAACTTTGCATGGTCCCAAATTTCACTTGTAGACTAGATTTTAGTAGAACGCCATGTAGAAGGAAAATGCTTGGCTGAACTTTACCTAAAGGTGAAAGGAGGAAGGAATCTGATGCTCACCAGTAACAGGACAGACTCTCTGGATAAATGACTAGGCCAGCCTGGCACACTATTTTAACACCAACAACCAATACTTTCTGACGACAAGACTTCACAGCAGCTACAGACGCCTTTCCTAGTTGTTCTAACACTGTCTCTGTGTTCCAGTAACTGTTGGTATGAGTACTCTGACAGACAAAATGAATCCAACAAAAGCAGCCCCTTTCCTCAAAGCTGGTGATATCAAACTGGTAGCAATTTTTCTCATCGATACGCTCACCTTGCAACGACGCAGTAGAGCTCTAGCTATGCACAGTAACTGTCTCTCTCCAACTGAAAAGTTTTCTCCATTTTCCATTACTTCTGAGTCAAGTTTCATAGGCAGCTGGGCAACCTGTGTGGGAAAGAAGAGGCAGAAAACTTTGATAGCTGCACAGACTTTTTGTATCTCCATAGCATGAGACAAACAGTTGCTCCTCCTGCTAATCTGATTTTGCCCATGTTCCAAAATATCCACCACACTTTATCTCACACACGCTGTTGAAAGAAGTAGTAACAAGCAACTACTGCTAGAACAACAATACAACATCAGACCTGCTTGGTTCAGTTAAAATGCTTTTGACTTGGTGATGGCAGCTGAAAACACCACGACTAACCTAGAAGAAATATACCCTCTCGATAGGCAACCTTGGAATGACTTAAGTACAAAATAGTTGATTTCTAGAAAAAAGCATGCCAGGTACAAAATCATATCAGCATTAATACAGATCTGGCCACTCTTGTCGTTAAGAAAGACTAAGAGTGGACCTCCAGGAATCACGATGTCTCTGCAGGAATTACAGCCCAGGTATTACACTCACAGCTACACGTGTAGCCTTGTGCCACCTGACCAACAACAAGAGTTTGAAATGTCACAGCAGTAAGATTTGCTGCAGAAGGCCTCACAAAGGGCAGATTTTACATTCAGTATGCATGTGCGACATTTACACTCACAAATGTAAATGCAGAATGCACGACTACCTAAGGCACACAGAAAAAAATATCGCTTCTGAAATACTGTAAAACCAGAAGAGTCCCTGTGATGAAGCAACACTCTCTATGCTAATATGCCAAGAAGTACACATTTGAAATATGGCATGTTCTCCAAAAATTGTCTCATTATTAGAAACAAAACAGCAAATTATGGAGAAAAACATGGAGACAGAACTTTACTGAAGATCTCCTAATTAGCCAGTAGAAGAACATGCAGCTTTGAAAGACAAAATACAAACAAGTATCTCATAGATATGATAATACTTACACACTCCTTCATGTGAGTCCTTTCCAAAGCATCCCAGATTTGCTCCTCACTGTACTGATTGAAAGGATCCAAGTTTGATCTGGAGGAGGAAGCAGAAAGCATAACCAGATTTTTTTTTCAGCAATAAATAGCAAAACAACAGTGTGCTAATTCATCCAGATGGACAATTCCCATCTAGCACTCCACTGACAGAATTTCCTTGCCAAGGAAATCAGATGCTCCCACCACACTAAAGAAGCCAAACAACAAAAGAATGAAGATAGAAGACAAAGATGCAAAATTCCAAGTAAATTTAAAAGGAGGATCACATCCAGTTCTGTACTGAACCAGCTAAAACCGTTTACCCGTGCTTTTTCTTTTTGTTTCAACAACAAAGTACAGAAACCAGAATGCCTTTGTTCCGTTCAAAAACTAACATTTCATATGAGTTCATTACGAGCTGGTAGCCTTCTCTGTCCTTCTTGCTTTTTTTTTTATGGTTCCAACTAACCTTACAGTGCCACTGAATAGCACAGGTTCCTGAGGAATTATTGACAGTTTGCTGCGAAGATCTGCCAAACCAATGTCATTTATTTTCACTCCATCAATTTTAATGCAGCCTCCAGACAGTTCAACCAAACGAAAGAGTGCCATTCCAAGGGAAGACTTCCCTAAAAATGAGACAGAAGAATATACTAGTGCTTCTAAAGAATCGTAAGAGCCATTTGAGATGAGACAGCATTTTAAAAGCTGTCCTTGTGTAAGATTAGTGTCTTAAATTACTATAAAGTGCCAGCAAACAATTTTGTAACTAACTGCTAGGGTTCAGCATTTAAACTTCTAAGCAATATTAATTGCACATTTAGAAGCTCTATTTTGGAGGTGGTGTAAACCCTTCTACAATCAGACGTTTTGATTCTTCGCATTACAAACTTCTGAGATAGATTAGAACCAAACCTGGCTGCAGCATCGGTAGAAAAAAATCTTTCAAGACAGTCAAATAAGCTGCAACGAGCATGCTGGTAAGTAGCTCAGGGTATTAAACGTTATAAGCATACTGACTCAGGCATAGTAGGATATGCCTCTATTTTGAGAGGAAACTTGGTTTTATTGTATATGGGGATCCTTCCTATGCATGTACGCAAACAGAATCCACCACTGACATGCAGCTGGACCATTCCTGTGCAATTAATTTATTCAAATACAGAGAAGGCAGAAAAGAACCAAACTGTCCTGCTCTGTTCCCATTCTGTAAATGCAGTATTTTAACTCTGCTTAGTGTTTTTCCTTACCTGAGCCTGTCCTTCCCACAATGCCAATCTTTTCCTTTGGTTTGATGGTAAAGGACACTTTTTTAAGTACTAGAGGGAGATTTTCTCGGTACCGCATCTCTGCGTTTTCAAAAACAACTTCACCTTCCTGTGGCCAGTCCAGAGGGGGAGTTTTATTCTTAATTCGAGCAGGAGCTTCCAAGGAAAGAGTCTTTAAAAGAAAAACAAAAGTTCTGTTTCCAGTAAACAAAGCACCAAAGAGGAAAATTATCAGATGAAACTTTTAGCAGTTCTCTGCAGACTCAGCCCGTATCAGTTTAAGGCAGTTAAGATGAACAAAGTGACTGGATACAGGCCCGGTGATTCAGAAGCATCTTCTCAATCTGTTATGGTACACTGCTATTCCCCTCCTGAACCATGGCTTTCTCTTACACCAGCAACAAACAACAAGAAATCTTACAACAAGCAGCTGAATGTATTGTTGTCATACCTTGATATAGTGATCAATCCTCTCCACTGAGGTGAAGCGAGCTTCTGTTTCTGAAGCAAGTCTGACTGTGAACTGGAATAACCCTGTTAACTGTAGCGGTAAGAAGAAATTAAGAAAAAATTAGAGAGTTGACTGATTTTTTTTAAATTGAATTAAAAGACTAACCTAGTGGATACTTGATACTCTTGTCTTGTGCACCTTATGGTTAATTTTAAAATAATCTTAATTTGTGAATCACTTGGAAAGCCAGCAGCTGAAAAGGTTCTCTCATAAGCAACAGCTTGAAATCTTAGCCATCCAAGTTTTGTAATTTTACTTTATTGCCACCAGGAGGCAGAAAAAGCCAAGCAACAGATCTAATAACAAGCATTCTGAGCCAGGAAGCAAATCTAACCCACACAGTTAGGAACTGGATGCTGTGCACTGTGAAAACGTACTGCAAGCAATACACCAGAATGCATTAAGACATCAGCTTTACATTTAAAAAGAAGCAGCTTTCCGAAACAGTATCCTAAAGCACTTAACTCCTCATTGTTTTTCATGCTAGCCAAAGGTCCTGACCCTGAATTGCCTTCCCCCACCGCTACCAAAGGATCATCTTTTCCCATTTTGGTGGATTAAGGAAAGTTTTCAATCTGTTTCATTTAAGGTACTTAGCACAAACAAGTAAAAGTGAAACCAAACCATGCAGACAATGCTCACCTGCACAGCATATGAGATAGCCAGCCCAGCATAGGCAGGAGGAATCTGGCCATGCATTAGAACAATCATAAGGCCAGTGGTTGTGATGAGAGCGATGCTGATAATGTCCAGCCGTACAGCTAGCCAGCGCATTGCACAGCTGAACAGGTAAAACGGTGCCTGATTATCATCTAGAAGCTCCTGATACCTGAAACAGATACAGAAAATGTTAGTAGACCTCAGTGAGCCTGAAGTTGTACAAATAGCAGAATTGCTTTCACCCCTGCAACAATATCAGAATTCAGGGTGGGAAGACTAGTCTGTCATTACCAAAAAGCATCACACTAGGCCACAGAGAAGAGGTTTACAAACTTCCCAAAATAATGTCAGATATCTACTTAGCTCAAACTCTCAGAAGTTGCATTATCAAGTTTATGTGAACAATAGTGAATTATGTAGGGGTGAATCAGAATTCCAAGAGATAGTACACTTTCACCCCACCTTCACCAATGCAAGATGTGCCAGAGGATGCTTGATGGCTACAAACTATTCCACGTGTAACAGCAGCAGTGCTTCAGTATATGAACAGAACGTGCTATTTTATAGTCAGTGTAAAAGCAAATTTACAGTAAGCTTTAATAGGATTGATGACATTAATTTACAATCCTGAGCCTGTGAACCTGAGGAATTTAATGGGAGACACTTGACAGATTCACAAAACTTAGTTACTAGGTTTTCTGATCTTGCAACTCAGTTTCATGCCAATCACTGCTGCACTGTGGGGATTGCCTTCCTGACCTATTTCACTTAAGCCACTGTGGCAGTGCCTTCCCAGAACCTCTGTAACAATTTTCACTGTGCTCCCACACTGTTGGTCTCATGACCTTGCACCAGGGAAACCCTGATATTGTTATTGCGGGTTCTCATGGGAAGCAAATACCACTCATGGGAGAGATGTCTCACTTTCCCTCACTACCAATTGTTTTGCAGATTTTAGTTTACAATAGAGAAAACCAAACATAGTCCACAATAAGGTACGATAATAGTTGATAAAATGCTATCCAATTATACAGGTGCACAGAGACTACCAGCTCATCAGTATGCAAACAGAGGCTTGGTTACCACTCTAATGCTAACAGCATCGCCAGCAGAACCAACAAACAGGAAGCAGGAAGAGGACCTGATGAAAAGTATACAGTACTAAAGAAAAAGTATGTCCAAAAAATTGTCCTCATCATTAGCATTGATACCTGCCACACTGCGGAGAACCCCGTAGGAGGGCACTCATCTGGGATTCCATCACTGTTCTTCCCAGTTGGCTACTAGGCAGTTTTTCCCTTTCCATTCTCCTCCTTATTCTCCTCATTTTTTCCCCTCCAGAAAATAACTTTCCCTGTTAGACCCGATGTATGCAATCAGATAAAGACCCTGCTAACAAATCTTACAGACTGCAAAGCTGTTGCACCCTACTTTGTGCTCCACCACTCTCAGCTGGATATCTAGACTGACCTGTGCAGGAATTCTTGTCCTTTGTTGTAGGCATGGATTGTCGACAGACCCTGTATGCTAGATGTAATGTGAGACAGGAATGGAGACTGTGTGATGTTGTCCAGACGCTTGAGCTCTCGAATAAAGACTCTGGAGGGAGAGAAGCGCTTTTAAGTGACAAGTACACCCATCACATACAACCACAGTACTGATGCATATATACTTGAAGACCCCCATGTCCCTACTAACAGGTCAAAGCATCTCCACTTTTAGTCAAAGCAGCTGATGCACTTACCTAGACACAACATGCAGAACTGTGAACAGGACAATGAGGGGCCCCACTGCCACCAGGAACCAGGGGAAAACTCCAGAAATCACCCCCACACAGAAGAACACAAGGATGACATTCTGGATGAACATTTCTGCTTGAAACGGCAAACGAACGTCAACTGGAAAAGATGGAGGGAAAAAGAGAAAGATCTTGAGTACAGAAACCTAAAACAGCCTATATAAAGCAATTCAGTCCTGCAGTACATCGTCATTGACAAAGACAGTGGTTTCTCATGACTTCTCACATGTAAAAGGGTACATCATCATTAGGGGTGCTTTTCTGTTCTGAAATGCTAGTAATTTTTCCAATCATTCCCATTTACAGAAACAGCACTGCTGCAGCTCTGACCTAATTACCACCTTTGCTGCACATCAACTTCACCCTGATACTCCAGGTTCCCCCACATTAACTTCTAAGAGTCTGTGTGCAGTCTGCAGGTTCAAAAGCAGCTGCACCTTTTCATCTTTGCAAGCGAACAGACGGACTTGAGGTATCAGCTGTCTCCTGCAAGTATAACCCTGGTATATCCCCATTCCTGCTGTGGCTATTACAAAGTACACACTTGGCAACAGATACAGGATACTCTAACCCCAACACAAAAAGACTGGAGAGCATTAGGTAGTTAACTGGGAGGACTGACTGTGGGATCTACAATGTATGCAGTAAGAGATACCTTCATCCATGTCTTTGGAAAACCTGTTGAGAATCCGCCCAGTGGGTGTAGTGTCAAAGAACTTCATGGGGCTACGCAGAATCCGTCGGAACAGCTCATCGTGGAGCCTTGAGGATGCTCTGAGAGTTCCCTGACAAAGCAACAAACATTAAAGCGTTATGACAGGATTTGCGCCTGTCACTGCCCCCTCCCTGTGCATGAAAAAATGCTGCCAGTTTTCCCTCTCCAACTCTAAGTATAGCTTCTTTCTTGTACTCCATGCTTCCAACCAGTGGAAGGAAGCTATTAATTGAGGCAAAAGTTTAAGGGAAAGCATAGTACAACCCCAAGAGACGGCTTGGTGGAAACCTCATAACCCATGATCTGACTTCCTCTGGTTCAAAAGTGTCAATAGGGAGGTGACCAAAAGAACCACAGAGACAACAATATGCAGAAGTAGGAGGGGAGAGAGGGGGATGAGAAGTGTCAGGTAGCATCGGAACATACCTTTACAAAGACGACACCACGAACAGCTTTCAGGATCAACATGACTGCCATAGACAGTGCATAGATGCCAGCATAGTAATGCATGTAAGGGTTATCTTTCATACTGTTACTTATGACAGTGTCATTTCCCAAAGTCACGGTGGTGTTCTGCAGGAAATACAAGGTTTCAGTGAATCGTTAAGGATTAAAAACGTACTTATTACATGTGGTTGAATTGAACTGATCCTCGCCACCCACTATTTTTGGTACTTCTTTAAAGAAAAGACTTCAATAATCTTTGAATACTTAAGAAAGCTTTCGCCAGCAGTGATATGTGCTATTTCTGTGGCATCAAAAACTCCCTAAAAGGTTACTTCATTTGATTCCTTATCTCCCATTTCACACCTGTTGTTTCTTATGCTCTTCTGAACAGTGACACATACTTGCATGCCACCAGTTCTATTACACAGGAATATTCAACTTGGGTGTTATACATTGTCTTCTTATCAAACATCTTGTTTTTCTGCCAGTACACAGTCATTTCTTTATTGGCACGCTGTCGTATGTTCTCCTATTCTGTGGTTTTGATTGTTTTGTGGTGGTGGTGGTGGTGGTTGTTGTTGTTGGTTTTTTAATCTTTATATTTAAGGACTTCATTGCTTATTTTAAAATCGTTGGCCATCTGCACTTTATTACCTCTTCTGAGGTGAGGGTGGTTTTTTGTGTTTGATTTTTGTTGTTGTTTGTTCTCAAAAAAAATTAAGTTCTACTTGAATCTTTAAATGCAGCAAGACTCACAATCAAAGCCCCTAGAGTAGGAAAAATCCCAAACAACTCTCAGTCATTACATACTTCAAAGCAACTCCCAAAAGTCGTTTGACTTAAAGCCATAAACTATAACAAGATTATCCTGCTGGACTAAGGTCACATTCAAACAAAAGCCAGCACTAAAATCAGCAATTCCTCCTGCAGCTTGTTGGCCTCTTTCACATTTTCACTTCCTTTTCTTAGGCAAACCAAGACAAGGAACAAGAGGGCAGTATAAAACCACATGAGCTATTATATCTTTCTCATTAGTGGAGTTCTCATTCTTGGAG
The DNA here is from genome assembly GCF_009769625.2 of Cygnus olor. Classification (NCBI taxonomy): domain Eukaryota; kingdom Metazoa; phylum Chordata; class Aves; order Anseriformes; family Anatidae; genus Cygnus; species Cygnus olor. The sequence continues at coordinate 17,143,134 of NC_049177.1, forward strand.
ATGAACTCTCTAGTGTGATCACCTCTTGGGGAGCCTTACAATTTGCTTAAATTAGGAAGCACCATTTGGTCTCATAGGACTGCTCAGGATTAGTCTATGAGAACAATTCCCCTGCCCTTTAAATACAAGAGAGTAGAAATGCTATTCATCTTACTCCACTGCCTTGTTTGATCCAGAAACTCAGCCACCAGTTGCTAAAAGCTGTACTGCCCACATTCAGCACAAACAGAGCCATTATCACGAGGAATGCAAAGGGGCCTCCAGCTGCCTGAATGTAGATGCCATACACAGACCAGGGGACAGAGCCTTTGCCTTTCTCTTCCAACTGAACCAGCTGGCCTGTGAAACAAAAGAGGAGGGGGAGAGAGTGAAGAAAGCAAAGTTGCTCCATAAAAAGTTCTGTCAGTTTGCAAATATGCACAAAACTGAAGTAATTCTTACACTGAACGGAATGCTATCAGAAACAGCCATTACTTAACACGTAGAACTCAATGGTTCAAACTGTTTTTCAAGAAATCACAATTCCTCTGCAGAATCATTCATGTCATGCTATGTCTGAAAAAGCTTGATCAGCATAGACTCAAATACTATGACCCTTATCAATGCTTTTTAAACCTTGCCAAATTTCAAAGTTAACATTAAATGGAGAGAACCCCAAAAGAGAGGTTTGTCTTCTTCAGATTCTTCACATATAAATGCCATGTCCTGCCTAGGACTCTGCAAGTGCTAAGCTACACACGCTGCCCTCCCGATAGGGCGTAGAGGTGGTGTCGGAGACAGGGTACTACAAGCTCCTTTGCACCATTGGCACCTGACCTATGACAGACTGATTAAACTTATAAACATTATGCTGGCACCCACATTATGTGAATTAAATGCTCTTTGCCTACTGCCTATGTCCTATCAACCATACAGAGTGACCAGGACTTGAGACAAGTTTCAAAACCTGAGAGGCACATTCATTACAGCTGGGAAGCAAACATTTTGAGCTTATCCATGTATGAAACAATTACAGCCAGAAATCTGATTACATAGTTACCCTCTTCCTTCTTCACAACTTTCTCCTTCTTCACAGACCCTGCTTTGGTACTTTTATCCTGGGGTCTTTTCAGTGAACTGTTTGTGTTCTTCTTTATATTAATCTGTAGGAAAATGGTGACACTAAACACACTGGAGTAATTTTCTTTTTCATTTTCACAGCTGAACCCAAACGTTTTTCATAAGCCTCCTATGCACAAAGGCTTTCAATAGCTTAGCATTGATTTCACGGAAGATATTAATTTTGCTGTTATTACAGATGAGTACCAACTCTGGGAGATTACATTTTCCTGCTCTATTGAGCTCTACAAATCTGTACTTGTGGTGTGCAAGGCTAATTTTCAGAATCATTTGAAACTATGTGCATACATGGTAAAAGAATTATACCCCTACTACAGAGACAGAGACACAGAGAGAGAGAGGGAGAGAGAGAGAGAAATACAATCCACGGTCTCTTGTAAAAATAACTCACTATTTTATTAAGAGGCTTTTTTTTTCCCCCCTCAAACACCCTAATCTCTCTCTCAAGAAAGCTCTCAAGAAATGTCTCTACGGACGAAGGTAACTCAGACTTTCAGAAATCAGACAGCCAAACACTAAACTGCACACACAATTACTATTCTAAACTTGTCTCTCTTTTCACAAAATGGAAATGACTGTTCAGAGAGCCCAGATTAACTGAAACCCTCTACATAACTTCACGGACACCTTACACAAAATGACACATCTCACATGCAACTTTACTATCCCTTTCTTCTTATCCTATATAGAATGCAAATCAACACTCCTTCCATGAGCTAGTGTTTATAGAGTGAAGGTCAGCCAAGTATGCAGGCTGGAGAATCTCATGCTAACTGTCATCACATTAACCTTAACGTGGCAGAACTATAATCTTCGTGTCTCAGAAAGGATATGCAGAGTAACGTATGACATTCCTTTGCTTCTTTCACTAACATCTCCCAGGAGAAAATTCCACCAAGCACCTTCTATCTGCATATTTATCATAATGCTACCTTTTCAGATTTTTTTTTTAATGCTTTCAACTTATGAGTAAGGAGCCTTTCACCACTTAAAAATAGACCACTGATATATTTTTGTTTCTTACTCCACAGAATAACTTCAGGAAACAAACAGGACAAAGCTGGGAAAAATTAAATAACTGAAAATTTAAAGGCATTGTCCTACTAAATGGTTCTCGCTATTTTCTAGGTTTACATTCTTCACCAACTGCTGTACTAGCAGACAAACCCAAGTTTGCATGCCCAGCCATTGTTTCATAACAGAAACAGTATCAATCAATAACATTTTTTTTCTCCTCACCCCCCTGAAGTATTTTCAGTTACATTTCTAATATACTGTTGCATTTAACTTTTGACAAGTTGCACCACTGTTATTGCGCCTCAGTTACACCTTAGGTGAAAAAGTATCAAACCAGTAATAGTTTTTTCAAAGGTTGCTCCAGGTCTGTGCTAATTTGGAAGTAAATCAAGAAGTGAGGTGTACAACAAAAGAGACAAGAAGCTTCCTGCTCTGAGCAGCACCAAAGTAAACAATACATTTCTTACATGTTCAACTCATGAGATCACTGGCAGAATCACCTCTACTATGCATTCCCCAAGTAAGAACTGTGACTGCAAATACAAAGTGCTAATGAAGCACAGATTATTTTACCGGAAGCACACTGGTCAGTTCAACATGTGAAGCCATTTTCCAGTCTTCCAATTATGCCATTTGGTTTATCTCATTAGAAAAGTCAGAGTGCTTTAAAATGGAAAAACGAGTACCTCAATATGTGGTGTCTCTCCCAGCTGTAGGTTATTAAAAATGGTTGCATAGTCCCCATTTAAATTCATTAATTCCTCATGACTTCCTCGCTCAGTAATGCAGCCTTCTTTCATGAAGACCACTTCATCACAGTCAACAAGATACTGGGAAGAACAGCACAAAGAACAAACCTTCATCATTATGTCTGATCCACCACATGCCCATATGATCCTTTTCAGTATTTTATAAACATTTGCGCACAGCAGGAGGGAAACAAAACACATTGATTCCCAGCTAATAGAACTCTGACTTTTAAAGGTCCTGTATGTACCAGATCACCATGATTACTCTCACTCTACATATAAAGTTCTCATGTTCTATCAAAACCAAGCCATTACAGAATATGCAATCCAGGATACTTAAAACTGTGCAGATACTAATACACTAATTAATATTTCTATACACAGAGCATGGCAAAAAATCTCAGAATATATCGATTCTGATTTACTGATAGCAAAACTAAATGTTTTCTGATGTGATAAACTAGCTTTAAGGCAAATTAGCAAAAGCGTTTTTGAACATGATACTCATTTCTCTAGCAAATTTTCTTTAGCCAGGCATTACCAGTCCCTACCATACACCAAGCAGTACTAGTATCACGTAAAGAATTAGACTTAGCTCTGCGCACGCTTGCAGCAAGTTTGTAAATCTAAACCACACATCCTATAGAGGGACAAGGTTGTGTTCTAACAAGCCAGGACACAGGAATCTCCAGTATGAAGGCAAGTGACTAAACAACATTTCTAGAAAGTCCAAGAAAGCAAACACAAGAGGTGTAGTACCTGAAGCTGATGAGTGATGAAAAGGACAGTCTTTGACTTCAGGTGCTTCCTTATTGCACTGTTAAAAATGTGATTTCCAACATGAGCATCTAAGGCACTAAGGGGATCATCGAGGATGTAAATGCTCCTGTCACTGTACAGGGCTCGAGCCAGACTGATTCTCTGACGCTGTCCTCCACTCAGGTTAGCCCCTCGTTCACCAATCTATACAGACACAAACAGGTTATTTTATTTCTACAGCACCGTGCAATACGTGAACAAGAGATGACTGGAATTAAATAGATCATAATATTTCATATGCCTCTGTGTATATACATATAGATGCACACACACCATATTATATGTATTATAAGTATATATGTATAATATAGAATTATATGTATAATTCTATAGTTTAGGTGTCCACTTCTTTGTGAAGCATGTTACACAGTCAAACTCAAGATTAACATGCTTGAAGTGTTACAGTACTTTTTGCCTACCTAATTTAAATTAAGTTCATATAGGTCCTGTTAAGGCAGCTAAATTTACAGCACAACGGAAAACTCAGGAACTGGCAACATTGGTACCAAAAACATGGCACTACTCTCAATAGCCTAGGGCACTGATAAGCTCGAGGTGTATTCAGCAGCTTGACTTATATGCATACCAGTTTGGTGTTTCTCCTTACTCCAGTCTAGTCTGGCAAACTAAAACTTTACTTTTCTCCATCTACTAAACAGTTTACTATAAGCAAAATTTATACCTCTGTCAGGTCCCCATTTGGAAGGATGGCTAGGTCAGGCCTTAGACAGCAACCATTCAACACAGTGTTGTATCTAAAGAAGATGGATTAAATAAGTAGTAAGAACACATTTTCTTTTCAATGATTGCTAGCATAGGCCCTAGGGATGCCCCCCACTAGGAAAGGGACACAGGAGCTATCAGCTCACTGAAAACAGGAGTTGTTGCACTTACACAGGGCAAGGCCAGGACAGCAAGTACAAATATAACTTCAGTGCTGCAAACAGAGGTCAGACAGCCCTCACTGCAAATGAGCAGTAACAGTAGCACCGACAGCCATCAGCCACAGTGACCACACACAAGAGAGGCAGGCTTTTAAATGAGCCTTATAGAGGTCTTAAAGACAGACTCCAAAAGTAGAGGTAGGCTTTGACTGCAACGTACTCTGCATCCCTCACTTGGGCCAAGAATTACTAAGCTTTCATGAAAATCAGCAAACATTTCTGACAAACCTTTCTTCATCGTATTCCTTGCCGAAAAGAATGTTGTCCCGAAGCGTAGCATTGAGAATCCAGGCCTGCTGGGCCACATATGCAAATGTTCCACTTACAGCAATGCTACCCTCCAACAAGGTCATCTGGAATTCAAAATCATGCAATTATGCCAGGTCACGTCTAATAAAAATAATTGGAAATCAAGAAGAGAAAAGCAGAAGTCAAAACAGAATTTCTCACCTGTCCTAAAATCGCCGAAATGAGAGAAGTTTTTCCACTCCCCACACTGCCACAAATTCCAACAAGTTTTCCCTAGACAGAAAAAAAATATATGGTACTCATTACTTCTCTAACCTTCTCAGAATTTGGACTACCTGTAGTATCTCAGAGTTTACAGTCAGACATTAATGACAGCTGAAAAAGGACAACCAAATGCAAGTCAGTCTATATTTTAACTCTCAAAAAACAAACAGTGAATACTATCCTACTGTGGACTAAAACTGAATTAATTTCACAGGTGAAAATGAACATATTTTAAGATCAGTTTCCCTCTGACTAGGCCTGACACAAGCCCAGAGAATGCTGCACTCAGCCAAAAGCACCAATGCCTGCCCGAACAGAATACATCAAGGTGATGGTTTCCAACGACCTTCTACTGCCTTCAGTGGCTGACAGCTCAGACTAAGAAAAAAAAAAATCTTTGTAACTGGACCAGAAGATAGGGAAATGACTGCAGCAAACAAAAAGAACAAATTCACAGATAAATGAAAAGTTTCATACAATCAAATTGACAATAATTGGTCGGTGTGATAACAAAAAAAAAAGAGGGAAGGACTAAACGACAACCAGAATAAAGGATACGTGTCCATTAGAACTCCCTGCCTATGAGATGCAATTTGCTAAGGACCACCTACCAAGAAAAAGCTGGAATCCAATCACTTATCTGCAATAAAATGGATGGGCTGATACCTACATTAAACAAATAACGAATTCAGCAAAACTGTTTTTCTTCCTTCTGTAAAAAAAAGGTTAAAGTGGGCAACAAGGGTATATAGGCATTTGGGGAACAAGTTGTTACACTCTCATTCACAAGTTTTCTTTTCTGACAGTAACCTGTACATTTTCAAGTAAGTCTATAACCCTTTTCCAAGTCTATTTATTATTTTTAGATAAAAGCAACTCTCTTGAGTTAGAACTACCCCTCTACTCATACTACAAGCCAGTTTAACCACAAATATCCTGATAAATGCATGGATCTCATTACTACAGCATCCAAGTACCAGATGGCAATTTTTTTTTTATTTGTAAAAGATACCACGTATTAAGTTCATTTTCTTTAACATGTTACATGCTTTTACCTTACTTGCAGTGAGGACTTCAACTGCTTCTAACTTCCTGAAAATCTTTGTTTTTCTATAGTACAAAAATTCTCAGGGAAGAATTAGTTGCATATTCTTCAATGAAAATCCACTGCTATGCTCCATTATAACACCTGATCACATAAAATGTTCACTGAGAATGTAGCTGAAACCCTACAGAATTGTCAAACTGCCGCAGGAATAAATCATCCACCAATACCTCACCGACACCTCTGTTGCCTCAGACTGTTCTGAGAGCTACAAACAGAAAAAACACATTAGATGTGAAGACTAAATATCCTGCAGTGATTTATAGGCTGTGTGCAAAGATCCCGTTTGCTAGAATGGCACAGCTGTTTACATCAAGATCAGCACTGCATCCTGGATACTGCAGTTGCCATGGGTATTACAGGAGTACACAAAAGCAATATGCTCCATTTCATGTAGAAACAAACAGCTCTCTATTCCAAGGGACAGCTAAAAATGAGGTCTTTCAAGAGCTCATATTTACTCCTTTCTTCTCTTACCTTTTCTATCTCCAAGTCAATGTTGTACAGAGTCCTCTGAAGCCGAAGGTTAACCAGGTGGATGATTCTGTTCTCCTCTTCGGGGCTAGGATGGTCATCATTGTCCACTAGAAGATGGCCCTTCTGCTCTGCCAGCACAGCTTGCTGTCCCTCATTCTGCAGCTTCATTTTCTCTTTCTTGCCCTTGGTTACTTTCTTGTCTTTTTTCACTTTGGGGGTCAACTTTGGTGAGCTCTGGACGCTGGCGTGGGAGAAGTCCCAAGCCAAGGTAGCATTTTTCACCTCTATCGCGGTGTGAGGATTGGCTGGTTTTTTCTTTATCATATGAACCTCTTCCATTAGAAATAAACTCTGATAGGAGTTGTGAGAGAGGTGTAAAGATGAGACACCTGATCAAGACTGGGAGACAAGCCTATGGCACACTCACGCAGCAAAACACATCAGGCTATATAGTGGGAGAAAGCTGAAGAGCAAAAGGTAGCTCATTAGTGTAAACTAACTCCGGGCCTGCTGAGTGGCCAGGGCATTCCTGGATGTGGTGGAAACACTTAGATACACTAAGACTTTTTAAGAGCTACAATGCTCTTGGTGCTATGAGAGGAGCTCATTCTGTTAACACTGTTTGCAACTACCACTCTGCAATCTCCAGATACAAAACACGGGAGTAGAATACATGGGTTGGAGCAGAGATGTCACCATGAGCAAAAGTGACTGACTTGTCCTGAGCGCCAGCTCATTACAGAAGATGGAATGACTTCAGCCTTTACCCTTCACCCCTTTGGTTGGGAAAATGCCATCTCACACAAATTTAGCCATGTAGGGCTGCTTGAGAATAAGTAAGCCACTAAGTCCATTGTATCATGTTTTCCACCACATCCATCAGTACTTACAATCAACACAGATTAAGAAGAGATTTTTCACATAATTCAGTTACAAGATAAAATGGTTCCCACTTATATAAATTATGTGTTGAACTAAGCAGCCTGTGATTACAGACTTCTCAACTGTCAGCCTTATTTACTCCTGAGATTGCTATGCCCGTATCATACATTCGTAGGAAAGCTCATACTTATTTGCAGACTCAAAACATAAGTTACATTTTTATTGTGATATTAGAGTAACCCCACCCTGTGTTACACACCTGACAGAAGTTACACTGTTTGCAGACTTGAACTGGGAAGTACTACAATTCCCACTCTTCTCTTCCCCTAAAAATTCCCTCTAGTACGACTGGATTTAGGAAAGCTTGCTTGAGGTTGAGCCAGGCAGAAGATTAAACAAAAACGCTTAATAATTAATGGGATCTCTCAACCATTCTGTAGATTCCATTCTTCTCATACCCAAATTTGTTTCATGAATGCATTATACAGAATCTATATAACTTAATATTATGGAATCCTATTTGAAAATTTCTGCCATGTGCAATAGTGGTATGTGCTATTGTCTGCAAGAGAGAAGGCAAAATAAAGGCCTGTCCTCTGAGTTCATACTAAAGTACACAGCATATTCACAGGGATTGAAGGATGAAATAAGATTGTTTCTGTTATCTGGGTTTTAATTTTCTACCATAGATTTTGTTTAGTCAGGTCACAACTGTATTTTATTCGTACAATGGAACCAGTATTTCAGTCACAATCTGCCCTGGAAATACTAAACCTCAATTTTTCATGACTACAAATAAAAATCTACTAGTTTGTGCAAAGTCTGCTCACATAGAACATGACATCTTCAAAAATAATTTCACTGGCAAAATGTGAAATTTCACTGTAGACAAGTTGCACTGCCTTTTCATGCAGATGGTCTTAAGAGAGTGCAAGAATTACTATACTGCAAACCGTCTAGTCCTGAATCCCATCTCTGATAGCGTCCAACACCAAAATCCTGAAATATTGAATATTTTGCTTCGCACACCAGTACTAACGTAAAGCTCTAATATTCCTTGACTGTTTTTATCCGTTCTCCAGAATACAATAATACAGAGTGCTAAGTGTACAGAAAAAACTCCTCATACAATAAAACAGCATCATCTTCAAGTTGTTCCATTAGCATCTGTTATACACATACAACACTCCACACTAACAGCTAAAACTGCAAAACTAAAGGACTTCTTACCTTAAATCTGTCAACGGAAACAGATGCCTCGGATAGAGACTTCACTGAGAAAGGTGTTACTTTTAGAGCAAAAGTCATTGAATTGAAGACAGTGACCACTGTGAATGCCTAAAAAAAAAAAGAAAGAATCACGTTTGGATTTTTGGATGCAATATACTTAACTAACAATTCCAACCTTCTAGAGGTTGGATTGCCATAGCAGCAAGTCAAAGATACAGAAAAGGCCCACAGTCAAAGAATCACTATTTAAAGATTCAAAATACTCTGGAATAGCAGAATAACAGTGCATCTACCCAGCACTTTGTAACAGACCAAATCTTCAGTGTTCGTATGTCCAATGAAAATATCAGACAGCAAATCCTGCACTAGCCTATTACTTGTGAAGATCCATGTTCATATCCTATTTTAAGTCACAAGGGAAAACAAATCTGTACTGTTTGCATCCAAGCACACTGAAAAAAAAAAAACATCCAGTAATCCCAATGTCCTAACTGAATAGCAAAGAGGAGTGCTGGTTCACATTCACCTCAAAGCCTGTTCTGAGGAAGGTCAGGGCTGGAACAGCACAGAGAGTTTTTTTGTGCAAATACATGACTACATAAGCTGCTGTCACACCCACCAGATCACCATTTCTGTGAGCCTTAACCTGGCCTGGCCACACAGGCAAAAAAGAATGAGCTGGAGAGAAATGGCTTAACAGAAAAGCTACTGTAGCAATACAGTAAAGAATATTTTCACCACTGCAATAAGTTACCCACTTACCTGAGCTGCTGTAAGATCGTAGCCAAGGATCATATGGACAGAAAAAGTCACCACACTGGCAATGACTACAACTATGGGAGCCACACCCACAGTGATGCTCTGGAAATAGCCAGCACGCTCTAAGATTTTACGTTCTTCCTCACGGATCTCTAGAAATATGAATAGGGGCACCAGATATGAAGTATGATTCAGAGGAATACATATACAACAGACACTACCACAGCACTATAAACACTGAGTAAGAGAGACCTAACATTTTACATGTTAGCAGTTATCACATACATGTCCTTATAAAAAGAGCAGAGAGCAGTAAACTATAATGGTCTATAAATCTTTGTAAGACAGAAGTCACCGTATTTTAAAAATAGAGCAGCCATCATATTATTATCAAAAATTGGAACAAAATTTTAAAAATTAGGATTAGAGCACGATCAAACATTATGCTAGAAAGCAAAACTTTAGAAAGCAGCAAGACTGTTTGTCTAACCCATCATGCATGACAAAGAGCGTGATGGACGAAAGGAGTTGCTACACCACATGTAAATCAACATCTATGTTTCTAACCTAGAAGCATGCACCAGAGCACTAAGCAATGAGGCATCAGCACAAAAGCAAACATCTACAAATTTTGTGAACTCACTTTGAACATTCTGAGAAAATGGTTTGACCCAGGCATACATTTTAATGAACTTAATGTAATTAAGAACTTCATTCATCTTTTGCACACGTTCATCTGTTGTTGATACACATTTTCTTCTGAAATAAGCAGTGAGGCGTGACACAAACATCTGAAACAAAAAGTAACACCATGCAACATTAGTGAAAATTCAGAGCAAGTACATTCAACCCCTCCTAATTACCATACAAAGCAAATTTTGAATCTGAAAAAAAAAAAAAAGAGTTTCAGAGACAGGGCAAGAATGCTTTCATTCTGACATAAAAGGAAAGCTAAAAACATTATTCACATCCTCCCACCCCATCTGCACTGAGCACTAGACCGAGGACAGCAAGTCTAAACAAAAACAAAATTTGTGAGAATAAAGCTGTAGACTTCTACCAGTATTGAATAGCACTAGATTCACTACAGTTTCTGAAGCACAAAGACTACAGTAACTTTAAGGTAAACTAAATTTACTCTGACAGCAAATGAGCACTAGAACGCATTCTAGCCAGTCTTTTAACCTGGTCCCGTAAGGCGAAAGAAAAAGCTGGACTTTGTACAGCCAGATCAATTTCTACTATATGCCTGTGCTAGGAAAATGAAACATTATTAACATTTTTACTAAACCAATGTAAAGTTTTAGAGAACTGGTGAAGACAATCAAATTCCACTCTTCATTCCCCTTTTTAAAAATATAATTTCCATTATTTTAGTCCTTCCTATTGCACACAAATTACATCAAAGTGGACCTGATGGTATTCTGCATCCATGCTTTTTAAAATGTTTATTATGAATATAGAGATAAAAAGATTTTTGGCTTGGACTAGCCTATTTCACTGCTGGGCAGAAGTAGATGCAGGAATATCTAGACAAGAGCACCCTCCCTCCCAGATGTAGCACTTTTCAACACCTATTATTGAATTCAGGAATGAATCTTGACTGAAACATGCAACACTCAGCCCCTGTAGACAAGATGGAGGCCTTTTGTCTTTCCAGCCTAAACCACAAGCATCTGAACACTCTGCAGTTTAATTTAGCTATAAATATTTATCTCAAAAGTCAGATCTACTAGCTTTCCTATTTCCATTTTCTTTTTTTTTTTTTGTACCATTTTGAGTTCCCCGTTTCCAAGTTTCTGCTCCTCACATCATCTTTAGGAATAATTTCAATAATATGCAGTACCATAAACAGGCTTAACCTAGCACTTTTCAACACCTTTATTCAGAACTATGCATGTATCTAGACCAAGAAAAATGAAGTAAGTCTTAATTCTTTATAACTTACCATTGCTGGGTAGAAAAGGATGAAGACAGCAGAGCCCAAGAAGCCTGTTGGGCCCAGAATAATTACATTATAAACCATTCCTAAGATGGCCACAATAGGGCCCCCAGCCAACAAACTGCCAACTGCTGCAGCTTCAAACATCCTTTGACCATCATTGGAACATACATTTATGAGCTGAAAAACACACAGCAGATTATTTAGACTTAAGGCACAGTTAATTCTCAAAGGAATATATTCACATATCTTTTCTCAGCCAGCAATTTCCAAAATGATACTCAGCTTACCTCGCCAAGAGACTTCTCCTTGATATTCTTCAGCTTGAGAATTTTCTTAAATGCCATTGTCAAGATAGCTCCACGCAGTCTAACCCCCGTGCGGTAATTCAAGGCCCAGGTTAGCGCAAGGGACCAAGATCGCACTATTTCCGTCATAAAGATGCCAAAAACTAAAAACAAGCTGTACTGCAGGTTGGACTCACTCTGTTGGGTATACTCCAAAAGATGTTTCACAACGAACGCCTACAGGAAGAAATGCAAACTTGCATGAACACCCATCATCCCAGAGGACCATGCAACAACTTTATGTTAAGTTAGAAACAAGTAGGCTACTTTGCTTTTAAGAGAGCCATTTGAAATAGAAAGCGTCTTCCTTCTAGAAGTAAAAGATGTCAATACAAGGAATACTGTAAAACAAAGCCCTGCTGAGAGCCAAGCACTGAGCCAAATTTAGTAAGTAAAGAAAGTTTAATTTGGAACCATATTCCTCGCAGCATACTTATAATCCTCTGTGTCTTCTAACTTAACATAAATCTGTCAGTTAGCTGAAAGCAATGCATTGTCATATAGAAGAGTTTTAAAATATAGTCACTACTTATACATCTGAGCACATTAAGAAACATTCCTTTACGTGACATTAAGACCTTTTTATTTTATCTTTGGTTTGCTTCAAACGTGCTTATTTGATAAAAAGGAACAATGTACCTACAGTTGTAGAGGGGAAGAGTGAGAAGGACATTTGCAAAACATTCCTGGAAATAAACATCAGCAGTTTAATAGTAAAGAAAAAAACAAGCAGAAAGCACAAGGTACGCAAATCATTGGGGACAGGGGAAATGAAAAAGAAAAAAAATTAACCATACAATCCCTCCCCATGCCCTCTCCCCCCAGAAACATAACACTTTACCTCAGGAATCACTTTTCAAATATCACCTGCAGAAAGAATGCAGCCCCCAGAACCACTGATTCCCACCTCCAGCTCTTTGTGGTCCAACGGCACATTACAACATCATACAACTCACAATCGCCATCAATATTAAATACTATCGACTGAGAAACAACAGGCTTTTATTTGAAATAAAGCGCCATCTTAAATGGTAACATCTCACAAACACGGTACAACAGGTAAAGCATTGTGTAAATATACAATCTGCACATACAGTAATTATAATTATAATAATTATAATGGGTTAATATCTAACAGTCTTAGCCTCTAACAAACTATAACTGAAACTACACACAAAATTATAAAAATACAAAAACACAACAGTATTTTTCATGAAGTCCAAAAGAAGTCAAACTTGCAGGTGCCAACATGGGAGGCTTCTGAGGCTGCACAAATTCTGAAAACTGGTTTTAAAAGTATGCTATAGTAAGGCTTCACAGATAGCAAAAGCAGATTTCCTAGACAGCTTCTCAGCAAATGATGCTTTAAGATACTGGTGCTTTTGATACACTAATACAGAGCAGAGAATTACCTTTGCCCACAACAAAAAGCAACCAAAAAAATTTTTGAGACCAAAGAAAATATTTGAGAAGCCTTTCACATCACAGTTCGTTGAAGTCCTCTTGGCTAAACCAGGTTTTGCAAATAAGAGTTCTGTATAGTTTGAAGAGAGAGGGAAAAAAACAAAACCCCACTATTTCAGCAAAGGTATTGAAAGCTATAGCCCAGCACCAAGTAACAGGAAAAAAAATGGAGATCAAACTCATCTGTTCTGAGGAAAATAATTCTGCGTGTCAGAACCAAGGAAACATGCTGTAAAAAATTTTGCTCTTTCATTTTCACAGGTGTGAATTAAAGCCAGATGTCCATCAGGTTCTAGAATGGCCACTGAGAAAATTTACATATCGATCCCTGAACAAATGTGAGGAGCTCACATTCACAGATCTATTGCATTCCAACTTTCTCCTTACTTGGATTTAGTTTTACATCCACTGTTTGGACCACAACTGCATACAGTTGGTTTGCAGTTACTAAGAAGATTACTGACTTCTTTTTCCAGTATTCAATCCCACACATGCAACCGAGTCACTGAGCATTGGGGTGAAAATGCCCCCTTTTTCCTCACGAGCTGTAACTCAGCATGGTCGCAGACAGCAAGCATTTTCTCGCACACCACAGCATTGCTGAAAGTCTCCAAGAGAGGATGTATAAAGAAAGCAGATGTTTCCTGGGGTCTCATTCCTCCCAAAACTTTTTAGTGCATTTTTTCAGCACTATTTTATAGAATCAGCATCTCCCGTGATGAAATAGAGACCAGCTTACATTATACCCCCTTTTTTTTTTTCCAGATGAAAGAAAGAGGAAACAGCAGATTAAAGAATTTTGAAAAGGGAACGGAAAAAAGTCACACAATTAACATTTACATCTAAGCACATACTACTTCAATTCAAACTAGTTTAATGAAAAGAATCCAGCATAAAGTTATTTACAGAACAGGAAAAGTTGTAGTACAAAAACTAAAACTGAATCTAATGGTAAAAAGGAATTCCTGTGACTATTACCGTAGTAGATGGTACTAGCTGCTTGGCTGTCTTAAGCATTCTCATTGAATAAACTTTACCTTACCTTTGCTCTTGGCGTTGGCTCTGCCCAGCAGGACTGTCTCATTCTGACGCAGAAAACAGCCATCCTGAAAATTCTAAAGAACAGCTTCTGTCACTGGTCCCACTGCAGCGCGGGCATCCCCATTGCAGCCAGCGTGCGAAAACACAGGGCAGGCTGCAACTGGAGCCAACTGGGAAATTGGGAAACTTACCTCCAACAGCTTACCACTCCCCCCTCCAATAACTGACCAAACTGTCAAGCTGTACTCCACTAAGATAGCAAGTTTCCCCATCTCCCAAACAGGAAGAATAATAGCTCTGAACAGTTGCAAACGGGTACATTGTTCAGACCTGGAGTTAAACTGAGTATGTTCAGTAATTAAAAAACTTATTTGTTCCTCAAAATGAACGTGCAAGTTTTGGTAGCTGATTAAACAGCAGCATATATTCACTGGAGATAAATGGTATCTCACCTCTACTAGTACATTCTGATGGTTATTACAAGGCAGTCTGACACACGCAGCTGTCTCACCAGGTTATGGGTTTGGATACTGTGCCAGATGCAGTATTTATCAAAATAAATATGACAAAAGGAAGACCCTTGAAGGATCTGACACCACAGAAAAAAAAAAGGAAGTCTGCAACAACTCCCATCCAGTTATAACCATCACAATGCTCATTAGCAAAGCCACAGCTCTTGGCTGGCGTTTCAAGGTCATGGACACTCATATTAAACTTCAAAAATTTTAATTTTAATTAATGTTTAACTCCATTTTGATAGTTTTCACCAACACAAGAGGTCAAGTCAAGCACTTTTCCTGATCTCCCTTTTCACCTTCAGGTGACTGAAAGGGTGTAACAATACAAGAAAGCACTAACACTTCAGAGGAGACAGCATAGGCATATACATGAGGCATGCCATTTTAAAAAACAGGGAGGAGGAATGGTAAAGACTCATTTTTTCATGCCAAATGTTAAAACCATGAGGGAATTGTTCCTTATTCGGAGAAAAGAATAAGGTTGCCTGCAAACAGGCAAAGTCTATAGATAATTGTAAATTATCCAAATTGAGCATCAATTGCAACCATAGTTCCCAACCTAATCAAGTTGGTTTGTTGTTTTTTTCCTTCCCTTCCCGCTCTCATCCAGCAGCTCGGCTGAGACACATCAAGGAGATTATACTACAGAAATTAGGGATACCCTGCTGCAAGTTCTTTGCTAAAGATAAAAGCAGCTACTAAAGCCCTGTAGTGAAACAATGACAGAAGCTCTTCTTGGGGAAAGCTAGTGCTGTTAAAACCTTAAACATGATATATTATTACCAAAGTATGTTCAGACATTTTATAATTAATACAAGCCAAATTATTACCATGAAAACAATACCACAGAAACATTTGTTATTCATATTACATAAAACAAGGCAAACTTTAAAGACGTATAAAAAGCAGAAGAACATTTTGATAAGACATTTAAAAACTGGAAAACATTTTAAAAAGACATTTCACCTAACAGTGCACCCAAGTGTACTTACCCAAGAAATGAACCTTCAGCTTACCAGCACACTGAAACGTGTACTACTAGCAGTAATACTGCTCCTACTCCTCAAGGGAAATGTGTAGAGAATAAATTTAGTCAAAATTTCAACTGTAAATCTGCACAGCACGTGCAACAAACAGGTGACAAAAAAAATGGTGTGAATGTCAAGTCCCATATGTTGTTATCTTCATTACGACCCATAGCAACAAACTGCAGCAGTTCCTAAAGGCAATAACATACTCTAACAAACTCTACATAAAACCTGTCTGACCGTCCTCTGTAGCATCAGGAAAGACTATACTCACAAATTTCTGGAAACTCGCTACTTAAAAAAGTAGCGCTCTAATAAAATTGTTTGGTTCCATCTCTTGAAGACTGTGCTATCAATGCCAATAGTCTAAGATTAGTGTTTTATCAGACTGATTTTTATTACAAGATAAACTTACAGAATTTCAAAACAGAAATAAAATACCTGCACATAAGAATTTTATGCAAAAAAGACCACATACCAGTTAAGGAAGAACTTTAAACTATACTCAAAAGCAAAGAGAAAAAACAGGTGTGCATTTCCTCCAAGATATCTAAAGTCCCCCTCCCTTCTCCAAGAACTTGGCCTTGGTATTCAGCAACTGATCCTCCAGCTGTAGGAAACCTATCTTGGAATATCATATCACTCTGGAATTTTGCCCCAAAATTTCTAGCTAGTCAAAACATTTAAGTGATCCTGCAATGAAACCTTAATATTTTACAGTTGGCCATGAGATGAAGCCCTCTGGGGTTATTAAAAAAAGGATGGATATTACTTACTGGTCCACTGAAACCCGCGAGCTGCGTGATCATCAGACACACTATGGAAATGATGAGTCTGGTGCGGCAGAAAATCCACACAACTCTCCGGAGAGAAGCATCATCGGGCCCACATTCTTTCAGTTCTTCCTGCCACAATCTCTCCAGCCTAAGAAAAACAGAAGCTTCACGTTATGAAACTTTCACTGCAAGAAAAGGTACAATCTCATAGGCACTTCTCTGTGAAAATTTCAAGCGTTTGAAAAAAATAATATGGAGCAAAATGTTTCTACCTTCTACAATTGACATCTGAAGACTCGTGCCTTGACAAGGACCATACATCATCCATAAACAACTCCCCTTTCTTGTACGCTCTGTGGGCCAAAGGAGTGAGCCAGGAGAAGGTCATGCAGGAGAAAAGCCCAGCATTATCAACAGGGTGCTGGTGTCTAAAAGGAAAAAAAAAAAAAAAAAACAGAAATAAATGGAAAGGAAACAGAATTTTAAATCCTTGAGAAAAACAAAGCCTACTCTCACTGAAAATACTCAAGGGTTCCAAATGGCCCATGCAAGTTGCACTTGCCAAACAAACTCCAGCATTTCCAGTACCAGGCGGCAGAACTACAGATGCAAATCTACTTTTTAACTGGTTCGAAAAGCAAATACTCTATCTAGTTCTCCTGCAGCCTCAAGGCTTACTTGGAAGTAGTCCGTATGGGTTTCAGCACATTCAGGCCATGGTGGTATTTGCCCTTGTGATGCTCTTCATCCAGCATTCTCAGCTGGGAATGCACAGAGGTATCCAGTGGGAGGCCCTCTGCGCGAGCAGCTGCTTCCAAGGCATCCTGGTATTCAATCTGCTTTTACAAGAAAGAACAGTCAGAGTTCAGAGCTATGTTTAAAGTCCATGACTCCCGCAACTTTACACATCTTACTTCTGTAAGTCATTGCAACAACATCAACCACTGCCATTTGATGTCTTAGAGGACAGGTTTCAGCCTGGTGGCAAAAACATGGAAGGCACACACAACCTGGCTCTGCATAATGTACGTTAACACCAGTACTGCGTCTGTGTACTCAAAGGATAAATAGACAGACCAATCTTGTATATTGTCACAGGACCAAATGCTTCAGGGAAAGGAAATATGATGGAAGAAAATCAAAAAATCAACATTAGTTCTTTGTAAATTCTGGGAATCGATGACGGGCAGTACAGTTAAGACATACATCCTTGATGAACTTGCATCCTCTTAGTATAATTTAGATATTCTTATCCAAAGAAAAGTCAGATTATTTTCAGAATCCTAGTAAACTTTTTCAAAAATACCTTAGGTTATATCAAAAGAAAAATATGTATTATGCAGAAATGTATGTACTTTATCATGTTTCCTGATTTTTCTCTTTCTCCCTAAAGGCAACAACAAAGATGGCAATTCTTTCTGCTCCCAGCCATACTTCTCTGTGGCTCAGCAACTTTATTACCAACCATTTAAAAGGCAAGCCTTATCTCAGGAGAGTTTTCCCACAGCCCTAGTAAAAGGCAGACTTTACGTTCTAATCTAACAGGAGAAAGTAAATAGCAATGATATGGAGAAGCCAAAATTTTGCAGAGTTCAAACAAGTCTTTTGATCAGAAGCTAGATGTGGCAAAAGTATCTCAGGAGATAAGCTTGCTATCTAACGCTTGCAGGGGGCTCACTACTGGTCCTGCTAACTTAATAGGCCATCTATTGCAGAGTCGTGTTATCTGTTTGTTTTCTGCTTCTTTGAAACTGAGTTACTTTGTGAACTCTGAGGTAAAAATCTCCCCGGCCATTTTGCAAACAAACATACCAGAGAATCTGTAAAGATCATCTCTTCCCACCACCCTGCCAAGGTACCATGCTTGTCCTTATTAGCAGCCTTCCCAGGCAAAGTTATTTCATTATTTTTTTAAACAACAACTGTAACTGCCTTGCAGCCTCCTAAAAACACAATATCCAAAGCCTTAAATGGCCATCAATTGCCAGCAATTGATTGCACTGCGTAATTTTTTGCCAGACTTCGCCTGTCCTATGTTAATATCTAAGCATATAGCACATTAAGACAATTAGCTTCCATTCATGCGATGGGCGAGAGCAGGGAATCGATAATGACAGTATAAATCTGCCCTTTGTTTACTTAATCAAGTGCTTAAATAGTGCCTAAGCACTATTTAACAACTTTGTCAACAACCCGTGGTCCGGGTCCCAAAAAACATGATCTAAATCTAAAGCATGATTATAAAACAAGCCAGGATAATTAGAAAACAAAAGAACACGACAAGATTCTGACACATGGAGTGCCTCAGAACATGTAACGAAATCGGAATTAAAAGATTGCTCAATTTCTGTTAAATTACCGACTCACTAAGGGCCACACCTCCTTACCAAATCTCCCCTAATCAGCATTAATATGGGAGCTGCCAAAGGTGTCTCAAAGGACTCAGCAGGGGGAAAGCTGTGCACGACCACTTTCCTGGATACAGCGGAGGAATTCATAGCTAGTTGGCTACGCTCTGCCACTTGCAAGAGCCCCAGGCACATCTGCCCAAACACCCTGCTCTGCTGACACTATGCTATGCCACAGGCTATTTGCAGATTCATTGTTTTTCAGAGCGCACAGAAAGGGCCTTCGAGTCCAAAAGGAGTCTCCCAAATTCAAAAACATCAGGATAAATGTAAAGTTGTTCACCACTTACAAGTGAGAATATTTTTAATAAGAAAGCACAATTGCAAGATCCTGCATTTTTAAGGAGTCCAAAGATAACGTTCTTAAACACTCACTGTGAAAAACAATTAAACTCTCCAGAGGTGCTCAACAGAATTGTCTTAGCAAATGTGAAAAAAAAAAATGATAAAGGACAAGGGCACTGCTTCTTAAAGGCCTTTGTAATCTCTTGACATACAGGGCACATAAGCACAAACCCCTAGCTGAGAAGATTCTGCAACTCAATCTTGGCAAACTTGCCAAAATCCCGTACATATGATTATCAAGAAACAAATGCACCACCCTACTGTACAAGAAAGATTACAGTTTTGTGTCATATTATAAAGTCTCCAAAGCCCACAGTTTAGCAGGGACAAGTGAGACTCCTAAGCAGTTCTACCGCGCATTTCTGGAGTAAAAGCTGAACTAGAAAAACAAGTCACAAGCCCAACACTTAATTATAAGTTTATGAACCCCTATCCTTTTTTCAAGTGTTCATCAACTGGTGATATCCTGAGCGCCTGCTTGTATACGCAGTTTTCTCTGAAACTAAAATCCTGAAGAAGTCTTTAGCAATGTGATGTAACAGGCTCCAGCACTGCTCTTGAAACGTGCCTCATAAATCACGGCTGCGCTATCAAGAGCTTCTTGTAATTCAGCAACTTCTCAGCATACCAATAAAAGCCACGTAGCTGATGGTAAACCCTATATTAATAACTCCAAAGAAACGTTAACAAGTCTAAATTACAGATTAATACTAACCAGGAGAAAACAAACAAACAAAAAAAATTTGTCATTTCTTAAAAAACAACAGTTCACTACTCAGCATCATCATAAAGGCAAAAAGACAATGAAGAAAGCATGAACAATACCACACCACTTCCAAAACCTAGGGTTTGGCCCCTTTTTGAACACCAGTCAGTACCCCATCACTTAGTTCAGAAAGAGTGCTATACTTAAAATGACTTTCTACAAAGGACAATGAGAACAGTTAGGATGGGAACAGCTTCCACAGAGGCAGAAATTTAAGACTTTTCAGCTAGTAAAGGAGAGGAACAAAGATAAGGTACTTGAGTTGCCCGTAAAGTCATGAATGACATGAAGAAGAGAAGTAAGGAATGATCACCGACTGATCTTACAACAAAAAATCCGAACACTCGATGAAATTAACGCTATTCACACAAGGGATGCTTAAATTCTGAATTCTCTATCAAAGGATGCTGTAAAGATCAAGCATATAAATGGACTAAAGATGGGAGAATTGAACTCACACAGGAGAAATACATCATGGCTCACTTAAACATGTGACAGAGAGCAACACAGATCGTTTGCCCAGCATTTTATTCACAGCTAGTCATCTGCAAATAAAGTTTCTGTAACCACAGGCCGCCTGTAACAGAGGGCAAGGGTCCTGCACTCAACTTTAGGTAAAGCTGTGGCACACGCAGGTGCAGGTTGATAGGATTCAACAGACAAGGGAATCGAGGTGAGGAATACAGTTCAATTTTTAATCCTAACGGCAATCCCCGGCTGTATTCTATTGAGTACCCTGGGGAAGTATCGCTACACACACATTCTTGTCTTGTTCTTCTACCTCCACGGCCAGCACGCAGGCAGAGAAAGATAAGCAGAGCTGGTGCTGCTCCCACAGCACACCTGCCCCCTGACTTCCTGCAAACTGGGAGCAACAAAAGCCTCCAGCACCCCTTAGCAGGACTCCCTGGTACAAGGTCAAACTGGTCATAGGGATGGCACGTACATGTGGTGATGGGAGGCAGAGCCAGAAAGGGGCCACAGTCTGCTTGAGATGTCACGGCAGAAAGGCTGAAACAGGGGTACCAAATTCATAACCTTTCATAGCAAGATATGTAGGAAGGTCATGAAAACTCATAAAACCTAAGAGCCAAGCTGCCAAACACAGGAAGTCAGATGCAACCAAAACAGATGTTCTTCCTGACGCCCCTGTTTTCTATAGATTATGCAGAAAGGCAAGCGAAAGGGAAACAGCAGCTTTTTAGATGTTTCCTTCTAAGCAGGGAACAGGGGCATTTATTTCTGTGAAGATGGTGAAGCAGGTGAAGAGAACAGAAGCAGCTGTGCTATTGATGTGAAGGAGTGAGATCCTAGCCTTTCACGCAGGCAGGCTCATATTTAGCAGAGATGGTAACAATTTATTGGTTTGACAATTGTCTTATCAGATGAGAACAGCAAAACCAGACAAGTGTGGAGGCCAAACAAAACAGATTTTCCATCCCTTACTCCTCTTGCAGAGAAAGAATTTGGTTTGTATGCAGTCAACATACAAACCAAATCCCAACAGCCAAACAATTATTATTTCTTCTGTAAAGCACATGATCTTCCAGGGCTTAGATCACTGCAGGGAAGAAGCTGCATCTCCTCTGCTACCTGACAGGAAACTAGAGCAGACATGGGAGAAGACATTAGTCCTCACAGCTGATAGAGAACACAAAAGCTACTGTGGCTGATTTAATATTACACAGAGTTAAAATTGTTTTATTCAAGTGGTAAAGAACACCAAGCTGGCAATGCTGTAGAATAGGAACTCCCACTTCTTGCATTTACAAGGCAGAGCTTAGAAGGCCTCCAAACTCCTACCTTCAAGCTCCCAGTAAGAAGAGGTAAATGGGAAGCTAGGACCAGCGTAACACAGCTCAGGAGTAGTCAGGCGCACAGGGAAAAGAATTAGGTGATCCAGTGCTTAAAACATTCTCTGAATTAGAACTCTGTAGTTCTTTTGAGGTAGAACTAACAGAAGTTGAATTAGTGTTCGAGTCATGATTTCAAAGCTAGCCTGAGTTTATGCTCACATTAGAGCAGAACTCTCCCAGTAGCACTTAGCACCAATGTTTGGCTACAAGCCTTGATAAGATCACCGTAGGTATGTTTGCGATGAGCCTGAATATTAACCACTTCTTGATGCACACAGAGTCCTTGCTGAGGTCAGGTACATTCATTTTTTCCTAGGAACATTGCTTATTTGACCTTGCCCTTGAATTCTGGTAAGTATTAGCACTGAGGTGAGATGTTCTCAACTCTTCCCTGGCAAACCCACTTATTCCTATAATCCAAGAAATGAGGTTCGGCATGTCACATTTATTTTAGGATTTATTTTTTTTAAGCAGCAGCTGTGCCCCAACTCAGGCTTCTGGTGTGCATGAATCCATGTCTTCTATTTCACATACAAACCAGTATGGGATTCACTCAGAGCTGAGGCTGTACGCTCATCATGCAGCACTGAAGCTGGACAGTTCATGCATGCTGTCATGCAGTAACAGCAGACCCCCTGCAGAATGAGAAATAGTCAGTCTTAACTATAAGTTTCCCCTCAGAACTAGCAACCTACACACGCTCTGACCACAAAGCCACAAAACGCCTCAATAAGCAGATCGTACTGACACAGCACAGGCTGAGGATTTGGTTCCTGACTCACTCAGGTAAGCTCTATTACCCTGAACCACGTGCAAACTGCTGCTGCTGTTCTTCCACTAATTCTTTACTCAGGCCATGCCTGAGCTAGGTCACAAGAGAAGATATCAGATCATTTTAGGACAACACCAGGAAGATCCAGAAACTCAAACTGCTGTGGCATGAAGCCACCAAAGAATGAGAACACAAGCCCTGACATCATAACATTTATCAAGCCTGATACAGCCTCTCACTCAGTTCTCCTTCCTATACCAACACAAGCAAGGGACACTCCACCCAATTGGCAAATGAACCAGTAATCTGAAAAATACCTCAGGGCTCCAAGCATAAGTTGACTGACATACTTTTAACCTTAGTCCTCGAATAGGATCGAAATATAGGTTGTTTGTGGAACAGCCTGCTCACAGCAGGATCCACTGGCTACTCCTTAGCACCAGGATATCAGTGTTCAAAGACTAACAGCCATCTCCGTGTCTCAGAGCATCAGAACTCCCTGCACAAACAAGTTTTGTCTCATCTCAGGTTAAGTTCTCCAGATCCATTAAATCCTCCTGACACTATTTAAGTCTATGCTATTGAGTTCCTATGACAGCCATAGGGCAGTGGCTCAAGCACTAATACAGAACACTACAATGAAGGAAAGCTTGCAGTATCTCTTCAAAGTTAGTTATATTCCCTGCCCACTTTCAGTCATGAGCAGACTGTTTTACAAATCTGCTCTTGACAAAGGAACAGCAATAGACAGCAGTAAAAGACAATGGCAGCAAGTAGCCAGATTCAAGGCTTTAATTACGTGGTTAAGATTTTAATCACGTGGCTAAGATTAGAAAAAGGATTAAAGACAGCTGACAAAGTAGAAGCCATGAATTAGCCAGAATACTGGTGTTCCAGTAGCACATGTCTCTGCCCAGTGAAAGATTTTGCATTTTTATTCCTCTTAGTAATAAGTGTAAGACTTTCCAGATATAGGTAGATTCCCCCCTCTAAATTCCAGGTAAACTTTCAATAACTTGTTGTGCTCCTTTCTCAGCTATATGTACATAAATTGAGGCAGTGATGCAACCTCTGTGCTGTCCTCCAGGTGGTTAGAGGTTTGTCTTAAAATATTCACCAGGCACCAACTCAGGGATCTCTTGTGTCAAACTAGAGAGTACCTGAGCAGCAGCATGAGAGAACATGACTAATCAAGATAGTTTGCTTCAATCTTTGGGCATAACATGCAATTAATCAATCTGTAGAAAGTAGCACGAATTTTTGCCTTTGCACACAGTCTACTTGTGTTTAAGCTTAAGGATAACAAATATTGGCAAGGTAGAGTTTAAAGTTTTGTTTCCCTTTGACACTTAAATAGAAATTAACATTTAGAGAAAAGTCTGCCTTCGGTATATAGGCACTTATCTAGAATTTGCCTTATTGAACTCGTTATGTGAGCTTATCACATACTTATTGCATCAGTGCCCTTACACCGCAGCAACTCATTCACAGCAGGAGAATATACCAAAGCAGGATCCACAGAGGATCATACCTCACCTAGTGTAGCTTTTCGTATAAGGCTTCCAAACATCACAGGGCAGTTTTCTTTTTACTTCGTAGAAAAGTAGAATGACAATACAGAAATTGGAAGCTTAAAAGCTTAGTTATCAAAATAGCTCCAGGAAATAAGTATCTCTTGCAGTCAGACTGTGCATTACACTAAAAAGCTGTATTTCAAGTTCTACATTTAAGTCATTAACTACACAAACTCAGATCTCATTATACATCTGTACCTGCGTCAGGTTTTTTAACATTACTGAGGTAATGTTTCTGTAAAACTACCCCCTCACCTTCTACACAGCTATGATCTGAGAAAATAAAGGCATCTAATATCGCACTTGTGTGCAGTCTGTCGTTTACGGACAGGAGATTCTCAAGCAGCAAGTAGTATAACGGCAGCTGTTACAAGTTTCAGAAACATCCAGATCTATTTTTCTTGCATCTCTCTCCCAGCACAGCCAGTGATATGGTCAGCTGAGTGACAGTTAAACTGATTCTAACATTTTGCCAGCCGTCTTGATCAAGTAGTCAACTGCAGTTTTACCCTGTCATGCAGTGAACGTGGGCATCAGCCTAAACTCCCACAGCTTCTAACCATAACCTCTGAGCCAGCCATAAGGCAATATCTTTGTGTAGAGACCACAAGAGCCTAGAGCCCCCAGCAGCCCACTCAGCCTGTGATTCTTAAAGTTTTGTGCTCATTAGGTCATGAAAATATGAAGGCTTCTAGAAAATGCAGACATCCAGCAGCTTTGGCTACAACTAAAAGCTTGTAATTAAGCTGCCTAGAAAGGCTGCTCCAAGCATGGAGTGCCAAGGCACTAGTACCCAGGCTACATTCACATCCCTATTCTTAGGGTGTTCAACCCAGTTGTTCAGACACTCCAGATGTTCCAGAGAGGTTGAGAGGCAGAGCTGATCTGACTGTTGGACAGCCAGCGATAAATCACTTCAAGGCTACCAGTGCTTGAAGGATTTACATCAACTCCAGCAAGTCCTGATCACGTTCTCTGTTGCCTGGCTAAGCTGTCAGAGACACCTGAAAAATAAGAGATCCAGATGAGGACAGGAATATTAGTAGTGCTTCCCATGCCTAAAGTTAGCAACACATTTTTCCTGCATGTTTCAAGCAACCTGAAAGCTCAGTGGTGCCCAGTGTAATGCAACAATATGAACTTGAGGCTTACCACAGATGCTGTAGACAGTCACTATGCTCCAGCAGCAAGAATCTAATCCCAAACTCTATATTCCAGTGACAGCTTGGAGTTCAGTTTGTACATTCATGCCCTAGCATTAACATTGGGACTAGAACCTCAATAACTGAGTTCTCATAAGCACCGCGTATCATGAGAATAAACTTCTTCCTCTCTTTGTTGTTCCAAATGGAATGGGGTAGGAGAACAAAGTACTCATTTGCCTGCTGTTCCAACAAAAACACGCACAGAAGTCTACATTTGAGACTAGTCTATTCCAAAACCACTTTCAGAACAAGTTTCCCTTCCTCATCCATCATTTTATAGTATACTTTATGGACACAGTGGGGTCTGCCCTGCTTCTCAGGGCACGCTGTTTCCATTAGAAATGAATACAATTATTCCAGATACAACTTGAAGAACGCAAGTGTTTGGGAACAAGAAGTCCTAACAGTACAAGTATAAATCAGTATTTCAAAAGCATCCTTTAATTTTCATCCACTGGTAAGTTTTCATTCTTACAGGTGAAGTCTACTGATTATAGTGCTCAGCAGCAAGTACATCTAGAAGTTATCTTCATTCACAAGATCAGTGCCTCCATATACAATAACGCCAATTAGCACAGTATTATGCATTGGGAACATGTAGTTAAGACTATTTTATAAGCTGTATCAAGGTCTCCAACAAAGACCTAAAAATCAATTGTTAAAAGCATACTGCAGATACTTATTCATGAATAAAAACTGTTTTTGAATTTCAGTCCCAGAGTGCCTAACTATTTCAGAGGTCTAAATTTCTATAGCAACTTTCCCATTAAGCACCAGGAAACATTAGATTAGACCTACTTATATGGCAATGATTTCAATTGTTATTCTAGGAAGCTTGCTTAAAAAAAGTCCTATCTTTCAACAAAGCGATCTTCAAGGCTGTGACTGAACAGCATGTGAGCTTCTAAAGAAGAAATTGCAAGTTCTTTTCCACTATGGTCATGAACACCCACTGTTGGTTTCTATCAGCAGGAAGCTTGAACAAGTGTGGAGGTTTCAAGACAAAGCACAAAGCTGAACACAACCTTTATGTAAGACAGAGCAAGGTACATGAAGTTTTGGGACCTTGGCTCAGTGGTAGAATAGGTTTCACCTACAAAAATCTTGACCAGGCAATCAACTAGTCTTGTCTACTTCAAGCTAAGAAAGAGGTATAAAAAATACAATAATACATGCAACAGGAAACTGTTAAGTCACATTACTGATCAGTGACATGTCCCTGTGGCCCTGCCAGAAGCTGTCACCCCCACCAGCCATTAACTGGTGCTCCTTGACTAAGGCAGTTTTCCTTTACCTTCTTCAGAAGGAAATATGCAGTTCTATCTCCCTCTGATGTATGATGTACCTATCTAACATGCTGTTTGAAATCCTCAACCAGGTTTCTCCAGGAAATTTGAGTTCCACAAGCTCTCTCCATCGTGACTCTCAGTTGCTCAAGTGACAGTTCCACCACAGCTTAACCCCTCTATCTGCACTGCTGTGGTCCTGCCCTTCCTCCTCACATCAACTTCCCACTGTGTTCTGATACCAGCTGTAACAACGCATATAACATGTGCCCAATAAACCAGCTTAAGCATCTGACCCAATCCCAGGGCTCATAAAGGATAAAGTACTGAAGGACATTGTCACTTTCCCCTTGAAGCACTGCTTTTTGTAACAGCTGAGCTACAGTTTCTATCCTTTATTGTTACAAGCAGAGAGGAAGTGTTTGACTAACAAAGGTCAACCTTAAGAAAGTGAAGACTTCACTTACTCTTGTTAAAGGTAGAAAACATCCTAAGAAGCTTTAAGGTCAAGAAACCTGCTGAAACTATAACTTATTTCAAACTATTTTAACTGTACACACAAGTATGAGCACAGTTTTGACAAGGTCAAGACAGCTCTCCCCCTTAGCCTCAATATTTTGCAAGTAAGCAGGGTTTAATCTCACTGATATTCGGCAATAAATTCAGTGCTGTTTATGGATTATATACACCCAAGCTATAAAGCTGGCAAAACAAGGAGTCCAAGTGTTTGAGATAAGTTTGAGATAAGTGTTTGAGATAAGTTAACTCAACCCTAGCAATATCAAACACAACAACTAGCGAGTAAAACCACAACACAGTGCCCATCTGTCAGAACTAGGCAGTTTCATTAATAATTAGGTTAATTCCTCTAAATAAAGTTCTAGGTAAGAACAGGGACCAACCTCTTTTTGCATTAGTAACCACAAATTTTACAGAATCCCTGCCCTGCAGTGTTATCTGGGCCTACCACCCTTAACTGTAGTCACTGGCACCAAATCAGGTTGAGGTACAGAGGCAAAAAAAAAAAAGACCACAGCAACAGAATTCAGCTGATATGAACGTGCCTCCAAGTCAGATTTTAATGTCACGCTGTACAAGTACGCAGCACTTTACTTACTTCCAGCCTTCAGAAAATAAAAAATGCTGGTTTCATTTCATTCATTTGAAATGTTTAGAGGTAAATCACATTACGAGGACCTTAGCCAGCTTTCAGGATTTTGTCCTCCAAAGTTAAAGCAGGCAGCACAATTAGATGATGCAGACCAATAAAGAGAGATACCATGCCATGATTACTGCTTAACCCCCCTCCCACTGGTTGGGAAACGGAGCTGCCCTCCAATGGCATCGCTGTTGTCACCAGTAATTTGACAGTGCAGATTTGCTACTGGACAACGTACACTGGGTGACAAGCCAATGACATCAACATAATAAATGCTGTCGAAAAGCTGCACTGTGACTCCGAAGGGCTCCCAGCTCTGCATCACTGCCTGCTCTAATGCAATCACTCTACCTTCCTCTGTACATCAGCAATAGTCTGCTGAGTCATAGAGCCTGTAGGGACACCAGAAGCTGCAGAGCCTGCGAGTACAAACCGCACTCTGCCTGCTGCAGAGCAGATCACTCCTACCTCAAAAATCAGCAGTGCAGCACTGAACCCATATTCAAAAATACCTGGCAAAACCCTTGGAGCCCCAGTGAAATAAGGTGAGCTTGATCCGAAGTAAATTCTGTCTCAGTGCCCACTATAATGCAGCAAAACACAAGCCTTTTAAAAATGGTCTTCACAGTTCTTCCATATAAATATGACGAGTTCCCCCATTTCCAATCCTCACGGACTAGGGCTGTCACAGGTAATCCATACGAAATGCCCAGGAAGTATTTTGCAAGCACCTCGTCATTGCAAAAAAGCCAGGCAGGCAGTATTGACCTTGGCTTCAGACAGTTCTACATTAGTATTTTAGTCGTTTTTGGAAAGATTAGGAACAGGACACGCAAGAAAATATTCCAGTACAAGTATTCAGACCAGCTAATATTATTAATCTTCTTTATTTTTAATCTTCTTTAACCAGTATGGGTTCTTAGTTCCAGACCACATCTTTCACCATTTGCATGGGTGTTTCTATTTATCTGAACATCTATTTGCCCTACAGCACTTAGTTCTAGTGCATGCACTCTTTCAGTGGGAACAAGCTTTAAAAATTAGATGTTCGGAACAACATACAAGCTGTAAGCCAGTACTTATTTCAAGATCAAGCTCTTAAATTACAGAAAGTAATTATGACTGTACCACACCACATAAAGTGTACAGATGCATAAAAAACAGTATTAAATACAGATTACTTCCATCCAGATGGAAAAAGTAACAATCTTGCAGCTAGAGCAAGCTAGACATCTGTCTCAGAAATAATCCTTGAGAAAAACATGGCATGATTAAGAATTTTTTCAGCTGCCAACACTGAATAGTGCATGATTTGTGCTGAGCTCTTCACTGTTCTTACGTGGTTGTAATGATTCCCTTAACTACAAAAGCTTACAATATCTGGATTCAAACTGAAATTTGAATACTAGGAAAAGTGTATTTTGCTTATAGTCAGGTGACATTTAAGTTAAAAATGTTTAATAAGCGCTCAAATTTGTTACTAAGGTAGCTAGCTACGCTACGCCTTGAAATGACCTCTCCCACACCAATGAGAATATTCATTATTGACCTTCAAGGTAGTAAATCTATGCTGAGCTGGCACAGCAAAAAGGCTGCTGCACGTAATTTAATAAGCACGGACAGCAAAACAATGACAAAATAAACTGACCGTATGTTTAGCATGCTGAAGTTTTGACCCTTCCTGTTCTTCATGCTGCACCGAGTCGGCTCTCTCCCTCACGCTCCTATACCCAGGACTGGGTATAATGTACTCTTTTCCTATGTCGATGTCTTTCATCTTCTATAAACGCCAGGGTTTACACGTGGATTTGCGCCTCAATAATCTGAAAAGAACCAAATTCAACTTCATTACATGCCGCGCCCAACACACTAGTTACTTTTACTCAACTGCTTTTAAAGCTTAGATAAAGTCATGAAACAACTGCAAAGGAGCTTTGTTAAAAATAGAACTAATAATGTGACTTTGAGAGCCCACGCAAGACCAGCTTCTTCTGAACTAGTTTAAACATACCCTGAGGTGGGTAAAGAGTACAGCGACTCTAATGGAGCATTAGCTTATTTCCCCGCTTAGAGCAGTGAAATATTCATTTCAAATGTCAAAATGCATAACCATAACTGCAGTATTTAGGTAAAACATTAAGGGACTAGTCTTGGAAGAACAAGTTTTCCCTGAAAATCCCCCCAAACCCCTGAAATTCCCTGAAAAAGGCCCAACACCGCACAGACCCAGGAGTTTAGCAGCGCAGAGCCCTGCCAAGCAGACCCCCACCACCTCAGGCGGTCACCCTGCGCTCTGCGGAGACAAACAGCCCGTGCGAGGAGGCTCCGAGCTGGGGCTCGGCACGGACACTCACAGGGAGCAGCCACCTCAGCGGCGCTGCGGGCACCCCTCAGCCCTCCCAGGGGGGCAGAAGCTGACAGGAAAACCGGCACGGAGACCACCCCCAGCCCCTCAGGGGTGCGAGGGGGACCCTGTCCAGCCGCCCCCCTCACAGGACGGGCCCTACCCCGGCGACCCCCGGCCCCACAGGGGGGTCCCCGTGCCGGCCCCTTCCCCCCCCTCACCTCCGCCCGCCGCCTGCCCCCGCCGCAGCTCTGCCCCTCCGCGCCCGCGGAGCCCAACCACATCCCTTATAGCGGTTCCGGCGTCTCCAGGGCGCATGAGCGGCGAAAAGGGGGGGTGGGGGGGGAGTGAGGCGGCAGCTCCCGCGCGGAGCCCTCTGGGATGTGTAGTCCTTCCCGCCGCGCCCACCTCCCAGCGCCGTGAGGGAGGGGAGAGGGCGGGGGACTACATTTCCCAGAATGCTCTCCGGTGGGGAGGGGGCTGCCTCCATTTCGGCAGCCCGGCCTCCCGCCGCTGGTGCCGCAGCGTGGGGGGTCTGGAACGTTCGCCGGCGGGCGGCGGGTGGGGCGCGCGCCAAGGGGCTGCAGCCGTGCAAGCGTGCAATGCGAGCGTGCAATGCGATGCACGTGTGCAATGCAAGTGTGCACTGCACGTGTGTAATGCAGTGCGAATGTGCAATCCAGTGCAAGTGTGCAATGCAAGTGTGCAATGCAATGCACGTGTGCAATGCAATGTTTGCTTATGCAATGCGTGTGTGTGTGTGCAATGCAATGCAATGCGTGCAACGCAATGCAAGGCGTGCGTGTGCAATGCAATGCAGTGCGCAGAGCGACTCGGTGCAACGCAACGCAATGCTACGCAGTGCGGTACCGTGCGCCGCGTGGAGCGGGGGGACGGATGGCAGCGCGGTTTGGGAAGGAGGTCCCCCCGCAGAGCCTGGGGCCGCGGTGCGGTGCTGCGGGGTGGTGGCGGTGGCTCCCGGTTCCCCCCACGCAGGTTTCGCCGCAGGGCGCTGCCCGGGTGTTGGTTTGCACCAGCTTTGTCACCTGCTGCTGCTGGTGAGGTTATTTACAGCCGTGCAGCGGGGGAAGCGGCCGTGTCGCGCTCTCCCCTGCCGAAAGGCTGTAAATAACCTCAGCAGCAGCAGCTCGGGTTGTCTGCTTCAATACCCTGTCCTCATCTGACATCCTCCTTCCAGCAGCCGGCTTTGGCCGATGCCTCCCTTAAGTGGTTTATGTAACAAGCGCCTGTTTGCGCCGCAGTCGCTGCTCGCCTGGCAGGGAGGCTTGCCAGGGCCGCTTCGGCGGAGCTCCTGCCCCGATTCTGGCAAAAATGGGAGTCAGCCCTGCTGCCGGTTCCCTGCTGCTTTGGGACGGGAGCAGAGGCACAGCAGCCGGGAGCACACGTGGCCATTGCATCTTCCTGCGGCCGGTGCCCCAGCGCCCGCGATTATGCCATTTCACCTTGGTTTGGCTGCGATTTTACTGGGGGAAAAGCTGCAAGGTGCACTTCGAGCTTTATAAATGCTACGTCCCAGCAAAGGGGTTTTAAGGCAGGAAGAGATTTAGAGTAAGGTAGGAGGAGACTTAGAGTAAGGCTCTGAGTTAAGTAGACCGTTGTCTGCATCAGCCGCACCAGCATGTGGAGGTAAATAAGCATGCAGGTACTGAGCGGTGCTGTCAAACAGCGCAAGCAGAAAAGACAAAGTGAGAACGGCGAAGAGAATAAAAACCGTGTTGAAGCTCCGAGGTGAATCACTTGCGCTGTATTTCAGGGCTTTGACCTGGAATTGTTCCCAGCAGAAGACCCAGCAGCCGGCAGCCCCTGGGCCGAGGAGGTCAGAGCCGCTTCTGGAGGCGGCTGGTTTTGAGCTGAACCCGAGGGCTCTGCATCCTGTGCCTACGTGGAAAGAACGGGAACCTCCGTTGTGCCAAAACGGTTGAAAAATGTGTTGGGAGAGAGGAGCAGAGAGCGTCGTTTTGTCCAAGGGAGCCAGCACCCTGCCTACATTTTGGTGTCCCCTTGCTGGAGCAGATCGTCCTCCCTCCCCGTGGTGGCTGGGGCTGCTGGAGGAAAATGCTGGTGTGGGCATGCCCCCAGTGAGCGTGTCACGAGTTTCCCCCAGCGTTTGTTCTAGGGGAAATGAAGGTGCCGGTGCCACCAGCCCAAGGAGGCACGGCTTGAGCTCCGCAGCTGCTGATGCTTTTAGCCCTGCGAGTCCCAGATTGGCCCCAGTGGGATGTCAGCTCTTACACAAACAAGGCCGGCTCAGAACTTGCCCTGGCTCAGGACCTGGGATTTGCTGCCATCAGCCCCGAACAGCAGCAGGAAAAGCACGGCCGGAGCCGAGAGCCAGAAGCATTTTTGAAGCAGAGGCCAGCAAACCCCGTGGGCTGGGAGGCAACACTTGGCGCTCACCTTTCCTGGAGGGGGAAAGAATCCAGTCCCCCCACCCCAAAATGAACACAAGCGATTAATTTAACGCGAGTCTTAAAACAAACTGACGTGAGCCACCAGATCCAACAATGGGGCATCGCTGGGCTGACCAGGAAAACCAAGGCTCCGCTGGCAGGAGCAACAGCCTTCATTTACCAGCTCTCCTTCCCCACCAGGACGCCCCGTCAGGGCTGCTGAGGCTTGCCTTTTTGGCAGGAATTTCCTGGGCTTGGCCCCTCCTGCGGAGCATGCCAGGGCTTCTTCACTCTTGCTCCTCAGAGCTCTGAGCCACGAAGCGCAGAACTCAGGAATGAACTGGATGGCTCAAGGAAAAGTCCCATGACCTCAAATTTAGCCTGCAGCACTGCGGACAATAACAAGTCCAGAAATAGGGCGGTCTGGAGAGGCTGCCTCCGTCAGCTTGCTCCCGATTCCCTGTCCCTGTGCTGCGCCCGATGCGTTACTGCCCATCCTTTCCACGTCCCCCTCCCACACATCCCACTCGTTCAGGACTTCAGGCTCTCAGACCGAAAGCTTTCCCACTGCACTGCAGCACGTCACTTTTCTGGAAAGCAGCAATTTCGCCTCTCTGGGCCACGTTTCTCTCTCCTAGGAGCCGCCAACCCGCGTGGGCACCTCGGCACAATGAAACCAGCCTCGGAGCTGCGGCGCTGCTGAAATAAATACCTGCGTGCTGCCTGCAGCTGGAGAGGGGAGGGGACGTCGCTGCTCATTCTTTGTGCCTTATGCCTGCCTCCACAGCTTAAAGGCGAGATATTTGTGGTGAAACCACTAACGAGATCACTGCGAATGACAACTCTTAGTCCGCCATCCTTAGGCTCCAGAGTTAATGCCCTGTTGAGGAGAGGGGAGGGGGCAGGAGCCAGCGCAGGGCAGCCAGAGGTGGCCGCGCCTCCCCCCTCAAAGCCCACCATCACCGAGCCATTTCGGGACGGCAGCGGGCTGGCTTTGTCACGTGCAAGGCACAGCCCAGCTTCCTGCAAACACACGTCAATAACGGCAGCAGCGGCGTTGCATAATAGATGATTGCTGGTTACACCACGAAACGGGGCTGGGCGCGCTGCAGTTCAGAGGAGCTCTGGGGTCTGATGGGTTTGGTCGTGGTCTGCACTGCAGAGAAAGAGGTCCCAAAGGTCCCTGCAGGCTCAGTGCTGCTGGTGTCCCTGGAGAGAGCAGATGCAATGGGTTTGGAGTAGAGGAAAGATGAATCCTCCCCTTTGCTTCGGACCTGTTTCAGGCAGTTCGTGAATTTCCCAGCACACCTGTGCACTCAGCTTTCATGGAAATTATCCATCCTTGCTTCTTGTTAGCCATGTGGGCATTGCTGCCGTGTTGTTTTGGAGATGCTGCCCCGACCACTCCCTCGTGTCCCCTTTCCTGCAGCCCAGGCGCGAGACGAGCCTGCTTTCCTTTTGGGAAGTGTCGTACTCGCCTCAAAAACTCCTGCAAACAGCAACAACAATGTTATATTTTTTTAGGTTTGATCACCCTGCCCTGTTTCTTGTGTCGCACAGATCACATTTTGGTTTGGTGTTCTTCATTTGGGTCAGGAGGAGACAGCATGGAAAAAGCACACCATCTTATTTCACATTACTTTGAGAGGGTGAGGTACAAATACCACCCAGCAGCAACTAAACTAAACCTGATTTTTTTTTTTTTTATTTTTTTTTTCTTACAGGGAGAAGCCAGAAACTCTCCAAGCTGTTGCAACGCTTAAAGCACAATTCAGTGAGTAAGCCAGTTCAAGGCAGTTTGTCTCCGGACTGTTCGATCTTCTACAGCCCTGATAATTCAGAGGACAGGATCAATCCAAGGGCAAAGCATAGCTCAGAGAGCAGAAGCCAGGACAGACGTGTGCGTGCTAACAAATCGTGCGGTTCCTACAGCTTGCACCACCCCGACGGTTAATGAGTAATCGATAGAAATCTGCAGCGTGGGCTGAGCCGGAGCCTGCCTGCTCCCGCAGGCACGGCAGGGAAAAGCCAGGCTTCAGCCTCTGCTGTCTTGTGCGGCCGGTTACTTGACTAAGTCAGTGGAAAGGCCAAACAACACGACGATAAAAAAGCTGGAGCCGTGTCTCTACGTCTCCTGCATCTGCTGCAGTGTCCGCATCCATCTGTGGTCTCAGTGATGCTGCGGAGCACCGATGTCCTGCAACACCCCCGTGCTGCTCTCTGCTCCCTCGGGACACGGTCCGTGGGTGCCATCGGTGCTCTCACCGCCCGCTCTCATCCTGTACAGAGACACTTGTTGATGCTAGCTTAGATGGGCATTATGCCCGTTATTTCCCAACTGGGAGAAAGGGGAAGCTGCAAGCCCGGCTCTGTCCCTGCTGGGACAGCCAGGTGCTGGGGTTTGGCCCTGCTGCCCTCGGCGGTGATGGGGCAGGGAAATGGTGTGTGGATGGAGTCCCCTGCTTGGGGGTGCAGGGGGAGGCAGGCGGCACTGTGCCCGGGCTGCCCAGCTGGCAATGGGACGGGAAATGATGGCAGTGGTGAGGAATGAGCTGGGCACAAGGCTGGCTGTGCCCTTCTGGCTGGGGGAGAAGGCAGCGGAGGCTGCTGATGGTTCTCAGTCTGGGAGGCCACGGTGCCTGCTCGTATCTCCTCTCGTGGCATCAGCAGAGACCATGGGGACCACCCCTGTGGGACTCTGAGAGGCTGGGAACGAGGCCCGGGCCAGAGCCTGGGGCTGCCAAGGCGAGGCTGGCAGTGGAGATGAACCCCAAAAGAAACACCGAGTGGGCTGAAGCCTTTGGGCTGCTTGCTGAAGCTACAGAAATCCCTGGGTGGGAACGCACAGTGTCTGGAGTGGTTTTGCTTGGCCAAACGGAGCCGCGTCACGTGCCTGCCCCATGCTCTGCAGCCCGGGGAGGCCCCAAGGCATTTCACAGCCCCTGATAGGAAAAAGGCCGCATGTCATCGTGGCTTCCTCAGGTCAGCTGGAAACACGGTGCCGTGGCTGCCACGTGCCGCAGGAGGACGGGAGCCTTCGCTGCAGCGGCTGCAGGGGGTGGGATGGTGCTGGAGGAGCACAAAGCAGCTTCAGGGGCTGCAGCCCCGCTCACACAAAGCACGGCCCCAAAATGCTCGGGTATCAAACCCAGCCCATTGCTGACAACCAGAGACTGGCCCAGCCTCGGCCCCAGGCCCGGGAGCACGGCGCAGGGGAGCTGGGGGATGTAAAGCCAAAGAGCATCAGCACCAGCTCCTCTGGCGTTACTGGATAGGATGGTGCCCGGGCTGGCTGGCCCCCAGCTTGTTCTGTGACCCCAAAAACTGAGCCTCCAACCCGGGGCTCAGTTCCTCATCCAAAAAAAACAACGTGACAGCTGGAAACCTCGTGAGAGATGCAAAGGAGAGCTGCTGTGTATAAAAAGCTGAGCAAGGTCTCAAGCCACTGCCGTGTAGAAAGATCCTCCCATCAGTGAGCAGCTTCCTCTTAAAGGCAGAAAATTGAGCCGGTGGGAAGCTGAAGTAATGGAAAATCCCCCGTTCAGAGCCGGCTCCTTGTCTGAGGGAGGTGCACGTGGCATCAGTCACCATCTGCTCCTGCTCTGAGAACACCGCAGCTCTCCCCGTGGGTGGGGAGAACGACCTCGAGCGCTGCCTTGGTGAATCCTGGCGCTGCCTCGTCTGCAAAAAAAATGGGGCCCGCTCCGTGCAGCGCCGTTAACGCGGCTGCAGTCTGATACGAGTGAGGTCCGACTCTGGATGCTTGTTACTTTTCTGTTTCCTCGGTTTACTTGCACTTGTTTGTGCAGAGAGACGCACGGAGATGGTTTGAAGCAGGTTCTGCTGCAGGCGTTGGGCAGATCGCCCAGGGCTGTCCCGTGACTGCCCGCAGCTGTACAATCCCGACCAAATTTCCAGCTCAACACCCGCATCACCCAGAGATAACACATGTTCCCTCAGCTACCAGCTGCGGGGGGCTGAGCTCTGCCTGTGCGTGCAGAGATCCACGCTCCGGGCTCTCCTTGCATCAGCCTTGAGTCACGCCGGTGCCGGTGCCTTTGGGCTCGCCTTATTCCCCCGTGCAGAACTGGCCGCAGCCAGGCCTGCCGCCGTGCATTCCTGCCCCACGTCCCACGTGCATTCCTGCCCCACAGAGCTCTATGTCCCACCTCCTCTCAGGTGGCTGCACCGAGCTGGAAGGCAGCCCGATAACTTCAGGGCACCGGGAATCAAACCTCAGGACTGGTGGTGTGACCAATGCCTCACACCCTGATCGATCCCAAAAAGATGGAAAGAAGTAGGAATAATTCATCTGTTTAGGGCATCAAAGCCAGCATGTGGAGCAGCGCTGCCATGGTGAGGATGGGGAGGCTGCTCCCAGTGTCTCTGCCCAGTCCTCCCAGTGGTGTGACAGGAGCAGTGGGAGCAATGGGATGAGCTCCTCAGCACGCCTCGGGTACAGTCATCGCACAGCCTAGCACACCACACCGTAGCGGTATTAATTGCTTTGTCTTGGAAAAAGCAGAAGAGGAACCTCTAATCCGAGACTTCATTTCTTTCTGGTTTCCAGTATTTTCCATCTTCTTTGGTACGGCTACAACTGGAGCCAACACTTCTACGCTACCAGGAAATGGTCATTAATCAGCTGCTTCCTTCTACTTTTCTGCAACATTACAGTTTGAAATATCTCCCTGACAAACTGAAAGAAGTGTTGGAGTGAGGCCATGGGAAACATAAGTTCAGTAACCAGCTCCGTGGCGTACAACATCTGTCAAGATAAGGTGACTTCTCGCTGGCTTTGAAGTGATGGAGGGGGCTGCAGAGCTCTCCCTGAGAAAGTTCCCCTTCTCCGCCTTCATTAGATCTTAAGGCAGCCCCAACACAAAGCTCTTTTGAAACAAATCTTGGGGTGCACGTGCAGCTGAGCGGATCCTTGCAATGGCACAGCTACTGAAATACTGCTCGGTTCCCAGCCCTGCCTGGCGATGTGGAGCCCCTCGGACCCCAGTCCGATAAATTCACCTTTCCCACGGAGCAGCGGGTGCGCAGGGAAGGAAGGGTTACAGGAAACGTGGGCTCTGCTTCGAGCAGCGCTGGGAGCCCTGCCTTGATCAAAGGCTTTTGGCAGAGGGACGCGGGGAAGCGGGGCTGCCTCCTTCCTGAAGCCACACATCTGGTGCGGCAGCAGCAGGCAGAGGGACAGGCGGGTCCCCTGGCATCTCCTCCAGGCGAGGCTGGGGCTGCTCTCGGAGGGGAGGCTGCAGGAGCCCTTTTCCTCCCCTGGAGAAGACGAGGGATGAGGAACAGCCCTGCCCTCTGCCCTCGCACACGAGAGGGGAGCAGGAACAGAGCAATATCTGCCGGTGGCATAAGGCCCCCCTGGGTAGGAGGGAGCTGGAGCCAGCTGAGGGGCTCTGGAAATGAAGTCATCTTCTCCTGGGTATCCTGGCTGTTTGGAGCCAGGGAATTCCCTCTTTGTCCCCCGCAGCCCTGACCTGGCACTGCAGGCTCCCTTCTCATGACGCAGGTGACATCAGATCCTGTCCCTGTAACCCTCTGCAGCGTGGCGTTTCCTTGGCTGTGGTTGTGAATCCCCAGTTCTTGCTCAGCCAAGCTTTCCAAAAGAGACGTCTTCTTCTCTCTGGCTCAGCCATCACTTTTTACCGGCCACTGCTTATTTCTGAAGGGCAAGCCTCTCTGCGCTGACCTGCCTGGGAAGGGCTGTTCCCAGCTTCTTCTGCTGTGGGAATCCACGTGGGTCAAAGCTGGAGAAAGGTTAGCTGAGAAAACAGGAGGCAGCTCTGCTCCTGTGTGCCACCAAACCACAGAATTTTACATGGCTCAGTGCAGAGCGCAGAGCTGGGGGAAAATCCTCAACTCACGCAGGTGTTGAAGGGCACGGGGCCCAGGGATGGAGGTGGTACCGGTGTAGCAGAGGTGCGAGAAGTTTTGTGGGGGCTAAATAAGAAAGAGGGGAAGGGCATGGGAAGTGGTTTTCCCCTGAAAGCGATCTGCTGGTGTTTGTGCTGAGGCAGACCTCCTCGTGACGGGGAGCACTGGTTCCCGTGACAGCTCCAGCACCTTCCCCTGATGGGAAACGGGTCTCGCTCTTCAGATTGAGCAGCCCCCGGGGTCATGAGGCTGGCTGCCTCCAGGACCGTGTGTCAAGGCCAGATGGCCACTGACTCATTTCCCCTGGGCAGGCTGTCCTCACTGAGCTGATGCGAGGAGCCTGTGCTGCCTGAAGTCCTGTCAGTCTCTGAGCGTGGTGGCGAGGTGAATCAGCACAGGATGGAGCAGAGTGTGAGCAGCAGAACCCACACAGCACCGTTACCTGCGTGGGACTGTGTCTGTGAGCTGGGTGTGAGCACTGCCACCCCGGGGCTACTCGGGAAAGAAGCCGGTGAGGGATGATGAGCAATATAATCTCATGGTTCCTCCACGCACACCTCCCGTGATCTTCCTCACCGCGAGTCCCACCACCCTCGGGAACCCCTGCCCCAAGTCCCTGCGGGTGGATGTGGAGCCCCAAAGCTGTCTAAAATAGGCCCAAATTTGGAGCTGCCTGCCAAGGCTTAACGATACCCCAGGGGACATCTTCTACACAGAGGGAAAAGCCAGGGAGCGACCAAATGATCAGAGAGGACAACAGACAGAAAAGAGAGAAGGGCTACACATGTAGGGTCAGGGACTGGAAGGCAGATGCCCCAGGGAGCTGAGCATCCCCACAGTGCTCACCATTCCCAGAGCTGCTATATTTTGCTCATTGATGCTCTGAAGGATGGAGGAGATGGAAAAAACCCTACAGTCCATGGGGCTTCCCATCCCCTTCCCAGCCACTGCGGGATATTGGGCTCGGTGGTCCTTCAGTGTAACCCAGTACAGCCTCATTTCAATTTTTTTAATTTTTTTTTGTAATTTCAATTCTAAAAGCTCCTCTGGAATTATATCACTTTCAGAAAATATTTGATGTGGGTGCTACTGGCCTGCAAGTCCCAACTGAAACCAAATGGAAATGTTTCTGCAAAGCCTGAGGAATATTTATCAGGCTGATTTTGAGTTCAGTTCATTAGCAATTACCTTGATTTGCTTTCCCCTGCTCCTGCCAATTTACCAGGGCAACGTCTTGGAAAGTCGCCTCATTTGGAGAGAACAGGATGCAATTAGCCAGATAATCTGCTGATTCTCCTGCCGAGCTCTGTGTGCCCTGTCCTGACACGGGCAGTGGCTGTGCACGCTGGATCAGACCTGATTTCTGGCGCTGTTTATGCGCTTAATGCTACATAGGCAGGAAGGAAGATGCTGTCCTGCCCTCAGGCAATGACAAATCCACCTCTTGGTTAATTCCCCAAGCTGTAACCCCTGGGCTGAAACCATCTGGGAGCTTTTTTTTCTGGGGTTAGCTTCTTCGCTGTGGCAACACGATTCCCGAGGGGATGCGGATACCTATTTTTGAACATGATGGGAACAATTTATTTCTCCAGGGCAGCTCATTTTCATTTTCTCACCGTGTCCACCCTTGCCACTTTATTCCAAACAACTATCTAAGGTCAAGCAACTCCGCCACAAGGTGCGGCACAGCAGGGGCTCAGTCACAAGTTACTGGGGGCAGATGGCACAACGCAAGCGATGCCTGAACATTTTAACGGGTAAGGGAAATTCAGGGAATACCCAATGCTGCAGTGTCCTTCGGGAGATGAAGAGTTGTTTCCTACTAAGTCAGTCGTGAATATGCAATTAAAACAGTGGAAAGGGGTGCTGCATCTTGCGTACCCCGTAGTTTTCCCACTAACAATTGAGCAAAGACCCCTCAGCCAGAGGGTTTGGGCTGAGGGGACAACGCTGGGACAGAATTGGAGGCCTGATGCCTGCATTGTGCCTCCCTTCATTTTCCTGTCAGCAGGAAAATGGCCCCTCAGGGGCTGTGGGGCTGGGGCCTCCCTTGGTGCTGGGCGTAGGGCACGGCGGGACGGGCCCGCCATCGTGGTGGTTACACAAACACACACAGAGACTAAATCAGAGGGAGAAATTTATTTCCAGAACAGGAGCTCCTGGGGGGGGGGGGGGGGGCCTTCCTCAGGGGCCTCACAAGAGACCCTCTCACGGCACCCCCCCTCACAGCCCCCCCCCCGACCGCACTGCGCATGCGCGCCCCCCTCCCCGCGCAGCTCGCTCCCCGCCGCCCTCGCGCCGTTGTGTCCCCGCCGGGCCCCCGTTGCTGCTTCCGGCGCGGGCCCGGAAGCGGAAGTGAGAGGGAGAAGCGAGGAGGCAGCGTGAGGAGATGGCGGCCCGCGGCGCTGCCAGGCGCGGGGCCGGAGCGGGGCCCGGCCGCGGCCCCGACCCGCAGGAGGAGCCCCCGCCGCCGCTGCAGGCCGTGCTGGTGGCCGACAGCTTCAACCGGCGCTTCTTCCCCATCTCCAAGGACCGGCCGCGGGTGAGAGCCGGCCCCGGGGCCGGGCCGGGCCGTGAGGGGGAGCGCGGCCCCCGGGCTGCTGCAGGGCCCCGCCGCCTTCCCCGGGGCGCGGAGCCGGGGCTGCGCTGGGGGAGCCGCTCTGCGTGCGGCCTGCGGCCTGCTGCTCGGCTCGTGGGGCAGCGGCGGGCGTGGGGGTGGGAAAAGGAAGAGAGTGGGGCTGAAAAGCGGGTGGGAAAGTGTGTTAGTTACCGAATCGGAGAGCTGTACGTGAAAGGAAGGAGTGCTTCCAGCTCTGAGCAGTGAGCCTACCTCGTCCGCTAATTACGTGCTCGTGGCGGTCATAGGTGCACACGCGGCATCAGGTCTGAAACAAAGCAGGACAAAAAATAAGTCAAAGGATGGTAAGCGCTCATTCACTTGTAAATCAGTAACCGTGTTTAAAGGTATGGCCTGAATCTTAAATCAGAATACTCAATTCACTTTAGATCGCATCTTCCCCCCCCCCCCCCCCCCCGCCACTTTTCCCCCGGACACTCATACTCCTGCGGCTCCATCGTTCACGTCCAACAGGTTTTTCTTGTAGCAGCTGAAGCCTGAGTCAGGGAAGCGACGCACTAGGATATGTGAGTTTTCTAGCCGGGCTTAGCTGAGTCCTCACGGAAGAGCTTTTGTTGTGGTTTGACCCAGCAGGCAGCTCAGCACCACGCAGCCGTTCGCTCCTCCCTCCCTGTGCGGTGGGGGAGAGAATCAGAGAAGAGGTAAAAGTCATGGGTTGAGATAAAGGCAGTTAATAGGACAGAAAAGGAAGGGAGAATATTAATGATGACAAAAATATGCAAAGTAAGTGATGCACAGTGCAGTTGCTCACCACTCGCTGACCGATGCCCAGCCAGTCCCCGAGCAGTGGCTGCCCCCCAGCTCCTGACCAAGCCCCAGTTGTACTGCTCAGCACAGCTCCACGTGGTACGGGACGTCCCTCTGGCCACTTGGGGCCAGCTCTCCTGCCCCTGTCCCCTCCCAGCTCCTCGTGCACCCTCAGCCTCCTCGCTGGCAGGGCAGCACGAGCTGCCAGGTCCTTGGCTTAGCGCAAGCACTGCTCAGAAGCAACTAAAACATCTGTGTGTTCTCAGCATTATTCTCGTCCTAAACCCAAAACAGCACCACACCAGCTCCTACTAAGAAAATGAACGCTGTCCCAGCCAAAACCAGGACAGGTTTATATGTGGTAACTTTGTTTTGCTTATGCCTTCCTCTGTGAAGTGAGCAGTGTCCCCTGTAGAACACTAGAAGCTGATACAAACTGTTATCAGTAGGTTCGTCCCTGGTGCGCCCCAACAATTTGAACATTTTTGATGAAAGGAGGTAGTGCAGTTATTCACTGATTTTTTTCTGGCACTGCCAATGACCTTGTGCTCGGAGTCTGGGGGAGACTTGCTGATGCTGAGGTGCAGTGTTTGTTCAGTTCTCTGCGTGTCTATTTTTTAGGCTCTTTTACCTATGGCAAACGTGGCCATGATTGACTACACCTTGGAGTTCCTAACAGCGACTGGAGTGGAAGAAACCTTTGTTTTCTGCTGTTGGAAGTCAGCCGAGATAAAAGAGCATTTACAGTAAGAACCTCTTCTCCTTTTTAGCTTTATCATGGAAAAAATTCTTCTGTCCTCCAGCAAGTTTAAAGGTCTTACATTGATTGCTCTGATCCTGCTGATGAAAGCTGCGTGCTGGGTTCCCTTTCAAGAGACGTCTCCTAACGCGTCTCAGGAAAGACCGTTCCTCCTGTGACGGAGTGTGGTTGTGGTGTTTTAAGAGGGCTGCCTGCCTGGGGGCTGCATTTATATTGGCATTTAACTGTTCTGGCTTAAAAGCAGGGATTGCCTGGGTAGCCGTGTAAATTTCAGCAGCGCCCCTTGCCTTGTGCCCTGCCTCGCTGTGTCACGCAGCACGTGGGAACGGCCTGGGCTGACAGCACCTCTGCCTCTGGGTGCTGAAAAGAAGCACGCAGTCTTTACTGTTTCCTAAGGAAAAAAAGGGTTGGGTGTAGCTTTTTTGTTTGTGTTGTCAAGTCTTGGCTCATTGGGAAGTCTGGTTTCCTAACTTCCCACAAGCTTTCGTCTCAGTCTGACCTCTTTCAGTTCATCTGCTGATAAACAGGCGTGCCTGAGCCAGTGGATGGTGTGCTTCCTGTGCTAGGATTCTCCTTGCGTTCACTTCTGGGCGTCCCATGCACCGTGTCCTCCTCGGTTCTCTGTAGGAGTGACTTTTTTGTGCCTTTCTGATGTGTTTCTCTCCTCTCAGAAAATCCAAGTGGTGCCGGCACACCTCTCCCAACACGGTGCGCTTTGTGACTTCCGACCTGTACCGCTCCCTTGGGGACGTGCTGAGGGATGTTGATGCCAAGTCCCTCGTTCGCTCTGACTTCATTCTGGTCACTGGGGACGTGGTGTCCAACTTCAATATATCCGCAGCCTTGGAAGAGCACAAGTAGGTGGTGAAAGAAACGCGTGCTTGCCTGGTGTGCTTGTCTGGGCTCTGATGGTCTGGAGAGGGATTTTAAAACTCTGCCCTCGTTTTTTCAGGTTGCGTCGTAAGATGGAAAAGAACGTTTCTGTGATGACGATGATTTTCAAGGAGTCCTCACCTGGTCACCACGCCAGGTGCAAGGAGGATGACATTGTTATCGCTATGGACAGTGCCACAAACCGCGTCCTTCACTATCAGAGAACCCAGGGGCTGAAACGCTTCCGCTTTCCTATGGTGCGTCTGGAACCTGATGGGTGGAAAAGGGCTGCGGTAGTGAAGTAGCCCAGCGAGGAAATCCTCCGTGAGGGAGGGCTGGGGAACTGTGCTTGCTGCTTCCTTTGGAGGAGCAGCTGATAGGAAGTAACTCTTGGTAAACTGGCTTCTTTTTTCTTTAACCCTTATATAAGGCTTGGTGACATTGTGCTGGGATTCATTGCAGAGTTTGAAGATGGGGCAGGCATTTCTCAAAATTTGGTTTGCGTCCTTTTCTCCGTATGAAACAGGGGAGGTGGATGATTCATGTTGTCGCAGAGACTTGCAAATTGGGGTGCCCGTGCCACTGTCATACACAAACTGTTCTGAAGTGACACTGAGCCTGACACAGGGTGGAATAAAAGGAGGTGCAAGGTGTAGTACCTCTTATCACTTCTACCTGAACTGTTGCCCTAGAAAAGTTAGGGGCTCTGCTAATAATGTACTAAATGCTCAGTACACATCGGTGGAGGCACTTTCTTCAGTGAGATAAATGGACCCTTTTCTTTTTCAAATCAGAAGAAAGACTATGAATATATATGACATTCTCATCTCTAAATCGGTTATTGGTAAGCTATTCCCTACCTTCAAATGAAAGCACAAATCATTGTCCAAAACAAAAAAGGAGGAGGAAAATAAAACCACCCCACAACTGTAAAAATCCACGAGGGGTATGAAAGCCGTGAATATTGCATTTGGATTTATTAGTGTTCTTTGTACGTTTGTAGCTTTTTAACAACTAAAGGTAAGGAACCTCCCAGGAAAAAAAAAAAAAAGCAATAGTTTGATGTACCAGCTGTTTCTTGGAGAAGTGCGCTTTGTACGGATGAGGCTGACTGATACCCAGCTGTGTGTGTGACTGGGCTGTGCCTGCTACGCTTGTCTCAGTATAGA
Source organism: Cygnus olor (assembly GCF_009769625.2). Taxonomy (NCBI): domain Eukaryota; kingdom Metazoa; phylum Chordata; class Aves; order Anseriformes; family Anatidae; genus Cygnus; species Cygnus olor. The sequence continues at coordinate 17,188,069 of NC_049177.1, forward strand.
TTGTGGACTTTTCTGATCTCCAGAACAGCAGCTAGTTTAAGTGTTCAATCAGTATGGTACCTCTGGATTGGGGAAGACTTTGGGGGCTCAGTGCTGCGTGCGACGCTCAGATCACCTGAATTTTTTCCTCTTCCAGAGTCTGTTTCAGAACTCTATTGAGAACGTGGAGGTGCGTCATGACTTGCTGGATTGTCATATCAGCATCTGCTCTCCACAGGTGAGCTCTGCCCTTCCGAGGGTCTACAATTCAATCTGCATTGCTTCCTCGGTGCTCCTGACGGGCAGGGGGTGCGTGTGCCCTTGGTGTACTGGGTTTGAAAACCAGAACTCCCCGCTGTGCTCAGTGACTGAGCTGGGATCATGTGGCACAGCTCCGTGAGCCCAGCCTGTTCCTGCCATCCCCTGCTCGAGGCCAGGCAGAACTAACCAGTAGGTGCACCAGGAGACTGAATGGCTGACTGGTCACAGGATGAAACCGTGCTGGAAAGTAAGCAATAGTGAAGTCTGTGGAGCAGAGGTGATGCCTATGCTGTGGAAAAGTGTCAGTACGTTCAAGCTGGTACCACGTTAGGGTAACATTCAGGGTTGCTCCAGTCTAGGCTTAGTAATGGCTTGGTAACATCTCTCCCGCTTCTGAAAAAGCTGGTCTGCAGCTTTCCTTTGGGAGTGAAACTACAAAGCGAGGCTGGGCGGACTGCTTGGAGGTGCTAAAGTTATATGTTTTGCCCCTTCTGAAAACCAGAATCTGTTCATAGTCTGCGGTAGGAGGAAGAGATGGGAAGGTCAACACTCCTACCGGCAGGAATCAAAGCTTTATTCAAGGCAAGAGCATCACTTTCCTATACTGTATAACTCGTCTCTCTGAGAACCGCTGAACAGCCATTAATTAACTGGCTTCCCTGACAACTTTTTGTGTAATTATATTGTCTTTACATTTTATTCCTGGCAGGTGGCTGAGCTTTTTACAGACAATTTTGACTACCAGACGCGGGATGACTTTGTGCGTGGTCTGTTAGTGAATGAGGAGGTAAGGAGAGGGATGTTAGGAGGGAGATCCTGTCACCTTGCATTAGAGAATACTCTGACGCGTCCCGTCCTGTTTCCAGGTCCTGGGGAACCAGATCCACATGCATGTAACGACAGAAGAGTATGGCGCCCACATATGCAACCTGCTAATGTATGAAGCTGTGTGCTCTGACATCATCAGACGCTGGGTTTATCCTTTGACTCCGGAGATGAACTTCACTGATGACGAGAATCAGAGTTACACCCATTCTAAACACAACATTTACCGGGGGGTGGATGTTAGCCTTGGTCACGGCAGCGTGCTGGAAGAGAACGTGCTCATTGGGCAGGGAACCGTCGTCGGCAGCAACTGCTCCATAACGAACAGTGTTATAGGGCAGAACTGTAAGATAGGTGAGTACGAGAACGGGGAGCATGCAGGGCGTGCCAGATAAGGGCACAATGTGTTGGGATTTTTTACAAGATAAGTACATTTGGCTCTCAAAGATACTAGGTACTTACTAAATTCTAATGGGAAAAAAGGAGAAAAGCTTAGTTCTCCAGGGGAGGAAATAGATAAAAATTTTCAGAGTACCTTAATGATGCTGAAAGGTGGGAGACACTTCATGCAAATAAGTTGTTTCAGCAGAAGAGAACGCGTGGTGTTTAATGACCTAGGGTTATCACCACCAATATCCTGCAAATGAGGAGCATCGTTTTTTGAGAGCTGCCTGGTGCCCCTTCTTTCTAGTTCTGGCTTGATTTTTCTTTTTTTTGTGATTTGGCTGTGTTTGTGCAAGACCAAGATGTCCGTTGTTACCGTCAACTTCTTCAATCTCTGTGAGAACAAACTCAGCTTTTATCTTTGGTTAAGTGTCTGGAGGCCTATAAGGCCATTTTTCTCCCTTCATCGAACATCTTTCATGCATCGAGGGCATTGTTCAGTCCTAGGTTCAGTAAGATGCTTTCTAGTGAACTCAGCAGGGTGGGAGAGCAGCAGTCTGCCTTGATGAAAATGTTTGTACTTGATGGTGTATAACAGGTGATAAAGTCGTTTTGGACGGAGCTTTTCTCTGGGACAATGTACAGATAGCAGATAACGTGGAGATCTTCCATTCTGTTGTCTGTGATAATGCTGAAGTGAAGGAGAAAGTAAAGCTAAAGCCCCGCTGTGTCCTCTCCTCTCAGGTGAGTTGTGTTTGTGTCTATATCGCTTTCTGCCTTTCTTGGCACTTCCTAGGCTTATCCATTAAACCATACCAGAATACAGGGCTGCTCCAGGCCTTTCCTCAGAGACAGGGGGTATGCTGCCCCTTTTTCTTCCTTTGGGCATTTTGGCTAGGGTAGCATGGTACGTGGCCTAGCAGTGCTGATATCTGTAGTCACATTTGTTTGACTCTCTTGGAATAGCTTGTCTGGAGCTGTTACCCACCCTGCTGGTGGCGGGACGAGGGAACAATCAGGGTGTTTCTTCATTAAGATATGTTGCACGTATTTGCAGGTAGTAGTAGGTCCTGGCATCACTCTTTCTGAGGGCACAGTGATCTCTCTGCACCCACCAGATGAGGAGGAAGAGGATGACGACCAGTTCAGTGATGATTCTGGCGTGAATAAGGAGGAGAATAAAGTCAAACTGAAAGGTATGAGAGTCTCTGGCACCACACGCTCAGGATGTGCCGAGGACTTTGCCCTCCATCTTCTGGGGTCTTTCCCTCCCTCACTCTAGATTCTGCAGTGCCAGGCTGGAGGTTAGTGCTTGCATAGGGCAAGCAAAGATGTTCAGCTCAAGCTGGTCAGTGGGATGTTGTACCTCAGTATCCCAGCAATGAAATATGTGGAGACTCAGCTATTTTCCATTTTTCCTGGAGTAGGAGCCTCGTAAGAGACAATAAGCTGGAGTTGAAAGAGATGTTCAGTTCAAGGCAGGTTGCAAGATTTATGTCCTTGTACCTGGAATGTGTCCAAGGACTTTGTCCTTGTGAGATGCTGTTTCTACCAGTCTCAGTTTGCTGAGGGATCTAAACATGCTCAACTGAATGCTACTGCTGTTGTGGGGGGTAAGTCAGTGGTCGCTTGTCAAGGCAAGTGGGAAGATAGAAGTGGAAAAACATATACAACTTCAGGAATCCCAGCTCCCTCTCACTGAAGGATATTTAAGGGCAGGAGATGCAAGTTTTACCAGTCTATTTCAGGTTTACCCATAAGCAGGTCCAGGACGTCTACCTCCTAATCGCTGTTTCTTTTTTCAGGTTACAACAAAAAGGATGTAGGCTCAGAAGGCAAAGGCTATCTTTGGAAAGCAGATGACAAGAATGAAGAGGATGAAGAAGAGCAGAGACAGAGTCTATGGGGTAAGGAAGAGTTTCGTGTAGTCACCTGGGGATGGGCAGACAGACTTTGTGTCAGGGAAACTTGCTGAGAGGACCGCTGATAATTGTTCCCAGAATAAGGCCTGGACTCTGTGAAGGAGTTGGGCCTTCAGATAACGTATTTGTGTTTGAAGGTGAGGGGTTATTTAGAAAGGCGACAGACCAGATTCTCTCTTCCTATGCTCTATGGAAGATGGTTATTGTATCTTTGACTTACGCAACGAACTTGACGAACACACACAGCTGTCTGTGCTGTGAGTGGCACACCACGGGCTACCAGGCCCTCCTGTCAAAGGGATAGAAGGGATAAGCTTTGGCTCTTCTGGGTTCTTCTGTTTTTCTTTCTGCTAGTGACAGCCTGCTGACACTGCTCCGTAATGAGTCAGCAGTCTGCAGAAATGCAGTCTGCTTCTGTCCCTGTCCTTTGCTGTCTGCCTGTAGACTTTAAAAATAATAATAATAGTAACAATCCCAGTGCCAGCTGTAGTGTTCCCTCTGCAGCAGTTCTAACCATCTGGACCTGTGAGTAAAGCCTTTCTTGCAAGGACAGATGGTTGCTGACTTGATTGTGAAGTCCCTGGGACACCTGGTCCCACATGCATCTGACAGCTGAAGCTTTTGAGCATTGAATGGTGTCTTCTCTTCTTCATCAGGCCCAGCTGTGCATTCAGAAGGAGAGAGTGAGTCAGACAGTGACCTGAGCGTGGGCTCCGAGGAGCCAGACAGTCGGGCAGCATCCCCTCAGCTAGATGACATCAAAGGTGAGGGATGGGGCTATTGAGAGCAATGGTAAGTCTGCAGGTAATGCAGACAGCGAGGCTTGTGCTGCTCACTCTAGGTGTGTTGGAAAGCCTGTGGATGGATGTAATGTGTTTGCTTCCTGACCTCCCTTTCTGCATTTGCTACCCTGGTTTTTAATACTCACTGTATTGCTATTGTACGTTAACCCAAGGCAGCCAAGGGTGAGAAGGCAAAGATCCTTCATCATTCTCATGGTCACTGGGCCTTTGTGAAAATGACTTCCCTGAGTCATCTGTTCACATGGCAGTGTTGTTCCCTAAACTCAGATTGCGTGAAGATCCAGCAAAACTCCCTGTTCTGGAGAGCTTACTGCTGTTAATTGTATTGGAGAATTAAATTTCCTTACGGGAACTGTTTCTTTTGGCAGGTATACTTTGATTTTCTGTTTTAGGTTCACATGGATTTAAAAGGGGTTCAGACTAACCTGGGGAAAAAAAAATACACATTTTGCACCTGAAAGTATCTCCCCATGGGAAATTAACTAATAAATTCTATCTTTGCTTTCATATCTTTAGTTAAAGGAAGGTGAGGTTGTCTGAATACGAAAGGCTAGATTGTGAAAGTGTAATAGAAACTACTCTAAAGGATCACAGAGATAAATAACTTTGTACTGGTTTGTGTGGTTAGATCAAAGGTATCTAGAAGGTCTTCTCCTTTATTTGCATGATACCACTATTTATAAATGTAGTTGATGTGGGTTTGTGCCAGCTTATGGAGAGCAAATAGAGGTCTGCATCAGAATGCTTCCTTTGTTAAGGGCACAGTTTCTTTTGTAATGAAAGGGTTGAAGAATATGTGCTTTTCCTTGACCTAACTACTTGTCCTTTCTTTCATTAGTTTTCCAGAATGAGGTTCTGGGTACGTTACAGAGGGGTGAAGAGGAAAACATTTCTTGTGACAACCTGGTCCTGGAAATCAACTCTCTCAAGTGAGTGTCCCCTTAAAAATGCTGTCCCTTATTCTGAACGGTTCTGTTTAACTGCAGATCTAGAAAGAGAACCATGTGAATACCCATGTTGATTGTTAAACAATAATTTTACCAATATTACAGCAGAGAAATGCAGATTAGAGTTTGTGACTGAATGATGACAGGAGTTGATGCATCTATAGCTTCCTCAATCGTTAAGCTTTTCCAGCCCCACTTCTGTAACGGAAGATTGAATTGCTATTAAGTAATTATGGACTGAAGAGAGAAAGCCAGTTCTTGGCACAGGCTTCTTGTAAGCTCACGCAGGAACGGCTGCTCCTCACATTGCAACATTCAACCAGCTGCCTGCAGCTGAGACTGTGCTGTGGTGTGACTTGTCCACTCTGTTTGTACAGCAGCAAGTCTGGAATATGTAATCAGAGTGCCTTTTACCTAGTATTTCTCAAATACAAACCTGTTTCCCTTCTTTTGCGCAACCATGTCCGTGCAGCACTCTAGTAAATGTGAGGGTGCTGTCCCTGCCGCAGCTCGTTCCATGGTGATTGCAGATTTTCAGGGCTGTTGGTCTTACACGGGGCCTGATGCAATGCAAGGTGGCTTTATTACCTGAATGTTTTTTGGGGGGAGGAAACAAACAAAATTCTGGAAGATGTAAGTCAAATCTGCTGCTGAATCTATGTGAGGAACCAGTCTGCAGAGATGTAGTGTGAAACTTTTTTTTTTTGGTCTTTTTCCTTGCAGATATGCATATAACATCGGCCTGAAGGAGATGATGCAGGTGCTCAGTAAAGTGATTCTGGAGTTCCCGCTGCAGCAGCTGGATGCAAACCTGGACTCCCAGAACTATTTCTCAGCATTACTTCCTGTGAGTGCTGCTCCATTTGACTCTTCGTGGGGCTTTTCTCTTAGTGTGTAGGAGTCTGAACGCATGAGGTTCTTCCTGGCTGAGAAGTCTTTTTGCTTAAGCCTGAAGCGACTTGAGCTCCTTGAGGTCATGAGCCTCTCTTTTCTTCCCTAGAAGTGAACTGAAACTATTGTACCTGCTTGACAGAAATTGGCTCAGAGCATAGGTGCGGGGAGCCCTACTTCAGTACCTCTGCTCATTTCTGTTTCCTGTGTGTGATAGTAGAAGAGTATAACGTAGAAGAGATCAGAGAGGGACTGTTAGAGGATGTCTTTATAGACCTGCGTTCCAGGAATCCAGTTCTAATCCATCATAAGCCCTGTCCTTGGGGCAGCAGGGAGTTCTCCTCTCCCAGTGGGATCTTTTCCAAGGCATTACTTGTCTGCGTACTGTAACCGGTGCCAATTTTTTCCAGCTAAATGCAGAGGTATAATCTTGTCTTTGAGTGAAGATACAGAGTTCTGTTGTGTCTCTAAAGAGTTGGTTTGTCTCTGGGGTTGTATAATTGGGTGAGAGCGATTTCTGTTTCCTGGCTTTAGGATTTATTTAGGATCTGCTTTAAAAAGCAGGCAGCTTCATGTTAATGGTTTTGTTGATCCAAGCTGAAGGCATTGTAGTGATTTTTCTCTTTGCTATAGTGTATTTGTGTGTTTTGAGTTCACAAACTCTACATGCTACATAGGTGCTCTTTTAGCTCTACATGTTACATAGGTGCTCTTTTAGAGTAAATGTATCTGACACCTGCTTGTCTCCTACAGAATTTAAACTAGTCCTTCCCAGAGCTAAAGAGGAACACTAGACATCTTCATCGCCCTTTCTCAGAGGAAGTGTCAGCTTTCTTGAAGCTAATGGAGAAGGGTAACAAACTGATTATGTAGGTGTAATCACAGCACTTAATTCATCTCCTGGATCTGTGAAGATGCCTTCTGTAGGAAACATCCAGGCGAGCTGATCTGTTTATTAGATGGCCCGACGAGGTTGTGCTATGCAATCTGCTTGCTTTTGTTCATTTTTCCAGTCAGTTTTCTTAAGTAAGTTGTCCTGTCCTGGAAAAAGATAGTCCAAGGAGGACTGAAGAGAATGTTACAGCAGGTGTTAGACTCTGTAGAAAGCAGTATATCTAGGCAACGGGTTGTGTGAAGTTGGTAGCTATATAAGATGATTTTGTGGTTGTTTGGTTTTTGTTTTGTTTTGTAAGCTAGGATATGGCATCTTTCTGTGTCCTTGATTGGGGTCCCAACAGGGCAAGAGTAGGACAGGAGAATTTCAGTGCAACATCCAGTCAGAAGAGGTTCTAGTCTGAGATAAAGGGTACTATATAAATGAATAATGTTTTGCGTGATTGCCCCCAAACCCTTTGAAGCTAAAGACGATGGAAGTACATGCAGAGCTTACCTCTGGGTAACTTTGTTGATACATATGTCGTTGTAGGAAAGCTGGTGTTCGTGCTTGCCAACAGAGGCCGCGATCAAAAAAACCTTTAGTGAGATGCAATAATAATGAAAATGTATTCAGGGTGACTATGCCCTGTGTCGTGGACAGGTGGTATTTCTTCAGGCGGGGAATTGCGTGTGATGTGCATATATGGAACACAAATATCTTTGGAATTAAAAAAGAGATTCAAGTGTCAAATCAGTTGACCATCACGGCAGGCAAAGGTTCCCAATGTTCCTGGTTAAAGAGCAGCCAGCCAGTTTCCTAGAGTATCCTTCTCTGGGAGAATTTGGTGCCTCGGTGGTGCTGGCTTTCTGTACTGATATCAGCAGGCAGTGTCCTGGTGAGGCACACAGTTACGATTGCATTGCACGCATAATGTTATTCAGTGTTATAATAACTAAATGTTAGAGTTGAGATGTGCCTCTGACAGAAGTAGAGAGTTGTCCTTTGAAGGCTTAAAAAGCAGATACCAATGGTCTTCCTGCACAGCAGCTTGTGCTTATTTACCCATGGTATGCTGAAGAGAAGAGATCAGTTCTTTCAGGCAGAATATGTGTTTGTACAGTATCTGAAAAAGTAGAAGAGTGTTTTTTTTCTGCAGTGAATAACTTGTGGCTGCCTAATTAGTAAGAAGCATAGTGTTTTAAGTTACTAATACTTATTATACCCTGAGAATCTCAAGCACTAGCTTGGTATAGGTGAGTGCATAATGAAGATGTAGCTGAAGTGTAGCTGTGCAGCTAAAACGGCCTCAGTCGATGGTTGTATTAGGCTGAGATCTGCTTATAATGGTTTACGTATGGCAAAATTATTTTGTATGAGATGGAAATACTTGAATTCTGAGAGTGTTGAATATCAGAAGCCTACTGAACTTTGTAGGACTGATTCTCACTCTCCTTGTAGCTCAGTGCTAGTGAAAAGATGCTGAAGGAAGATGGGTTGTTTGTGTTAGAGCTATGGTAGAGCAGTCCCAGACATCTCAGGAGGGGAAATTGTGGAAATGCCATTGTTATGATGTATGGTTTGACTTGAAACCACAGTATGTGCTCTGAAGTGTTGGCCCCTGAGCATGAAACTCGTAAGTGTTGCAGCAATTTTAGGAAATAAGCATCCGGTAAAGGATATGCCCATGGGTATTTTTTTCAGATGAAATGTGGAGGCTTGAGAAACAGTTATTCAGTTTGATGTATGTCAGGTATCTCGTTTGGTTCTTGTACAAGTTGTAAAGCAGAGATGGTACAGAAAACATGACCTTTCCCAGACCATAGACACGATTTGAGGGAGTGTGGCTGACGTTGCTGGTAAACTGAAGGCTGTGCCTCTGTTGTCGCTGAAGCATCACCAGACAATAGGTGAGGATGTTTAAAAGGAACCACATGAGGCAGTTTGGCGATTCAGCTTGTGAGCTGGCCTGTGTCTGCACTGCCGCCCAGCAGCTAGCATGTATGGTGCACCTCTGTGGGTGTCTGTTCGGGAGCCGTCGTCTTCTGTAATATCACAAAATAGGATTGTATGTTCAGGGAGCAGGTGGATCCGTGCTTTCACTGGAGAAATTTCTGGTGGTCAGCTCAGATGCTGTTAAGGCAAAACAAGGTCAGAAGGCTTTCAAGAGCAAGGCACTCACAGGCTTTGTCCTTTGCACACATTTCATGATGGCGTTCTGTCTGGAGGTGGGGGTAAAATAGGCCTGGTCTTGAGACTGTTCTGGCACAAAAAAAGTGGATCACAAGCCTCTTTGAAGATGAAGTTGACGCGGCATCACTGACCAGATCTGGTTTAAAAAAAAAAAAAAAAAAGAAAGAAAAGAAAAAAGAAAAAAAAGAACCAACTTGTCAGAGGAATTTGATTGCTTTTTCCAGGTTGTAGATTGTTTGTAGGTCTCTACAGCCCTCTCGGCTATCTCTTAATTTTGCAGTATCTTTTCAGTCTAAAATAACTGCAGGCTTCTAATCTTCCAGTTCAGATTTTTCTGAAACTCCCAACACAGCCTCTGTGGTCATGCAGTCTCACATGCATCTTTTTGCAAAGAGCTCTGTTGGGCTGAGCCCTCCTTTCCCCATTAGCACCAGTTACAGTAACAGTGCTTGTTCTCAACCTGAGATGGTATTTTTTTTTCCCTTTCCCAGCAATAGGCACATTGGATTGAGTCCTGAGGTTGTGAGAGTTCATAGCTCTGCTTTCTTTATAAATTACTTTAAAAAATTTCATAACTTCTGGTTAGAATTGTACCAGCTTGTGATTTAAAGATGTTAACAGTAAGGTATTACAAAATGTTTCTTAGCCTGGAAGGAACTTGCTAGTAGCTGTGCTGCATTTGAGGTGAAGAATTCCAAAGAAGAAAAAAAACGCAGGAAATGGTTGGAGAGGAAGGAATAGTGTTTAGGATTAAGCATTTTGCTAAAGGTTAGAATAATTTTTGGAAATACGTCATGCAGCTCTCAGCTTTTTGTTGTAATACCATGACAATTAGGATCATTCTGTGCTCTTACTGTTGTCCCTTGAGCCAGTCAATATACTATATGGATCAATCCGTTTGTGTTAATCTTCCTTTTTTTGTGTCTGCTTGAGGCATGCTAATTCATGAATGGCTGCAATAATTGAAGAGGTGGCGGAATGTAGTGCTATTGAGTTGATGACCAGTATTTCCTAGCGCAGGCTGTGTCGACAGCCCCCAGTAGCTTGGGTTCTAGCTCCACTGTTTGTCGTGGAGCTCTCCCTCTGGCAAGGCTACTGCCTGTTAACAGTTGTTCCGGACAGAACGGTGCTGATGAACCCTGGAGGTAGGTGACTCAGAGCTTCAACACATCCCAAGTCCCTAAGAAATACAAATACCTATTTCTCATCAAAACAGACTGTGTGAGTGTGTTCTGTAAGGAGGCACTGTGTTGAAGGCACGGCAAGACCATGTATCTGCATGAGCATACCAATGAAATAGCTACAGTATTTTCATGGGATGGCTTGCTCATGATGTGGCCAATGAGGAATTTTTGTATCTTATCATCCTCTCTCTGTTATCTTAAAACTTTTTTATGGACAAGGCTGCATCTTTATTACCTCCTATCCTGGGTTCAGGTCAGTCTGTGGTGCTCTGCAGAGCTTTCCCTGCTGCTTGCTTTTCAGATGTGTACAAGTGAAAGAGCTGTGGAGAACTTGGCCAGAAATACTGTTTGAAGAGGCAGCACCAAAACCATTAAACGAAAGGCTTCATCAAAAATAAGCGTTGGAGTAAATAAATGGGATCTACTAGTAGTGAAACAGTTTCTTGGCATTCATCCTTTCTGCCTATTCCCTGCAGCAGGCTCTAGGTTTCAAGCAAGTTTGTAGACACACACAAAACATGTGACTTGCAATTAGGAACTTTTTAAAATCTTAGTTCTTATTTGCTCTTTTGCTTTGCGGGAAAGTGCAACTGAAATTTTAGCTGCACTTTGGGGAAAAGTTTGAGAGCATGTATATACCTCTCCTTATTGGTCTGCTGTGATGTGATTTTCTTTGAGTAGCAGACTCCATTAAACACATTTATTGTGATTGTCTAGAATTCCATCCAGAGAAGCAAAACCAAGAAAGCTAACTGATGTTCTTAAAGCTACTTGGCAATTCCATGTCCTTTCTGCACACGGCGTAATAGTGTCTGTTTAATGGACAGAGAGAGGCAAACACATTAACTGGCTAGCTGGAGGGTTTCTTAAAATGCTGTCCTGGGTCAGTTTCTCGGTGCAGTACAGCTGAGAAGCTGGGCTGAGTGCACACATCCATCTCATAGCTCGGGAACTCTTCTGTGCTTTCTCCCTGCAGCTGCTGAAGAACTGGACCCCGTTGTTTAAGAACTACATAAAACGTGCGTCAGATCACTTGAATGCCTTATTTGCCATTGAGGAATTCTTCCTGGAACATGACAGTCTTTGCACATCAATAGCTAAAGTGAGTATCTGCTCCCAGCTCGGAGGACCTGTTTTTGCTGGATTCATGGCAAAATGCATCCTGTTCACATCATCAGCTTGTCTGCTTTAGAGGAGAGAAATGTGGGGTCACAGTGCAGAGTGCGTATAGGAAATCCATCTATAACAATTGCTTTAAAAAAAAAAAAAAAAAGTTCCGTGCCTCAGAGTGAGCACTGCAGAGGGTAAGTATTCGTTACCAACATGAAGCCTGAAGGGAGCTATTCTTTTGCAGCTTCTAACCCAGATACCCTTGTGTGGTGCTGGAAGAGATGAGAGGCCAGGAACTTGTTTTAGGAAGAGCTTAACTTCATTTGTCTCTGCATGGTCCCTGGGATCTAACTGCCAAATGGTTTATGCTACTTGAGAGTGCAAAACTGGGAATAAGGGCAAAATTTCTTATTCAGGCTGACCTAGTTGTGAAACTGGGAATAAAGAGCAGCTGACATGTGGTTTATTACCTATCCTCCCGCTTCAAGAGTTTTCAATATATCCCTGCACAATCCTCCTTCACAAATATTTTGTCCCTGTGTTCTTTCTGTCATCAGACTAAGTGCATTTGGTTTGAATTGCAAGTATTTTCCTTCATCAGCCTCAAGAAGCCCCTGTCTTTTGGAAGAGCTCTCCTAGGGCCTGCTTAACTCTTGGTTCCTCAAGACAGAGTAATCTTAACTTCTGCCACCAGTGCCTCTGGCTAATGGCAAAGCACTTAGCATGGAGCTGAGCCAAAAGCCTTTGGTTTGGTGAGCCAAAATGTCATTGAATTACAGCAATTGTTTGGCATGTGTCCATTGTTCTAGGAGCTTGGGTTTCCCTGGAGGCTGAGAATTGAAATGACACTTTATATTTGGAGTTGGCAGACAGCTTTGTCAGTGCTCTGCCGCGAGGAGACCAACTGCAAAGTGCCTGCTCTGCCTGAGCACAAAGGCACCCTGAGAAAGCATGACTGCGTCTTACCCTCGCTGCTCTGGGCAGGGGTTTGAGCTGGTGAATGACCAATTGCTTTGACACCTGCCATAAGGCACTTTTCAGAGAGAACTGACGGGACGAGGGAGCCTGGGGCAGGGTGGATGGGTTCACGCTCTTCTCTGCGTACGTCGCTGCTGTGCGTATCTGGGCCTGCATAAGAGTGGCTTGTCTGATCTGCTTTGGGGATATTTTTGGGGTGCTTTAAAAAGAGAAATATCTTGAACTGACGCCCTCTGTGGCCTCTTGTTGCCCACAGCTCTCAAGCATACTCTGCAGCCATAGAGCTGAAGGTGATGGGGCTTGAACTTTGACTCGGTATGTGTCATAGCATCCAGCTGCCAGGAGCATAGGGCTTGACAGGGGAAGTACAGTTATTTTTAATAATAAAATCAAAATTAAACAGACTGCCTTCTGTTGAAGATGGAGCTGGAAGACACAGATTATGTGCAAACTCTGTGCTTGAACATAAGCTAGTCCCAAAAGACTTTATAAAGAGCCCTGTTGCTCTTTTTTAATCATTGCAGGTGTTGATGACGTTTTACCAGCTGGAAATTCTGGAAGAAGATGTAATTCTCAACTGGTTCTCTCTGCGGGACACATCTGACAAGGGAAAGCAGCTTCGTAAAAACCAGAGGGTAAGTCCCAAAGGTGTCTTTTTGTTTGTTGTTGTTGTGTTTTTTTTTTTTTTTTTAAAGCAACATCCGGTAAAAGAACCTTGGAGTTCAGTGCCACTGTCACCTTCTGTGGAGCAGCTGCTGTTACATGGCAGGCCAGTAATGCACCAGTGTAATGAGCGCTAAACAACGCAACTTTGTTCTCCAGAGCGGATGTTTCTCTGCGTTCTGCCATAATCATCCTGTTTCAACAAGGAATGGAGGCAGTAGGAGAGGGATGTTGTTTTAAGTGGGGTCTGTAGCATAAGGCCAGCACTTTCTGGAGGAGCAGCACGGTCTCTCTAAGCCAACACCCATTTGAAATGGGCTTTAGGCCAATGCCCTGTTTGCTGGCCCCATGCAATTCCTTTGAAGCTTTCATTCCTGGCTTACCAGCCCCTTCGCGTATATTTTGAAGCGTTTGCTGTACTGAGTGGTTTCATTTGGCTTGTGTTGCAAGGGAGCATATAAACTTCCCCTTTCCATCAGACAGAACTTTGTGCTGCAGTTTGGCTGAGCCCTGTTCCAGTCCTCCTCCCTGGATTTGGACGAGTTGAAGGGGAAGAAGGCCACCTCTGAGGAACTGCGGCTTTGTTTAAACCTTTGCTTTGTTCATAAACCTTTGCAAAGTCAACTGGTAGTATAGGTCAGCAGTGCTTTCAATGGCATCCCAGTTGTTTTTCATTTAAACTTGTGTGTCTCTTCCTCAAATCTGCCTGTTTCTATGTTTTATAGAAACACCCTTTCTCTTTCTTGTGTGTGATAGCAGTCCTCACTGACACAATATAGTTGTTGAGCGTCCCCAGCACCTGTTTGTCACTTGTTACCCACCTACATTTCATTCTCTCTGCAGCTCCAGAAGTTTATCCAGTGGCTGGAGGAGGCAGAAGAAGAGTCGTCTGACGGCGACCAAGACTGACACGGTGGCTTGGCACGAGAAGAGGCACTCTCACTGCCTTTCCGGGCCAAGTGGGCAGGGCAAGATCAGTGCCAGTGCATGGCGTGTAGATGTGGGGCCTGACATCGAAGTGACTGACAATCCCATCATTAATTATGTTGTGCATTCCCAACTTTGCCACTTCCTTCCCTCCCTCACTTGTCTAGTGGCACGTTATGTTGGATGGTTGTAGCACCGTGTAATAACCACACGGGAAAAGCAGGAGGTGATGATATCTAGAATCCCTCTGGAGCCTGGATATGGTATACTATAAGCTATATTTTGGAAGCTCCTTGTTACTAATACAAAAGGAGCAAACAGATGCAAATGCATCACCCGTATAAACCTAACCATTGGGGTTGTGGAAGAGTGGTCGTACAGATAAATTATTTGGAGTCCTTATTGCTTCTGGAGCTCAGAACTGCTGAAGAGACACTGGCAAGGTTAGTAAGTAGGAGCATGTGGATGAGGATCTGGAGTGCAGGACTGAGTTTCCAGAGTTCCTGTGCCTGGAGAAGATGCAGTTGTCTTAGGATGCCCAAGGCATTTTGCAGCCCAGAAGGCACTTCTATGATCTTGATGAAAGGAGAATCTCTTGCCATCTGCTGTGCTAGGTTCTAACACGAGGTTGTACAGCGGAGTTGGTAATACCACGTGTTTCCTCTGTCTTTAGAGCAGGGTCATAGGTACTCGGCTTCCCCGACAGGGGTTGACTAATAGTGGATGCACACTGGTCAATGAAACGCTACATGGTTTACCACATCTTAGATGTGATATGTCTGCTGCTCATCCCCAGCTGTACATCTTCCCCCCCCCCTTTATTTTCTTTAGTAAAAAGGGAGCAGAGAGAGCAGAGATGCCTGGCTTCTCCTGCTGTACAACTTCACTTGTGTTTTGCTCTGAGGGCACTGATCGCACCAACTCCTTTAAGGAGAACGCAAGTTCCTAAGTTCTGCTCCAATGTGAAAAAGAGCGAATGGTATCTCCTTGTACTGCACGTGTTTTGTGTTTCCAAATGATTTTGGTTATATAAGCTTTCTTCCTCAAACTTACGCCTTTTTATTTGAGAACTTCTTCCCCTCCCTCAGACAGCAGGGAAAGTGCTGCAAACCCATTGTAAAGGTCAGCAGCTGCAGAGCTGCTCGGCATGCAGCAGGGAACGACCGTGCCTCTGGCGCTTTGTTGCCAGCACGATGTGTGGCAGGCAGCAATAAGGCCTTTAAGAACAACTTGCTTGGAAATGTCGCTGTGCTGCGTTCTTCTCTGCTCTTATAAAGAACAGAGCAAAAAAGGCCCAGTGGGAATCAGCTTGTGTTCGTAGGTGGGTTATATGTTGGACGTGCTGACCTTGCCTCTGTCCCTTCAGGAGGAGCATGGAATAAATCCCTTGCGAGGGGGGTTGGAATATGCACTGGAGCTGCCCACTCAGGATATTTACTTGGCCGTTCCGTGGTGCCACAACTGTCAGTGAGGGGACAGTGTTGGATGCTGGAGGCCAGGGATGCTGCCTCTTCAAAACTGATGTTCAGCCAGGGCGATCTTGTGCACTCACACTATCAGTTGCCAGGACTGTGCGTAACTGTGCTTGTTTTCTGACATTGCAAACTCAGTCTTGTAAATGTTGGGGAAATAGTTGGTATCTGAATTTTCTGTATCTGCCAATATTTAATTCAGGGAGCAAATAAAAACTATCCTGGTGATACTGGCCTGTTTGCTTTGTTGGAATCCTCCTATGTGTCTTGTTGTCCGTGCTTGAGCAGAGCTTAGAGGTAAGCTAAGTAACGCATTTCTACTTTTTCCTCAAGAGATTTCAGGCACATATTAAGCGGGTAAGAAGTCAGCACACAATGGAATTGGTATAAATATTCTGTGATAGCTCATCATAGAATCCTGAAATCGGTGAGATTTGTTTTGTACAGGATTGTGTTGCAGAGATGAACCTTAAATCCTATGAAACCTGTTTTCCTAGCCATGATGAGAGCTAGTGGGAATGTTGGCTGTTATGTACTGTGACGTGTCCTCCTAATGGTGGGGAGTAAGATCTGGGGGAGATGGGGGAGGACAGACAGCTACAGAGCTCATATTTAAAAGCATTTACAAACCAGCTCAGGAGACTCAGGAATGCTAAAATCTCCTTGGACATCTGAAGGTTTTTTTCCCTTTTACAATGTGAAGATGGTTTAAAAAATAGGTGTAACGTGTCGTTCCATAAATACCTTGTTTTTGCTACAGGTTTTTGATTCTTTTTTGCCAAGTAACAATTCCACTTTTTTTTTTCCACGTTCCTCACTTCTTTGCTCCATAGTAGTCAAGTTTTTGTTGGTGTGAGCCGCTGTCTTACTCGGGGGCGAAGATCAAGGGGGAATGTCACTCTATGATCAAATATCCCTATCCTTTAGGCCTTGGTGGTGTGTGTGGTGGGTTGTCTTAAGTTGCTGATAACAGAATAGCAAAAAGGAGATGGTCAAAGTAGAACTTGATAGAACCACCCTCGATATTCTCCAGGGTGGAGTTCTGGCATAGTGCAGCTTTCTTAGGGGCAGATGAGTGTTTACGTTTTAAAGGAGCATTAATTGAATTGTTTAAGCATAGGGTCAGCTTGATGGTTTCTGTTGCTTTCCATCAAGCCTTGTGTTTGGTCGGAAGACTAGAAACACCTTTGAAAGCAACCGTGACTGCGCAGTCATTGCTATTTGCCTTCTTTAGCAGTGTAAGCAGTAAGTAGATTGTTTTTTTCTAAGACCATAGCACTCATCTTGTCTGACTTCCCATCTAATGTGGATGGATTGATGAGTTTCACCTGGTGTTTCACATGTCAAGCCTGTAACTGCAGTTAACAATAGTGTGCGTTTTAGAAAAAGGAAGGAGGTTTGTGTTGCTTAGAGACGTAAGTGATGGAACTCAAGTACATCTACATCTGCTTGGGGCTGTTATGGGCAAGCCTCACAGATGCACTAAAATGCCTAGAGCCTGTTTACTCTGTAAGGAGAAGCAGTGCTATCAGTGCTGTAATATTTAAATATAGACGTGAACCAACAGGATGTTCAGAAACTCTTCCTTCTGGACCTAGACTTCTCAGCGCTGTCCCTTACTGATAATTCCTTTGGCTCTGTGATCTTAACCCCCATTCATTAGCAGTGGGTCATGCTTCACAAGACTCCTGGGAGCAGTTAAATCAATCTGTCAGTTGAGCGTATTCAGTCACTTGGCCTGTTTTAAAAGGGAAGGCTGTAACAATGAGATTTGGTCTGCACCACCCCGTGGGTGTGTGGCACCTCTCCTCTTACCTTGTGGTTGCCTGTGGTCCCTTGGGGGCTCACACTTCACAAAATGGCACTTTTGGTAACAAAGGTGGCTAATGCGTATGATGCGGGTTCCAGGGTGAAGCTGCAGCTGTGGTCAGGGGGTGGGTAAGAGGACAAGAGAGTGGTGCTGGCCCTGCTAGAGGAAGACTAGAATTCTTGTGGAGACATGGGAGAGCCTTATGCTTCTTACAATTTACCTGAGGTGGTCTTGAGTACTTTTTTTTTTCAATGTAATGTGGGATTCTTAACCCAGTCTAGCAGTGCTGCCCAGATAACTGCTAGGAACACCTCCAGGACTCACTAATGTATGAGGAGGCTATTTAGCTCATACCTGCCTGCCAGCCTTTGGAGCTTGGCGCTGTTCCCTGCGAGATCTCTGGCTCTTCCTACCGTGGGTGAGCCTGGCACGGAGGACTGGCAGTCTGGTCTCATGCCCCCCTGTGATCCCACTGTGTGGTTCTTTGCGTGCGTTCCTTCTAATCCAGGACAGGGCAAGGCTGTTAATGTCTTTCCTGGAGGTGAGTGTTCCCCAAGCTCTGTTTGCCACAGCTTTGCTTTCAGCTCCAGCTCCAGGCGACTGCTGATGGAGACAGTTCCTTGGTGCCCCTTGGGTGCCGGCGGGGTGGCTGGAGTCACAGTGCTGGTGACTGCAGGTTAAAGTAATGGGGTCTGTGGGGAGAAAATGGTGGAGCTGAGGGGCTTTTGGAGCTGACGTGTGCACAGTTGAAGAGGCATGGGTATGCGTAAAGGATGCTCACAAAGAACAGCGGCGGCGATGAGTGGTGATGTTACCATCTGAGGGAGTGAGGCTGGAGAGCTTGAAAGGGCCTGAGCACCAGGGAAGGTTACGGGGTGGCGATGAGGGGCTTGGAAAGGCACTGGGGAGAGCAGTACTGGGCTCCTGCCGCACGCCACAGCCCCGCGGTACGGGGCTCGTGGGGGACAGCATGTGGGGCGCCCAAAGGGGTCTGGGCAGGGGGGCACAGCGCAGAGCAGAGCAAGCCCCCTGCAAGCCCCCTGCCCTGCTCTGAGGGGCCACGTAGCGACACGAGGGGCTCGGGGAAGGGGCTGAGGAGCGTGACAGAGGCCGAGGGGCTGCGCCTGTCCGCCCGCTCCCTCGAGGGAGCCCTGAGCCCGCTCCCTCGGGGGCTGGGGGGGGGGCGGGGAGGGCGGCCCGGCCCCGCTCGCCTCGGCCCCGCGGGGCGCCGGTTCCGGTTCCGGCGGTGCCGGGGCGGCGGGCGGGCGGCCGGGGGAGGAGCCGGCCGAGCCCGAGCCTGCGCCGTGCGGCCGGGCGGCGCTGGGACCCGCACAACGAGGGGCGCGGGGCGCCGGGCCGGGGCCGGGGCCGAGGCCGCGGGCGGGCCGGGGAGCGGGCGGGGGCCGGGCCGGGCCGGGGGCCGCGGCGGGGAGGAAGGAGGCCGGGGGTCGCGGGAGGAAGGCGGAGGAGGAGGAGGAGGCCGGGCAGGGGCGCCATGGCGGCGGCCGAGACGAAGATCATCTACCACCTGGACGAGCAGGAGACGCCGTACCTGGTGAAGCTGCCCATCCCCGCCGAGCGCGTCACCCTGGGCGACTTCAAGGGCCTCCTCAACCGGCCCAACTACAAGTTCTACTTCAAGTCCATGGACGACGACTTCGGGTGAGCGACGCCCCCCCCCCCCCCCGGTTTGGGGCACCGGGCTGCCCCCTCCCCCATCCCGGTCCCCCCCCCCCCCCCCCCCGCCTTAGGGACCCCCCCCACCGCAGGGTGAGGGGCTGGGGGTGGTGCCCCCCCCCTCCCAGCACCCCCTTTTGGGGCTGGCGGCCCCCCCATCGTGGGGAGGGGTCCCCGCCGTGCCCCCCGCTGCCTGCATGGGGGCTCCCCCAGTTCTGCCCCCCCCGGTGCCATCGCCCCCCCCGCGCTGCTGGGGGCCGCGCATCTCCCCCGGGGTGCAGGGGCACTGCCCTCGGCACGTTCCCTGCCCGGGAGGGGGGTCTGGGGACAGCTGTGCTCTCCCACCATCCATTTTGGGGAGCGCCATCCATTTTGGCAGCTTCCCTCTCCCCATCCCGTTGGGAAGACCGGACCGGGTGAAATGCTCCCGTCCCGGCTTTCTCCTCCCGTCCCCGAGCACGGTGGCGAGAAGCCCCCCGCTCGGTCCCTGGGGTGGGTCGGTGCAGAATGGGGGGAGCAGCCCTGCCCCGCGTCGCGTCTCCTCCTGGGGCAGCCCTCCACCAACGCCCGTATTCTCATCGCTTCTTTTGTGATAATCTCTGGCTCCTTCCATCGCGTGCGGCCGTGCGGAGGTGAGGCGGGCTGCTGTGGGCTTTATGCGGGGCCTCTGTTGTCTCCTACCTTTGTAAAGTCCGTGACCGCTCCGGGGAGCGAGCGTCACGTGAAGCCAGCTCTCGGCGAGACCCTTTGTTTTGCCCGAGGTCTTCCTACAGCTGACTCTGCTCTGGCTTTTTTGCAGAGCCCCGTTCCCGTCCCGGGAAGGCAGCCTCCCCTGGCTTCCTCAGCGTGTGACCCTTTACCGTTCCTAGGGCTCTGGGATTTGAACGGGTTGCGCGATCGCCTTCCTTTGCATTTATTTCCCCCCCCCCCCCCCCCCCGAAGATTTAGTGTTTACAGTAGGTCTTGTGTATGGAGGCTGGGGCTGCAAAAAGCTTGCAGTTTTATAGCCTTCCTAGTGTCTTCTCGTTGCGCCAAATACCTCCCTAGGCTGCGAGCTTGGCTCGTACCGTAAGTTAAACAGGGCTGGGCCTGTTCGGGGCTTGGATGGAAACCCGTGTGGCTGCCTCAGCAGGGGGTGCTCTCCCCTCTGCAGCCAAACGATCCCGGTGCCCAGGTTCCCGTTAGCTCGGGAGGTGCCAGCTTTTCAGATGAGGCTTGAAATTTGGAGTCGCTCCTTTGACCGCAGTCTGGGATGCTCTGCCTCCCGAAATTCCTCCTGACCCAGTGGAGAGCCGGAGCGCTCAACAGCTTCCCCGTTCTCTCCAGGCCAATAGAAGCCCTCAGCCCTCGTTTTCCATAAATTTCCTCTGCAGTATCAGTTGTCGGCTGATGGTTTCCTGTCCCTCAGCTGTTGGGCAGCGTTGGGTGCTACGAAACAGCTGCCTCTCCCCGGCGCGGAGGGGACCGAGTTTCATTGGTGGGAGCAGCAAATTCTCCGTGCGTGCTGTTTGTAAACAAATGCCTTGGGATCCTTTGAAATGTTGTTCTTGAAGGGGATTCAAACTTGTCTTGAATGAAACATTGCCATGTGGGTGGGAGAGTGTCTGCATAACTATAAACAAAGTTTGGTAATAAATAGCAGCGTCTCGAGCTGCGAAGAGGGGTCTGGTGGCAGCAAAGTTCTGTCTTGTGCCTTTTCATCCTCTGTTTCTTTAAGGCTCCGTGAGAGGAGGCAGATGGTAGATTAATGAAACTTGAAGATCAAGCAGCGTAGGGAGCTCTTGTGGATACTGGCAGGGAGACGGAAAATCACTTGGGAAGACCCAGCGAGGTCAGATGCATCAGGAATGCAGGAGAGGAGATCCTGCTAGGACAAATTCAGCTGACTCCTAGGGGATGAAGTGCCCTGGGAAGGGAAGGTGCGCACAGTCCAGTGGCTGGCAGAGGTCTTTTGGGCTGGAGGCTGCGTGTGAGCAGCTCGTCTGTCCCTCGGTGAAGTCCTGCGGGATGAATTACGTGGTTTGGGCAGCGCGTGCATGTGGAACAGGGGGCAGAAAGCCCCTCGCGGCGGGGCACCCAGCACGCCCCATCAAGAAGGAGGTGTTCGGTCTTCGCTCCTTTCCAGAGAGCTGAAGAAAGGATTGGTGCTTGGCTGGAGCTCGCAGGGAAACAGCCAGACCAGTCCAGCTGCGGCATTGTCTCCGAGAAGCCCCGGAGCCCCAGGCAGCGCTTGAAATATTTCAGGCTTCCTGGTAATTGGCATCCAGGAGAAAGCAATCAGTTGGTCTGCGGGGAGACACGGGGATGGGAGGGCAGGAGGCACCTCAGCTGCTTGGTAAAAGCCTGTAAATTTGTGAGTGATTAGTGAAAACCAGAAAGGTTAATGCTGGCTGTGTTCAGCCAAGGAAGGGCGTTGTGTGTTTGTGCATTTGTCCCTCTGGCCCCTCTCCTCGAGGTGCCCTAAGACCTGCCATGGAAGAGGCGGGCTGTTAACAGTGGATGGCGCCGTGGCAGCTGATCAAGAGGGGGAAAGATCCTACAAAAATATTGTAGGTCCTTTGGCTTGCACGTTTCTTTAGTGCTTGGACCTTTTGTGGGGTCCCTGTGGCATAAGGCTAAGTTCTCCCTGCGACCCAGCATTTCTTCTCACTTCTGTTGCCCAGATCGAGTTGGTTTCTCCCTCTTCCTCCTCTTTCCAGGCTGTGCATCTCCAGCCAGGCGTTCCCTTCAGCTCACCCCGTCCCCAAGGCAGTATCACAGCCGCGGTCTTGGTGTGTGGGATTTTTCATTCTTTTGTTTATCTTGTTAATATTTGTTTGCTCTGAGAATCAGGGCGGTGATGGAGCAGCTTCAGTGTTTACATCTCCTTGGAAATGTGAACTGAGGCTTCCCAGGGTGGCTGTGGGGCCGTCAGGCTATGCCAGGAGCTAATCCTAGTCGAAGTGCTCAGCCCCAAATCACGAAGACACCAGAATGGTGCCACGTCTAGGCAGGAAGGAGGAGAAACGAGAAGAATTAACGTACCTGGTCGTGGGGAGAGGAGATGCGAGCCGCAGGAAAGCCGCAGCGTTTCTTTGCCTCAGCAAATAGTCGGAGAATCCAGCCTGTGCCCGGCTGTGTGGAGCAGGGACTTCAGGTGGGGACGTCTGGATCCGTGTGGCTTTGTGCGTCGCTGATCCCGGCGCTGGCGACGCGTGGAGGAGCTGAGCAGCCTGATGGAGGGAGCTCAGCGGTGCGACCGTGTCCTACACTCAGACCTGAGGCTGCTTTCTGCGGACATGCTTCGCTGTGAAACGTGGAAATGCCCTTCGGCTGCTAACGTTGGAGAAAGAAGGGTTTTGTCTGCAGCTGGAGTCGTTCTATCCAACGTTTTCCAGGTAAAATCTGTGCGGTGCTCTGACCAGGTGCGAGATCCGTGTTCTCCACTCAGCCACCCGCAGGCTTTTCAGGGAGCTTTGGGCAAGCTTTTTAATTCCTGTCTGTTTTTGTTCCTAAGCCGTACAACGGCAATTTTAACAGAGCTCCTGTGCCTCATCCTGTCCGCTTGTGAGCTTCTGGAGCAGGTGATTGTGTGGGTCTCGGAGTGCCGCAGCTCCGTAGCAGCGCTCCGGTCTCCGTGCTGTTAGATCTCCTGGGGACCTGTGCGGTCAGGAAGGGAACAACCCTGCAGACGGGTCGTGGTAGTGTGTAGTTTGTTGGGACGTGGGCTTCAGAGGTCCGTAAGCATCCCTCCAGCCCCTGTCCCCCACGAGAAAGGTCTCCTTCTCTGCGCAGCACACATCTTTCCCCCGGGCAGATCTTTCTTTCTGTGTGCATGCTTCCCCCGGCTGAACTGCTGACCTCTCATGTGGCCAGGTGACCGGTGCAGCTCTGAGGACGTACATCAATTGAACCGTGGTTTCTCCTGGCTCCATTTTTTACTTGCAATTGATGCTACTCGTTGCTACTGATAAAGGCGTTCCCCCAGGGGCTTGCTGAAGTTTAAGTAAAACTTCTCAAAGCAGTTTCAGTTAAACGAGTGCAATTTGTGCGTCCGGGTAAGTCCTTAGCACCTGGCCTGAAGTTCTCTCTCCCCGTCTTGCCACAAATCCTGGAGTGCCCGACAGCCTGAATTTCTTCAGCATGTGGACAAAGCGCTTGGGCGAAGCGTCTCTTGTGATCGTTTTGCTTATCTCCGCTTCCCTCAGACCTCTTCCAGGCTGGAGGGAGCAGCAAGGCTCGTTTCTCCTGCAAGGGGACCTCCCTCCCTCGCCTCACCTCCTCGTCCTGCGTTTGGGAGGACACCGGAGGCTTGGGCTGCAGCGGTGGGATGGTGCTGCTCCTGACTGCAATTCCAACTTCAGAGCGATCCCTAGGTCTCAGCTGTCGAGCGAAAATTGGTATCGAACCAATCGTTAGCCCGGTGTCTAATCCAGACCTGCTTAATTATCACCTGCTCTCCAAAGCCGGGTACAGGGCGGTGATTAGGGCAGCGCTCTGGAGGGAGAACAAAGCGGGCCCTGCTGCAGTTCCCAGGGCAGGGGTCAGATGCCGTTGGTATTTGGCGACCTCATCCCCTGCACATGTGCATTGGGAAGCGCGTTGACGCTCACTGAAAGGCCGAGTGATTTATTTTTATTGCAGGATCTTTTTGAAATCGATGCCAGGAGTGACTGTCCTTCTGGCGTAAAGCGTTTGGAGCTGGGGAAGGGATCCTAAGCTTAATAAGCGGTGTCAGTCCTGAAGCAGTGGTGAGCCGCTGGCGTGGTGCCCCTGCCTTCCCTGCCAGCTTTTTGTAGCGTGAGTTGGGGGGAGTTTTATTTTGTCCTTTTTTTTTTTTTTTTCTTTTAATTTTGAATTGGAAACTTTGCTGTCTGCACAAGACCTTTGCCTGTCCCATGCTCCCGGTGGAGAGCGCTTCCATGTCATCATGGATGTCACGCCGGGAGAGGTTGGCAAGAAGTCTGTGCTGAGGCTGTAAGTGAGCTGAAGCTCCTCCAGAACCGTGCGACTCCTTTGTACGCCCTCTCCCTTCTGCTGCCTCTGGCTGACAGCACTGGCCCCGCTGCAAGGTGGCCGTCACTTCTCTTCAGCTCCGGGCCAGTCCCTCTCCTCTCAGTGCAGAAGGCCAGCAGGTAGCTTGTCCCTGGGCCGGGGAGAGGTCTGCTGGGTCTCAGAGGGGTTCCCCAAATCGAT
Organism: Cygnus olor; assembly: GCF_009769625.2. Taxonomy (NCBI): domain Eukaryota; kingdom Metazoa; phylum Chordata; class Aves; order Anseriformes; family Anatidae; genus Cygnus; species Cygnus olor. Next base: position 17,212,144 of record NC_049177.1, read on the forward strand.
GCTGGAGAGGCGAGAAGAGCTGAGGGAGACGGAGATCCGTGCTCCTGAACCCGCGGTGGCTGTGCTGGCTGCTCCTCCTGTGTCTCTGGCAAAAAGAAACAGGCCCAGCTTTCAAGTCTGTGTCCAACGTGGCTTACCTTCTGAGGCGAGGTGGGCTCATACCGTGCACGTTTCCCTCCTTGGATGGAAAGGTTGCCTGGCAAACTGACCAGAAGCTCGGTCCCACTCAGCCACGCGAGAGACCGCAGCACCACGTCTTTCCTTTTCCCTGCCCCAGAGGATAAATGCCCCAGAGGTGGGAAGTGCCTGTGACACTGCCCGTGCCTGGGGTGTCCCGCTGGTGCCGGAGCTGCTCCTGGTCATAGCTGCTGCCGGACGGCGTCCCCAGGCGCGGTGGCGGTGGCCTGCAGCGGTGCCAGGGCTGGGGTGCACGTGGGGAAGGTTTTTTGGTGGTGTTTGCTCCTTCCCCAGGCTGTGCCGGGAGCCCTGCTGTTCGGAGCCGGCCGTTACGGCCCCGTAGGTGTCCGGCTTTGTCTGCTGTGGTTGGAGCCGTGCTCGCCAAGGCCACGTTGGATGATGGCGGTCTGATGGCAGTCGTAGCCTGGTTTCTTTGCCCAGGGGTGGCGTTCTGAAAGCCAAGTTAGCCAAATTGGGCCGCGGACCAACTGCCCTCGGGCCTTGTCTGTACTATGCAAACAATGAAGCTTTACAACAGCTATTGAACTTGTTTGCAGCTAGAGCTGGTCAGAATTTTCTCCCAAAATACGGTGTTGTGTCGAAGCCAGCATTTTTCTTGGAGAGGTATTGTTTTCAATTATGTTTTTGATGGGAACGTTTCTTAATTTTATCCGCTCTTGTTGTCTCTGGAAAAGCAAGAAGGTCAAGAAGCCTTTGCCCATCCGTGAGAGCGAAGCTGTTTTGGTGCAGTTCTGTGTTTTGAAACCATTTGAAGGGCTCTGTTTTGAATTCCTGCACAGAACAGAAACGTTACCTTGATATGTCACAAGCACTGTCGTGAAGTAAGGCTGTGTGCCCTGGCTGTCTGCACCGCAGCTGGGCACAAGCATGGTTCGGTCTCTGACATAAGGTCAAGCACCATTAAAAATGGCTCAGAAACCACCACGGGGAGCTTGGCCTGCACGCTGTTCATTGTCACAGGAGCTATTGATGATGGAGGAGGCCACTGCTCGGTCTTCCAGTTCCCAGTGAAGAGCAGATTTAAGCATTTCATCTAGAACCTGGCCATTGCCGAAGCCTGCCCACACAGCGGGTGCTGGAGCTTCCCGGTGGCAGCACCAGAAGTGACCTCGCTTCCCTGGTGGCTGCGGGTGAGAGCAGGACCGGCACCTGGGGACAAAGTGGCCAGCGTTGGACTCCATGAAGGAAGGTGTTGGCGTACAGGGATGGAGGCTGAGCGCTCTGAGTCCCTTTATGAGTCCCTCTTCTTGCTCCCTGCCTCCTTCACGTGGGACTTCCCCACCTGCCCTCCCAGCAAACCGCTCTGTGGCTGGCCTCGAAGATGTCCAGCTTTTATTCTATGTCCAGGTCTTACCGCCGCGGTGAGCTTGGGGATGCTCGGGGAAGAAGGGCACTGCAAGTATAAGCAGAGAAAATGGGGTTTCTCCATTAGCTTTTCCACTACACGGCGTGTTTGGCTTCAGTCCTTTCTTTCGGTGGGCATCCGGCCCTCTGTCCTGACCTGGAGGCTGTGTATGGGGAGGTGTAGGGAGCATAGTTCAAATTCCTCAAGTCCTTTTTGAGCCTCTTGCACTTAAAGGAGTGGGAAGCCTCTCGCGTGTCTGCGCGGCAGTTGCTGAGCTGCTCTGAGCCGAGGGTCTCTCTGCTGTAACGAGCTGCTACTCCTCCACCCTTGACTGCATCCAAATAGATAGAACAATGTTGTGGTTTGGGATATTTGATCTGCGTAAAAGCCCATGAAGGAAGGCTGGGCCTGCAGAACACAGCACAGGCCGTGCCTGCAGGAAGTTGCCTTCATGTTGTCACACCAGCTTTGCATCGCGGCGCGCATCTGACGAGGCAGCAGCCGGGGCTGTGTTTTTTTGGTGTTTCCTATTGATTTCCTCCTCTGTCCATCCCTTGTTTGTTATTTGGAGCCTGCCCTTCTGACCTGCGCTGGCTGGCTGCTGGTTTTGCACAAGGGGGATGTGGCACCACGTGGCTGTGTTGCTGTGTGTCCCGGCTGCTGGCTCCTTAGGCAGCGGAGCGAGCCCTGCTGCTGCAGGGCCCCCGGGCCGGGTCGGTGAGTTAGGGAAAGCTTCGGCCTGCTGCTGGCCCCCTCGGGGAATTTTTGAACCAAATCCTTTCGCAAAAGCTTTTTGGAGGTCGCTGAAGCGAGGTACAAATATGGCAATTAACCTAACCGTTGTAATTTTGTATGTTTTTTTTTATAATTCCATAGTGGCCCTAGGAGAACGTGGAGATTTGGCTTGTGAGTATCGCTGTCTCCACAGAGCTGCTTTGGAAAGCTTGCGGAGCTGAAGTGTTCGTGTCTCCCCGAGCCCCTGCTCTGGAGCTCTCGGTTTCACTTGTTTCCATCGCTGCTGTTTTTGTTGTAGCAATAACATCGAGCCCATGCAGGAACGGGTTGAAATTCTCTGGAGACTTTGGCAGGCAGAGCTGTCTGATGCTGCCCTTCCTGTGTCGTGTAATCCTGTGCCGCAGCGGAGGGCTGGGGCTGCCGTCATTGTTGTACCAGTTATTTATCGAAGGAGACGTGCCAGAGGTGGTGTTTTTCCAGCCTGACTATCGAAGGCAGCAGAAGCAGCATTTGCTCCACTGAGTCCTGCCTTGGTTATCCCCTCCGTGGCTCATCCATTTTGTCTTGTTTTTGCTAAAGCTTGCTCTCTCTTGAGAAATGGAGGAAGAAAAGATGCAGCGAGTGGTGACTGCAGTGGGAATCCGTGTCTGGTCCTGGCAGAGGACAGGAGCTGTCAGGGGAAGGGCTTCCTCACGTGCCTTGCAGCAGGGATCTGTTTCTGGGAGAGCTGGCACCGGCCGCAGTGTGGGAAGGCTCTCCTCTGCTGCCTTTTGAACTGCCCCTAGCGTTTTGAGGGGAATTCACGTGCTACGTGGCCCCTCTGATGGCTGGCAGCTGCTTCTGGGATACAGTGAGGGTCTGCCGGAGGGGTCTGTGTTTTGGGAGCTGTGGCTCCGCGTGGGTTATCTCAGCGGGGACGCTGGTGCTAGCGCATCAGCCTGCCCGCCCGCAGGACTTGGTCCTTACCCCTGGGCATTGCTCTGCCCACCTCCGACCTGCTGGACACTCACGGTCCTTTTGTGTCTCACTGCCCATGAACAAACCGGTTGTTCCCTGTGTGCCGAACCCCCCGGTCGGGTTCAGATCTGCACTGAGCAGTGTCAGAAGCGTGACCATAAGCGTAGCGTGGCTGCCTGACGGGATCAGCCGGGCACAGGCAGGGCAAAGGCTGCTGCTGTGTTTGGCCCCAGGGCGCAGCAGCTTCTTGAATCGAAGCTTTTTTTTTTTTTTTTTCTTTTCCCCCAGAAGCTGTGATGGGTATGCAAACTCCGTCCTGCAGTTTGCATACGGCTAACGAGCCGTCCCGGTTCCTTCAGCCCTGCCTAGCTCAACCAGTATTTTAGTGCCATTCACCCAGACTTGCCCGTGGGCCCAGCTGGGGCCCTGCTGTGCTGGAAACCTGTGCCGGGGCTTGGTGCAGGAAGTCTTGCCACTGCATTGTGCTCGCTCGTTTGAATGTTTTCTTAATGACTCCGAGATGGGTGGATTTCCATGGCCCTAGCTGCACATCAGTCCCCTGTGGCAGGCCCTCCTGCTGTCTTAGGGAGCTGGTAAATGCACCTTTAGGTCCTGAAGGGGCTCGTGTGAGATGATTTCCCTTCCAGACGGAGCTGTGGAATGACGTAAAACTCTTTAGGTTATATAAATCCAGTTATTCCTTGCCCGGGCAGGGAATTCCCTCCCCTGGCAGGAGTTTCAGGGGGCAGCAGCCGACGGCACGCTCTGGCTGGGTTTCCTTGGGGCAGCTCGGACGTGCCACACGGGTTCGTGCTCTGGTAATAGGGAACTTCATGGTGCACGTCTGTGGTGGAGCTGCGGACTGTCCTCGTGTCACCTGTAGAGACCAAACGGGCTCCTTGCCGGCCTACATGGTGCTGGCACACAGCGGTTGTGGTGATGTGTGTGTGACTGAAGGAGAGGCGCTTCCCGAAAACTTGGTACCAGTACCACAGCAATTAGGAAGCTCAAAACCAGGGCCTTGTCGTAGCTTGACCTAGCAGCAGGCCCAGCAAACGGCCTTACTGAGGTAATAACGTGTGAGTGTCTCTGCTCTGGTGCTGGGGGAGTTTCGGGTGTAGGGTGACCCGTGTGCTGCCTTCCACTGCGCTTCTCCAGCCTTGAAGGACCTGGGAGCCCTCGGCCTTGGCTTTGGGACCCTCTGCAAGCCCAACGTTTTGAGACGTGTGGTGGTGACTTCTGGAGGTCACCGGCCATTACCTGGCCCGCGGTGCAGTTGTCGGAAGGTTTTGGATGGTGTGTGGCAGGTTGGGCCCGGGGATCCACAGTCAAAGAAAAGCAGCAGCTCGGAGCTGGCCTCCGTCCCGCAGCGGTGGCGTGGTGCTGTGGTGCTGCAGAGCACCGTCCTCTTCTGAATTGTGGGGGAAGTTATCTTCTTGTTGGAACGGCTGCTGATCCCTGGTGTGGAGGCAAGTCACGGCAGGATCTGGGCTGGTTTCTGTACATGGCACCTCGCACAGCCTACTGACTAATGCCAGTCATCACTTCCAGCCAGGCTGCTGAAACGCACAAGCCTCGCTGCTTGCAGAAACGCCTTCCTTCCAGATCAACACCATGGCCTGCACCCTGCGTCTGTTAGCCTCTGACGCTCCTTTGGAGGAGTCCTTGGCAGACAACAGTCTCCTGGCTGCCTAGAAATCGTCTTGTCCAGGGGAACATCCATCCGGTGTCAGGAGGAGTCCTGCGGGCCAGGCCTTTCATGAAGAAAAGAAAGAGAAGCGGGAATTTCCATTGCGGAGAATAAACCAGCAGCAGGGTGGAGACAGCTCACATTTTCCTTGCTTCTTGGCTAATCAGATTCCTCTTAATTTGCAGTAATTGATTGGCTCCTGCTTTACAGCTAGCTGTCACCCGACGTCTGGGCCTCTAGTTGAGAGGGTTGTGTGCCAGCACTCGCTGGGTTTGGTTGGGACGGGAGCATCTTGTCTTTTCCTTCCAGCAGTCGAGCAGCATGTGCTTGTTTGCTGGGTGCTGACTGCAGGACAAGCGCCGGTGGCCTGGTAAATGATGCTTGGTAGGAGATTGAGCTGCTCATTGGATTGTTCAGCCATCAGATTGTTCAGCGTCTCGAAAGGAGTTTGGTAAAGATGGATTGATATAGCTGAACAAAATGAAGTATATAAAACGCTACTAAAATATTCTCTATTCCCTGTCTGGCTGTACAGGGAATTTCTTGTAGCGTCCTCTGTACTGACACCATCAAAAGCAGGAGACCAGTCATTTAAACCATGGTTCTTGTGCTTTGCTTTTCTCCAAGTTTTTCCCAGCTTGCTGACCATTTTGTGGTGAAGCGAATATTTCAGGTTTTGACCTTTATCCAGGACCTGAAGGTGAAGAAGAAAAAGGACACGTGTCGCTGACCTAGCGTTCGTCAGAAGTGGTTCTTAAGAGCATTCAGACCCCCTCATACTCTCTGCTTCCAGCATTTTTGGGCCAGAGGGATGTAGTGTCACTACTTGCCCTTTCATCAGGGTGCTGCAATAGCCTGGGATCAGGGACAAAATTCTGTCTTTGTTGCTATGCAGCTGCAGCTCTGAAAGGCCCTTCTTTGCGTGAGACCTTCTCATTGTCTTTGGCAAATGTTTTGTGGTAGGACTTAAAGTTTTGAGCTTTATTAACTCCCTGTTGTTTTTATAGGGGTTGTCCGTATGGCTTATAGACCCAGTTAGCAGAGATGTTGCTGCTGGTAGCGCAGCTGGATGTGAGCAGTAGGTGCAGCCATCATCTGTTACCCTCCAAGGCCCCTTCTTCCCACCAGGTAGGACACTGGGCAGGCTTCCTTGGGAAGCTTACCCAGTTGTTTGTGCCAGGAGAGGGTAGCGTGAGCTGGTGTCTTGAGGGCAGGACACGTGTGGAGGCTGTTTTGTCACCTCCAAGGGGAGATGTGTCATTAAATGCAAATTAATTGTTAGCACGGTGGGGGGAGTGAACCTCTGCCTTGGTCTGTGCCTTCCCAGCCCTGCTCAGGACCAGCAGAGAGGTGCTCAGGGAACAGGGGGCTGGTGCCGGGCAGGGCTGCCGTGCTGGGAGCCCGGACAAGGGGGTGCTGGTGAGCAGCTCCCTCCTTCCCCAGGTGTGTAAGCCCAGGCCTTCAGACCTCGTTTCCCATCCTCCCCCTCTCCCCGTTTTTCCCCTCTTCTCCTCTCCTTGCTCTCCCGCTGAGTTGATGCTTTTCCAGGAATGAGCTGTACTGCTAGCCCAGCACATTCCACAGCGGCAGCGCTTTTTTGGCAGGAGCTTTGCCTGCCGTTAAGAAAAAGCAGGACTGACTTGGCGTCCCTCAGCCGAGGGCCAGAAAAGGAAGGCCTGGTCCCACCTTCCTCATGGGGCACGCAGGAGCCTCCCCGCACGTCGTGTCCCTCTCTCCCCTCCTGTGTGTGGCAGCAGGAGGACCTGGCATTGTGCTGAGCCCCCCGCAGCCCCCCGGGACCCTTTACAGCTCCTTGCTATCGGGCACAGTCGTCTCCATAGTGCGGAGTCCCTGGGCATTCCGGGGAGCCTGCTGCTTTTTTTAGCTGGAGGGGGCGAGTGACGTCTGTGGAGAATTGCAGGGAATTCCCTCTGGGGCCTGGGGAAACCTCTCCGGCCTTGACAGAAGTGTTGTGACCACTGTGCTGGCTGCCCTCAGGGAGCCCTTTGTCCACCCCTCTGCACGGGCCCTGTCCTTTCTGTCAGCCGTGTCGCAGCTCCGTGCCGCGGGCTCTGCCCGCCGTATCCAGATGGAGATGTGTCACAGACCAAGCCTCCTCCTCACCATCAGTGAAATACAGCGACAGCGGCAGGATTATTCCCTGTTTCATACATGTCTCCTTCCAGCTGAGGCCTTTTTGTGCCTGATTCTTGTCCCACCTTGACCACAAGCCCAGCTTTTGGTTACTGATATGCCTGGGGGTGTCTCAGTTTCTCAGAGGTCCTTCCTGCGGACATTTTACCTCAAATCTTCCCTTCTCATGAGGATTCCTTGCACTTGCCTTGCACCCTCGTGCCGCGCTGTGTAGGCAAGCTCTCAGAGTTGCTGAGGAGCTGAAATGGAGCTACCGGAGCGAGGAGTCTGGCCGGGCTTCTGCTGGGAGTTCCCGTTTGTCCTGATTTCCAATTCAAAGAGCCTGAAAGTGTCACTGAACCTTCAGGGGCCTGGAGAACGCTCCCTTTGATGCTGTCTCTGAACGGCCTTCTGGGGGCTGCGGGGGTTGGAAGCACCGCCTGGGCAGGGCAGGATTAATTCACGCGGAGGTGCCTCCTGCAGCTGGGGTGCAGCACCCTCCCCGGGTCGGTGCGAGGCCTGTCGGGCTGGTTTGCAGAGCAGTGCCGCAGCCAGATGGTCACTGCGGAGATCAAGGTGGGACGGGCTGCCCGCGCCCTTCAGCTCCCTTTGAAATCCAAGTCTGTAACTTTGCTTTGATAAGTCCAGCTCCAGGGCAGGCCTGCGAGGTGGGACGGCTCGTTCCTAAGTGCCATTCCTTTTCCGGTCTTTGGGCTAGGTGAACAGTAGGGCTGTCCTGTCATCTCCCACCCAGTGACACCTGTGTGACTGAAAACTGCAGTTTTCCTTGTGTATGTGCTACAGGGTGATTGCAAGTGTGGTGATTAGGAGTTCTTGGGGAAAACAGTTGCCATCTTAGATGTCTGTTCGGTCCCTGTCCCGTTGACCATCAAGGGAAGAGCACAGCAAGCTCTGGGGTGCATGGGGAGGCTTTGGAGCAGCAGCAGTGAGTGGGGTTGAGGGAAGCTGGGGTGGTTACAGGCTGAAAATGACAGAGGTTATTCTTGTGCTTTTGCTCTTAGGCGCCATGTCCCTGCTCCTGAGGGGTACAGGTAGTAGCCTGAAATGTGATCTGCTCTCCGAGAAATCCTTGTAAAGCACCCTTGGTTTGTTAGGAGAGCAGAGGTGAGCTCCTGCTCCGTGCAGAGCCGTGTTATCGTTGTGCTAGCAGGGCATTTGTTTGGTGTTTCTTGAAAAAGAGCTCTGTTACAGACGGTGCTGCAAGGTTGGTCACGTTCCCACAGGGACCTGGGGTGTTGGGTGTACAGGCAGGCAGGAGTGCAGCAGTTCCTCTGGGGAGGGGGGGTCTAACAGAGATAAAACACCCACAGGTCTGTGTTTCCCCTCTTACTCTGCTCTGAAATAGAGGCATGCTGGAAAACGCTGTGTCTAAGGATTTAGGGGGGAAGATAAAATGGGGAATGACAGTCTCTGTTTACACTGAGAGAGACTTTCTCACCCCAGTGCACTGCAGACTTGTATCCTATGTTCTCCTCCTCTGCATGGAAGATAAAAATACGGTGAGGAAGACCCGAAGACTTGCCTGGCTTATGGAGACAGACACCTCAAATCCTCTAATCCTGTTTGATGCATGCTGTTTGCCTGTGAAACCCAAGGTCTCGCTGATACACGTGTGATCGCTGGTGTATGTGTTCTTTGGTTGGACCTGCAGCCCTTGAGGGGATTGTATCCCCATGGGAAGCACGTGTCATGTCTGGGCTTAGTCTAACAGGCAAATAGTTCGCGTCTGAAATCTCAGCTCTGTTGGAGAATCGCCCTGTCCAATTTTCTCTTCTGGTGAAATGGCTGCAGAGCTCGTTCCCAGATGCCTCTCAAATGCCCCAGCATTTGATCCTGAAGAAGGGAGGGGGTTTTTGCTCCAGAGTTGGGAGATGCTCACGTTTGGATAGTAACACATGAAGGTGCTTCCTTTTACTGTTCGGCATCATTAATCTATACAATCGTTTGGAGACGAGACATCCCTGCCCTAAGGCGTGTGTATTACAGGTCTGGAAAATGAGATCACATTTTTGGTGTGCAAATCTCTGAAGCCTGTGCTATCAGATAGGAACGTCTCCTGATTTATTTATTCTTTCTGTGGTTCTGTGGGGTGCAGGAGATAGGGGCTGTTGAGGTCATAGGAGTGGCCTACGTAAGCTGTGCACTTTTGGGGGGTTGTAAGAAGAGGATAACTTCAATACTGAATCTCTGTTCTTTGTGATCTTGGAAAAAAACGTCACTGTTCTGTGAAGTTCTTTCAAGAATTGTACTAAACAAAGGAACAGATCTTTCTTTTTTTTTGTCTACTCTACTGGTTTTAGATCTTCTTTTTAATCTGAATTTGTCACTGCTTAGCTGTGTTCTCAACCTCTGCACCTCCCCTGGTAACAAAACTCCTTTTCATCCTCGCCATCAAGATGTCTGACGTGTGTGAGGGGTTGCTTCCCTTCTCCATGCTGTCCCCCCCTCCACCCCCAACTCCAGATTCAGCTTTTCTGATCACTGCCGTGTCCTGTGATTGCTCCTTTCTGAGCATCCTCCCCTTAGGTAGATGAGCTGGCGGACAGAGCTGCCAGAGGCCAGCAGTGACCGCTGCCGAGCTGCGGCGTGCATCCAAGCCCGAGGCTCAAACCCTCCCACCTGAGCCTTTGTTAAAGCCTCCAGGATTTCTCCTCTCCCCGGGCACGTCAGCTGCTGTTACTCCATCTTAGGTCTTTGTCAGGACCCCGCTGTGGCTGGCGGGCCCTGCTCAGGAGGGACCTGAGCTGGCTGAAGCGAGCAGCTCCCTTGTATCCGCAGCCTCGCCTGGGCTGGAGGCCACCGAAGGGAGGCTGGAGCGCGGCAGCTGCGCGCTGCTAACCTCTGCGCGGCCGGGCTTTCTCGCACGGCGTTCTCCAGGGCTGCTTTTTAGTGCCTCCTTTCTCTCCTGTACGCGCTCTCTCTTTCCCCACCTTCCCTTCATTCCTAGGACGTGACCGTGTGATATAAAATACCCTCTCGTTTCCTGAGCCGCTCCGGGACTCCCTAGAGAAGGCAGCGTCTACCCGCCCGGCTCCGCGTCCTCCTTGCAGGCTGCCAGCGGGGAGCAGGAGGGGAGCTGGGAGCGTGGCACCTTCCCAGGCCGCAGGGAGAGGAGCCGCTGGCTTTTCCGGAGAAGCCGGCGGGAGCGTCGGGATGGGGCGAGGGCCGGAGCTGGGCTTCCTCCCCTCCCTCTCCGCCCTTCCCCCAGCTGCATGGGAGCAGATGTGCTGCTTGTGTCAGCCCTGGCAGGCCCCGCTCTCCTTTCACAAATGCTCTGCAAAACCCGAGCCTGGCTCCCGCAGCAACCAGAGCCTCGTCCCCTCCTCCCCCTCGGCCTGGCCCCGCGCAGCCGCCCCCGTGTCACTGGGGATGGAGGCTGAATCATCCGCCCACTCGGCTTGCCTCGCAGTAACCCTCCCTCTTTCTCTCCCTCCCTCCCTCCCGCAGGTCTCTTTGTTGGAAAATTCAATGCAGATGAACATTTGGGAGCGCTGGGGCTGCGGGCCGGGCGCCCAGCACGCGGTTTGTCCGCAGCACATCAGCAGCGCGGCTCGGCGCGGAGCTTTGCCGCCGAGGGGAGGTCGGACGCGGGCTCGCCTCGGCCGTGCTCGGGCTGCCTCCCTCCAGCAGGGAGCTTTCGCTGGCCCTCTGTTCCCTGCCACGTTACGCACACCCCCGGCAGGGCTGTGAACCCAGGGAAATGGGAAACCGTCGTGACGGATGGTAAACTAAAAGCAGTCCCTCTGAAATCAGCTTTGGGCAGATGTTTTCCCTGGGTCGCGGTGGCTCCTGCCGAATGGAGAGGTTTTTAGGGATCCAAAAGAACCAGAACGCCTCCCGGGGCTCCTCTTTCGGGATTCCCATGCCCAGACCCTAGAGCGGAGGGCTCTTCCCAGCAGAATCGCAGGGAGGTTTCCCCACATGGCTGCCTCCCCATGCAGGAGGAGAGACGTGGCACCGCGCACAGCTCCCCCAGAGGCTGCTCGGTCGGCGGCTCCTGACGCGGACCTGAAGTCCTGCTGGTGCCAGAAGCGTGGCTTGAGCAGGGTGCCGAGAGGCGGGGGCTCGGCCGAGGCTGGCGAGGAATGCCGGACACGAATAGCTCGGCACGGCGCGAGGCTTGACGGACGGCAGCAGAGCTGCCGAGAGATTGCAGCTCGGCATGTGCCCGACCCCAGCCCAGCGCTATCAGCTTTTGCCCTGCAGAGTCTAAATATATAATTCGTTGTGATCCATGGTGATAAACAGCATAGCGGGTGGGGAAGGGGGTGCTTCATGGAGCCAGGCGGGGAGAGAACTGTTCCGGGGGAGAACTGACCCTGGGGATGTCTGGGGCAGGAGTGGGGTAACGGGAGCAACGAGCCACCCGCCCTCAGACAGAAGCTGCTTGTTCTCCATCAGGCGCCGTGGTCCCGGCCAGGAGGGGGCCGGGGGTGCCTCCTCTGTCCCTACCGCAGGAGGAACGGCTCCGTTGTGCCTAGGGTTGGTCACCCTGACCCCGCGAGTGTGTCACCCCGTCCCCGCGCCCACAGACGGGACTCTGCGTCCCGGAGCAAGCAGCGCGCGGCGCTGGAAATTGGCCCTGCCTGAAGCTCTCTCTCTAGGAATTGGATGGAGTCCAGGCTACTGGCGACAGCATGAATGGATGCGAGCGCGGCCAGGCCAGGGTGCGTGCCTCGGGAAGCGAGGAGACGACAGCGCGCCTGCCTTGGGAAGGGCCGGCCTGGGAGCCGCCGGGGACGGTGCTGGGGGGGAGCCTGCCTGTGCTGGGTGCTCAGCCTGGCCTGCGGGGCTTCGGGCAGAGGCTGGCATGGGGAATACCGAAGAAGCATTAGGCCGGCAAGGCTTTAATCCATCCTCACCGATCCTTTTCCCCACTCGTTGGAGGAGAAAATGGCGGCCGTGCTGGGAGTGGGGCCGGACGGCTCAAGCTGCTCTCCTGGCCTGCCCTTCTGGGGACGGCTAGCGTTTGCCCGGCCCTTTGGCAGCCCCCGGCTCGGGCAGGGGCGGTGAGCCCCAGCAGCCCGCAGCGGCGAGGCGGCGCGCTCCCTCTCGCCCCAGAGACGCCGCTCTGCCGAGCCTGCGCAACCCGTGGGGCTGGCGGGGTGGGGCAAGGCTGCTCCCCACGGCCGGGTGCTCATTTGCCTTGCGCTGGTGCCCCGGCGAGGTTTCCTGCCCCGTTTTCGGCGACTGCTCGGGTCAGCGTGCCAGCGGGCGCAGCCGGGAGCCCGGCGCCAGGTCCCGCGGGTGCCGGCGTGCTGCGCCCCCGCGGCAGTGGCCGGGCTGCGGGGCCGTCGGGGGCGATGGGTCACAGCTCCGGGTGCCACAGCTGCCTCCTCTTCGATTCTCCGTGAGTTGGGGACTGGCTTGGGGACCTTGAGAGCTGCCGATGGGATCCCACCTCTGTGTGCTGTCACTTACGCTCTGCTGCTTTTGTAAGATGCGATTCCCCTGTTTCACATTCCTTTAGTTTTTGTTCTTTTTTCTCTTGGATTCTTTTTCCCCCAGACATAATCCATGTTCTGCTTAGTTACTACATAGCTTTCTTTAAGCACAATGCATCAAACTACTTTAAATATAATTTGGAATTCAAAGTTAAGAAATACCCCAATCTGTAAGATGTCTTTGCATTAAATAAAAATGCTTGAAGTGTCGCCATTTGAGTATAAAGGAATACAAGCTTGCTCAAAAAGCCTCTTTTGCCATTAAATTTGACTTATCAGAGATGGTATTAATTGTATCTGGTGCATTTACAAGTTGCTTTTGACTGCATACTCACTGGGGGAAAATTTATTTAGGTGCCTAGTGATATTTAAACTAGGAGGAATTTCATCCTCAAAGAAAGCGGATGTTTGCGCTGTTGGGGGAAAAGAAATCTCCGAGCTCCCTTCGCTGTGAAGACTGATGATACCGAAGCTGTTTGTGTAACGCAGGAAGATGACATTGTGGCACAACTATAAAGCTCGATGGGATGTTGAAATATGATATATGTAATTAAAAAGCGACAGTAACATTTGGGAGGCAGCATGTTTAATGCATTTCCCTTTCATCTGCTGGAAGTCTCTGGCATAGGCTGTGATGATTTCAGATCTTTCTAAAGAGGCTTAAATTATGTGTTTCTTTAGAAATGAGCAAACTGGTGGAAATATGTATCTGAGGATTTTTTTTTTTTTTGGACTGATTAACACATCTGAGGACAGAACAGCTGGATGCACCTGGGGGAGGCTGTTCTGCCCTGGTTTTCTCCCCTCCAGCCTGGCAGTCGTGGCTGGGGACACAGAAGGGGCCGTGCAGCCCCTTGCTGGTGCAAGGAGGAGGGCGCTGCTCCTCTCTGCGTCCCCGAACTCAGGCTGTTTGTTGTCAGGCACAAGCACCCCACGTTCAAAGCCGCCTTTTCCTGTGGAGCTCTGGCTCCAGCTCTAACTGCCTGCTCTCCCTTCCGCAGGGTGGTGAAAGAAGAAATCTCAGACGACAATGCCAAGCTGCCCTGTTTCAACGGCCGCGTGGTGTCGTGGGTAAGCGAGTCCCTTCGTTATCTTGCTGCCTGTTTCTTCTCTCTCTGAAAGCCACCGTTCGATCGCGTAGTGCCAAGTAAAGCACGGGGACTGCTCTGCACAGTCGGAGTGCTAACTGCTACGGAAGCTGATGAACTGGATTACCGCGCTCCAGCCTCTCTGCTGGAGGCTGAGCCGCGTGCTGCTGGGTCCCCAGGGCCGGGCAAGACGTGGGATGCCCCTCTGCGGAGAGCTCACCGTAAGGGATGCTTGGCAGAGGTGGTGGTCCCAGCCTGTAACCCGTGTGCCCCTACGGCAGGGTCAGCTTCCCAAGGAAAGTCCCGCTCCGGTGACTGGCGCAAAGGGCTTTAAGTGACTCTAGTGCTGGTGAAGCGGACTGGATTTGGCTGCCTTGAAGACTAAAGGTACTGCCTGGGCAGCTGCAGGACAAGCTTCTCCCTCCGTGCCGTGCCATGCATATGCTCTGCCCCCTGCCCGCATGCCTGCCTCGGCCCCAGAGGGGACCTTCTGTTTGTGGGGGGAGAGGGTGTTCGTCCTCCATAGCCCATCGTCCCTTTTTCCCTGCTGCTGAGCCGCAGTTTGTGCTGATCGGCGTGTGTGCATCTGCCCCAGGAACAGAACCAAGTCCCGGGTGCCAACAAATAGCCAGTAAACACTGGAAAATCTCCAGCCTCTTGCGAATCGGGCTGGATGTGACCTAACTACTTCCGTCCCTGCGTCAGACAGCAAGGTCTCACCAGTGGTGAGGGCGCTGGGGGCTCGGGGCTCCCGCACGGAGTGGCCGTGCTGCGCTGCCCTCCCTCTAGCGGCTGTAGGACCCCTGGCAGCACGGCCAGGCCATGGCCCCAGGCATCTCCCCACTACTCCATTTCTGTTTTCACGTGCTCTGCCAGAGCATCCCAGAGGCTCCAAGCCCTTTCCATCGCTTTTTCTTTATTTTTTTTTTAAACCTGGCTTGCTTTTCGTTGCGCTTCACGTCTCCATGCAGCCGCCTGCCCTCCTTGCAGTGGCTCTCTGGGGCTGAGGGCTCAGTGGGAGTGGCACAGTCCCAGCACGGTTTGTTCTGAGCCGCCCGCAGACCATTAGCGTGTGCTCTGATCCGGCCAGGGCACCGTGCTGCTGCTGCTGCAGCCTCTGAAACCCTGGCTGCTCGTTGTGCCCGGGGTCAGAGCCTCCATCAGCGCTCCTGCACGAAGGGTGACAGCAGTCTCAGGGACCCCTGTGCACCGCTGATGAACCCTTTTTCTCCCCCTGCTGAGAGTCTCCCTGTCTGGGAGTGGTTAGGGGCTGGGGGAGCGCTTGCTTTGCCGCTTGTGCCAGACAGGCTGGAACGAGGCTATTTTAGGAGCTCGGTACTAATTTTAGCTAGAGGGAAAGATAGGGGCTTGGATCTGAGCAAATATTTCCTGACGGTGAAAGAGGCAGGAGGAGTGCGGGGTGGTTGTCAATACCTTCCCTGGAGGAAATCCCAGCCCTGGGAGGAAGGCAGGAGCACTCCCCTGCTCAGGGACACAACACCCCTCTCCTCTCTTCTCCTCTCCTCAGTGCTGTTTGGCAGCTGCCCGCGGCTCGTTCCCTCCGACCGGATTTATTTGCCCGGTCTCGACTCCAGCGCAGAGCATTATCACTTTTCCCTAGGCAGTGCCAGCCACTTCCAGCATCTCTTTTCCCCTGTGGCTGCCGGAGCGGGGACGTGGCCCTCGGGGAGTGGGATGTGGCCTGGGAAGGTGCCGGGAGGGGAGCTGTGCCTGTGCCTGGGGCTTGCTGGAGGCAGGGAGGCTGAGCTGGGTGTGAGACCAGAGCTGGTTCGGCAGTTGCAGGGCAGGAGCCTTGTCCCGGGGCCTGCAGGACGGGCTCCGCAGCTTTTGTCAGCCCCGGGTGCTCTCTGCCCTGTCTGCTCCCTCGGCTGAGGCTTTCTCAGGGCTGCTCTGTCTTCCTGGCACCCCTCTCTCTGTCCCAGCTGCTCCCTGGCAGCAGACCGTTCTCCCCTTGCCCCCGTGATGATCTGCGGGGTCCTTCCTCAGCAAATGCAGACTTTTGCACCGAGCGTTAGGGTTTGGGCAGCAGCTGTCGGCTCCTTTCCAGCCGATACAAATGTGTGCAAATGTCTGTATTCTGAAGACATTCGTCCCCATGCTTGCCTGTGCTGGGCAGGGAACAGACAAGCACAGGAATGAAAAGACAGGTTGCAAAGTCCTTAAAGTGGAAGTTGATCTTCCCTTGCTGTTGAGCTCTAGCCTTTCCCCGGGGACTTGCTCCCTGGCTTAAGGGAGGGCTCCTCTCTGGGCTCTGTCAGTTCTGCTTTGGAGGTCCCTGAACATCTCTTGTAAAGAAAAGGCTTTCTGTTGCTTTCCTGTCC
This sequence comes from Cygnus olor, assembly GCF_009769625.2. Classification (NCBI taxonomy): domain Eukaryota; kingdom Metazoa; phylum Chordata; class Aves; order Anseriformes; family Anatidae; genus Cygnus; species Cygnus olor. The sequence goes on from NC_049177.1 coordinate 17,228,097, forward strand.
TGCCTAATATGAATTAGCCCGGCACGATGCAGCTCAGAGGTGGGGAGAGGGCAAAAACTGCACAGGGAGTGATTTTGGGGGAGCCACTTCCCCATGAGCTCAGCTGAGCAGTTTCATCCCCGCGGCGAGCCCGTTCCCCGAGGAGAAACTTCGTCTAATTCCCTGAGCCCTGAAATTGGCGGTTTATCTGAGAGCCAGAGGCACGTGTGTGGGTGTGCCTGGGCTGCCTCAGAGCTCGACCAGTAGAAATAGTTCCTGGTGTTTGACCATTTCTTAAATTTCTGCACCAGGGAAATGCTGAGCCTTCCAGCAGCTGCCTGGGTGCGATGCCCAAGTGGCTTAGTTGGGCACAAGCTGAAAGTTTGCACAGGACTTGTGGAAGCCAGAAAAAAAGCACGTTGGAGTATTTCAAGGCCATCCTCAGCCCTGAGCTCAACTCCCACGGACTGGGAATGTGAAAGCCCTGCTTGGTCCCAGAGCCTGAAGGCCAAGCTGTGCCGGTTAAAATGGAAGAAGGAATGACCGGTAGCGGTCTCCTCCGATGGAGGAAGAACTTGGGGATCCTCTCCTCGCCACGAAGACACGTGCGGAGGTTACCCGAGCTTAGGAGTTGTGCAGTGGGGGTGTGCAGGTGCTGTCGGTCTCTGCGCAGGGCTGTCAGCCGCCTGGGCCTCGCTGCTGGGTCAGGAATTGCCGAGACACAGCCGGCTTCTGGAAGGCGTTGAGGGAGAACCTTGCTACACGCTTGGCCTTTCCGTACCCATTCCCGGGCATCTGCTGTCGTCTGCTGTCAGAGATGGGATCCCGGGCCGGACAGGCTCTCGGCCAACTCGCCTGGCCACTCTTGCAGGTGTTTTCGCCCTCCCTCAGCCATTTCGTCCTCTGTCTCGTCCCTCCAGCTGGTGTCTGCAGAGGGGTCCCATTCGGATGCGGGGTCGGTCTGTGCCGATAACCAAACAGAGCTGCCGCCTTCCATGGAGCGCACGGGAGGCATCGGAGACTCCAGGCCCCCCTCTTTCCAGTAAGTTAGCTGGGCTCCTGTCCTGGTTCCTGAGGGACCCGTGGTGGCTTTGCTGTAAGGCGGGGTGGGAGGAGCAAGGGCTGGGACGCTGCTACCCGAAGTGGCAGGGGTCACGGCCAGCACAGGGAGGGTGGCGGGGCTGGGAGCAGCTTCC